>NC_132931.1:11240175-12495175 GCF_047675955.1 Chlorocebus sabaeus | reverse complement strand
AATAACTCGCATCTCTGTCTCCTGGTCCTCATTGGTGCACCTGCACACCCTTCCCTTGCCACCAGAGGGGAGTCTAGGCTTGCCTCCAACTCCCTGGTCTCCAGCTCTCCCTACCCCAACAAACCCTTCCTTCTCTGGGCCTCAAAACCTGGAGTAAATCCCCCTTTTCCCTCCTATCTCCTCTGTTGGCAACCCAGCCTCCACCATCTCCATCCCAGATGTAGAACAAGGAGCTTGTTTACACATAGAAGAAAGAGAGGTGCTGACTTAGGGAGTAACTAATGAAACTGAATCTCTGAGGTCCTTGGGATTACTTGCACAGTGGGTTAAAAAGAGAGAAAGATGCCAGAGAAGATGGACAGATCACAAAGGGCAAAGCTGCATAAATGCACAGGTTGAAGGGAGAGCTGGGAAAGTGTTACCAGATGGTGCTGTGCAATTCCAGGCTCTTGGTGTCCTGAACAAAGAATTGGACAAGGCACACACAGACAGCAAAGCAAAGCAAAGCAGCAAAACTGTATTAAGCACAGTATTCCACTCTCAGAGGGCAGAGCAGACTGACCTCTGCCAGATGAGATCAGCATTAGTTCAGTGTCCTTTTTTTTTTTTTTTTTTAGACGGAGTCTCTATTGCCCAGGCTGGAGTGCTTTGGCGCAGTCTCAGCTCAGTGCAATCTCCGCCTCCCAGGTTCAAGCAATTCTCCTGCTTCAGCCTCCCGAGTAGCTGGGATTATAGGCACATGCCACCATGCCTGCCTAATTTTTGTATTTTTAGTAAAGATGTGGTTTCGCCATATTGGCCAAGGTGGTCTCGAACTCCTGACCTCAAATGAGCTGCCTGCCTCGGCCTCCCATATTGCTAAGATTGCAGGCGTAAGCCACTGCGCCTGGCCAAACCTCTGCTTCTTATCTTGCTTCTTGCTCACCCCTGCCTTCATCTTGCTGTATTTTTTATTTTTTTATTTATATTTTTTGTCTTTCTTTTTTTTTTTTTTTTTTGAAACGGAGTCTTGCTCTGTCACCCAGATTAGAGTGCAGTGGCACTATCTTGGCTCGCTGCAAGCTCCGCCTCCTGGGTTCATGTCATTCTCCTGCCTCAGCCTCCTGAGTAACTGGGACTACAGGCGCCCGCCACCACTCCCGGCTAATTTCTTTTGTATTTTTAGTAGAGATGGGGTTTCACTGTGTTAGCCAGGATGGTCTGGATCTCCTGATCTCGTGATCCGCCCACCTCGGCCTCCCAAAGTGCTGGGATTACAGACATGAGCCACCGCACCCGGTGCTATTTGTTTGTCTTTTTTGTATTCCTTTTGTTCACCTTGCTTTATAGCAAAGTAAAAGAACTTTGCTCTCTGCTTTTAGTTATTCTGACCTTTAGCCAACTTTTAATTCCCTTTGCTATTCTTCTGCCTTATGTTCCCTGTTCTCCTGCCTCAAAAGGAGTGGGTGGACTCCCGCTCTCTCTCTAGCCCCCAACAAAACTCCCAAGTCTCCAGTAAGCATGAGCCTAAGTTGGCCCTGCCTCATGGGAAACATATCCACATGGCTTGAAATTGCAGGACAAACAAAGGCTCGGCAGTTCCTCCCAGGGAAGGAAGCTAGTCAAGGTGCGGTGGCTCACACCTGTAATCAAGCACTTTGGGAGGCTGAGGCAGGAGGATCGCTTGAGCCTAGGAATTCAAGATCAGCTTGGGCAACATAGTGAGACCTTGTCTCACAAAAAATAAAAATCAGCTGGGCATAGTAAGGCGCACCTGCAGTCCCAGCTACTGGATAGGCTGAGGCAAGATCGCTTGAGCCTGGGAGGCAGAGGTTGCAGTGAGCCGAGATCACGCCATGACACTCCAGCCTGGGCAACAGAGTGAGACCTTGTCTCAATATAAATAAATAAAGACACTACCAACAGGCTAAAAAGGCAATCCGTAGAATGAGAGAAAATGTTTCCAAATAATCAACCCCTGATAAGGGATTGACATCCTAAATATGTAGAGAACTCCTAAAACTCAAACGGTACAAAACAACCTGATTCAAAAAAGGGCAGCCGGGCGCAGTGGCTCAGGCCTGTAATCTCAGCACTTTGGGAGGCTGAGGTGGGTGGATCATGAGGTCAGGAGTTTGAGACCAGCCTGGCTAACATGGTGAAACCCAATCTTTACTAAAGAAACAAAAAATGGGCCGGGCGCGGTGGCTCAAGCCTGTAATCCCAGCACTTTGGGAGGCCGAGACGGGCGGATCACGAGGTCAGGAGATCGAGACCATCCTGGCTAACACGGTGAAACCCCGTCTCTACTAAAAAATACAGAAAAAACTAGCCGGGTGAGATGGCGGGCGCCTGTAGTCCCAGCTACTCGGGAGGCTGAGGCAGGAGAATGGCGTAAACCCGGGAGGCGGAGCTTGCAGTGAGCTGAGATCCGGACACTGCACTCCAGCCTGGGCGACAGAGCAAGACTCCGTCTCAAAAAAAAAAAAAAAAAAAAAAAAAAAAAAAAGAAACAAAAAATTAGCCAGGTGTGGTGATGCATGCCTGTAATCCCAGCTACTCAGAAGGCTGAGGCAGAAGAATCACTTGAACCCAGGAGGCGGAGGTTGCAGTGAGCTGAGATTGTGCCACTGCACTCCAACCTGGTGACAGAGGAAGACTTTGTCAAAAAAAAAAAAAAAAAATGCAAAGGACTTGAATAAGCATTTCTCTAACGATAGGCAGCATATAGTCCCAGCTACTCAGGAGGCTGAGGCGGGAGGATTGCTTGAGCCCAAGAGTTTGAGGCTGCAGTGAGCCATGATTGCGCCACTGCACTCCAACCTGGGAGACACAGCAAGACCCTGTCTTAAAAAAAAAAAAAAAAAAAGGCCAGGCACCGTGGCTCACGCCTGTAATCCCAGCACTTTGGGAGGCCGAGGCGGGCAGATCATGAGGTCAGGAGATCGAGACCATCCTGGCTAACACGGTGAAACCCCGTCTCTACTAAAAATACAAAAAATTAGCGGGACGTGTGGTGGACGCCTGTAATCCCAGCTGCTCGGGAGGCTGAGGCGGGAGAATGGCATGAACCCAGGAGGCGGAGCTTACAGTGAGCTGAGATCGCGCCACTGCACTCCAGCCTGGGCGACAGAGCGAGTCTCTGTCTCAAAAAAAAAAAAAAAGATATACAAAGGCCAACAGGTACATGAAAAGATACTCAGCATCACTAATTAGAGAAATGCAAATCAAAACCACAATGAGATCCTACCTAACATCCATTATGATGCCTACTGTCAAAAAACAGAAAATAAATGTTGGTGAGGATATGGAGAAATTGGAACTCTTGTGCACTATCGCTGAGAATGTAAAATAGTGCAGCCAATGTGGACAACACTATAGTGCTTCCTCAAAAAATTAAAAATAGGCTGGGCGCGGTGGCTCATACCTGTCATCCTAAAACTTTGGGAGGCCGAGGAGGGCGGATCACCTGAGGTCAAGAGTCGGAGACCAGCCTGGCCAACATGGTGAAACCTTGTCTCTACTAAAAATAGAAAAATTCGCCAGGTGTGTTGGCAAGCACCTGTAATCCCAGCTACTTCGGAGGCTTAGGCAGGAGAATCGTTTGAATCCATGAGGCGGAGGTTGCAGTGAGCCGAGACCATGGCATTGTATGCCAGCCTGGGCAATAAGAGCGAAACTCCATCTCAAACAAACAAGGCCAGGCACGGTGGCTCATGCCTGTAATCCCAGCACTTTGGGAGGCCAAGGCAGGTGGATCACCTGAGGTCAGGAGTTCAAGACCAGCCTGGCCAACATGGCAAGGCTACTAAAAATAGAAAAATTAGCCAGGCGTGATGGCATACGCCTATAGTCCCAGCTACTCAGGAGGCTGAGGCAGGAGAATTGCTTGAACAGGGAAGCAGAGGTTGCGGTGAGCAGAGATCATGCCACTGCACTCTAGCCCAGGCGACAGTGCAAGACTCCGTTTCAAAAAAAAAAAAAATGGTTAACATAGTGAATTTCATGTTATATGTATTTTACCGCGATAAAAAATAAAGGAAAGAAGGGAGGGAGAGAGGGAGGGAAGAAAGGATAGAAAGAAGGAAGGAAGAAGGAAGGGAGGGAAGGAGGAAGGAAGGGAGGGAGGGAGGGAGGAAAGAAGGGGGGGGGGAAGGAAGGAAAAGATTCTCAGCTTCGCCAGAACTAGTCACAATAACATTGACTTATCTGAGGCTAAACACTGAGAAGTTTGAATTAATGTCCAGAAAAAAGAGATACTGCGGAGGCAACTCAGTTTGAAGCCAATTGTTATTTAGTTTAATATAAGTGGTTTGTTGCTTTGTAAATATGTAGGTTTATATCTTTGAGCTTCCTTCTGCTTTCTCTCCCTATTTATTCCTAGTAAAGCTCTTTTTTGAAGAATTACAATTTTTTTTTCCCCACAACTAAGAGGAAAAGAAAACCTCTACTTTTGCACCAAGGTAGAGAGAGAGTAGGGTATTCTTATAGACCAAGTATGAAGGTCACAGTGACCTCAGTTTTAAGAACTGGAGGCCGGGCACGGTGGCTCATGCCTGTAATCCCAGCATTTTGGGACGCTGAGGCAGGTGGATCACCTGAGGTCGGGAGTTTGAGACCAGCCTGACCAACATGAAGAAACCCCGTCTCTACTAAAAATACAAAATTAGCTGGGCGTGGTGGCGCATGCCTGTAATCCCAGCTACTTGGGAGGCTGAGGCAGAATCACTTGAATCTGGGAGACAGAGGTTGCGGTGAGCTGAGATCGCGCCATTGCACTCCAGCCTGGGCAACAAGAATGAAACTCTGTCTCAAAAAGGAGAAAAAAAAAAATGAGAAAAACTGAAAAGGAGCTGGTTGAGTTGGAGGAGAAATGTTACAGCCTGGGAAAGAGAAAGCATGAATAACTTAGATTTCTATTATCTCAAACAAACTCTTTTGGGCTAGTGTTTTGGACTCCCTTACAGCTACCTCTGCCTAATACAATTTGCTCACTCATTCTCCTTCTTTCCTTCCTTCCTTCCTTCCTTCCTTCCTTCCTTCCTTCCTTCCTTCCTTCCTTCCTTCCTTCTTTCCTCCCTCCCTCCCTCCCCTTTCTTTCTTTCTCTCTTTCTTTTTTCTTTCTTTCTTTTTCTTTCTTTCTTTCTTTCTTTCTTTCTTTCTTTCTTTCTTTCTTTCTTTCTTTCTCGTTCTTTCTTTTTTGTTCTTTCTTTCTTTTTTCTTCTTTCCTTTCTTCCTTTTTTTTTTGTTTGTTTGAGACAGGGTCTTGTTCTATCACTTAGGCTGGAGTGCAGTGGTGCTGCCTCAGCTCATTGCAGCCTCTACCTCCTGGGCTCAAGCGAATCTTACACCTCAGCCTCCCAAATAGCCAGGACTACAGGTGCCTGCCATCAGATCCAGCTAATTTTTGTATTTTTTGTAGAGACAGGGTCTCCCTATGTTGCTCAGGCTGGTCTCGAACTTTTGGGCTCAAGTGATCATCCTGCCTCGGCTTCCTTTTGTCCGCTCTCAAACCCTGTTTTCCGATAAGATGTTATCAATGACTATGCATGCCCAAAATTTCATTTTTAATTTTAACGCCATCCTGTGATCTCGTCCTGCCTCCACTTGCCTTGTGATTGATTACTTTGTGAAGTATGTAATCTCGGTGTCATGATGACAATGGTAGTTTTGTTGAAAAGAAAAGGGGGAAATGTGGGGAAAAGAAAGAGAGATCAGCCTGTTACTGTGTCTATATAGAAAGAAGTAGACATAAGAGACTCCATTTTGTTCTTTGTTCTGTATTTGAGATACTGTTCATCTGTGACCCTACCCCCAACCTTGTCCTTGCAAGAGACATGTGCTGCGGTGACTCAAGGTTGAATGGATTTTGGGCTGTGCAGGATGTGTCTTTGTTAAACAAGTGCCTGAAGGCAGCTTGCTGGGTAAAAGTCATCACCATTCTCTTAATTTCAACTACCCAAGGACACGTACACGGCCAAAGGTCGCAGGGACCTCTGCCTAAGAAAGCTAGGTGTTGTCTAAGGTTTCTCCCCATGTGATAGACTGAAACAATGCTACTAAAAGGTTTATGGAGATGTTTGCATATGCATCTCAAGGCACAGCATTTTCCTTTAAACTTATTCATGTCACAGAGATTTTTGTTCATATGTCTTACTGCCGATTTCCTCTTTTTCTTTGATCCTATTGTCCTGCCACTCCCCTGTCTTTAAGATGGTAAAGATAATTATCAATAAATACTAAGGGAACTGAGAGACCGGTGCCGGCGTGGGTCCTCTGTAAGCTGAGCGCCGGTCCCCTGGGCCCCCGCTTCTCTTTCTCTATACTTTGTCTCTGTGTCTTATTTCTTTTCTCAAGTCTCTCGTTCCACCTTACGAGAAACACCCACAGGTGTGGAGGGGCAGGCCACCCCTTCACCAAAGTGCTGGGATTACAGGCATAAGCCACTGCACCTGGCCCTCATTCTCTTTCTAAGAACTTGTTCCACTCTGACACTTCTGCTCCTGGATTAATAGCGGGAAATAGAATGAAGAAATGGAGAGCTTTTCTCAGCCTTCTTGTCCCAGATTAGAGGAACTACTTCAAGCTTTAAGGGTAGAGAGAGATAAGCAGAAAGAGAAATACTCACCCAAATTGCAATGGCTGATACCACAACCACCGTCTTATGCCACTTGAACTGTCTGACCAATAGGTCTGTGGAAGCCTAGAGTTGTTTATTAGACATCGGACCTGTGCTTAAGACCCTAGGTAGAAAATTTTTAAAATCCAAGGGTCTGCGAGAAACCATCAATGTAGGAGATGTGTATCAATAATGGCAGTTTTTGAAGTTTCCAGTTGCATGATTAAATCATTAGAAGCTGTGTTCAGCAGTGTTTGTAATACATAATGAAATAATTCTACAACTTGTCAGTGTTGTAGAATCAGTGGAAGCCCTGAGCTTGTTTTCCTGCAACTAGAGACCAGCCTGGCCAACATGGTGAAACCCTGTCTCTACTAAAAATATAAAAATTAGCTGGGCATGGTGGTGCACGCGCCTGTAATCCCAGCTACTCGGGAGGCTGAGGCCAAAGAATCGCTTGAACCCGGGAGGCGAAGGTTGCAGTGAGCCGAGATTGCGCCACTGCACTCCAGCCTGGGCAACAGAATGAGACTCTGTCTCAAAAAAAAAAAAAAAAAAAAAGAAAAAAGAAAAAAGAAAAGAGAAGCAACTGCTGTCTACTCTCTACTTTCTCTCCCTGCAGCCCCACCTTTAATTGGGAGTTTTTGTCCTTCTCAGCATTTAGTTTTCGGGGCTAAGGGAAGACCCAGGAATTCAGACAATCATCCCTTAGAAATTCCAGACATCCTACCACTCAGTTGATCCTTTTCTTTCTTCCTTTTACTTTTTTTTTTTTTTTTTTTTTTTTTTTTTGGAGACAGGATCTTGCTCCGTCACCCAGGCTGGAGTACAGTGGGGGTGATCATAGCTTGCTGCAGCCTCAACCTCCCAGACGCAAGCTATCCTCCCACCTCAGACTCCCAAGTAGCTGGGACCACAGGCACTTGCCACCATGCCCAGCTAATTTTTTGATTTTTTGTAGAGACAGAGTCTCTCCCAGGGTACTGGGATTACAGATGTGAGCTGCCATGCTCAGCATGAGTGCTTTTTTTCTAACTCTGATTTTTCATTGTCTTTTTTTTTTTTTTTTGAGACGAAGTCTTGCTCTGTAGCCCGGGCTGGACTGCAGTGGCCGGATCTCAGCTCACTGCAAGCTCCGCCTCCCGGGTTTACGCCATTCTCCTGCCTCAGCCTCCGGAGTAGCTGGGACTACAGGCGCCCGCCACCTCGCCCGGCTAGTTTTTTGTATTTTTAGTAGAGACGGGGTTTCACCGTGTTAGCCAGGGTGGTCTCGATCTCCTGACCTCGTGATCCGCCCGTCTCGGCCTCCCAAAGTGCTGGGATTACAGGCTTGAGCCACCGCGCCCGGCCTTTTTTTTTTTTTTTTTTTTTTTGAGGTGGAGTCTCACTCTGTCGCCCAGGCTGGAGTGCAGTGGCGCGATCTCGGCTCACTGCAAGCTCCGCCTCCTGGGTTCACGCCATTCTCCCAGCTCAGCCTCCCAAGTAGCTGGGACTACAGGCACCCACCACCACGCGTGGCTAATTTTTCTGTATTTTTAGTAGAGACGGGGTTTCACCGTGTCAGCCAGGATGGTCTCCTGACCTCGTGATCCGCCCGCCTTGGAAAGTGCTGGGACTACAGGCGTGAGCTACCGCGTCTGGCCTTCTTTTTTTTTTTCTCTGAGACAAAGTCTGTCTCTGTAGCCCAGGCTAGGGTGCAGTGGCGCCATCTCGGGTCACTACAACCTCTGCCTCAAATGATTCTCCTGCCTCAGCCTCCAGAGTAACTGGGACTACAGGTGCATGCCACCATGCCTGGCTAATTTTTGTATTTTTGTTTTTTAAAATTATATATATATATATTTTAAGACAGAGTCTAGCTCTGTTTCCCAGGTGGGGGTGCAGTGGTGTGGTGAGATCTCAGCCCACTGCAACCTCCGTTGTCCGGGTTTAAGCAATTCTCCTGCCTCAGCCTCCCTAGTATCTGGGATTACAGGTGCCCACCACCACGCCCAGCTAATTTTTGTATGTTTAGTACAGACGGGGTTTCACTATGTTGGCCAGGCTGGTCTCGAACACCTGACCTCAGGCAATCCGCCCACCTCGGCCTCCCAAAGCGCTGGGATTGCAGGCGTGAGCCACTGCGCCCGGCCCCAGATCATGATTTTAATCCATACTGATTGCTTGACAAATAGAAGAAATACACTGCTTCCTAAACGTGAGTCTGTCCCTGTGTCTCTTTCCCCTGCCCGCATTTTCTTTCTGAAACTTAAATCCCCTCCCCCCATTGCAGGATACTCCTCAACCCTTGTTCTTTCTCTCCTCCCTCTGTAAGTCCCCAAAGCCTTGTGTCCTCTTTTCATAAAAACTCACAGGGTAGTGTCCTGGCGATGTTTTACCTACTGCCAAAGTACAGCATCTGAAAACGTGTGGAAGATGTGGCCAGTCAAGCACCCAGAAGGAAGTTCAGTGGGGAGAAAGGCAGCTGCCTTAGGAAGGAGAGAACCACACTTCTTAGTAGAATCAATTTAGAGTCTGGGAATGCAAGCGCAAAGTAGGAAAAAGTCTGCGGGCAAGAGGAACCTAATGACTGTGGAACTTTATGGTCCAGACCCCCAGAAAAAGAATAATTACCTCCTCCTCCCACGCACCCACCAGAGAGCAATTTTGTTGTTGTTGTTGTTGTTTGTTTGAGACAGAGTCTCATTCTGTCACCCAGACTGGAGTGTAGTGGCATGATGTAACCTCCGCCGCCCGGGTTCAAGAGATTCACCTGCCTCAGCTTCCTGAGTAGCTGGGATTATAGGCACACGCCACCACACCCAGCTAATTTTTGCGTTTTTAGTAGAGATGGGGTTTCACCATGTTGGCCAGGCTGGTCACGAACTCCTGACCTCAAGTGATCCGCCGGCTTCGGCCTCCCAAAGTGCTGGGATTACAGGCATGATCCACCACGCCTGGCCCAGAAAGCCTTTTCTACTGGATATCTGTAGAAGAAAGCAATGCCCTGGGGAGAGGGTTGTGTTTGTCTGCTTTCTAGAGAGAAACTGGACTTGAAGTCAGTACCTAAGTATATGAAGGAATTATACAGGGATGGATGATATATTGAGCTTGATGGTTTGAGCTCAGGAGTTTGAGGCCAGCCTGGCAGCAAAGTGAGACCCTATCACTACAAAAAATACAAAAATTAGCTGGGCATGGGGATGTACACCTGTACTCCCAGCTACTCAGGAGGCTGAGGTGGGAGGATTACTTGAACCCAGGAGTTGGAGGCTGCAGTAAGCTATGATTACACCACTGCACTCCAGCCTAGGCAACAGAGCAAGACCCTATCTCAAAAAAATAAAAAAATTAAGAAATTAAAAAGTTGCTTCATGTTAGCAATATATTTTTTATTTTATTTATTTTTTTAGGATGAGTCTGCCTCTGTTGCCCAGGCTGAAGTGCAGTGGTGCCATCTTGGCTCACTGCAACCTCCGCCACCTGAATTCAAGTGATTCTCCTGCCTCGCCCTCACAAATAGCTGGGACTACCGGCGCATGCCACCACACCGGGCTAAATTTTGTATTTTTAGTAGAGATGGAGTTTCACCATGTTGGTCAGGCTGTTCTGGAACTCCCGCCCTCACGTGATCCGCCCGCCTCGGCCTCCCAAAGTGCCAAGATTACAGGTGAGCCACTGTGCCCGGCCAGAACAATATGTTTAGACTTAAGTTTTCTAGCAGCAAGGCCAGCACTAAAGGTTATAAGATGTTTTCTTGCTTTTTAAAATTTGTTATTTAATTATTACTTTATTTATTTTTTTTTTTTGAGACGGAGTCTCCCTCTGTCGCCCGAGCTGGAGTGCAGTGGTGCAATCTCGACCCACTGCAAGCTCCGCCTCCCGGGTTCACGACATTCTCCTGCCTCAGCCTCCGGAGCAGCTGGGACTACAGGCGCCCACCACCACTCCCAGCTAATTTTTTGTAGTTTTTAGTAGGGACGGGGTTTTACCGTGTTAGCCAGGATGGTTTTGATCTCCTGACCTCGTGATCCGCCTGCCTCGGCCTCCCAAAGTGCTGCGATTACAGGCTTGAGCCACTGCCCCCGGCCCACTTCTTTTTTTAAAAAAAAAAACACATTTATTTATATATTTTTTTGTAGCGACAAAAGTAAAATGTTTCATTTCCCTGTAAGGTAAGATACAAATTTGTCTGGAGGAAAAACAACTGTTAACTAAAATATTAATACGAGGTACAAAGACAAAAATAGAGTTCTTTGGAGAATGATAGAGATGATAGAGATGATAGAGACCCTGAGGGTAAAGTAGGGTCATTGTTGCAGAAACTGAGGGAGGAAGGTTGTGCTCAAGGATTTGTAAGGTAGTGGTTCAGCATGCTGGTTTCTTTCCAGGTCAGTAGGTTCCATCATAAGCCGTGGTCACATTCAGCTACCTGTTCCATTGAGTGATCAAACAAGACTGGGAGCTGAATACACACACACACCAAAAAAAACTTCACCTGAAGCCCCGCTACTAGTCCAGGAAGTAACTTTATGTGTCTAGAAACCTACACCTTCCTGAAGCACGTTAGTTGTCCCATCTGCCAGGAAATCAACTTTGAAAACGTACAAACCTTTTTTTGTTTTGTTTTTTTTGAGACACTCTGGTGCGTCACCCAGGCTGGAGTGCAGTCACGCAATCCCGGCTCACTGCAAGCTCTGTCTCCCAGGTTCACGCCATTCTCCTGCCTCAGCCTCCCGAGTAGCTGGGACCACAGGCGCCTGCCACCATGCCTGGACAATTTTCTGTATTTTTAGTAGAGACGGGGTTTACTGTGTTAGCCAGGATGGTCTCGATCTCCTGACCTCATGATCCCCCCACCTCGGCCTCCCAAAGTGCTGGGATTACAGGCGTGAGCCACCGCGCCCGGCCACAAACCCTTTTACAAAATAAAGCCTGAGCTTCAGTTGAGACGCTTTGGGAGAATTGAATTGTTCAGTGGCAATGGCGTGATCTCAGCTCACTGTAACCTCCACCTCCCGGATTCAAACAATTCTCCTGCCTCAGCCTCCCGAGTAGCTGGGATTATAGGCATGTGCCACCACATCCAACTAATTTTTGTATTTTTAGTAGAGACAGGGTTTCTCTATGTTGGCCAGGCTGGTCTCAAACTCCTGACCTCAGGTGATATGCCTGCCTTGACCTCCCAAAGTGCTGGGATTATAGGCATGAGCCCCTTTGCCCAGGCCTCACGGCTCACTTTTTTTTTGTTTGTTTGTTTGTTTTTGAGACAGAGTTTTGCTCTTGTTGCCCAGGCTAGAATACAATGGCGCAATCTTGGCTCACCGCAACCTCCATCTCCCAGGTTCAAGAGATTCTCCTGCCTCAGCCTCCCAAGTAGCTGGGATTACAGGCATGCGCCACCACGCCTGGCTAATTTTGTATTTTTAGTAGAGACGGGGTTTCTCCATATTGGTCAGGCTGGTCTCAAACTCCCTACCTCAGGTGATACACCCACCTTGGCTTCCCAAAGTGGTGAGATTACAGGCGTGAGCCACCGAGCCGAGCCCATAGGTCACTTCTAATCATGACAGTCACCATATGAAACTGAAGCTGCCAGTTACCAGGGCAGCACAGTCACACACTCTGATTAGTCATTGCTTTTCCTCTCAAGAAACTGAAGCTAATTCTGGCTGATTACAGATAAAGGGAATTAATAAAAGTATCCTGGGCAGCCTATACAAGTATTAGGAGACTGGAGATGAAAACCTGAATGCTGATCTTCCAGGAACTATGCCCTAAAATCATGCTCAGACCTCCACTGCTGCAGCCCTACTCAGTGGGGTAGGAGAGACTCCTGCTGTCATTCACACTGCACCAAGGATGCATGCCTTTTTGTGCCAGGAGTCTAGCCTTGCAAACTACCACCACTATTGAGGGCCAGGTGCCTCTAATACCACCCTCACCAGCAAAATGGATCCCGTGTGGACCTCATTTTCAAGTTGCTCACGTGTGCATTGAAGGAAGTGACATTATGAAAGCCAAGAGGAGATAAGATTTCTCAATAAAGGGAGGCGTGGTTGGTCTATGCTGTTTACTAAGTGGGAAAAAAAACCCCAATAATCTGCAAATGAACTGTGGCTTTTGGCCTGACTACCCCCAATAAAGACAACTGAAAAAAGATTTAAAATAAAAATATTTATGGCTGGGCACGGTGGCTCACACCTGTAATCCCAGCATTTTGGGAGGCCAAGGTGGGTGGATCACCTGAGGTCAGGAGTTCGAGACCAGCCTGGCCAACATGGCAAAACCCCATCTCTACTAAAAGTACAAAAATTAGCCAGGTGTGCTGGCACACACCTGTAATCTCAGCTACTTGGGAGGCTGAGGTAGGAGAATTGCTTGAACTCAGGAGGTGGAGGTTGCAGTGAGCCAAGATTGTGCCACTGCACTCCAGCCTGGGTGACAGAGCGAGACTCCGTCTCAAAAAATAAAATAAAATAAAAATATTTAAAAAGCATCAAAGACCTTGTATGACACTGAAGAATTATCAGGAGAGAACTGGGAAAAGGATTGGAGCTCAAATAGATGGCTTAGGGTTGATTCTAAACCAGGGATATTTGTGAGTAAAGACAGCAGAGACATAAAGCTTGGCTTTTGTCATTCTCAAGAGTAGAGTGGGCTGGGTGCAGTGGCTCATGCCTATGATCCCAGCAGGTGGGAGGCCGAGGTGGGAAGATCACTTGAGCCCAGGAGTTTCACACCAACCTGGGCAACATAGTGAGACCCCATCTTTAAAAAAAAAAAAAAAAAAAAAAACCGGCCAGGTGTGGTGGCATGCACCTGTAGTCCCAGCTACCTGGGGGGCTGAGGCAGAAGGATCGCTTGAACCTGGGAGGTCAGGGCTGCATTGAGCTGAGATTGCGACACTGCACTCTAGCCTGGGTAACAAGGTGAGACCCTGTGTCAAAAAAAAAAAAAAAAAAAAAGAGAGAGAGAGAGATAGAGTGAACATGGGTGAAAGTCCTTTAGCAACTGGGAAGGTAAACTTTAGAGAAGCATCTTCTGCTGTTTGTCAAGACTCTAATCCATGGGCATTCACTGAAAGGCAGAGATGTATTTTTGGTGGCTTCATGCATTAGAGCAATGGGAGTTGGAGCTTACCATTCACCAAATGGAAGACGCTATGTAACAGTTGCTATACTGGGTTGAAAACTGAAGAATTTTACTCTGTTTGTTGGGGTGGACTGTACTCCCAGGAATTTTTCTGTGTGGCCACAAACCATGTGTCTGAACTATTAAGTACCTTAGATATCTAATAGTGGAAACTGTTCAGAGTAAGATAGTAGTGCCTTAGGTCTTACAGTATACATAAAAGTATTTTTTCAAATAAAATGTCCAGAAAACAATCAAATATCACAAGGCATGTAATAAAGCAGGGCAGCCAGAACAATAGAAACAACAGACTACAGAAACACGTACACACACATACACACACAGACACACAAGGGCTCCAGATGTTGGAATTATCAGACACAGATTGTAACGCTTACGATGTTCAAGGAAATAAAAGTCTAATTTTAAGATCTCAGTGGCCGGGCAGTGCAGGTCACACTTGAAATTCCAGCACTGTGCAAGGCTGAGGCAGACAGATCACTTGAGACCAGAAGTTCAAGACCAGCCTGGGCAACATAGCGAGACCTCATCTCTATAACAAACAATAACAAACAAAAATTTAAAAATAAATTCGTGGATTTAGGCATGTTTGTTATGTTTCAATTCACTGCAGTTATTGTACTGATTGATTTCAAAATATTGTTTTTTCTTTTTTGTCCAGTGGAAGCCTCTTCAAGTTGGCTTTTGAATTCTTTTGACACAACCCTAGTCACCAATAAAGTTATCTTTTTATTGATTGATTGATTGATTGATTGAGAAGGAGTCGCGTTCTGCTGCCCAGGCTGGAGTGCAGTGTCATGATCTCCATTCACTGCAACCTCTGCCTCCCAGATTCAAGTGATTCTCCTAAGCCTCCTGAGTACCTGGGATTACAGGCACATGCCACCACGCCCGGCTAATTTTTGTATTTTCAGTAGAGATGGGGTTTCAACATGTTGACCAGGCTGGTCTGGAACGCCTGACCTCACGATCCACCTACCTCGGTCTTCCAAAGTGCTGGGATTACAGGCGTGAGCCACCGTGCCCGGTCCTAAAGTTATCTTTAACTTCATTCCGTAGTTTTATAATTGCTTTCTTTTTTTTTTGAGACTGAGTCTTGCTCTGTCGTCCGGGCTGGAGTTCAGTGGTGCAATCCTGGCTTACTGCAACCTCCGTCTCCCAGGTTCAAGTGATTCTCCTGCCTCAGCCTCCTGAGTAGCTGGGATTACAGGTGCCTGCCTCCACGTGCAGCAATGTTTTGAATTTTTATTAGAGACAGGGTTTGGCCACTTTGGTCAGGCTGGTCTCAAACTCCTGAGCCAAAGCGATCTGCCCGCTTTGGCCTCCCAAAATGCTGGATTACAGGTGTGAGCCACTGCACCCGGCCTCCATCTTTTATCTATCTACATCTTCTGCCTGCAGAGTGGCCTAGAAACTATGTTATCCCATAAAAATGGGCATTCACAATCCCCAGATATGCATTTCCAGTTCCTCACAAATCCTCAGAGAATCAACAAATTCCAAATTTGGGGCATAATAGGTACAAAGTGAGCCTGAGAACCTTTTTTTTTTGTTTTTGAGACGGAGTCTCGCTCTGTTGCCCAGGCTGGAGTGCAGTAGCACGATCTTGGCTCACTGAAACCTCCGCCTCCCAGGTTCAGGCAATTCTGTGCCATAGCCTCCCAAGTAGCTGGGATTACAGGCGCCCACAACCACACCCGGCTAATTTTTTGTATTTTTAGTAGAGATGGGGGTTTCTCCATCTTGCCAGGCTGGTCTTGAACTCCTGGCCTCGTGATCCACCTGCCTCGGCCTCCAAAAGTGCTAGAATTACAGGAGTGAACCACCATGCCCAGCCAAGCCTGAGAAGCTTTCTAATGCCAGAGTTACGTCAAAAAGGACACAAGCCAACTCAGCAAAAATTGTGAACATTTGAATATTAGAGAAAACAATGATTGTACTGATTGAGCTACATCAAATCAATAAAAATCTATGTGTCCATAATGGCATTCAAAAAGGTAAAGCCATTTGTCACTCTGGACATGGCAGCTCACACCTATAATCCCAACACTTTGGGAGGCTGAGGCAGGCGGATCACTTGAGCCCAGGAGTTCGAGACCAACCTGGGCAACATGGCGAGACCCTGTTTCTACAAGAAATCAAAAAATTAGCCAGGTGAGGTGGTGCATGTCTGTAGTCCCAGCTTCTCAGGAGGCTAAGGTGAGAGGATTGCTCCAGCCTGGGAGTTCAAGGCTGCAGTGAGCCATGATCACACCACTGGACTCAAGCCTGTGCAACAGAGCAAGATCCTTTCCTTAAAAAAAAAAAAAAAAAAAAAAGGCTGGGTGCAGTGGCTCACGCCTGTAATTCCAGCACTTTGGGAGGCCGAGGCGGGCGGATCATGAGGTCAGGAGATCAAGACCATCCTGGCTAACACGATGAAACCCCATCTCTACTAAAAATACAAAAAAAATAGCTGGGATGGTGACATGCCCCTGTAATCCCAGCTACTTGGGAGGCTGAGGCAGGAGAATTGCTTGAACCCGAGAGGCGGAGGTTGCAGTGAGCTGAGAGTGCACCACTGCACTCCAGCCTGAGCAACATAGCAGGACTCCATCTCAAAAAAAAAAAAAAAAAAAAGTTGAACTGATACTTCACAAAATATGATATCCCAAAAGACAAACCTGTCTGAAAATGTGATCAACCTCATTAATATTTAGGTAAATGCAAATAAAAACCACAATGAGAAGTCATCGCATATCTAAAAGCATGGCAATACTGGCTGGGTGTGGTGGCTCATACCTGTAATCCCAACACTTTGGGTGGCTGACGTGGGCAAATCACGAGGTCAAGAGATTGGGACTATCCTAGCCAACATGGTGAAACCTGTCTTTACTAAAAATATAAAAATTAGCTGGGTGTGGTGGTGCGCTCCTGTAGTCCCAGCTACTCAGGAGGCTGAGGCAGAAGAATTGCTTGAACCCGGGAGGCGGAGGTTGCAGTGAGCCGAGATTGCGCCACTGCACTCCAGTCTGGGCAACAGAACGAGAGTCTGTCTCAAAAAAAAAAAAAAAAAGTGTCGCAATACCAAGTGTTAATGGAGCTGGAGATAACCGGGGACTCTGACACATTGCTAGAGGAGTGTGAGTTGGTCTAACCAGTTTGATTTGCAGATCATAGATAAAAAAGATAGGGAACTCTGATTCATTTTTTTCTGGCAACCTGCTCTTTCTACCAAAAGCAGATAAATAATATACCAAAAAGAAACTATAGCCCAATCTCATTTATCATAATGGAATTTTTTTTTTTTTTTTTTGAGATGGAGTCTCACTCTGTTGCCCAGGCTGGAGTGCAGTGGCCGGATCTCAGCTCACTGCAAGCTCCGCCTCCCGGGTTGATGCCATTCTCCTGCCTCAGCCTCCCGAGTAGCTGGGACTACAGGCGCCCGCCACCTCACCCGGCTAGTTTTTTGTATTTTTTAGTAGAGATGGGGTTTCACCATATTAGCCAGGATGGTCTCAGTCTCCTGACCTCGTGATCCACCCGTCTCGGCCTCCCAAAGTGCTGGGATTACAGGCTTGAGCCACCGCGCCCGGCCCATAATGGATTTTTAAAATTCTAAATAAAGCAGCTGGGCTCGAGAATGGCGTAAACCGGTGAGCTGAGATCCGGCCACTGCACTCCAGCCTGGGCAACAGAGCGAGACTCCGTCTCAAAAAAAAAAAAAAAAAAAAAAAATTCTAAATAAAGCAGTACAACAAATGGGTAATATAGTTTGTTCCAGTAGATTTTATTCCAGAAACACAAAGATGGTTAAATATCACTTGATCTTAGCCAGAAAGCCGAGAAGCGATAAAGATGGTTAAATATCAAGAATACTGCCACTGGCTGGGCGCAGTGGCTCACGCCTGTAATCCCAGCACTTTGGGAGGCCGAGGCGGGTGGATCACCTGAGGTCGGGAGTTCGAGACCAGCCTGACTAACATGGGAAACCCCGTCTCTACTAAAAATACAAAATTAGCTGGGCCTGGTGGCACATGCCTATAATCTCAGCTACTAGGGAGGGTGAGGCAGGAGAATTGCTTGAACCTGGGAGGCGGAGGTTGCGGTGAGCCAAGATCGTGCCATTGCACTCCAACCTGGGCAACAAGAGTGAAATTCCGCCTAAAAAAAAAAAAAAAAAAAAAGAATACTGCCACCATCATTTATTACATCAAAATCTTTTTTTTTTTTTTTTTTTTTGAGACGTAGTTTCATTCTTGTTGCCCAGGTCGGAGTGCAATGGCACAATCTTGGCTCATTGCAACCTCCACCTCCGGGATTCAAGGATTGTCCTGCCTCAGCCTCCCCAGTAGCTGGGATTACAGGCATATACCACTGCACCTGCCTATTTTTTTTTTTTTTTTTTGTATTTTTTGTAGTGATGAGGTTTCACCATGTTGGCCAGGCAGGTCTTGAACTCCTGACCTCAGGTGATCCACCCGCCTTGGTCTCCCAAACTGCTGGGATTACAGGTGTGAGCTACCATGCCCAGCTTTGAAATTGTTGTTTCTAACAAGTCTTAAAAGACACCCAGACTTCAACAATTGTTACTATATTCAGATTTTTTTGGTTTGTTTTTGAGACAATCTTGCTCTTTTACCCAGTCTGGAGTGCAGTAGCATGATCATGGCTCACTGCAGCTTCAAACTCCTGGGCTCAAGCAATTCTCCCACCTCAGCCTCCCCGGTAGCTGGGACTACATGTGCGGTATCATGCCTGGTTAATTTTTAAATTTTTAGAGATGGGCTCTTGCTATGTTGCCCAGGCTTCTAGAATCACTCTTCATATTACTCACTAACACTGCCTCCACCACATTAATACGGCAACAGGTCTAGAAATTATTTAAAACAAAAATTTCCAATGTTTACATATATTGTGTGATGTGTGTGTGTGTGTGTGTGTGTGTGTGTGTCATTCCAAGGTACTGTTTCTAATTTTTTCCTGCAGAGAATATTCAGTATTGTATCTGCGTTGGCTAGCTGGGGATTCTATTCACCATCCCATTGTCCCGGACTGAATCTGAGGACAAGAAACCACTTTGGGAACAAATTTTTTTTTTTTTTTTTTTTTTTTTGAGATGTAGTCTCGCTGTCTCCCAGGCTGGAGTGCAGTGGCGTCATCTCGACTCACTGCAAGCTCCGCCTCCCGGGTTCACGCCATTCTCCTGCCTCAGCCTCCCGAGTAGCTGGAACTACAGGCGCCCGCCACCACGCCCAGCTAATTTTTTGTATTTTTCAGTAGGGACGGGGTTTCACTGTGTTAGCCAGGATGGTTTCGATCTTCTGACCTCGTGATCCGCCCGCCTCGGCCTCCCAAAGTGCTGGGATTACAGTCGTGAGCCACCGCGCCTGGCCAAGGGAACAAATTCTTGTCTTCAACAAAGAGCGGTCTTGAGCAGGCATAAAAGTAGCATTTGAAGTTGGGCGCGGCGGCTCACGCCTGTAATCCCAGCACTTTGGGAGGCCGAGGCAGGTGGATCACTAGGCCAGGAGTTTGAGACCAGCCGGGCCGATATGGTGAAACCCTGTCACTACTAAAAACATAAAAATAGCCGGGCGTTGTGGCGGGCGCCTGTAATCCCAGCTACTTGGGAGGCTGAGGCAGGAGAATTACTTGAACCTGGGAGGCGGAGGTTGTATTGAGCCAGAGATCACGCCATTGCACTCCAACGTGGGTGACAAGAGACTCCGACTCAAAAAAAAAAAAAAAAAAAAAAAAAAAAAAAAAAAAAAGGTAGCATTCGAATAGCTTTTTTTATTTTTATTTTTTTAGAGGAAGGACACCCAGGCTGGAGTGCAGTGGCACCAAAATAGCTCACTGCACTCCAACTGCTGAGTTCAAGAGATTCTCCTGCATCAGCCTCCTTAGTAGCTGGAATTACTGGCGCGAGGCACCACGCCCGGCTTTTTTTCTTATTTTTTGTAGAGGTGGTTGGAGGCGGGGGGCTGGGGAGGGTCTCGCTATGTTACTCAGGCTGGTCTGAAACTCTTGCCCTGAAATCATCCGTCCTCTTCCGCCTCGCAAAGCGCTGAGATTACAGGCGTGAGCCACGGCGCCCAGCCTTGAATAGCTTTTTACATGCATTCACGTTATTTCCTTTTATTATCACGTTTTTTGGGTCCAGTCTTAAACCTGGGAAGGCATTCGTTTGGGGGGTCACACTGGCGGGCATCCTGGTTCAGGAGGAACCCAGACTCTAGAAAGCGCGCGCGGAGCCACACGGTCAACCCTGTCCCACTCCCGGCCCTCCCAGACAGTCCCCTCCGCGGAAGCACCCCCTTCTCCTCTCGCTCAAGCACTGACTGAGAGGCGGGGAGATGGGTGTTAAAGAGGGGATATCACCAATCAACGTGCGCCTCCGGGAATTAGCGCTTCGCACTGGCTGGTTGGGTCTGACGACGTGGCCACGATCCAATCCTCATGCTAGAGGCGCGGCCAAAGGATAGGGAAGCAAGCAGAAGGAGGAGCGCGCCGGGTGCGAGCACGTGACCGAGGCCTGAAGCCGGAAGCTACCTATCTGGTAGGGAGCTCCACCAGCACCGAAGACTGCGATGGTGAGTGAGGACGCATGCGCGGGAGGACCCGCCGGGGGTTCCGCGTCTCTGCTCCCCAATCTGTGCGGTTTCCCCCTCGTGGGTCTGCGCTCCACCCTCACCTCCTATCCGCTCGGGGAGGAAGACGGGATGGAGATGGGAGGGATGGCGACGGGAATGCTGGGGAGGGGTCTGTGGGAGGGTGTTCTGTGGCTGCGGGTAGTCTGCAGGTCAGGGGCGGGGAGGTGGAGAGAGGGTCTGGGGGCAGGGGCCAGGGGGGCAGCGAAGTCCCCTCGGGGTAGCATAGGTGGAGCGTGGAAGGCCAGGGGAGCCCGGGGGCCGAGAGTGGGGGCAGATGGAGGCTCGGGAAGATCAGTATTGAGGACCATGTAGGGGGAAGGGGGCCGGGAAAGGACCTGGCTGGGGAATGAGAAAACCTGGGGCCATCGTCAATCAAGAGACTTGGGTTTGTAGGTGAAGGGTATCAGGGGCCATCCATCCCTCTAGCATGCTTCTCACTACTTGCATCTTTACCCACTAGACTTCTGCACTGACCCAGGGGCTGGAGCGAATCCCAGACCAGCTCGGCTACCTGGTACTGAGTGAAGGTGCAGTGCTGGCGGTGCGTTCTGGGAAAGGGAGGGGGTCCCTTAGTGCACACAGCCCGGTAACCCCTTCTAATATTGGCCCTTCTTTTCTCGACTTTTACCTGGTTTGCGGTCTGGCATCTATTAGGTTGGTACAAAAGTATTTGCAGTTTTTGCAATTACTTTCAGTAATCAGTCTGTGGAATCTTAGTCTCCTAACGGTTGCGATTTATTTATTTATTTATTTATAGTTTTTGAAACTGAGTTTCATTCTTGTTGCCCAAGCTGGAGTGCAGTGGTGCGATCTCGGCTCACTGCAACCTCCGCCTCCGGGGTTCAAGCGATTCTCCAGCCTCAGCCTCCGGAGTAGCTGGGATTACAGGCATGTGCCACCACGCTCGGCTAATTTTTTGTATTTTTAGTAGAAACGGGGTTTCACCGTGTTAGCCAGGCTGGTCTCAAACTCCTGACCTCAGGTGATCCACCTGCCTCAGCCTCCCAAAGTGCTGGGATTACAGGCATGAGCCAACATCCCTGGCCTTTATTTGGTATTTCTTAAAGAGTCATTTGTATTTTGTTCCATAGTACTGTATAGTGTTAGGTCTCTAGATGTTTTTGATTTAGCTAGAGACAAAGCTTAAGGTTAAGTGTTGAAAACAATACAGGTGGTAAAAGACTATTGAAGGAATCCAGGATATTAAAAATTCAACATGTTATGACAAGGTAACTAACTTTCCTGGAGGTAGGAATTCAGCCCAGCTTAAAGGAGAGTATTTACAGTGGGGAGGTGGACATATTTGCAGGTGTGTGGCACTGACCTTTCTGAACTGATGGTAAGTCTGTGCTGAAAAGATTTGGGAAGATTTGAGGGAAGAGGAGGATATGGTCAGGGAGGATCTGATTGTGAAGGATCTTCAAAGCCAGGTTAACACACTTGAACTTATTCTTCTTGGAGGTAATACAGTTTGAAAGGTTTTTTAAACAGAAACAAGACCCAGTGAGGTGGCTGAGCAATATTGTTGTTAGTGATGTGAAGATGGGCAGAAGGAGGCATCATTAAGAGATTAGACTGGGCCGGGCGTAGGTGGCTCACGTCTTTAGTAATCCCAGCACTTTGGGAGGCCAAGGCGAGTGGATCACGAGGTCAGGAGATCTAGACCATCCTGGCCAACACGGTGAAACCCTGTCTCTATTAAAAATACAAAAACAAAATTGGCCAGGCGTGGTGGTGGGCGCCAGCTACTCGGTAGGCTGAGGCGGGAGAATGGCGTGAACCAGGAAGGCGGAGGTTGCACTTAGCCAAGATCGAACCACTGCACTCCAGCCTGGGTGACAGAGCAAGACTCCGTCTCAAAAAAAAAAAAAAAAAAAAAAAAAAAAAAGATGAGACTGGGCAAGTGGCAGTAAGAAGGAGCAAGGAGAGAAGAGTTTTGTTTTTGTTTTTGTTGTTTTTTGAGACAGAGTCTCGCTCTGTGGCCCAGGCTGGAGTGCAGTGGCATGATCTCAGCTCAGGGCAACCTCCGCCTCCCAGGTTCAAGCGATTCTCCCGCCTAAGCCTCCTGAGTAGCTAGGATTACAGGCGTGTGCCACCACACCCGGCTAATTTTTGTATTTTTAGTAGAGATGGGGTTTTGCCATGTTGACCAGGCTGGTCTCGAACTCCTGACCTTGTGATCTGCCCACCTCAGCCTCCCAAAGTGCTGGGATTACAGGCATGAGCCACCGCGCCCGGCCCCTTTTTTTTTTTTTTTTTTAGGACAGAGTCTTGCTGTCACTCAGGCTGAAGTGCAGTAGTGTGATCACATCTCACTGCAGCCTTGAACTCCTGGGCCCAAGCGATCCTCCCACCTCAGCATCCCAAGTAACTAGAACTATAGGCAAGCACCACCACGCCCAGCCATTAAAAAAAAAAAAAAATTTATAGGGACAGGGGTCTTGCTATGTTGCCCAGGTTGGTCTCAAAGTCCTGGCCTCCATCAATCCTCCTGCCTTGGCCTCCCAAAGTGCTGGGATTATAGGTATGAGCTACTGTGCTTGGCTGGGAGAAGATATTTTAAAGGAGGAATCAGTATATCTTGCTAATGACTAGAAATAGGTAATAAAAGAAATACTTCTCTAGCTAGAACTCTAAAACCTAGAAGAGTGATGATGCCTTAAGAAACATGTCCCTGTGTGGTGGCTCACACCTATAATCCCAGCACTTTGGGAGGCTGAGGTGGGTGGATCACTTGAGGTCAGGAGTTTGAGACCAGCCTAGCCAACATGGTGAAACCCCATCTTTACTGAAAATACAAAAAACTAGCCTGGTGTGGAGGCACATGCCTGTAATCCCAGCTACTTGGGAGGTTGATGCAGGAGAATTGCTTGAACCCAGGAGGCAGAGGTTGCAGCAAGCCAAGAGTGCACCACTGCACTCCAGCCTGGGCGATAGAGTGAGACTCTGTCTCAAAACACAAACAAACAAGAAATCAAAAAAGGAAGTAGACTGGAAAGGAGGTGGATAAGGATAAGGTGAAATTTGATGGCCCAACTTTAGACATTGAGTTTGATGTAAAATAGCAGTTAATATGTATTGCTAGCTCAGCAAAAGGAACTAAATCTAGTGGAGGCCCATATCAAGGAAGAGGGAAGAGGAAGTTGAGACAGTCACCAGAAAAGAGGAACCCTAAGCCACTGTCCCATCACTTACTCTAGGGGTCAACAGAGGGAGGGATTCAAGGACAAACGGAATGTTTATGTTGGAGATTGTGCAAACAGGGCAGCAAGTGTGAAGACTGAGAAAAAGATGGAGCCATTAACAGGTCAGTGGTGGGCAGGCATTCATTTCGGAGAATGTGGTTTTATCAAATAGGCAGGGACATGGGAGAAATCCAGTTTCACGGGGTTAGAAAAGCATGGTCAATAAAGACATGGATGGCCAAGCACAGTGGCTTACGTCTGTAATCCCAGCATTTTGGAAGGCTGAGGCGGGCAGATCATTTGAGGTCAAGAGTTTGAGACCAGCTGATTAATATGGTAAAACCCCGTCTCTACTAAAAATATAAAAAATTAGCCAGGTGTGGTGATGCTGGTATATACCTGTAATCTCAGCTACTTGGGAGGCTAAGGCAGGAGAATCACTTGAACCCGAGAGGCCGAGATTGCACCACTGCACTCCAGCGTGGGTGACAGAACGAGATTCCATCTCAAAAAAAAAAAAAGAAAAAAAAAAGAGAGATGGATAAGCTGCTGCTCATCCGGGAAAGTCCAGTATTACGGGAAACAGGATGGCATCTGGAGGGTGACAACATCATAGGGGGAGATTTCAGGTTGTTTTTTTCCAAAGCTGGGTGACTCGAGGGTACTGGCAAGCCGAGGGGGAGATGGTCTAAGTGTGAGAGCCAAGGGGACTGTGCCTGGAATTCCGTCCCGAGCCTGTGCCGTAATGCCCTCCCCCTCCCTCCTCCGTCTGCGTGCAGTCATCTGGGGACCTGGAGAATGACGAGCAAGCAGCCAGTGCCATCTCTGAGCTGGTCAGCACGGCCTGCGGTTTCCGGCTGCACCACGGCATGAATGTGCCCTTCAAGCGCCTGTCTGGTGAGCCCCTGTCCCTGCCCTTGGTGGTAGTACTGGGAGGAAGGGCCGCTTCCAGAGGCTTCTCTTCTTCCTCCCAGTCTCCCACCATCTCCTCCTGGGGTCTCTGGTCTGGCCACTTTCCTCCCTTTGGGACTCCCCTGTATCAGAATTGTGAATGAGAAGGCAAGAGAAAGGAGATGTAGCAGAGGCCACTCATCTTCAAATCTCTGAGCCTGGAACGATAGAATTTCTTTGGCTTTCATCCCAGCCAATGTGCGTGTGGCCCCGCCCCATGCAGTCTGTTGCACCCACTAACTCTGTGCTCCCTTCCCTCTCCTGGGGCGGGGGAAGGTGTGTCTCTCCTCCAGTGGTCTTTGGAGAACACACGCTGCTGGTGACGGTGTCAGGACAGAGGGTGTTTGTGGTGAAGCGGCAGAACCGAGGTCGGGAGCCCATTGATGTCTGAGCCTGCCGGAGGGCGAGGGTCGGAGAAGCGGATTGGGTCCTGGGCCTCTGTGATGAGGCAGGCACAGCCGTCAGTCTTGGCTTGCTGCTAGAACTAGGGCCTTCTGCTCGCCCACCTCCCACCCCTACCTGGATGGGCCGAGGCTTGAGGACTGTGAGCTGTGTTAAGGAGAACAAGGGCAAGGAGACCTCCCTTTGTGCTCCCTCCCTCCCTCCCTAATAAACATGAGCCTGATGTTCTGTAGCCCAGGGACATGTGTGTTTAGTGTGGGAATGGTTACACCCCATGTCTGTCTTCCACCTTCTGGGGAGAAAGTCATGCACCTTAGCCCAAGCTGGGTGTGGCGGGGGTGCCTCTGTGTGCTATAAAACTGGGAAACAGAAAAAGCTGGAGGGGAAGGGAGTCACTCTGAGCCCTGGCGACTTCTGCTCTTCCCATCAGTACACAAACTAGTCATCCTTCTCCCTCCTGAACAGGCATTTAATAGTCTTATTTCAGTTGGAAGCAATAGTTGGAGAATAAGTTACAGGAACAGACCAAAAAAAAAAAAAAAAAAAACCCACAACAACTTAAAGTGCTTCAGGCTGCAAACGTAAACATGAGGGGCAGGAGGCCACCTGCCTGGCCCTGTCCCCAACCCCTGAGACAGGACGGTCACTGTCAGGGGCCCTTAGCCATCACCACCCTCTAATCTCAGCCCTGCAGGAGGGAGGGAGGGAATGTCAGAGGTGGGAAAGAACTCAACGGGAATGAGGAAGATACTTTGTAAACTTAGAACCAGGGTAAAGGGCGGGGGGCAAGGGAGCTCTGGAAACCCTTGCCCTGGCCTAGGGGTGGGGCCAGCCCCCCCCCACAGGAACTCGGGGAATACTGGTGGCTTAGTCCCAGCCATGCCCGCCCACTTCACAGCTTTTCCCCCGTCCCTGATCAGCAGACACAGACAGGCAGCTCTGCCAGGCCTCTTCACCCCCGTCTTGGAGGCATCCCAGGGGAGGCACAGCCCGGGAGCAGGGATCCCCTCTGGGGGCATTGGGTCTCTGGAGTGTAAGAGGGAACAGAGCTGGCACGATGCTACTTGACGGGTTCCACCACCAAGACCTTGCACTCGCGCTTGGCAATCTTGTCCAGAGATAACACAGCCTTGTCCGGGGGCAGGTAGAGGGGGCGGCCAACAGGAGAGGCCACGGGGGGCGTGATGGCCCTGCGCTCCATCACACTGCCCGACCTGGGGGAAGGCAGAGGCTGTGGGCGCTGGTCAGACCCGGCACCCTCCCTGCTCCCAGCCTCTACCCCATCCCATGCCACGCCCCCTGGTTCTGTACCTCATGAGGTGGCTTCGGGAAGGCTGCTGGTGGGAGAAGGACTGGGAGCGGCCCAGGCTAGCCTGATGCCTCTCCACCAAGTCCCGGACAGCAGGGCTGCTGGGGCTGCTCTTGCGGGAGAGAGGCCGGGCCTCGGGTGGAGGGTGGGACACGCTGGCGGTGAACTGCAGCTTCAGTTTCATGTGCTGGCTTAGCTAGGGGGAGACGCAGGTCAGCATGCCAGCTCGGCTTCCAGGGCCCAGGCCTCCTTCCAAATGGTCTTCCCCACATGACAGACTGATGTCAAATCTAAATCCCACCTTCCCTCTGCCCAGCTTTTTATTTCATCCCTAAAATCTAAGGGTCCTGCCTCCATCCACCCCAGCATTCTGCATCACTCAGCACTCAGCTCAGACCCTCCCCAGCCCACCTCGAAGAGTCCCGTCCTCAGAGCCTGGAAGGCCACACTGAA
Organism: Chlorocebus sabaeus; assembly: GCF_047675955.1. Lineage (NCBI taxonomy): Eukaryota > Metazoa > Chordata > Mammalia > Primates > Cercopithecidae > Chlorocebus > Chlorocebus sabaeus. The sequence goes on along the minus strand of NC_132931.1, from coordinate 12,468,508 downwards.
GGTGAGAGCGCTGCCCTTCCGGGAAAAGCCGAGGTTGTTGAGGGGCGTGTGGCAGACGATGGAGTCCAGGGCAGCCTGCATGGCCCGGCGCTCCTCCTCACACAGCTGCTTTCCTGGGGGCAGAAACAGGGACCAGCAAACACTACAGCGTTCCTCACTCCCACAGGGCCTTCGCCAGCACATCTGATTCTCAAAGCCACTCTGTGGAGTAAACTGAGCAAACGTTATCTTTTGTGCATGTTGTAGATAACAACGGCTAATACTTACTGTGTGCAAGGCATGTCACGTATATTAACTCAGTATCTGCATGACAACCCCATGAGATATGAGTTGCTCTATTTTAGAGGTGAGGACTCTGAGGCCCAGAGAGGTTAAGTAACTTTTTTTTTTTTTTTTGAGACGGAGTCTTGCTCTGTGCCCCAGGCTGGAGTGCAGTGGCGCGATATCGGCTCACTGCAAGCTCCGCCCCCCGGGTTCACGCCATTCTCCTGCCTCAGCCTCCCGAGTAGCTGGGACTACAGGCGCCCGCCACCACGCCCGGCTAGTTTTTTGTATTTTTTTTAGTAGAGATGGGGTTTCACTGTGTTAGCCAGGATGGTCTCGATCTCCTGACCTCGTGATCCACCCGCCTCGGCCTCCCAAAGTGCTGGGATTACAGGCTTGAGCCACCGCGCCCGGCGAGGTTAAGTAACTTATTCAAGGTCACACAGCTAGTAAAAGAGAGAAGTAGAGTTCACACCAGCAAGTGCAGCTCCAGTGTCTATGCCCTGAAAGTCACTCTGCCCCACTGCCTCTCTAAACTCTCCATCTAGGACACTGGGGAGATGACCCAGGTACAGGGCGGAAGCCACCTGCCACAAGTCACCTCCTGTGGTGGGGCTGGCACCAAGTTTGGCTGTTATCACTGTCCGGCCTCCCTGACTTTTTCCTTTCTTTTCTCCTCCCTGGGGATCAGATCCCCACCTGGCAGCTGACCTACCAGCCTGTGCATGCTCTGGGGTCCACACGAGCCTCACAGCAAGGAAGTCTTGGAGATTGTTGAGCAAAGTGTAGGTGACAGTGAAACGCTCGTAGGTCCGAACAGGGGACTCACAAGAAGCGGTCATCACGAAACACGGGCGGTCCAGGCGGACACTGGGCAGGCTAGGAGTGGTGAGAGAGGGATGCTGGCTGTGTGTGTCAAGCCACAAAGGCGAACGCCACAGTTCCTCCGGGATCCACACTCACCGGTAGTGGGTGTAGATGCTCTGAGTGAAGGGCAGCTTTGGGGTGGACCACTGAACCACAGCAATCAGGGGAACTTCCAGGCCCTGCGGGAGGGACAAAGGGGGTTGGGGCAGGTATTAAGAGTGCCCCTCCCATCTTGAGTCAGCTGCATGGTCTTTCCCTCCCACTGCCTTATCACTTTTCTTTGAACACACCAGCCCCTTATGCTCACCTCCTTGGCCCCTGGAGGGGGCTGCTCACCCCCTCGCAGCTGAAACAGGAAGTTGTGTTCCTCCAGGGCATTCAGTGGGCAGGGGAAGCAGCCAGAGGTCCCGGGTAGGCGGCAGAAGGAGCCCATGGAGACTTCCCCAGACTGGTGACTAGCTCAGAAAAGAGAACAAGGCATGGTCTCCCCATGCCAGAGCTCAGTCCCTGAAGCCGTCCCCACCACTTCACAGCCTCGCCCCTCCCAGGACCTCACCAGACATTGTCCACCAGCAGCACAGAGCCATCGGGCATGACAGGTAGATAACTGGCGTTGAAGTTGGGGAGGATTCGGATATCCCAGATGGAGATTTCCTCCTGAGAGGAGCTGTTCAGCACTGTGGGAGAGGACCAGCTTGGCTCAGAATAGCTGGACCCCTCAGGCCCCACCTTTACCCAGAAAAAACCGGACCCCACCAGCCTGCCTAGAGGAACTGCATCCAATCAGTTCCCTTGCTGCTCCCCGAGGCTGGAGCTGGCAGACCTGCTTACCCTTGAGCACGGTCAAGTGTTTTCCAGCCACAGTGAACTGCCGGCATCTCAGAACCGGAGGGGGCAGCAGAGTCAGCAGCGTGCTCACTGCGGGAGGGGTTGGGGGCAAGAAGTGATGGTCTGGGGGCTGACCTCACCTCCAACCCAGAATTCTCACCTTCCTCTTCTCAGAGCCCATTAGCCACTTTCCAGTGTGACCCCTCCCCTCTCTCCCTCAATTCCGAGAGACTCTAGCCCTTCGCCTCTGCGTTGTCCTGCCCACCTTGGGCCTTGAAAGCGCTCTGCTCGCCCCGGAATGTCTCCCCAGGAGATCGGGTCTGCAGCAATCGTAGGTAGCCTTGATCTCTGACCTCTGGTGCCTCAACCTCCCGCTTCCACACAGTCACTACAATCTGTCAAGAGGAAAGACAAATGGCTGAGCCCGGAAAAGGTGTCTGAATTAGGACAACAGCTCCACTCCTTGCTCATCTTACCTTGGCCTTAGGTGTCCCTGGGGGCAGTCTATCCAGTGAAACGGTGAGTGGGAAGATGACCTCATCTGTGGAAACAATCGGTTCCTCCACAGGCAGCTGGGGTTGGGAAAGGGGTGAAGAGGTCAGGAGCAAGTCAGAGGCAGCCTGCAGCCTTTCTCTTTAAGACCAGCAGGTCATCTGCCTCCTGCCTTACGCCCCCAGCAAACCCCCTCCGCCCTGTGCCGGGTCCCCCAAAGCTCCTCACCGTGGTCGCTCCCCCTGAGGTAGCAGGGCCCGGGCCGTGGGTGAGAAGGGGGCTGCAGCCTCGGAACAAACCCCCACCCCCAGGATCCCCTCCCCCTGGGGGCTCCGAATCCTGGTCGCCGGCACCGCCGCCACCCGGCATCCCGCCTCCGGCGCTGACCGAGGCCAGGGCGGCCAGGGCGGTTGCCAGTTCTGCCCAGGCTCCTCTGGAGCCCAAGCCCGGGCCGCCCCCGGCGCCGGACCCCGCACCGCCCCGGCAGCGCAACACCAGCAGAAAGCGGACAGTCTCCCCCAAGTACAGATGGTTGCGCCGGGGCAGCGCCCGGTACCGGCCCGGGTCCCCTGCCAGCTCCGCGCGCGGCGGCAGCGGCACGGCCGGGAAGTACATCGAATAGTCGCACTGGGACTCCATGGGGCGGCGAGGACGGCGCGACCGGGAGCCCGGACCGGAGGCCGACCCCCAGCGGGGCCCTCTAGGGTAGGTCCAGAGGGTCCCGACACCTCGGGCTGCTGCGCGCGGCTGGGGCGGCCCGAGAGACCGGCCCGGTCCCGGCACCGGGGCAACAAATCCGGAACCGAGACCCGGCGGCGCCGGAACCGGGGTACTGAGCCGAATGACTGGAGAGAAACCGGAAGCGGAAGGGAGGGGGCGTGGCCGCCGTGGCCCGGGAATCTGCGGGTGCCCGGACCGTGGAGGAGGGGGCGGGGTCCCGCTGCTCTGAGGCTGAGAGAATGCAGGCCGGGGCTGCGGCCAGGCGTCTTGGAAAAGAAATGTAAGAACCCTGTCGGCCAGGCGTGTTGGCTTACGCCAGTAATCCCAGCACTGTGGGAGGCCGAGGCGGGAGGATTGCTTGAGGCCTGGAGTTCAAGACCTCCCTGGCCAACATAGCAAGACCTCCTCTCTGCAAAAACTTTAAATAAATTGTCCGGGTGCGGTGGCGCGCGCCTGTACTCCCAGCTACTTAGAAGGCCTAGGCAGGAGGATCCTTTGAGCCTAGAAGTTTGAGGCTGAAGTGAGCTATGATTGGGACACTGGTGCAGCCTGGATAACAGAGTGAGATCTTGTCTCAAAAAATGAATAAATAAATAAATAAATAAATAAACCTTCCAACCCCACTTCTTCCAGGAAGATTCTCCATCCCTCCCCTTTCCATCCTCCATAAATCAAGTAGAAGTTTCAAATTATTTATTCATTCAACAAATATTTCAGAGAGAAATGAACAGTCTAGTAGCAAATATTTCATAGAGAAATGGACGTATCATTCCAACTCACCACGCCCCAAACTTTCTGTGGCTCACTCCATCTTTTGCCCACCTAGGGAGCTTTGGTGATGTGGATCTGCCTTGGGGCAAGAAAGGGGAAGGGGAAGCCAGGTGTAGTGGCTCACGCCTATAATGGCAGAACTTTGGGAGGCAGAGGCGTGTGGATCATCTGAGGTGACGAGTTCAAGACCAGCCTGACCAACATGTTGAAACCCTGTCTCTACTAAAAATATAAAAATTAGGCCAGGTGGCCGGGCGCGGTGGCTCAAGCCTGTAATCCCAGCACTTTGGGAGGCCGAGACGGGCGGATCACGAGGTCAGGAGATCGAGACCATCCTGGCTAACACGGTGAAACCCCATCTCTACTAAAAATACAAAAAACTAGCCGGGCGAGGTGGCGGGCGCCTGTAGTCCCAGCTACTCCGGAGGCTGAGGCAGGAGAATGGCGTAAACCCGGGAGGCGGAGCTTGCAGTGAGCTGAGATCCGGCCACTGCAGTCCAGCCCGGGCTACAGAGCAAGACTCCGTCTCAAAAAAAAAAAAAAAAAAAAAAAAAAAAAAAAAAATTAGGCCAGGTGCGGTGGCTCATGCCTGTAATCCCAGCACTTTGGGAGGCTGAGGCAGATGGATCACAAGGTCAGGAGTTCGAGACCAGCCTGGCCAGCATGGTGAAACCCCATCTCTACTAAAAATTAAAAAATTAGCCGGGCATGGTGGTGCACACCTGTAGTCCCAGCTACTTGGGAGGCTGAGGCAGGAGAATCACTTGAACCCAGGAGGCAGAGGTTGCAGTAAGTCAAGATGGCGCCATTGCACTTCAGCCAGGCAACAGAGCGAGACTCTGTCTCAAAAAAAAAAAAATAAAAAAAATAAATTTAGCCGGGTATGGTGGCACACGTCTGTAATCCTAGTTACTCTGGATGCTGAGGCAGGAGAATCACTTGAACCCGTAAGGCAGAGGTTTCAGTGAGCCGAGATCATGCCACTGCACTCCAGCCTGGGGGACAGAGCGAGACTCCATCTCAAAATAAAATTTAAAAAAAAAAAGAAAAATCGGGGAGAAAGAACAAAATGAGTAGAGGGTGAAGGAGGAAAGCACTGTTGGGAGCCTAGCAAAGACGACGCTTGCATCAGGACAGACTCATCCCTTCTGGGAGATGCAGAAGTGGCATCTTGCTGCCCCCCACTCATCACATGTGCCCTTCAAACATGGCTGCTCTTCCACCTAAATCTGTAGTCTGATGTCTATGGGGAGAGTGGCCTTGAAGTCTTGAGAGGCAGTGAGACGGTAGGGGGGAACTGCTTGGCATCCAGCTTGTCCTTATACTGGAGCTCAGGGGTAGCCAAGCGCTCACACTCCTCTTGGTCCTGAGGGCTCAATCCACTCCGAAGTATATAGCCCAAAACCTTAGCTGACCCAAACTGGAAGGGGCGGAACCGGCGATCAGTGATGTATTTGGGGTCAGAAGCCTCACCCCCTGCCAGACAATGTTTGGCTAGGGCCTCTCGGCGAGCCCGGAGCTCGGCTACAGCTGTCTGCAGCCGGCGCTGGCCGTATTTCTCTATCCGTGCCCAGAGACTGCGGTTGAAGTGGACGTAGAGAGCCCAGTCCAGGTTGTTCCAGGCTCGGGCCCGTGCAGTCAGCTCTTGGTCCTCTGCAGTCAGTCCAGTGTTGCTGAAAGTGCTGAGGTCCTGCTTACGTCCAGCCTGGGCATTGTGTATGAAGCCCACCACGTCATCTAGACCCCAGCACAGGGCATCTGCCAGCAGAACCAATGACTCGTCGAAGTACTCAGCCACCATGACCAGGTCAAAGACAGAGTCCAGCCAGGCCAGACCCCACTGGATGAAGGATGAAGACCCCAAATCGAAAGAGGCAGGGCTTGATATCTGGCTGCGATGATCAGCAACAGTGGAAACAGGATGGATGAGGGCATTGGGATTGAGGGTTTGGGCTCGAGGGCCAGCACCAGAAGGCAAGACCTGAAGCTGTCGGGGGTTGGGGTCTCTGGGGGGATGAAGATTCCCTCTCTTGGCCCTCTTCTCTGGGGGAAAGGGCAGGCCAAAGTCAAACCATAGTAAGTTGCGAGCGTAGTGGTCCCCACGGGCCCCAGGCCTATAGAAGGCTCGAGGATTGGCCAGGAAGGCAGCCAAGGATGGTGACTTGCGGAAGGCTGATGAGGTGGATTTATAATAGGAGAAGGCAGAGCGAGCCAGAGCCGCTGGGTCTCGGACAATGGAAAAAAAGAAGCTGTCAGAAGGCATGACCTGAAGTACCTGCAGAGGAGGGAAGACAGAAGAGAGAGAGAATTGGGCTGGGGAGAAGGTATGTATAAGTATGCACAAGCCATGTGTCCACTGACCCAGCCTCCTCAAACCTCCTTCTCCCAGCTCTGCTAGGAATCCCCAGCTTCCATCACTTGTTGCGTGGCAAGTTACCTAACATCTCTGAGACTCAATTTGCTTATCTGCAAAATGGGGATAATCATACTTTCCCAAGTGATTATGAAAGATACATGAGATAAAACACACGAGGAAACCTGGAGGATGGAGCCAGGCATGTTTTGTGTGCCTGTCGACCCAGCTACTCGGGAGGCTGAGGCAGGAGTATGGCTTGAGCATTGCTATGTTGCCGAGGCCAGCCTGGACAACATAGCGAGACCCTGCCTCTACAAAAATAAAACTAAAAAAATTAGCAGGGCAATCAATGATAGACTGGATAAAGAAAATGTGGCACATATACACCATGGAATACTATCCAGCCATAAAAAAGAATGAGATAATGTCATTTGCAGGTGCATGGATGAAGCTGGAAGCCATCATCGTGCTCAGCAAAGTAACCTACTCCAGCAAACTAACACAGGAACAGAAAACCAAACACCAAGTGTTCTCACTCGTAAGTAAGTGGGAGTTGAACAGTGAGAACACATGGACACAGGGAGGGGAACAACACAAACCGGGGCCTGTCGGGGTGGGGAGCAAGGGGAAGGAGAGCATTCAGATGAATACCTAATGCATGCAGGGCTTAAAACCTAGATGACGGGTTGATCAGTGCAGCAAACCACCTTGGCACATGTGTACCTATGTAACAAACCTATGTGCTCTGCACATATATCCCAGAACTTAAAGTAAAATAAAAATAAATTAGCAGGGTATCCTGGCACACACCTGTAGTCCCAGCTACTTAAGAGGCTGAGGTGGTAGGATTGCTTGAGTCCAGGAGTTCAAGACAAGCCTGAACAACATAGCAAGACTCTGCCTTGAAAGAAAGGGGCCGGGTGCAGTGACTCATACCTGTAATCCCAGCAGTTTGGGAGGCTGAGGCAAGTGGATCACAAGGTCAAGAGTTCAAGACCAGCCTGGCCAAGATGGTGAAATCCCCGTCTCTACTAAAACTACAAAAAATTAGCCGGGCACGGTGGCAGATGCCTGTAATCCCAGCTACTCGGGAGGCTGAGGTAGGAGAATTGCTTGAAGCTGAGTGGCAAAGGTTGCAGTGAGCCGAGATCGCGCCACTGCACTCCAGCCTGGGCAACAAAGTGAGACTCTGTCTCAAAAAAAAGAAAGAGAGCCAGGGCAAGAGGGGGAAGGAGGGAAGGGAAGAGGAGGGGAGGGGAGGGGAGTAAAGGGAGGGGAAGGGGAGGGGAGGGGCTTGTCAGGGGATCAGGGGCAAAGGAAGAGAAAGAGCATTAGGATGGATGCCTAATGCATGCAGGGCTTAAAACCTAGATGACGGGTTGATAGGTGCAGCAAACCACCATGGCACATGTATACCTATGTAACAAACTTGCATATTCTGCACATGTATCCCAGAACTTAAAAATTAGCCAGGCACTAATTTTTAAGGGGAGGGGGGGGGAGGGAAAGGAAGGGAAAAAAAGAAAAAGAAAAAAGAGAAAGAAGGGAGGGAAGGAAACCTGGAGGATAGGAAACTCCTGGAGAACATTAATTTCCTCGGGCATTTCTGTCTGCCTTGGTCAGTAAAACCTCTAGAAACCAACCTTTGTACTCATTTCTCCAGCAAAAACCTGTTGAATGCCCAGGAGAGGCATCACTGGCAGCAAAGGGGCAACTATAATGCCATCTCAGGCATAGGCAGCAGGTGGGCAGGCCAGGCCCAGAATCACTGAGGGGTAAAGCACTTCAGGGACTCCTGGACATCCCAGAGGGCAAAAGACACCCTGGGCCGGGGCACTGGGAAGCCACCGCTGCCTGGTAGGATGCTGCCCTGAGGGCTGGGACATGTGATTCCACCATTCTGTAAGAAGGAAGGTGGAAATCAGGCTGCACCACACCCTAACATAGCCCTGCAGGCTGATGCAGGTCAGAACCTAGCTCCTGATCTCCTTAAAGGGTTTCTGCCTCCAAAAATGACTTCCATCATTGAATCTGACTTCTGTCATGGTGTTCCTCAATCGGCTTTGCAAATATGGCACACCTGAATAGCAGCCTGTGAACGCTCTTTTTTTTTTTTTTGGGGGGGGGGACAGGAAATGAGTATTTTTCAAATAAAACTTTTCAGTGTTTCTTTTCTTCTTATTCTTATTCTTTTTACTTTTTTGAGACGGTGTCTCACTCTGTTGCCCAAGCTGGAGTGCAGTGGTGCGATCTCGGCTCACTGCAAGCTCCGCCTCCAGGGTACACGCCATTCTCCTGCCTCAGCCTCCTGAGTAGCTGGGACTACAGGCACCTGCCACCATGCCCGGCTAATTTTTTGTATTTTGTTTAGTAGAGACGGGGTTTCACCATGTTGGCCAGGATGGTCTCGATCTCCTGTCGTCGTGAACCACCCTCCTCGGCCTCCCAAAGTTCTGGGATTACAGGCGTGAGCCACCACGCCCGGCCTCTTATTATTATTTTTTAAGAGACAGTGTTTTCTTGCTCTGTCACGTAGGCGGCATATCATAGCTCACTGCAGCCTTGAAAACTCCTGGGCTCAAGGGATTCCCCAGACTCAGCCTCCTGAGTAGCTGGGACTACAGGCACACACCAACATACCCTGTTAATTCTTAATTTTTTTTGTAGGGATGGGGTCTTGCTATGTTGCCCAGATTGGCCTCGAACTCCTGGGCTCAAGTAATCCTCCCACCTTAGCATGCAAAAGCACTCGGATCACAGGCATGCGCCACCATGCCTGGCCCTGCAGGTCTCTTTGAAGGCAGAGGGGAAAGTGAAGAAAACAGTCTTTGGCATCTGGACCTGGAATAAAATCCCACCCTCCCATTTACTAATTCTGTGACTTTGGGAGGGTTATCGAAGGTTTCAGAGCCATCATTCCTCCATCTAGAAATCTGAGTAACTGGGTAACACTTACCTGGAAGACTGTGCAAGTGCCTGGAACATGGTAGATATTCAGTGAATGGTGGTGTCAATGAAGGCCATCATCCTAGCCTCTGGAGAAACCTATCTCAAAGGTCACTGTCATTGCCTCACTCCTGCCAGTGGCCTTTCGCTGCCCATTAGAGCACGCCCATGTCCTCAGCTGGTGTCTCCAGCTCCAGCTTCAACAAGGGTGACTTTGCAGACCCTGCAGAACTTCCACCCCAGTACAGATGTTCTCCCTTTTATATGCACATACACACATGCACCCCACCATGTCCTTGCTGGTGTTTTGCTCCCTCTAAGAATGCCTCATGCTGTCCTTACCACAAGCCACATCCACCTTTTCCTTTAAAACCCCCTACTCTCGGCTGGGCACAGTGGCTCACACCTGGAATCCTAGCACTTTGGGAGGCCGAGGTGGGTGGATCATTTGAGGTCAGGAGTTTGAGACCAGCCTGGTCAACGTGGTGAAACTCCATCCCTACTAAAAGTACAAAAATTAGCCAGGCGTGGTGGCAGGTGCCTATAGCCCCAGCTACTTGGGAGGCACGAGAATTGCTTGAACCCGGGAGGTACAGGTTGCAGTGAGCTGAGGTGGCACCGCTGCACTCCAGCCCGGGGAAAAGAGCAAGACTCTGTCTCAAAATAAATAAATAAATAACATCACAATTAAATAATAAAGTAAAATAAACCCCCATCTCCAGAAAGCCTCACCTCTTTGGTGAATACTCTTCTCACCATTCCAGATACAAATGCACGCACAAGCCTTGGAAGGAGCCTTGACTTGGGAGTGCATGGACCTGGGCTCAACTTCCAGCTCTGCCACTTTCATTTTCAATTTTATTTATTTATTTATCTTTCTTTCCTTTTTTTTTTTTTTTTTTTTTTCTTTTGTGAAACGGAGTCCCACTGTGTTGCCCAGGCTGGAGCACAGTGGCACTATCTCAGCTCACTGAAACCTCTACCTCCCAGGTTCAAGCAATTCTCCTGCTTCAGCCTCCTGAGTAGCTGGGATTACAGGCATGCACCACCACACCTGGCTAATTTTTGCATTTTTAATAGAGACAGGGTTCACCATGTTGACCAGGCTGGTCTCGAACTTCTGACCTCAGGTGATCTGCCCACTTTGGTCTACCAAAGTGCTGGGATTACGGGTGTGAGCCACCGTGCCCAGCCTATTTATTTATTCATCTTTCAAGACAGGGTCTTATTCTGCCACCAGGTTGGTGTACAGTGGCATGATCTTGGCTCACTGCAGCCTCGACTCTCTTGGCTCAAGTGGTCCTCCCATTTCAGCCTCCTGAGTAGCTGGGACTTCAGGCATGCACCACTGCCCTCAGCTATTTTTATTTATGTTTATCTTTTTGTAGAGACGGAGTCTGCTATGTTGCCCAGGCTACTTTTGAACTACTGGGCTCAAGTGATTCTCCTGCCTCAATCTCCCAAAGTGTGAAGATCACAGGCGTGAGCCACCATGCCTGGCCTTAATCTTTATGTTTTTAGCAATAGGATCTTGCTTTGTCACCCAGGTTGGTGTGCAGTTGCACAATCATAGCTCACTGCAGCCTCCAACTCCTGGGCTCAAGCAATCCTCCTGCTTCAGCCTCCTGAGTAGCTGAGACTACAGGCATGCATTACCACACCTGCCTGATGTTTTAAATTTTTTGTACAGGTGGGGTCTCGCTATATTGGGCAGGCTGGTCTCACACTGCTGGGTTCAAGTGATTCTCCGCCTCAGCCTCCTAAAGTGCTGGGATTATAAGCGTGAGCCACTGTGGCTACTGGGTGCCATTTTCTAACTGTGAAAGTCTCTTCACCTCCCTGAGACTCGAACTCCACGTATGTGTAATGGAGACACTTAAAATGCCTTCCTGGCAAGGTGATGGGAAGATTAGTACTCAGCATTGGTAAATATTCAGTTTAGTTTCTTCCCTGTATGTTTCAATTACACATTGATTTTCTTCCTATAGGAGCCCTCAGCTTCCTGTGTGTGTCTGAGTATGTGAATGTGTATGTTTTTCTCTCCCCCATTAGAATAGAAGTTCCTGGAGGTCAGGACTGGGCTTCCACCCAGCTATTCTCAGCTGACCTCAGGTGATCTGCCCATGTTGGTTTCCCAAAGTGCTGGGCTTAGCCCTGGGCTAAACGTATAACTGATCCTCAAAATGTGGCAGACATGGTGAGGGGGTTGAAGAAGACAAGTCAGAAGGCAGTGGGGGAGCTGGGGCCCTGGTGTGACAGTGGAAGGGAGGCTAAGAAAAGGAAGGGGCATGTTGTCCTAGGTACTTGCGAGGCTGAGGTGGGAGGATTGTTTGAGGCCAGCCTGGGCAACATAGTGAGACCCCATCTCTACAAAAAATAAAAAAAAATTAGCCAGGTGTGGTGGCGTGCACCCGTAGTCGCAGCTAGTTGGGAGGCTGAGGTAAAAGGATCGCTTGAGCCCAGGAGTTTGAAGTTGCGGTGAGGTATAATTGCACCACTGCATTCTAGCCTGGATGACAGAGTGAGACCCTGTCTCTCTCTCTCTCTCTCTCTCACACACACACACACACATACACACAGAGGCTGGGCAAGCTCACTCCTGTAATCCCAACCCTTTGGGAGGCCAAGGTGAGCAGATGGCTTGAGCCCAGGAGTATTTATTTATTTATTTAAGCCCAGGAGTTTGAGATCAGTCTGGGCAACATAGCAAGACCCCATCTCTACAAAAAAATTAAAAAGTAGCCATGTGTAGTGGCACATGCCTTAGCCCTAGCTACTCAGGAGGCTGAGGTGGGAGGATCCCTTGAGCCTGGGAAGTCAAGAGCTATGATTGTGCCCCTGCACTCCAGCCTGGGCGACAGAGCAAGACCCTGTCTTCCAAGAAATAAAAAGAAAAAGAAGGGTAAGGGGAACCTGGAGGGAGAGTTGGGGGCTCAGAATTGGCAGGGCACTGATGCCAGGGAAATACATTGGTGAAAGAGAGAGACTGTAGTAAGCACCAGAGAGAGAAGGGAGAGAGGGGGACTTGGGCTCCCAGAAACTTCGGGGAAAGGGACACCTGTAGAGAGGATGGCAGAGACCCCCACCTTTATGGCCCCCGTGTCCAACTTTAGGGTGAGATGATGCCTGGGGAGCCCTCAAGTCTGGGCCCCCTCCCTTGGTGGTGTCAGCCTGAGCCCATCTCTTGCTGGTCCCTCCCACCCCTGCGACACTCCTTACCTCTTTCAGGTTGAACCTCATGTGGTGACAGAGGATGTGGAAGGGGAGCTCGGTGCCTCCAGTCTGGGGGCGGTAGCCTTTTACCCTTGAGGCCTGGAAGAGCCTTGGGTAGCCAAACTGGTAGCGGGCAGGGAGGGCGAAGCGCAGCCCGTGCCGGTCCCCGTAGCGGTGAAGCAGGCTCAGCACAGAGCTGCTCCCAGATTTATGCGTCTTCAGGAACACCAGTCGCTGCCTGGGTGGGCAGGACGGAAGGGCTGGTCGTAGAGATGGGGCCAAAGGTTGTCGGAGCTGTGGCCCTGGTAGCCTGGGAAGAGATGCAGGGGGAGTGTCCTGTCCCTCAGCAGCAAATGGGTGGAAGGGACAGAGGGCATGGAGGCTTCTGAGTCCCTAAGAGTCACCAGCCCCAGGCGGGATGGGGAAGAGCAAGTGTGGGGCATCTAGAAGGAGGTGGGGCAAAGTGGGAACTTACCTCCTCTGGAAGGGCCCTCCCAAGAGCTGGAGTGCAAAGCCAATGGTCATGAAGACTCCCAGAGCCACCCCCAGGCTCCGAGGTCCCCAGAGCCGCAGCGTCCTGGCAGGAGACAGAGGGCCCATGTGGCACAGGGAAGGGTGAGATGAGAGAGGGATGGAGCCAGGGCCAGGAACAGGGGCAGAGACAGCTGGAGAAAGCCGTGCAGCCGCGGAAGGCGCCGGTTGCAGATCGGGGGGTCATTCCCCAGGCCTGTTTGCAGTCTTGGTTGAGTCTGCCCCCTGAGTTAGCAGATTTTTGCCTCTGTCAGCGTCTAGGAGGGAAATGAGGGGGGAAGAAGGGAAGTCTAAGGAGAGAGGCAGAGTGAGCCTTCTCTCCTGCTGCAGCTGAGACCTGGTTCAGGGAAGGGGAGTGGCTGGGAATGCGGTCTACACCCAGACTCTCCTAGGTGGCCCCACAACTACTCCCTCTGCTCTATCACTGTCTTATCTCCAGTTCCCCCAGCTCCCCACCTACAGTTGTCCCTGAGCCTCGGGGACTTAGAAGGGAAGGAGAGAAAAAGCCCCAGCTCATGAATGAAACAGCCAGCAAGAGAGAGATCAGACCAATCAGCTCATTAAGACAGTCAGGTCAGACTATGGTCGGGACCCTGGCTTCCTCCTGAGCCCCTCTGGGTGTCACAGATGGGGATGAAGAGCCCTATCACAGGGCCAGGAAGGGAAGCCATACAGTGGGAATGAGGATCAGACAGGACACAGGTGGATGAACCCAGGCAGGAGGAAGGGAGGTTGGACTTCCAGGAGTGGCATTGCAATGGGCAAGAGCCACTGTGTTCTAAATTCCCGCACCTCGTTTTCCTCTGTCTCAGCACGGGGCAGACCCCCATGTGCGACAGGGGCTGGGGGAGACGTGTGGCTACTTGTGAAGCCCAGATTCCCGGACTTAACCCTCCATGCCACTTTCCAACCTTATCAGTGCACCCGGAGGAGACTGAAAGGGTGGGGCTGGAGAGGGAGACAGAGATAGAGAGAGACAGACAGACAGACAGACACAGAGAGACAGAGAGACTATGACACAAAGATATGGAGAAAGGCACAAATACTAACTGTAGAGTTCCTTCTCAAGCCCGAGCTTCCTAATCAACCAGGAGTCCAGCCCCGCCCCTTCAGATTACTACTCACGATCAAGGACCACAGCCCCCTCCAACAAGCCCCGACAGCTCCCTGCTCCGATGAGCCAGGGGTAACCCCAGGCAGAGAGAAGCCACACTTTTACTCCCGGAGACCCGCCCCCTCTGGCATCACTCCCCAATTCCCTCCCTGATCACAGCCTCTGGGGTCCAGCTGCGTCTCCCCTTCCCAGAGCCCTTCATTTCCTTCCATCCATCTCTCCCTTCCCATGATTGGAGATCCCAGCCCTCTGTCCCCTCCAGCTTTGGTGACTGCCCAGTCAGTTGCCCCTGCCGGGGTCCCATGAACCCCTCATGTCTCCTCCCATAAATTAGAAGGTCCCTCCACTGGTCCTATCCTTGGTTTCACTTCCCACTCACCAGGCCACAAGGGGAGCAGCAAGGGAAATCGGGCCGGGCCCTCCTGCCCTCCCCAGCCACCGCCCGACTCTTGGCTCAGCTCAACTTTCCCCAAGAACTTTCTCAGCGCCCAGGCTCCTCCCTCCTCCCTTTGTCCCGCCAGCCCCAGCAGCTGCTGTAGCTTTGATCGCAGTTCTAGGTCTCTCCCCCGCTGCATCTTCCCTTCTCCGGCAGGGCACCCAGACTCCCCTTGGAAGACAACACTTCCACCCCCCTTTCACACTTGGGAATCAATCCTACCATTTTCTCTTGGCTTGCCGCAGAACAAAAGATTCATTCAGGCGGCAGAAAGGAAGAAGGAAGGAAGGAGAAAGTGATATTTGAAAGCAGACATTGTCAAAGACGTGGCAAGGTAGCCAGAGACTGATGCTCAGAGAATAAGGCCTCCCATCCTGAAGGCAGGGGACAGTGGTGTGGTCACCTTAATAATGCCTTGTGGCCGGGCGTGGTGGCTCACGCCTGTAATCCCAGCACTTTGGGAGGCCGAGGCTGCGGATTGCTTGAGGTCAGGAGTTCGAGATCAGCCTGGCCAACATGGTGAAACCCCGTCTCTACTAAAAATACAAAAATTAGCTGGGTGTGGTGGCAGGCGCCTGTAATCCCAGAGGATTACCGGAGAATCATTTGAACTGGGTAGGCGGAGGGAGGTTGCAGTGAGCCAAGATCGCACCATTGCACTCCACCCTCGTGACAACAGTGAGACTCCGTCTCAAAAAAAAAAAAAAAAAAAAAAAAAAAAAAAGCCTCATGTTCAAAGAGCATTTTGCAGGTGACAAGGTGCTTTTTCACACAGATTCTATTTGGTCCCCACAATTCTCCCTGTTGTACAAACGAAGATGCTCAGAGGCCCAGAGGGTGGGAGAGCAGGGGTTATTCCCTAGACCCGCCTCCTGGGGGACAGGTGCCAAGGGAGGTGAAAAGCTGGCAGAAAATGAGCCAGTCAGAGAGGCTCTGAGACCTCTGCTGGGAGCCAGGGCTCAGGCACTGACGGTGACAGCACAGAAGCCACACATGGGGTCCAATACATTACCATTTATTTACAGAACACAGACTCGAACACTGAAACATGGAGTTTGTGAAGGATGTGAGTGGCAGAGGTCACGAGATGAGCACCCCCCCACATTGTCTTTTTTAAATTTTGGTTTAAGAAATTGATACTGAAAAAACTCAACAGAACCCAGGCCCATGAAGCCTCACATCCTACTCAAGCACCCCCAGTCCCCTGCCCCACACCCTGTCAGCATCCAGCTTTGTCCATTTCTGAGACAAGATGCCCCTACCCCTCCCGACTTCCAACTTCCTTCAAACCCCTTCCCCAGCTGCAACTCTAAACTCCTCACTTTCTCTGTTGGGGCTGATCACCCGCCCCAGCCTTAGAGGACTGGAGATTATACCCTCTAAGGAAACCACACTGCCTCCTAAATAAATACCCCAGGCCCCCCTCCCATTACCAAATGAAAAAATAAATATTGTGAACACCCACCCACCTCTGATGAAAATCTCCTGGATTTGGGGCCCCAGCCATTCACCTGCAAAGTCCCTTCTCTACCTTCTCTGCAGCCCCCTTCGACTCCTCCCCAGGCCCAGCTGAGGGGGGAGGAGGGGAAAGGGCCATGAACCCTTCTGATGCTAGGGCACCCCTCCCCTGTTATCGAGGTCCAAGCAGGGCCAGGGATGAGAGGGAGAGAATGAGGATGGTTTGGGTGTGAAAACCAATAGATGCCCCCCCACTCCTGCTCCGGCCCTGGTTGTAGCGGGCACTGCCACCTCCTCCTTTGCCCCCAGAACCATCCCTTCTAGGAGGGTATGGAGGCCGAGGAGGCCGGGCTGGGGGAGCCACAGCCCCAGCCATCCAGTCATCTGCATACTGCTGTCCCCCTCCAGAGCCGCTGGCATCCTCATCTGCAAGGAAGAAGAGGGACAGAGACAGGATGGGAGGGAGAGGCAGAGGGAGACAGAGGGAGAAAAAGAAATTGAGATAAAAACAGAAAGAGAGAGGCAGGGGAGGGAGACACAGGTGGATGCCGGGTTGGGTAAGGGAGAAAGACCATGAGAGACAGGAAGGCAGGGAGAGAGGGAAAGAGAGAGATCCGACAGCAGACATAGCGGGGAGAGATCATGATGGGAGACAATGAGACAGAGAGAAAAAAGACAGGCAGATGGGGAGATAGGATAACAGGAAAAAACAGAAAAATCAGAAGTACACAGAAGCAGAGAGCAGCCAGGAAGAGGGTGGGGGAAGTGACAGAGACAGACAGAAGAAGAGAAGAAAACAGTGAGTGTCTGTGCCTTGCCTCTCTGTCTGGCAAATTTCACTCTGGGGAGCCAACCCAATGTCACCCACCACCCTGGCTTCCCAGCCTCCCCCAAGTTGCCCCCTCCCCCATTTCCCACTGCCCTTTGCCCATTATAAGGGTCTTCCCACTGTTCTGTAAGAATGTTTTCGTGTCTCCCCTACTGGCCCGAAAGGATAGAGATCCCCTCATTGATCTGTTACCCAGGCTTTGAGGTCAACCCTCAATAAATGCTCGTTGAATGAATTAATGAATGAATGAATGCTAAGAGCAGTGGGAACTACACAGGCGGGAACTACCAGGAGAGGGGAGAGGCTTAAGGGCAGTGGGCGGGGCTCAGGCTCAGGAATGCTGGGGTCTCACCTGCGTCCTGCCCGTCCAGATCGTGTCCCAGTGCGGCTGCCTTCATCCTGGCCGTGGCCGCCCGGAGCTGTAGCCGACGCCGCCGTGTCGGGACATCGGGGCCCGAGGTGTCCACCTTGAGCTCGGGGTTGTTGACCTGCTCGGCCAGGGAGCCCCCGACCACCGGCGGCAAGTACCTGCGAGCAGAGCAGCCCCTCTAGCTGGAGCGCGCGGCCCCGCCCCTCCCGGCCGCGGCCCCGCCCCCTGCTGCCCCACCACGCCCCCGAGGCTCACCTGCCCCGCCCGGCTCCGGTCCAGCAGGGCGCCGCCTCCAGCGAGGCATCCACTGCCATGCGAGAGTCTCCGCACACCGTCAGGGACTGCCGGGCCCAGAAGCCCCGCATCCGGGCCAGACGCTCGCGGAGCTCCCACACCTGGGCAGGAGAGAAAGGGCGGGGCGAGCTGGAGCGCAACCCCCATCCCCATCCCCGACCCCGCCCTTCCCGCCCCCAACTCCTTGGTCACCCCACGCACCAGCCGGTGCAGGTTGGTGCCCGCCGCCGTCGTCGGCCGCTCCTCCTCGGTCACCATCGACCACAGCCGGCCTGCCTCTTCTCGGGGCGGCGGGGCTCGACGGTTGCGGGCCGGCACCGGGTTGGGGGGGCCGCACTCCTGAAACACCTGCGGCATGGGGAAGAGACCTCACACAGTCACCCTGGGGGGAAACCACACTGCGTCCTCACTCTGACCCCAGAGTCTCTTCTCAGATCCCCTATACTGTCTCCCTGACACCCACACCATCCCCGCCCCGGGTCTCACCTCCACCCTTCTCTCCCCCGTACCTGGGCGGACACCTTCGCACTGTTTTCCTGCAGGTACATCAAACCCTCCGAGATCTTCACCCCAATGGACTCAGCCGCCAGCTCAAAGGAAAAGGGGCCCTGGAGCTTATCAGCCAGGATCAGGAGACCATCTTAAGGGAGGTAAAGAAAGAGAAAGGATGGGATGAGTGGTGATACTGAACTAGGATGTTCCCGAAAATCCTCACTTGGGCCTTAGAGAAGCAGCAGAGTGTTTCGGGGAAACTCACATGAGCTTCCTCTCATGTTTTCCCCCAATTTGGCTTTAGAGCCCCTCTCCAGTTCACCCCTAGCCTTACTCAGGACCCTCCTCCATCCCAGACTTTTTTAAAATTTAAATTTAAATTTTAGGATTTTAGGATTTTTTTTTTTTTTTTTTTTTTTGAGACTGAGTCTCCCTCTGTTGCCCAGGCTCGATGGAGTGCACTGGCGTGATCTCGGGTCACTGCGACCTCCGCCTCCTGGGTTCAAGCAATTCTTCTGCATCAGCCTACAGGCGCCCGCCACCATGTCCGGCTAATTTTTGTATTTTTTTTTTTTTTTTCTTTTCAGTAGAGACAGGATTTTACCCTATTGGCCAGGCTGGTCTCGAACTCCTGACCTTGTCCTTGTGATCCGCCTGCCTCGGTCTCCCAAAGTGCTAGGATTATAGGCGTGAGTCACTGTGCCTGGCCAATTTAAGGATTTTTTAAAAAGACACGGTCTTACTCTCTTGCCCAGGCTGGAGTATAGGGGCACCATCATAGCTTACTGCAGCCTCTTAACTCCTGGGATCAAGGGAGCCTCCTGCCTCAGCCTCTGGAGTAACTGGGACAACAGGCATGTGTGCCACCACGCGTAGTAAGTTCTTTCTTTCTTTTTTTTTTTTTGGTAGAGATGGGATCTAGTTACATTGCCCAGGCTGGCCTCCAACTCCTGGCCTCAAGTGATCTCCTGCCTCAGCCTCAGGAGTAACTGGGACTACAGGCGTGGGTGCTACCACACCTGGCTAATTTCTTTCTTTCTTTCTTTCTTTCTTTTTTGTAGAGATGATGTCTAGCTATGTTGCCCCGGCTGGGTTCCAACTCCTGGCCTCAAGTGATCCTCCTGCCTTTCAGCCTCTCAAAGTGCTGTGATTACAGGTGTGAGCCACCATGCCTGGCTCCAGGCTTTCTTGAATCCCCTCACCCAAATAGTTGCCCCAGTCAGGCTCCAGTCCCCTGCTGCTGAGACAGCCACGAACCACGTTGAGGCAGAAGCCCTGGCAGGGCATAAGTGAGGGGACTCCCCGGCAAAGGGGACAGCCGATGAGACGCATCAGAGCCTGGCTGCAGCCTTCAGACAGCGGCACCTGGGGGCAGAGAGTGGGGCTATATCCTCCACAAACATTGTGGCTTCTCTCAGCCCAGCTTGGTGCCAGGCACAGACAGAAGTCACATACCCCACCCCACGCCTAGGGCTGGTGACAACATGTGGCAGCAGGTAAGATTGTCACAGATCTGAGGAGGAGGTTCCAGGTTGCTGACACTGATTCGTGGGAGGGGTGGAACTAGAGAGGCAGTTAAGGGTGGAGGGAAGATTCAAGGACAAGAGTGAGCCCATCACAGCTGGCGAGGGAGGAGGCGGTCAGGAGGCAGAAGGTGAGGCTGGGAGGTCAGGTAGAGGATGGGCAGTGAGAGAGGCCAAGCCAGGCATCTGGCCTTCAGCAGCAGGGAAGTGGAGTCATTGAGGGCTCCTGGGGGGTTGGGCAGGGGCAGTATCCAATCTCTGACTGCTATGGAGATGAGCAGGCCCTTGGGGACTGATGGGCGTAAGGGTCCACAGAGGGGAGGAGGGGGTCAGAGATCATGGATCGTGGACCAGTGGAGGTTTCACTCCAGCTCCCTCCTTCTTCATTCATCCCGGGACACCAGGGCCTGGAGGCAGACAGAGCCCCAGGCCTGTCCTGCTGGCTGGTGGCTAATTCTTCCTCGTGGGGTCTCTCTCACTTCCGCCTCTCCCTCCCTGGCCCCTGCCCACACTCAGGCCCCCTCTAACCTTAAGCGCTTCGCTGACCACATTTCTTCCAGTCTCCAGGCCCTGCACAAAGGCTCGGGCAGCCACCAGGGTCCGGGTTATCTGGGAGAAGGCAAAGAAGATGAGAAAAACCACAAGGGTGTTATGGGTCAGTCAAGGCTGGAGCCAAGAGACTGCATCAAGAGCAGTGAGGGTTGGGTTTGTGGGGTTCTCTCAAAGTGGGTCGAGTGTTGGGTGGTACAGAGAGGCAGGTTCAAGAGCCCCACAGGAATTAAAGTCTTAAAGAAAACCAAAGGAAGGCTTGGGAAGAGATGGAGGGATTATGTTGTACAGGGCTTAGGATAGAGAAATTGTGTATCGGAACTAACACTGAACTTGAAGCCAGAAGACCTGGATGTGAGCCACGGTTCTGCCATTTACTGGCTGGAAAGCTTAACCTCTGGGAGCCTCAGTTTTCTCATCTGTAAAATAAGGGCATGACTCTCTACCTTGCAGGGTGATGATGACAACTAAATGTGATACTATAAAAGAAAATGCCTTTTGCATATTGAATACATAATTCCTGTTTAGTTGAACCAGAGGAAGTCAAGGTGTTAGGATTAGGGAGGGGTTGGCACAAAGGTGGCTGGAGGTTAAGGGTAGGTGTTGGTGTGAAACTAGGGCACAGAATGGGAGGTGGCAGGGGTTGGGGCATCTGCTTCAAGAAGACCAAGGGGCACTGGGTCGGGCAGTGGTATGTAAAGCTCAGGATAGGGATCACCAGGTCAGAAATGGCTTCAATGCAGGATGGGAGGATCACCAGGTCAGAGGTGACTGGAACACACCAGTTTGGAGATGAGTGGTGCACAGTTCAGTGGGTCACTAGGTCAGAATTGGTTGAAGCTCAGGCCTCAGGATCCCTCACCTGCAGGCGGAGGCGGCGGGGTGAGTCCCCGAAGGGCTGCAGAGAGCCATCGGTAGATGAGGCCAAGCGTGAGAGGCAGAGCAGGTAGTCAGGGGGGAAGCTGTACTGTGGGTGCAGCAGCGGGAACACTCTCTCCAGGAGCTGTGCCCAGAAATCCGCCAGGGTGTCATCCAACCCCTCACCAGATTCCCCATAGAAGTCTCGCAGCCGAGAGAACAGGCCATTGAATATGAGAGCGTGCTGGGCATACAGGCGGCCGTAGGAGTGTGAGAAGAGCTGGGTCAGAGAGTGCTGGGCTACTGAGAGCATCTCCAGAAAAAACTCTGTAGCAAATGCAGGGAACAGGTGGAAGGTGGGTGAGGCCAGAGAAGGGGAGAAAAGTGAACAGGCAGAGGCAGGAGGGGATGGGAGAGAAGAGAAAAGACAAGTGAATCAGAAACTGAGTAACTCTCAGAGATGGGGCAGACAGGGAAGGAGGGAGGGCAGGGCCCTGGAGATAGAGTCTGGGGGGTGGGTGGGCTAAACCAGGGCTGGGAGGTGATGGAGTCTTCACAGACGGAGTAAGGAGTGGGGACAGGAGGCTTGCTGGGGTCCTAAGCGCCGAGAAGAACTATGAAGCTGAGTTTGGGGACCCCAGGTCCTCACCATCAAATTTTCTGTGCCTGGCAGCCAGTGTGTGAACCAGAAAGGAGCCGCTGTCCTCCACCAGGCTTCGGAAGGTGGCCTCAGTCTCCCTGATCAGCCTCTGCTCTGTCTCACTGGAACAGCAGGTGTACTCCTGGGGACAGACCCGGAGGTGCTCACCTGGACAGAGGAGACATGAAGGAATGGTGGGAAGTGATATCCTAAAATTCCTTCCATTTTCCGCCTCTCTCTGGGGACGATGCCTTCTCTTCTACCTGCCTGGTCTCTTTTCTATTGTCTGCACCTTCTTCCCCACCTGACCCTGTCCCCCACCTTATTGTTTCCTCATCCATCCCAAGTTCACTCCCATTAGCCACGGGATCATCTATTTAACAGCTGCCCTCAGGGCCAAGTCAGTGGTCAGAGTGTCCTCAGGTGACCCTCCCCAACCTCCACACCCCAGACCTCGAGGGACTTGGAAGACAGCTTCTAGGGGATGAAGAATGGGGCTTGGAAGGGTGGGGTTACTGGGTGAGCAATAAAGTATTCTCATAGAAGGGGCTAATAGAAACAGCGAGAACATGGCTGTGAAGAAAGAAACACATAGGGGGGTGTTAATTACGAGGAGGGGATTCCTGGGGTGGGGATGGAGTAAGAGCGCTATTCTGTGCATAGCAGGGTTATTGTGATCCCGGTAAGGAAGTTACAGGAGAACAGACACTACTGTGGGATGAAAAGATTAGTATAACGGTCACTCTGAAAGGGAAGAGAGTTATTGTGAGATGAGGAGGCCCCGCCCCCGCCCCCACCCCCAATTCTCTAGTCTTCCTCTTTCTCCTCACCTGAGATCAGGGCGGGAGGGATTAGGTTTAAGCTATATCCCCGGGCCCCCAGCACCTGCCGGGTCTCTGCACAACTCCGGGTGACCTTTGCCTCGCTCCCGGGTCCGGGACCAGGACCGGGACACAGAGGCAGCAGCAGAAGCAGGAGAGGTCGCAGCGCGAACATAGCTGCAGCCACCCCGGGACGGCAAAGTGGGTCCTAAGGAGGAAAGAAGAGCCTCCCAAACTCGGGAATCCGGTACTCGGCCGTGGGACCGTTCCGCAGGCCAGAGAAAGAGCGCTACCCCCGAAAACTGAATACCGAGCACGATAGCTGGACCAGGCGGCATCTGCCGAGACAATGGGAGCGGGGAGCTGGACAGGGGGCGGGGTCCGAGGCGGGGCCCCGCCAATAATGGCTCGGAGCCGGTTTCAGGGGCGGGGGCAAGGAAGAAATTAAGCCAATGTAGCGCAGACGCTCGGTAGGGGGGCGGGACCCGGCCGGCACTGAGGAGGTTGGTAAAATAGGGGCGTGGTCTCCCTTGGGGGCGTGGCGATCCTGTTCAAAAGGAGGGGCCTGGGTGGAATCCAGCCTATGGCAATTGAGAAGCCAGATTAAAGGGGTTACTACGAGTCTGGTCCGAAACCCGTCCAATGGAGGGGGAGATTGAGGGTTGCGAGGTTGGGGCCTGGGTGGGGGCGGGGCTAAAGCGGGCCGTACGCGTGCCCAAGCCCACGTGACGGGGCAGCACGCCTGAGAACTTGAGGCCACACGAGGCTGTGGAGCGGCGTAACTCAAACGTGGCGCGCACCAGCTCGCACACTCCCAAGCCTCGCGATAGCTACTGGCCCTGGGCGAGCCGTAGGGATTGCGCTTGCGCACAGCTTGTTTCGTGCCTTCCCGCGCTTTTCTGAACTCTTTCGCCACCGGAAGGGCAGCGGCGGGCGAGTGTGCGGAAGGTGGGATGGCGAGAGACACCCGAGGGACCTGAGGTGGGGGTCCTTCCCTGAACCCTGCTTCGCCAGAAGTCACTCTTCCAGGCTCTGACAGTGAGGTTTCTCCTTGACACAAGAACACACCGTCTCGCGCGCGACCCTCCCGGCCCTGATACTAGGAGCCTTCCTGGGCTGTGCCCCCAATGGCCTCTGCCACAGAGCCCGAGAATCCCCTCCCCAGGCCTCCAAAGACTGAGAGTCCACTCTCCTAAGCGCTTGGAAGGCTCCTCATCCCGAAGCCGGTTACCCCGGGGGCAGTCGTAGATATTTTTACCTTCTGGAAAAATAGAAAACGCGCACCTGCCTTTACTCCTTTTGCTTTTCCAGCTGTATTCTCATGGCGCTTCCACCCCCAAATCCTTAAGAGCCTCCCATTCCATTCCAGGTGGAATCAGGTGCTAGTCCTCTGGAAACATAAGCCTGGGGTCTTTCTGTATTTTTTTTTTCTTATTTCTTTATTGGTTTAATTTTATTTCATTTTTTAAAACCTGTAAGTTCCCTTGCAGCAGGCAGTTTATAGTTCTGAAGCCTCCAGAGAGGGGTGTGTCGGAAGCTGCCTTTCTGTTTGCCTTGCTTGGCTTTTTTTTAATTTAATTTTTTTTTTTTTTTTTTTTTTTTTTTTAGAGACAGGGCCTTGCTATGTGGCTCAGGCTGGTCTTGAACTCCTGGGCCCAAGCGATGCTCCCGCTTCGTCCAACCAAAGTACTGGGATTATAGGCGGGAGCCACCGTACACCACGCCTCGGCTTTTGGAAAGCAATTCCAAACTCACTGCCGAGTTTCTGGGGCCTTGGTGTCTGTAATCCCTTGGTGCTTTAGGGCCACTCTTTGTCTTATTTATTTGTCATTACTATTTTTTGAGACAGAGTCTTGCTCTCTTGTCCAGGCTGGAGTGCATGGTGCAGTCATAGCTCACTGCAGCCTCGACCTCCTGGGCTCAGGTGATCATCCCGCCTCATTCTCTGCAGTAGCTGGGACTACAGGTGCACCACCACGCCTGGCTAGTTGTTTTGTTTTGTTTTGTTTTGTTTCGTAGAGACAGGGTCTTGCTATGTTGCCCAGGCTGATTTCGAACTGTTGGGGTCAGGCAGTCCTCCTGCTTCAGCCGCTCAAAGTGCTAGGATTCCAGGTTTGAGCCACCGTGGGCGCCTTGCCTTTTTTTTTTTTTTTAAACCTATGAGTTAAATTCCCTTGCAGCAGGCAGTTTACACTTCTGAAGCCTCTAGAGAGGGCTGTGTCTGAAGCTGCCCTGGTGTGTGACTTTGCTCGGATTTTTTTTTTGGGGGGGACGCATCTCATGTTGCCAAGTCTGGTCTCAAACTGCTGGGCTCAAGCAGTCCTCCTGCCTCAGCCTCATGAGTAGCTGGGACCACAGGTGTGCGCCACCACACGTAGCTAGTTTTTGCTTATTTTTTGTAGAGATGGGGTCTTGCTATGTTGCCCAGGCTGGTCTTGAACTACTGGGCTCAAGCAGTCCTCCCACCTCAGCTGCCTAAAGTTCTGGGATTATAGGTATGATCTACTGCACCCAGCGTGCTTTTTCTCTTTTCTTTTTTTTTAAAGAAAAAAACCTATGAGTTACATTTACTTGCAACAGGCAGTTTGCACTTCCACAGCCTCTAGAGAGATGTGTCTGAAGCTGCCCTGGTGTGTGACTTCCTCAGCTGTTGGAGAGCAACTCCAAACCCGCTGGCCAGTTTCTGGGGTGTTGTCCTTAATCCCTTGATGCCTTAGGTCAGCTCTTTGTCTTATTTATTTTGAGATGGAGTTTAGCTCTTGTTGCCCAGGCTAGAGTGCAATGGCACAATCTCAGCTCACTGCAACTTCTGCCTTCTATGTTCAAGCGATTCTCCTGCCTCAGCCTCCCGAGTAGCTGGGATTACAGGTATATGCCATCACACCCGGCTAATTTTGTATTTTTAGTAGAGACAGGGTTTCTCCATGTTGGTCAGGCTGGTCTCGAGCCCCCGACCTCAGGTGATCTGCCTGCCTCGGTCTGCCAAAGTGCTGGAGTTACAGGCATGAGTCACCGTGCCCAGCCATTTTTCTTATTTATTATTACTTTTTTTTTTTTCTTTTTTTTTTTGGGACAGGGTCTTGCTCTGTCACCCAGGCTGGCGTACAGTGGTGCGATCATAGCTCACTGTAGCCTTGAACTTCTGGACTCAAGCAGTCCTCCCACCTCAGCCTCCTGAATAGCTGAATACAGGCATGCGCTACCACACCTGACTATTATTATTATTTTTTGTAGAAATGGGGTCTTGCTGTATTGCCCAGGCTGGTCTTGAACTCCTGGGCTCAAGCCATCCTGCTGCCTCGGCCTCCCAAAGTGCTGGGATTATAGGCATGAGCCATGGTGCCCAGCCTTTGTCTTAGTTTTTGGTCCCCCTCACCCAACCCCAGAGTTCTAGAACCATTCCCTTGGAAAGAAGGGGACTGGTCAGGGCTGGGGATGGAGAAGTGCTGTGATAGGAGCCCTTTCTTATATTTCTTTCTTTCTCCAGCTGGATCGCCATACCTACCCTGCAGTCCTCATCGTCCTGGCCCCGTAGCTCCTCTCCAAGCATGTCCTCCCCACTGCAAAGAGCTGCAGGAGGTGCCAAGACGGCCTTGTCTGCGTCTTCTAGTTCCTCTGCCAGTCTACCCTTTGATGACAGGGACTCAAACCATACATCAGAGGGGTAAGTAGATGTTGCATTGTGCAGCCACTTCCTGTGCCTGTCGCAGCCTTCTCCCTCTCGTTTCCCCACATTGATGATAATATGCGTGGGGCTGTGTGAAAACACCAGAAGTGCTATAGTCGTTCAGCACAGTGACACCCTCCCTCCAGTTCTAGGTGTTTTTTTTTTTTTTTTTGGTGGTCCTAGGTGTTAGGTGTTGTAGACATCAAAATAGTAGTACATCCTGCCTTTTTTTTTTTTTTTTTTTTTTTGGAGACGGAGTCTTGCCCTGTTGCTCAGGCTGGAGTGCAGTGGCGTGATCTCGGCTCACTGCAACCTCTGCCTCCCGGATTCAAGCACATCCTATTTTTAATCCATTATCCATCTTGTCTAAACCTCTCTTAAACACATTTCTGTGTTCAGCATGTACAACCCCTGGTGGGGGCTGAGAGGTGGCAGATGGGGGAGTAAAGAGTTCTTTATTTGTTGCCTGGCAAATTGTATATACTTTTTAGCCGGTGTCCCGTAGTTCTCCTACTTGAGGATTTTGTAAACAGGTCTGTGTATCTTTATTTATTACCATATATGAGTTTATTCTGTGTAGGTTATAATGATATATCTTGGTTTTTTATGTTTTCAGAAGGAAAAAAGCTAATTTCATATAGATCTGCTTTATCCCTTGGTTGTTTTAATTGACTTTCTCTGAATCATTTCTGTTTCTGTCAGTGCTACTGTGGGGGACCAGATTATATCAATGTTATAAACTTGAATTGATAAGACATGTGGTTTATGTTTCAAGGGGGTGAAATTTAGGTACATATTACTCTTCTGTTTATGGTTGAGTGATAGATGACTTCCTGAGCCATGATTATTTTTCTCTACGAAGAGCAGTGATCTCTACCTGCTAAGTGAGTATCATTTGATTCTCTTATTCGGAGAGAAGACTAGGAAGGGTTGTCCTTCCCCTGCCTCATTTCCTCATTCTTCGTCTCCATTGCTTTCACATGAAAGTTTTCCTTTAAGACTTCGTCTCAGCCGGGTTAGTGGCTCAAGCTTGTAATCCTAACACTTTGGAGGCTGAGGCGGGTGGATCACCTGAGGTCAGGAGTTTGAGACCAGCCTGGCCAACATGAAACACCTGTAATCCCAGCTACTCGGAGGCTGAGGTAGGAGAATCGCTTGAACCTGGGAGGTGGAGTTTGCAGTGAGCCGAGATCACGCCATTGCACTCTAGCCTGGGTGACAAGAGTGAAACTCCGTCTCAAAAAAAAAAAAGATTTTGTCCCAACTTCCTAGTAATAATAAGCTCATTTTTTCTTAAAATCCAAATATGTTTTTCTCATGGAGATGGGGTGCGGTGAGAGACAGAGAAACTATAATTCATTAGCCTTTTATATGGAGGGAATAGGATGGTTGTATTTAAAGAGAACCATATTTTCTCACAGGAATAGTGACTCTTTGTTAGCTGATGAAGGCAGTGACTTTGAAGATAGCTTGAATCGCAATGTGAAGAAGAGAGCAGCAAAACGACCACCGAAAGCAACGCCGGTGAGTCAGCCAGTTTTCTTTTGTTTTTGAATCTTGTGGGGGAAGCAGCCCAGCTACTCAGGAGGCTGAGGCAGGAGAATGAAGCCAGAGGGCGGAGCTTGCAGTGTGCCAAGATCATGCCACTGCACTCCAGCCTGGGCGACAGAGCAAGACTTTGTCTCAAAAAAAAAAAAGAAAACCTAAAAGAGGTTCAGGTGATATGATTCATAAAAGGACAAGATTTACCAAGTATTAAGGGACAGAAATAGGAAGAAGAGAAATTTCGAAGGTAAAAGAATAAGAGAAAAGGATGTTAGGATGTAGAGATACAGGAAAGGGACTCAAGAACTTTTTTTTTTTCTCCTAGGGAAAAAAGTTAATAAATTTCATAATAGTATAAAAATCAACTATTTCAGGATTGAGTCTAACTCAGATTCTGCTGTGGAATTGGCAGCTTAAGCCTACTTGTGTGATAATGATGAAACCAAGTGTTAATGTCACTTTTACCTTTTTTTCATATTTCTGATCTCTTTATACGTATCAGGTGGCAAAACATCCAAAGAAAGGGTCCCGAGTGGTACATCGTCATAGCCGGAAACAGTCAGAGCCACCAGCCAATGATCTTTTCATTGCTGTGAAAGCCGCCAAAAGTGACATGCAGGTAAAGCAGTGTCTTCTGTTGATACCATCTCACTTTTTGTAAGGTGGTAAGGACAAGTGTCTACAAACTTGATTTGATACGAACATTTTAATGAGTATAACATATCAAAAAAGATAAGATTATAGGGTGAATCCTTGGAGTGATAGGAAGGTAACCTTGAATGAGAGAGCGTGTTCTTTTCTTTTTTTTTTTTTGAGACACAATCTCTTTCCATCCCCCAGGCTGGAATGCAGTGGCACAGTCTCTGCTTACTGGGTTCAAGCAATTCTCATGCCTCAGGTTCCCAAGTAGCTGGGATTACAGGTGCATGCCACCATGCCCAGCTAATTTTTGTGTTTTTAGTAGAGATGGGGTTTCGCCATGTTGGCCAGGCTGGTCTTGAACTCCTGACCTCAGGTGATCCGCCTACCTTGGCCTCCCAAAGTGCTGGAATTACAGGCATGAGCCACTGCACCCAGCTTTGAGAGAGCATGTTCTTTTCTTAAAGGTATCACAGGAGTGATTACGCCTTTATTGATTGATGGAGCAGATGAGGAGAGGCATTGCATGACATAGGAAGGAAGTTTGGATGTGGGTGGCACCTTGTTCGCCCATGTTATTTTTTAGCTCCATCTTGACAATTGTACTTAATTATTTTTTCCCTCTCCCTGTTTCTTTTTTTATAATTTTATTGAAATTCTAATATCCAAAAGTGTACAAAGCTTATATGTAGTTTAAAAAATAAAAATGATCACCCAGATCTCTAGCCCCAGCTCAAGAAATGAAACCTTAATAGTGCTGTAGAGATCCTTTGTGTACCTTCTTTCTACCCTACCTCAGTCTCCTTATTAACCGTCGGTAGACACTAGAGTGAATTTTGTGTTAATCTTTCTCATCTTTCATTATAGTGCTACCACTATGAATGTGTTTTTTAATTATGTAAATGAATCCATTATTCAGGCTTCTGTGATTTAATTATTTCAGTTAACATTGTTTGAGATTTATACACATTAATGTGTAGTTTTATAGTTTCTGGGAAAATATTTAAATTTTCAAACATACAGAATTTTGCTAGTTATATTTTCGTTATTTGATTTCTAACTTTATTGCGTTGTAGTCAGAGAATGTAGTGTTTGAAATTTATGTAGGGGCTGAGCACAGTGGCTCACACCTGTAATCCCAGCACTTGGGGAGGCTGAGGCAGACAGATCACTTGAGGCCAGGAGTTCGAGACCAGCCTGGCCAACATGGTGAAACCCTGTCTCTACTAAAAATACAAAAATGAGCTGTGTGTGGTGGCATTTGTCTATAATCCCAGCCACTTGGGAGGCTGAGGCATGATAATTGCTTGAACCCGGGAGGCAGAGGTTGCAGTGAGCTGAGATTGTGCCATGGCACTCCAGCCTGGGTGACAGAGTGAGACTCTGTCTCAAAAAAAAAAAAAAAAGAAAAGAAAAGAAAAGAAATTTATGGAGACTTAGCCTTATGGCCTAGTATTGAGTTGGTACTTTCATTTTATCTTTTCTGTTTCTTTTTCCCCCTTTGTTTGCTTTCCTTTGGATTTCTTATCTTCTACAAGGACCTGAGCACATTTTAATTCCAGTTGTCTTTTTCATCTTACATGCAGTTGTACAGTGTGTTAGTTTTTTTTTTGAGACAGAGTCCTACTCTGTTGCCAGGCTGGAGTGCAGTGACGCAATCTTGGCTCACTGCAACCTCTGCCTCCTGGGTTCATGCGATTCTCCTGCCTCAGCCTCCCTAGTAGCTGGGATTACAGGCGCATGCCACCGCGCCCAACTAATTTTTGCAGAGACGGGGTTTCACCATGTTGGCCGGGATGGTCTTGATTTCTTGACCTCATGATCTGTCTGCCTTGGCCTTCCAAAGTACTGGGATTACAGGTGTGAGTCACCGCGCCCGGCCTTTTATTTCAGCCCATTCTCCCCCTCTATTATTTTTAAAATTTTATTACACGTAGTCATTTTGTAATCTATGGTAGATTATTATCTAAAGATCTTTGTGAATATAATTCTGTCAGTGCCTTGTTTCTTTGTATGTTTTACTAGGTTTTATTGTGAGCCACTCATTTTCCCTGGAGTTCTTATGTGTTGGAATTCTTTGGGGCCTAGGTCAAAGGTGGGTTTTTTTTTTTTTTTTTTTTTGAGACAGAGTCTGGCTCTGTCGCCCAGGCTGGAGTGCAGTGGCCGGATCTCAGCTCACTGCAAGCTCCGCCTCCCGGGTTTACGTCATTCTCCTGCCTCAGCCTCCCGAGTAGCTGGGACTACAGGCGCCGCCACCACGCCCGGCTAGTTTTTTGTATTTTTTAGTAGAGACGGGGTTTCACCGTGTTAGCCAGGATGGTCTCGATCTCCTGACCTCGTGATCCGCCCGTCTCGGCCTCCCAAAGTGCTGGGATTACAGGCTTGAGCCACCGCGCCCGGCCAAAGGTGGGTTTTTTGTTTTTTTGTTTTTTTTTTATCTTGAGATGGAGGCTCACACTGTCGCCCAGGCTGGAGTGCAGTGGCGTGATCTCCACTCACTGCAAGCTCCGCCTCCCGGATTTGCGCCATTCTCCTGCCTCAGCCTCCTGAGTAGCTGGGACTGCAGGCGCCTGCTACCGCGCCCGGCTAATTTTTTGTATTTTTTTTTAATTTTTTTAGTAGAGACGGGGTTTCACCGTATTAGCCAGGATGGTCTCGATCTCCTGACCTTATGATCCGCCTGCCTCGGCCTCCCAAAGTGCTGGGATTACAGGCATAAGCCAACACGCCTGGCCAAAGGTGGGTTTTTAAGAGAGGATCCTGCTTTTGCTTTGACAGTTGCCTCGGGACACTCCTGAATCACTTTCTTTTTTTTTTTTTTTTGAGACAGGGTTTCATTCTTTCTAGGCTGAAATGCAGTAGTGTTATCACAGCTCCCTGCTGATTCGACCTCCCTCAGTGGGGAGGTGGTGATCCTCCCACCTCAGCCTCTCTCATAGTTGGTACTATAGGCATGTGCCACCATTCCTGACTAATTATTCTGTTTTTGGTAGACCAGCCTGGGCAACGTGAGTTTTACTTTACTTGGGTTACTGCTTCCAGCCTGAATCACTTTTAATTATCTGAATGACTATTCCGGGCTGAGTGTGGTGGCTCATGCCTGTAATCCCAGCATTTTGGGACGCTAAGGTGGACCTTACTTGAAGTCAGAAGTTCGAGACCAGCCTGGCCAATATGGTGAAACCCTGTCTCTACTAAAAATAGAAAAATTAGCCATTAGCCAGGCATGGTGGCACACACCTGTAATCCCAGCTACTTGGGAGGCTGAAGCAGGAGAATTGCTTGAACCTGGGAGCTGGAGGTTGTAGTGAGCTGAGATCATGCCATTGCACTCCAGTTTGGGCTACAGAGTGAGACTCTGTCCCCCCCCAAAAAAAAAGAAAAGAAGGCCGGGCGCAGTGGCTCACGCCTGTAATCCCAGCACTTTGGGAGGCCGAGGCGGGCGGATCACAAGGTCAGGAGATCGAGACCATGGTGAAACCCCGTCTCTACTAAAAATAGAAAAAATTAGCCGGGCGCAGTGGCGGGCACCTGTAGTCCCAGCTAGTCGGGAGGCTGAGGCAGGAGAATGGCGTGAACCCGGGAGGCGGAGCTTGCAGTGAGCCGAGATTGCACCACTGCACTCCAGCCTGGGCAACAGAGCGAGACTCCGTCTCAAAAAAAAAAAAAAAAAAAAAGAAAAGAAAAGATTATTCTGATCATGTATGTGATGTGAATTTTGACTGTAAATCCAGATCTGAGGGCTCACTATGGTTATGAATTCTTAAAGAGAATTATTTTTTTTTCCTCCACTGCACCCTCAGGTCATAACAAGCTAGTTTTCTTGCTGTCCCTATCTGCCCTGTAGGTTTAGTGTTCAGTCTCACTTCCTTGAGGATGTGACTTTTTGCAGGACCCAGCTTTATTTAGGTGCCTCCTCTTTGACTACTGGTCTTGGAAAAAGCTTAGGCTCTATCTCCTGTGCTCTGCATTCCATGCAGCCATCTGGATACAAAGTCAGGGTCCCCAGGGATTAATGAAACTTTTAGGGCAAAAGTCAGTTTGCTTACCTCCCAGGGTTGCTACTTAGACCTCATTTTTGACCTGTATGAAATATTACCTTTCATTCTAGTTCGCCAGTACATTGTGAAAGATGTTTTAAATGTTTTACAGAAGTTTAGATGGTTCAACTGGGAAGATCATATGGGATTTCTGTTCTGTCATGTTGCCAGAAATAGAAGTCATCTACATTTTTTTTTCCTAGTCTTTGGTAGATGAGTGGCTGGATAGCTACAAGCAAGACCAGGATGCAGGATTTCTGGAGCTTGTTAACTTTTTCATCCGATCTTGTGGATGTAAAGGTGAGGAAACTACTCCCTCTTTCTAATTCCCAGCCTTTTGTTCCTATGTCATGAAATTCTTTCTCCATTTATATAAGTAGGATTAGACATTTCCTAAATAAAGGAAGATGGTAAAGCATTAGAAAAGTTTTACTTATTTAGGCTGGGCACTGTGACTCACACCTGTAATCCCAGCACTTTGGGAAGCTGAGGTGGGTGAATCACTTGAGGTCAGGAGTTTAATACCAGCCTGGGCAACATGGTGAAACCCTACTAAAATACAAAAAAATTATCTGGGTATGGTGGCTCATGCCTGTAGAATTGCTTGAACCCAGGAGGTGGAGGTTATGGTGAGCTGGGATAGCGCCACTGCACTCCAGCCTGGCGACAGAGCCAGACTGTCTTCGGAAAAAAAAGAGAAAAATTTCACTTATTTAACTAATTTTTTTTAATTGATAAATACGGGAAGTGATCTAGTAGGGAACCATGTTGGTTAGAGGCAAGACACTTTGGGGAAAAACAAGTAATCATGCTTATGTTATGGCACAAATTTGAAGACACCCTTTAGTCTTTCTAGATGCAATAATCTGTTATTTTCGCACTCTTTATTTCCCAGCTACTTTGCCCATATTTCTCCTCTGTAGCTGTGGTACCCCCAGAACTCTTATTGTCATGGCTTAATTTATTGGGACAGATGGTTTCAGTCACGTTGTATTATATAAGAAATCAGCACCTGGCTTAGTTTTATTGCTCTCTTTGTTTTTTTTATTTTGTTTTGTTTTTTTGTTTTTGTGTTTTTTTTTTGAGGCAGAGTCTCACTCTATTGCCCAGGCTGGAGTACAGTGGCACAACCTTGGCTCACTGCAACCTCTACATCCTGGGTTTAAGCGATTCTTGTGCTTCAGCCTCCCAAGTAGCTGGGATTACAGGCGTGTGCCACCAAACGCGGCTAATGATTGCATTTTTAGTAGAGACGGGGTTTCACCAGGCTGGTCTTGAACTCCTGACCTCAGATGATCCACCTGCCTCGGCCTCCCAAAGTCTTGGGATTACAGGTGTGAGCCATCGCATCCAGCCTATTTTTTTTGTTTTGTTTTGTTTTGTTTTGTTGTTGTTGTTGATGTTTTTGGCACAGTTTTTCACTGCTTGATTCCTTTTTTTTTTTTGAGATGGAGTCTCACTCTGTCACCCAGGCTGGAGTGCAGGTTGTTTTTTTTTTTTTTTTTTTTTTTTTTTTAAACAAATCCTGCCTCAGGTTTATTTGTACAAATAGTGCAGGAGGACACCAGTCCTTCTGTCCTCACGCTGGAGACAGAGATCTCTACTCTGAAGCCTTTGTACAACCTGGGGCACCTTTGGGAGCCTGAGCTGGAACTGAAGCTGGAGCTGCAGCCTGGGCCTTCATTTGATCCTTGGCCTTTGGCTGGCACATCCTGAGCCCCTTGGCATTGTGGGCACAAGCATGCTTCTCAAGCTTGGGGTGGGCAGTGTAGGCAAGTGGGCTTAACTTCCTTGGGCTTTATGAGAGGCTTGATAGCCTCGGCATGTGCACTTGTGGTCCTGGCATTGTTGCCCTGCATCATCTTTTTTTTTTTTTTTTTTTTTTTTTTTGAGACAGAGTCTCACTCTGTTGGCAGACTGGAGTGCAGTAGTGCAATCTCAGCTCACTATAACCTCCGCCTACCGGGTTCAAGTGATTCTCCTGCCTCAGCCTCCTGAGTAGCTGGGATTACAGGTGCCCACCACTATGCCTAGCTCATTTTTTGAATTTTTAGTAGAGACGGGGTTTCACCATGCTGGCCAGGCTGGTCTCGAATTCCTGACCTCATGATTCGCCCGCCTTGGCCTCCCAAAGTGCTGGGATTACAGGCATGACTGACTACGCCCAGCCGGCCTGCATCTTCTTTAGGCCCTTCTTGTTGTGCTTCTTGGCAAAGCACATATTCCTCAGGAACTTGGGGTCCATCCCCTTAAGAGATTTGTATCTTTGTGATTGGGGTTTCTTGATGCCATTTCTGTGCAGTTTTCAGCCTGATTGTGTGAGGTGTGGTTCTTGGACTTGGCCATGTCTACAGCATAACCTGTGGCTCCCTTCCTTTGGGTTTTTAGAGAGATTGCCTTATAGCAAATACATAGTTGGATGTTGGCAGACTGTTGACCAGGGGGTCTTCTGATTCCCCACCTAGGCTGTTTGCAGAATGTTTCCTTGCTCATCTTCAGGTATATCTGTAAATAATCATAGCATCCTGTTATTTTGCTCGTAAGCACTTCGTATCCTTCATTCTTTAGGCACCGTGACCCCTGAGATGTTCAAGAAGATGTCCAACTCAGAGATCATCCAGCACCTAACAGAGCAGTTTAATGAGGTGGAAGAAGACGACCGGGATCCTCTTACTCCTCTTATTTCAAAACAATGCCTATTATCCCCTTCTTTTTGATTCTGTGAAATAGGGTAGCTTTTAGAAGGAGGAATTCAGTCTCTTGGGGGTAAAAGAGATCTGAATATGCCTCTCAAATTGGGGAGAATACCTGGAAATGAGGTATAACAGAGGTATTTTTACTAGACTGTTGGGTTTTGACATCCAAGCCTGTATGACTTCATGGACCTTGTGATAACTTTCCCATCCTTTTCATACATCCTTTTGTAGGACTCAGGGGACTATCCTCTGACAGCTCCAGGTCCATCCTGGAAGAAGTTCCAGGGCAGCTTCTGTGAGTTTGTGAGGACATTGGTCTGTCAGTGCCAGTACAGCCTCCTCTATGATGGCTTCCCTATGGACAACCTTATCTCCCTGCTCACTGGCCTCTCAGACTCACAAGTCCGCGCCTTCCGTCACACTAGCACCCTGGCTGGTGAGCATTCATTTTTACTCTGGACGTTCTCCCGGGGATTTATAGGACTTTCCTCTGTTCTCCGATTCAGGGTCTTATTTCCTACCTGCATCTTGGCTTTTCACTTCAAGGCCATGCCTCTTTTATCCTAAACTTCAATCCAGTTTCTCACTAGTGGAGTTTTAAGAAGGGGTAGATCACAGGAACAATTTCCAGGCTTAATATTTTTGTCAGAGCTCACCACTAGGGGTATGCTGATGGTTAGAGGAAGACCACAAGAGTTAGAGGGAAACAGTCCGCTCCAGGACAGGCAGTCTTAGGATTTTAGGGTCACCCTGCTCTGGCTTCTCATTTTTATTCTGTTTTTTCCTCCGACTCATCCTCTCTCCTCTGACCTAAATAATGATTTCTTTATCTCTTTTTCCTTACTCAAAGCCATGAAACTGATGACCTCCCTGGTAAGAGTTGCCCTCCAACTGAGTCTGCACCAAGATAACAATCAGCGTCAGTATGAGGCTGAAAGAAACAAGGGGCCAGGACAGAGGGCACCTGAGCGGCTGGAGAGCCTGTTGGAGAAACGCAAAGAGGTGAGGAGTGTTCCCTGCTTCTTCCTTCCCTTTTCCCAACTCACATCCACTTCTGCCACAGACAGGCCCTGGGCAGTCTTTCAAGATCATGAATAACAGAGTCTGGCAATAGTTTCATAGACCCATCCTATAAGGGGTCATTGCATGTTCATCTTGTTTCTGGGTTGTGGGCTTAATAAATAATGTGTAATTTAGAGTTCTCTCTAATTCCACTTTTGCTCAGTTTTTCTTTGTCAGCACTCGTTGTCAGAAGTGTTTAAGTGCTGTACCTGCCTGTCATGCAAGGAATTTTTGACCTACTTATCAAGTGTGCATGCAGTGTCCAAGTGATCGCAGGAGTACTAAAAGCCAACCATTGACAAGGGAGGCCAAATTTTCTTTTATTTTTTTTTTTTTGAGGCGGAGTCTTCACTCTGTCGCCCAGGCTGGAGTGCAGTGGCACCATCTCGGCTCACTGCAAGCTCCGCTCCCGGGTTCGTGCCATTCTCCTGCCTCAGCCTCCCGAGTAGCTGGGACTACAGGCGCCCGCCACCGTGCCCGGCTAATTTTTTTGTATTTTAGTAGAGACGGGGTTTCACCGTGTTAGCCAGGATGGTCTCGATCTCCTGATCTCGTGATCCGCCCGCCTCGGCCTCCCAAAGTGCAGGGATTACAGGCGTGAGCCACTGGCGCCCGGCCGGGAGGCCAAATTTTCAAGGAATGGAAAGAGCACAGGCCTTCCAGTGAACTCCTGGCTTTAAGTTCTTCCATTTAGTCACTAGCTCCATAGCCTTCAAGAAAAAAAGAAAACTTCAGTTTTCTTTTCATTAAAAAAAAAAGGGATAATCTCACCTTTTTGTGAAGAATAAATGAGATGATGAGTAAATTGCCTCAGCTGGCACATAGTAGATACTTGTTTTGTTTCCTTTTAAACTTAAGGATGACTACTGGAGGGCATAAGCCATAGCAAAATCTTTTACGCTGATGAAATCTTTAATCAACAGGATCTATCATAAGAGTAACACTACTGACGTTTTCACCTCACTCTCTGTTAGTGTCTTAAGACCCCTCCAGTGAGGTTGGCAGGACTCACCATGTCTGACCATATCATTTGGCTGTTTCTCCAGCCCTCACAAAAGATCTCTTCCATTCTAAATCACTAGAGAAGGAAACTTTCTACTTCCCTCATTCTCTTTTGTTATTTTTCATTGTCAGGTTGATCTTAAAAGCTTATGTGTATTAATCTGTCCTGGATTTCAGATTATGTACACTAGTGCAAATCTTCCTTTTTTTTTTCTTTTTTTTCTTTTTTTGGCTTCTCCGGGCTCTAGCTTAATCAATTATCATTATAATTCCCCCATTTTATCCTTAATTTCTTTCTCCCCACTCTTTTCTTCTCTCCACTTATAAATGTATGTAGGCTCTTGAATCTTTATTTCATTCTTCTCCTCTATGAGTTACTCTTTTTTCCATCCTTCCTTTTAGGATAGTATTTCGTTACTTTTTTTTTTTTTTTTTTGAGACGGAGTCTCGCTCTGTCCCCCAGGCTGGAGTGCAGTGGCACGATCTCGACTCACTGCAAGCTCCGCCTCCCGGGTTTACGCCATTCTCCTGCCTCAGCCTCCCGAGTAGCTAGGACTACAGGCGCCCGCCACCTCGCCCGGCTAATTTTTTGTATTTTTAGTAGAGATGGGGTTTCACCGTGGTCTCAATCTCCTGACCTTGTGATCCGCCCGCCTCAGCCTCCCAAAGTGCTGGGATTACAGGCGTGAGCCACCGCGCCCGGCAAATTTTTTTTTTTTTTTTTTTGAGACAGAGTCTCGCTCTGTCCCCCAGGCTGGAGTGCAGTGGCACGATCTCGACTCACTGCAAGCTCCGCCTCCCGGGTCTACGCCATTCTCCTGCCTCAGCCTCCCGAGTAGCTGGGACTACAGGCGCCCACCACCTCGCCCGGCTAGTTTTTTGTATTTTTTTGGTAGAGACGGGGTTTCACCGTGTTAGCCAGGCTGGTCTCGATCTCCTGACCACGTGATCCACCCGTCTCGGCCTCCTAAAGTGCTGGGATTACAGGCGTGAGCCACTGCGCCTGGCCGTTTCCTTACTTCTTTAATGTCCAACTAACTGAATCCTTTTTGCTACCTAGCTTATTTCCCCATTTTTCTTTGAAACTGTTCTTTCCGAACCAATGACTTCCTAATTCCTAAAGCCAGTAACCTTTTCTCAGTCTCCCTTTCCCAAATATTTTACATATTTGCTTCACCTATTTTTGCTATTTTACTGTAAAATATGGACATACAGGTACTTCAGCCCTAATGACTTAAGTATGTCCTGTCGAAAATGATACGTTGTTCTTACATAATTGAAGAGGTGGGGTTTGTTGTCTTAAAGAATGTTCCCTTTCTCCTTATAATTCTGTTTCTTTGGTATCTGTTCATGTGATCCAGGATTTTTCAACAATGGCACCATGGACGTTGAGGGGCTGTCCTGCCATGGTAGGATGTTTAGCAGCATCTCTGGCCTTTTATCTACTAGATAGATACCAGTAGTACCCTGCCCGCCCCCCACCAAGTTGTGGCAGCTAAAAAAATCTTTAGACACTGCTAAATCTCCCTTGGGGAACAAAATTAGCCCCAGTTGAGAACCACTGATCTAATCCCTTTCTTCTCATTTTTGCTCGTTCCACTTCTATTAAACGAACTGCACTTAACTAAGAATTTGTTTTCCAAATTGTTAGAAACATACGGGCATCATACCTCGAAGATCTTGCAGGTTCAATTCTAGACCACCACAATAAAGTCAATGTTGAAGTACAATGAGTCACACAATCAAAAAATTGAAATTTTTATTTCTCAGTGCATATGAAAGTTATGTTTACACTGTAGTCTGTTAAGTGTGCAAGACTATTGTCTAAAAAACAATGTATGTACCTTAATTTAAAAATATTTTATTGCTAAAAAGTGCTATTGGCAATCTGAACCTTTAGTGAGTTATATCTTTTTGTTGGTGGAAGGTCTTGCTTCCATGTTGATGGCTGCTGACTGATCAGGGTAGTGGTTGCTGAAGGTTAAGGTGGCTGTGGCAATTTCTTAAAATAAGACAACAGTGAAGTTTGCTGCATCTATTGACTCTTCCGTTTACAAAAGATTTCTCTGTAATATGAAATGCTGTCTGATGACATTTTACCCACAATAGAAATTCTTTCAAAACAAGAGTCAATTCTCTCAAGCCCTCATGCTACTTAATCAGCTAAGTTTAGGTAATAGTCTGAATCATTTGTTGTCATTTCAACAATGTTCACAACCTCTTCACCAGGAATAGATTCCGTTTCAGGAAACCGCTTTCCTTGTTCATTCATAAGAAGTAATTCCTTACTTGTTCAAGGTCATGAAATTGTAGCAATTCAGCCACATTTTTAGTCTCTACTTCCAGTTCTCTTGTTATTTCCACCGTATCTGTAGTTACTTCCTCTACTAAAGTCTTAAACCTCTCAAAGTCATCCATGAGGGTTAGAATCAACTTAACTCTTGTTAATGTTGATATTTTGACCTCCTCCCATGAACCACAAATGTTCTTAATGGCATTTAAAATGGTGAATCCCGGCCAGGCACAGTGGCTCACACCTGTAATCCCAGCACTCTGGGAGGCCAAGGCAGGTGAATCATATGAGGTCAGGAGTTTGAGACCAGCCTGGCCAACATGGAAAAACCCATCTCTACTAAAAATACCAAAATTAGCCAGGTGTGGTTGTGTGTGCTTGTAATCCCAGCTACTTGCGAAGCTGAGGCAGGAGAATTGCTTGAACCCAGGAAGCAGAGGTTGCAGTGTGCCAAGATCACACCACTGCACTCTAGCCTGCACTATGGAGCAAGACTCTGTCTCAATAAATAAATAAATAAATAAATAAATAAATAAATAAATAAATAAAGTAAAATAAAGTAAGATGGTGAATCCTTCCCAGACAGGGAGTTGGGTTGTTCTGGTTTTTGTTTTTTGTTTTGAAGACAGGGTCTTGCTCTTTTGTCTAGACCAGAATGCGCTGGTACAGTCACAGGTTACTGCAGCCTCAACCTGCTGTGCTCAAGTGATGTTCCTGCCTTATCCTTCCAAGTATCTGGAACTACAGATTGAATACTATACCTGGCTAGTTTTTGTTTTGTTTCTGTAGAGACAGGTTCTCACTATGTTGCCCAGGCTAGTCTTGAACTCCTGGGCTTAATCAGTCCTCCCACCTCAGCCTCCCAAAAAGTTGGGATTGTAGGCATGAGCCACTATGCCTAACCCCAGGAGGTTTTAAATGGACTTTGCCCAAATCATCAGAGGAATCACTGTGGCAGCTATAGCCTTATGAAATGTATTTCTGAAATAATAAGACTTGAAAGTTGAAATTACTCCTTGGTTCCATGGGCTGCAAAATGGATGTTCTGTTAGTAGGCATGAAAAAAGCAACATGGATCTCCTTGTATGTGTTCACCAGAGCTCTTGGGTGACCAGGTACATTGTGATTGAACAGTAATATTTTGAAAGGAATCTTTTTTTCTGAGCCATAGTTCTCACCCATGTGCTTAAAATATTCAGGAAACCATGCTGTAAACAGATGTGATATCAGTTAGGGTTTGTTGTTTCATTTATAGACATAGGGAGAGTAGATTTAGCATAATTCTTAAGGGCTATAGGATTTTTAAAATGGTAAATGAGTGTTGGCTTCAGCTTAAAGTCACCAACTGCATTAGCCCCTAACAAAGAGTCAGGCTGTCCTTTGAAGCTTTGAAGCCAGGCATTGACTTCTCCTCAATAGCTGTGGAAGTCCTAGATGGCATTTTCCAATATAAGGCAGTTTAGTCCACATTGAAAATCCATTGTTTAGTGTAACCACCTTCATCAATGATCTTAGCTAGATTTTCTTGATAACTTGTTGCTTCTCTATCAGTATTTGCTGCTTCACCTTGTACTTTTATGTTATGGAGAGGGCTTCTTTCCTTAAACTTCATGAACTAACTTCTAGCTTCAAACTTTACTTTTGTGGCTTCCTTAGTTTGCTCAGCCTTCATAGAATGGAATACAGCTAGGATATTAATCTGGATTGGGCTTTGGCTGAAGGGAATGTTGTGGCTGGTTTGATCTTCTGTTCCGACTACTAAAACTGTCTCTGGCCGGGCGCGGTGGCTCAACCCTGTAATCCCAGCACTTTGGGAGGCCGAGACGGGCGGATCACGAGGTCAGGAGATCGAGACCATCTTGGCTAACACGGTGAAACCCCGTCTCTACTAAAAAATACAAAAAAAAAAACTAGCCGGGCGAGGTGGCGGGCGCCTGTAGTCCCAGCTACTCGGGAGGCTGAGGCAGGAGAATGGCGTAAACCCAGGAGGCGGAGCTTGCAGTGAGCTGAGATCTGGCCACTGCACTCCAGCCTGGGCGACAGAGCGAGACTCCGTCTCAAAAAAAATAAATAAATAAAAAAAAATAAAACTGTCTCTGTATCAGCAATAAGACTGTTTAACTTTCTTACCCTTTGTGTGTTCACTGGAGTAGCGTTTTTAATTTCTTTCAAGAATTTTTCTTTTGCATTCACAACTTGACTGTTTGGTGCAAGAAGCCTAGCTATCAATTGGCCTGTCTTGGCATTCAACTAAGCTTCATCATTTCTTCTTTTTTTTTTTTTTTCTTTTTGAGACAGAGTCTGTCTTTGTTGCCCAGGCTGGAGTGCAATGGCTTGATCTCGGCTCACCGCAACCTCCGCCTCCCAGGTTCAAGCGATTCTCCTGCCTCAGCCTCCTAAATAGCTGGGATTATAGGCACCTGCCACCGTGCCTGGCTAATTTTCTATTTTTAGTAGAGACAGGGTTTCGCCATGTTGGGCAGGCTGGTCTTGAACCGACCTCAGGTGATTTGCCCACCTCAGCCACCTCACCATCCCACCCAAAGTGCTGGGATTATAGGTGTGAGCCACCGCGCCTGGCCTCTAAGCTTAATCATTTCTAGCTTTTGATTTAAAGTGAGAAACATGTGACTCTTCCTTTCTTTTGGACACTTAAGAGGGTTATTAATTGACCTAATTACAATGTTTTTGTGTCTCAAGGAATGAATAGGGAGACCTGAGGAGAGAGAGACAGGGAAACTCTTGTTGGTAGAGTATTAAGAACACAGACAACATTTGTTAAGTTTGCCATCTTATATGGGCACAGTTTGTGGTACCCCAAAACAGTTACAGTAGTAACCTCAGGCTGGGTGCGAGGGCCCATGCCTATAATCCCAGTACTTCGGGAGGCTGAGGTGGAAGGATTTCTTGAGCCTAGGAGTTCAAGACCAGCCTGGGCAAACATAGGGAGACCCTGTCTCTACAAAAAAAAATTTTTTTTAACTAGCTGGGTGTGGTGGCATGCATCTGAACTCCCAGCTACTCGGGAGGCCGAGGCAGGAGGATCTCTTTTTTTTTTTTTTTTTTTTTTTTGAGACGGAGTCTTGCTTTGTCGCCCAGGCTGGAGTGCAGTGGCCGGATCTCAGCTCACTGCAAGCTCCGCCTCCCGGGTTTACGCCATTCTCCTGCCTCAGCCTCCCGAGTAGCTGGGACTACAGGCACCCGCCACCTCGCCCGGCTAGTTTTTTGTATTTTTTGGTAGAGACGGGGTTTCACCGAGTTAGCTAGAATGGTCTCGATCTCCTGACCTCGTGATCCACCCGTCTCGGCCTCCCAAAGTGCTGGGATTACAGGCTTGAGCCACCGCGCCCGGCCTGGAGGATCTCTTGAGTCCAGGAGGTGGAGGCTGCCATGAGCCATGGTCACACCACTGTACTTCAGCCTGGGTGCCAGAGTGAGACCCTGTCTCATTTAAAAAAAAAAAAAAGTAACATTACAGGTTACTGATCACAGATAACCATAACAGGTACCATCATGAAAAAGTTTAAAATATTGTGAGAATTACCAAAAAGTGCCACAGGGACACAAAGTGAGGATATGCTATTAGACAAATGGTGCTGATAGGTATACCCAATGCAGGGTTGTCACACACCTTTAGTAAACAATGTTTGCAAAGCGCAATAAAGTGAGATATGCCTGTATAATACCAGCTAGGGCTTCTGAATAGTCAGAATAACCACATGCAGAGGGGATATTATTTTTACTAAACACAAACCTCTGAGGCATTAGTTGACTATACAGCTTCTTCTAGAATTAGAAGGTTTAAAAGAGAGCATAGGATTACGGGGGTTCACACTATCCTATGATAAACAGGAAGTAAGTGGAAATTGTACTTTTTTTGTAACTTCAGGGCCTTATGTTTGTTAAGGTAAGAGAGATTAATTCATTTCTCCCTGTCCTCCAGCTCCAAGAGCATCAAGAGGAGATTGAGGGGATGATGAATGCCCTCTTCAGGGGTGTCTTTGTTCATCGGTACAGGTGAGCTAATGGGATTCTCTTATTGAAGCAGCTGGCCTTTGGTTATGGAATCTGAGGAAGTGAACAAGGTTTTCCCCCTCCAACCCTTAGTTATTTGGTTAGTCCCAGAATTAATGCGGCTGGAGCAAAAACTCTTAACAACAAATGTTTCAAATTGGTGAAGTTTAGTTTATCACCACCTACAAAGGATCTTGTAAGTGCTTCTGGGAGAAAATAAGAAAGTAAAGCATTGCTGAGTATTTTCCTGCTCCAGTTTTGCCCCAGATCTGCCCCAACTCCTCATCTTTCTGGGGTTGGAGACTTGAGAATAAGAGCAGAGAACAGAAAGGCGGGACTTTTCTGAGGGATGCATACAGCCTGGTGAGCCTTCTCCTGGCCCAGCCTGCTGTCTCACTGTGCGAAGGGCAGGGGAGTTTTATATTGTTTGAAGACCTGATCAAGTTAAGTTAAAGAGTATCTGTAGGCTGGGTGTGGTGGCTCATGCCTGTAATCCCAGCACTTTGGGAGGCCAAGGCAGGCAGAACTCCTGAGGTCAGGAGTTCACAACCAGCCTGACCAACATGGAGAAACCCCATCTC
Source organism: Chlorocebus sabaeus (assembly GCF_047675955.1). Classification (NCBI taxonomy): domain Eukaryota; kingdom Metazoa; phylum Chordata; class Mammalia; order Primates; family Cercopithecidae; genus Chlorocebus; species Chlorocebus sabaeus. The sequence goes on along the minus strand of NC_132931.1, from coordinate 12,424,597 downwards.
TACTGAAAATACAAAATTAGCCAGATGTGATGGCGCATCCCTGTAATCCCAGCTATTTGGGAGACTGAGGCAGGAGAATCGCTTGAATCCGGGAGGTGGAGGTTGCGGTAAGCCGAGATCATGCCATTGTACTCTAGCCTGGGCAACAAGAGTGAAACTCCGTCTGTCTGTCTGTCTGTCTCTCTCTCTCTCTCTTTCTCTCTGTCTCTCTCTCTCTCTCTCTCTCTCTCTCTATATATATATATATATGGTATCTGTAGATGTGTCTCACTCTTACCTAGGTTTCACTTCTGCCTTTCCAGACCCTTTCAGCTGATTTAACCTTTTCTTAATGTGGAATTAAAACACACTCAGGGCCGGGCATGGTGGCTCACGCCTGTCATCCCAGCACTTTGGGAGGCCGAGGCAGGCGGATCACAAGGTCAGAAGATGGAGACCATGGTGAAACCCAGTCTCTACTAAAAATACAAAAAATTAGCCGGGCCTGGTGGCGGGCATCTGTAGTCCCAGCTACTCAGGAGTCTGAGGCAGGAGAATGGTATGAACCTGGGAGATGGAGCTTGCAGTGAGCCGAGATGGCGCCACTGCACTCCATCCTGGGCAACAGAGCGAGACTCCATCTCAGAAAGAAAAAAAAAACTCCCACACTTCGGCCAACAGCTGAATGAACCTTTTTTTTTTCTGGGACGGAGTCTCACTCTGTCGCACAGGCTGGAGTGCAGTGGTGTGATCTCGGCTCACCACAACCTCCACCCCCTGGGTTCAGGCGATTCTCCTGCCTTGGCCTCCCAAGTAGCTGGGACTACAGGCGCCACCCACCATGCTTGGCTAATTTTTGGCCACCATGCCCCGCCTGAATGAACTTTCAAAATTGGTTTTTAAAAGAGGTATGGAGGCTGGGTGCAGTGGCTCACACCTTTAACCCCAGCACTTTGGGAGGCCAAGACGGGCAGATCACTTGAGGTCAGGAGTTTGAGACCAGCCTGGCCAACATAGTGAAACCCCATCTCTACTAAAAATACAAAAAGGTAGCTGGGCTTGGTGGTGCACCTGTAATCCCAGCTACTCGGGAGGCGGAGGCAGGAGAATCACTTGAACCAGAGAGGTAGTGGTTGCAGTGAGCTGAGATTGTGCCTGGGCAACAGGTAGAGTGGAGAATTAGGCTTTACAAGCCTGGTGTTTAACTATTTTATGGTTTGGTAACAGAAAATATTTACTAACTGGTTACGGCACATTTTTGTAGTCCTAGCTACTTGAGAGGCCAAAGTGGGAAGATAACTTGAACCCAGGGGTTCCAGGCCAGCTTGGGCAACATAGCAAGAGACCCCATCCCTTAAAAAAAAAAGAAAAATTATTTACATGTATTTTGCTATATATATATATATATATAGTATTTACATGGGGAGGAAGAAATGAAAGGCATGGGGTGGATGGCATTTCAAGAAAATAAATTCTTCCATGAGAGGAAGTTATCTGGTAGGATGGAAAGTGAGTTTGAAGAGAGGGTGACTATAAGAGTCAACTTATCTGTCTGTGCCTAGGGATGTCCTTCCTGAGATCCGTGCTATCTGCATCGAGGAAATTGGGTGTTGGATGCAAAGCTACAGCACTTCTTTCCTCACCGACAGCTATTTAAAATATATTGGTTGGACTCTGCATGACAAGGTGGGATTCGAGTCACTTTCCTTTTCCGTTTCCCTCATCTTTTTCTTGTCCTAGGACACCTCACCTTTTCCTGGGCCTGCCACTGAGATATTTTACCTAGTGAGCAATGATTAACCCATCAAGGCACTGAACCTTGAAACTCCCTTAGCACTGGGGAGGGTAGGATAAGGTAGAGAGAGACATATACAGGAGATAAAATGACTCAAAACATGAGGTATGGGGAGAGAGACTTTCCCATGGAAGAGAGTTATTGATGGATGGTAATACAGGTGCTAAGGGGCAGCCAAAGTATCCTTCTCATGAGTACTGCTGTGATCCTTTTTTTTTTCAAGTAAGAAGACACCTGTTAATTGTTTCTGACATCTCAGAGTCCTCAGTATAGGAGACACCCAAGCTAGAATGAGGGATCGGAGAGGGGAGTCTGGAGGCTCAGTAGGGGTGAGTAGAGTATGGTTAGTCTTGTTTCCATTCTCTGGTTTTCCCTCCTCATCAGCACCGAGAAGTCCGCCTGAAGTGCCTGAAGGCCCTGAAAGGGCTGTATGGCAACCGGGACCTGACCGCACGTCTGGAGCTCTTCACCAGCCGCTTCAAGGTGAAATGTGTGGCGCTCATTGGCTTGGCTCTTTGTTGTGATTCCCGTTTCCCCACCTTGTATCTTTCTACTCCTCATGCTCTAAGATGTCTTGGCTATCCCAGCATCTTCCTCTGTGTAGGCAGTCTCTTTAGGAATTTCTGATTCTGAGAGAGCAGAATGTTTGGAATTTGCATAATGAGATATTGAGTGACTTTCTCCTTTCTGCAGGACCGGATGGTTTCCATGGTCATGGACAAAGAGTACGATGTGGCAGTAGAGGCCGTCAGATTACTGATACTTATCCTTAAGTGAGTCCTGGGAAGAGGGGAGGCCAGTGTCTCAGACCTTTGCCCCTTCCAGGGTCCTCTCCCTCCACCTGTCATAGCTGACTCTTCTGTCTGTGCAGGTTGACTGAGGTCATTCCTGAGTTGCAGTATCTCGAGTGGGAAATATTTCTGTCTTCTCTAACTCCCCCTACTCCTTTGTCTTCCACTCTCCATTTAGAAGTTCTTTGTGAGTTATGTACTCGTTGCTTTTGCCTCTTTTTGTTTCTAGCCTTCGTTGTGCCAGAAGACAGTGTCCCTATTCACACACTCTTTCTGCTTTTCTGTGGGCAGGAACATGGAAGGGGTGCTGACAGACGCAGACTGCGAGAGCATCTACCCCATTGTTTATGCCTCTAATCGAGGCCTGGCCTCTGCTGCAGGCGAATTTCTGTACTGGAAGTGAGTAGGGCCCCTTTTATGTTTCTTTAACACCACCCTCTCGGTTTCTCTCCCCCATCTGCTGCTGCCCTACCTAAGGCCTCCCCATCTCCATGGAAGTCTCTCTGGTGTCTCCTTTCCTCTCTCTGCCCCTTGGGGCTTTCCTTAGCTCTGCACCTCCTTTTCCTTTATCATCTCCTTGGGCCATCTCCTCCCTCTGTGGTCATCGTTACACCTCCTTGTTTCCTCCTGTGCTGAGCCCTTTCCTTGTGTCCTTTCCACCAGACTCTTCTACCCTGAGTGCGAGATAAGAACGATGGGTGGAAGAGAGCGACGCCAGAGCCCAGGCGCCCAGAGGACTTTCTTCCAGCTTCTGCTGTCCTTCTTTGTGGAGAGCGAGGTGACATACACAGAGATGAAGTCTGGCTGTTGTGCATAGGACCGACAAGTGGGCTGGGCTTGGTGGCTCACGCCTGTAAGCCCAGCGCTTTGAGAGGCTGAGGTGGCAGAATCCTTTAAGCCCAGGAGTGTGAGAGCAGCCTGGGCAACATAGTGAGACCCTGTCTCTACTGGGAAAAAAAAAAAAAAAAAAAGACAAATGGAGAAGGATGGGGGTGGACACTGTAGGAAGGAGAGCGATATTTAATCAGTGACCACTTCCTAGGATATTTTAATATGCCATCACTAACTCCCCATGCACCTCCTTCCTCAGCTCCACGACCACGCTGCTTACTTAGTAGACAGCCTGTGGGACTGTGCAGGGGCTCAGCTGAAGGACTGGGAGAGTCTGACAAGCCTGCTGCTGGAGAAGGACCAGAGTACGTGCCACATGGAGCCAGGGACAGGGACCTTCCACTTCCTAGGGTGAAACCAGGAGAGATTGCTTGCCTGACTTGTACAAGGCAGCAATGGTGGCATGGGGTGGGGGGAACTTGGAGTTAGAAGGTGGCTAATCTTTAATTCTGTGTTTTTGATCCTCTTGGCACTCCAGACCTGGGTGATGTGCAGGAGAGCACACTGATAGAAATCCTTGTATCCAGTGCCCGGCAAGCTTCAGAGGGGCACCCACCTGTGGGCCGGGTCACTGGGAGGAAGGTATGGCATGAGGGTGGAGTGGGTAGGTCAGTAATACTCAATCCTGACAGGCATTGTGCATCCTTACCCTTCAGGCCGGGGTTAGGGTGCTCCTTCTACCCTTTAAAGAATTTCATTTCCAGAAAAAAGGGCTGGGTGCAGTGGCTCATGCCTATAATCCCAGCACTTTGGGAGGCTGAGGAAGGTGGATCATGAGGTCAGGAGATCAAGACCATCCTGGCTAACATAGTGAAAACCCATCTCTACTAAAAATAAAACAAAAAAATTAGCCAGGCATGGTAGTGGGCACCTGTAGTCCCAGCTACTTCGGAGGCTGAGGCGGGAGAATGGCGTGAACCAGTGTTTCTTTACACCTCCCCCACCCCCAAGTGACTCTCATTCCAGGGCTTAACCTCTAAGGAACGCAAGACCCAAGCTGATGACAGGGTGAAGTTGACTGAGCACCTCATCCCCCTGCTGCCCCAGCTCCTGGCCAAGGTACCACTGCCCCTCCACTCAGCATCACACCATGAGAAAGAAGTGAAAGGAAATGGCCTCTATGGGGGTGGGAGTAGGAATTAGCAATGTGTCAACTCATAAGGAGGCCTCCCTGTCAATCATCACAGTTCTCAGCTGATGCAGAGAAGGTCACTCCCCTGCTCCGGCTTCTCAGCTCCTTTGACCTCCACATCTACTGCACTGGGCGCTTGGAGAAGGTAAGGAGATAGATTTCCTATACCTTGCTTCTTGCCTGCTGGGGCCAAAGGGTTCTATTGCCAGTATCTTTTTTTTCCCAAGAACCTGGGTTCCAGAAAAATCAGCAAGCCTTTTCTTAGGCATCTTATCCTTGATGTTTAATGTTTTTAACCCTGTTCCACTTCCCTCCAGAAGAGTGCCCTCCTCCCACCCCCACAGCACACCATCTTCTGCCTTTTCTTCTCAGCACCTGGAGCTGTTCCTGCAGCAACTCCAGGAGGTGGTGGTGAAGCATGCAGAGCCAGCGGTGCTCGAGGCTGGGGCCCATGCCCTCTACCTGCTCTGTAATCCGGAATTCACTTTCTTCAGCCGGGCCGACTTTGCCCGCAGCCAACTTGTGGATCTGCTGACTGACCGCTTCCAGCAGGAGCTTGAAGAGCTGCTGCAGGTAGGAGCTGGGACTGGACAATGGGACACCCCAAACAAGGGTGGGAGGGGCTGCAAGACAGGGGATGTGGACTGATGAGTTCTGGGGGAAATGCTATTGTGGATCTTCTTTCCTCCTCAGTCGTCCTTCCTAGATGAGGATGAGGTATATAATCTGGCAGCCACTCTGAAACGCCTCTCTGCCTTCTACAAGTGAGTGGCTTTCCTCCTCTTTCCCATCCCATTTTTACTGGTGTCTGTGGAGTTGGTTCCCTCTGTTCTTTTCCAGTATAACATTCCCCTTTCTTCCACAAAGCGCTCATGACCTGACTCGCTGGGAGCTCTATGAACCATGTTGTCAACTCCTGCAGAAGGCTGTGGACACAGGAGAGGTTCCTCACCAGGTGAGTGGACAGGCTAGAGATGGGTTGGGGGCTGGGGGGTTAGATTTTAAGGACCTATGTTCTAGGTGGCCACCAGGTACATCAAGTCTCAAGGTGTAGAATGGACAAAACGAGGAAGATCAGGTCGGGGGGTCACCTCTTACATTCCTCTCTTAGGAGGTAGACTCTACTTTCAGTGTCTTCTTGGATTTCCTGGAAGCCAAGGATAATATTGAGGGATTCTAGGAGACGTAGAGTAAATTAGGGAGTGGTGACATTTCTACTTCGTATAGAAGCCTCTGAAGAGTGTCCGTAATATCATTCATTTTCCACTGGAAAAGGAATTGGCTCTCCCCTTACTCATTTTCTCTCCTCTTCATTGGTGTGTGTCTGCCTATCTGTCTCTCCCTCTCCTGACCTCATTTTTCAAACACTTTGTTGTTACAGGTTGTCCTGCCAGCCTTGACTCTTGTCTATTTTTCCATTCTCTGGACACTAACCCACATTTCTAAATCAGATGCTTCCCAGGTGAGTGTGGGTCTTAGATGGGGGAGTGGGAACAGAGGTGTCTGTGTCTTCATTCTTCCCTTTCAAGCCACTGTGCCCACAGAAGCAGCTGTCGAGTTTGAGGGACAGAATGGTGGCCTTCTGTGAACTCTGCCAGAGTTGTCTCTCAGATGTGGATACTGAGATCCAGGAGCAGGTGAGCACTGACTCAAGTGGGAGCAACAAGGCGAGTATCCCTGCCCGCATCCCCCATTCCAAGGAGAAATTGACAAGTGTCATTTCTACCTTGGGAAACGTTCTGTCCTTTTAAACATCCTTTCTTTTCCCCCTACAGGCTTTTGTCTTATTAAGTGATCTACTTCTCATCTTTAGCCCTCAGATGATTGTCGGGGGCCGTGATTTCCTTAGGCCACTTGTCTTTTTTCCTGAAGCTACTCTCCAGTCTGAGCTAGCCAGCTTCCTCATGGACCATGTCTTCATCCAGCTGGGAGACCTGGGCAGTGGTGCAGTGACTCTATACCTGGGGCTCACTAAGGGCTGGGACTTGGGTGTGGCTCAGGAGTATAGGGCAGGAAGCCTAAGTCTGTGATTCCCTTCTGCCTTCCATGTGAGCCAGGTGATTCCCAGGAGGATCATTTACAGATAGAGCGGCTACACCAGCGGCGCCGCCTCCTGGCCGGGTTCTGCAAGTTGTTGCTTTATGGGGTGCTGGAGATGGACGCAGCCTCAGATGTTTTCAAACACTACAACAAGGTACAGCAAGGCCCTACAGAAATAAAAGAGAAGGGAGCAAGTTGAGCACAGCTATGACTTCAAACATGATAGCACTACAGGTGGGGGATATCCAATGGTATCAAGCTTAAAGGAGAAGTAGAAGGGAAAGGCACTGGGAGTTCAGAATAAGAGGACAAAGAAAAGAGACTTAATAGTAAGTAGTTATGGAGAAAAAGCTGTGAAGAAATTCAGTGGAGGGGAAATAGCTTATTCTTCCTGTCAAGAAATATTTATTTTTCTCTGACCCCCGTCTATGGAATGGGGTAACATAAGAAGGAAAAAAGAATAAAAGAGGGATCAATCCTCAGAGGATACCTAGATATGTGCCCCAGTTTCCTCAACCCACCAGTATTGATTTATGCTTATTGAGCACCTGCTGTGTACCAAGCACCATTCCAGGAACTAAGGCCACAACAGTGAACAAAACACACAAGTTACTATTTGGTGGAGCTTCCGTTGTAGTTGGGGAGAGACAAATAGTGAAGGTGTCAGTGCTGTGTGAGAGGGCACTGTCAGGCTTACTTCTCTTCTCCAAGAATTGGGCTTGGGCCAGTGTTTGTTTCTTTTTTATTTATTTATTTATTTATTTTTGAGACGGAATCTAGCTCTGTCACCAGGCTAGAGTGCAATGGCAGTATCTCGGCTCACTGTAACCTCCACCTCCCGGGGTTCAAGCAATTCTCCTGCCCCAGCCTCCCAAGTAGCTGGGATTACAGGCACGTGCTATCATGCCCAGCTAGTTTTTATAGTTTTACAGGCACGTGCTGTCATGCCCAGCTAATTTTTGTAGTTTTAGTAAAGACAGGGTTTCACCATGTTGGCCAGGGTGGTCTCGATCTCCTGACCTTGTGATCCGCTCACCTCGGCCTCCTAAAGTGCTGGAATTATAGGCATGAGCCACCGCGCCCAGCCTGTTTCATTATTTGTTTACCAAAAGTCTGATTTATTTTAGGCTTTGCACCTGTTGATTAGAGATGAAGTCTAGCCTGAATTATTTTATGCTTCAGTTCGTGTTTCCTACCTAAGGCAGTTTGGGAGGGAGACATGATTAGTGATGTGAAGGAAGAAACAAAATGGTCTTTTCCACTGGTCAGACATTACCTTCCCCACTCTTTCCCCTCAGTTCTACAATGACTATGGTGACATTATCAAGGAAGCATTAACTAGAGCAAGGCAGATTGACCGAAGTCATTGTTCCCGAATCCTGCTGCTGAGCCTCAAGCAGGTGCGCCCTTCTGCCTTGAGGGCATGCCCTCTCTGTTGTCCCCAAGTCTCTGTCTACCCTCAGCCACTTAGAATGTAAGATCCTTCAGAGCAGTAACTTTTCTTGTTTTGACTCTTAACTTTACGTGATAGGTTCCTTCATTCAAATACTTGGGAAGTTTTTTTTTTTTTTAACTGACTGGGCAACCCCATCAAAAGTAACTTATCAGAACGTTGGAATGCCAACAAGGAAGTGATAGGGAATTCCTAATTATTTTTCAGTCTGTTCTCTTTCAGCCTCCTTCAGTTACTATAGACATTTTTATTTAATGTTACAGAGTAGAGGTGATGGGCGTTGTCTGCTGCAGGGGTTAGTATCAGGGGAGTTCCTTAGAAGGAAAGAAAGAGTAAAAGTAGTAAATGGTGTCCCAAGGCCTTTGGAATTTCTGAGTAGAGAAGAGAATGCTGGACTTCTCTGTTTCCGCCATGTTCTTCCCTTTCCCACATGCACCATGTCTCCTGGACACAGCTGTACACAGAACTGCTGCAGGACCATGGGCCCCAGGGCCTGAATGAGCTTCCTGCCTTCATCGAGATGAGGGACCTAGCCCGGAGGTTTGCCTTGAGTTTTGGACCCCAGCAGCTGCAGAACCGTGACCTTGTGGTCATGCTACACAAGTAGGAAGTATTGGTTGGAGGCCGTGTTCATGGAGGGCTGGGAACAAGGTCTTGGAGGGAGGGTATGTGTGTCAAGGAATAGCAGTCAGGTTAGTGGTGGGTATGCCTTTGGAGACAGGCTGGGGACAGAGGGAGGGTGTACTGGCACAGGATATCTCAGCCCTGGGAGGGAAGTGGGAAGAGACTTTCTTCCTAAAAGAATTCTGCCCAACCAAGGGAAGGCATCAAGTTCTCCTTGTCTGAGCTTCCTCCAGCTGGCTCCTCTGATCAGCCTCCAAACCTGGCATTCCTGGAGCTCCTTTCAGAGTTTTCCCCCCGACTCATCCATCAGGACAAACAGCTTTTGTAAGTTGGTGGGTGGATAGAGATGTGGATTAGGGAAGGGCCTGCTGAGGACCCAGTAGCCCCTTCAGCCTTTTGGTTCCACCTCTTTCTTAGACTGTCCTACCTAGAAAAGTGCCTGCAGCAAGTCTCTCAGGCACCTGGCCGTCCCTGGGGCCCAGTCACCACCTACTGCCACTCCCTCAGCCCTGTGGAGAACACAGCAGAGACCAGCCCTCAGGTCCTCCCCAGCTCCAAAAGGAGGCGTGTTGAAGGTAGGGTGCTGTGTGTGGGTATGGGGGTGCCCAGCATGGATAAGTGCAGGTGGTTTTTGGCTGCCTTCAAACTTATTTTGTCAAATATTTCATTGAGCATCTACTGTCATTCAGGGTATTAATTTCTTTCAAGGTTTAGTCAGCTGAAAACCTGCATCAAAAATCAAATAGAGGGCCAGGCGTGGTGGCTCATGCCTGTAATCCCAATACTTTGGGAGGTCGAGGCGGGCGGATCATGAGGTCAGGCGTTCGAGACCAGCCTGCCCAAGATGGTGAAACCCTGTCTCTACTAAAAATACAAAAATTAGCCGGGCGTGGTGGCACGCACCTGTAATCCCAGCTACTCGAGAGGCTGAGGCAGGAGAACTGCTTGAACCTGGGAGGTGGAGGTTGCAGTGAGCTGAGATTGTGCCGCTGCACCCCAGCCTAGGCGACAGAGCGAGACTCTATCTCAAAAAATAATAATAATAATAATAATATAATGAAATAGAAAACCGATGATAAAACCAAATATTGAACTAAGAAATCTATACATTCAGAGTACCTCTCCTCAACGTCTTGTATCCCATTATTTTCCAAACTTTAGACACTTTTACACAACCTTCATTTTTTTTTCCCTTCAGATCACCTGTTGTCTTATAAGTTGCCTAAGGTTTGTTTTGTTTTGTTTTGTTTTGTTTTGAGACAGAGTCTTGCTCTGTTGCCCAGGTTGGAGTGCAGTGGCGGCATGATCTCGGGTCACTGCAAGCTCCACCTCCCAGGTTCATACCATTCTCCTGCCTCAGCCTCCTGAGTAGCTGGGACTACGGGTGCCTGCCACCATGCCTGGCTAATTTTTTTTGTATTTTTAGTAGAGACGGGTTTTCACCATGTTAGCCAGGATGGTCTTGATCTCCTGACCTCGTGATCTGCCTGCCTCAGTCTCCCAAAGTGCTGGGATTACAGGCGTGAGCCACTGTGCCCGGCTGCCTAAGGTTTTTTCTTTGCTTTTTAAAAAACAGCTGCATATTAAGTAACATTGTAGCAATCATTTCATATGCAAGTATGTGTTTTCTGGTGTACATTTTTAAATGGGATTTTATGTGACAGCTTTATTGAGATACAATTTACATATCATAAAAATCACCCCCCCCTTTTTTTTTTGAGACGGAGTCTTGCTCTGTCACCCAGGCTGGAGTGCAGAGGCGTGATCTTGACTCACTGTAACCTCCGCCTCCCAGGTTCAAGCGATTATCCTGCCTCAGCCTCCTGAGTAGCTGGGACTACAGGCTCCCACCACCACGCCCGGCCAATTTTTGTATTTCTAGTAGAGACAGGGTTTCACCATGTTGGCCTGGCTGGCCTCAAACTCCTGACCTTGTGATCTGCCCGCCTCAGCCTCCCAAAGTGCTCCCAAAGTGCTGGGGAGTCACCGCACCCAGCCAAAAATCACACTTTTAAAGTGTATGCTTAGCATATTCACTGAATTGTACAACCATCACCTCTATCTAATTTTAGAACATTTTCATCATTCCAAAAGAAACCACATACCCATTCGCAGTCTCTGCCCATCTTCCCAGCCTTAGGTTAGTATCACTAATATAATTCCTATCTCTTGATTTGCCTATTCTGGACCTTTCATATAAATTGAATCATATAATATGTGGCCTTTTATGTCCAGCTTCTTTCACTTAGCACAGTGTTTTCAAGGTTCATCCATACTTTGACATATATAAGTATCTCATACCTTTTTATGGCCAAAACGATATGCCATTGTGTGGATATGCCACATTCTACTTACCCACTTGTCAGTTGATTGACATTTGGGCTGTTTTATGCATAATGCTGCTAAACATGCATGTACAAACTTTTGGGTAGATGCATCTTTTCAGTTTTCTTGAGATATACCTGGGAGTGGAATTGCTGGGTCATATGGCAATTCTATATTTAAGTTTTTGAGGAGCTACCACACTGTTTTCCAAAGTACCTACACCATTTTACAATCCTACCAGCAATGTATGGGGGCCCTGGTTTCTCCATGTTGTCACTGGTACTTATTATTTTTTATTTTATCCATCTCCTAGTAACTGTAAGGTGTGGTATCTCATTGTGGTTTAAATTTTCATTTCCCTAATGACCAGTGGTATTGAGCATCTTTTCATGTGCTTATTGACAATTTGTTTATCTTCTTTGGAGAAATGTCTGTTGTGATCGTTTACTATTTTAAAATAGGTTTGTCTTTTTATTGTTGAGTTTTAAGTATTCTTTATATATTCTAGACACGAGATTTCTTATGATATGCAAACATTTTCTCCCATTTTTTGGGTTGTCTTTTCATGTTATTGGTGGTATCCTTTGAAACACAAAAATTCTTGAATTTGGTGAAATCTAACTTACTTTTTCCTTTTGTTGCTTGTGCTTTTGATGCCCTATCTTGAGAAATTGTTGGCTAATTCAGGGTCACAAAGATTTACTCCTGTGTTTTTTTCTAAGAGTTACAGTTTTAGCTCTTGATTTAGATGTGTGATCCAGTTTGAGTTAATTTTTGTGTATGGTGTGAGATGGGGTGTGATTTCTTTTTGCTGTCTTCTGTGTACCACATAAAATTATATCTTATACCACCAGGAAACTCTGCTTTAATCAATTAACTAATACATATTTGTTAAGGACCTACTATATGCAAGATACTATGTTTAGTGTTTTAGGGGCCATGAAGAATCCTCCAGCAGCTTATCATCTAATAGGAAAAGGGGAAATTTTAATTATGGAAAACCCAAATTACGAGCAATTGCCAATAAATAACTGCCTGAAGGCTTGTACAAATGAATGCTGTAGAATTCAGAGAATGACGAAGGCTTTACCAAGAAGATGGAAATGCTGGAGCTTAAAAAATAAGTAATATTTGTGTAAGCTGAACAGAGGAAGGAAGAGCATCATGGGCTGGCAGAATAGCACAAGCAAAGCATAGAACGCTGTGTGCTGGGCGAAGCATGGAGGTACATAGATCGCTCTGCCTAAAACGTAGGGTTTATGAAGGCAAGATAAAACTGAAGAGATTGTTTTTATTCATTCAATAGATACTGAGCACCATGTGCTGGGAATACAGCAGTGAACAAAAAAGCCAAAAATCTCTTTCTTTAGAGGGTGTTAGATAGTAGTAAATGCTATGGCAAAAAACAGGGAGGAGTATGAGGAATCCTGGTGGGTTGGGGATTGCAGTCTTACAAAGACTGATCAAGGGAAGACTCAAGAACACAAATGTTGGGCAAAACGCCTAAAAATAAGTTAAAAGATACACTCAGGCACATTAAAATTTTAACAGGTTTATTTGAGCATTCAGCAATTTATCAATCAGGCAGTGACAGACCGCAAGCAGTTCAGGGTGCCACCACTGAGGAAACCAGAGGGGACACTTACAAGGTGTCTGTGGGAGCAAGACAAAGAAAATATTTAATTGGTTACAGTGGAAAGTTCATATTTAGAGGTTAACTGACCATAAATCTCTTTTTAGAGGTTAGTCAGTAGTTTCGGACTGGTTAAGCTTAAGTTTCCTTCTCCTAGGTTACACACAACACTTTCACTCTGAGTTGAGTTTCAGTTTGCTGACTTAGGAACCCAAAGTGCAGGAGACGTTTCAGCCTATTGGCCTCCCAGCGAATTTTTTTCACATGTGAGGGAGGCTGCTTAGTGTGTATCAGAATAGCATAGCAAAGGAAGCAGCCAGTCCTGAGGCCATGAGGGGATGGGGGGAATGTTCCTGGAATGTTCAAGGAACAGCAGAGAAGACCATTATGGCCAGAATGCAGATGGTAGGATATGAGACCAAATAGGGTGCAGGATCCCAGAGCATCTAAGGCAGAGACTGACTTTTACTCTGAGTGCAGTAGGAAACCATTGGAGGATTTTGAGCAGAGGAACGATAGAATCAACCTCTGTTTTTAAAGGATCCTACTGGCTGCTGTGTTGAAAACAACAGGAGATGGGGGAAGGCTTGAAGCAGGGAGACCAGCAGGGAGGCTGTGGCTGTTGTAGGAATCCAGCCCAAGATTCAAGATAAGAGAGCTTCTTAGGCCAGGGGCAATGGTGGAGGTGCCGAAAAATGGCCAGATTCTGGGTGCATTTTCAAGGTATCTCTAGTAGGCTTTTCTGACAAACTGGATGTGGGATATAAAACAAAAAGAGGAATTGAGAATAGCTCCAAGTTTTGGCCTGACAGAAGGATGGAGTTGACAGTACCTGAGATGGGGAAGGCAGAGAGTGAAGATAGCTGTCGGGGAAAGTGGGGCACTGGTGTTGGCCACGGGATTACAGGCGGAGATGTTGAACAAACCGTGGGGGCTGTTAAGATGGAGTTCAGGGGAGAGCTGAAGGCTTGAGATCCCTTTGGGATGTGGCAGAGTGTAGGTGATATTTAAGGATGTGAACCTCAGTGGCTGGGTAATCTAGTGAAGATGGGGAAGCCAGTGAAGATGGAGAAGAGGAGAGACTCAAGGGCCCAGCCCTCGGGTATCACACCACTAATAGCTCGGGGAGATCAGGAGGACACACCTGGGGCCCCAGGGTTTCCTCTCTGGGCATACAAGCCCAGGGGTATGGCTCTTCCCTGTTTTCTGTAGCCCTCTGCTTAAACCCATAGCAGCTCACTTTGGGATTATTGTTTTCAGTGGATGAACATAGCCATGGAGAAGGAGGGTAACGGGAGTGTGACTGTTTACAGTTAACAGACTTAATATCAATTTGATTGATGCTTTAAAATAGTATTGCCTGGGTTTTCTCAGGCAGTGAGAATCTTTGGATTCTTTTTCCTCCTCTACCTTCTCCGATCTCTGTAGGAGCTAAGTCCCCCTTCATATCATATCAATTATACTGGCATTGTAATCACTTCATTTTTTTCTAGCTTTTAGAAAATCCTGTCTCCCATTTTCCACTTCTTTCCTGGCCCTCATGAGTCCACTCTAGCCTCTGGTACCAAAACTCTATTGTCATGTTAAGCTTTTTCTGACCTCAGAAATCTTGGATAGGATCTCAAATGTCTTCATTGGCTAACTCAGACCTCTCAATCTTAGAGACTCCAACCCTCCCTCATATTTGTGTTCACCTGTTCACCTGTTACAGTTTATCTGTGAAATGTATATTTATATATCTTTCCATCTTGTTTTCTAAGCTGTGTAGCAGGTTTTCCTTGGACAAGGCCTAACTACAATTCTCTAAGCCTTACTTTTTGGTACATAAGGCTATGTATTTAGTACATAGGGCTATGCCCATTTGAGGGCAACAGAATGAGGCTGTATAGGTCTTCCATTCTCTTCTTGATTGGCTTTCCCTTACTAAATCCCGGGCAGGTCTTGGAAAGAGAGCACACCTGTTGCAGGCCCTGGGCTGTGGCTAATGTGTGCATCTGCTTGGCAGGGCCTGCCAAGCATGACAGAGAGGACGTCTCCTCGTCCCAGGAAGAAAGTCTGAAGCTGAACAGCATCCCGCCCACGCCCACCCTCACCTCCACCGCCGTGAAGAGCAGGCAGCCCCTGTGGGGGCTGGAAGAGATGGAAGAAGAAGATGGCTCAGAGTTGGATTTTGCCCAGGGGTGAGGCCATGGAGGGAATCTGGGTGTCTGAGTTCCCAGTTTGGTGTCTGGCTACCTCCATCTTGCTGTTTCTGTTTTGTGGTTCCCTGCTGTAGCAGTCCCTCATTGTTGGGTTCTTCTCTATCCTTCTCCATTTTTTAGCTTTAAAATGCATCTCTCCCAACACTGAGTTTTTCTCCCCATTAACACCAGCTGCCTTACATCCTCCTCTTCTTACTCTTGATTTTTATCCCATCATTGATCCTGCTTCATTCCCAGCAGTCAGCCCCTCGCAGGCACCCAGAGGTCAAGGTTCTTGGGTCCACAGTATTTCCAGACTCCACGCAACCCTTCAGGTCCTGATCTGGGCAACCAGCTGATGCGGTGAGCTTTTCTCATCATCTCCTGTCTTCACTTCAGATCTGTTGCCCACTGTAAGGGGATTCCTGTATCACCCATTGCCTCTCTGTGGGTGCTTTTTGGGCTTGTTTTAGCCACAGAGCACTTCCTGTCAGCACAATCTGGAAACCTACTATGTTGTACTTACTTCCCCCACCCCGGCTGTCTGAGAAACTCTCAGGGGTCCTCAAAGAACAGTTTGAAAAGCCTGACTCTTTGCCCCTACATCAGACTCAGCCTTATGGAAGAGGATGAGGAAGAAGAGTTAGAGATTCAGGATGAGTCAAGTGAAGAACGGCAGGATACAGACATGGTGAGCGGACCACCCTGCCCTTCTCTCTCAAGAACTAGGGGCTGATGTGCCAAAGAGAAGCCAGGGTACTTCCCCTCTCCCGACTCGGTGATCCCTGGTCTCTGAAAGCTGAATGAATCTAGAGTAAAGGAGGACAGGTTATACATTGGTTTGGACTTGCTTAGACTCTACTTTTAGTAAAGAATAAGGAAAAGAAATTACAAATACCGAAGAAGGTTGGAATAGCACTCTTGCTCCCAATCCCTAAGTAAATGTTGTTGCCTCTAAACCTCCTAGGAATTGGAAGTCCTAATGCTGGAGGTGGGAGGTCATTCAGTCCAGGTGGCAGCCCCCTTCAGTGTGTCTCCTCCCAACACATTACCCCCTGTCCTCCCTCTCCCTACTAGAGGGCTTCCCCTCCCTGTCCCTTCCCTCACTCCCCTTCTAACCTAGCCTGTTTCCCCAGGAGGAAATGCTGCTGGTGTAGTGGGAAAAGCCTGGCATTTGGAGTGAGGTGACCTGAGTGCTAGTCCTCAACTCCATGTCAAGTTAGCACTTTACCCCTTCTCAGCCTGCATTTTCTCATCTTTATTTTTGAATTATTTTTATTTTTTGAGGTAGAGTCTCTCTCTGTCGCCTAGCCTGGAGTGCAGTGGCACAATCTCGGCTCACTGCTACCTCTGCCTCCTGGGCTCAAGCGGTTCTCCTGCCTCAGACTCCCAAGTAGCTGGGATTACAGGCGTGTGCCATCATGCCTGGTTAATTTTTTTTTGTATTTTTAGTAGAGGTGGGGTTTCGCCATGTTGGCCAGGCTATTCTCGAACACCTGACCTCGAGCGGATCCACTTGCCTCAGCCTCCTTTAGTGCTGGATTACAGGTGTGAGTCACTGCGTGCAGCCCATTTTCTTATCTTTAAAACAGAACTGTTAGCCTATAGTTCCAGCAACTCAGGAGGTGGAGACAGGAGGATCAATAGTCCAGGAGTTGGAGTCCAGCCTGGGTAACAGTAAACTCCTGTCTCTTAAAAAAAAAAAAAAAATCAACAATTCAAAAATAAATAAAATGGACCTTTTACATAAAATATAAGGTAAAACCACTTTATACATGGAAAAGGGCTATGTCTGAGTTCAGGCTACTGTAACGGAATTCCATAGACTGGTATCTTACAGCAGAAATTCATTTCTCACGGTTCTGGAGGCTGAAGTCCAAGGGTTGGGTTCTGGTGAGGGCCTTTTTCCAGCCTGCAGACTGCTGGCTTCTAGTTGTGTCCTCACCTGGAGGAGAAACAGCAAGCTAACTCTCTGACCTGGGCTTAGAAGGGCATTCATCCATCCATGAGGGCTGCACCCCTATGACCCAATCATCTCCCAAAGGCCCCACTTCCAAACAGCATCACACTGGGGGAAGGATTTCAACGTGCGTGTTTGGGGGGACACAGATATTCAGTCCATTACAGGCTCTGTATCTTCTGTTATTCTTCTGTTCTGTTCTCTTCTCTGCAGGGAGGGAAAAAGAACAGAATAGAACAGAACAGGGGAGTCTTGTGCTCAGAAGGAGAAACCCAAACAATGATACCTTCAAACCAGAGACTAGAGAGCAAGGCCTCTGTTAAAATATTATTTCCTAACATCTCAGGAAAAATCCATTTTCTGGTTTCCAAACCAAAGGCATTGAAGGGGCTCAGTCAGCAGGCCAAGAAGCTCTCTGCAGTCAGGCCTGATCCTCGTGTCCACACTAACATCCCTACCAGGAGGTGCCATAGGGGCCTGCTGTGCCCATATTTGTTCTTATGAGGCTGGGAAAGGAACTGGTTTTTTTGTTTGCGAAGTGATAGGAGTGTGGAAAGGCCTTTTTGACTTTTAACCTCATTCTCTCTAGCAAGCAAGTAGCTACTCTTCCCCCAGTGAGCGTGGGCTGGACCTCTTAGATTCTACGGAGCTGGATGTTGAGGTGAGTGTCCCCAGAGCAGGAGGAGTTATGTGTCCTTGGGAAATGCTGGCAGGCAACCCATGTACTCATCAAATTGACAGAAAGGCCACAGCCTGGGGGTGGCCCTCTGAGCTGTCTCTGGGGCTTTTATGGTAACCCAGGGAAGGACGGTCTGCCTATTGGCCTGTTGCTGTGTCCTTTGTATTCCTTTCATCTTTCTCATTATAGGATTTCTGACATGACTGGGCCCCTCCCCAGCTCCACTTCCTACCTCAAGGATGTGACCATTTGGAAAAGGCAAAGAGAAAAGGAGGAAAATGAAGCATTCCCCCAGGCTTCAGCCCTGGGCTCTGAGGGGAAGGAGTTGGGCATTGTTTTTCTAACCTAACCTTTCCCTCTGGTGATGTTGGGGTAGAGGAGCTGAGAGACCCTGTCCTCCCTAATGCTGTGACCTAAGTCCCCCTGCCTTTTTCCTGTTCTGTTTGGAGTGGAGAGGGGCAGCGCCTCTCTGTGTGTAATGGAAAGAGCCCATAGTTTCCTGGATTTTTGGAACATCTTTCTCAGCCTATTTTTTGTCCTAATGATTCGCTCAATAAACATGTTTGAATCCACACGTTCCCAAGGTGTGGCTTGAGGTCATTAAACTGATGGAGGTCAGGTTCTTCGTCTGCCTTGTCCCATGGCCCAGTGTATAGGTGTCCCCACACCCCGCAGGTGCTTTGTCTACAGGCTCTCCAGGAAGTATTGCTTAGTAACTGAGAGGCGGGGTGAGGCAGTGGAGACAGGGAGGGATTGACTGCCTGTGAGTAGTTTATCTAGTGGCCACAGCCTCTGCAGCAGTGAAAGTTGTGCTGACAGATGGGAGAGTAGAGCAGGACCTTGTAAATCTGCCTGTCTCACCCACGGGGGCCAGGCCAGGCCATGTGTCCTGGCAGCCTTTAGCCAAGGGTTCTTTCCAAAGGAAACTTTATCCTGTCATCCCAAAGGTACCTGTCATAATTTGGAATTTGATCAAATCACAGTATCTGAGAGTTAAAATGAAACTAAGGAGTTACTGTAGATGTCCAACCCTAAAATCCAAGTGATGGATGTCACCTTCACTCTTGCCTTCTCCAGCTAGTTCTTCACCAAGTTCTGTCAAGACTTGGTGAAAAATATTCTCTGGCCTATGTCCTCCACACATTGTCACCATCATCTCTCACCTAGACTCCCGCAGTGCAGCCTCAGGGCCGGCCTCTTGAAACTCAGACATTTGCTCTTGTTTTGCCTTGTGGAGCAGCACAGCACCTCTATTCATTCTCTCTTGTCCCTCTGACAAGCAGTATTTGAAGACAGCTGTTGTCATTTTGTACTTTCACTGTTTTCTTCTGTGGTTTAAGGAATGCTTCAGCCTCTCTCTTTAGATATCATTTCCATTTCTTCCCATCATGGGCACCTGCTTTAGCGGCAGGTTCTCACTGTGGTCTCCTAGGCCAGACACAGCCATCCAGCTAGTGATCTGTGCAGAAAGAGCCATGACTTCCTGCGATCAGGTCACTTAGCCAAGACTGCCTCGCTCCTTTTATTCTCCCTCCCTGCCCCCACCTGTCTCTCCCAGATAAAAGCTAGAAGAAATTGGGTTGTGGGTCTCCTTTTGGAAAGGAGTCTGAGGGAGTCAGAGCTGGGTTGGGGGGAAGGCTAACTCATTGAGAGATCACAAGAGGATAAGAGCAGCTTGGGGGCTTTGCATCAATATGGACACCTGTGTATAGCCAGGCAGCCCAGTGCACTGGGTTGAGTCACAGCCTTTGAATCTGGGAGCTTGACACCATACTCCCTAAAGATTTTGACACTGTTTATTGAGAGGCTGGGTCTAGGCTATCTCCTTGAATATGGGCTCTGTGATGCTTGACTAATAGACGATGATAGAAATGATGCCATGCTAGTTAGTGGACCCAGATTTTAAGGAAACTGGCAGTTTCCATTTCCTGTTTCTTCTTGTACTTGGGTTCACGCTTAGAACCCAGTCACCATTCTGTGAGCAAGCCCAGCAGCCGAAGGAAAAGGCCGTCTGTAGGTGTTCCTGCCAGCAGCCCTCACTGAGGTCCCAGCCAACATCCATGTTGGCTGCCAGACTCAGTCCAGACGGGAATCAGATGATTCCAACTTCCCGTTTTTCAATTTTCCCAGCTGAGGTCCAGGCATCAGGGAGCGGAGACAGCCCATCTTTTCTGTGCACTTTCCAAATTCCTGACCATGAGCCCATGAGCGTAATAAGATGGTGGTTTACACCACTCAGTCTGGAGGGGTTTGTTATGTAGCCATAGCAACTGGAACAGGGCCTTAGAGTCATAAGACTCCCAACGTTTGGACATTTATATCAGGTTTTAAAAAATTTTAAGTTTTATAAACATATACTAGTTCTATATTATACACATTTAAAATGTAACAGATGAGTTGATGAAATAAGTGTTTTAAAATATTTCATTGGTTAACAGTGCAAAATACCTTTTTGCTCTTAAAAAAGGGTTTAGTGAGAGCAAAGTGAGAAACATTTTTTTAAATCATGGTTCAACATTTTCTGAAGTTCAGTTGAAAGTTCAGTTTAGGGCTGGGTGCCAGGTGGCTCATGCCTGTAATCCTAGCACTTTGGGAGGCCAAGGCGGGCAGATCATGAGGTCAAAAGATTGAGACCATCCTGACCAACATGGTGAAACCCCGTCTCTACTAAAAATACAACAAAATTAGCTGGGCGTGGTGGCGTGCGCCTGTAGTCCCAGCTACTTGGGAGGCTGAGA
This sequence comes from Chlorocebus sabaeus, assembly GCF_047675955.1. Classification (NCBI taxonomy): domain Eukaryota; kingdom Metazoa; phylum Chordata; class Mammalia; order Primates; family Cercopithecidae; genus Chlorocebus; species Chlorocebus sabaeus. The sequence continues at coordinate 12,404,377 of NC_132931.1, read as the reverse complement.
CAGGAGAATCACTTGGACCCGGGAGACGGAGGTTGCAGTGAACCGAGATTGCGCCACTGCACTCCAGCCTGGCGACCAAGCGAGACTCCGTTTCAAAAAAAAAAGTTGTTTATTCTGATATTAATTTTAATGACCTTCATAACTTCCAGGAGTACCTCTCAAAAACAGGCAAATCCAAGTGGATTAGGTTCCTCTTTGCTGTTAATTGCTTTTTAAATAGATCCAAACCCGCTGAAAATCTTCCTCTGGAAGACTTGTGAACAGGTCAGAGGATGATTTCCCAGTGCAGACAACAGTGCCCTCATGAGAATAGGCATTGTTTGGGAGCACAAAACCTGAAGTGCATGAGCTGCGGTGTGTGGTGATGGGCTGGGGGTTTGCCTCTCTTCCCTCAGGATACTGATTGTATTCCAGGGCAATCATGACTTAACAATGTTTTTATCTACATTTGATCTTGGCCAAAAGGCCAAGAAGTGATACTATATTTTTGTCTTAAAAGATTAGAATTTTTGTTTATTTCTGCTGCACAACATCTGGATATTTTTTGTGCACGCCCCCACCTTGACATGCTCAGCTGTGAAGGGTTCGTGACAGCGAGCCCCCTGCTGGCCGGCTGGGACAGCCCAGGGCTCCGGCTTCTCAGCAGCATCTCCCACTGGCCAGGCCCAGGCCAGGCTGGACCTAGCTGAGGCCAGCTCAGGTAGCAGGCACGGAGGCCTTTGCCCAGCCTGACAAGTGATGCAGAGCAGTGCTTTTCAGGGTCTGGCACTGTAGGGTCCAGCCCTACTGGATCTGTGGGTTTTTCTCCTCGTGTGCGGAGATGAGAGATTGTAGAAATGAAGACACAAGACAGAGATAGAAAAGACAGCTGGGCCCAGGGGACCACTACCACTTAGATGAGGAGACCAGTAGTGGCCCTGAATGCCTGACCGCGCTGCTATTTATTGTATACAAGGCAAAAGGAGCAGGGTAAGGAGTGTGAGTCATCTCCCATGATTGATAAGGTCATGTGAGTCACGTGTTCACCGGACAGGGGGCCTTTCCCTTTTAGGTAGCCGAGGCAGAGAGAGAGAGGACAGCTTACATCATTATTTCTTCTATGCTCTTCTCAGAAAGATCAAAGACTTTAATACTTTCACTAATTCTGCTACTGCTATCTAGAAGGTGGAGCCAGGTGTACAGAGCGGAACATGAAAGTGAAACAGGAGCGTGACTGCTGAAGCACAGCATCCCAGGGAAACGGTTAGGCCTCCGGATGACTGTGGGCGGGCCTGACTGTCAGGCCTTCCACAAGAGGTGGTGGAACAGTCTTCTCTAACTCCCCCTGGGAAAGGGAGACTCCCTTTCCCGGTCTGCTACCGCTAGACCAAGGTCTGCTAAGTAACGGGTGCCGTCCCAGGCACTGGCGTTACCACTAGACCAGGGAGCCCTCTAGTGGCCCTGTCTGGGCATGACAGAGGGCTCGCACTCTTGTCTTCTGATCACTTCTCACTGTGTCCCTTCAGCTCCTATCTCTGTATGGCCTGGTTTTTCCTAGGTTATGATTGTAGAACAAAGATTATTATAATACTGGAATAAAGAGTAATGCTATAAACTAATGGTTAGTGATATTCATATATAATCATATCTATATTTCTAGTATAACTATTCTTATTCTGTATATTTTATTTATTATACTGGAACAGCTTGTGCCCTTGGTCTCTTGCCTTGGCAGCTGGGTGGCTTGCCTCCCACATGGCACTGCTGGGCATTGTCTGTTAATATCGAATAATTGTTTTAAGATTACTTTTAATGATTTTCAATAAGGCTTCACCTTTTTCAACTTGCACTGTGGCCATGAGCTCTGCCGGAAGTGACTTGTTGGTGTTGTCTCCTGAGTTATAAAGTGAAGATTTTATTTTTTTTTCAGATTACTGAGAGTCTTCAGTTACTAGATAAGTCGCCCCATCCTTGTAACTCCAAGTGACACTGGGGTTTATGGGATGAAAGAGGAATGTGTGCTTGGATGATAGGGTGTGATAGTGAAGGGGTGAAAGGTTTCTTCTCACACATAGACATCGTGAGGTCTTCCTTGAGCTCTTTAGAGCCTTCCCTCGGGATGGATGAAATACTGAGATCCTAGAAAGGATTCACAAAACGAGTCACTCATCAGTTCAGATTCACCAATTACCCCTAGATGTGTGCGGGATTTGGAAGTCAGAGAGAAACAAGCACTGAAGATTTTTGGTCAGGACAGGGCAGAGAAATAAGGAGAAGAGCTGAAAACTCACCAAAGGATAGATAAACCCGGGGCGTTTAGAGAAGACCTGTAGGGTGCAAAGGAGCCCAGAATCCTGGGGAAACTTGGAGGGAAATATACTTAATTTGATTCAGTAAGTTAGGCCCAGTGAAGGGATTGGGTGGCGTAGGTAGAAGCCGAAAAATAAAGCATCTTGTATTGCTGGAGTAGCCTCTGTCTCTGAGGTCACATCCGAACCTAGCAAGTCAGCTTAACCTGGTGAGAGACATGGGTTCAACTCCTGGCTTCTGCACTGCCAGGGCAGAGAAGACGACTGCCGTTTGCTGACACAATCTTGCAGTTCAATTTTATTTTTTTAACCAAGGTGTGGGAGAAGGCAGCTCCGCATAATGCTGAATATTATGGGTTCTGAAGTGAAAATTTTTGTCAGGGTTTAAATTTTGGCTTCACTGTGTAAGTAGCCTTTCCACCCTGAGCAAGTTATTTTCCACATAAAGTGATTGCTAAGTATGGAACTGATGTATGTGCATCACTGAGAATGGGTTTAGCACATAGTATCCACTGAAGACGCTACCTCACATTAGCTGTATTACTGTGATAAAGGGTAAGCTATAATTAAAGTTACAGAGGAACAAAAGTGGCCCTTTTCACAACATTAAAACATACATGTAAAAATAAATGCAGCAGTCACAAGTCTTACTCTACAAACTCAGATGAGCAGAAACAACTTTATTTTTCCTCTAATTTCAAGCTCTTTTTCTGCCCAGCTCCTGAGAAAATTTAACTCCTGAGTCTTCTTGGCTTCCTTCCTTTTCCCTAAGGTTGTGTCAAGTGCCAAAGCATTTAGGGGAGGAGGAGGCCTCTAGTCCTCTGTCAAAAATATTTTGGATTTTTATAGCCATTTCCCTTTCTCTGTGGTGAGACTAGGCCCTCCAGGACCCTGTGTTTTGGCCCCAGGAATTGAGGCCATCCAAATCAGCTGCCTGGGTTCCTATCTGCAGTGGGCCCCATGGGCCTACAGAAGAACAGGGGCTGCTCAGGGCTGAGCTGTTTGCTGCACAGAACCAAGGCTAGGATGGAGGAGCTCAGACTCTTCCAGTGGAAGCAGTGCTAGGACTGAGACAGCCACCCCTGAAGAGGGGACATTGACATCCAGTTGATCTAGGCTCACTGCAAGCTCCGCCTCCCGGGTTCACGCCATTCTCCTGCCTCAGCCTCCTGAGTAGCTGGGACTACAGGTGCCCGCCACCACGCCTGGCTAATTTCTTTGTATCTTTAGTAGAGACGGGGTTTCACCATGTTAGCCAGGCGCGAACCCGGGAGGCGGAGCTTGCAGTGAGCCTAGATCGCACCACTGCACTGCATCCTGGGTGACAGAGCAAGACTCTGTCTCAAAAAAAAAAAAAAAAAAGAAATGTTATTATGTGCACACATGTGCACAAGTCATATAAAATATATAAAAAAAAGAAACAGCCAGATGGTTGACACTTTTTATAACCATCTTGAAATTACAGAAATAACGGGAGGCCCGGAGCACAGCAAAACAGGTTAAGGGAAGGGGAGAGGAGGGACTTGGCTAGCAAAGGTCTTGTTCTGCAGGTGACACCTCACAGCTGGTGCTCTGCGGAGCCTGTGGTAAGCAAGTCCTTCAGACCCTTAAAGGGGTCCCGCCTCTCAGTTTGTCTTTCCTAGATCCAGACATGGAGACTGCAGAGAAAGGCTGTGTGCATCTGCTGTCTATTCCACCGTCTCCTCTGCAGAGGCAGATTTCCCTGACTGAAGACCACGTTGCAGGCCCACAGCTGCCTACAAGCCCTCTGGGCAACCATCCCAAACTATGGCTAAGAAGCCTATTCTGAGGTTAACATTTTTGGTTTCTTTCAGTGAGAGGCAAGGGTCTTTCGGACTAGGGAGGTAGATATGCAGCAGCCTCAGGTGCCCTAGGTGCTTTGCAGCTATGCTGGCCAGGGCACCCGAGGTAGGTCCCCTCTGCACCAGTCTCACACCCTGCCTGGGGGACGGTAGTGGAGAAAGCGGTAAAAGCAGGTGAGGCAGGTGTGGAGATCAGTACAGGTGGCCTGGGCGAAGGGCAAAGGGTTAAGAGAATGTTAGGAGCCATGGGTGACCGGCTGCATAGGTACCATGAAGACCACTATGGGCTGCAGGGTGTGGATGAGGGGACAGTTTGCCCCAGAGACCAAACCTGGTTTGTGTCAAACATCACAGGATTCTTATTTTGTATTTTTTTAATTTTTAATTTTTAATTTTTTTTTTTTTTTTTTTTTTTTGAGATAGGGTCTCACTCTTGCCCATGCTGGAGTGTAGTGGCATGATCTTGGCTCATGGCAACCTCCGCCTCCCAGGCTCAAGTGATCCTTCCGCCTCAGCCTCCCGAGTAACTGGGACTACAGGCGAAAGCCACCACACCCGGCTAATGTTTATTTTTTGTAGAGGCGGGGTCTCACTGTGTTGCCCAGGCTGGTCTCAAACTCCAGGGCTCAAGTGATCCACCCACCTCAGCCTCCCAAAGTGCTGGGATTATAGTCATGAGCCACCACATCCAGCCAGCACCACAGGATTAAGCAGACATGATGAGTCTTTAACACGGGCAAACCAGGGCCCAGAGAGGTGACTTGGGACAGGGCTGTCTCTTCAGTCCTTACCACACCATGGACAAGATCAACCTTAAGACAGCACCCTGGGCTCTCACTGGACCCTGGATTCCGGCTCACAGCACACAAAGCAAACTGATCCCTGGAAAGGGTCACCTGTTACTGCCTAGCAGTATTCTGGTCACTTTGTATCCTTGAAGTGACATAAGCAGGGAACCAATTCAGAGCAACATTTATTTATCAAGACAGGGTCTCACTCTGTCACCCAGGCTGGAGTGCAGTGGTGCAATCACGGTTCACTGCAACTTCTGCCTCCTGGGCTTAAGCGATCCTTCGACCTCAGCCTCCCAAATAGTTGAGACTACAGGTGCCTGCCACCACACCTGGCTAATTTTTTATTTCTTTTTTTGATAGAGATAAGGTCTCACCATGTTGCCCAGGCTGGTCTTGAACTCCTGGACTCATCCTAAAGTGCCGGCCTCTCATTCCCTGTCTGTGCACACCTCACGGCAAGGGCCAGCCCGTTTCCTCCTGGTCACCTCCAAATCTTGCTGCTGTTAATTCAACTCAGAGGTATGCACGTGAGGTAGGAGGGCAGGGGAGGTGGGGATGGCAGGACATGGATGGTCCTTGAGGCGTCGACTCTGGGTGTCATGGGCTGTGAGAGTCAAGAAGGGCAGTGGCCTGCCTGACTTGGGTTCAAAAGTGTCACTCTGGCCACTGCGGTGAGAACTGAAACCAGCCAGGCCAATTCTCCATTGTTTCTGCTCTTCCAGGCAGGAGAATATTAGGCCTGGAGTCAGAAGGTAGCAGTGGCTGGGGGTTGTTGGGGGGTGTTGGGAAGAAGTGGTCCTTTGGTCAGGGTGGGAAGCCAACAGGATTTCCTGGTGCATTGGAGGTGAAAGCGAAGAGGCACTAGGGGCTGTGCTTTGGTCCTGAGCAGCCAGAAGCCAGTTGCCATCACCTATGACAAGGGAGACGGCACCTAGAGCAGAGCCCAGTATGGGGTGCGTTCAGGGTAGATCAGGAGGTATGAGTGGGCAGTGGGCAGTGGGCAAGTCAGGCTGGGGGTTGTCGGGGAGGCCTGGGTTGCAGGTGTAAGCGTGGGACCCACGTCAGATTGGTGGCGGGTCACGCACACTGGGCTGGCTTCCCACTCCCAGGGACTTGCTCCTCCCAGATTCCTTAGCTGGGTGAGGGGTGGGACAGAGCCCTTTCCTAGGGAAGCCCGGCATCCCTTGTTGTCCAGGGAAGGGGAGTCCTTCCAGACGCTGGCAGCTACTCTGCCCCTCCCCTGGCCTCCCCAGGCCTAGCCAGGGCTGGGTTCTCACCCACCTGTGCCACCCTGCCTTGTTACCCGGAAGCACAGCCTTGAGGACTCAGCAGGCCCTTACTGTCACTTTAAGAAGGGAATCAGCCACCTTGTGTTCACCACCTCTGGGGAAGGTGTGAGAGGGGAGAAGGAAGTGGCTGTTTGGCTGCTGACAACATGAAGACTTCCTGCGATGAGAACAGAGGCACAGGTGCCAGTCCTGCAGTCCCCAGAACCCGGACTGGAGGGGGCCATGGGGCGCCGGACCCTGGCCCTGCCCTGGGTGCTGCTGACCCTGTGTGTCACTGCAGGTGAGTGCCGGCACCAGAGAGGGGCAGGGGCTGCAGGGAGGGTGATGTAGGACAACAGCCCACCAACCTTGCTGCTGTTCCACAGGGACCCCGGAGGTGTGGGTGCAAGTTCGGATGGAGGCCACCGAGCTCTCGTCCTTCACTGTCCATTGTGGGTTCCTGGGGCCTGGCTCCATCTCCCTGGTGACTGTGAGCTGGGGAGGCCCCGATGGTGCTGGGGGGACCAAGCTGGCTGTGTTGCACCCGAAACTTGGCACCCGGCAATGGGCCCCTGCTCGCCAGGCCCGCTGGGAAACCCAGAGCAGCGTCTCTCTCGCCCTGGAAGACTCTAGGGCCAGCAGCCCCTTCGCCAACACCACCTTCTGCTGCAAGTTTGCATCCTTCCCTGAAGGCTCCTGGGAGTCCTGTGGGAGCTTCCCGCCCAGCTCAGACCCAGGTGGGGCCAGGGCGAGGGGCCCAGGAGGGCAGGGAGGGGCTTGGGCACTGGCCACCCATCTGATTCTTGTCTCTGTGCCCAGGGCTCTCTGCCCCGCCAACTCCTGTCCCTATTCTGCGGGCAGACCTGGCCGGGATCTTGGGGGCCTCAGGAGTCCTCCTCTTTGGCTGTGGCTACCTCCTTCACCTGCTGCGCCGACAGAAGCACCGGTGAGACCCGGGCCCTGTTCACATCCCCCTGACACTGGGCTGGCCACATGCCCTGCAAGGCTCTGACCATCCTCACTCTCTCCCAGCCCTACCCCTAGGCTCCAGCCATCCCACACCAACTCCCAGGCACTGACAGCACGAGCGTGGGTGAGGAGGGGGGTTGCTTTGGGGACGAGGTGGCAGGGGAAGGGGGGCCAGGGCTGGACCCAAGCTGTGAAGACTCACTTGACCCTCCTTCCCCCGTGCAGGCTCCCAGCCAGTCCTCCCAGGCTGCTCTCCATGACCCTTATGCCACTATCAACACCAGCTTCTGCCCAGCTACTTTGGACACGGCTCACCCCAACGGGTGGGCATCGCTCCCCACCCACGCCGCACACCAGCCCCAGGGCCCTGCCTCCTCGGCCTCCACACCCATCCTTGCACGTGGCAGCTTTGTCTCTGTTGAGAACGGACTCTACACTCAGGCAAGGGAGAGGCCTCCCCACACCGGTCCCGGCCTCACTCTTTTCCCTGACTGTCGGGGGCCCAGGGCTGTGGAAGGACGCTTCGGAGTTCGATGAGAGAGACCATGAGGCCACTGGACTTTCCCCTTCCCTGGCCTCCTGGGCGCCACCCCCTAACTTTATTCTTGGGCCTCCAATAAGTGTACCACGGGTAGTTGGCCGGGCCCACCTGCTGCGGATGTGGTCTGTGTGCATTCGTGGGGGTGTGTGGGCACAGGTGTGAGTGTGTGCGTGACAGAACCCCATTCCAGTCGTTTCCTGCTGTGACTAAGTCAGCAACACAGTTTCTCTGACTTGGGCCTTGACTGTGCTGCTTCTTTGGGGGTGAAGAGACTGGGGAGGCAGTCTCCACCCCTGGAGGAAGAAGCCAGGTGAGAACCAGAGTGGGTTGGGGCCTCCTTGCAGGGTTGGAGTTGGCCCAGGGAGAGGGCAGTGACCTAATCTTAGAGATCTGTCCTGGCTTCTCGGGGTGGCGGGAGGCTGGGGGAGCTTCCTGAGGGACACTTCTAGCTGTCTAGATAGAACTGGGGATCCCAGCAGGATGGTTTCTGCTCCAATCCCACCATGTCTTAGGAGAGCTGCAAGGGTTCCTGGGGCTTCAGCCTGAGAGAAGTCCCTGTGGTTTGACCTGGCATCCTGCCGGGCTCCCTGCTGTGGCCTGGTCTGCGGTCCTGATGCCCTCCTTCCACAGCTGGTGTCAGGCAGGGGGTGCAGAGTAGGGGGATTCGCCTGAAATCTTCCCTCAGTCACTTCCCCCACCTCCTCTCCAGGCAGGCAGAGGCCTTCACAGACATGGGGGCCTCCGCACAAAATGTTCTATCCAGAGCCGGCCCTTCTGCTTGTGGGCCCCACAGCCTGGGCCTGATGGGGCTTTTGCCACACGAGACAGCGTGAGTGAGAGGGCTCTGGGCTTCGAGACTCCCCAGGAACGTGGCAGGCCCTAGGTGGCGGGGCAGTGTCATTCCGGAGCCAGGCTGAGGCTGCTGCCCGAGCTGTGGTGAGCACCCCTGGGAGGAAGGGCACCCGCCCCTCAGCCCCTCCCTGGGGCTGCATGGGGGTCATCGCAGGAAGTGCCAGCTGCCAATCAGGAACCACGCCCTACGTCCGGTTCAGGGACGGCCTGCCCAGAGGCTGCATCCACCCTCACCACCCTCCACAGCCCAGCGCATTGCCCCAGGCAGCCCCTGATGTGGCCTTACCAGGACCCAGCCCCATCCAGTTCCCACCTCTGCACTGTGCTGGGAAGAGGGTGGTTGCAGGTGGTCAGGCCTGCCTTCCTCAGCTGGTGATCATCCTCCTCCTCCCAGAAACCCTCAGCTCTGGCCTAGGCAGCTCAGCAGTTCCTCCAGGGCTGAAGGCTCAAGGAAGAGACGAAGGGTTGCTGCAGAGGTCCCCAAGGAGGGTGAGGAAGGCAGTGCCGGGAGGAAGATGACAGGGAGGGAAGGGAGAGAGCAAGAGCACCCTGGACCCAGGGTGGGTGTGAACAGTGGGGCTTGTAAGGTCTCAGGGGAAACCTAAAGGGGATCTCCAGAAAGCTGGGTATCTCTAAGAAGCAGACAAAGTGGGGCCGGGCGCGGTGGCTCACACCTGTAATCCCAGCGCTTTGGGAGGCCCATGCGGGTGGATCATGAGGTCAGGAGATTGAGACCACCCTGGCTAACACGGTGAAACCCTGTTACTACTAAAAATACAAAAAACTAGCCGGGCGAGGTGGCGGGCGCCTATAGTCCCAGCTACTCTGGAAACTGAGGCAGGAGAATGGCGTGAACCCGGGAGGCAGAGCTTGCAGTGAGCCAAGATCGCGCCACTGCACTCCAGCCTGGGCAACAGAGCGAGACTCTGTCTCAAAAGAAAAAAAAGGGCAGACAAAGGGGGAGCTCTGAGGGACCCCCTGCCAGGGCCACTTGCCCATCACACAGTGGAGAAAGAGTCCCCTGGCCTGAACTTGCCTTCCATAAGCTTAGGAGGCTGCGGCCCAGCCTGGTCCCTGTGGGACTCGGAGCCAAACACCTTGAGACCCAGAAAGTATCCCGGAGTAGCCTGCTCCGTGCTGCCCAACCTCAAGTGTCAGAGCCAGCAGCAGCGACAAAGAGCGCCCTGAGAGTGCGTGGTGCACTGTGCTGTGGTGCATGGTTGAGCCTGAGACCCAGAGACCAGAGTGCTGTTGGTTCAGTGTGCATGGAAATTGAGGCCTGAGGGAGCTGATGTGCTCCAGGGGAAGAGCTGAATCAGCCCAGCAGCAGCACCTGCTTCCCCTCCAGTGGCCCCAGGCGCCCAGGACAAGCCCCAACACCCATGGCAAGGTTTCAGCTTTGAATGGACCTGGGTTTGAATCCTGGGGGTCCCTCCCTGGCCATGTGGTGCCCATGTGGCTCACGTTGAGCATCAGGTACATGAGAAGGGCGAGGAGGCCTGCAGGGATGTGAAGATTGTAAACCAGGAGGCTCCCAAGGCCTGAGCAACTCTTCCCAGATGGTCTTATCTTACAAGTCAGGAGGTGGGTATTTTCAGGAAGTCCAGTTTGACAGATGTGGAGCCTGAGGTGCAAAGCATTGCCGTAACCCGCCCAGGGGGCACAGGGCTGGGAGGAAGAGCAGTTCTCAGGGAAGGAGGGCAGGAGGCAGGCCTGGACAAGCATGCTCCTGGTGGGTGGAGGCGCAGCTGGCTGATGAGGGTGTTCTGCGAGCAGTCTCACATCTACACCAGGTGGTGTGGCTGACATTGCTTGGGGGCCAGGCCAGATCATGTCTGAAAGGCCTGAGTGTCAGGGCCTAAGTCAAGGGTGAGATACACCATGTTCATATATCACAAGGCTCATTGTTGTTTTGGTGGTGGTGGTTTTTTTTTTTTTTTTTTTTTTTTTTTTTTTGAGATGGAGTCTTGTTCTGTCACCAGGTTGGAGTGCAGTGGCACAATCTCAGCTCACTGCAACCTCTGCCTCCTGGTTTCAAGCGATTCTCCTGCCTCAGCCTCCTGAGCAGCTGGAACTACAGGCACCCACCACCACGCCCAGCTAATTTTTGTATTTTTAGTAGAGACGGGGTTTCACCATGTTGGCCAGGATGGTCTCGATCTCCTGACCTCATGATCCGCTCACCTCAGCCTCCCAAAGTGCTGCGATTACAGGCGTGAGCCACCGTGCATGGCCTAGCAGTGGTGTTTTGGGACAAGGTCTCACTCTGTCATCCGGGCTGTGCAGTGGTGGGATCTCAGCTCACTGCAGCCTCAACCTCCTGGGCTCAAACGATCCTCCCGCCTCTGGCTCCCAAGTAGCTGGGACCACAGGCACGTGCCACCATACCTGGCTAATTTTTGTAGTTTTTCTTTTTTTTTTTTTGTAGAGATGAAGTTTCATTATGTTGCCCAGGCTGGTCTCAAACTTTGGGCTCAAGTGATCTGCCTTCCTTGGCCTCCCAAAGTGCTGGGATGACAGGCATAAGCCACTGTGCCTGGCTAAGGCTCACTGTTAACAGGTCAATATCCCCAAATTGATTTTTTTTTTTTTTTTTTTTTTGGGGATGGACTCTTACTGTCACCCAGGCTGGAGTGCAGTGGCATGATCTTGGCTTACTGCAACCTCCACCTCCTGGGTTCTAGTGATTCTCCTGCATCAACCTCCCAAGTAGCTGGGACTACCGGTGTGCACCATTGTGTCCAGCTAATTTTTGTATTTTTCTTTTTTTTAGTAGAGACGGGGGTTTCACCATGTTGGCTGGGCTGGTCTTGAACTCCTGTCCTCAGGTGATCCGCCCACCTTGGCCTCCCAAAGTGCTGGGATTACAGACATGAGCCACTGTGCCCCACCTGAATAAGAGCTTCTTAATCAAAATTTCAGCATGGCTCCTGGTCAGAATTGACCAGCTGATTTAATAAGTTGATGTAAAAATTTTACAGTCAGCTACCCCTGGGAGGGGGAGTCTCTCCCTAGTCAGTGAGGGACCAGATGCCAGAGCATTGGCAATGTACAAGGGGCTCAGCCCTGTGGCTCATGTGTGTAATCCCAGCACACTGGGAGGATGCCTTGAGCCTGGGAGATTGAGGCCAGCCTGGGTAACAGAGTGACACCACGTCTCTGCAAAAAAGAAGAAAATTAGAGGGGAACTGTGGTGCGTGCCTATAGTCCCTTCTACAGGCAGAGCGAGACCATGTCCCCCACTAAAAAAAGGCCAAGAATGCAGGCAATATAGATAATATGGGCCCTGTGATGGGTGGAGGCCAAATAGATCAATACAGAATTGAAGAAGACACAGAACACTTGTATTTCCAGCGTAGCACACTGGCTAGGACAGTACTGTGAAGGGAGGCAGTGAGTGCAGACGTCTGTGCCTCATTCCTGATCTCAGGGGGAAAGCAGGAACAGGGTGGGTGCCAAGGAGTTGGGGGCAAGGGGCTGGGGCAGGGATAGACTTGGCTGGTGAGGAAAGGAGGATAGTTTTTGAGGGAAGGTGGGGACATACAAGCAGCAGTTCTCAAAACGTGGTGCAGGGTCCTGGCCCCCTCCCTGCCCCTGCACCTGAACACACTGCATCCCACGCCTCTCCCATGGCCACCTGCTGGGCTAACAGGCTGCATTTAGGTTCTGCCCCTGTTGGAATCATGCCCTTTTCCAGGGCTGCCTCCTCCCAAAAGCCCCCTTTCAGAGACAGCCACAGGCCCAGGCTTAGCCCCAAGCCCTGTCACTGATGTTGGGGGAGGGAGGATGAACCACCCAGGAGACCTCACACCATCCTAGAGCAGAAATCCTGATGCAAAAGGAATCTCCCATGGGGGTTCAGCTGGGTCCAGGGCCCGGAAAGTGACATAAACGTGTACCTTGCATCTAAGGAGAACGCACGTGGCGGTACCAGGCCTGAGGCCCTTGGGAAGGATGTGCCCTCCAGAGCTACCCAGAGGCTGTTGGCTGAAAGTTCTGTGTAACCCCCTCCTCGGGCAGCCTGGTAAGCAGGTGACCTTCCAGCTGGGTCCCGTGGCTCATGGGCAAGGCAGGAATGGAACCAAGAGTCAGTCCTCAGTGGCTGGGCGTCGTATCCCATGCCTGTAATCCCAGCATTTTGGGAGGCTGAGGTGGGCAGATCACTTGAGGCCAGGAGTTCGAGACCAGCCTGGCCAACACGGTGAAACCCTGTCTTTACTAAAAATACAAAAATTAACTGGGCATGGTGGCACGCACTTGTAATTCCCAGCTACTTAGAAGGCTGAGGCAGGAGAATTACTTGAACCGAGGAGGCAGAGGTTACTGTGAACCAAAATCGCACTACTGCACTCCAGCCTGGGTGACACAGTGAGACCATCTCAAAAAAAAAAAAAAAAGTCCTCAGGCAGGGCAGGCCACCCTCTCGAGGCCCTGCCCAGACAGCCAGGGGATCCCTTGTCCTCTCTTCAGCCCACCTTTGCAGATGGGACCAGTTCAGTCCAAAGCCCCCGTGCCTCCGTTTTCCTGTGGGTTGAATGGGGAGAATGAGGTGTTGAGGGCCTGGCTCAGACGGAGGGGTTTCCTGAGCACGGGGGAACATGTTTCCTCCGGCCTGTGAAGGGAGGGAGGGAGAGCAGGGCGGTCTGGCTGGCCCTGGGAAGCACAGAGGAGCCTACTGGGGCCAGGGAAGAGACTGAGAAGAGAAGGGAGGCCCGTCCCTGCCTGCTTCTGTCTCAAGAAGGCTGATGCCATTTCCTCTGACGAAATCCTGTCTTCCTGCCCCCATGGCCCCTTAGCTGGAGGGGCCACCTCACCCTGGAGAGGGTGGGCAGAGCCTCCTACGGAGGGAGCCCTGTGGGCCACCAAAGCTCCCCGCTCCAGCGACCACCCCAGGCAAAGGCCAGCAGAAACCCGTTAGAGATGGGTCCAGGACTGTGTGCGGGGTGCCCACTGTTGCTCTGAGCCTTCACTTCCTTCTGTGTCCAAGGAAGCTTCTGGATCAGCCAAGGGCTCAGGTGTGTGGAGGGAATGACCTGAGGTGCTGTATGAAGGGACGGCCTCCTGTCCTGCACTCAGAAGTTGAGGCCCAGAGATTCTGCCCTTCAGCCAGGCCCAGACATCTGGGCAGAGGGAGCTCCGGTCCTGGAACTGCCACTGCAAGTCACGTGGCCTGGGACAGTGCTTCTTGGAGCCCTGTCCCTGCCTGTGTAGGATGGGGAGGTCAGAGGGGAGCCTGCAGATCCAGTCTCAGGTCTAGGGGGTGAAGGGGTGGCCTCCAGAAGGACCAGTCTGTGTAGGGGACCATCAGCTCCCTCACCCCTTGAGCAAGGTTGTGGTCCCTGAACCAAGGGAGCGGGCCTGGCATGGGAAGAGGCTAGCTGGGCCCTGGTGGTGCCTGGGGACTGCATGGGAGTCCCTGCCAGGGAGGGAGAGGGACAGAGGACAAGCTGGGGACTCTGGTGCTTGGGCTGGGGTCTGAGCGCCTGTGACCTCCACCGGCTTCCTCCTCCTCCTCCCTGAGGACTGAACCTGGGACACAGAAGGGCAGAGAATCAGGCCTACCTTTCCTCTCCCTGAAAGAGCCTGTGCTGGCCCTGGGCAAAGAGAAGGATGAGAAGTGAAGCTGAGTGAGGTGGGGCTGCAGGGATCCAGGTGGGAGGGGCCCAGCCAGCCAAGGTCAGGCCCGGCCCCTCAGCAGGAGGATGGGCACTGGGGCCCTTGGGCAGGGCTGACTTGACACTGACCACAAGGGAGGCCCTTTTGCAATAAGAGAAAATAAACCAGATGGATAAAGGAAGTGCTGGTCACCCAGGAGGTGCACGGGTTTGGGGAAGGCTCCCGGCCCCCACAGCCCTCTGCAGAGGCTGAGCCCGGCTCCCCCGACTCACCTCAACCCCCAGGTGGCCCCTCCACAGGGCCCCTCTCCTGCCTGGACGGCTCTGCTGGTCTCCCCATCCCCTGGAGGAGAGCAAGGCCATGGGCCGGCCCCTGCTGCTACCCCTGCTGCCCCTGCTGCTGTCGCCAGCATTTCTGCAGCCTGGTGAGTGCCCAGGACCACCCAGATGTGGGCTCTGCCCAAACCACAGGAGGGCTCAACCCGAGACAAAGGTGGGACATCTTAGGGAGGGCCCAGGCTCCCACCACCAGGAAACAAGGGCGGGTCCCACAGAGGCGGGTGCCCCCATCCTCTCTCTCCCGTGCCTGAAGAGTGGGAGACCCAGGCCAGAAGTCAGTCCAGCCACCTGTCACACGACTGCCTGTGGCTGAAGGTGCGGGAGGGTCTGGGGTCACCCTCTTTGTGTCTTGCGGTGGCTTCAAGGTCTCTCCCCCACTCTCTCCCTCCCACCTCTAGGTGGCTCCGTGGGATCCGGTCCAAGCGGCCATTATGGGGTCACTCAACCAAAACACCTCTCAGCCCCTATGGGTGGCTCCGTGGAAATTCCCTTCTCCTTCTATCACCCCTGGGAGTTAGCCACAGCTCCCAACATGAAAATATCCTGGAGACGGGGCAACTTCCACGGGGAGTTCTTCTACAGAACAAGGCCAGCTTTCATTCACGAGGATTACTCGAACCGGCTCTTTCTGAACTGGACAGAGGGTCAGGACCGTGGGCTCCTCAGGATCTGGAACCTGCGGAAGGAGGACCAGTCTGTGTATTTCTGCCATGTCAAGCTGGACACACGGAGATCAGGGAGGCAGCAGTGGCAGTCCATCGAGGGGACCAAACTCACCATCACCCAGGGTGAGTCCAGCTGCCCTGGCACCTGCCTTGCCCACCACAGTCAGGGTTTTTGGTGACTGGTCATGTCTTCACATTTCAACCCACTTGTCTGGATTGACAGCTGTCAGATTTCACCTTGCTACCCCTTCCCTGTGTGGGCTTCTGAGAGCGGCTTGCTCATCCTGAATGTCCCCCAGTCTAGAAAGCAGCACACCATGCCTTTCACCCTGATGCCCCGCACCCCCAGAAGAGGGTCTGCTCATTCCTCATCTCTCCCCAGCTGTCACGACCACCACCACCTGGAGGCCCAGCAGTGCAACCACCACAGCTGGACTCAGGGTCACAGAAGGCAAAGGGCACTCAGAATCATGGCACCTAAGTCTGGACACTGCTATCAGTGTGGCATTGGCTGTTGCTGTGCTCAAAACGGTCACTTTGGGACTGCTGTGGCTCCTTAGGTGGAGAAGAAGGAAAGGTAGGTGCCCAGGACATGCTGTCTCCTCAAGCCTCCAAGCTGGGGTTTCTCAGAACCCACCTGCAGCTCAGGGATTTCAGAAACATGCAGACCCTGCTGGCTCCCCTCAAGCCCACTGAGGCCAACTCCGTGGCCTGTGCTGAGGCGTCTGCATCTCGGGGGCTCCTGCAGTGGGGTGGTGCAGGGTCACGTGTGAGAACCCCCAGCCTGGGTGTGGTGGCTCACGCCTATAATCCCAGCACTTTGGGAGGCCAAGGGCGGGTGGATCATGAGGTCAAGAGATTGAGACCATCCTGGCCAACATGGTGAAACCCCATCTCTACTAAAAATACAAAAATTAGCTGGGCATGGTGGCGCATGCTTGTAGGACCAGCTACTCAGGAGGCTGAGGCAGGAGAATCGCTTGAACCCTGTAGGCAGAGGTTGCAGTGAGTCAAGATCCCATCACTGCACTCCAGCCTGGTGACAGAACAAGACTCCGTCTCAAAAAAAAAAAGAAAGAGCCGGGCGCGGTGGCTCACACCTGTAATCCCAGCACTTTGGGAGGCCGAGGCGGGCGGATCACAAGGTCAGGAGATTGAGACCACGGTGAAACCCTGTCTCTACTAAAAATACAAAAAATTAGCTGGGCGTGGTTGTGGGCACCTGTGGTCCCAGCTACTTGGGAGGCTGAGCCAGGAGAATGGCAGGAACCTGGGAGGCAGAGTTTGCAGTGAGCCGACATCGCGCCACTGCACTCCAGCCTGGGCGACAGAGCGAGACTCCGTCTCAAAAAAAAAAAAAAAAAAAAAGAAAGAAAGAAAAGAAAAGAAAGAGAGCCCCCAGTCCTCTCTACACAACTGGATCCCCCCAACTACTTCTCTCTCAGTCATCAATCATCTACCCTCCCCTGAAGGTTCCTGGGGAGGGGAAGGTCTGCCCTGGGAAAAGGACAGAGAGAGGAGAAGCGACCAGAATTGGGCTGAGCTCAGCAGGCACTGGCTGACTGCCCACCTGCCACGGCCTGGCTTGAAACTGGAGAAGCAAAGTAGATAAAGCATAGGCTCTGTTCTCAGGGAACTGGGCGTGTGGAGTTGTCAGTTGCCTCAAGGACTAATTGCTTCATTGAGAAAGAGCTATGGTATTGCTAAACAAGGGTAGGAGGAGAAAGAGGTAATCAGGGAGGACTTCCCAGAGGAGGTGACATCTGCAGATGTCTCAGAGAATAAAAGAATTAGCTTGGCAAGAGGTGAGGGTGGTGT
The DNA here is from genome assembly GCF_047675955.1 of Chlorocebus sabaeus. Taxonomy (NCBI): domain Eukaryota; kingdom Metazoa; phylum Chordata; class Mammalia; order Primates; family Cercopithecidae; genus Chlorocebus; species Chlorocebus sabaeus. Next base: position 12,387,405 of record NC_132931.1, on the reverse strand, counting down.
AGAGGTCACTCACTTTCCTTGCAGGTGGAGGAAACCATTCCAGGAGCTGTAGGAAGCTTGATGCTGGTGGAGGAGGCAGGAGAGGAGAGGAGATGACCTTGGAAATCACATCCAATAGCCTCTGATCCCAGAGGCAGTGTGAGGCAGCAAAGGGTGACCTCAGCTCCCCATGGGAGACCTCGGTCTGTGGAGCAGCGGGCAGAGGTGGGCCAGGCTGGGTCAGTGCAGTGCAGGGGTGAGGCAGAGAGAGGGAAAGGGCCAGATCCTAGAAAATATTAAGTAATAAAAACCAATGAGATTGATTGTTTGCTGTAGGGGCGAGGGAGCAGAAAGAAGCATCCGTTTCGACTTGGGTGCATGGTGCTGTGATGAAACCATCAAGTACAGTAGACAATAGAGAAGGAGACTATGTTTGGAGGGGAACGATGCCTCGTTTAGTTTGGAATCTTTTTTTGTTTTTTTTTTTTTGTTGTTTTTTTTTTTGTCTTGTTTTGTTTTGTTTTGTTTTGTTTGTTTTTTGAGATGGAGTTTTGTTCTGTTGCCCAGACTGGAGTGCAGTGGCACAATCTTAACTCACTGCAAGCTCCGCCTCCTGGGTTCACGCCATTCTCCTGCCTCAGCCTCCTGAGTAGCTGGGACTACAGGCTCCTGCCACCACGCCTGGCTACTTTTTTGTAATTTTAGTAGAGACGGGGTTTCCTCGTGTTAGCTAGCATGGTCTCGATTTCCTGACCTCGTGATCCGCCCAACTCAGCCTCCCAAAGTGCTGGGATTACAAGCTTGAGCCACCTCACCCAGCCAGTTTGGAATCTGTTATACTGGAGATCCATGTGTGGCATCTCAGCAGAGTTGTCCTTTGGAAACTTGGATGTACACATTCCCAGTTCAAAAGAGAGGACAAGGCTGCAAGCATCAATGAGTTCTACCTCAATATCCTCCAAACCTGACAGTAAGTTACCATCAAGAAAGTCTTCAGGCCAGGCACAGTGGCTGACGCCTGCGATCCCAGCACTTTGGGAGGCCGAGGCGGGTGGATCACCTGAGGTCAGGCGTTCAAGACCAGCCTGGCCAAAATGGTGAAACCCCGTCTCACTTAAAAACACAAAAAATTAGCTGGGCATGGAGGCGCACACCTGTAGTCCCAGCTACTCAGGAAGCTGAGGCAGGAGAATTGCTTGAACCTGGGAGGCGGAGGCTGCAGTAAGCCAAGATGGTGACACTGCACTCCAGTCAAGGTGACAGAGCGAGACTCCGTCTATAAAAAGAAAAAAAAGAAAGTCTTCAGTGAAAGGAGATTCGCCCTATCAGCTAGGAAAGCACAGAGGGGAGGAGCTTGGGGTCGGGGCTGCCTGCAGCCAGATCCCGGCCTCACACCCTTGCCAGGGAACAGGTTTGCGAGTACAAAGGCTGTGTGCCTCAACTTCCTCATGGAAGCACGTGAGATTATTTTATAACCATAGAGTGGAGACAGTCTCAGTATGACCAAACCCAGGAGCCATGTATTAAAATATGGATAAATTTAACTATATAAAAAATTTTTTTGCCGGGTGCAGTGGCTCACACCTGTGATTCCAGCAGAAAATTAGGAGATCAGGAGATCACAGAAGGTCCAGTGGCTAGTGAGAGAGCAGGAATGGAGAGCAGAGGGGCCGGCAGGAAGCTTGGAGAATCTGCAAAATAGGAGATCACAAAAGAACAAGAGTCAATGAGGTTCAACAAGAGGTAGGGTGGGATAATGACCAAAGACAGAGGGAACACCTCCAGGTTCGTTCTGTGAGGTCAGCAACACCATGACCTGAGAGCCAGATAAAGACCCTGCAAGAAAAACAACACACAAAATACAGACGAAAAGGCCGGTGAATATTGATGGAAAAATCTTCAGCAAAATTCTAGCAAACCAGCTTTGACAGCACGTTAAAAGGATTGTACACCATGACCAAGTTGGGGTTAGTCCTGGAATGCAGGTATCACCCAAGACGGGAAAATTAATCAGTGTAGTGCACCCCATTAACAGAAAGAAGGACAAAACGCACATGATCATCTCAACTGCTGCAGAAAAAACATCGGACAAGATTAGAATACCCTTTCCTTTTTTTTTTTTTTGAGTTGGAGCCTCACTCTGGTGCCCAGCCTGGAGTGCAGCGGTGCCATCTTAGCTCACTGCAACTTCTGCCTCCCAGGTTCAAGAGATTCTTCCACTTTAGCCTTCTGAGGAGCTGGGATTACAGGCTTGCACCACTATGCCCGGCTAATTTTTTATTTTTGGAAGAAACGTGGTTTTACTATATTAGCCAGGCTGGTCTCGAACTCCTGACCTCAACTGATCAGCCCGCCTTGGCCTCCCAAAGTGCTGGGATTACAGGCTGAGCCACGGTGCCCAGCTTGAACACCCTTTCCTGGTAAAACACTCCACAAACCAGGAAGAGAAGGAATTTACTGCAACGTAATAAAGGCCAGTCATGCAAGGCCCACAGCAGAAAGTCTTTCAGTCATTTTAGGTGAAAGACTGAAATATTTGCCTCCAAGATCAGGAACAAGAGAAGGATGCCCTATCTCACTACTTCTCTTCAACATAGGATTTGAAGTCAGGCCAGGCACAGTGGCTCACACCTGTAATCCCAGCACTTTTGGAAGTTGAGGTGGGTGGATTACTTGAGGCTACGAGTTTGAGACCACCCTGGCCAACATGGCAAAACCCCATCTCTACTTAAAAAAAAAAAAGAAAAGATTTGAAGTCCTAGCCAGAGCAATTAAGCAAAGAATAAAAAGGCATCTAATTTGAAAAGGAACAAGCAAAATGATCTCTGTTTGCAGGTGACAAGATCTCATATGTAGAAAATCCTAAGTATTGCACAAAAATACCTGTTGAACGAATGAATTCAGCAAAGTTCCAGGAAACCAATTTAACATATAAGCAACTATGTACTGCATTTCTGTGCACTAACCATAAACAATCTGAAAAGAAAATTAAGAAAACAATTCCACTTACAATAATGTCAAAAAATAAAGTAAGATCTTTGGAATAAACCTAACCAGGGAAATGAAAGACCTGTACACTGAAACTACAAAACATTTCCGAACAAATGAAAAGAAGACACAAATAAATGGATGATATTCTTGTTCGTGGAATGGAAGAATTAATATTGTCAAGGTGTCCACGCCACCAACAACAATCTCCAGATCCAATGCAAATCCTATGAAAACCCCAATGGCATTTTTTTTTTTTTTTTTGCTCAAACAGAAAATTCATCCAGAAATTCAAATGGAATCTGAAAGCACTACCACAAACCAAAATAATCTTTAGAAAGGTGAACAGAGTTAGAGGACATGCATTCCCTGATTTCAGAATATATTAAAAACTATGGTAATCAAAATAATGTGGTACTGAAATAAAGACATAAATAGGCTGGGTGCAGTGGCTCCCGCCTGTCATCCCAGCACTTTGGGAGGCCGAGCTGGGCGGATCACCTGAGATTGGGAGTTTGAGACCAGCCTGACCAACGTGGAGAAGCCCATCTCTACCAAAAATACAAAATTAGCTGGGTGCGGTGTCTCATGCCTGTAATCCCAGCTACTCGGGAGACTGAGGCAGGAGAATCACTTGAACCCGGGAGGCAGAGGTTGCAGTGAGCCGAGATCACGCCATTGCATTCCAGCCTGGGCAACAAGAGTGAAACTCTGCCAAAAAAAAAAAAAAAAAAAAAAAAAAAGATGTAAATAGACCAGCGGAATAGAATACAGAGGAGCCCACAAATAAACCCTCACATAGACAGTCAAATGATCCTCCACAAGGGTGCCAAGATGACCACTCAGCGAAGAATAGTTTCTTCAACAAATGGTGTTGAGAAAGCTGGATACCCTCATGCAAAACATAGAGGTGCATCTCTACCTTATACCACATACAAAAAATTAACTGAAAATGGGTTAAAGACCTCAACGTAAGACCCAAAACTGCCCAAGGTCTAGAAGAAAATACAGGAGAAAACATAGGGTAATGAGACAAGATGGTGGGTCCTTGCACCATTACCCCCAGACCCATGGTTTGTATTCCACAGGGGAAGGATGGTTTGTACTCCACAGTTGAAGTATGATCATATCAAGATTGTTTGACTCCAGGGCAGGATTTATGATATGTACCTGCTCTTACACAAGGAATGATAGATCAACTGGAAATCTTAGAGGCCTTCCCGAAACTGGAGTTAATCAGAATCTGCCATGGCAGATTAGCCTCCAAGATGGAGTTGCCTTAGCCTCCGCAATATTAAAAGTAGAACTACCATATGATCCAACAATCTCACTTCTGGGCATATATTCAACAAATTGAAAGCAGGGTCAGGAAGAGGGGTTTGCACACCGATGTTTGTAGTAGCATTACTCAAAATACCCCAAATGTAGAATCAACTGAAATGTCCATCAAACAAAATATGGTGTCTGTAGTCCCAGCTACTCAGGAAGCTGAGGTTGGGAGAATGACCTGAGCCCAGGAGGTTGAGGGTGTAGTGAGCTATGATTGTGCCACTGCACTCCATCCTGGGTGACAGAGTAAGATCCTGTCTATTAAAAAAACAAAAAAAGTTTTGAAAAAAAGAATATTATTAAATCTTTTTTATTTAGTTATTCATTTTGAGACAAAGTCCTGCTTTGTCACCCAGGCTGGAGTGCAGCAGTGCAATCTCAGTTCAGTGCAATCTCAGTTCACTGCAACCTCCACCTCCCGGGTTCAAGTGATTCTCTTGGCTCAACCTCCCGAGTAACTGGGATCACAGGTGTGTGCCACCACGCCCAGCTACTTCTTGCAATTTTAGTAGAGACGGGGTTTCACCATGTTGGCCAGGCTGGTCTCGAACTCCTGACCTTAGGGGATCCACCCACCTCGGCCTCCCAAAGTGCTAGGATTATAGGTGTGAGCCACTGTGCCTGGCCTCAACCTTTAAAGGGAAGGAAATTCTTACACATGCTCTAGTATAAATGAGCCTTGAAGACATTATGCTAAGCGAAATAAGCTAGTTACAAAAAGATAATGTCCGATTCCATTTATATGAGTATCTAGAGTAGCCAGATTCCTAGAAACAGGAAGCAGAAAGGTGGTTGTCAGGGGCATGGAGGAGATGGGAATGGAGAGTTAACATTTGAAGAACACAGAGTTTCAGTTTTACTGGCCCAGCGTGGTGGCTCACGCCTGTGAGGGACATGCATTGGAAGGCCGAGGTGGGCGGATCACTTGAGGTCTGGAGTTCAAGTCCAGCCTGGCTAACATGGCGAAACCCTGTCTCTAATACAAATACAAAAAAATTAGCTCTACTAAAAATGCAAAAAATGCCGGGCGCGGTGGTTCAAGCCTGTAATCCCAGCACTTTGGGAGGCCCATGCGGGTGGTTCACGAGGTCAGGAGATCGAGACCATCCTGGCTAACATGGTGAAACCCCGTCTCTACTAAAAATACAAAAAACTAGCCGGGCGTGGTGGCGGGTGCCTATAGTCCCAGCTACTCGGAGGCTGAGGCAGGAGAATGGCGTGAACCGGGAGGCGGAGCTTGCAGTGAGCCGAGATTGCGCCACTGCACTCCACCCAGGGTGACACAGCGAGACTCCGTCTCAAAAAAAAAAAAAAAAAATTAGCTGTGTATGGTGGCGGGCACCTGTAATCCCATCTACTCAGGAGCCTGAGGCAGGAGAATCACTGGAACCCAGGAGATGGAGGTTGCAGTGAGCTGAGATCACGTCACTGCATAGCAGCCTGGGTGACAGAGCAAGACTCCGTCTCAAAAAAAAAAGAAAAGAAAGAGGACTTTTGAGTTTCAGTTTCGCAAGCTGAAAATGTTCTGGAGATCTGTCTCACAACCATGTGAATACACTTAACACTGCCAAACTGTACACTAAGCAATAGTTAGGATCGTAAATTCTTTTTTTTTTTTTTTTTTTTTTTTGAGACAGAGTCTCGCTCTGTCGCCCAGGCTGGAGTGCGGTGGCCGGATCTCAGCTCACTGCAAGCTCTGCCTCCTGGGTTCACGCCATTCTCCTGCCTCAACCTCCCGAGTAGCTGGGACTACAGGCACCCGCCACCTCGCCCGGCTAGTTTTTTTGTATTTTTTAGTAGAGACGGGGTTTCACCGTGTTAGCCAGGCTGGTCTCAATCTCCTGACCTCGTGATCCGCCCGCCTTGGCCTCCCAAAGTGCTGGGATTACAGGCTTGAGCCACCGCGCCCGGCCTAGGATGGTAAATTCTAGGTCTTTTTTTTTTTGAGACAGAGTCTCGCTTTGTCACCCAGGCTGGAGTGCAGTGGCGCGATCTTGGCTCACTACAACCTCCACCTCCCGGGGTCAAGCAATTCTCCTACCTCAGCCTCCTGAGTAGCTGGGACTACAGGCACACATCACTACACCCAGCTAATTTTTGTAATTTTAGTAGAGACAGGTTTTCACCATATTGTCCAGGCTGATCTTGAACTCCTGGCCTCAGGTGATCTGTCCACCTTGGCCTCCCAATCCTCGGATTATCACAGCATGAGCCACAGCACCCGGCCTAGGTGTTACGCTGGAAGGAGTCAAAGTTGCAACATGAAAAAGATACTAGCAGTTAATATTTCAGAGTTCCCAGTCCCAACATTAAAAAACAAGCTATAGAAGTGGAAGGGAAGGCCCCCGGAGTTGAGGGGTGCCGTGAGGCTGGGCTCAGAGGGTGTCTCTGTGGACGCTGAACCCTCCCGGGAGGAGGCCGGATGGTGGAGGGGATGTCTGTGGACCATGGGCCCAGTGCTTGGGAAGCGCTGCAAGGATGCCAGGAGGACAAGAGGGGCAGCACACAGTGGAATAGGCAGCAGAAGATTCAGGGTGAGACCAGACAGAGGGGAGGGGGTCCTAGTGGTGGCAACAGAACTTGAACAGCCGCAAACATGAGTCCCAAGCATGAGGCTCCCGAGCCTGGAGGGCAGACCCAGCCGCCACCCAGAAGGAAACCACAGGCATAAGTCTCCCTGAGGACTTGGAGGGAGAGGTTGGGGTGCATATGTCAAGGGAAGGGAAGGGAGGGAAGAGATGGGTGGGCGAGGGCTCAGCGGTGGAGGGAGCCAGGTTGGGGGTGAGCGGAGAGCTCAAGAGTGAAGGAAGCCAACAGAGGGTATCAAGGTTGGGGGGTGCCGGTTTCAGGAGCTGATGTGGTGGACAACAGGGAGGACAGGTCGGGGGGTTGCCTCAGGGTGCCGGCTGAGTCCCAGGTCCTTCCTGATGGGTTTGCATGGAGCTGCTCTGCTACTCTGGTCCCTCTAAGGAGGGCCTCAGCCTAGGGCGCAGCAGAGAAAGTGGGATGGAGACTGCCACCACCCGGATGCCACCCTGACTCACTGTTGGTCCCCCTACAGGTCAGCAGCAGACTAAAGCCACAACTCCAGCCAGGTGAGTGCTGGGCCTCCCTAAGGGGGTGGGGGGTGCAGGTCCGGGCAGGAGGCTGGTTTGGAAGTCAGGGAATGTGCTGCTAAGAACCCCACAAGCCCAGCCTGCCACAAATTCTCCTGAGTTTTTGCCACCACCCACTTAAATCTGATCTCTGAAGCAACTGCCTCGCTTGCCTCGCTGTAATAATCCTGACCCTGCATCTAAAAACACTTCCCCTCCTGCAGATAGCAGGGCACCAAGCAGTGACTTCCGACCAACAGGGTGTGGGGAGAAGGGATGTGTATTAGCCCCAGAGGACATGCTGTGAGACCCGCTTGTGAGTACTCCACACTGGCTCCCCATTGGCAAGATACATGGAGAGCATCCTGAGGACCTAAAAAAGGCAGAGCCGCAAGGCAGAAGGAGCCTGGGTCCCTGAATCACCAACTGGAGAAGAGATACCTACAAGAGCCTTCATCCAGGAGCATCCATTCTGCAGTGACACAGGAATGAGGTCTGAACTGCACTGAATTAAACCACTGGCATTCGGGGGCTGTTCATTATAGCAGTGCTAAGAGTTCCTTTGTCTTCCCCAAGGATGGAAGACTACAATTTATTTTGCTTATCGTACACCCCTTTTCTCCTCATCCACATTTTCCAATCTGCACGGTGGCTGTCTTCTCCTATGGCAGGGGTTCTGGGGAATAAACAGTGTGAAACGCTGCTGACACTTCCCTGTGCATCTCCCACATGGCTGCCAAGTGCCCCTTCCTGCTCTGCAGTACCTGCGTCCAGTCGTGATGCAGGGAGTGTCCCTGCTAGTAACAGATGGCGCTCACAGATTTAAGGCAGTTGGAAGCAAGTTTAAGAAGGGAAATTTTTTTTTTTCTTTTTTCTTTTTTTTTTTTTTTTTTGAGACAGAGCCTCACTCTGTCATTACCCAGGCTGGAGTGCAGTGGCGCAATCTCAGCTCCCACTGCAACCTCTGCCTCCTGGGTTCAAGCCATTCTAGTGCCTCAGCTTCCCAAGTAGTTGGGATTACAGGCGTGCACGCCCACACTCAGCTAATGTTTGTATTTTTTAGTGGTACTGGGGTTTCGCCAAGTTGTCTAGGCTGGTCTCAAACTCCTGGGCTCAAGCAATCCTCCAGCCTCAGTTTCCCAAATAGCTGCAATTACAGGCGTGAGCCACCGTGCCTGGCTGAAAGGTAATCGTTAAGGAGTAGGCAGGGGCAGGAACACTGTCAGAGATGGTGTGGTGGCCAAGGCTAGTACAGCAAATCGGCTGCTTCCTGTGATTGCACGGGTTGGGGGCTCAGTTCCACAAGGCTGCCCCCGCATCAGATGCCAGTCAAAAGCTCACGTGGTGCCTGTGCTTCTGACACAGGGCTATAAAAATTGAGGTTCCCATGATCCCCTCCTGGGGTTCAGTTAATTTTCTAGAATGGCACCTAGAACTCAGGGAAACCCTTTACTCACATGTGCCCCCTTATAAAGGATATTATAGGGCCTGGCGCCAGGGCTCATGCCTGTGATCTCTGCACTTCGAGAGGCTGAGCGGGGAGGTTTACTTGAGCACAGGAGTTTGAGACCAACCTGGGCAACATAGCGAGACCTTGTCTCAAAATAAAAACATAGGCTATTACAAAGGATAGTGATGAACAGCCAGATACAAGAGATACACAGAGAGAGGCCTGGGGGAAGGCGTGCAGAGCTTCCATGTCTTCCCCAGGTGCTGCACCCTCTAGGAAGCTCCATGAGTTCAGTTATCCAGAAGCCCTCTGCATCCCTTTTGGGTATTTATGGGCTTCATTATAAAGGCATGAATGGGCCAGGCACAGTGGCTCCTGCCTGTAACCCCAGCACCAAGGTTTGAGGCCGAGGTGGGAGAATCAATTGAGCCCTCAAGCGGCAATTGAGGCCGCAGTGAGTTGTGATTGCACCACTGGACTCCAGGCTGGGTGACAGAGAGAGATGCTGTCTCAAAAAAAGACAAAACGAAACAAAACAAAACAAAAAACCTGGCCAGTATGGTGAAACTCCATCTCTACTGAAAATGATCGCTGCCTGATCCCCACCCCTTGAAGATACCTCCACGCCCTCCATACACATTTGGTCAGCACTGACTGCCCAGCACACTGCACTGGGTGACAAGGACCCAAAGCGACACCAGCCAGTGCCCCAGCCCTCAGCACCTCCCTGTGCAGAAGGAAGACAACACAGAAAAGGGAAGCGTGGTTGTCACAGAGGCCCAGAGGACTGCCGGCTGATGTCACTGAATGGGGAAGTGGTCGGCCGCACGGGCCCTCGGCTCAGTCCTGATGCCACAGTGGATGTTCATGGGCCATGTGACCTCAGGCCAGGCTGAGAACCCCTCTCAGGGCCTCCGTTTATTTCTGTATGAATTGAGGACCATAACAGAGATGCTGCCTGCCTCCTGGGATTGTCCAGAGAGTTAAAAGCTCTTTTAAAATGCATCTGCTGGGCCGGGCACGGTGTCTCACACCTGTAATCCCAGCACTTTGGGAGGCTGAGGCAGGCAGATCACGAGGTCAGGAGGTTGAGACCAGCCTGAACAACATAGCGAAACCCCACCTCTACTAAAAATACAAAAAGTAGCCGGGCATGGTGGCACGTGCCTGTAATCCCAGCTACTCAAGAGGCTGAGGCAGGAGAATCGCTTGAACTTGGGAGGTGGAGTTTGCAGTGAGCCGAGATTGAGCCATTGCACTCCAGCCTGGGTGACAGAGCGAGACTCCGTCTCAAAAAAATAAAAATAAATAAAATGCACCCGCTGGCGGGGCATGGTGGCTCACACCTGTAACCTCAGCACTTTGGGAGGCCTAGGCAGGTGTATCACCTCAGGTAAAGAGTTCGAGACCTGGCCGGGCGCGGTGGCTCACGCCTGTAATCCCAGCACTTTGGGAGGCCGAGACGGGTGGATCATGAGGTCAGGAGATCGAGACCATCCTGACTAACACAGTGAAACCCCGTTTCTACTAGAAATACAAAAAAATTAGCTGGGTGCAGTGACGGGCGCCTGTAGTCCCAGCTCCTTGGGAGGCTGAGGCAGGAGAATGGCGTGAACCCAGGAGGCAGAGCTTGCAGTGAGCCGAGATTGTGCCACTGCACTCCAGCCTGGGCAACAGATCAAGACTCCATCTAAAAAAAAAAAAAAAAAGAGTTCGAGACCAGCCTGGCCAACATGGCAAAACCCTATCTCTGCTAAAACTACAAAAATTAGTTGGGCATAGTGGTGGGCACCTGTAGTCCCAGCTACTCGGGAGGCTGAGGCAGGAGAATCGCTTGAACCCGGGAGGCAGAGGTTGCAGTGAGCCGAGATGGTGCCACTGCATTGCAGCCTGACAGGTGACAGAGTGAGACCCCGTCTCAAAATAATAAAGATAATAATAATGATAATAAATAAAATAATAAAACAAAATGCACCTGCCATTCTTTCCTTCAGGTATGTCCACGGAAATGAGGGTCATGAGGGAAGCAGTGTATCCTCACAAATCCCCAGAAATGAGAGACACAGCCATGCAGGGCCACTTGGGAAAGCACCAGAGTCCCTGGGGGGAGGGGCAGAGGAAGCCAGGGGGAAATAGGGGTGAGCCCTTTTGTTATGCTTTCCATGGAAAAGGCAAGGAAGGGTATGCAGGTTTAGGATTGGCTAGTTAGAATAATGTTAGCAGGCTCTGGGGATTAGGGGCTGTTACTTGTTATTTGGTGCCTGGCCCAGGGTGATGAAGGCAGAGAAATACTGCCTCCTGAAAGGTGAGAGGCAGCTAGAAGAGCTGGTTCAGTGTTGGGGCCCTGGATTAGTTGGTTTGCATATGAAAGGCACACTCAGCCAGGCAGAGCGGCTCAAGCCTGTAATCCCAGCACTTTGGGAGGCCGAGGTGGGCAGATCACAAGGTCAGGGACCATCTTGGCCAACATGGTGAATCCCCATCGCTATTAAAAATACAAACATTAGTTGGGCATGGTGGTGTGCATTTGTAATCCCAGCAACTTGGGAGGCTGAGGCAGGAGAATCGCTTGAGCCTGGGAGGTGGAGGTTGTAGTGAGCTGAGGCTGTGCCACTGCACTCCGGCCTGGCAACAGAGCGAGACTCCATTTCGGAAAAAAAAAAAGAAAGGGACACTCTCAGAGGGGTCATTTGCTAGCTTTAACAACCGGTTGGCTCTGGCAGGGGCAGTCCCTCTTTCTGGTCTTGGAGGTCCAAGATGCCAGAATATCAGCAATACAGTGGGGCTGGGTGAGGTGGCTCACACCTGTCATCCCAGCACTGAGGGAGGCCAAGGCAGGAGGATTGCTGGAGCCCAGGAGCTCGAGACCAGCCTAGACAACATAGTAAGACCCCACCTCTCAAAAAAAAAAAGAAAAAAAATTATCTGTGTGTGGTGGTGTGTGCCTGTGGCCTTCACTACTCGGGAGTCTGAGGTCAGCAAATCGCTTCAACCCAGGAGCAATGGTGATCGAGTCCCTACACTCCAGTCTGTGGACACTCTAGTACCTTGAGGATAATACAGCCTGATTACAGTAGCTTTACAGCAACTCTTGAAGTCAGGTATTATAAATCTTCCACCTTCATTCTTCATTTGTAAAGGCCTGTTGGCTATTCTAGGTCCTTTGAGTTACTGTAAGAATGTTACAATTGGCTTGTGAACTCCACATCTATTGGGATCAGAGGAAAGTAGGAACAGGGTGGGTGCCAAGGAGGGGCAAGGGGCTGGGGCAGGGATGGATGTGGCCAGTGAGGACAGGAGGATACTTGCTGGGGGAATGTGGGGACATCCAAGCAGTGGTTCTCATCATGCTGTGCAGGGTGCTCACCCCCTCCCTGCCCCTGCTCCCCACACACGACTTCCCACGCCTCTCCCATGAGCACCTGCGCTAAGGGGCTGCATTTAGGCTCCGCCCACACTGGAATCACGCCCTCCTCCAGGCCCTCCTCCTCCTCCCAGAGCCCTGTCTGAGAGAGAGCCACAGTCCCAGGCTCAGTCCCAGGTCCTGTCACTGCTGTTGGGGGAGGGAGGATGAACAAACCCAGGAGACCTCACATCATCCCAGAGCAGAAATCCTGACACAAAAGGAATCTCCCATGGGGGTTCAGCTGGGTCCAGGGCCTGAAAGTGACATCAATGTGGACCTTGCATCTAAGGAGATCGCACGTGGCAGCACTGGGGCAGAAGACCCTGGGAAGCATGTGCCCTCCAGAGCTACCCAGAGGCTGTTGGCTGTAAGTTCTATGTGGCCCCCACCTTGGACAGCCTGGTAAGCAGGTGACCCTTCAGCCAGGTCTTCAGGCAGGGTGGACCACCCTCTCGAGGCCCTGCCCAGACAGCCAGGGGGTCCCTTGTCCTCTCTTCAGTCCACCTTTGCAGATGGGACCAGTTCAGTCCAAAGCCCCCATGCCTCCGTTTTCCTGTGGGTTGAATGGGGAGAATGAGGTGTTGAGGGCCTGGCTCACCCGGAGGGGTTTCCTGGGCACGGGGGAACATGTTTCCTCCGGCCTGTGAAGGGAGGGAGGGAGGGCAGGGCGGTCTGGCTGGCCCTGGGAAGCACAGAGGAGCCTACTGGGGCCAGGGAAGAGACTGAGAAGAGAAGGGAGGCCCGTCCCTGCCTGCTTCTGTCTCAAGAAGGCTGATGCCATTTCCTCTGACGAAATCCTGTCTTCCTGCCCCCACGGCCCCTTAGCTGGAGGGGCCACCTCACCCTGGAGAGGGTGGGCAGAGCCTCCTACGGAGGGAGCCCTGTGGGCCACCAAAGCTCCCCGCTCCAGCGACCACCCCAGGCAAAGGCCAGCAGAAACCCGTTAGAGATGGGTCCAGGACTGTGTGCGGGGTGCCCACTGTTGCTCTGAGCCTTCACTTCCTTCTGTGTCCAAGGAAGCTTCCGGATCAGCCAAGGGCTCAGGTGTGTGGAGGGAATGACCTGAGGTGCTGTATGAAGGGACAGCCTCCTGTCCTGCACTCAGAAGTTGAGGCCCAGAGATTCTGCCCTTCAGCCAGGCCCAGACATCTGGGTAGAGGGAGCTCCTGTCCTGGAACTGCCACTGCAAGTCACGTGGCCTGGGGCAGTGCTTCTTGGAGCCCTGTCCCCACCTGCATAGGATGGGGAGGTCAGAGGGGAGCCTGCAGATCCAGTCTCACGTCTAGGGGGTGAAGGGGTGGCCTCCAGAAGGACCAGTCTGTGTAGGGGACCATCAGCCCCCTCACCCCTTGAGCAAGGTCGTGGTCCCTGCACCAAGGGAGCGGGCCTGGGATGGGAAGAGGCTAGCTGGGCCCTGGTGGTGCCTGGGGACTGCATGGGAGTCCCTGCCAGGGAGGGAGAGGGACAGAGGACAAGCTGGGGACTCTGGTGCTTGGGCTGGGGTCTGAGCGCCTGTCACCTCCACCAGCTCCCTCCTCCTCCTCCCTGAGGACTGAATCTGGGACACAGAAGGGCAGAGAATCAGGCCTGCCTTTCCTCTCCCTGAAAGAGCCTGTGCTGGCCCTGGGCAAAGAGAAGGATGAGAAGTGAAGCTGAGTGAGGTGGGGCTGCAGGGATCCAGGTGGGAGGGGCCCAGCCAGCCAAGGTTAGGCCCGGCCCCTCAGCAGGAGGACAGGCACTGGGGCCCTTGGGCAGGGCGCCGACTTGACACTGACCACAAGGGAGGCCCTTTTGCAATAGGAGAATAGAAGCCGGATGGATAAAGGAAGTGCTGGTCATCCTGGAGGTGCACGGGTTTGAGGAAGGCTCCCGGCCCCTACAACCCTCTGCGGAGCCTGAGCCCGGCTGCCCCCACTCACCTCAACCCCAAGGTGGCCCCACCACAGGGCCCCTCGCTGCCTGGACGGCTCTGCTGGTCTCCCCATCCCCTGGAAGAGAGCAAGGCCATGGGCCAGCTCCTGCTGCTGCCCCTGCTGCTGCTGCCCCTGCTGCTGTCGCCAGCATTTCTGCAGCCTGGTGAGTGCCCAGGACCACCCAGATGTGGGCTCTGCCCAAACCACAGGAGAGGCCAACCCGAGACAAAGGTGGGACATCTTAGGGAGGGCCCAGGCTCCCACCACCAGGAAACAAGGGTGGGTCCCACAGGGGCGGGTGCCCCCATCCTCTCTCTCCCATGCCTGAAGAGTGGGAGACCCAGGCCAGAAGTCAGTCCAGCCACCTGTCACACGACTGCCTGTGGCTGAAGGTGCGGGAGGGTCTGGGGTCACCCTCTTTGTGTCTTGCGGTGGCTTCAAGGTCTCTCCCCCACTCTCTCCCTCCCACCTCTAGGTGGTTCTGTGGGATCTGGTCCAAGCGGCGGTTATGGGTTCACTCAACCAAAACACCTCTCAGCCCCTATGGGTGGCTCCGTGGAAATTCCCTTCTCCTTCTATCACCCCTGGGAGTTAGCCACAGCTCCCAACATGAAAATATCCTGGAGACGGGGCAACTTCCACGGGGAGTTCTTCTACAGAACAAGGCCAGCTTTCACTCACAAGGATTACTCGAACCGGCTCTTTCTGAACTGGACAGAGGGTCAGGACCACGGGCTCCTCAGGATCTCGAACCTGCGGAAGAAGGACCAGTCTGTGTATTTCTGCCGAGTCGAGCTGGACACACGGAGATCAGGGAGGCAGCAGTGGCAGTCCATCGAGGGGACCAAACTCACCATCACCCAGGGTGAGTCCAGCTGCCCCGGCACCTGCCTTGCCCATCACAGTGACGCTTTTATTATCACCGGTGACGTCATCCCTGGCACCTCAGACCCCACTTCTTCTGACGACCCCTAAGTTCTCTCTTTGGCCCCTAACACTTCCTCAGGCCTTTGCCACCTCTCCCCTTTTCTCTTCCCCTTGTCTCCACATCTGATCTGCTTTCCCCGACCATTCCCCTCACTGTCCCCTCCAGATCCAGCCCCGCCCCCACTCCTCAGGCCTCAGCATCTGCCAGACCCTCTAATTATCCTTCATTCTTTCTCCAAACTGGGGCTCCAGTCTGGCCTCTCCCCATGACCTCCAGGCAGATTTGATCTCTCCAGGGTGTGGCTCACCCACTCTTTGTCATGTGTCTCTGCCTGGAGTCCCCGTTAGTGCCTCAGGGTGGGCCCCATATCTTGCATCTCTCACAGTCACGAGCTCATCCAGGAACCCCCAGCAGGTGCCCAGTGACTGGCCCTGGGAGCTCTGCAGTCCCTGGGTCAACCTGGGTTCCCATCTGCCCACTTCCTTCTCCCCCTCTGCTTCCCAGAAGTGTCCTTCAGCTCCTCCCTGACCTGTCTCACCTCTTCCTTCACCTGTCATACCCCTCTTCTCCTATATCCATCCTTTACCCTCACTTTCTCCCCAGCCCCTGCAGCCCCCCACTCTCCCTGACAAGCCCCTGGGTTCTTCCAGCCGTTCCCTCTCTGTCCTCCACTCTGGTCTTGCTACTCTGTCCTTCCCAACACTAAGGGACGTGTCTGCAGAAGTAAGAGCAGCAGCCCTCATTCACTGAGGCATCATGGCATGACCCTGGCAAATTGCTTCATGTGCATTGCCCTAGTGAACCCTCAGCAAGACTCCTCAATGGCAAGAGGAACTGCTATTCTCTTCAGTTTACAGATAGGGAAACTGAGGCTAACAGAGCCTATATAGCTGCCCAACGTCACACTAGTGGTGCAGATGGGATTTGGAAGGGATGGTGAGGGCGGGGCATAGTGGCTGACGCCTGTAATCCCAGCACTTTGGGAAGCCAAGGTGGGTGGATCACTTGAGGTCAGGAGATCGAGACTAGCCTGGCCAACATGGCAAAACCCTGTCTCTACTAAACATACAAAAATTAGCCAGGCATGGTGGCGCATGCCTGTAATCCTAGCTACTCAGGAGGCTGAGGCAGGAGAATCACTTGAACCTGGGAGGCGGAGGTTGAGGTGAGCTGAGATCGAGTCACTGCACACCAGCCTGGGTGACAAAGTGAGACTCTGTCTCAAACAAACAAACACAATGACAGGGATGGTGAGCTGCAGAGCTTTCTTGCCTAACCTCTAGCTACAGGGCCTCACCTATTGAATTGATCATAGTGTTCGCCTTGACCTACTTTTGAACCTAGCGATGGGATGTGTTGCACTAATAGATCTTCTGTTTTATTCAGAAAGGGCATCAGGGAAATTTGAGCCTAGGTTTATCTGTCTCCAGATCAGTGGGGCGAGGGGAGTTTCTCCCAGGCCCAGGCAGGAAGGGGGTGCATTGTCTGTAGAAAATGTTTTAGGAAACTAATCTTTGGCCAGGTGGGTTTATTTTTTCTAATCACTTGCACTGGCAACCCTAAACAATGCCAGGGATAAATTACTCTTCCCTGCAGGGACAGACACTCTCGCTGCCCGTGCCCTGGTAAACCACCACACCATCTTAACCACTGTGTTGGTTTTGGAGCAGATGGAGAGCGGCTCCATAATCCAAATGAAGCAAGACAGCCTTGAACTTTGATTTCCTACGTATTTCCTTAAATGGCCTTTTCTGAGAGATTTGGGTTTTTCTCAGGCCTTCTCTTCCTCTTTCTTTAATTCCTGCTTGCTTTTCTCACTTCTCTGCATAGGTCAGAGTTGTAGTTTTTTTCACTAATAATTTTTTTTTTTTTTTTTTGAGACGGAGTCTCGCTGTGTCGCCCAGGCTGGAGTGCAGTGGCCGGATCTCAGCTCACTGCAAGCTCCGCCTCCCGGGTTCATGCCATTCTCCTGCCTTCGCCTCCCGAGTAGCTGGGACTACAGGCGCCCGCCACCTCGCCCGGCTAGTTTTTTTGTAGTTTTAGTAGAGACGGGGTTTCACCGTGTTAGCCAGGATGGTCTCGATCTTCTGACCTCGTGATCCGCCCGTCTCGGCCTCCCAAAGTGCTGGGATTACAGGCTTGAGCCACCGCGCCCGGCCCGTTTTTTGTATTTTTTAGTAGAGACGGGGTTTCACCGTGTTAGCCAGGATGGTCTCGATCTCCTGACCTTGTGATCCGCCCATCTCGGCCTCCCAAAGTGCTGGGATTACAGGCTTGAGCCACCGCACCCAGCTATAAATTGGATTTTTAATTAATTCAATTAGTTGAATATTCATGCTTATTATAAAAAAACAAAATACAGGAAAATAATAAAAAGAGAAAAATGTTTTTTTTTTTTTTTTTTTTTTGAGACAAAGTGTTGCTCTGTCACCCAGGCTAGAGTGCAATGGCACGATCTTGGCTCACTCCAACCTCCACCTCCCAGGTTCAAGCGATTCTCCCGCCTCAGCCTCCAAGTAGCTAGAATTACAGGCACCCGCCATCATGCCAGGCTAGTTTTTTTATTTTTGTAGAGACAGGGTTTCACTGTGTTAGCCAGGCTGCTCTCGAACTCCTGACCTCGGATGATCTGCCCGCCTTGGCTTCCCAAAGTGCTGGGATTACAGGCGTGAGTCACCTTGCCCTGCCTTTTTTTTTAGACAGGGTCTCGCTCTGTCACCCAGGGAGTATGATCATGGCTTACTGCAGTGTTGATCTCCCAGGCTCAAGTGATTCTCTTGCCTTAGCCTCCCAAATAGCTGGGACTACAGGCATGCACCACCACACCTGGCTAATTTTTGTATTTTTTTTGTAGTCATGGAATTTTGCTATGTTGCCCAGGCTGGTCTCAAACTCCTGAGCTCAAGTGATCCACCCACCTTGGCCTTCCAAAGTGCTGGGATATAGGTATGAGCCAATGTGTCTGGCAAAAAAATCCAACTGAAGTACCATCATGCTAAGTAAGATACAACAAACTAAAGGAGTATTTGTAGCAGATACAAACTAAGTTTGTTGTTGGCTTATTAATGTTTTCTACGTAATTTTACTTTTGTAACCAAACCTAATTATGTTCTTTGTCACTTTTCTGTTTTATTTCTAAGCACAAAAATCCCAATTTCCACTAAAAGTTGAAAATATCGGTCAGACACAATGGCTCACGCCTGTAATCCCAGCACTTTGGGAGGCTGAGGTGGTGGATTCACCTGAGGTCAGGAGTTCGAAACCAGCCTGGCCAACATGGTGAAACCCCGTCTTTACTAAAAATACAAAAATTAGTCGGGTGTGGTGGTGCATGCCTGCAGTCCCAGCTACTCAGGAGGCTGAGGCAGGAGAATTGCTTGAACCTGGGAGCCGGAGGAGGTTTCAGTGAGCCAAGATCCCACCACTGCACTCCAGCCTGAGTGACAGAGCAAGACTCTGTCTCAAAAAAAAAAAAAAAAAAAAAAAAAAAAAATTATATTTAAATTCTTAATTTAAAAAAAATTATATGTAGTGAGAATTTATTTTGATATATGGCATAAACAACTAAATTGATCTTTATATGAAGTAATTAATCAGTTGTCCCAACCCCATTTACTGCATTTTTATCTGCTTCTCTATTGATACATTAGGCCTGGTTTTAAAATTATTTTTATAGAAGAGCATCTGTTTCTGGTCAGTCAATTCTGTTTCACTGATCTGTCTTTTCTTACATCAGCACACAGGTTTAGTGATTGTAACTTTACCACGTTTGAATGCCTAGGACGATTTCCATCTCAAACATATTACTCCTTCCTCAAAAACTTTTTTAGGCTGGGCGCAGTGGCTTCATGCCTGTAATCGCAGCACTTTAGGAGGCTGAGGCACGAAGATTACTTGAGCCCAAGAGTTTGAGACTTAACATGGGCAACATAGTGAGACCCCATCTCTACCAAAAAAAAAAAAAAAAATTAGCCAGTTGTGGTAGTGCAAACCTATGGTCCCAGCTACTCAGGAGGCTGAGACAGGAGCATCGCTTGAGGCCAGGAGGTTGGGCCTGCAATGAGCTGTGATTTCACAACTGCACTCCAGCCTGAGTGACAGAGCAAGACCCTGTCTTAAAAAACAAAGCAAAACAAAAAATATTTTTCTGTTGTTGCCTGCCTGTTCCTTCCCCACTGTTAGAATAACTTTATCCAGTTTAGGGGAAAAAAACAAAAACAAAAAACACAACACTCTTTTAAGTCACAGTTGCATTAAACCTATAATGCAATTGACAGAAACCGAAATCAGGCTCATACACAATCTTCCCACCCAGGAACAAGGTCCTATTTTATATCCCTCAGTAAACCTTGGTAGTATTCTGCCAAAGAGCATTTAAATGTCTCATAAGATTGTTTAACTGTCTGTAGTGAGCCGAGATCACGCCACTGCACTCCAGCCTGGGTGACAGCCAGATCCTGTCTCGGGAAAAAAAAAGATTTTTTTACCCTCTATATTTCCTTTTGTTATTAATATACAAGATTACTTTTTGAATCCTTAATAATTGTTATTATAAAAGTAATGCATAGGTGGCCGGGCACCCAGTGGCTTATACCTGTAAACTCAGTACTTTGGGAGGCTGAGTTGGGCAGATCACAAGGTCAGGAGATAGAGACCATCCTGGCTAACACGGTGAAACCCTGTCTCTGCTGAAAGTACAAAAAAATTAGCTGGGTGTGGTGGCAAGTGCCTGTAGTCCCAGCTACTCAGGAGGCTGAGGCAGAAGAATCACTTGAACTGGGAGATGGAGGTTGCAGTGAACAAAATTGTACCACTGTACTCCCAGCCTGGGCAACAGAGGGAGACTCTGTCTAAAAAAAAAAAAAGCATAAAATCTGGCCAAGACGGTGGGTTATATGCATGTTTACCATCACCCCTTCCCAGAATCTACTAAAACAATAGCAAAGGGAATTTTTTAAGAAAGAAATCCTCAAGAACAAGAAATATATGAACTGGATGTACAAAAGCAA
This sequence comes from Chlorocebus sabaeus, assembly GCF_047675955.1. NCBI lineage: Eukaryota > Metazoa > Chordata > Mammalia > Primates > Cercopithecidae > Chlorocebus > Chlorocebus sabaeus. The sequence goes on along the minus strand of NC_132931.1, from coordinate 12,367,308 downwards.
ATTTTGAGAAGCTGGAAACAGACTAATGGAATTGGTTTAGGGCTAAACCCTAAGCCAGTGTTGGGAAACCCAGATGAATGGCAATTTATACCAGAAAACTCTGTAAAGGTTCAGTAATGTTGGCCCTGAGTACCCCTGAAAGTAGGAGTGAAGATGGGTCTGAAAACTAGAGGACATTGAAAATCTACTTCAGAAGCAGGGAAACCTCCATTCCCCATTCCCCCACCCTAGCCCAAAGACAAGAGGTTTGCTTTCCAGAATAGATGAACCAGAGGGCCTCTGGGGCAGCACCCCAGGGATAACTGGCAAGGCGATTGGGGTCTGGTCCTCATACTGAGTCCCCCAGCACCGGGGACTATACCTTGGCCTCAGCTGTGTCTGGGAAGCCTGAGGCTAGAGTCCCTATATGATTAAATGAAACAAACTTCTCCCATGAAACACGAAGAACAAAACAAACATGAAAAACAGAAAGAGGAACCTGGAAGAAACCAAAACAGTTCAGGGAGTATAAAATTTTAAAATACTCAGCATCTCCTTCTATTCAGAAAGTTAAGAGACCTCGTGGATGTGATAAGAGGGGGTGCTTTACAAAGGAACTTGCAAACCACAAAGAAACCACAAAGAAAGCTCTTGGAAATTTAAGATGCAATAGCAAAAACAAAAAATTCCATTAAAGGGCTGGGCATGGTGGCTCACACCTGTAATCCCAGCACTTAGGGAGTCCAAGACAGGAGGATTACTTGAGGCCAGGAGTTCAAGACCAGCCTGGAAAACATAGCAAGAATCTGGCAACATAGCAAGACTCTGTCTCTATAAAAAAAATAAAATTTAAAAATTAGCTGGGTGCAGCCTGTCGTGGTAGCTTGCACCTGTAATCCCAGCACTTTGGGAGGCCGAGGTGGGTGGATCACTCAACAAGTCAGAAGTTGAGACCAGCCTGGCCAACATGGCGAGACCCTCCCTGTCTCTACTAAAAATACAAAAAAAATTAGCTGGGTGTGGTCGTGTGTACCTGTAATCCCAGCTACTCAGGAGGCTGAGGCATAAGAATCATTTGAACCCGGTAGGCGACGGTTGCAGTGAGCTGAGATCACACCACTGCACTCCAGCCTGAGTGACAGAGTGAGACTCCATCTCAAAAAAAAAAAAAAAAAAAAAAAAAAAAAAAAAACCTAGCTGGGTAAGGTGGCACATGCCTGTAGTTCCAGCTACTCAGGAGGTTGAGGCAGGAGGATCACTTGGGGCTGGGAGGTCAAGGCTGCAGTAGCTGTGGTCCCACTACTGCACTCCAGCCTGGGTGACAGAGTGAGATCCTGACTCAAAAAAAAAAAACCAAAAAACAAAACAAAGCCACCACCGCCACCAAAACAACCACAAATGCACCCAAGGATGAAATTTACTTTTGAGTGTGGGAATAAATATAAAAATGGATCAATTCTTTTTATGTGTCAGGTGATGGTGAAAAGAGAAAAGAAGAGAACTGAAGTGGAGTGAGTGGGACAGAGATTGCTAAGGGTGGCCCTGTATTCACACTGAACAGGGAAGGCTGCTGTGAGATGAAGCAGAGCCTGGTGTAGGGTAACTGGGGAGACCTTAGAGTGAGGCACAGTTTGGGAAAACAATCAGGGACGGGGGGAAGTACCCTGGGACCAGCAGCAGGCCTGAAGAGCAAGGGGAGGGAGCCCACAGAAGACTGGAATGTGTAGAGAGGAGCTGTGGCCTCTGGAGTCAGAAGTTACAGGGCACGAGAGCCCACAGATAGGGTCCACCAAGGCCAGCTCCAAAGGCACAACGCAGGGATGGAAGAACTGGGGAGCGGACCTGGAGAAGCCCTAGGAAGATCCAGCCTAGACACAGATTGATTGGTAGAACATAATAGAGAGGTTGGGAGAAGAATGTTCCAGTCACACAGGACAAGTGTGGCTGAAGCCAAAGGGAAGAGGCAGAGGTTACAGGAGGCGGGGAAGATCCTGTGTGGCTTTAAAAGCCAAGGAAACAACTCACTTTCGCTCTGAGTGCCATGGGAGCGAAGGAGCATTTCCTGCAGGAGTGCTGAGATCTGACTCACACTTTTTTAAAAAAAAAATTATTACTTTTTTAGATGGAGTCTTGCTCTGTCGCCCAGGCTGGAGTGCAGTGGCACGGTCTTGGGTCACTGAACCTCTACCTCCCGGGTTCAAGGGATTCTCCTGCATCAGCCTCCCGAGTAGCTGGGATTACAGGTGCCCACCACCACACCCGGCTAATTTTTCTATTTTTAGTAGAGACAGGGTTTCACCATGTTGGCCAGGCTGGTCTCGAACTGTTGACTTCAGGCGATCGGCCTGCCTCGGCCTCCCAAAGTGCTGGGATTACAGGCGTGAGCCTCCATGCCCGGCCCCAACTCATAGCTTAAAAGCATCCCTATGGCTGTGGTATGGAGGAAAAAATTATAGGTGAGCGAAGTCAGAAGCAGAGAGACCAGGGAGAGATGATGCAGCTTGGCTTAGCGAGATGGCAGTGCATGAGGTGAGAGGTGGCTGATACTGGTTAGTTATATTTTGAAGACAGGGCAGACAGGATTTGCAGATGGATTGGATGTAGGGTATGAGAGGGAGGGAAGCAAGGATGACTCTAAGGTCCTTGGACTGAGCATCCTGAAGGACAGAATTGCCATTTACTGAGGTAGAGAAATGGGGAAGAATGGGTTTGGGAGGAAATCAAGAACTCTGTTTTGGACACCTTACGTTTGAGTCGTTACTAGACATACAAATGGAGGCGTGAACAGGTAGTAAGATCTCTGAGTCTAGAGTGCAGGGGGAAAGTTGGCTGGATATATCAACTTGGAACCTGGCCTGGGCAACATAATGGAACCCCGTCTCCACCAAAACAAAAAAAAATTTTTTTTTTTTTTTTTTGAGACAGAGTCTCACTCTGTCACCCAGGCTGGAGTGCAGTGGCATGATCTTGGCTCACTGCAACCCCTGCCTCCAGGTTCAAGTGATTCTTCTGCTTCAGCCTCCTAAGTAGTTAGGACTGCAGGAGGGCACCACCACACCCAGCTAACTGTTTTGCATTTTTAGTAGAGATGGTGTTTCACCATATTGCTCAGGCTATCCACAGAAAAAAAATTTTTTTTAATTATCTGGGCATGGTGGTGTGCACCTGTAGTCCCAGCTACTCAGGAGGCTGAGATGGGAAGATCGCTTGAGCCCAGGAGTTGGAGGCTGCAGTGAGCCATGGTTGCACTATTGCACTCCAGCCTGGGCGAAAGAGGAAGACCAATCAGGATACCACTGATATTTAATGTCACGCGGTGAATGAGATCATCTGGGAAGTGAGTGTGGCTAGAGAGGAAGTTTCAGGACTGGGCCCTGACATTAGGTTTGGGCAGATGAAAAGAAATCAACAGAGATGACTCAGAAGGAGCTAAGAGTGAGGCAGGAGAACCAAGGGAGATGGTGTCCCAGAAACCAAATGAATAACTCACTTCATAAAAGGGGGAGTGAGGAGTATCAAATGCTGAAAAGCTGAGTCAGATAAAGAAAATGGGGGTGTAAGATCTAAATTCTCCATGTCAGTAGTAAGAAGTGAGTAGATACCACTTAAAGCAAGCAAATCAAGCAACGGCAATATTCGCATGCTGTTTAGAAATAGGAGGTTAACACCAAAATAAATAGCTAAAGTTGCTGAAAATAGTTGCCTCTGGGGAGTTGGAAGGGAGTAGTAGGCAGGTGCAGGAGGCTGCTGTTTTTTTCTAAGTTGTGTGAAATTTGTTGGGTCTGAATTATGTGCCGATACAACTTGGGAAAAAAAAGTGTTAAATTTAAAAACTAATAAAAGTACTGGTAATACTTACACGTAATTTTAAAAATACAAAAGGAAGTTAAATAAAAGGTAACATTCACCTTATCTCCCCAGTCCCTACCACTTTGTGTGGAAGTATTCTCTCTTACAGATACCGACATAAAACATAAATAGAATCAAACCACATACTATGCTGCTCTAGAACTTGCTATTTTTACTTAAAGTAACTTGAATCTCTTTCATTCTAATATATATACATCTATTTTGTTTTGTTTTGTTTTGTTTTTGTTTTTTGAGATGGAGTTTTGCTCTCGTTGCCCAGGCTGGAGTGCAATGGCATGATCTCGGCTCACTGTAACCTCTGCCTCCGGGGTTCAAGCGATTCTTCCGCCTCAACCTCCCAAGCAGCTGGGATTATAGCTGTGTGCCACCACACCTGGCCTATGCCTTTTTAATTTTTTTTTCTTTTTCTTTTCTTTTTTTTTTTTTTTTGAGATGGAGTTTCACTCTTGTCACCCAAGCTGGATAAGGTGGCACGATCTCAGCTCACTGCAATCTCTGCCTCCCAGGTTCAAGTGATTCTCCTGCTTCAGCCTCCCCAGTAGCCAGGATTACAGGCACATGCCACCATGCCCACCTAATTTTTGTATTTTTAGTGGAGATGGATGGGGTTTCACCAAGTTGGCCAGGCTGGTCTAACTCCTGATCTCAGATGATCCACATGCCTTGGCCTCCCAAAGTGCTGGGATTACAGGCATGAGCCACTGCGCCTGGCCATTTAAAAAAATTTTTTCGCTGCTCCTTGCAGAGCAGGGCTAACTCCTAGTCATTGTGCTCTGAATCAGCAATGCCTTTTTAAATGGCCGCATGCATCCCATGGTAGTGATGTATCATAATTTATTTAATCACTGTTCTATTTGAAGACCGTTAAATTGTTGCCACATCACAAACTATAATGTAAAGAACACCCTTCAACACATGTCTTTGAATACTTGGGCAAGCATTTGCATAGGAGAAATTCCCAGCACTGAGACAACTGCAACAAAGGGCACACATAGGTCTTTTATCTTTTGATAGATCTTCCCAAATTGCATTCCCAAAGGTTCTGCCCATTTATACTCCCATTGTGCATGACAGTTTCTCTCTCCCTAAACCCTGGCCAATAACGGGCATTTTCCTCTACTCAGATCAGTTTTTTAAATGGTCTCTTGTATTAGTCTGCATTTTAAAAAATTTTGTTTTTTGCTGGGCATGGTGGTTCACGCCTATAATCTCAGCACTTTGGGAGGCTGAGGTGGGCAGATCACTTGAGGTCGGGAGTTCGAGACCAGCCTGGCCAACATGGTGAACCCTTGTCTCTACTAAAAATACAAAAATTAGCCGGGTGTGGTGGCACGCACCTGCAATCCCAACTACTTGGGAGGCTGAGACACAAGAATCCCTTGAAGCCGGGAATTGGAGGTTGCAGTGAGCCAAGGTTGCACTACTGCACTTTTTTTTGTTGTTGACAGAGTGACACTATGTCAAAAAGAAAAAAAAAAAAAAAACAGAAAAAAAAATTTTGTTTTTGAGACAAGGTCTCACTCTGTTGCCCAGACTGGAGTGCAGTGGCACACTCATAGATCACTGCAGACTCAACCTCCTGGGCTCAAGCGATCCTCCCTCCTCAGGCTCCTGAGTAGCTGGGACTATAGGCATGGGCCACCACACCCAGCTAATTTTTGTATTTATCATAGAGACCGGGGGAGCAGGGGGTCTCACTATGCTGCCCAGGCTGGTCTCAAACTCCTAGGCTGAAGTGATCTGCCCACCTCAGCCTCCCAAAGTGCTGAGATTATAGGCATGAGCCACATTGCCCAGCTTTGAAAAAAAAAAACAAAACAAAAAACTTTTGAATGAATATTAGCATTAGGATTATGGTATCTTTTTATGAAATGGATTCAAATTGCATAGTTTTCCATCTTTATGTTCTGGAAACTTCTATGTGGGAATTCTATGTTCCTTAAATTTTTACAAGAACTTATTTATAAAACTTCCTGAGGATGGAGACCTTATGAAAGGTAGTTCTTTCATAGCCTTCTCATTTCTTCTTTGTCTACTGATCATTAACCCATTTATGCCAGAGGCTGCAAATTTTTTGTGTGAAAGATCAGACCTTGGCAATGACCTTGAGCAGTAGCATATAAATAATTCACACAAGCTTAGCGTTCCAATAATGGAACACTAGGCATAAATAAGTTAAGGTATACTACTTTTTTTGTTTGTTTGTTTTGAGACAGAATCTCGCTCTGTCACCCAGGCTGGGGTACAGTAGCGTGATCTTGGCTCACCGCAACCTCCGCCTCCCAGGTTCAAGTGATTATCCTGCCTCAGCCTCCCAAGTAGCTGAGATTACAGGCGCCCACCACCACACCCAGCTAAGTTTTGTATTTTTAGTAGAGATGGGGTTTCACCACGTTGGCCAGGGCTGGTCTCAAACTCCTGACCTCAGGTGATCCGCCCACCTCGGCTTCTCAAAAGTGCTGGGATTACAGGCATGAGTCACTGTGCCTGGCCCCAAGGTATACTAGTTCTTAAATCAATTTTTAAAAATATCACCCAGGCCTGGCTCAGAGGCTCATGCTTGTAGTTCCAGCTAATCAGGAGGTTGAGGCGGGAGGATCACTTGAGCCCAGGAGGTGGAGGCCACAGTGAGGTAGGATTGTGCACTCCAGCCTGGGCAACAGAGCAAGACCCTGTCTCAAGAAAACCCAAAAGACACCCATTTCACAGATATTTTAACATTTAACAATCTATAATTGAGCATATATTCACTCATGATTGCAACTGGCTTTTGTTGTCATTAGGTTTGCTAGTCTTGTCTACCTTCTTGTTGTTGCTCCTTTAAATAACCAGTTTCTGCATTTATTTTGCTTGTGGCTATCTGTTCCCTAATAAATTTATTCCTATGTAACTTTTCATTACTTTCTTCCTCTGAGTTTCCTTATAGCTGTCTCCTCTCTGGGGTTTTTTCTTTGGAAACTGAATATTTTATTTGTTTTAAAAATTTATTCCCATTTTAAGTAATAAAAGCATTTCATACTGAGTTTAGCTTAGAGTGTTGCTTTAGTCATACACCAGGGTTCTTTTTTAAAATATGTATTACTCTAGTTTTTATTTTCTAAACAGTATGCTATTATGTATGTCTCCTTTAATTAAAACATGTTTAAATTCCCAATAGAGATATAGCATTTACACTTTTAGTAATTCCCCTTAAGAGTGGACGAAGATTTTAGTTCATCCTAACTTGAAGACATTAAGGAGCCTGATTTTTTTGTCCTGTGGCTGAGTACTATGTCAATTTTTTAAGGGTGCATGAAACATCTATAAAGAAGGTGTCACTTGTTTGTAGGATGTGAAGGTCAATATATATTAATGTGGCCTTAAAAACACATTTTCAATATACAGTAGGTTTTTTACAGATGTGTTCTCACTTATTAAGACAATTCTGGCTTGGCATGGTGGCTCACGCCTGTAATCCCAGCACTTTAGGAAGCTGAGGCAGGCAGATCACCTGAAGTCAGGAGTTGGAGACCAGCCTGGCCAACATGGTGAAACCCTGTTTCTACTAAAAAAAGAAAAAAATAGGCCGGGCGCGGTGGCTCAAGCCTGTAATCCCAGCACTTTGGGAGGCCGAGACGGGTGGATCACTAGGTCAGGAGATCGAGACCATCCTGGCTAACACGGTGAAACCCCATCTCTACTAAAAAATACAAAAAACTAGCCGGGCGAGGTGACGGGCGCCTGTAGTCCCAGCTACTCGGGAGGCTGAGGCAGGAGAATGGTGTGAACCCGGGAGGCGGAGCTTGCAGTGAGCTGAGATCCGGCCACTGCACTCCAGCCTGGGCGACAGAGCCAGACTCCGTCTCAAAAAAAAAAAAAAAAAAAAAAAAAGAAAGAAAAAAATACAAAAATTAGCTGGGTGTGGTGGCATGTGCCTGTGATCCTAGCTACTCGGGAGGCTGAGGCAGGAGAATCACTTGAACCTGAGAGGTGGAGGTTGCAGTGAGCCGAGGCTGCACCATCGCACTCCAGCCTGGGTGACAGAGCGAGCCTCCGTCTCAAAAAAAAAAAAAAAGATAATCCTGTAAAAAGACACATTGTATGATTCAGCTAATACGAGGTATTTACAGTAGTCAAATTCATAGAGACAGAAAGTAGAGGGGTAGAAGGGTGGTTGCCAGGGACTTCGGGACACAGGAATGAGGAGTTGATGTTTAACACATAAAATATTTCCGTTGAGGAAGATGCAAAGGTTCTGGAGTTGGATGGTGTGATGGTTGCACAGCACTGTGAATGTGCTTGATACCACTGAACGGTGCATGTAGAAATGGTTAAAATGACATATTTTATGTTACTTGCATTTGCAACAATAGACTCTTTTTGATCCTGTGATTTAGTTATCCCTATTTGTGAGTGAAGAGATGAGGTTCTGAGGTCACCCTACTGATAACTGATGTAGAATCAGGTTTTAACTGAGTTGCCTGTTAAGTTGAATTTGAGGAGGAAGAAATAAAATGAAAGGAAGGAAGAAATAAAAGGAAGGAAGGAAGGAAGGAAGGAAGGAAGGAAGGAAGGAAGGAAGGAAAGAGGGAGGCAGGGAGGGAAGGAGGGAGGAAGGGAGGAAGGAAGGAAGGGAAGGAAAGGGAAAGGAAAAGAAGGAAGGGAAAAATAAAAGGAACTGAGTCGTCTGCATTGAAAGCTGTTAGCATGTCACCCTGTTCCCCGCTCCCTGTGTGGGCTTCAGAGAGGAGCTCCCTCACCACTAATGTCCCCCAACCTAGAAAGCAGCACACCATGCCTTTTACCCAGACACCCTGCACCCGCAGGGGAGGGTCTGTTCATTCCTCATCTCTCCCCAGCTGTCATGACCACTACCCAGAGGCCCAGCAGCATGACCACCACCCGGAGGCCCAGTAGCGCAACCACCACAGCCGGCCTCAGGGTCACACAGGGCAAACGACACTCAGACTCTTGGCACCTAAGTCTGAAAACTGCCGTGGGGGTGACAGTGGCTGTCGCTGTGCTCGGAATCATGATTTTGGGACTGATCCTCCTTCTCAGGTGGAAGAGAAGGAAAGGTAAGTGCCCAGGACCCATCCTCTCCCCAAGCCTCCCATCTGGGGGTTTCTCAGAGCCTACCTGCAGCTATGGGGCTTCTGAAATATGCAGACCCTGCCTGCTCCCCTCAAGCCCACTGAGGCTGACTTCACGGCCTGTGCTGGGTTGTCTGCATTTGTGAGGCTCCTGCAGTGGGGTGGGGCAGGGTCACATATGAGAGCCCACAGCCCTTTTCACACAGCTGATCCCCACCCAGTTCACTCTCAGACATCACGCATCTACCTCCCCTGAAGGTTCCTGGGGAGGGGAGGGTCTCCCCTGGCAAAAGGACAGAGAGAGCAGAAGGGAACGGAAGTAGGCTGAGCTCAGCAGGCACTGGCCGACTGCCCACCTGCCACGGCCTGGCTTGAAACTGGAGAAGCAAAGTAGATAAAGCATAAACCATAGACTGCTCTCAGTGAACTAGGGGTGTGGGGTTGTCAGTTGCCTTAAGGACTAATTGCTTCATTGAGAAAGAACTACGGCAGCACTTAATAAGGGTGGGAGGAAGGAGAGGTAGAGAGAGAGAACTTCCCAGAGGAGGTGATAAAAGTCTCAAAGAAGAAAAAGAATTAGCCTGGCAAGTGGTGAGGGTGGTGTAGAGGTCACTCACTTTCCATGCGGGTGGAGGAAACCATTCCAGGAGCTGTAGGAATCTCAGTGCTGGTGGAGGAGGCAGGAGAGGAGGGGATCTTGGAAATCACACCCAAGAGCCTCCAATCCCAGAGGCAGTGTGAAGCAGTAAAGGGTGACCTCAGCTCCCGTGAGAGACCTCAGTCTGTGAAGGAGTGGCCAGAGGTGGGCCAGGCTGGGTCAGCGCAGTGCAGGGGTGAGGTGGAGAGAGGGAAAGGGCCAGATCCTGGAAAAGATTAAGTAATAAAACCAAAGAGGTGAGGTGCAGTGCGGTGGCTCACGCCTGTAATCCCAGCATTTTGGGAGGCTGAGGCAAGAGGATTTCTTGAGCCCAGGAGTTTGATACCAACTTGGGCAACACAGGGAGACCCTGTCTCTACAAAAAAAAAAAAAAAAAAAATAGAAAATTAGCTGGGCATGGTAGCCTGTGCTTGTAGTACCAGCTACTGGGAGACTGAGATGTGAAGACTGCTTGAGCCCAGGAGTTTAAGGTTACAATGAGCTATGATTTCACCACTGCACTCCAGCCTGGGAGACAGAGCAAACTATCTCCAAATAAATACAAAAATAATATAAAAAATTTTTTTTATAAAGACATTTGGTTGGCTGGTCAGGGTGGCTCATGCCTGTAATACCAACACTTAGGGAGGCCGAGGCAGGATAATCTCTTGAGCCAAGGAGTTCAAGATCAGCCTGGGCAACTTGACAAAACCCCATATCTACAGAAAATACAAAAATTAGCTGGCTGTGGTGGCGTGCGCCTGTGGTCCCAGCTACTCCAGAGGCTGAAATGAGAAGACTGCTTGAGCCTGGGAGGTCGAGGCTGCAGTGAGCCGTGATAGTGCCACTGTACTCCAGCCTGGGTGACAGAGCAAAACCTTATCTCAATAAATAAATAAATAAGTTGATTGTTAGATTGGTGTAGGGGCAAGGGAGCAGGAATAAGCCCCTGTTTCCATTTGAGTGGATGAGGCTGTAATGAAATCACCAAATACAATGATGAAGAGAGGAGGAGATCACGCTTGGAGGAGAACAATGCCTCGTTTAATTTGGGATCCGTTACACTGGGGATCCACGTGTGGCATCTCAGCAGAGTTGTCCATTGGAAACTCAGAGTACACATTTACAGTTCAAAAGAGAAGACAAGGCCTGAGGCATTAATGAGTTCCACCCCAACATCCTCCAAACCTGATCTGAAGTTACCATCAAGAACGTTTGCAATGGGCTGGGCATGATGGCTCCCGCTCATGCCTGTAATCCCAGCACTTTGGGAGGCCAAGCTGGGTGGATCACTTGAGCCCAGGAGCATGAGACCAACCTGGCCAATGTGGTGAAACCCTGTCTCTACTAAAAATACAAAACTTAGCCAGGTGTGGTGGTACGTACCTGTAGTTCCAACTACTGGAGAGGCTGAAGTGGGAGAATTGCTTGAGCTCAGGAGGCAGAAGTTGCAATGAACTGAGATCATACCACTGCACTCCAGTCTGGGTAACAGAGTGCAAGGAAATTTGCTCTATCAGCTATGAAAGCACAGAGGGGAGGAGCACGGGGTCGGGGCTGCCTGCAGTCAGATCCTGGCCTCACACCCTCGCCAGGGAAACAGGCTTGCTGGTACAAAGGCTGTGCACCTCAATTTCCTCATGGCAAAGGGAGTGAAGATGGTACCTACGTGGGGTTGTCCTGATGATTAAATGTACTGTGTTTAGAATAGATCTAGCAGAGGGTGTGCCACAGGAGCATAAGCACTTAGAATGACTAAACAGTAGGCATTAAACCAGGGAACACTGGCTCTCATGGGAGCACCATCGCATGAATACATTTAAAACAAAAGACAAAATGGTACGACATTGGCATATTCATACACGGATAAAGTAATGGAAGAAAAGAGGAAAATGTAAGTATAACAGAATGAAAAGAGACCCAAATATATGTGGGAATTTAGTTGGTTAAAAGGTTTCTAATCAATGGAGAAAGATGAGTAATTCAATGAATGGTGCTGGAACTATTCAGTAGCCATCTGAGAAAAAACAACATTATCTCCTTAACTCATAATTTGTACCAAAATAAATTCCACAGGGATCAAAGATTTAAATGAGAAAAAAAAACCCTAGTACCAGAAGAAAATGTGAGATTATTTCATAATCAAGAAGTAGAGACAGTCTTCCTCAGTATGACCAAGCCCCAAAGCCATGGATTAAAATATTAAAATCTGGCCAGGCACGGTGGCTCATGCCTGTAATCCCACCACTTTGGGAGGCTGAGGCAGGCGAATCACTTGAGGTCACGAGTTCAAGACCAGCTTGGTCAACAGGGTGAAACCCTTTCTCTACTAAAGATACGAAAATTAGCTGGGCATGGTGGTGCACCCCTGTAATCCCAGCTACTCGGGAGGCTGAGGCATGAGAATCGCTTGAATCCAGGAAGTCGAGGCGGCAGTGAGCTGAGATCACACACAGATGCACTCCAGCCTGGGCGACAGAGCGAGACTCTGTCTCAAAAAAAAAAAAAAAAAAAATTAAAATCAACCACTTAATTATTTTTTTTAATTCTGCAGAACAAAAACCACAGCACTTTTCTCCTGAGAATGAGTAAGAGGGTCAGGGAATTGAAGAGAAAGTTTGGCATAATCACTGAGGAAACAGGAAGTGGAGTTTGAGGATTCAGCTCAGATGAGAAATTCTAAATCTATGATAGCAGCGTTGTGCATGGCGCATTTTCCCCCAACAGTAGTCAACCATTCAGATTTTGAGACCTTAGTGATTTTTGTTGGTCAGGAATTGTCAGTTGCTACCACCAGGGACCAGAAGTAACAGTGGCTTAAACAAGACAGAGCTGGGTTATTTTTTCCTCTTGTAAACAGATCTGGAAGCAGACAGCACATCACTGTTCTTAGACACTCAGGTTCCTACCTTTCTGATTTACCAGCCCTGATGCTGGCTTCTGTCCCGAAGGTTGCCTCATAGCCCAAGATGGCTGCAAGGATTCCAACCACTATTTCTGGGTTCCTGGCAAAAAATAGGAGAAAGGAAGAAAGGGGAAAAAAAAATCCCACTATGCCTCAACTATCTGTTCCCTTTTAAAGAGTCTTCCTGAAAGACCTAACAACTTCACGTGTGAGAGCCCCCAGCTTTCTCCACACAGCCGACTCCCCCTACCCCAGTTTATATCTTATTGGCTAGAATTTGGTCATATATCCCACAGCTATCTGTAGGGGGAATCCTCCCACTCCAAATAAAATCAATTTTCTGTAACTAAGAATAATTGAATAGATATTGGGTAATCAAGTAGCATTTCCGCCATAAGACACCCCATGATTAGAGATTTGTCAGCTAAGTGTGGCAGAGAGACAGGAGATCACAGGTCAAGGAGCTAGTGAGAAAGCAGGAATGGAGAGCAGAGGGATCAGCAGGGAGTCTGAATAATCTGTAGAAAAGTAGATTATCAAGGGATAAGAGTTCAATGAAGTCTAAGAACAGGTACAGTGGGATAATGACAAAAGGCAGCTGGAACGCTTCCAGGCTTATTCTGTGAGGTCACCATTACCATGATACCAAAGCCAGACAAAGATACTACAAGAAGGAAAAAAAAACAACTACAGACTGATAACCCTGATGAATATTGATGTAAAAATCTTCAACAAAATAATAACAAACCATATTCAACAGCATGGCAAAAGAATTATACACCATGAGCCGCGCACAAGAATCACTTGAACCTGGGAGGTGGAGGTTGCAGTGAGCTGAGATTGTGCTATTGACACTCCAGCCTGGGTGACAGAGTGAGACTCCATCTCAAAAAAAAGAAGAAGGAGCTGAATCGGAAAAAAAAAAAAAAAAAAGGATAAATCAATATACCAATGGAATAGAATACAGAGTCTAGAAATAAACCCTTGTGCATATGGTCAAAAGACTTGACAAGGGTACCAAGAGCACTTAATGGGCAAAGGACAATCTCTTCAACAAATGGCATTGGAAAATTGAATATCCACACCAAAGAATGAAGTTGGATCCTTATCTTATACCATACACAAAATCTAACTCCAAATGGATTAAAGACCTAAAAGTAAGACCCCAAACCATAGGGAAAAAGCCTCATGACTTTGAGTTTGGCAATAATTTCTTGCCTGTGATACCAAAAGCACAAGCCACAAAAGAAAAAATAGACAAATAGGACCACATTAAACTTCAACATGTTTTTTCATTAAAGGACATAATCAACAGAATCCAAAGGCAACCTACAGAATAGGGAAAATATTTGCAAATTATATATCTAATAAGGAGTGAATATCCAAAATATATAAAAACTCCTACAATTCAACAACAACAAAAAATCAACCCAATTTAAAAGTGGGCAGTGGATTTTAACAGACATTTCTCCAGAGATGATATATGCTATGGTCTGAATGTGTCTCCTCAAATCATGTATTGGAAACAGTCCCCAGTGTGACAACTGGGAGGTAGTGTGTTTTGGAAGGTGCTTAGATCATGATGGCTCTGCCAGATGAACGGATTAATGCCATTATAAAAAGGGATTTCAGGAGTGGGTTCACTGTCTTGTGATCTTCTGCCATGTGAGGGCACAGTAATCCTCCCCTCTGGAAGACACAGAAAAAAGCAAGTTGCTGGCACCTTGATCTTGGACTTCCCAGCCTCCAGAATTGTGAGAAATAATTTTTGTTTTGCTTTGTTTTACTTTTCAGCAAACTCTTGTCCAACAGAAGAAATAAATTTGTTCTTTATAAATTATACAAGCTCAGATATTCTTATATATATTAGCAGCACAGGCCGGGCGCGGTGGCTCAAGCCTGTAATCCCAGCACTTTGGGAGGCCGAGACGGGCAGATCATGAGGTCAGGAGATCGAGACCATCCTGGCTAACACGGTGAAACTCCGCCTCTATTAAAAAAAAAAAAAAAAAAAAACTAGCTGGGCGTGGTGGCGGCGCCTGTAGTCCCAGCTATTCGGGAGGCTGAGGCAGGAGAATGGCGTGAACCCGGGAGGCGGAGCTTGCAGTGAGCTGAGATCTGGCCACCGCACTCCAGCCTGGGCGGCAGAGCGAGACTCCTCTCAAAAAAAAAATAAAAATAAAAATATATTAGCAGCACAAAATAGACTAAGACAGTACACAAATCGCCAACAAGCAGATGAAAATGGCCAACTAATCATCAGAGAAATGCAAATCAAAACCACAGAGAGCTATCTCCTTATACCCAGAAGGATAGCTACTATTAAAAATAAATAAGTGTGTAAATGACAAGTGTTGGGAAGAATGTGAAGAAATTGGGGTCCTTCTGCACTGTTGATGGGGGTATAAAATAGTGCAAATGATATAGAAAAAAGCATGGCCTTTCCTCAAAAATTTAAAAATAAAGGCCAGGAGTGGTGGCTCACTCCTCAAATTCCAGCACCTTAGGGGGCTGAGGCGGGCGGATCACCTGAGGCCAGGAGTTTGAGACCAGCCTGGCCAACATGGTGAAACACCATCTCTACTAAAAATACAAAATTAGCTGGGTGTGATGGCAGGCACCTGTAATCCCAGCTACTCGGGAGGCTGAGGCAGGAGAATCGTTTGAACCCAGGAGGCAGAGGTTGCAGTGAGCTGAGATTGTGCCACTGCACTCCAGCCTGGGTGACAGAGCGAGACTTCATCTCAAAATAAATAAATAAATAAATAAATAAATAAATAAATAAATAAATAAGGCTACCATATGATCCAGCAATCCCACTTTTGGGTACATGCCCAAAAGAACTGAAAAGAAAGGTCTTGAAGAAATATTTATACACCCATGTTGACAGCAATACTATTTTCAATGGCCAAGAGGTGGAAGCAACCCAGATGTCCATCAACGAATGGACGGATGAACAAAATGTGGTTTATACATATAATAGAATATTATTCAGTCTTTAAAAGAAATTCTGGGCCAGGTGCAGTGGCTTACACCTGTAATCCCAGCACTTTGGGAGGCTGAGGTGGGTGGATTACCTGAGGTCAGGAGTTTGAGACCAGCATGACCAACATGGTGAAACCCTGTCTCTACTAAAAATACAAAATTAGCTAGGCCTGGTGGTGGACGTCTGTAATCTCAGCTACGTGGGAGCTTCAGGCAGGAGAATCGCTTGAACCCAAGAGGTAGAGGTTACAGTGAGCCTAGATCACACTACAGAACTCCAGCCTGGGTGACAAGAGCAAAACTCCGTCTCAAAAAAAAAAAAAAAAAAGAAAAAGAAAGAAATTCTGACACATACTACAGTATAAATGAACCTGGAAGACATTATGCTAGGTGAAATAAGGCAGTTACAAAATGACAAATATTGTATGATTCTGCTTTTCGGTGGTACCTAGAGATATGAAATTAATAGGAACAGAAAGTAGAACGGTGGCTGTCAGAAGCTGCAGGGAGGAGGGAGTGGGGATTCTTTAAAATAGTGTCAGTTTTGCAAGATAAAAAGGTTCTGGAGATGTTTCATAACAGTGTGAATATACTTAACACTACTGAACTGTACACGTGGTTAAAAGTGAATTCTAGCATTTTTTTTTTTTTTTACCATAAGTAAAATAAAATATAACCTGTTTAAGTTTCAAAGGGAGGGGAAAAACAGAGGGACAGAAGAGTGCTGGAAGGAGGGAAAGTTGCAGAATGGAAATGATACTAGCAATTAATATTTCAGAGTTCCAGTCTCAACATAAAAAAAAAAAGTCCTGTAGAAGTGGAAGGGGAAGTCCCTGGAGTTGAGGGGTACCTCGAGGCCTGGGTTCAGAGGGTGTCTCTGTGGACGTGGAGCCCTTCTGGGAAGAGGTTGGACGGTGGAGCGGATGTCTGTGAACCAGGAGCCCAGTGCTTGGGAAATACTGCAAGGATGCCAGGGGGACAGGATGGGCAGGGTACAGTGGGAGAGGCAGCAGAGGATTCACGGTGGGACCAGCCAGAGGAGGCCTAGTGGTGGCAACAGAACTTCAACAGCCACAAACATGAGTCCCAAGCACAAGGCTCCTGGTTCCTGAAGCCTGGAGGGCAGACCTAGACGCCACCTAGAAGAAAAGCACAGGTGTGGTCTCCCTGAGGACCTGGAGGGAGTGGGGGCAGGGTACCAATGTCAAGGGGAGGGGAGGGGAGAAGTGGCTGGGCAAGGGCTCAGTGGTGGAGGGAGCCAGGTTGGGACTGAGCAGAGAGCTCAAGAGAGAAAGAAACCAAGGGAGGGGGTCAGGGTGAGGGGGTCTCAGGAGGTGACGTGGAGGACAACAGGGAGGACAGGTGGGGACCTCAGGGTGCCAGCTGAGTCCCAGGCCCTTCTTGATGTGTTTGGGTGGAGCAGCTGGTCCCTCTAAGGAGGGCCTCAGCCTAGGGCGCAGCACAGAAGGTGGGATGGAGGCTGCCATCACCCGGATGCCACCCTGACTCACTGTCGGTCCCCCTACAGGTCAGCAGCGGACTAAAGCCACAACCCCAGTCAAGTGAGTGCTGGGCCTCCCCAGGGGGGTGGGGAGGTGCATGTGCAGGCAGTGGCCTGGTTTGGGAAACAGGGAGTATGCTGCTAAGAACCCCACAAACCCAGCCTGCCACAGCCATTGTTGCATCCCCAACTTACCCATCCTTGTCCTCCTTTGTCCTCTAGGGGCCAGGCTCTTGACCTCAGGCTTTCTGTCCCCTAAATACTAGACTAGTGGACTCCGGGTTCCAGCACGAACACTTAGAGTCTCTTTTCTGGAGTGCCCATCTGTGCCCTCTGCCTGCCTTTCCTGGTGTTACTAAGCTTTTCCTGCTCTTCACCTGCTTCCTCTCAGCCTGGATCTTCCAGCTTTTCCATATCGCCTGCTCTCGTTCAATCTGTCCTGTTCCCCTGCTGAATGTGCGGTGGGGGCCCCAGGCTTCCTCTGCCTCCAGCACCTCTCCCCGCTTGTGTGTGCTCAGGAGGGACTCACCAGCCTCTGCCTTGCTCCCCTCTCCAGGCTAGGGCCTCACTTTTCCTTTTTCTGGGCTCTTCCTCTCCACCCTCCTGCCTCTCTTTCCTTTCCTCTGGCCTCTCCTCTCCATGGCTGTAGGTCTCCTGCTGAAGAAAGCATCACCCCTGCCCTTTCTCCTGCGCTGGCTTTTGTCAGCTGCCCTTCTCCTGTCCCTCATCAGGTTCCTTCTCCAACCATTCACCCAGCCTGAGCCCCTGATCAGAAGACCTGAAATTCACACAATTGGTTTGCTTCTCCCAGTTTTAGCCAAGGCAGCACCAGCAGAGAGAAAGCAAGGATTGACCTTTCCTATTTTTCCTCTCCGTGTTCCTCTCATACAAGCAGCTTCCCTAGAAGAACCCAACTTACTGAGCACCGAGGGACCTCTGCTGGGCCACACACAAATTGCCCCTAATTCCTCTTCCAAGCAGCCTCCTCTGAGTCTAAAACCATCACACCCATCCTGAGCAGGGTGGACAGGTTGCAGAGCACTCCCCAAAGAGAACCAGCCCCTAACACGTGTCATAATTATTTTTTCTTTTTTTCTTTTTTTATTTTTGAGAGAGGGTATCGCTCTGTCACCCTGGCTGGAGTGCAGTGGCGCAATCATAGCTCATAGCCTTGAGCTCCTGGGCTCAAGCGATCCTCCCACCTCAGCCTCCTGAGTAGCCTGGACCATAGGCGCACACTACTATGTCGGCTAATTTTTGTATTTATTATAAAGACGGGGTCTTGCTATGTTGCCCAGGCTGGTCTTGTACTCCTGGGCTCAAGCAATGGCCACCTGCCTCAGTCTCCCAAAGTGCTGGGATTACAGGTGCCACCACCCAGCCCATGTCTTAAATGCCCAGCCTCTAACATATTTCCTATCCTCTTGTTCCCACACAGGGAACCCTTCCAAAACACAGAGGAGCCATATGAGAATATCAGGAATGAAGGTGAGTCCTTACCACCATCCTTCCCCATTTTCTACCCCTGGCCCTTCCTGTTTCCCCAAACACCCATTACCTGGGTCCATGCCCCTCTCAGTGTTTTCTTCTTTCCATTCCTTGCCCCTTGCCCCCACGTGACCCTGGTCCTGACCTAGCAGATAACCTCACTCCTAGAGCCCCCTGCCCATCTCTCTCCCCTGGTTGTCACACCACCTGACCTTGGCACACCTTGCTTTTTATTCCTAGGACAAAATACAGATCCCAAGCCAAATCCCAAGGTAAGCAGTCAGACCAGGGCCTGAAGGAATTAGAGAAGCCTGGAGAAGGTGGGGTGGAAGGGAGAGGGGGAGTGTGGTGTGGGCAGGAGAGTCAGATTGTAGGCTTGCCACTAAGATGGGGACAGCTCCATCTCCACTGTCTAACCTTTTCTCTCTGGATTCTCGCCCAGGACGACGGCATCGTCTATGCCTCCCTTGCCCTCTCCAGCTCCACCTCACCCAGAGTACCTCCCAGCCACCATCCCCTCAAGAGCCCCCAGAACGAGACTCTGTACTCTGTCTTAAAGGCCTAACCAATGGACAGCCCTCTCAAGACTGAACGGTGAGGCCAGGCACAGTGGCGCAGGTCTGTAATCCCAGCTACTCTGAAGCCTGAGGCAGAACAGAGTGAGCCCAGGAGTTCAGCGTCAGCTTTGACAATGGAGCGAGATGCCATTGCTAGTTAAAAATGTGTATTAACAATAAAGTAACAAATTTAAAAAGATTGTCTTCAAAACTATTTTTAAAAATCTGAATCCATTAAAACAAGTTTAAAAAGACTGCACAATGACCTTCTTAGAGTATACTACGCTTCCAATAGGAAGGGCCACAGCTTCCAACAATAACCAAGGCCATACAGATGACTCAGAGGCCAGCCAAAGAACTGACAAAAACAGAGCCATCTACTCCAACTCTCTCTTCACCTTCCCAGCCCTGGCCCGTAAAACTAAAAGTACCCCCAAAACTTACTTGAATGTGTGTAAGGAGAAAACTGACATCACCTTCAACTCCTGTCCCTCCCAGTGAAAATGAACTCTAACAGAGAATTCACACCCAAGACCCTTCCTCTAGTACTTTTCTTAGTGACTTCCTTGGGCCAGGGAACATGAGTCCCCAAACCTTGGTAGCCAGCCCAAACCCAAAGCCTGCCCTCAAATCTGATCAGTCTTCCCTATGGTGACAATGAGAGCATCACCTCATTTGACATCATTCACAACCCTATAAGGTAGAGGATGCACTTGCTGGAAGATGAAGAGCAGAACCAGGATGGTGAACATGCTTTTCCCCAGGCCATGGAGGTAGCTAGTGAGGAGCTGAGCCTGAATCTGAATCCAGATCTGCCCTTCTCAATGTCCTCTCAGGACTCAGGTCTCACTGCCTTCCCCAGATGCCTGCACTGTGCAGGCTCCCACCAGAAGCAGTGACACCACGGTGACACCAAGGAGGGCGAGCAGCCAACAGGGGGCAGTTAGAGACCAGCCAAGCCAGTCGACCTGCAACCTGCTTTATTAACAAAGAAACAGCACAACACACACTTGAACCTCGTAGCCAATGAACAGCCCCAGCACTTAGCCACTTCTCCCTCCTGCGCCCCAGAGAAGAGAGAAAAGAAGGGAGTGCAGGAGCACCAGCTACTTCCCAAACAGCGCCACAGGGAAGTCCTCGCCATCACTGTCACTGTGCTGCAGCTCCCCGCTCTGCCCCAGCTCTCTCCCAACATCTTCCATGAGTTGCTCCAGGTCCAGATCACTGGAGGCTTCATCCTCAAGGGGAACACGTCCAGCCTCCTGGGTCAGGGGTTCCCGGAGTCTTGGCTCTTCTTTTGCAGCTGAGGGGCAGGCCCCCTTACATGCTGATAGGCCCAGGTCCTTTGGCACTGTTCTAACTTCTTCTCCCTCTGAAAATCTGGCTGCCAAGGCCTTGCTCTGGGGAGCTTTAAATTTTTTCTTAGGGCCTAAATGAGAAGGTGACAAAGCCGAGAGTCCTATTAGGTCAACCTGTCCTTACCATTTATAAGTCAAACTCCTAAATCTCTATTTCCAAAAAATCTCTGGAAAAGATGACCTTTCTCAATACAAAGAATATGGACTTTGGGATCAGAAAGAGAGTTAAGCCGTCCGCCCTATGCTAGTCATCAGCCTTGAGCAATTTTTAAATCCTTTGAGCCTCAGTTTTCTGATATCTAAAATGGGAATACCCAGTGAGAGAGTTATTGAAAAAAATTTAAAGGAGCAGGCATGAAAGTATCTCTTTAGCCAGACCTTGGCAATACTGAGTAAGTGTTACTTCTCTTCTACCACTCTCCTGCCCCTGGGCTAAATCAAATCAGGAATCATTCTGTTTCTATAGTGTGTGCTGGGTGCAGTCCGACATGCGCTTTCATTCTAATTTTCATTCATTCGGTAAAGTAATGAAAAGCTGTAAAATGGTTAAGAAATGATTCAGGGAGGGGAGATGCCGACAGGCACCTCATTCCCCTTAGTTTTTCCGAGGTCTTGAGCCTTACCTGGCTGGTCAGAATCTGAATTCCCTTGGCCTTCTTTCCTTCCCATTCTGAGTGCAGGAGGAGCTGTGGATTTCCTGCCCAGAGATCTCTTCATTATCTTCCTCTGCAGCATCCTGCCTCGGCCATCTGCTGTGCCTGCACCACCCCCAAGTCCCAGTCATGAGGGAAATGTGCTTATTTCTCTCTAAATGACAACTCAGCAAGGGCAGATGGACACTGCACATTGAGTCTCTGCCCTGCCCCACATCTTCTGCTCAGTCTCAATCTAGTGAGTTCTCCTAGTGGCCTCTGGCTCTTTTTCAACATCTTTTTCCACCAGTTCTCTCTTTTTTTCTTTTACCCCCTGGATCTTCTTCTCTTTACAGTTCTCCTCAGAGTCTACCTTCTCCAGGAAGCCATCCTTCTTGGCTAAGAACGTAAAACCTTCTGTCTTTCATCTCAGATTTTATAATTCAGTACAGAGAAGCAAGGGGGCTCCAGCTCCCCACTGACACTATGGGTGAGTGTTGCCTGTTTTCTCAGGTCCTGGCACTGAGATGGGCAGTGAGGTCCACCTACCTGCAGACTCCCTCTCTACCACTTCCCTGCCTTAACTGTGGGATGTGCCCCATTTCCAGCTGGCCTGCTTACCTCTTGGCTTGGTTTTTTGGGTCTGTATTTTGACTTGCTTACAAATGGGCAAAGTTGGGTCCTGAGGATAGGAGAGAAAGTTTAAAAAAAAAAGATAAATTAAGGCCCCTAGCTGTTTTTAATAGAGAAGGATGCTATAGAATGACAGGTGGGCTTTGGGGAATCAAAGTAGCTTCTGTGAGCCTGATATTGTTTAAATTTATGGCAACACAGAGAAAAATGTGTAGTCACTTTCCCAGTCTGTTGGTATTCATCAATGCAAGGCTTTAGGCATAAAAGGAAATAAAGCTAGGCCACGAGTATGATAAAAATTGCTAAATAAAAAATTAGAAGAAAAAGTGAAAATATATATTTCCTATACCTGGAAAACAGATGCTAAGAAAACAAGTGAATGAAAATCCTCCAGGTCCACGTAGGGGAGAAAGAAGTAGAAAGAAACAACTGCTATTCTCTGAATTGCTCCCCGAAAAGTCAAATAAATACAGTAGGAACTGAAATTATACTCAAGAAAGAAGTTCCTAGAGATGTGGAAAATTAGAGAATAAAGAGGAAAGAAGAGACCTAGAAACCCCCAAATATCCGACAACTGGGGCTCCCTCAAGGCAGGGGCAGGATGGCTCCTTAGTAAATATAAGTCCATGCTAATGAGATCGTTACAGGAAGCTCCTAAAAGGAAAAGGAAACCCCCAAGATCCTTGTCTAAACAATTTTTCTTTTTTTTTTTTTTTGAGAGGGAGTCTGGCTCTGTTGCCCAGGCTGGAGTGCAGTGGCGTGGTCTCGGCTCACTGCAAGCTCCACCTCCCGGGTTCAAGCGATTCTCCTGCCTCAGCCTCCCGAGTAGCTGGGACTACAGGTGCCCACCACCACGCCTGGCTAATTTTTTGTATTTTCAGTAGATGGGGTTTCACCGTGTTAGCCAGGATGGTCTCGATCTCCTGACCTCGTGATCTGCCTATCTTGGCCTCCCAAAGTGCTGGGATTACAGGAGTGAGCCATCGTGCCCAACCATCTAAACAATTTTTAAAGCTAATCTTGGTCAAGTGTGGTGGCTCATGCCTGTAATCCCAGCACTTTGGAAGGCTGAGGTGGGAGGACCACTTAAGCCCAGGAGTTTGAGATCAGCCTGGGCAACCTGGCAAAACTCCATCTCTATAAAAATAAAAACTGAAATTAAAGCTAATCTTACTGTTTTCTCTACTTCCTCCTTTTCCAACTCTTCCTCCTTTTCCAACTCTTCCTCCTCCTTTTTCTCCAAGCAGGATCCTGGGCTGTTCAAACCAGAGAGCTGTAAGTCTAGAACAGGAAAAGGAAAGAAAGGCTAAATTATTCATACCATAAAATAGTGAGTTAATGAAGCTGATCACAGATAATCTGTCTTCTAACTGTATCTTTTGTGTGCAAGTGGTATTTTCTCCACAAAATGTGATCCCAGATTATCACATTTCCAACCTTTTCAAAGTCCATCACTATTCAATACACCCTCCCTCCCCATCCTGTTTCTTCCATTCCTCTCTCATCTTCCCATCCATCCTGGATACTGGGTCAATGACATTCACAAGAGTCTATTTTGTTTGTTTGTTTGTTTGTTTTTTTTTTTTTGAGACGGAGTCTCACTCTGTCACCCAGGCTGGAGTGCAGTGGCCAGATCTCAGCTCACTGCAAGCTCCGCTTCCCAGGTTTACGCCATTCTCCTGCCTCAGCCTCCCGAGTAGCTGGGACTACAGGCGCCCGCCACCTTGCCCGACTAGTTTTTTGCATTTTTTAGTAGAGATGGGGTTTCACCGTGTTAGCCAGGATGGTCTTGATCTCCTGACCTCGTGATCCGCCCGTCTCGGCCTCCCAAAGTGCTGGGATTACAGGCTTGAGCCACCGCACCCGGCCAAGAGTCTCCTATTGATGACAGAGAATATAAAATAAAGAAAAACATGGGCTGCTGCCCTCATGAAAGAATCCCTCCCATCCCTCTCCAGTCCTCAGCCTCCATTTATCCTACCTTTTCTTTCCCCATTACTGTTAGATCCATTGAATCGGCTCCAGAAACCAAATAAGTTAACCCGTTCCTAAGGGAACCAAGAAACAAAAGCATCATCCACTACCTTCTCAGGGGCAGCTTTTGCCTTCTGTCTTCTGGAATTTAGTTATGATGAAATTCAGATTCATTTTCCATACCAAAATAATAATAATAATAATAATTATTATTATTATTATTATTATTTTTGAGACAGAGTCTCGCTCTGTCACCCAGGCTGGAGTGCAGTAGCTGGATCTCAGCTCTCTGCAAGCTCCGCTTCCCGGGTTTACGCCATTCTCCTGCCTCAGCCTCCCGAGTAGCTGGGACTACAGGCGCCCGCCACCTCGCCCGGCTAGTTTTTTGTATTTTTTTAGTAGAGACAGGGTTTCACCGTGTTCGCCAGGATGGTCTCGATCTCCTGACCTCGTGATCCGCCCGTCTCGGCCTCCCAAAGTGCTGGGATTACAGGCTTGAGCCACCGCGCCCGGCCGGTCTCAATCTCTTGACCTCGTGATCTGCCCGTCTCGGCCTCCCAAAGTGCTGGGATTACAGGCTTGACAAAATTATTATTATTATTATTATTATTGAGACAGGGTCTTGCTCTGTCACCCAGGCTGGAGTGCAGTGGTACAATCTTTACTCACTGCAACCTCGCCATCCCAGGCTCAAATGATCCTCCTGCCTCAGCCTCCCAAGTATGTGGGACTGCAGGCATGCGCCACTATGCCTGGCTAATTTTTGTATTTTTTGTAGAGATGGGGTTTTGCTGTGTTGCCCAGGCTGGCCTTGAACTCCTGGACTCAATGGATACACCTGATTTGGCCTCCCAAAGTGCTAGGATTACAGGCGTGAGCCCCCCGCTCAGCCCTCATTTTCCATACCATTTCCACGTGAAATTACACATTAGGCTTATCTGACCTTTTATGGAGATTAACTAATTATAATCTCTATTTCCAGTTTGTTTCTAATTTAAAAAATCAGGGAAATTGGGAGGTGAAATTTTCACTGTTTTTTACTCTCCATCCCACCCCCACCAACAGAATTTGAGCATAAAAACTGACTCCACAGAAAAGAGAGGTTAGGGCACTTATATCTGAAACTTGAAGTGAAATATGGAGGTAAGATGGGCCCCTAGCACAAGCCATCTTTGTCTGGACTGAGAAACAATACCACTTGTCCAAGAGCAGGGAAAAGAATGGGTGTGGTCTGAACACCCTCCCACCTGAATGCTGATCTGTTCTGCTTCTTGAGCCATCATCAGGGCCACCTCCAGTTTCTGGCTGCAGTCATTTCTGCGCTTTTTCTGAAATGGAAGAAGATTAGAGCCAATGATAAATATTGACTTAAAGATTAGAGTAATGGCCAGGTGCAATGGTTCACACCTGTAATCCCAGCACTTTGGGAGGCTGAGTTGGGTAGATCACGAGGTCAGGATTTCAAGACCAGCCTGGCCAAGATGGTGAAACCCCATCTCTACTAAAAATACAAAACTTAGCTGCTAGCTGGGCATGGTGGAGGTTGCCTACAATCCCAGCTCCTCAGGAGGCTGAGGCAGAGAACTGCTTGAACCCGGGGGGCAGAGGTTGCAGTGAGCTGAGATCACGCCACTGCACTCCAGCTTGGGGTACAGAGCAAGACTCCATCTCAAAAAAAAAAAAAAAATTGAGTCACTAATAAATATTAGCAAAGTGACCCCAGCATACTGCTACCCATCTGACATTCTCTTCAACTACAACATTTATTTCCAGTTCCTAGTATTGATACGATACTCCTACTCTTAATATTTTGGGATCAGACATAACACCCCCCATCCGTCTAATAAACATCTCACCAATTCCTAACTATATATATGTATATATTTGGAGGCAGAGTCTCACTTTGTCACCCAGGCTGGAGTGCAGTGGTGTGATCTCAGCTCACTGCATCCTCCACCTCCCTGGTTCAAGCAATTCTTCTGCCTCAGCCTCCTGCTGGGACTACAGGCACACAGCACCATGCCCAGCAAATTTTTTGTATTTTAGTAGAGACAGGGTTTCACCATGTTGTCCGGGTGGTCTCAAACTCCTGAGCTCAGACGATCTGCCCACCTCGGCCTCCCAAAGTGCTGGGATTACAGGTGTGGGCCACCACACCTGGCCCTAGCAATATTTTCAACCAACATTTTGGTGTCCTCTCCAAAGTGAATCCCATGGAAATTTGAAAAGAGGATTATAGGAGACCAGGTGATTTCACTTTGAAACTTCTGACAAGTTTCTTTAGATCCAGCTGTTTAATACTCATTGCTTGATTTTCTAAAGCCCCTGAGCCACTAAGCCTCTGCTCATTTGCAAGGCTGGTCAAACCCAAAGTGACTACAGGGAAGAAATGTGATTGTGCTAATCCAATGGTTCTCAACCGGGTAGACTATGCCCTCCAGAAGGCAGCTGGCAATGGCTAGAGATAATTTTTTGGTTGTCACAACCACAGGCAGGGGGCAGAGGGTGGAGGTAGGAGCTGCTGCTGGTTAGATGCCGCTGGAGCCTAGGGATGCTGCTAAACATCCCATGATACACAGGACAGCCCTCTACAACCAAAAATTATCTCCCCCAAAATGCCAATGCCAACAGTGCTGAGACTGAGAAATCCTGAGTTAATTTGTGCCTTCATTTCTGCCACACCTGCTTTGGCTAAACTGTAGAAAAACCTCATCCTCAGAATGGCCCCCCATCTGCAGGCAGGGAAGGGGACTGAAAAAAATAATTGCCCTGCTGCAGTCCTGGGAGCAAGAAGAGTCCTTCATGAATTACCTCACCCTTGGCACACCTGGTCAGACACAGAACTTTCTCCCGACATGGCTTAGCCTGGGAGAAAATCAGGTTTAATAAAAGGAGGATTTCATTTCCTCTATATCACAACAGAACCCCAAGATGTGCTCACCATGCCTGATAGCTCCAGGGACAGCTCCTGGAAGTTCTTCAGCATATTGACTGGGATCCATGCACGAGAAACTGTTTCTCCAAAAAATGTCACGTGGTACTTAGACTGAAATAAAAGATGGTCCTGTTATGGACTCCTGTCCTGCTCCCTGCTTTTCTCCTCTAGCCAGAAGGAGGTGCTGGGCCTCACATGCCCCCTTGAAGCCTGACTCATCTACCCTATCCTCGTTCCAATTGTTCTTCCACTCTAACCTCAGGAATCCTAGCCAAAGCATATTTATCAAAACCACTAATGCCCTGACAGTGGATAAATATTTAATTAGATACAAGTTTGTTTCTATTATATGTGTGAGCACTTATCTCTGTGTTTGTCCTCCTAGTTAAGTATCTGTTTTCACTTGTGTCTGCTGGTTATGTCCATGTCTCTTATCTGTACATCTGTGAGGATGGATTTGTTCATTACTTTGGCCTGAGCTCCTTCTTACCCTGAACCAGGAAACTCACCGGCAGGGAATCAAGATGGGAAGTAAAAAGAAAATATTCTCCTAAGTCAGGATCAGATTCTATCATGCCTGGCCACCTGGAGAAGATAGTTGGGTGCAGGGTACAGAAGAGAAGGGGTTAGATGAACAGAACACAACCTCATCAATGTACATGCACAGAAAAGAGCAGTATGATTTTTTTTTCTGAGACAAGGTTTCACTCTGTCGCCCAGGCTAGAGTGCAGTGTTACAACCATGGCTCACTGCAGCTTCAATCTCCCGGGCACAAGTGATCCTCCCACCTCAGCCTCCTGAGTAGCTGGGACTACAGGCAAATGCCACCACACCCAGCTGTTTATTTTTTGCAGAGATGGGGTCTCACTATATAGCCAGGACTGATCTCAAACTCCTGGGCTCAAGCAATCCTCCCACCTTAACCTTCCAAAGTCCTGGGATTACAAGTGCGAGTCACTGCGCTCAGTCAGCAGTACGCTTTGCAAAAAAAGGATCTAAAAAATAGATTCCTCTGCCATTAGCCCCCTCTAGTGGTCACTACTCAATGACTCAGATGAGGAAGTGACTTCCATCAATGCACACAGGAGTTCAGAATACACCTAGTGAAGGTCTTATCCTTCTGAGCCATCCCATAATCCTAAAAACAAAATCTTTGACTAGGGACATCTCCAAAGAAGAAACTATTCCACTTTTCCTTGTTCCCTTTACTTTGTATCTCTCAATCTCAATATTTTTATTTATTTTTAAGATGAGGACTCACTGTCACCCAGGCTGGAGTGCAGTGGTGCAATCTTGGCTCACTGCAACCTCTGCCTCCCAGGTTCAAGTGATTCTTCTGCCTCAGTGTCCTGAGTAGCTGGGACTACAGGCGTGCGCCACCACATCTGGTTAATTTTTCTATTTTTTAGTAGGGACAGGATTTCACCATGTTGGCCAGGCTGGTCTCAAACTTGTGTGCTCAGGTGATCTGCCCGCCTTGGCCTCCCAAAGTGCTGGGATTACAGGCGTGAGCCACTGCGCCTGGCCAATCTCAATATTTTTAAATGCCTCAGATCCACCCTCTTCTTTCTACCAGCTGGGGTAGCACTATCAGACCCTTTTTTCCAGGGAGCTATCACCTCCACGCTGAAACCTCCAGAAAACATGCTCTTTCAAAGCCTTCAGGCATGGTACTTTATCTTTTCTCTCACCCCCTGCTCTTTCTAAGGCCAGAACCATTTCAAGTACAGATGTTTTCCATTTGCTTCCATCCCTGCTTGAATCTACCTCTCCCAAGTTTGTGAAGGATGCTCTGACTGTGTCATGGTGCCCTACCAGGGGTAACCGTATTGCTTGGCCCAGATGATGGATCCTGGGATGTAGGAGGCATAGGCCACATCACTTTCAAGCCCTTTCCAGGTCTCCTCAGGAATATCACAGCGATTATACTGCATATCTGCTGAAAGAGAGAAGGAATGAAGGGACAGGAAGAGACTCATAAAGAGAAAGAGGTGAATGAGGGTTGGGGAGAGGACAAGAAGGAAATTGGTATATGCAGCAGGTGGGACCAAAAGGGCACCTGGGAGATCAGCATGGAGGAAGAACAATAAAGACCCATGGAGGAAATGCAGCTGGAACCAGGGGAAGTAGGAATGCTGCCTCCTCATACTATAGAAAGAGATTCCACACTCCTGCTTGCACCCCCGCATGTCTGATTGTGCTCCTGTCTATGGAGCATCATAAGAATAATTTCTCTGAGACTCTGTTTTCTCATCTGTAAAATCATTGGGCTGGACTAGATCATCATCATCTCTTCCAACTAGTTTCAAACATCCTAGAATTCTAAGCGCACCAGATCTCTCTCATCTGTTTTTCCTCATATATCCTATATCCCTCCCTATCCACAAACCCAATACCAATATTCTAATCAGGATTGACAGGGGCAGACCAGTGCTCATACATTTAGATTCCAGGCCCCTCCCCACAATATCACTTTGCAGAGCATCTTCATCCAGCCTTTTCTGCCCAGATTCATCTCCATATGAAAGGCAGATCCTTCCTCTCTCCCAAGCACTACAAGGACCCATTGAGTGCTAACTATATTTACGTAGTATTTAATCTAAAGGATAAGTGCAGAGAAAGAAAGGGAGGAACAATAAAACGTGAATAAAAACATTTCCAGTCTTTTCTACCTGTGTTCTGATCACAGGACCAATTATCTGGGAGAACTGAGGGGTCAATGTTCCCACACAGCCGCCTCCATTTCCCACAGTTTGGGAAGGAACACTGGACCCAGACCAGACACTGACCTGTGAGAGGAAAAAAATGAAATAAGAGACTTAAAAATATGCTCTTCCTTCTTTAATCCAACTAAAATCAGGATAACCCTCCCAACTCCCAGAATCACATAGCCAGAGAGACATGAGAGATCAACCAGCCGGATCCCTGACTTGTAAGTGGGAAACCAAGGCTCAAAGAGGTAAATGGCTTGCTGAGGATCAGCTAACTTGGTGATAGAGCTGAACTTAGAACTCAAGTATCATGCCTTGATCTTTTTCCTGTACTAGGCTACCATATCTCCCCACCCCAAGGCTGAAAGGAATGTTTCTTGTATTGACAGTTCTCAAATTAAAAGGCTGCCTGACATCTTTCCAGATAGTGCCTTGTTCTCTGCTGGCATGACACTACTGAAAAGATCTTTTGAAGGACCAACCTGCATCTCTTTTGTGCACAACATCCAGAGTTCTTATCCAAATCCCAACTGATTTACCTGTCACCAAATCACCAAGTTGCAAACTTTAGGACCAACAGCGTTGGAGTTCACTCTTCTCCAAAAGACAGAGGTCTAAGCCTATCACTTCTCCATCAACTATTAACTTTGGGCCCTGCTCAAATGCCAAGTCTTCCTTTTATCCATTACCTTCCAGACCCCTACCTCTCCTAAGCTGACTCATGTCTCTCAGCCTCTCCCTTCTCCCACCGAAACTCTTCCATTGTGGTCTTGGAAACTCCACTGACTTGAGCAACAAAAGTCCACATATCCTCAACCTCCAATCTGAACTTCTATCTCCTTTTTGAAGCCTGGAGACCCACTAATGACACTGCCCCACCTAAACCACCCCCACCTGCAACCCTGTAAATGGAGTCAGTTCCTCTCACACTCCCCATGTCTCTCGGGACAGAAAGTCAGGCTGGCATTATCATTACCCCATTGCTACTACTCCCCAACTCTTATAAAAACCCTTCCTCCCTTGAGGTCTATGCCATGGGACTATCCTCACCTCTTATATCCCTTGTAGAGATGCTGGCATCTGATTCAGTCTTCTCTCCACCTCCTGCCTTCATTCCAAATGACCTCTATATCCACAAGAACTCCTCATATAGCACCCCATTCTTTCAGTGTCTTGACTTTTTTCCTCATGTCACCTCTGGAACCCACTCCCACTCCTGCATGCCCCACCCAGTCATCTGCAGGAACTGCACACCGTCTGAGCCACTTATCCAAACATCCTCTCTATAAAAATGCCCCATCTTCCACCTCACTTGCTCAAAGACTCCTATAGCAACTTTCATTTTATCTGGCTCTCCAACCCACTGCCCACTACCATCCTCTCCATCTGGAAGCAATTTCCATTCTTCACTCTGTTCCACTCTGGTTTGATTACTTGACGCTTACTTGGATTCTCTTGTAGACACCTTCAGCTCCCTTTCCCACTGTCCTTCTTCCTACCCAGATGACAAAACACCAACGGGAATGAACCCTCTCTCCAGCTTTTCTGACTCTACACTCAAGCAATTGAGTTGACAGAGAAAAATCACATAACAGACACATAGGTATTGCTAAATATTCACTATTTAACATTATCAACCAACATATTTCTCTAGTAAGTTCACTGCCTCCCACTGCCAAATTTTACCTTAAATACCTGATCATAAGGGATGGCTCCAAATCCCATCCCTCCAGAATCATCCCTCAGAAAAGAAGGTGATTTGCATTTGGGTCCTTTCAAAATATCACAATATAAGAGATCACTTGCGCAATTACTTTTTTTTTTTGAAATACAGTCTCGCTCTGTTGCCCAGGCTGAAGTGCAGTGGCACAATCTCGGGTCACTGCAGCTTCCACTTCCCAAGTTCAAGCGATCCTCCTACTTCAGCCTCCCAAGTAGCTGGGACTACAGGCACGCACCACTACACCCAGAAAATTTTTTGTATTTATTGGTAGAGGCAGGGTTTTGCCATGTTGCCCAGGTTGGTCTTGAACTCCTGGGCTCAAGCGATCCCCCCCCTCAGCCTGCCAAAATGCTGGGATTACAAGGGTGAGCCACTGTGCCTGGCCTTAATTACCTTATCTTAAAGAACAAAGTACTGGTTCTGGGACTAATATGTTAGTCTGAAATGACAGTTGCCAATAGTAGTTTTGGATGTTTACAGAGGTGACCTAGCAAGACTAGAAAAATAGAGTAGGAGGAGAGGCCAGGAGTCAAATAAATTAATACAGATCAATAATACAAATTGTTAGCTGTGAAAGCAATGAGTACTTACAAGAAAATGAGTAGGAAAAAATCACTATAATGATATGGAACTGGAAATTTATGGCTTGGAATGATATTTTTGACAAGAACATTGTACTTTTTAAAAAAGTTTCAAGTAACCTAAAGGAGAAGATAATGTGCTCTGGAAAACTGTTTTGATGCCCAGATGTGGCTCTATGATAATGAAGACTGATGTCACAGACACCTGTTAAGAGGATTTCACTTGACCACTCATTCCTGAAACACTAGTTTCCTGTGTTCTCTGATGTCTCATTCTCCTGTCCCCCTCTCCTCAATTTTACTGGCAACTTCCCCCGCAGTCTTCTTTGCTGGGTTCTCCTTGTTCTTCAATCTCTAAATGTCAGGGGTCCCAAAGCCCAATCATGGGCCTTCTCTCCCCATGATACACTTTCTCCTGAGGCAAACTCACCCATTCCCACGGCTTTGAAATCCATTTTCATACCTGACAGAACACAGCTGTCTACTTACAGCCTCTGTTCTGAGTTCCAGATTCCTAAGCCACCTTGTTCTTTGATACCTCTATTTGGATGTCTCACAAGGATCTCAAACCTAAATGTACCCAAACCTGAATGCTTAATTTTATCCCACAAACTTTTTCTTCCTCCACTCTTTCCCATCTCCCTTCACGTAACTGTTCAAGCCAGAAACCAATCATCCTTGACATACCCTCTCCTGCTCCAACCTTCCAGTATCCAATTCATTACCAACTTGTAACAATTTTACCTCCAAAACATACCTTAAGACCATCCACTTTTCTCTTTCTCTACTTTCATCATCCTAATCCATTTTTTTATTTTTATCTTATTTTTTAAATATTTTTTTTGAGACAGGGTCTTGCTCTGTTACCTAGGCTGGAGTGACGTGGTATGAACATAGCTTATTGCAACCTCAAATTCCTGGGCTCAAGTGATCTTCCTGCCTCTGCCTCCCAAAGTGCTGGGATTACAGATGCAAACCACTATACTCAGCCATCATCCTAATCGAAGCCTAATACCTAATCCTCATACTAACATCTTAACTGGTCTATTCCTGTCTTCTCCCCATACTCCATCTCCAATTAATCACCAAAGGATCCTTTTAAAACATTAAAGATGTCACTTCCCTGGTTAAAACCCATCAGTGGCTTCCCCCTGCACTTAGGGTAAAATGCTCACTCTGTACATGGTCTTTGACCTAGCCACTGCCTCCCTCTTTCCAGTCATCCAGAGCCACTTTCCCAACTTGCCTCCCCTTGCTCTCTAAGCTCTGCAATCACACTGGCTTTCTTTTAGTATCTGGAACATGCCACACTTCACCCTACCTAAAACTCTTTCTTCACTTGGATAACTTCTACTCTGCCGTCAGGTTTTAGCTGAAATACTGTTTCTTTAGAAATGTACTCCCTGACCAGCCCAATCTTACTTCCTCTCATGATACACTGCTCTTTTCCTTCCCTGTACTTAAGTACTTAACGCAAATTGTATTCATTAAGTAATCCTTCCTACTTCAGGAGCACTCACCTCTCCTTGGCAACTGTAAGAAACGGGAAGAATGGTTTATTTATAGCAGGAGACTGATAAATCCACTGCAATCACAATTCAACTCACAAGCACCACCTAGAGGGTGAACTCCCATCTGCCAACCTAAGATCTAATCCATGCAGTAATTCTTTTTTTCCATTTCTTTTTAAATATAAATTCACTATTTTTTTCTTTTTTATAGAGACAGGGGTCTCACTATGTTACCCAGGCTAGTCTTGAATCCTGGACTCAAGCAAGCCTCCTGCCTCATCCTCCCAAAGTGCTAAGATTACAGGCTTGAGCCACTGTGCCAGGCCCCTTGCAGTAATTCTGAGAAGTACAGGAGACAGAGCAACACAAATCTAATGACACCAATTTATTTGAACTAACCAGAGATCAGGTCAGTGGGGTCTGCAGTATCCCTAAAGTTCTCAACAAGCACATCTGAGTTTATATAGTCACATACAACCAAAAGAAAAAACCTTTTAGCTTCCTTTTTGACTCTATCTAGAAACTCCCTTCGGGTAGTCTGAACTCCAGGCCACCTGGTTGTTCAAATTAGACTTATACCTCAGTGCCTTATGTTACTATGTCATTATAACAAGAGGAATGGTTTATTAACCTGAACTACCTTTTTTTGTGCCTGCATAGTCTTGGAGTTTTCTTCCAAGTATGTTCAAATTATATTATGCTTCCACAACCAAAACCACATATATGTACACATACAGATTAGACACTAGGTAACTTTTTATTCCACTGTTCCTTAAACTTGGAACTTGTTCTGTCTTTTTGCATTATGTTTTGAAGTTTTGTTTTTGTTTGGTACAAGTGGGTTTAGACTGTCGTCTATTTATTTAGTTTTTTAGAAATAGGGTCTTGCTCTATCACCAAGGCTGGAGTGGCACGATCATCGCTTACTGCAGCCTCCAATTCCTGGGATCAAGAGATCCTCCGACCTCAGCCTCTTGAATAGCTAGGACTACAGGCATTACCACCACACCCAGCTAATTTTTTTTTTCTTGTAGAGATGAGGGTCTCGCTGTGTTGCCCAAGCTGGTCTCAAACTCCTGGTCTCAAGTGATCCTCCTGCCTTAGTATTTTTGAATTTTTGGACACACTAGTATATTGTATGATCTATTTTATTTCTTGTCATAAAATTTACCATTATCAGGCCGGGCACGGTGGCTTACACCTGTAATCCCAACACTTTGGGAGGCCGAAGCAGGCAGATCACAAGGTCAAGAGATTGAGACTATCCTGGCCAACATGGTGAAACCCCATCTCTACTAAAAATACAAAAATTAGCTGGGCGTGGTGGCATGTGCCTGTAGTCCCAGCTACTCGAGAGGTTGAGGCAGGAGAATCACTTGAACTCGGGGGGTAGAAGTTGAAGTGAGCGGAGATCATGCCACCGCACTCCAGCCTGGCGACAGAGCAAGACTCCATCTCAAAACGAAACAAAACAAAAAACCCCTCCCTCAACTCTGTACCCATTCCTTTTTTGTTTGTTTGGTTTTGTTTTTGTTTTCGAGACAGAGTCTCACTTTGTTGCCCAGGCTGGGGTGCAGTGGCACGATCTTGGCCCGCTGCAAGCTCCGTCTCCCAGGTTCAAGCGATTCTCCTGCCTCAGCCTCCAAGTAGCTGAGACTACAGGCACACGCCACCACACACGGCTAATTTTTGTACTTTTAGTAGAGATGGCGTTTCACCACATTGGTCAGGCTGGTCTTGAACTCCTGACCTTGTGATCCACCCACCTTGGCATCCCACATAGCTGGGATTACAAGCATGAGCCACCACGCCCAGCCTCCATTCCTTTTTATCTACCATCTTCTCCCTCTTACTTTCCATATCTAAACTAATTGAAAAAGTGTTTACTCTTCAACTGGCTATAAGCTGCCATTCAAACTTACCAACCCTTTCAGTAGCTGTAACCAAACCCCTAACGGCCTCCTAATCGTGATATGCTTGAGCTTATGTTTATCCTCTTTGACTTCTTTACAATGGCATTTGACATGGTTGAGCACCCCTCTTTCTTTAAATTCTCTCCTCCCCTGGCATCTATAATACCACTCCTGATTTTTCTATTACCTTTCTTACTACATCTTCATTTTCCTCCTGGGAAACATCTAAAATGCTTTGTACATAGTAGGCACCCAGTAACTATGGATTATGTGAATAAATGACTCAATGAATGAAATCATTCTCTCAGCAGCATATTCCGCAACAAGCAGCTGTGAGAGATTAACTATATTCTTTGCAGAGTTTCCTCTAACATCCTAACCCTGCCTCTCTGCTCTATCTCAAATTTTCAGGCCAAACAGGTTTGCCAAACCAACTGAACTCACCAAAACCACTTATCTCTCCTTTTTGCAGGTCCCTGATCTGAGAATGATCCTGAACTGTCTCCTTTAGTTGGTCTTCCTGTCTGTGCTCATGTCCACCTTGAGTTTTCTCCACCTTCTCATCTTTTGGGAAGAAAAAAGAAAACGTGGGGTGGGGAGATGAAGAAGACAATCTTTCTAGATAGTAAAGGTCAGTGAAAGAAGAAAGAAGAATCACAGCCTAATAGTCTCAAGTCTTGGGCTGAAAATTCTCAGCCTGCCCATGGTCCCATTCCCTAATTTCTAGAGCAAGTACTTGAGCCAGGTTTCAAAGTATATCTGACTGTACTTACGAGCTTCCTTCTTTCTTTTGCTTAAGGTGAGTCTATTGGATTTCTTCTTAGAGGGTACAGGATCTGGCTGGCCTAGCTTAGACGTTCTTATCTTAGGGGCAGCTTCACCTTCCCAAGACACTGAAATCTCTTGAGTATGTGGTACCTCCTCTCTGAAAATGAGGTTTTATTTTAATGAAAGGTAAACATAGAGCAATTGCAGAACCTTCTTTTGAAAAAACCCAAGAGTAAAAGGAAGACAGATGAATCCTAAGCTTTCTAAGGCCTCCTGAGGCCATTTCATCCATCTACTTGCCTGTTTTTCCCAACTCAAACAGGTATCTTTCCTGAGCTGAGAGAAATCTATAGAAATATGATAAATGACCAGAGAGACAGACAAACGGACAGATAGATAGACTTACTGACCATGATTTACCAATGTGTAGTCCATTCTGTGTTCAACTTGCCCCACCAAAATAAACTTACCCATTAGCATTATCAGTATCAGTAGCAGAAGCAGTAATTCCTGGCTCCTTGGCTGACTGGGTGGATACTATGGGCTGGGCACAGGAAGTCTCTGCAAAATCAAGGCCAGATCCCATCCCTCCCAAAACAAAATACTATAAGCAGAGAAGCAAAAAAACAAAAAAGCCACTCTATTATTCCCTAACATTTTCTCTAAAGTGTCTTCTCCCTGTCATCTGAAAGAGCCTACCTTTGGCCTCTTGTCATATCATAGAACTTTAAATATTTAAATTTTCAGGAAAAACTGCAAATATGTATCTTTCTGCAAGCCTTTCCAGATTGATTTGCCTTATTCCAGGATGGCCAGGTAATGATAATTTTGTATACATAAAAAAATTACAGGCTAAGCACAGTGCCTCACGCCTGTAATCCTAGCACTTTGGGAGGCTGAGGTGGGTAGAATGCCAAAGCTCAGGAGTTCAAGACAAGCCTGGGCAACATGGTAAAACCCTGTCTCTACTAAAATTCAAAAAATTTGCCAGGCATGGTGGCATGCACCTGTAGTCCCAGCTTCTTGGGAGGCTGAGGCAGGAGAGTTTCTTGAACCTGGGAGGCGGAAGTTGCAGTGAGTCAGGATTACACCACTGCACTCCAGCCTGGGCAACAGAGCAAGACTCTGTCTTAAAAAAAAAAAAAAATTATATATATATATACACACACACACACATATATACACACACTGCATTTTATATCATTTGTGGCTCAAACTCCTAGGAATAGAAGTATACCTAAGAATGGCTGAAATGTCAGACTGTTCTCTTCAGTCTCACGAATTTATGGAGAAGCCTTCATAGAGGTTAGTTGTTTTTTTTTTTTTGAGACAGAGTCTTGCTCTGTCGCCCAGGCGGGAGTGAAGTGGCGCAATCTCAGCTCACTGCAACTTCCACTGGGACTAGAGGCACATGCCACCACGCCTGGCTAATTTTTATATTTTTAGTAGAGATGGGGTTTCACCATGTTGGGCAGGCTGGTCTCGAACTCCTGATCTAAGTGATCCATCCGCCTTGGCCTCCCAAAGTGCTGGGATTACAGGCATGAGCCACCACACCTGGCCTCCCTCACCGTGTTCTTTTTTCTAAAAACTAAATTCCTAACCACATGCAAAATCGGTATTAGAAACTGAAATTTGCAAGGATATGTACCCTAAGTTTTTCAAATCTAGGGAAAACAATTTTATCTTTTCTAAGTAGTTTGTAATTACATAGAAACAAATTTTAACTGCATTTTAAAAATTTAGGGCCAAGCACTGTAGCTCACATCTACAATCCCAGCACTTTGGGAGGCTGAAATGGGAGAATTGCTTGCAGCCATGAGTTCAAGACCAGCCTGGGCAACATAGCAAGACCTCATCTCTACAAAAAGTAAAAATTAAAACAACAGGCTAGGTGCAGTGGCTTACACATGTAATCCCAGCACTGAAAAGCTAAGGCAGGCAGATCACTTGAGGTCAGGAGTTCGAGACCAGCCTGGTCAGCCTGGTGAAACCTTGCCTCTACTAAAAATACAAAAATTGGCCGGGCGCGGTGGCTCAAGCCTGTAATCCCAGCACTTTGGGAGGCCGAGATGGGTGGATCACGAGGTCAGGAGATCGAGACCATCCTGGCTAACACGGTGAAACCCCATCTCTACTAAAAATACAAAAAAATTAGCCGGGCGTGGTGGCAGGCGCCTGTAGTCCCAGCTACTCGGGAGGCTGAGGCAGGAGAATGGCGTGAACCCAGGAGGTGGAGCTTGCAGTGAGCCAAGATAGTGCCACTGCACTCCAGCCTGGGCGACAGAGCAAGACTCCGCCTCAAAAAAAAAAAAAAAAAAAAAAAAATACAAAAATTAGCCAGGCGTGGTGGTGGGTGCCTGTAATCCCAGCTACTTGGGAGGCTGAGGTAGGAGAATCACTTGAACCTGGGAGGCAGAGGCTGCAGTGAGCCGAGATCACATCACTGCCCTCCAGCCTGGGTGACAGAACAAGATTCCATCTCAAAAAAAATAATAAGTAAATAAGTAACAACAAAAATCCCATGGCTTGAAAATTTAGGTAAGACTATATATAAATTCTGAAGTCAATGTAATCTACTTTTTCTAAAAATATGTACCCTTTAAGGTAGTTTAGCTATAGTCCTGTTGATAAGTAATGAAGTATTTTTTAAATATATTGAAGTCTTATCTAATATTACCTTATTTAGAAGATAGGAGAGGAAAAGAGAAGCTGTCAGACTTAACTGTCCCTCTCAGGTAATAGTCACTCTGCCTAACTGAAACCCTTTTTCTCTTACTACATGCCATACCCAAGCACTCCTGAAGGGACTTCTGCAGCACAATCTGGACAATCTCCTCAAATTCTGCAGGGGTAAGACTTGATTTTTCCTGCAGAGACAAGGGTAGGGGAGGAAAACCACTTATCTTTCCATAGTTTTTCCCCCTGAACAGTCAGGGAAGCCTCCTTTAGATGGATGAGGCAGTAAGTTTACAAGATGGAAGGCATGCAGTCAGCATACCTAAGGAGGCCATGAACTCTATCCCAGATCTCCTGTGAATAAAGGAGTCAAAGGAAAGAGAAAAGGGTACAATGTCTCTGTCCACTTCTACCCCCACCTCTAACCCACCTCATCCTATTATTTCCTGCTCAATTCTTCCATCAAAACATTTTTGACCTCTTTGAGAAAAAAAAAGAAAAATGGAAGCTCCCAAAAAGGAATACAAACCTGAAACTCTAGGGTGAATTTCCCCAACGTGAAAAGACTGTCTGTCTAGCCTTAGCCAGGGGCAAGGTATGAGGAGATATCCTACCAGAGCCCACCAATATGACTGGTACCTTTTCTTTCTTCTCTGCTTGCTTGTTGTTTTGTGCCTTTCTTTTTTTCTCCTGGCCCCTGCTTGGACCATTCTTTGTGGCTGCTTTTTCCTCTTCCTTCTTTAAACTGGTCTTTGGCAGGCTTATGCTGGCCTCTGTCTCTGGGGAACTGATCCCCAGGGTCTCCTCCTTGGGGGAGTTAGGGCTACAAGGTAACAGGCTGTAAGATTTTTGTGCAGGTGGGGCAAAGATTCTCTTTGGTCCCTTTCCACATTCTGAAAGAAATGTGATCATGTGGAATTTATGAAACATACAGTCTAACAGAGATTGCCAAACATTGCCCTTTGACTGGCCATAACAGAATGATATGGAGAGAGCTTTTAACAAATTCAGATTCCTGGGTCTCTCACTCCCCAGCCCTGAGATGCTGACGACGTAGTTTGACGTGAGAGGCCTAGTAATCTTTAATTTTACAAGGCTAGTTGATTCTGATACACTGCCAGGTTTGGGAACCACTAAGTCAAAGGTGATAAATATAAGCATGCAGGAAGCTGAATTATCCAAACGTGAAACTGTATAATTTGCTCATTTTTACTTTAGATAAAATGTTATGGAAAATTAGAGCAATTTTTTAAAAACTAGTCAAAATCTATAAATTATTCACAGCTCTTATGCCACCTCCTCAATAAAAATTATAATGATCCTCCCAGGTATATCTTTCTTCTGAGCTTCCTTAATACTCTGCACAAAGCTGGTGGCATTTACCACATTCAACTTGATAATAGGTATTTAAATGCCTTTTCTCTCCCCAAGTTCATATGTTCCTCGAGCAGGACTGTTTTTAAGTCACATTTATTTCACTCAAAGCATCTTGTTTTGTTTGACCAGAGCGGTAATTTGACCAGAGTGGGCATAGAATATAGGGACCTGAACCAGCCCTTGGTGGAAAGGATGTCCAAAAGGAGAAAAATGAGAGAGATGTACAAAGTGAACCTCCCTCACTCTTGACTCACCTTCTTTATTCTGCAATGTTGTCATCATTCAGCTTAGAAACTACACTTTGTGTGCCTCTGTTAGAAAAAAGAAATTAACTGCTATGACTCTGATCAAACAAGATTTTAAACCTTCTGTCTTCCTGGGTTCAGGAACTCTTTGTTTCAGACCTCTGAACTATGTTTCTGCATTCTTGACCTCCTCTGTGGTGCCAATTACATGCCTCTGTGGTGCCAGTTACACGCCAGGGAATAATCAGAGTTACTGTTTTAAAGATTGGCAACAATCAGGGCTGGGTATGGTGCCTCATACCTGTAATACTGGCACTTTAGGAGGCCGTGGCAGGCACATCAGTTCAACCTGGGAGTTCAAGACCAGCCTGGACAACACGGCAAAACCCTGTTTCCACAAAAAATAAAACAAATTAGCCAGTGTAGTGGCATGGGCTTGTAGTCCCAGCTACTCTGGAGGCTGAGGTGGGAGGATCACTTCAGCCCAGGAGGCGGAGACTGCACTGAGCCAAAATTGTGCCCCTGCACCCCAGCCTGGGTGACAGAGTGAGACCCTGACTCAAAAATTTAAATAACAAATAAATATTAGCAGCAATCCTTAGTGTATTATGTGCCTAGAACCATGTCCAACATAAGGCAGGCAGCAGAAATGGTAGTAGTACCAGAAGTATAGGTAGTAGTAGAGCAGTGATGATAGGGTATGAATAAGAAAAGAGAGTTTTCTTCAGAGGGATAGCCTCATTTCATAAGCCTCTCCTAAACACTTAGACCACACACATAATTTGGTAATTCTCTGACCTCAGAGGTCTCTGTGCATAGAGAAGCCTCACTTCTAACATCATTATAATGTTTATTTTCCCTTTCTTAGATCCTCAGTCCAATCAATTTTCCAATGTACTAGATGCTACCAATCTCTAATCATAGCTCAGAAGTATTTGATAACCAGCACAGGTTCCCAGATAATATCTTCTTCCTTATTCTACCTTAGCACCTAATAATAAGAAATTAAATTAGTGCCTTCTTTGATATTCACAGTTCATCTTCAGCAATCTACTCACAGATGTTCCACACGACACGACATCAATGTGTTTCTGTTTTTCTTTTTCTTTTTTTTTTTTTTTTTTTTTTGAGAAGGAATTTTGCTCTTGTTGCCCAGGCTGGAGTATAATAGCACAATCTCAGCTCACCGCAAGCTCAGCCTCTCAGGTTCAAGCGATTCTCCTGCCTCAGCCTCCCCAGTAGCTGGGATTACAGGTATACGCCACCACCCCCAGCTAATTTTGTATTTTTAGTAGAGGCGGGGTTTCTCCATATTGGTCAGGCCGGTTTTAAACTCCCCACCTCAGGTGATCTGCCCGCCTCAGCCTCCCAAAGTGCTGGGATTACAGGTGTGAGCCACTCCAAAGGGCCTGACATCAATGTGTTTCTTGATTACTACTGACACTGTAACTAATGGTAATGGCTAACACTTACTGAGCACTGACTATATTCTTTACCTTTTATGTAGCATTCCATTTAATTCTCACAACAGATCTATGAGATGGGTAACATTTACACTTGGGGGAAATTCAGGCTTACAGGGTTTTAAAGATACTAAATCACTGATAAGTAGTAAAATCAGGATTAGAACCTGTCTGATTTCAAAGTTTGTGCTAATAACTGCTACGTGACATCCTAACAGTCTAATTCAGTGCTTCACCACCATTTTGCCATCACAGCACACACAGAAAACATACATTAATAGCATATACTGAAACACATAGAAATTGACATTTCCAGGTACTCTGGGGGTAAAAGGACCAGGCTGCTCACAGCCATAGGCAACTGAAGAGTCACACCAAAGGCTGAAGAAGAAATTAGTATCTACACAGCTACAAGCTATTTGTGACCCACCAGTGTGCCAAGACTCATCTGGGGACATCCCATTATTTTTATTTTCCAATTTATACTTTCCCACTACTGATATTATTTCCACACAGCTTTATTTTCATTTTTTCTTTCCAACCTTTTTTACATTCCAACCCTTATTTTACATTCAAGGGGTACATGTGCAGGTTTGTTACATGGGTAAACTGCATGTCATGGGATTTAGTGTACAGATAATTTTGTTTCACAAGTAATGAGTATAGTACCCAATAGGTAGTTTTTCAGTCCTCACCCTCCTCCCACTCTCCACCCTCAAGTAGGCTCCAGTGTCTATTGTTCCTTTCTTTGTGTCCATGTGTATGTAATGTTGAGCTCCTACTTTATAAGTGAGAATATACAGTATTTGGTTTTCTGTTCCTGTATTAATTCACTTAGGATAACGGCCTCCAGCTCCATCCATGTTGCTGCAAAGGACATGATCTTGTTCTTTTATATGGCTTCGTAGTATTCTGTGTCCCACCCAGCTTTCTGAAGAAAACTGTCTTTTATTTTATTAACTTTAACTTCTTATAGCCCTTTACCCAGTTTTCTTTAGGCTTAGGGGATATATGTCATTCTTATTTTTATAACCATTATAAAAAGCATTCTAGCTCTGGGAAAACCTTTAGGGATAATAAAGTCCCAACTCCCCTTTCTACAGATGGGAAAAAATGTGCTAACAGAGGTTAAGTGGTTTGCCCAAAGACTCAGTGTTAATATATTGTTGCGCTTAGATGAACCCAGGACTTTTGCCTCTCAATTCTACTAATAACATATCTATTCTACTCAGTGATCTTGTTTCTGACTGTTGGTTTTGAGCAGTTTGAAAGTCCTACAACTGAAACTCATTGTTCTAAATCTGTGATCCCCACTATAAAGAGATCCAAAAGCAGCATAAAATGGATCATTTGGTTCACATACACTTCCCTTTAAAGGATCAGAAAATTTTAAGACCTTAAATGGCCAAACTTGTTCAAGGTGTAGGGTTCCTAGCTCTAGACCGTAACATAAACTTAAAGGGTACTGAGGTTTTGACAGTGTGGCCACAGCATGGCTAAATGTGAATACCCTTTAACATTTTTCTGTTCCTTTCCTCACTTCCATAAATGTGAATAATTCAGACATGCTATTCTAAAGCAACTACATTTCCTTTATATTAAAGAGCACATTTTCTTGCTGTTTCCATTTTAACTCATCATCATCAATCCCAAAACATATTTGCTCTAGAAAAAAAGGCAAGTTGGAATTTTGGGGAGAAACACTCAAGCAAATTAATCTCCTTTATTATAATCCTAAATAGAAGGTAATGACTGGATAAAATTGGCCGGGCATGGTGGCTCACGCCTGTAATCCCAGCACTTTGGGAGGCTGAAGCGAGTGGATCACCTGAGGTCAGGAGTTCGACACTAGCCTGGTCAACATGGCAAAACCCCATCTCTACTAAAAATACAAAAAATTAGCCGGGCGTGGTGGCGAGAGCCTGTAATCCCAGCTACTCGGGAGGCTGAGGCAGGAAAATTGCTTGCACCCAGGAGGCGGAGGTTGCAGTGAGCCAAGATCGCACCATTGCACTCCAGCCTGGGCAACAAGAGCAAAACTCCGTCTCAAAAAAAAAAAAAAAAAAAAAGACTGGATAAAATTAATTTGATCACAAATGACAAATATATCTTTCTCAAACTTTAAAATTCCAAAAATATCACAAGAAGTCTCAGTCTAAGTTACAAGGGCTATGCTAACTGAGAAAAGCAGAGTGAAAATCAGTGTGCTTCAGATGACAATATTTAGTTTTAAAAACATATGTCTAGTATAATAGAGAA
Source organism: Chlorocebus sabaeus (assembly GCF_047675955.1). Lineage (NCBI taxonomy): Eukaryota > Metazoa > Chordata > Mammalia > Primates > Cercopithecidae > Chlorocebus > Chlorocebus sabaeus. The sequence continues at coordinate 12,323,551 of NC_132931.1, read as the reverse complement.
AATCATAAATTTTCTCTGGAAGAGAAAAAAAATGGATCAAAATGCCTCTGGGGAGTAGAACTGGGTAGATGAGAGTGAAAGGACGCTTTTGGTATACTACCTCGTGTATCTTTGGCATTTTAAAACACACAAATGTTACCACTTCAAAAAATATTTTAAAATTTTTTTTTTGGCCGGGCGCGGTGGCTCAAGCCTGTAATCCCAGCACTTTGGGAGGCCGAGACGGGCGGATCACAAGGTCAGGAGATCGAGACCATCCTGGCTATCACGGTGAAACCCCGTCTCTACTAAAAATACAAAAAATTAGCCGGGCGCGGTGGTGGGCGCCTGTAGTCCCAGCTACTCGGGAGGCTGAGGCAGGAGAATGGCGTGAACCCGGGAGGCGGAGCTTGCAGTGAGCTGAGATCCGGCCACTGCACTCCAGCCTGGGCGGCAGAGCGAGACTCCTTCTCAAAAAAAAAAAAAAAAAAAAAAAAAAAAAAAAATTTTTTTTTTTTTTTTTTCCGAGAGACAAGTCTTGCTCTGTTGCCAGGCTGGAGTGCAGTGGCACGATCTTCGCTCACTTAAACCTCTACCTCCTGGGTTCAAGTGACTCTCCTGCCTCAGCCTCCTGAGTAGCTGGGATTACAGGAGTGCGCCACCACCCGCAGCTAATTTTTGTATTTTTAGTAGAGACGGGGTTTCACCATGTTGGCCAGGATGGTCTCAATCTCCTGACCTCGTGATCCACCTGCCTCGGCCTCCCAAAATTCTGGGATTACAGGCGTGAGGCACAGTGCCCAGCCTAAATTCTTTAAGTAAAATTAAAAGAGAGTATTTTGACTAATCTAAAAATACAAAACATTTCCAGTATTTAGGTTCAAATCCTTATCTAAACCTATAAAGATCTTCCTAGGCCAAAGTATGTTTCTGGAGCCCCAACCAACTAGATAGAATTGTGGTTCACTGTTGAGCTAGTAAGATGTAATAAATCTGTAAACAGTGATGTATAGTATAGTATCACATAATATGTATAATCTGTGCATGCGATGAACACTGCTTTCAAACAAAAGCTCTAACCTGATCAATAAAGAAGGGAAGGCCAGGAAGTCACTTTCTGATAACTCAGGTTGCCCCTCCTCTGTTTCAGGTGAATTAACTTCTTTCACAATAACAAATACTGAAAGCTGGTACAGAGAGAGAGGAAAAAAAATATAGACAGTTAATAAATATATAAAATACCACTAACTTTCTTCTGTACAGCTACTAAATGACTAGGGGCTATAGACTCAGGAATAAAATTTGAGGTTTTAATTTCTCTTTTCTTACCTTAGATGAAGAGGGGCAGGATGTGGGGTTGGGGGGAAGGCTTTAATAAGAGGGGCAAAGGCTTTAAATAAGAATGTAAAGGAACCAGTACAGTTCCAGAAACCATATTCCCATCACTCAACATACGAAATGAGGGTTAAAAAGGAGGGAAGGCCGGGCGCGGTGGCTCAAGCCTGTAATCCCAGCACTTTGGGAGGCCGAGACGGGTGGATCACGAGGTCAGGAGATCGAGACCATCCTGGCTAACACGGTGAAACCCCATCTCTACTAAAAAATACAAAAAACTAGCCGGGCGAGGTGGCGGGCGCCTGTAGTCCCAGCTACTCAGGAGGCTGAGGCAGGAGAATGGCGTGAACCCGGGAGGTGGAGCTTGCAGTGAGCCGAGATCTGGCCACTGCACTCCATCCTGGGCGACAGAGCGAGACTCCGTCTCAAAAAAAAAAAAAAAAAAAAAAAAAAAAAAGGGAGGGAAAAAGAACTTAGGAATAATAAAGGGAACCAAGGGAAAGTGAATAAGATCTCAAAACAGTTTTATTTCACTTAGAACATTAAAAATCATCACATAAATTTTGAGATGAAATAATCTAACTCAGCAGTTCCAAGTATGGTCCCAGAATCCTAGGGAGTCCTCTCCCTTTTCCAACTACCTATCTGTATTAAGCTTGATTTTCTCATGTACTTTTACAAAAACAAGATATTCCAACAGACTGAATGCAGAAACTGATGAGAACCCAGTTGTTTTCTATTAAGCCAGACATGAAAGAGATTTGCAAAAATGTAAAACACCACCATTCTTCATGCTAAATTTTCTTTTGTTTAGGAAAATGTATTTTTCATAAAAACTTGTTTAGGTTAACATATCATTATTTCTAATAAAACTTTAAATGTTTCTCAATTTTAATTTCTAATATGTTTATATCAACAGATACAAACCAAATAAAAGCTCTTTGGAGTCCTCCATAATTTGAGTATAAAAGGGTTCTCAGACCAAAAAGTTTGAGAACTGACCTAGTGAAATAACTTGTCAGTCTTGCCAATTTTTAAAAGATAAACAGTAATTCTCTCTCCCCACACACCATTCAGAATGTGTTCCCACATTTCCCCTCCTAACCATCCAATCATTCCCTTCTTTACCTTGTTCCTCAAATCCTTGGTCTAAGAGAAGTAAACCCTTCAGCATTGTCATCTAATCCAGACTCCCTGAGTCTCAAAAAAGCGGTAAAAAGTATATTTCAGGCAGGCGCAGTGGCTCACGCCTGTAATTCCAGCACTTTGGGAGGCCAAGGTGGTCGGATCACCTGAGGTCAGGCGTTCAAGACCAGCCTGACCAACATGGTGAAGCCCCGTCTCCACTAAAATACAAAAATTAGCCGGGCGTGGTGGCAGGCGCCTGTAATCTCAGCTAATTGGCAGGCTGAAGCAGGAGAATCACTTGAACCCAGGAAGTGGAGGCTGCAGTGAGCCAAGATCATGCTATTGCACTCCAGCCTGGGCAAAATGAGCGAGACTCCATCTCAAAAAAAAAAAAAAAAAAAAAAAAAAAGTATATTTCAAATCTTTCTTAAGCCAGAGTCTGATCTTCCTTTTTGCATTAATAACAGTATGTGGACTCCTGCTTATTTTTATGCATCAATTAACTAATAGCAGTTTCCTTCCTTCTTTCCTTTTTCCCTTCCTCCCTCGTCCCTCCCTCTCTTCCTTCTTCCCTCCTTTCTGTCTCCCTTTGTCCCTCCATCCCTTCCTCTCTCCCTCCTCTTCCTTCCTCATCTCCTTCCTCCCCCTCCTGCTTCCCTCTCTCCCTCCCTCTCCTTCCTTCCTTGTCCTCCTTCCTTCCTCCCTCCCTCTCCTTCTTCCTTCCCTCCTCTCCCTCTTCCCTCCCTTCCTCCTTCCCTCTTCTCCCTCTGCCCTCCCTTCCTCCTCCTTTCCTCCCTCATCTTCCTCCCTCCCTCCTTCCCTCTCTTCCTCCCCCTCCTCCTTCTCCCTTCCCTCTTTCCTCCCCTCCCCCTTCCCCTTCCCTCTCCTTCCTACCCCCTCCCTCCCCCTCCTCCATTCCCCACCTCCCCTCCTCCATCCTTCCTCTCCCTCCTCCCTCTCCCTCCCTCCCCTTTTTCCCTTCCTCTCTTCACCCCCTCCTCCCTCCCACCCACCCCTTTTTCCCTTCCTCTATTCACCCCTCCTCTCTCCCCTCCTCCCTCCCTCCCCCCTTTCTCCCTCCCTCTCTCTTCTCCTTCCCTCCCTCCTTCCTTCCTCCCCCTTCCCTCCCTTGCTTGCTTCCTTCATGTTTGTGCACAAGCTCAGCAAGCCTGATTTAAAACGTTTAACAAGAAAGAAGAGGCAGGTGGATCACCTGAAGTCAGGAGTTCAAGACCAGCCTGGCCAATACGTGAAACCCCGTCTCTACTAAAAATACAGAAAAATTAGCCGGGCACGGTGGGGCGTGCCTGTAATCCCATAATTTTGCGAGGTCAAGACGGGCGGATCACCTGACCTCAGGAGTTCGAGACCAGCCTGACCAACATGGAGACACTCCATCTCTACTAAAAATACAAAATTAGCTGGGCGTGGTGGCGGGCGCCTGTAACCCCAGCTCCTCAGGAGGCTGAGGCAGGAGAATCCCTTGAACCCGGGAGGCGGAGATTGTAGTGAGCGGAGATCGCGCCACTGCATTCCAGCCCAGGCGACAGAGCAAGACTGTCTTTTAAAAAATAATAAAAAATAAAAGATAATTTTTAAAAAGCCCCAATCCCAAATGCACCTTGCAATCCAAAGGGAAGAAGTTTTGGGGAGAAGTTCTTCCCATTTGGGGGGCGCTCCCATTTTCCTCTCTCTTCCCTCACCCTTTATTCTCTCTCAGGGATAGGGGTTCAGTTCGGAAATGTCCCTGAGCCACACGTCCTCGCCTCTCCCCTAAAACGGCGGCGTCCCCCTCTCTCTTTCCCGTTCCTTCCTTTCCTTCCTCCCACCATGAGGGAATCTCCCCTCCACTCCCACTCCCGCCAAGGCACCGTGATCCTCATTCTCACTCATATTGTCGGTGCCCGCCAGGAGACTGGGCTGTTTTTGTCTGTTTCTTGGGAGCGACAGATTCTGAGGAAAAAGAGCCAAGAGCTGGTTGTCGCCCTGAGAAAGTTTCTCCTCAGGCAACGGGTGCCAGGACTGGCGGCGCCCGGCACCTTCACCTACAACCAGAAACTAGCCGGCTACCTTCAGGAGCAAGGAGGACCTAAAGGCGAGGTGCAGAACCAGCTGGCGCAGCGACTCCGCAAGCCCCTCACACCTCGACCCAGGTTTCCCGCCACCAAGAAAAGGCACGAGGACGCCCTGCGCGCTAGCTCCACCCCCGGGCGGCGCGCTCGCGGAGTCTGAGGCGCATGCGCAACTGGAAACAGCGTCTGCGTTTCCGCGGCTGAGGTAATTCCGCCATCTTTCACCCGAACGTCCCGGGAAAACTACAAATCCCAGAATCCTCTTTGTGTCACATATTTTTTAGGCGGCGGCCGCAGCGCCTGATTGTTCTTGAAGCACATCTTACTAACTTTTCTCTGTTTCAGACTGCCTTTTCCTCCCTCTTTCCGTTCCCTGATTCCGCCTCTTCCTGCTGGTCTCCTTCACGCCCTCACTTTAGGATTTTATTTTAGGCTTTCCGGGACCCCACTGTCACCCCTGTCACCCGCTCCTCGGCCCAGCACTCCGCTGGCAGGAAGACCGGGCTGCGAATCTCCCCGGGAAAACGGCGTAGATTCGCTTCTTCCTCATTGGCCGAAGCGGGGGGGGGCCCCAGCGCGGACCGAACCCCCGTCCCCGCCCACACTCTCTGGTATATAAGTCGGCGCGGCGCCGCGGCGGGCGTTTGGGGAGGCCCGTGAGCTGACCGACCAGTGAGCGGGCGTCGGGAATGGGCGGAGGCATTGGGGTCCGGGCCGTGGGTGTGGAGGCGGAGAGGAAGGCGTGGTGTGGCGTCTCCAGGTGATTGCGATTGGGGGAAGGCAGAGGAACCAGAGAACGACTCAGCCGTTTCGGGGGAAGAGGAAGTTGGACAACACCGGCTGTTTTAGTGCTTTTTCTTTTTCCCCAATTCAGCAGAGAATATTTTCGAGGGGGGTGAGTTATAATGACCTATCGCGTTTTACTGAGCCCAGTTCCACTCCTGCCCTTCCTCGGCTTTGTAGGGTCTCTCTGCTCCTTCGGAAGCGCTTCTAAGAAGATGGGCAGAGGGGGGAGGTGTGCTACCAACAGCTCATGAATAATTCATGAGCACCGCCTTTCGTCGGGAAGCCCTGCCCCTCCGGATCGCGCTGACGCACGCTGCGTTTACCAAACTTAAGGAAGCGACGTCACAGGCCCTACCCCTAAGACGGGAGGCGGGGCGCCACCTCCAGCACGTGCTGCCTGTACCCGCGCAAGCCCAAAAGGGTGTGCGCAGGCGCTGCCCACTAGGGGGAGGAAGGAGGCGGGGTGGGGAGGTTGTTGGATTTAGAGCCGGGTGGAGACCGCTGAGATTCATTCCTCAGGAACAAGGGTCGGGTGTCAAGGAGACCTTTTCACACCAGCTCCCGTCCCCCGCCTACGGTGGGTGGGATCGCGCGGCAGAGACAAAGGAGATCAGTAGGGCCGGACCTAGCTGCGCAGGGAAGTAGGGTATCAGTTTGGGGTGGTGGGCTTTTGCGGGGGCTGTGTGGGGGGTTATATTTAAACTCCCAGAGCCGTTAAGTTGGTTCGTACTCCGATGCGCGCGCAACCAGGGTGGTGGCGGAGTGCGCATGCGTGGTTCCGGGGCGGGGGGAACGCGCGCTTGCCGTGCGCGCTCGCGGCGGGGTGGTAGTGGCGGAGGAGAAAGGGGTCGGCGCACGCGTGGTTGAGTGCTCGAGTAGTTCGGGTCTCGCGGGCCAGTGGGGCGCACTTCGCGGGGAGGCGCTTGGGCGCGAGACTAGGCGAGAAGAGCAGAGCTGCGCGCGCACTCGGGAAAGGGGGGGAAGGGAGCAGGGTCCAGGCAGGGGGGGTTAAGCCCCCTGATCCCCCTCGTTACCCCGACTGGGACGGAATAAGGGGAGGAAATGATCGAGATGGCGGCGGAGAAGGAGCCGTTTCTGGTGCCGGCCCCGCCGCCGCCGCTCAAAGATGAGTCGGGCGGAGGGGGCGGCCCCACTGTGCCACCGCACCAAGAGGCCGCCTCTGGGGACCTCTGCGGCGGGACGGAGCGTGGTCCGGGTCCTTGCGCGCAGTCTGCGGGGTCCCCGGCCGCTGGGGTCGGTCGAGAGAGCCCCGGGGCCGCGGCCACCCCCCCCGGTGGTCCCCAGGCGCAGCAGCACCGAGGAGGCGGCCCCCAGGAGCAGTCGCATGGGGAGGCCTGCCTGTCGGATCCCCCGGGGCGAGCCGCTCCCCCGGACGTGGGGGAGGAGCGCCGGGGAGGGGGCGGGACAGAGCTGGGTCCCCCTGCTCCTCCTCGACCCCGCAATGGCTATCAGCCCCACCGGCCACCTGGGGGGGGCGGGGGCAAGAGGAGAAATAGCTGTAATGTAGGGGGAGGTGGGGGAGGCTTCAAACATCCGGCCTTCAAGAGGCGCAGGCGGGTGAATTCGGACTGTGACTCTGTGTTACCCTCCAACTTCCTCCTGGGGGGCAATATCTTTGATCCCCTGAACCTGAATAGCCTCCTGGATGAGGAAGTGAGCCGCGCCCTCAACGCAGAGACCCCTAAGTCATCCCCCCTTCCGGCCAAAGGGCGAGATCCAGTGGAGATCCTCATCCCCAAAGATATTACTGACCCGCTCAGTCTCAATACTTGTACTGATGAGGGCCATGTAGTTCTTGCTTCGCCACTCAAGACTGGTCGGAAGCGGCATAGACACCGGGGACAGCACCACCAGCAGCAGCAGGCAGCCGGAGGGAGTGAGAGCCACCCCGTGCTGCCCACAGCCCCTCTCACCCCCTCACTCCACGGGGAGGGCGCCTCACAGCAGCCGCGGCACAGAGGCCAGAACCGGGATGCCCCCCAACCCTATGAACTCAACACAGCCATCAACTGCAGGGATGAAGTGGTGTCTCCGCTTCCATCTGCTCTACAGGGTCCCTCAGGCTCCCTATCAGCCCCTCCAGCTGCCTCAGTTACCTCTGCACCCCCATCTTCCTCCTCCCGACATCGCAAACGTCGCAGGACTTCCAGCAAGTCGGAGGCAGGGGCTAGGGGTGGAGGCCAGGGTTCCAAGGAAAAGGGCCGAGGGAGTTGGGGAGGCCGTCACCACCACCACCACCCACTGCCTGCAGCAGGCTTCAAAAAGCAACAGCGCAAGTTCCAGTATGGGAATTACTGCAAATACTATGGGTACCGCAATCCTTCCTGTGAGGATGGGCGCCTTCGGGTGTTGAAGCCTGAGTGGTTTCGGGGCCGGGACGTCCTAGATCTGGGCTGCAATGTGGGCCATCTGACCCTGAGCATTGCCTGCAAGTGGGGCCCGTCCCGCATGGTGGGCTTGGATATAGATTCCCGGCTCATCCATTCTGCCCGTCAGAACATCCGACACTACCTTTCCGAGGAGCTGCGTTTCCCACCCCAGACTTTGGAAGGGGACCCGGGGGCAGAGGGTGAGGAAGGGACCACCACCGTTCGAAAGAGGAGCTGCTTCCCAGCCTCGCTGACTGCCAGCCGGGGTCCCATCGCTGCCCCCCAAGTGCCCTTGGATGGAGCGGACACATCAGTCTTCCCCAACAATGTTGTCTTCGTCACGGTAAGAGGGTCCAGAGGCTCTTGGAATAGGGGTCAGGTGTGAAGATGAGTTTAAACGGGAATGTGGCAGGGAAGGTTATGATCCAGTTCCTCAAAAGAGGGGTCTGGGTTGGCAAGTGAGAGTCTCTACTGGGCATCTCTCCCCTCTTATAACCTGAAAAGGTGGGGTCCTCCCCTCTTATAACCTGGAAAGGTGGGGTCTCTACCTTGGGGTATTGGCCCTGGAGTCCTTTCTCATGACTGCAAGGATCTCCAAGATAAAGGAAGACTCTTTTTTTTTTGCAGTGCTCTGGGCTTGGCCTATAATCCACACTGGTCCACCTTCCCTTCCCTTGAAGGCTGCTGCTCACTAGGGAATTCGATCCAGGTGGAACTTGGTCCTCAGATTGACTGAAGGAGCCTGAGAATGGGGGTCAGGCATGGAATGTCTTCTAGGGAGGAGGATTAGGGTAGCAGCAGACAAATATTGGCGTTTCTGCCCTTTGATAGCCACCTTGTTCCCATCAGCGGCTTTTGTTTTTCTAGACAGTTTGTTGAAGAGTGTCAGGAACCCAAGTGATTTGGCTGTAGATCCTCTCCACATTGACCCTAGATAGTGGGAGAGGGAAGAACCAGAAACTCCTCTGCAGAGAGGAGAGCCCCATGCCCTGCGGAGTCCCCTGACCCCACACAGCTCCCCAGAGAACTCTCCAGTTAGGCCGCCTGCTGGGATCTTTGGCATTGCATTGGGTTAAGCCTTGAAGAATGGTCTTTCTAGAGGGTTGTGATGAGCTTATCTTCTAGAAAAGGCTTCCTAAAGGATGTGGCTCTTTATTTCTCTCAGAGAAAGGAAAGAATAGACGTGAAACTTGGCCAGCCCCAACTGCAGGGAAGGAACCACAGGTCTGCCTTTGAAACCTGGGTGGGTTACCCTTGCAAAACCTGCAGTCACTCCACTTAATGTCTGTGGGTGAGAATAAGCACAGGATACGGTCCTGGGACCCCAGCTTTAGAAGACCTCATGGATAATTTGCAACATTTAAAATTACTCCGGCTCCCTCAACATTTTTGGCTTACCATCAGTAGGAAGAAGCAGAGGCAGGAAGGTGTAGAGGAGAAAACAAAACTCAGAGTGCAGGCACCTTTTGGGAGTTAGTCTGAGAAGAACGTGGCCACGGGCTAAAGTGAGGCGGCAGGACTGTGTCGGCCTCAGAGCAGGTTGCCTGGGAGCAGGGGTTCTTCGATTCCCTCCGTTGACCTCACTGCCTGCTGATACTTGCCCTCAGGGTAATTATGTGCTGGATCGAGATGACCTGGTGGAGGCCCAAACACCTGAGTATGATGTGGTGCTCTGCCTCAGCCTCACCAAGTGGGTGCATCTGAACTGGGGAGATGAGGGCCTGAAGCGCATGTTTCGCCGGATCTACCGGCACCTACGCCCTGGAGGCATCCTGGTCCTAGAGCCCCAACCCTGGTCGTCATATGGCAAGAGAAAGACCCTTACGGTGAGTTGGGTGTGGAGGAAATAATCCTTCCTTTGGTTGAGGCAAGAAAAGACCCCGAGGTGGGCATCACCCTTGGCCAGGGGAGGTGGCAGTGTGCTGAAGTGTGGTCCCTTGCCTCTCTCCTTAGGAAACAATCTACAAGAACTACTACCGAATCCAACTGAAGCCAGAGCAGTTCAGTTCCTACCTGACATCCCCAGACGTGGGCTTCTCCAGCTATGAGCTTGTGGCCACACCCCACAACACCTCTAAAGGTAAGGCTGGTTTATTTTGTCAGGGAGGCCGGTCCTGGCTAAAAGAGTGCAGACCCCCATGGGGATTCTTGAGGTGCTGCCAACCCCTTCTGATCACTCCCTCTCCCCTCAGGCTTCCAGCGTCCTGTGTACCTGTTCCACAAGGCCCGATCCCCCAGCCACTAAGTGGCCCCCTGAACGGAAAGTGTGAAGAGGATGCCCTTGCTGCTCCTAAGGACCTGGGGGAAGAGGAAAGTGTCCCAGGGTCTTTCCTGACTCCAAAAATAGTTTCCTTTCTTGGATCTGCAAAGAAAGCTTTTCTTCCATCGCTGCCTCAGCCTCGTCCCTACGTATGCCTCTGGCACCTGTGCAGCAAGGCTGGCTGTGCTGGAGTCACCATTATCTTCCTCTCCCCCAGCCTCCCAGGCTGGATGGCATGGACTGTTTGCTGACCTCTGTTCTCTTAGGGCATGGGAGGTGGGAGGATATCAAATTCTCTAGCCCTTTCCTCCTATTCTCCCAAGGAGAGAGATTCCCATTTCTCCTCGGCTGTTGTCCCTAGCTCTTGTCCCTAGCTGCATTTCAGTGGACCATGGATAGATGGACTGAGGGTTCGAGGGGGAAGCCTGGCAGGGAGGCACGCAGGTACTGTGAAAATCCTTCCCTCTGTCCTCCCCCAGTGGGAGAGGGGGTTGGGTTTTGAATGTGAGAACAGCACAATAAACTTGATGTCTAGGGCAGTGGCCCCCACACCTGTGTTGGGTACTATCTAGCTGGTGGGGGATGGGTGGTGCCTCCCACCAGAACTTGTGTTGTTTCTCTCTACTGTTTGAAGGAAGACAAGTTTTTCAGTGGTTGGGTTGATTGTTCAACACTAGTCAAGTCCACACGCAAGTATACAGAAGCCTAGTCAGGAAAAGGTGTGTAATGCAAATTTTGGTGTGGAACTTGGAGTCTGCCTTCCCTCCCCAGAAAAACCCTGTACGGGCTTCGGGCAGAAGGCTAACTTTTCGGTTTTTGTTTTTCTGAGATGGAGATTCGTTCTGTCGACAGGCTGGAGAGCAGTGGTGTGATCTCGGCTTACTGCAACCTCCCCCTCCCTGGTTCAAGTGATTCTCCTGCCTCAGCCTCCCAAGTAGCTGGGATTACAGGCACGCGCCACCATGCCCGGCTAATTTTTTGTATTTTTAGTAGACACGGGGTTTCACCATGTTGACTAGTCTGGTCTCAAAACTCCTGACCTCAGGTGATCCACCCGCCTCAGCCTCCCAAAGTGCTAGGATTATAGGTGCCAGCCACCGCACCCAGCTGGAAGGCTAACTTGTAAAGAGGTGGCGGTGGAGGCAGGCAAAAGTGCTTTGGATCAAATGCTCAGGGACAGACCAGCACCTTTTTTGTGCTGTGGAATGAGACTTACAGGCAATTAACAACATGAAGCTCTTCGGGGGCTTGTTAGGTGTTACTGGAACTTCGAACATACTGAGTATTCAGGTCAGGTGTAAACAGGATGGGCAAGGCTCTTCAAGGTAAAAAGCAAGGAGATAATTTCATTAACTCAGTGCAAACAGATGGGTTGCAAGCTCCTTGAGACAGGTAATCAAGGAAGGCCTCCGTGAAGTGTGATAGGCTGGGCCCTGCATTTTGGGAGATCAGAATAAGTGATGAGGCCACACGCGATGGCTCATGCCTGTAATCCCAACACTTTGGGAGGCCGAGGCCGGTGGATCACCTGAGGTCGCGAGTTCGAGACCAGCCTGACCAACATGGAGAAACCCCGTCTCTACTAAAAATACAAAATTAGAGGCGGGCGGATCACCTGAGGTCGCGAGTTCAAGACCAGCCTGACCAACATGGAGAAACCCCGTCTCTTACTAAAAATAGAAAATTAGCTGGGCATGGTGGCACATGCCTATAATCCTAGCTACTAGGAAGGCTGAGGCAGGAGAATTGCTTGAACCTGGGACGCGGAGGTTGCAGTGAGCCAAGATCGTGCCATCCACTGCACTCCAGCCTGGGCAACAAGAGTGAAACTCCGCCTCAAAAAAAAATAAGTGATGAAGAGAACAATCGCTGCGTGATCAAAAACAGGCAGTAGCTGTGGCTGGAGTCAGAGGCAGGTAAGGTTGTGAATGGAGGAGTATCTAAGTAAACCTAATGTGGAGGTGTTTTCACTTGCCATGACTCTCCTAAGTTCCAGAAAGGCCCCCAAACTCAACTTCCAGGCAGCTTCCAACCTGAGGCTAAGTGGATAACCCCCAGAGAGCTTTTAACCCCATTTTAGGCCTCCAAGAAGAGTCTCATTTATTAGCAAAATTAGTTTATTCTAACAAATAGTTTAACAGAAAAATACGAACTAGCCCGCCAGGGATCTTTGGGGTCTACTACGCTTCCCATCGCCTCAGTGTCCGGTGCATGAGGAAGGTGTCCTCTGAAGGGCGGGGCCGGAGTTGAAGCCGGAGAGGGGACAGACCGTCCAGGGTCAGGTGTGGAGATTCATAAAATAGTGTTTCTGGGTCACACAAGATGGTCATGTCTGGCCCCGGACCAGGTGGCTCCTGTTGGGAGGTGGGGCCCAAAGCAAGGTTACACTCTAGGAGGAAGAATCCGGGTAAGGGAGTACATGGAGGAAGCCCCACGCCCAGACCCCATCACCTTTGGGGGCGGGGCTCGAGCCTGTGGCGGCAGGAGAGCCAATTTCTCCCTGAGCGCAGCGTTCAAAACCTGTTCCTCCGGCACCTGCAGGCTCACCAGGTCCCGGAAGAGCCGCTTGGAGCGCGGCACGTTCAGCCCTGAGAGCGCAGCGGGGGCGGAGGTGAGTGGCGCCCCTCGCTCCGACTCCCGCGCGCGGCCGGCCGCCCGCCCCCCTCACCCTCGGACACGCTCTCCTCCAGGCCGCAGCGGATCTGGAACGACTTTCTTAGCTGTTCCTCCACGGCCTTCGCGGCATCAAAGTGGCTCCCGGCTGTGGCCCGCAGCTCCAGGCCCAAGGCCAGGCTACTCTGCAGCACGGGCATCTCCAGCTCCTGCGGCACCGCAGGCTGCGGCTTGGACCGCACCGGGGAGGGCGGCGTCAGGCGGAAACGGACCTGGGAGCAGAGGGCAGTGGGGTGACTAGGTGGACGCGAGGCCGTCGCAGACCGGGGGCCAGCCTCCCACGCTCACCTGCCGTCGCTGCCGAGCCGCGCCCCGATGCTCCCGCCGCCCGGGGCTGCCGTGACGCGGCTCAGGACTGTCGGGCCGCGGGCTCAGGCTCAAGTCCAGGCCGGGCTCGGGCAGTGGGGCTCGGGGTTCCGGGGCTCGGGGCTCCGGGGGTGGTCCCGAGACCGCCGCGGCATCTTCCCCGTCCGCCAACTCTAGCTCTGACTCTCCACAGCCCATCATCTTTGGAGGTGTCTTGAGGGTGCGGAGATGCGGGGGGGGTCGCAGGCGGTCCAAGGGTCAGGGGACACAGCCTCAAAACCTCCTCATTTCCCCCGCCCCTCCTAGACGCCGCTACCGGAAACCGTTAACCCTTTCCTTCGGGGGCGGAGTCAGCGGCTCCACCCACCCTATTGGCGCTCCCAGGCGTCATTTCCCTCGCCCCGCCCCCAGGTTCCCGGCGGGCTTCCGCACTCACAGCCTTGGCACCACCCCCAAGCCGAAGTGTTGGACGCACTCACAGCCTTGGCACCACCCCTAAGCCGAAGTGTTTTTGAGGTGTTTTGGGAACGGTTGAAGCCTTACGGGTCCTCATCAGGGCCACTCCTCCTCTTGAAAACTCTGCTATGGCTGAGTTGCCCAGAGGAATCTTAGTCCGGCTAGTGCTGCGATGCCCAGTGTCCAGTGTGTCAGTCCTCATTCCTGGGGCGCCAAATGGGGCAGCATTTTTTTTTTTTTTAGACTGAACCTCTCTCTGTAGTCCGGGCTGGAGTGCAGGGGCGCGATTTCGGCTCACTGCAACCTCCGCCTCCCAGGTTCAAGAGATTCTCCTGCTTCAGCCTCCTGAGTAGCTGGGATTACAGGCGCGCGCCACCACGCCTGGCTAATTTTTGTATTTTTAGTAGAGACAGGGTTTCACCATGTTGGTCAGGCTGGTCTCGAACTCCTCGTGATCCGCCCACCTCGGCCTCCCAAAGTGCTGGGATTACAGGCGTGAGCCACCGCGCCTGGCAGCTTTAAGGTAACCGTCCGGTGTGCCCTGACCTCACTCGGACCTCCACAGCATTTCCGGTGTTCCGTTGCCTCCAAACTCGGACCAGAGCTTCCCTGTATGAGTGCGGGCGGGGGTCCCTGACCCCACCCCGGACTCCGTCCTGGAACACAGCAACTCTTGCAGCTTTTTGTGACTACTTTTACTTTCGAGAGTTCCCTGAAATATTAATTTGTATAAAAAGTAGATACCTGGAACGGGTGCGGTGGCGCATTCCTGCAATTCCAATTCTTTGGGAGGCCGAGTCGGGAAGATCGCTTGAAACCCTGAGTTAGAGACAAACATGGGCAACATACCGAGACCCCACACCACCAATCCCAATCTCTACCAAAAAAATTTAATTTTAGCCGGGCGTGGTGGTGGTGCTCGCCTGTAGTCCCAGCTACTGGGAAGGCTGAGGCGGGAGGATCACTTGAGCCTAGGAGTTCCAGGCTGCAGTGAGCTCTGATACCACTGCGCCCTAGCCTGGGTGACAGAGCAAGACCCTGTCTCAGAAACAAACAAACAAAAAACTCTGTATTGTGAATTCAATGTTTTGGTTTGTTTTTTGAGATGGAGTCTCGCTCTGTGGCCCACGCTGGAGGCTGTGGCACAATCTCAGCTCACTGCAACCTCTACCTCCCGTGTTCAAGCAATTCTCCCACCTTAGCCTCCCAAGTAGCTGGGATTACAAACGCCTACCACCACGCCCGGCTAATTTTTTTGTATTTTTAGTAGAGTCAGGGTTTCACCATGTTGGCCAGGTTGGTCTCGAACTCCTGACCTCAAGTGGTTCACCTGCCTTGGCCTCCCAAAGTGCTGGGATTACAGGCAGTAGCCACTGCACCCAACCTTGAGTTCAGTTTTCTTCATTTTTAATGTCAGTGGATTTATCCTGGGCCCTGAGCTTTTCCAGGTAGCAGAAGACTCCTAAACTGCAGAAAAGGAAATGAGACCTCCCACCTGCTCCTTATGTTACTTGGGGCAGGTTCCCTCAATTCTGCAAGCCTCCGTTTATTTTTGTGTAAAATATAAGTGGAAGTGGGTTCAGGAATCCTTTCTTACTCTTTTTTTTTTAAACTCTCCAAAGTGCTTCAAAAAGGTTCAGGAATCTTGAGGCTTTCCTGGAATTGATTGATGCTCAGTCAACAGGCATGTTTGTGTACCACTTTTCATTATGAGAGTTTCCACATTGTTCATTTTATCTTTCCAGGAAGTGCTGTGGAACATCAGATAGAATGGATAGCATAGCCCATATTTTACAAAAAGGATTTTAAAGGAAGATCTCAATGGTGAAACACTAGAGGCTTTCCTGCTAAAGTTAAGAACAAGAAAGTATGTCTATTATCTCTGTTGTTCAGTTGTGAAAAGAAATAGCTAGGTACAAATATAACTTTTTAAACTGGGAGTATAAATTAAAAATTTTTAATGGTGACATAGGGAGAGAATAGAATGAAAGACAGAGTCTAGATTCCTCTGAATATATTTTGTTTTTTATATCTGACTTTGGAAATGTACACATTTTATATGATTATATTAAAAAGTTTTTAAAAATCAGGCCAGGCACGGTGGCTTACGCCTGTAATCCCAGCACTTTGGGAGGCCAGAGCGGGTGGATCACTCGAGGTCAGGAGTTCAAGACCAGCCTGGCCAGCATGGTGAAACCCTGTCTCTACTAAAAATACAAAAATTGGCTGGGCGCGGTGGCTCACGCCTGTAATCCCAGCACTTTGGGAGGCCGAGGTGGGCGGATCACGAGGTCAGGAAATCAAGACCATCCTGGCTAACACGGTGAAACCCCGTCTCTACTAAAAAAAAAAAAAAAAAAAAAAAAAAATTAGCCAGGCATGGTGGTGAGCGCCTGTAGTCTCAGCTACTCAGGAGGCTGAGGCAGGAGAATGGTGTGAACCCAGGAGGCGGAGCTTGCAGTGAGCTGAGATCACGCCATTGCACTCCAGAGCGAGACTCCGCCTCAAAAAAAAAAAAAGAAATACAAAAATTAGCCAGGCGTAATGGTGCACACCTGTAAGCCCAGCTACTTGGGAAGCTGAGGCACAAGAATTGCTTGAACCCAGGAGGCGTATGTTGCAGTGAGCTGAGATCGTGCAACTGGACTCCAGCATAGGTAACAGTGAGACTCTGCCTCAAAAAATAATAATAAAATAAAATACAAATACAAAAAAATTAGCCGGGTGTAGTGACAGGCACCTGTAGCCCCAACTACTCAGGAGGCTGAGGCAGGACAATCACTTGAACTCAGGAGATGGAGGTTGCAGTGAGCCAAGATTGTGCCACTACACTCCAGCCTGGGTGACAGAGCTAGACTCTGTCTCCAAAAAAAAAAAAAAAAGTTAATAAATCATGCTGTATTTTACCTTAAATTGAAAAGTATCAAGGCTGAGCGCAGTGGCTCAAGCCTGTAATCCCAGCACTTTAGGAGGCCGAGGTGGGCAAGTTGCCTGAGCTCAGGAGTTCGAGACCAGCCTGGGCAACATGGCGAAACCTCGTCTCTACTAAAAAGTACAAAATATTAGCCAGACTTGGTGGCACGTGCCTGTAGTCCCATAGTCCCAGCTACTCAGGAGGCTGAGGCATGAGAATCACTTGAACCCAGGAGGCGGCGGTTGCAGTGAGCCAGGATCTCACCTCTGCACTCCAGCCTGGGTGGCAGAGTGAGACCCTGTCACAAGAAAAAAAAAATGTTGGCCGGGCGCGGTGGCTCAAGCCTGTAATCCCAGCACTTTGGGAGGCCGAGATGGGCGGATCACGAGGTCAGGAGATTGAGACCATGCTGGCTAACACTGTGAAACCCCGCCTCTACTAAAAAATACAAAAAAATAGCCGGGCGAGGTGGCGGGCGCCTGTAGTCCCAGCTACTCGGGAGGCTGAGGCAGGAGAATGGCGTGAACCCAGGAGGCGGAGCTTGCAGTGAGCTAAGATCCGGCCACTACACTCCAGCCTGGGCGACAGAGCGAGACTCTGTCTCAAAAAAAAAAAAAAAAGAAAAAAAATGTTGGGGTTTGGAACAGTGTTTGAGGGTACATGGATGAAACAAGATTAGCCAAATGTTGATGACTGCTGAAGCAGGATTTTATTACTATATTTTCTCTACTTTTGCATATTCTTGAACATTTCTGTGACTAAATGTTTTTTGTTTATTTAAAAAAAGAGGCTGATGCAGCTTTGGCATGCAGGAAGTGTTGGAGCTGAAACTCAAAACTGTCCCCCAGGCCTTGGCTGTGCTGATAAATATCTAGGCCCTACAGGAGTTTGTGTCCATGAACCCAGTAAACGCAATTACTCAGCCTCCAAATCTAGTCACTATCTCATTTCAGGCCCCAACACAGATGAAAACAAGCCATTCTGTTTGCCGAGTTTACATTGCGGGTCTCCAAGAAGTGGAGTGTTCAACAGTGATTTTAAGAAAACAGGGGGCCTGGCGCGGTGGCTCAAGCCTATAATCCCAGCACTTTGGGAGGCCGAGACGGACGGATCATGAGGTCAGGAGATCAAGACCATCCTGGCTAACACGGTGAAACCCCGTCTCTACTAAAAAATACAAAAAACTAGCCGGGCGAGGTGGTGGGCGCCTGTAGTCCCAGCTACTCGGGAGGCTGAGGCAGGAGAATGGCGTAAACCCGGGAGGCGGAGCTTGCAGTGAGCTGAGATCCAGCCACTGCACTCCAGCCTGGGCGACAGAGCGAGACTCCGTCTCAAAAAAAAAAAAAAAAAAAGAAAGAAAACAGGGCCTGGCATAGTGGCTCACGCCTGTAATCCCAGCACTTTGGGAGGCCAAGGCGGGCAGATCACCTGAGGTTGGGAACTTGAGATCAGCCTGACCAACATGAAGAAACCCCCTCTCTACTAAAAATACAAAATTAGCCGGGTGTGGTGGCGCATGCTTGTAATCCCAGCTAGTCGGGAGGCTGAGGCAAGATAATTGCTTGAAGCCAGGAGGCAGAGGTTGTGGTGAGCCAGAGATCACACCATTGCATTCCAGCCTGGGCAACAAGAGCAAAACTCCGTCTCAAATAATAATAATAATAATAATTTTTTAAAAAGAAAACAGTACCAGTGTAAGGATTGGAAGGTGGAGGTGAGGGAGGTGAGAGGCCTTGGGCCTGCCCACATTCTTCCTAAGTTATTTTGGCTGGCCCAGGCTGGGAGGCCAGGAATTGCTTTTCCTCTTAAAAAGAAAAGGGGACAAAAACCTAGCTGGGCGTGGTGGCGGGCATCTGTAGTCCCAGCTACTCGGGAGGCTGAGGCAGGAGAATCGCTTGAACCCGGGAGGCAGAGGTTGCAGTAAGCCAAGATTGCGCCGCTGCACTCTAGCCTGGGTGACAGAGCGAGACTCTGTCTCAAAAAAAAAAAAAAAAAAAGCGGAGAGGAAGACAGGGCGTGGTGATTCATGCCTATAATTCCAGCACTTTGGGAGGCCAAAGCGGGCAGATCTCTTGAGGCTAGGAGTTCGAGACCAACTGGGGCAACACAGTGAAACCTTTATCTACTAAAACTACAAAAAATTACCTGGGCATGGCAGCACATGCGGGTAATCCCCTACTCGGGAAGCTGAGGCATGAGAATCACTTGAACCTGAGAGGCAGAGGTTGCAGTGAGCCAAGATGGTACCACTGCACTCCAGCCTGGGCAACAGCGTGAGACTCTGTCTCAGAAAAAAAAAAGAAAAGAAAGGCTGGGACACGGTGACTCATGCCTGTAATTCCAGCACTTTGGGAGGCAGAGGCAGGAGGATTCCTTTGAGGCCAGGAGTTCAAGACCAGCCTGGGCAACATAGTGAGACACCATCTCCATAAAACAATTAAAAATTAGCTAGGCGTGGTGGTGCATGCCTGTAGTCCCAGGTACTGGGGAGGCTGAGGTGGGAGGATCCCTTGAGCTTAGGACTTCGAGGCTGTAGTGAGCTATGATCACGCCACTGCACTCCAGCCTCGGCGACAGAGCAACACCCATCTCTTAAATATTATTTATTATAAGACTTTTGATTGGGTTAGACCTCACCAGTTAGAGATGCTCCTTTAGTTATCTGAGGCTGCTAAGTGGGGTAATCCCAGACCTGGATGCTAGTTTGAAGAAAGCAAGTGTCGGTGCTGGAAGGGGTCATTCAAGGTCATCCCTGAGCTTCTGCTGAGCCAGGTGCTATGGGTGGGCTAGGTGGGACAGGAGACAGGTCAGCATCTAGGGTCCTTCAAGGGACCATGTCCTTGAGAAGGGGTAGGATGCCTCCAACGCAGTGGTCCACTGCATGGTGTGGCTGAGACTGCTACAGAGGACACGAGAAGACCTGCCAGGGTTGGGGGCGGGGGAGGAGCAAGGCCTCCATCCCGGAAGTCACCCCCAAATAGGGCCAAGAAAGATCAGAGAGACAGCAAAACTCTAATTAACCACCCTCTGCAAACCCCACCTACAGCGACCCCTCACCTCCTGTCTCCTATTCTCAAACTGGCCTATGCCTAAGGGCCAACCCAGAGACACTTCCACACTGGCCCCTGTCACATGAGACACGCTGGAAGATGGGAACGGCCAACCCTCCAGACACACACACATCCAGGCTCCTATCCCCAGAGTGCATGTTCTCATCCTACTGCATCTCGGAGGCTGGCAGGGTGAAGCCCCCAGCAGGTCAGGTAGGTCTGACGTGTCTCAGCCTGAACTCATGACTCCAAACCACCTTCATGCCTTCGTCCCAACCCAGAAGGAAGAGATCCAGGGAGGAGGGCACACATCGGGCTGCAGGCCGACACACTGACCCTGAACCTGGCCTCCCTGGCAGCAGGCTGAGGAACAGGAGGGCTGGGATGAGCCCCATTAGGCGTGTGTGAAGTCTCTGGGACATGGGATGATGCCAGCCGCTGGGATGCAGAAAAGTTGGAGGCAGGGGACAGAGTCTCATTCAGAAGAATTTGTACATAATCCAGGCCAGGTGTTGTGGCTCACGCCTGTAATCTCAGCATTTTGGGAGGCCCAGGTGGGTGGATCACTTGAAGTCAGGAGTTCAAGACCAGCCTGGCCAACATGGTGAAACCCCGTCTCTACTAAAAATACAAAAATTACCCGTATGTGGTAGCACAGGCCTGTAATCCCATCTGCTTGGGAGGCTGAGGTGGGAGGATTGCTTGAACCCAGGAGGTGGAGGTTGCAGTGAGCCCACATCGCGCCACTGCATACCAGTCTGGGTGACAAAGCAAGACTCCATCTCAAAAAAAAAAAAAAAAGAAAAAGACTTTAGCTGCACGTGCTGGCACATGCCTGCAAATACTCGGGAGGCTGAGGCATGAGAATCATTTGAACTCGGGAGGCAGAGGTTGCAGTGAGCCGCCAGCAACTGTGTCTCAAATAAATAAGTAAATAAGAATTTGTCTGGAATCTGGGTGAGGCAGAGGAAAATGAAAGAAACCAGAAAAGCGAAGATAAACAGATTTGCAGGGTGGGGTGGAGGATGGAGAATTCAATGGAGCTGAGCACAGCAAGGAGGAGAATGTCGGGCTGAAGGCCTGAGCTTGCTGGGGAGATGTCCTTGATGTCTACACTGGGCATAGAAGACTGATTGATGCCAGTGGTTGGGGCCTCAAAGAGCCCAGGGACAGGCTGGTCAGAGATAGCTGGAGGTAGAAAGAAAGGGCGTGGAGGCACGGAAGATGGGGCCATAACCCAGGAAAAGGGAGCCACGGATAGGGGAAATGTATGCAGAAATCGCCAGCCTCACTCTAGGAGGCAGGTCCTGACAGATCTCCTTAGCAGGGGACCAATGCCCAGGACCTTGGGGAGATGGATGGGGACGGGGGAAGCAGCAGATGGTCTGTTACTCAATGAGGTTGGACACACAGGAGATGTTGGGGGGTCTTGGGGTGGAGAGTGATTCCATGGAAGCCTCTGGATTGGACAGGGAGATGCTGGTGTGAGGTTTTTCCACAGTCCAACAGAGGCTGGTAGAAGAAAAGCAGGTTCTGCTATCAGGCTGGTTGCAGTGGCTCACATCTGTAATCTCAGCCCTTTGGGAGGCCCAGGCGGGAGGATCATGTGAGGACAGGCATTTGAGACCAGCCTGCGCAAGATGGTGAAACCCTATCTTTACAATAAAAACACAAAAAATTTAGCTGAGTATGGTGGTGTGCACCTATAGTCCCAGCTACTCAGGAGGCTGAGGCCAGAGGATCACTTGAGCCCAGGAGTTCAAGACCAGCCTGGGCTGGTCAAGACCCCATCTCTAAAAAAATTTAAAAAGTTAGCCAGGCATGGTGGTGTATGCCTGCAGTTCTAGCTACTTCGTTGGCTGAGGCAGGAGGATCTGTTGAGCCCAGGAATTTGAGGCTGCACTGAGCTATGATTGTGCCACTTCACTCCAGTCTGGGTGACAGAGCGAGACCCTGTCTCTAAAAATAAATAAATAAACCAGGCACAATGGCTCATGCCTGTAATCTCAGTACTTTGGAAGGCCAAGGCGGGAGGATCACGTGAGCCCAGGAGTTGGAGACCAGGCTGGGCAACATAGAGAGACCCCATCTCTACCAAAAATTTAAGAAAGTATCTGGGCATGATGGTACACACCTATAGTCTCAGCTACTCAGGAGGCTGAGGTGGGAGGATCACTTGAGCCCAGGTCAAGGCTATAGTGAGTTATGATCACACCATGGCACTCCAGCCTGGGCAAAAAGCGAGACTCTCTCTCTAGATAAATAAAAATCTATTTTTTTCACATTTGAATGGACTCCTGGGAATCCAAGCTTAGAAATGAGAAGGCCGAAGCTCTTGCCTCTGCCTCCTCCCAGCCCTGGCCTGTCTCTCCTCTGTCTCCCTGGGTTTCAGTCCCAGCTCCAGTGCCTAGTGACCATGTGACCTGAAGATCATTCCCTTTCCTCTAAGAGCCCCCCACTTCCTTATCTGAACACTGAGGAAATGACTGGCCTCATGTGGTTGCCCGAGCTCAGTTGGGGCCCTCAGAAGGTCGAGTCATTGTTTTTCAGGAGCTGATGAGATCATGGCACGTGTGCCATTGACCTCCGTCCTTCCTGCTTCCCCACCTTTGACTCTCAGCCTGTCCTCTCCTCCTCTGGACGACCTCTGGGACATCCTGTCCTGTTCCCATGTTCATTGTTTCTGCAGCAGATGAGCGGGATGCCGGGGATGCTGGGACATGAAAGGCCCCTGGTCTCTGCCGGTAGGCTCCGAGGCAGGGGGTTCAGACCCTTTCGCCTCGGGCCCCTGCTGGCTGGCCCCACACGTGCCCCCTCCAGCCCCAGCCCTGCTTGGTGGAGAAAGCAGATAAGGCAGGAAATGTGGCCCCAATTCTAGGAAGCTCAGAGTCCCAGGAGGCAGAAGACATGCCTCTCGCCCGCTCACTGACACCTACTATTTGCTGGGGCCTGGGAGTGGCATAGACACCTCTGAGTGGAGCCAGCTTTCCCCGTCCCAGGGTGCAGCATGAGCTCTAACATCCAGGCCAGGCCAGGCGCCTGGAAAGAGGATGCCAAACTCCATGCAGCCTGTGCAGATTAAACACCAGCCCCAGCTCTGTGAAGGGTGGGTCAGCTCTGCCTGGAGGATGGAAAGGCTTCCTGGAGGAAACCTTTGAAGGAAGTAGGTGGAACAGAAACTTGCTGTTCTCCTCTCTGGGAGTCTGAGACTGCCTTTTCTTTTCTTTTCTTTTCTTTTCTTTTCTTTTCTTTTCTTTTTTCTTTTCTTTTCTTTTCTTTTCTTTTCTTTTCTTTTCTTTTTCCTTTTCCTTTTCTTTCTTTCTTTTTTTTTTTTTTTTTTTTTTTCAGAGTCTCACTGTCTCCCAGGCTAGAGTGCTGGAGTACAGTGGCACAATCTCGGCTCACTGAAACCTCTGCTTCCCAGTTCAAGCAATTCTCCTGCCTCAGCCTCCCAAGTAGCTGGGACTATAGGTGCACACCACCACACCTGGCTAATTTGTATATTTTTATTAGAGACAGGGTTTCGCCAAGTTGACCAGGCTGGTCTCGAACTCCTGACCTCAGGTGATCCACCTGCCTCAGCCTCCCAAAGTCCTGGGATTACAGGTGTGAGCCACCATGCCCAGCCTGCCCTGCCCCTTTCTGTCTCTGTCTCGGGCCAGTTCAGGTCTGAGCAGGGCAGTTCTGCTCAGCTTCACTGACCAGGTGAATGTTGCTCACACACTGCCATCCAGACCCTTTGCCTTCCTCTAGATTTTTTTTAAATTATTTTTATTTTTTTCTTGGAGATAGTCTCACTCTGTCACCCAGGCTGGAATGCATTGGTACGATCATGGCTCACTGCAGCCTTGACCTCTGGGGATAAAGTGATCCTCCCACCTCAGCCTCCTGAGTAGCTTGGGACTACAGGCACATGCCACCACACCCAGGTAATTTTTTTTTTTTTTTGTAAAGACAGGGTCTTGCCATGTTACCCGGGCTGGTCTCAAACTCCTGGGCTCAAGCAATCCTCCGGCCTCGGCCTTCCAAAATGCTGGGATTGCAGGCTGGGTCTGCCTTCCTCTAGAGGGCAATGGGTACCATAGCTCACACCTGTAATCCCAGCACTTAAGAGAGGCCAAGGAAGAAGGATCACTTGAGGCCAGGAGTTTCAAACCAGCCTGGGCAACAGAGAGAGACTGTCTCTACAAAAATAAATAAATTAAATTAAATTTTTAAAAAGAGACTAACCTCACTGATGGGGCCTGAGCCCGGGTCATGACTCACCTCTGCTTCCCAGCAACCTCCTTCCTGATCCCCAAATCAGAATTCAGGAGGCATAGGATATAGCATTTGGCAATCTGTACAATTTCAACAGTCACAGGAAACAAACACAGGCTGAACCTCAGGCCCAGACTACCCTATCCCTTGAGGGTCTCCCCCAAAACCTTTACCTTGGCAGTATCCCCATCTCTGGGGGGCTGGAATCGGAGGGTCTGCGGACCCATGAGGGAAGGATTTGGTCTATCTTCCCCTGGAGAGAGCCTCTACATGCCCAGAGAGTTGCCAAGGGAAACAAGGGCAGAGGCAGGAGGAGAGAGGTCCAGTGGTGTGAGACACGTGGAGAGTCAGAAGCCCTGGGATGGGAGCGGGGTCCATCTGTGTGGGGAAGTAGATGGGCAACCCATGGTTAGGGGAGGTCTCGTTGTGTGAAGGAGCTGGTGGGGAGGGTCTATGTCCAGCAAAGCCCATCCAGTGGCCTCCGACCTCATAAGGTCCAGGGGGTGGCCACACAGTTGGTCACCCATCATGATCCAGAAGTGTCGGGTTGCCATGGCAGCCAGGAATCATGCATGCTCAAGAAGCTGAGGCTGCGGCCGGGCGTGGTGGCTCACGCCTGTAATCCCAACACTTTGGGAGGCTGAGGCAGGCAGATCACTTGAGCTCAGAAGTTCGAGACCAGCCCCATCTCTACCAAAAATATGGAAAACTGGCTAGGTTTGATGGCACATGCCTGTAGTTCCAGCTACTTGGGATGCTGAGGTGGGAGGGTCACTTGAGCCTGGGAAGCAGAAGTTGCAGGGAGCCATGATTGCACCACTGCACTCCAGCCTGGGTGACATGCAAGACACTGTCTCAAAAATAAAATAAATTATAGCCAGGCGTGGTGGTTCACGCCTGTAATACCAGCACTCTAGGAGGCCGAGGCGGGTGGATCACACGAGGTCAGGAGTTCGAGACCAGCTGACCAATATGGTGAAACCCTATCTCTAATAAAAATACAAAAATTAGCCAGGTATGGTGGCAGGTGCCTGTAGTCCCAGTTACACGGGAGGGTAAGACAGGAGAATCTCTTGAACCTGGGAGGCGGAGGTTGCAGTGAGTCAAGATTTCACCACTGCACTCCAGCCTGGGCAACAGAGTGAGAATCTGTCTCAAAAAAAAAAAAAAAAAAAAAACACAAATAAAAATAAATAAAATAATTAAGGCCGGGCCCGGTGGCTCATGCCTGTAATCCCAGCACTTTGGGAGGCTAAGGCGGGTGGATCCCCCGAGATCAGGAGTTGAGACCAGCCTGGCCAACATGGTGAAACCCCGTCTCCACTAAAAATACAAAAATTAGCGGGGTGTGGTGGCAGGTGTCTGTAATTCCAGGTACTCGGGATGCTGAGGCAGGAGAATCGCTTGAACCTGGGAGGCAGAGGTTGCAATGAGCCGAGATCACGCCACTGCACTCCAGCCTGGGCAACAAGAGCGAAACTCCTCAAAAAACTAAACTAAAGACAAAACAAAAAACAAAACAAAATAAACAAATGAATAAATAAATAAATAAATAAATATTAAAATTAAATAAAATGTAGCCTAGACTGAGAGCAGAGCCCTGAGAATCAGGGCCCAGTCCCTTCCCCACAAGTTACTACCACAGACACACCTTGCCAGTCCTTAAACCTGAGAAAAACCTCGAAATGCCCCACACTTTTTCTACTGGTCCCCAGGCTGAGGAAAGGGCGGGGCACAAGGGAAGTGGAGAAGCTTGTTATCCTGGAAACAAAGGGATGACAAGGGGTGGAGGCTGGGTTAGTTCTGGGCTAGAGGGATAACAGTGACTGCAGGTGGAACCTGGGGGGCCGGGCAGGATGTGAACTTGGTGGGGAAGGAGGGTTTCCACACCAGTGTGTCCTGGCCACAGAAGTGGATGAGGCAAGATTTGTTTTGTTGAATTTTGTTTTGTTTTGAGACAAGGTCTTGCTTTGTTAACCAGGCTGGAGTGCAGTGATGCAATCACAGCTCACTGCAGCCTCAAACTCCTGTACTCAAGCAATACTCCCACCTCAGCCTCCCAACTAGCTGGGACTTATAGGTGCATGGCACTATGGCCAGTTAATTTAATTATTATTTATTTTTTCTTTTTTTTTTTTGGGACAGAGTCTCATTCTGTCGCCCAGACAGGAGTGCCGTGATGCAATTTCGGCTCACTGTAACCTCTGCCTCCCAGGCTCAAGCGATTCTCCTGCCTCGGCCTCCCTAGTAGCTGCGATTACAGGCGCCCACCACCATGCCCGGCTAATTTTTGTATTTTTAGTAGAGACAGGGTTTCACCATGTCGGCCAGGCTGGTCACAAACTCCTAACCTGAGGTGATCCACCCTCCTTGGCCTCCCAAAGTGCTGGGATTGCAGGCGTGAGCTACTGCGCCCGGCCTAAAATTATTATTATCATTTTTTTAGAAAGAGGGTCTCATGGCTGGGCGCAGTGGCTCACGCCTGTAACCCCAGCACTTTGGGAGGCCAAAACAGGTGGATTATTTAAGGTCAGGAGTTTGAGACCAGCCTGACCAACATGGTGAAACCCCGTCTCCCTACTAAAAATACAAAAACATTAGCTGGGCATGGTGGCACACACCTGTAATCTCAGCTACTCAGGAGGTGGAGGCACGAGAATCGCTTGAACCCGGGAGGTGGAGGTTGCAATGAGCCGAGACCACGCCACTGCATTCCAGCCTGGGCTACAGAGCAAGGCTCCGTCTAAAAAACAAAACAAAACAAAAAAACAACCACCAAAAAAAAAAAAAAATAGAGAGAGTGAGATGGGGTCTCACTATATTGCCCAGGTTGGTCTTGAATTCCTGGGCTCAAGCAATTCTCCCCACCTTGGCCTGCCGAAATGTCAGGATTACAGACATGAGCCATCATGCGCGGTGAAGAAGTTGTTTTTACTAGAAACTAACCGTCCCGTGGAAGCAGTGTCACCAGTGCCCATTTTATGCTCAGGAGACCCTTTAGTATTTAAGAATCCATCAGCTAATCTCGGCTCCCCATGGCTAATGTCGTAGGGGTGCTGGGAGGAGCGGCAGGGCCCACGGTCAGGGTCTCAGGGGGCTCACATAGGGAGGTCTCTCTGTTCCTGGCCATGGCCCGGAGCCCCTCTAGCAGCTCCTCTACCACCCGCATTAGGCCGTAGGGGGCTCTCCAGCCAGAGGCCAAGGGCGACGCGGCCTTAACGTCGATCTGTGTCTGGCGGCGCCATCTGGAGGTCAGGGCCAAGACAAGACAGGCTGTTCAAGTCCCCCAGCTTCGCCGCGGCCGCCACGCCCAGCTACCCCGCCCCGCTGGCGTCCCCAGCTGGCCTGCTACAGGTCTTACCCGCGCTTGGTGCCTCCCGACCCAGGCTTCTGCACATCTGCACCCACCAGACTGGGAAGGTGGCCAGACTAGACCGAGGGCAGAGGCGGGAGAGACTCCGCCCCCGAGGCCCCGCACCCTTCTGACAGCGAATGAGGCTGACGTCACTGGATTGGGCAGGTGTCCAGGTGTCCTCTCTCCAGCTGCATCTCCCTTCCTCGACCCAAGGGGAGTCCTCAGTCTCCCAGGCCAGAGCCTCCAATGCCCCAAGGTGCCTTCAGTGATCTCCCCGCAGTGCAGCCTCTGGGGCACTCCCCACCCCAATAAAACTCATCTCCAGTTAAAATATCTATTCCGGCAGGGCGCAGTGGCTCTTGCCTGTAATTCCAGCACTTTGGGAGGCCGAGGAGGTCAGATCACTCGAGGTCAGGAGTTCGATCCCAGCCTGGCCAACATGGTGAAACCCCCTCTCTACTAAAAATATAAAAATTAGCCAGGCGTGGTGGTGCGCGCCTGTAATCCCAGCTACTCTGGAGGCTGAGGCAGGAGAATCGCTTGAACTTGGGAGGCCAAGGTTGCAGTGAGCCAAGATTGTGCCACTGCACGCCAGCCTGGGCAACAGAGTGAGACTCTATCTCAAAAAAAAAAAAAAGGATTCCCAGGCCCCACCTCAGTTTCTGACTTTGAGGCCAAAAATCTGGTTTTTGTTCTGTTTTGTCTTCTCTGGTTTGAGACAGGCTCTCGCTCTGTTGCCCAGGCTGGAGTGCAGCCGCACGATCATGGTTCACTGCAGCCTCAAACTCCTGGGCTCAAGCAATCCTCCACCTCAGCCTCCTGAGTATCTGGGACCACAGGCACATACCACTAGCTACTTTTTTTTTTGTTTGTTTTGTAGAGATGGTGTCTGGCTATGTAGCCCAGGCTGGTCTCAAACTCCTGGGCTCAAGCGATCCTGCCACCTTGGACTCCCAAAGTGCTAGGATTACAGGCATGAACCACCACACCCAGTCGGAATCTGTGGGTTTTTTTGTTTTTGTTTTTGTTTTTTTCAGATGGAGTCTCACTCTGCCGCCCAGGCTGGAGTGCAGTGGGTCGATCTCGGCTCACTGCAACCTCTGCCTCACAGGTTCAAGCGATTCTCCTGCCTCAGCCTCCCAGGTAGCTGGGATTACAGGCACCTGCCATCATGCCCAGCTAATTTTTGTATTTTTGTGGAGAAGGAGATTCACCATGTTGGCCAGGCTGGTCTTGAACTCCTGACCTCAGGTGATCCACCCGCCTTGGCCTCCCAAAGTGCTGGGATTACAGGCATGAGCCACTGTGCGCGGCCTGGAATCTGTGTGTGTGTGTGTGTGTGTGTGTGTTTTGTTTTGTTTTTGTTTTTGTTTTTGTTTTTTTGAGACAGAGTCTGGCTCTGTCACCAGGCTGGAGTGCAGTGGCGCGATCTCTGCTCACTACCACCTCTGCCTGCTGGGTTCAAGCGATTCTCCTGCCTCAGTCTCCCAAGTAGCTGGGACTACAGGTGTGTGCCACCACGCCTGGCTAATTTTTCGTATTTTTAGTAGAGACGGGGTTTCACTGTGTTAGCCAAGATGGTCTCCATCTCCTGACGTCGTGATCTGCCTGCCTCAGCCTCCCAAAGTGCTGGGATTACAGGCATGAGCCACCACGCCCGGCCTGGAATCTGTGTTTTTAACAAGCTCTCAGAAGATTGTGATATGTCCTAAGCTTCAGAATCCCAACAGTCTACATTCCCATGCAGTGTGGCAGTGATTCTCAAACTGCAGCAGGCATGTTAAAACAGGTTGTGGGCCCCCACCCCAGGGTTTTTGATTCAGTAGGTCTGCGGTGCAGGGCCTGGAGTTTGAGTTTCTACTACTCTCTGGGGAATGTGATGCTCTGGTCCAGGACCACACTCTAATAACCATTTCATTTATTTTCCTTTTTTTTTTTTTTTTTTTTGAGACAGAGCCTTGATCTGTTGCCCTGGCTGGAGTCTTGGTGGGATCTTGGCTCACTGCAACCTCTGCCTATTGGGTTCAAGTGATTCTCCTGCCTTAGCTTTCTGAGTAGCTGGGACTATAGGCATGTGCCACCACTCCTGGTTATTTTTTTCTTTTTTTTTTGGAGATGGAGTCTCACTCTGTCGCCCAGGCTGGAGTGCAGTGGCACGATCTTGGCTCACTGCAAGCTCCGCCTCCCGGGTTCACGCCATTCTCCTGCCTCAGCCTCCAGAGTAGCTGGGACTACAGGTGTGTGCCACCACGCCCAGCTAATTTATTGTATTTTTAGTAGAGATGGGGTTTCACCGTGTTAGCCAGGATGGTCTCGATCTCCTGACCTCGTGATCCACCCGCCTCGGTCTCCCAAAGTGCTGGGATTACAAGCGTGAGCCACCGCGCTCAGCCAATTTTTGTATTTTCTTAGAGGAGACAAGGTTTTGCTATGTTGGCCAGGCTGGTCTCAAACTCCTGACCTCAAGTAATCCGCCCACCTCAGCCTCCCAAAGTGCTGGGACAACCGGCATGAGCCACCATGCCCAACCAACCATTTCTTTAATAATATATTTAGGAGAAGATCTATTCACTTGTGTGCTGGCTCACTAGGTGCCAGGCCCTGTGCAAGGCAGTTCACATTCTTACAAAACTATGGAACAAATATTCTATTTTCCACATAAGGAAAGTGTGATTCAGACAGGTTAATTCACTTGCTCAAGGTCACACAGCCAGGAAGAGCAGAATTTGAACCTGGTCTTTCTGAGCCCAAAGGCTGGGCTGGTTCTGTCTCCAGCAACTGCTAGTTAGCACCTCCCAGGGACTTACCTTCTTTCTGCAGGTTAACTCAGCACTCTCTGAAGCCTGAGGAGGTACAGGATAGGGTTTGTTTGTTATTTTTATTTTTTGAAGACAGAGTCTGATTATATCACCCAGGCTGGAGTTCAGTGGCGTGATCTCAGCTCACTGCAACCTCCACCTCCCGGGTTCAAGCAATTCTCCTGCCTCAGCCTCCCGAGTAGCTGGGATTACAGGTGCGCGCCACCATACCCAGCTAATTTTACTTATTTATTTATTTTTTTGAGACGGAGTCTCACTCTGTCGCCCAGGCTGGAGTGCAGTGGTATAGTCTCGGCTCACTGCCACCTCTCCTCCTGGTTTCAAGCGATTATCCTGCCTCAGCCTCCCGAGTAACTGGGACTATAGGCGTGTGCCACCACGCCCAGCTAATTTTTGTGTTTTTAGTAGAGACGGGGTTTCTCCATGTTGGTCAGGATGGTCTTGATCTCTTGACCTTGTGATCTGCCTGCCTCAGCCTCCCAAAGTGCTGGGATTACAGGCATGAACTACCGCGCCCAGTCAATTTTTGTATTTTTGGTAGAGGGTTTTGTCATGTTGGCCAGGCTGGTCTCGAACTCCTGACGTCAGGTGATCCACCCACCTCAGCCTCCCAAAGTGCTGGGATTACAGGTATGAGCCACAGTGCCCAGTCATCAAGTCATCATTTTATTTAAGAAGCTTGAGGCTCAGTGAAGGAAAGTGATTTTCAAAAGTCACCAAGTGCCTGCAATCCCAGCCCTTTGGGATGTGGAAGCGGGAGGATTGACCAGGAGGTGGAGGCTACAGTGAGCTATGATTGTGCCACTGTCCTCCTGTCTGGCCAACTGAGCAAGACTCTGTCTCAAAAATAAATAAAAGATAAAAATAAGAGTCGCACAGCAAAGTAGTAGCAATATTGAGACTAGGACCAAGGTCTCTTGACTCCGAGTCAAGTGCTCCTCCTCCTACTTCCCGCACATAGTATTCTTTTTTTTTTTTTTTTTTTTTTTTTTTTTGAGACGGAGTCTTGCTCTGTCACCCAGGCTGGAGTGCGGTGGCCGGATCTCAGCTCACTGCAAGCTCCGCCTCCCGGGTTCACGCCATTCTCCTGCCTCAGCCTCCCGAGTAGCTGGGACGACAGGCGCCCGCCACCTCGCCCGGCTAGTTTTTTGTATTTTTTAGTAGAGACGGGGTTTCACCATGTTAGCCAGGATGGTCTCGATCTCCTGACCTCGTGATCCGCCCATCTCAGCCTCCCAAAGTGCTGGGATTACAGGCTGGAGCCACCGCGCCCGGCCACATAGTATTCTTTATCACTTCCAAAATGACATTCCTAGCCGGGTGCAGTGGTTCACACCTGTATCCCAGCACTTTGGGAGGCGGAGGCAGGAGGATTGCTTGAGCCCAGGAGTTTGAGACTAGACTGGGCAACATAGCTAGAACCCATCTCCACAAAAAAATTAAGAAAGAATTAGCTGGGCCTGGTGGCATACACCTGTAGTCTCAGCTATTTGGGAGGCTGTGGTGGGAGGATCACTTGAGTCCAGTAGTTGGAGGCTGCAGTGAGCCATGATTGCGCCACTGCCCTCTAGCCTGGGCAACAGAGCCAGATCCTTTCTCTAAAAAACAAAAACCATTGGCTGGGTGCAGTGGCTCACGCCTATAATCCTAGCACTTTGAGGGGCCAAGACGGGTGGATCACCTGAGGTCAGGAGTGCAAGACCAGCCTGGACAACATGGTGAGACCCTGTCTGTACTAAAAATACAAAAGTTAGCTTGGTGTGGCCGGGCACGGTGGCTCACGCCTGTAATCCCAGCACTTTGGGAGGCCGAGGCAGGCGGATCACGAGGTCAGGAGATCAAGACCATCCTGGCTAACATGGTGAAACCCCTTCTCTACTGAAAATACAAAAAAAAAAAAAAAACATTAGCCAGGCATCGTGGCACATGCCTGTAATCCCAGCTACTCGGGAGGCTGAGGCAGGAGAATGGCGTGAACCTGGGAGGCGGAGCTTGCCGTGAGCAGAGATTGTGCCACTGCACTACAGCCTGGGCAATAGAGCGAGACTCCGTCTCAAAAAAAAGTTGGGTGTGGTGGAAGGCACCTGTAATCCCAGCTACTCCAGAGGTTGAGGTAAGAGAATCACTTGAACCCCGGGGACAGAGGTTGTAATGAGCCGAGATCATAGCACTGCACTCCAGCCTTGGCAACAGAGTGAAACTCCATCTCAAAAAAACACAGAAAAGACTATCATCAAGAGGCAGCTTCCTTCTGCCCACCCCTTTCCTTCCTCTCCCACAAGTCTGCCTGTCCCTGCTCAGCCAAGCCCAGACAGGGCTCCAGATCTGGGGAAGGAGAAAGCTATGGGATGTGCCTTGGTTGCTGACTGAACCCACCTTCTTTAATTTCCCTCCCACTTGCAAAAGCTGAAGAAGCCAAAAAAACCGAGAGCAGCATTCCTTTCCACAAGCCCACATCGTCAAGCCTGGATGAGCTCCTGGGCCTGTAGCTACTTGCAAGGCTATTTTACCAGTGACCCTCAGAGGCCCATCTTCGTCCTACTCTCCCCTCCCCTCCTCTCACTGAAACTTCAGGTCCCCAGCGATGAGGAGCTCATCTCTAAAGACTCGAAGGGGCTGATCCTGGATGTTAGACAGCTAGGTACTACTCCAAACCTCAAGACCCATTAAATCTCAGGGCTTCCTGGGCACTCAGATCCTGCACCGACACCATTCACCTCCAGAAGGGTTCCTGGCACATAATGGATACTTGATGAATAATTGGCGATTGAAAGCTCTAGACATGAGCTGCTCTTTATTAGTCTGTTTTGAGGCCCCGCCTGAAAACCTGAAAGTAGGCTTTGACTTTGGGCTTCACTCAGGACTGATTCCCAGTGAAGTCACTTAACTCATGTGTTGAACACCTGCCATGTAACATGTGCAGAATGAAAGCTACACGACCTTTCTTTTTTCCTTCTTTTTTTTTTTTTTTTCCTGAGATGGAGTCTCACTCTGTTGCCCAGGCTGGAGTGCAGTGGTGCAATCTCGCCTCATTGCAACCTCTGCCTCCCAGGTTCAAGTGATTCTCCTGTCTCAGCCTCCCAAGTAGCTGGGATTATAGGCACATGCCACCACACCCAGCAAATTTTTTGTATTTTTAGTAGAAACGGGATTTCACCATGTGAAAAAGATGTTTTAAGAGATAGGGTCTTATACATATGTAACAAACCTGCACGTTATGCACATGTACCCTAGAACTTAACGTATAATAATAATTAAAAAAAAAAAAAAAGAGATAGGGTCTTGCTATGTTGCCCAGGCTGGTCTCAAACTCCTGAGCTCAAGCTCCCACCTCAGTCTCCCAAAGTGCTGGGATTACAGGCATGAGTCACTGTGCCCGGCCTTGCTGTTGCTTTTGTGAAACAACCCCGCTTTTTCCTGGGGAGCCACCTCTGCACTTTCATGTGGCCGGGCTACTCCGAGAGGGGACCTGAGGCTTCCGGGTCTCCTTTCTTATTGTCTCCCTCACCCTCCAACCTCCCTCCAAATTGCCACAGCCTCCCTCCAGGTCATTATTCCCACAGTGGCAGGCCAAACCCCTCACCCAGCTCCTAGGTTGCGGCCTTCACCCGGCCCTGCCATGAGCATGGTCCCTGTAGAGCCCCCGGAGGTGTAGTTTCAGCTCTAGGTGAGGCGTGGGCAGCGGGGCTGGAGTGCCTTCACAGCAGGTGGATGCGTCTTCCACAGCCCGCATGTGCGTCTGCAGACACACAACCCTCCACAGCCAAGCCCCTGGCAAAGCCTTACAGCGCCAGAGAGGCAGGGCGGTGGGCTACCCCTGGGAGCTGGCAGTTTCCAGCAAGGCCTCCTTCGCTGAGCCTTGGACAAGCCCCGTAATCCACCCTAAATACCTTTCTTGTAGGACTGCTAAGGACAGCAGCTGGCGGGAGTGGGTCCTTGGTGAATGGCAGCTGTTACTGTCCTTATAAGGAAAGGTGGAGTTACAAACGGGCATTTAGGCCCCTAGAAGGGGGTGGGACCCAGAGCAGAAACCTGCTGACCACTGTGCTTCCCCCCAAGTAGACCCACAGGTGACCCCCACTGGGATTTAGGCTCTCACCTTAGGGGTCTCTCCCTGACCCACCCAAACTCCTCTCATCCCCTCCTGCCATCCACACACACACTCCACACTGACTCAGAACTATGTGATATTTATTTCCCAATATTTTGATAATTTTTTTTACAAATGGAATACATGGAATGAAGGGGCTTATATGGGACCCCAGGTAAGAGTGAGGTTGGGACTCTCTGAGGGTCTGGGGCTCCCCCCCTAGAGGGGACTTTGGGCATCCAGTTTCAGGGACTGAGCCGGGTTGGGTCGAGGGGCAGCATGGCATCGGACATGGTGCCGTCTGTGCCTCTCCTGCCTGCGGGACAGCTGGCGCAGCTGTTTCCGAACAGCCCACAGCACCAGGTACACCTCCCACAGCATCTCAGCCTCTGGCGTCTTCAAAGGTGACTGAGTCCTCACTTGGGAGCTGACTGAGGCAGAACTCACTGATGACTGTAAGAGAAAGAGAAGATGTACACATGTAAATAGGTGGGTCTAGGGAGAAACTGCCGCTAGAACAACTCATAGATAAACAGCAAAGGGCTCCCTGATGCCACCTCTCCCATCAGGCCAGCTCAGACATTACTTCTTCCAGGAAGCCTTCTCAGATTGCATTAGACGTTTGTCATCTCTATCCGTTTTTTTTTTTTTTTTTTTTAAATGAGATGCGGTCTTGCTATGTCACCCAGGCTGGTCTCGAACTCCTGGGCTCAAGCGATCTTCCTTCCTTGGCTTTCCAAAGTGTTGGGATTACAGGCATGAACCATCACACCTGGCCCATCATTTCTATTCTTTTTGTTTTTTGAGATGGAGTCTTGCTCTATCACCCAGGCTGGAGTACAGGGGCATGATCTCAGCTCACTGCATCCTCCACCTCCTGGGTTTAAATGATTCTCCTGCCTCAGCCTCCCAAGTAGCTGGATTACAGGTGCCTGCCACCACGCCCAGCTAATTTTTGTATTTTTAGTAGAGACAGGGTTTCACCATGTTGGCCAGGCTGGTCTCGAACTTCTGACCTCAAGTGATCAGCCCGCCTCAGCTTCCCAAAGTGCTGGGATTATAGGCATGAGCCACCACACCTGGTCTTTTTTTTGTTTGTTTGTTTGTTTTGAGACAAGGTCTCACTCTGTCATCCAGGCTGGAGTGCAGTGGCATAATCTCAGCTCACTGCAACCTCCACCTCCCAAACTCAAGTGATGCTCCCACCTCAGCCTCCTGAGTAGCTGGGACTATAGTTGTGCACCACCACGCCTGGTTAACTTTTATATATATATACACACATACACACACACACATATATATACACATATATATATTTTGTAGATATATATATAGTAGATATATATATATATATATATATATATTTTTTTTTTTTTTTTTTTGTAGCGATGGAGTTTTGCCCAGGCTGGTCTTGAACTCCTGAGCTCAAGTGATCCCCTTGCCTCAGCCTCCCAAAATGCTGAGATTACAGGTGTGAGTCACCACGCTCAGCCTAAACTGTTTTTTTTGTTTTGTTTTGAGATCATTGTAGACTGACTGACATGCAATTGGAAGAAATCATAGAGATCCTATGCACCCTTTACCAAGTTCCCCTCAACAGGAAAATCTTGCAAAACTATACTATGATACAGTCAGGATATTGACATTGATCCAATCTACTGATCTTACATAAATTTCCCGTTTTACTTGTACTCACTGGTGCGTGTGTCTGTGTGTGTGTATAATTTTACCAAGTTTTATCCAGTGTGCAGGTTCATGTATCCAACTACCACAGTCAAGGTACAGAACATTTCCATCAGACAGGAGAAAGCAAAAAACAAAAACAAAACAAAAAAGATACAGAACATTTGCATCATCCCAAGAGTCCCTCACGTTATCCTTTTATAACTACACTCTTCTCCCCCTCTCTCTGCGGCCCCTGGCAACCACTGAGCCACTAATATGTTCGCCATTTCTAGACTTTTGTTATTTCAAGAGTGGTAGATAAGATAAACGGAATCATTAAGTATATAACCTTTTAGGATTGGTTATTTCCACTCAGTATAATTTCCTTGAGGCCGGGAGCGGTGGCTCATGCCTGTAATCCCAGCACTTTCGGAGGCCAAGGTGGGTGGATCACCTGAGGTCAGGAATTTGAGACCAGCCTGGCTAACATGGTGAAACCCCATCTCTACTGAAAATACAAAAAATTAGCTGGGTGTGGTGGCCAGGTGCCTGTAGTCCCATCTACTCGGGAGGCTGAGGCAGGAGAATTGCTTGAACCTGGGAGGCAGAGGTTGCAGTGAGCTGAGGTCACGCCACTGCATTCCAGCCTGAACTACAAGAGTGAAACTCCGTCTGAAAACAAACAAAAAAATTTCCCTCGAGATTCACACCATGTTACCACATGTATCAATAGTTTGTCTTTTCTATCTTTTTTTTTTTTTTGAGATGGAGTCTCCCTCTGTCGCCCAGGCTGGAGTGCAGTAGCGCGATCTCAGCTCACTGCAAGCTCCGCCTCCTGGGTTCACGCCATTCTCCTGCCTCAGCCTCCGGAGTAGCTGGGACTACAGGTGCCCGCCACTGCGCCCTGCTAATTTTTTGTATTTTTAGTAGAGACGGGGTTTCACTGTGTTAGCCAGGATGGTCTCGATCTCCTGACCTCATGATCCGCCCACCTCGGCCTCCCAAAGTGTTGGGATTACAGGCGTGAACCACTGTGCCCGGCCTCACATTTAGATTTTTCGTGTGAACATAAGATTTTATTTATCGGGGATAAATGCCCAAGAGTACAACTGTTGGGTCATATGATAGCATGGCTAGTTTTATAAGAAATAACCATTCTCGGCCAGCCGCTGTGGCTCACGCCTGTAATCCCAGTACTTTGGGAGTCTGAGGCAGGAGGATCACCTGAAGTCAAGAGTTCGAGACCAGCCTGGTCCAATATGGTGAAACTCTGTCTCTACTAAAAATACAAAAATTAGTCAGACATGGTGGTGGGCGCCTGTAATCCCAGCTACTCGGGAGGCTGAAGCAGGAGAATTGCTTGAACCTGGGAGGTGGAGGTTGCAGTGAGCGAGATCATGCCACTGTACTCCAGCCTGTGTGACAGAGTGAGACTCCAACATAAAAAAAAGAAAGAGAGCTAGAAATGACCATCCTCTTTTCCAGAGTGGCTGTGCTATCTTTTTTCCTTTTTCTTTTTTTTTTTTTTTTTTTGAGACAGCGTCTCAGTCTGTCACCAAGGTTGGAGTGCAGTGGCACGAATATAACTCACCGTGGACTTGACCTCCCAGCGATCCTCCCACCTTAGCCTCCCAAGTAGTTGGGACTACAGGCATGCATCAAGCCTGGCTAATTTTTTTACTTTTGTAGAGATGGGGTCTCCCTATGTTGCCCAGGCTGGGCTAAACAAGCTTACAATCCTACTCACACATATGACTGCAGGTGAGCTTTCAAAATCAACATTTGGTCATGTCACTCCTCTGCTCAAGTGTCTTCAAGGGCTCCCATTGCTCTAAGGGTCCAATCCAAAGCTCACAACTTGGCAACCCTGCCTTCTACCAGCTTACTTTTGGCTTCAGGATCGTTCCACTCCAACCCACACACCTTGGGCCAGCTCTGGACACATCTGCTATTATTTTTTTTTGTTTGAGACAGACTCTCACTCTATTGCCCAGACTGGAGTGCAGTGGCACAATCTTGGGTCATTGCAACCACTGCTTCCCAGGATCAAGCAATTCTCCTGCCTCAGTCTCCCAAGTATCTGGGATTATAGGGGTGCACCACCACACCCCGCTGATTTTTTGTTTTTGTTTTTGTATTTTTTTTTTTATTATTATTTGAGACAGAGTCCGCTCTGTCGCCCAGGCTGGAGTGCAGTGGCCGGATCTCAGCTCACTCCAAGCTCTGCCTCCCGGGTTTACGCCATTCTCCTAGTAGCTGGGACTAGAGGCGCCCACCACCTCGCCCGGCTAGTTTTTTGTATTTTTTTAGTAGAGACAGGGTTTCACCATGTTAGGCAGGATGGTCTCGATCACCCGACCTCGTGATCCACCCGTCTCAGCCTCCCAAAGTGCTGGGATTACAGGCTTGAGCCACCGTGCCCGGCCTTGTTTTTGTTTTTAGTAGAGACAGGTTTCACCATGTTGGCCAGGCTGGTCCTGACCTCAGGTGATCCACCTGCCTCAGCCTCTTAAAGTCCTGGGATTACAGGTGTGAGCCACTGCACCCAGACTTTTTTTTTTTTTTTTCTGAGACAGAATCTTGCTCTGTCACCCAGGTTGGAGTGTGTGGCATGATCTCGGCTCACTGCAACCTCCGCTTCCCAGGTTCCAGCAATCCTCCCACTTCAGCCTCCCGAATAGCTGGGACTACAGCTGTGAGCCACCGATTCCTAGCTTATTTTTGTATTTTTTATAGAGATAGGGTTTTACCATGTTGCCCAGGCTGGTCTCAAATTCCTGAGCTCAAATGATCCTCCTGCCTTGGCCTCCCAAAGTGTTGGGATTACATGCATGATCCACTGTGCCTGGCCACATATCTGCTATTCTTACTCTCTGGACACCCCTCCCACTCCCTCCACCTTCCCCTAACAACCCTTTCAAGCCAAGCTAACACCTTCAGGCCTCAGTTTTACCCTCATTTCTGTTAAGAAGGTCTTGCCTGGCCAGGCGCAGTGGCTCATGCCTGTAATCTCAGCACTTTGGGAGGCCAAGGCGGGCAGATCACAAGGTCAGGAGATCGAGACCATCCTGGCTAACACGGTGAAAACCCATCTCTACTAAAAATGCAAAAAAAAAAAAAAATTAGCCAGGCGTGGTGGTGAGCACCTGTAGTCCCAGCAACTCGGGAGGCTGAGGCAGGAGAATGGCATGAACCCGGGAGGTGGAGCTTGCAGTGAACCGAGATCGCACCCCTGCACTCCAGCCTGGGTGACAGACTCCGTCTCAAAGAAAAAAAAAAAAAGTCCTTGCCTGACTCCAGGTCTGGATAACATGCCTCTCTCCTGGGGTCCTACAGCCCCCTCAACAATGTCACACTCAACAATGTGTGGATACTGAACTAGCAATGCCTATGATTTCATCTGAAGCCCCGCAAGTCTGCAAATTTTGTTCAGTGTTGTATCTTCAGTACCTGGCATTTGCTGGATGCACAGGAAATAGTTTTTATTTTTTTTTATTTTATTTTTTTTGAGAGGGAGTCTTGCTCTGTCGCCCAGGCTGGAGTGCAGTGGCGCTATCTCAGCTCACTGCAAGCTTCACCTCCCGGGTTCATGCCATTCTCCTGCCTCAGCCTCCCGAGTAGCTGGGACTACAGGCGCCCGCCACCTAGCCCGGCTAATTTTTTTTTTTTTTTTTTTTTTCTTGAGAAGGAGTCTCGCTCTGTCACCCAGGCTGGAGTGCAGTGGCGCGATCTCTGCTCACTGTCAGCTCCGCCTCCCAGGTTCACGCCATTCTCCTGCCTCAGCCTCCTGGGTAGCTGGGACTACAGGCGCCCGCCACCACGCCCGGCTAATTTTTTGTATGTTTAGTAGAGACGGGGTTTCACCGTGTTAGCCAGGATGGTCTCGATCTCCTGACCCCGCGATCTGCCTGCCTAGGCCTCCCAAAGTGCTGGGATTACAGGTGTGAGCCCCCATGCCCGGCCTGGCTAATTTTTTTTTTTAATTTTTAGTAGAGACGGTGTTTCACCATGTTAGCCAGGATGGTCTTGATCTCCTGACCTCGTGATCCACCCGCCTCAGCCTCCCAAAGTGCTGGGATTACAGACATGAGCCACTGCGCCCAGCCGGAAATATATGTGTGTGTGTGTATATATATATATATAAAGAAAAAATTTGCCGGGCATGGTGGCTCTTGCCTGTAATCCCAGCACTTTGTGAGGCTGAGGCAGATGGCTCACTTGAGGCCAGGTGTTCGAGACCAGCTTGGCCTCGTGGTGAAACTCTTGTCTGTACTAAAAATGCAAAAACTGGCCAGGTGTGGGAGTGTATGCCTGTAATCCCAGCTACTCAGGAGGCTGAGCCAGGAGAATCACTTCAACCCGGGAGGTGGAGGTTGCAGTGAGCTGAGATCGCGCCACTGCACTCCAGCCTGGGCGACAGAGTGAGACTCTGTCTCAGGATAAAAAAAGAAAGAAAGAAAGAAAGAAAAAGATGTTTTAAGAGACAGGGTCTTGCTGTGTTGCCCAGGCTGGTCTCGAATTCCTGAGCTCAAGTGATCCTCCCGTCTCAGCCTCCCCAAATGCTGGGATTACAGGCATGAGTCACTGCACCAGGCCAGGAAACAATGGTTGAACAAGTAATCGGAGGGAGGGGTGAGTCACTCGGGGCTGGGGAAAGAGGGAGGGGGTGTTGGGACGGTGCTGACCTTCCAGCTGCACATCTGCCAGCCACTCTGCAGGGCAGAGACCATGAGCGTAGAGACAGACTTGACAGCCATCCTCGGCAGCTGCAGCAGGGATCGGCCCTGTCGGCCCAGCTCCACCTTGGTCCCCTCAGTAGTCTTGGCCAACACGCAGGGATCTGCCAGCTTGGGGGACTCAGCCAACTTGGGTTTAGCCTCTTTTGGGGACTCGACCAACCTCAAAGTCTCAGCCACCTGGAGAGTCTTCTCCATCATCTTCAATGAGTGTTTCTTGGAGCCAGGGTGTTCTGAGATGGTTGGTTTAATTTTCTGCCTCCAGAAGAAAACCTGAGAACCAAGACACAGAGAGGAGAGACAGGAGAGAGGGGCAGGGCAGAGACAACACCATCCACAGAAAAGAAGGCACAAAAGGGATGGATCAGTGAGTTTCCGGGCCTCTATTCCTTCTCCTCCAGCCCCTCCCCAGCTGTCCTTTCCTTCCTCCCCACTCCATCTTGTTTGGCTACAGGAGGTCAGGAAGGGAGGGAACCCGTGCAGTAAGGGGCTGCTGTGACCGTGCCCTCAGGCCAGAGCATCATGAGGACAGAGTGGTCTCAGAAACTCACCCAGGAAATAATCCTTTGCCAAGCCTGTCTAACCCATCGGAAGAACTTCATGACCACAACCATCTCTCTTGACAGGACAAACACGGAGGAAAGAGCAGAGCCAGCATTTGGTACGGTGGAGGTGGCAGGTGGAGGACGGGGTGGGCTGTGGGCCAGTGACCACCTCTTGAGGGGTCTCCTGTGAGCTTCAAGCACAGCAGAATAGAAAGAAGTAGGAAATCCTGGGGGAAAGCCCCTCCTGGCAATGAATCCCAGACCTTTTCTCCCCTCCCTGGGACAGGGAGAGGAGTTGAAGTAGGTGAGAACCTACAGTGAGGGAGAGTTCTAGACCATTGTGAGGCTGCCTGGTCCTGACCCCAACCCCTGAGGCCCTGCCTGGACCCACAGAGTCCATCTCTTCCACCCTGGCTCTTCTTCGCTCAGATCCAGGGAAAATAAGCTAAGGTATAACAAACTAATAGGCCCTGTCCCTGCATCACGTCATGCAGTCCCTTCACAGCAGCCTTTCAAGGTAGGTATTATTGTTAGTGCCTCTTCACCAAAGAGGGATCTGAAATTCAGGAAAGCTAAAGGGGGCCGGGCATGGTGGCTCGTGCCTGTAATCCCAGTGTTTTGGGAGGCTGAGGCAGCAGGATCACTTGAGGCCAGGAGTTCAAGACCAGCCTGGGCAACATAGTGAGACCCCCCCCTCCCCATCCCCGCAACTCACTGTATAAATTTTTCAAAAAAAATTTTTAAATCGGTCAGGAGTGGTGGTGTGTGCCTGAAGTCCAAGCTACTCAGGAGGCTGAGGTAGGAGGATTGCTTGAG
This sequence comes from Chlorocebus sabaeus, assembly GCF_047675955.1. Classification (NCBI taxonomy): domain Eukaryota; kingdom Metazoa; phylum Chordata; class Mammalia; order Primates; family Cercopithecidae; genus Chlorocebus; species Chlorocebus sabaeus. Next base: position 12,281,916 of record NC_132931.1, on the reverse strand, counting down.
CCCAGGAGGTGGAGGCTGCAGTGAGACATGATTGTGCCACTGCACTCCAGCCTGGGCAACAGAATGAGACTCTGTCTCAAAAAAAAAAAAAAAAAAAAAAGAAGAAGAAGAAGGGAGAGAAGGATGGAGGAAGGAAGAGAGAGAGAGACAGAGAAAGAGAGGAGAGAAAGAAAGAAAATAAAAGAAAAAGAAAAGAAAGAGAAAGAAAGAGAAATTAAAGAGGAAGGAAGAAAGAGAAAGAAAAGGAAAGAAAGAAAGACAAGAAAGACAAGAAGGAAGGAAGGAAGGAAGGAAGGAAGGAAGGAAGGAAAAAACTTAAGGGGACCAGGTGTGGTAGGTCACACCTGTAATCCCAGAACTTTGGGACGCCAAGGTGGGAGGATTACTTGAAGCCAGCAGCTTGAAATCAGCCTGGGCAATATAGCGAGATGGTCTCTACCAAAAAATTTAGGCCGGGCACGGTGTCTCATGCCTGTAATCCCAGCACTTTGGGAGGCTGAGGTAGGCGGATTACTTGAGTTCAGGAGTTTGAGACCAGCCTGGCCAACATGATGAAACACTGTCTCTACTAAAAATTAAAAAAAAAAAAAAAAAAAAAAAAATTAGCTGGGAGTGGTGGTGCGCACATGTAGTTCCAGCTACTCAGGAGGCTGAGGCATGGAAATCGCTTGAACCTGGGAGGTGGAGATTGCAGTGAGCTGAGATCTCACCACTGCACTCCAGCCTGGGTGACAAGAGCGAAACTCCATCTCTAGCTGGGCATAGTGCCACATGCCTGTAAGTCCCAGCTACTTAGGAGGCTGAAGTGGGAGGATCACTTGAGCCCAGGAGTGGAAGACAACAGTGATCTATGATAACACCACTGCACTCCAGCCTGGGCAACATAGCAAGGCCCCATCTCTACAAAAATAAAGACAATTAGCTGAACGTGGTGGCGCACACCTATAGTTCAGGGAGGCCAAGGCAGGAGGATCACTTGAGCCAGGGACGTGGAGGCTGCAGGGAGCTGTGTTTGTGCCGCTGCACTCCGGGCATCAGAGCAAGACCCTGTCTCAAAAAAAGAAAGAAGAAATGAAAAAAAAAAAAAAAAAAGGAAAAACCAAAGAAGTTGCCCAAGGTTATGAACCTAGGGAAACCAAAGGAGGCAGAGAGTCACGGACTCCAAGGCAGGTCAGCCTCCTTGGAGGCTGCTGGGGCTAGGGGCCCCCTGGGGCTACAGCCACAGCTCTCGCCTCTTCCCCGCTAGATGGGGTCCTTCTCCATCACTGCTGACTCTTCCGCCTGGGACTGGAGCCCAGGCTGCCAGGGAGGGGCCATCTCACCCACAGGGCCCGTCCTCAGCTGGCCGGGGGTGGGAGCCACGGCGGCCGGCCAGGCCTGGCAAGGGCACTGTGTGCCCGGGGAGCCTGGCCCACACCCAGCCCAGAGACAAGGGGCCCATTCAGGGCCCCCCGCCCCGCCCCCAAGCAGCCACCCGGATCCAGCCCGCAGAGGGGACACACTGGGAAGCTGGGGGTGGATCTTGGGCAGCCACCAAAGACCTCATTGTTTCCTGGTCCCCCCGCCCAGCACGTGGGCAGACGCCCCCCCAACCCCAATCCTCGCCTGCCCCTTCCCAGGACCCGAACCGCTGGCTCCCTTCTCCAGTCTCTGTCTCAACCCCTCCATCTCCCACGCTTTAAACCTCCCCAGTCTGCGAAAGATCTCAGGGAAGCCCCAAATGGCAGGGGCGACCCCTGAGTCTGAACACAAACAACGAACGAGATGTCAACCTCCAAATTCAAGTTTCTTCAGAATTTTTAATTATTATTATTATTTTAATAACAACCTGAATCCCAGAACTTCCAGATACTGTCCACACTCCCTCCCCGGGGCAGAGGAGAGGATGCACCTCAAGGGAACAAGGTGGGGGTGGGTGTCTGCCAGGGAGCCTCCAACTCCCCCAGGCCGTCGACTGCTGGGGGTCCCATGAGGGAGGGTGGGGGTTGGTTCCCTCCCAGAGGGGGCTCCCTCTGACGCCCCATCCTGAAGTCCTCTCTCCTCCATCAAGGCTGGGGATGATGAGGAGATGGGGCAGGGGCCGGGGGACCAGGCCGTTACTGAGCCTTGAACTCCCACCCTGGGGACACGGGGACATTAAAGCTGCATAGGAAGAGGGGGCAGGCGGCTGACAAAAGGCCGGGCAGCCCCCAAGGCACATTGTATGGGAACGGAGGCTCAGACGGAGGGCCCATTGGGCGCGGAGGGCCCAAGCCGTGGGACCCCCGAGGAGGGCAGCTGAGCCAGCTGCTCCGGGCTGGCCAGGGCGCGCAGCAGCCCGTTCTCCTGCTCCAGCGCAGCGTTCCGCTCTGCCAGTTCCCGGATCTGCTCCTTCAGCACCTCCACCTCCTCCCGGACCGCAAACATGAGGTGGGACTTCACCAAATCCTGGGGGCCCCGGGGACAGGCACAGTGTCAACAGAGTGGGTGCCTCATCCCCTGCCCAGTGCCTCGAGGGCCGGGATGGGAGAGAGTCCCGTGTCCAGAGGATGAGAAACAAAGCAGGGAAGGGACGGGGAAAAGGACGAGGGACAGAGGCAGAGTCAGAGCTCAAAGACAGAGATGGGGACCAGCAGCCAGACCAGAGGCCGGGCAAAGTCAAGGGTGCAGGTGGCGGTAGGAGGGGGCAGAGGATGCCCAGGAGCCCAGCAGGGAGAGGGATGGAGGAGCTGGGAGTTGGTGTTCCCTGGTAAGGAAGAAGACAGGGCTGGGGCGGAGGGATGGCTTAAGGGGGCCGGGACCTCCTGGGACCAAGATGGCTTCTCTTACCATGGCTTGCTCGATTTTGTTGTCAATGCCAACCAGGCTTCCGGAGCCACTGGAGAGACACAGGAAGGTGAGGGGAGGAGAGGAGGAGCCTTCCCAGGTGCTGGTTTCTTGGACCACAGCCTCCCGCCCACACCCCCCTGTACCTGTGACAGTAGAGAATGAGGGAGAGGAGGGTTTTGTCCATCCCCCTGCGGGCTGAGGGCCGCTGCCCAGGGCCTCCCAGGCCCCGGTGGGGTGGGGGCCCAGATGTCCCTCGTATGGGGGACGCACCCCGGGGAGAGCAAGGGGAAGAGGCACAGCCCCTTTTTCGGGGCGGCCCCGGAGCCATCCCCACCACTCGGGTCTCATAAGATGACACCAGGGACTTGACAGAGACCCCTGGCTGGGCCATGCCCAAGGGGAAAGGGTCCTTAGACACCCCCCCAACGGAGAAGGATGCAGTGAAGGGAATGCCTGGGGGGCTCAGAGCCCCCCGGGCAGAGCGGGGTCTGGCTGGTGCCAGGCGGGCAGAGAGGAGACAGTGCCTCGGGGGTGCTGGCCTGAAAGATATACACCACCCCCCCCAAAGGCAAGGCCTGGCTGCTATTGGCTCCTTGGGGACACGGGGACCCCCCCTCCCCTCAGCTCCTCGGTGGGCGGGAATTCCCAGACACGGTCAGTGCCAGTGTCCCCTTCTCACCCTGGCACCAATCCCAGAGTGAAGGGGAGGGGGCCGGCCGAGGAAGTCAGCTGGTGGCTGGGCCAGGGGAGGGGCGTGGGGCAGAAGCCTGGGTCTGAGAGGGGAGTGAAGGGTGTGAAGGGAGAGGAAGGGCCTGGCCCTCGGAGGCCCCTCCCCACCTCTGACCCCATCCTGTCCCCTCTGTCCCTCAAGGCCTTGGGAAAGAGGGTGGAGGTGGCTGGGGTAGGGGGCATTCTGACATACTCGTGGTCTTCCATAGATCATGAGTGCTCTACTACCAAAAAACCCCATAAGGCTCACATCATGGGTGACCCCAGGACCTAGCCAGAGGGTCCCTGACTTTCCAGAGAAGACCAAAAATGGGAAAGGTTACCATGGCAACAGAAACTGAGCCCAGAGCCCTAGAAGATGAATACAGCTTAAAGGCCAGGTGCGGTGGCTCACACCTGTAATCCCAGCACTTTGGGAGGCTGAGGTGGGTGGATCATTTGAGGTCAGGAGTTCGAGACCAGCCTGGCTAACATGGTGAAACCCCATCTCTACTGAAAATACAAAAATTAGCCAGGCATGATGGAGGGTGCTAGTAATCCCAGCTACTCAGGAGGCTGAGGCAGGAGAATTGCTTGAACCTGGGAGGTAGAGGTTGCAGTGAGCTAAGATCATGCTACTGCACTCCAGCCTAGAAGACAGAGTGAGATCCTGTCTCAAAAAAAAAAAAAAAAAAAAAAAGGGACAGGCATGGTGGCACACGCCTGTAATCCCAGCACTTTGGGAGGCTGAGGCAGGCGGATCTCCTGAGGTCAGAAGTTCGAGACCAGCCTGGCCAACATGGTGAAACCCTGGCTCTACTAGAAGTACAAAAAATTAGCCAGGCGTGGTGGCAGGTGCCTGTAATCCCAGCTACTCAGGAGGCTGAGGCAGGAGAATCGCTTGAACCTGGGAGGTGGAGACTGCAGTGAGCCGAGATCAGGCCACTGCACTCCAGCCAGGGCAACAAGAGCAAAACTCTGTCTTAAAAAAAAAATACCGCCTATGGGCCTGGGACCTGGGTCTGGGGTCTCAGAGGAAGCGAGGGCTCAGAGGAGAGGAAGGGAAGTGAGCTTGGAGACGGGACATTGGGAAGCGGAGCAACAGGGCTTGGAAGAGATGGGAGTCCCGGGTGACAGGGTCTGGCTGCAGTCTGGAAAGTGGCCACCAGAGGGCGACTCAGGCCTGGCTCAACAGCCCCCAGGGCCAGGCTCCAGGCTGGCTCCAAGACGCTGGGCTCTTGGTCCCAGAACCTGGCTCTCCCTCAAGCCCCACTCTCACCGCCCAGGACCTGCACAGGCTCTTGTGCCGACCTCATCCTCCAAGGCTCCCTCTCCCACCACTCTGGCCCCAGGCTCTTGCCCTGAGGCTCCAGACCTACCCTTGTACCCCTGCACTCTGGTGCTGTGGTGGGATCCCCAGTCCTGCCCTCCAGCCCCCAGCTGGGCCCCGCTCGGAGCAGGGGCCTCAAGGGGCTGCAGCCCACACCCCTGGGCTCCCTTGTAAGCTCTCCCTCCTGGCTGTCAGCTCAGACTCGCTTCCCCGCAGGGGGATCAGCACTCAATTCAAGGTGACCCTTGGATGAGGTCCTGCAGCCAGGAAGGGAGCACAGGGAGCTGGGAATTTTCCATTTCTCATCCAAGCTCTGGGTGCAGAACGCGCTGACAGGTAGAGCAACTAAGGAGGTGACCAGGCCTGAGTGAGCAGGATGGGGTGGGTGGGGGAAGGGAATCTGGGACTCCTGGGGTGGTGGGAGAGGAGAAGTTGAAGGCGGGGTGGTGGGTCTGCCAGCAGGAGGGTCAAAGTAATTTTTGAGCTATTTCAATCAGCAACACCTGAGTGGATATGGAGCCACCACAGAAAACCCAATACCCCCCCTCCACCACATTACACAGACTCACAGAGACCAAAGCGGGTGGATACCTAGGGATAGGAGCATGGGCCCTGCTTGGCGGAGACTCAGGGGTAAAGATGTCAAGTAAGGTGTTCGTTCTCGCCAGAGATAAAGGAATAATACAACAATAAACGTTTGTTGGCCAATAGGTGACTGTCTTCTGTTTGTCTAGTGCCTGAGAGTTTCTGACAGCACTTTCCACTGGGGCTTTTTTTCTTTTTTTTAAGACTAAGTCTTGCTCTTGTCGCTCAGGCTGGAGTACAATGGCGCGATTTCGGCTCACTGGAACCTCCACCTCCCGGGTTCAAGCAATTCTCCTGCCTCAGCCTCCAGAGTAGCTGAGATTACAAGCATGCGCCACCACGCCCAGCTAATTTTTGTATTTTTAGTAGAGATGGGGTTTCACCATGTTGGCCAGGCTGGTCTCCAACTCCTGACCTCGTGATCCGCCCGCCTCAACCTCCCAAAATGCTGGGATTACAGGTGTGAGCCACCGCGCCCAGCCTCCATTGGAACATTCTAACACACACTTCAAGGGACCAGGACTCTGGCAACGCAGGCCTTCCCCTTTAGGACCCCAGAGTGAGGGGCTGTGGGCACTGTGCTAGAATTCTTTGACAGGGTCCAGGGGAGGAAAGTAGGGGCTGCTGAGATAGGACCTACCTCCACCACAAGCCCAAAAGCAAGTTTGTGTGGATTAGAAAATGCCCCGTTCTTCAAGACCCTTAATGCCATCTTCCGGAAAACTGTCGTGACTTCCAGCATTGACTGTGATTTCAAATATGAGCAGCACCCCCTGGAGTTGTGCAGTGTGTGACATGCACAGTGGGAGACTTAGCCCTGCAGGACTCTCGGTCCCGGGGCAGGGACAGCCCTAGAAGCTGGTCTTCCTCTTTGAGGGTCAAATAAAACGGCCTCAACATGAAGATGGGATAAAAAGCAGGACACCTGGGAGAAATGGGGAGCCTGGGATCTTGGGGACAGGGGCCAGCCCTGCACACTCGCCAGTGAGTTCAGGGGATCCCCCAGGGCCTAGGCCTGGGACCAGGAAAGTGTCAACCAGCTGCCCTGTCTCTATGCTCTCCCGGATCTGTGGTGTCTTTGGGGCGGGGCTGGGGAGGTGGGCGGGGGAGGGGGTTTGGCTCCCTGCCCTGCTTGGGAGAGCTGTCCCTGACTGTCCTAGAGAGAAAGGACATCATAGACCGTTGCCGCCACCTCTTTGCTTGGGACACAGGCATCCCAGTAGGATAGTGGAGAAAGTGGCTTTGGGGTTGGACCCAGGCTCCAACCACAGTCCAGCTACTTAAACTAGCTGGGTGGCCCTGGGCAAGTTTCTAAAACCCTCCTGGCCAGGCATGGTGGCTCATGCCTCTAATCCCAGCACTTTGGGAGGCCGAGGTGGGTGGATCACCTGAGGTCAGGAGTTTGAGACCAACCCGGCCAACATGGTGAAATCCCGTTTCTAGTAAAAATAAAAAAATTAGCCGGGCGTGGTGGCGGGCACCTGTAGTCCCAGCTCCTCGGGAGGCTGAGCCAGGAGAATCAGTTAAACCTGGGAGGTGGAGGTTGCAGTAAGCCAAGATCGTGCCACTGCATTGCAGCCTGGGACACAGAGCAAGACTCCATCAAAACAACAACAAAAACAACAACAACAAAAACAAAAAACCCTCCTTCTCTGAGTTTCAGATACTTCATCTGGCAAGTGGGAGAACGGAACTGCTTTTTAGGATTACAAGGGATAAGGCAGTACTGGACCGAGGGGAGGTACTGGATAAATAAATGTATCTTTTCTTTCCCAAGTCCCTGGGATCCATTCCTATAATGCCTGGATCCCGTAGGCCGGCCACTGCCCCCACCCCCAATTCCTTCCAGCCACTTCTTCACACTTAACCAACTACCTGCCGCCTGCAAGGAGGGGACAAGGATTTCCAGTCCCAGGGCATGTGAGCATTCTAGATTCACTTGCACCCTCTGTTCGCCCATCCCCAGACTCAGGGACTGGTCAGGCGTCCCCAACTCCCTCCCTGTGATCCAGGCACTGAACATCTCGGCCCACCTTCTCTCTTAAGAGGGAGGTCCCAGGCCGCTGGGACCCTGTTCTGCCAGCTCTGTGTACACCAGAAAGGAGAGGTGGGGTCTACACGTCCCATTCCTAGGGGGCAGGGGTGGCCCAACCCAAACCTGCCGGCTTGGCAGGGTGGGGCTTGAGGGGCTGGGCTGGGACAGATCCCCAAGAGCCTTGGAGCACAGCAGGGTGAAGTGGAGGCTGGGAACCGGACCGGTCAGATTGGGGTGTGCAGGGAGGGGGTGGGACGGAGGAAGGCAGGGAGGGAGGGGACAGGGGAAAGATGGAGGCCTCAGGAGGTTGAATCCTCTAAGACAGAGACAGCAGGAGGCTGGGCTATGAACTCAGCAGGGGTGGGGGAGGGACGGGGAGTCCTCTAGCCAGGGAACCTCCCAAGTGGGAGAGGGAGAGGGTGGGAAACACTGAGAATAGCAGTGATGGGGGCAGGTGACTCTCCCAGCCCTGGACGACCTCACACTTCGCACATTCCTGAGAGTGGGACTGGGGTGTGCAGGAGCCACCGTGTCCTGCCCAGCCCCGCCCAGCCCCGCCTAGCACTGGCACCCTTGCCCTCCATCACACCAGCTCCTGGCCACCCCCTTTGCCAGGTCCCTCTCCTCTCCGAGGCTGCAGGACCCTGTCAGTGGTGGGCTTGAGTACCTGATCCCGGTGAGCGGCCCCGGAACTGGGGAGGACAGGAATGAGCAACTCCCATCTGGAATAGGTCCCTCAGGCACCCACTCACCCACTCTCGAAGCCCCACCCCCAATTTCCTTCCAAGCAGGAAGTCCCTCCCCTTGAAAACCTCCTACGGAAGTCCCACTCCTCCCTCCAAAAGAAAAACGGTGACTCCCCAGCCCTTCTGCCGGGTTCCTATCAGTCCCCGGCCAGAAGCAGGCAGCCTGGCTATCTCTGACTCACGATTCTGGGCCTCCCTTTTCAGCTTGCTGGCTTTCTTAGGAACAGTGACACCTGGCCCTGAAAACCCACCCAACAGAGCACTTTCCCCTAAAAGGTGAACCCCAGAAAGTCGCTCTCTGCAGTGCCGTCCCTGCCCCTTTGCCATTCCTAGCTCTGACTCTGTTCCTAGCTGGCCCATCTTAGGGACTCGCTTTCTCGGTTCTAGAAATCCCAGGATCCTAAAGTAGACCCCGTGGGCTATCAGGATGTCACAGTCCATTCGTGCTGTTAGGGAGTCCCAGTCCTTCGTTAGGAGAGGAAGAGGGAGATGGAACTGAGACAAAACTGATTTCCATTCTTTTTCAGTTCTTTTTTTTTTTTTTTTTTTTTGAGGCGGAGTCTCGCTCTGTCACCCAGGCTGGAGTGCAGTTGTGCGATCTCAGCTCACTGCACACTCTGCCTCCCGGGTTCAAGTGATTATCCTGCCTCAGCCTCCTGAGTAGCTGGGATTACAGGCACATACCACCACACCCGGCTAATTTTTGTATTTTTAGTACAGACAGGGTTTCACCGTGTTGGCAAGGCTGGTCTTGAACTCCTGACCTCAGGTGATCTGTCCACTTCAGCCTCCTAAAGTGCTGGGATTACAGGCATGAGCCACCATGCCCGGCCTACTTCCTTTATATATATGTGTGTGTGTGTGTGTGTGTGTATATCTAATCTATATCTCTCTCTATATATATATGCTATTTTATTTCTTTTTTTTTTAGAGATGAGGTCTTGCTACATTGCCAGGGTTTGGTCTTGAACTCTTGGCCTCAAGCAATTCTCCTGCCCGGGCCTCCCAAAGCACCACGAGTACAGGCGGGAGCCACTGTGCCCCGGCCTGATTTGCTATTTTGTCTAGAGCACGCATTTGCCAGTGGGTTCCTGGGGTTGGCCAGATGATCTCTAAATCTGCAAGAGCTCTGGAATCTGACAACAATGAGTCCCTTCAGAATCTAAAAAAGTCTATGACCTGACAGTTCTGAGCCAGGGAGTCCCACCCAGCCCTCTCCACAGAGAAGGAGTGGGTCCGAAATCATCTGTGTGCAGTGGTTATGCCCAGGCCAGGTTTCTCTGTCTAAGAGTTCCTCTCCAAGTTCAACCTGGGAGAAGGATGCCTACCGGGCAGTTTCTCACAGCCATCCCAGATGCTGGGCAGGGAACCTGAACCCCACGCCCCACCACCCCACGAAGCCCACCTACCTATCATCATCGCTGTCTAGGTGACCACTGATGGCCAACATGGAGTGGGCCAGGCTGAATTTCTGAGCTGCTACTGCTCCGAAGGGGTCTGGAGATTTGTGAACCAGGCTGGCATCGTGGGCGAAGTAGAGGGCCGGGGAGCTGGGGCGAGAGTCGAGTGGGGGCACCTGGAGGCGGAGAGGTAGGAACCATCACGTGAAAAGAGAAGAGAAAGGAATCAGCCGCCTTATAACTTGCCTCTTAGCCTTCCTCCCTCTCCACCTCTCCACTCCCTTTGGAGGACCCGGGAGTCCTGTCCCCGCAGCCCTTCCCTCCTCCAGCTCTGGAGAAGGCATTAGGCAGGTACTAGAAGCAAGAAATGGGTCAACCTGAGGAATGGGAGGAGTGGTGTATGGGACATTACAGAGGGTCTCCCAAGTGGGAGGAGCGGGGGACTGATGGAAGAACCGAGAATAGACTCCAAAGTCCCTGCTGCCCCTGGGCCGGGACCCGAAACAGAGGCTACTCAGAGTGTCTGCCTTCTTTTATGTTATTTTATTTTTTTGAGACAGTCTCACTCTGTCAGCCAGGGTGGAGTGCAGTAGCACAATCATGGCTCACTGCAGCCTCGAATTCCCAGGCTTAAGCGATCCTCCAGCCTCAGCCACCCGAGTAGCTGGGACTACAGGCATGCACCACCGTAACTGGCTAATTTTTTATTTTTTGTTAACACAGGGTCTCAGTATGTTGTCCCTGCTGGTCTCAAACTCCTGGGCTCAAGTGATCCTCCCGCCTCAGCCTCCCAAAGTGCTGGGAGAATAAGCTACCGCTCCCAGCCTGTGCCTTTGCTGGAGTCTCGCTCTGTCACCCATGCTGGAGTGCAGTGATGCGATCTTGGCTCACTGCAACCTCTGCCTTCCGGGTTACAGTGATTCTCCTGCCTCGGTCTCCTGAGTAGCCAGGACTACTGGCGCCCGCCATCACACCTGGCAAATTTTTCTATTTTTAGTAGAGACAACGGGGTTTCACCATGTTGGCCAGGCTGGTCTTGAACTCCTGACCTCAAGTGATCCTCCCGCCTCAGCCTCCCAAAGTGCTGGGATTATAGGTGTGAGCCACTGCACCCAGGCTGCCTTCTTAAAATGACTCCAATGTCACCTCTTAGAGAGGTATTTCCCCATCATTCACTGGTCCACTGAACTGTTTCATTTTTTTATAGCACCTAACATTATCTGAAATTAAAGTATTTATTGTGTCTCTCCCCGGCTAGAAGGTCAGTTTGCTCAGTAGCTATTTGTAGAATGAATGGATCCTCAGAAACTGCTCCTCCATCCCCTCACCCACCCCTCACTCTCGCCTCCCCTCTCAAACTTCTCGGACTCAGGTGGAATTCTCTGCTCCTGAGCTCTGCCCTGGGGTTGGCGGGGGCTGGTTGTGGAGCTGGGGGGAGGCGGAGCCTGGGCGTGGACCTGCATAGCCCAACAGGCGCTGGGGGCGGCAGCAAAAAGGGCGGGGGCGACAGGAACATGACAAGACGCCTCTGTGAGGCCCCGGGAGGCCCCAGCTTCTCAGAAAAGCCAAGAACAGAGAGTCCAGGGTGGTTAGAGGGACAGAGCAGAGGAAGGGGGCCCAGGTGGTGTCCCCTGGCCATTCTCCACCGCTCCCCTCTGTTAAGAGGGAGAAGAGGCATGAGGGGATGTGGAAGGGAGACAGACTTTTGGGCAGGGAAATAGCAAAACAGTTACGTGCAAACAGCAGACCGTCAGGAGGTGGGGGAAAGCTGGGGAGCAGGGGGCACTGGAGAGAGACAGGCAGGGTCTGTGGCCCCAAGAGAAGCTCAGGCCAGGCTTAAGGGCAGAGAGCAGGGAAGCTGAAGGCCAAGGGGGTTTGCTTTGGAAGAGTCTGGGGACAGGACAGGAAGAGAAACAGCATCTTCTCCCCTGGGGTGGGTGCTGAATGCAGGAGTTCAAGAAGAGTTGGGCGGGGAGGGGGTGGGGAGTGGTAGGAAGGGGCGTCACGAGAGACGTGAGCTTGAGGCCAGGAGGGGGTTGGGGGGAGCCAGTCCTGACCGGTCCTGACAGGACCCAGACATCCAGTCCCAGGTTATTTTTATACTGTGGTTTGTGCCCAAGGCCAGGAAGGGGAAAGAGTTCGCATCCTCACACTCCCTGCCTTTCCCCAGCCCTCCGAGGTGTTATATTCTCCCCGCAGGACAGAAGTATCCCACCCTCTTGTCTCTGGCTGCTCACCCCCAGCATGGGGACCCAGGCATGCTGCCCCCCCAGCCCGGACTTGTTCCTCTTTTGGAGACAGGAAGGAGAAAGAGTATGGGATGGAACTCCTTCTGGGGCTTTTCTCTCCCACTCCATGGTGGTCACCCTGGAGTTATCAATCACAGAGAGGCTCAGATGGAGGGAGCTGAGACAGACAACTGGGGGGTGAAAAGGATCAACCAGCAAGCCCCCTCCCCATCCCTGAGAGGTGTTCCCCCCACCCAATTTCTCAGTGACACTTGGCCTACAGCAAAGCTGGAGGTAGGACTGAGATGGGTGGCTGGGGGAAAAGAAAGACCCCTACATTCAGGATGGGGCTGCAGTGCAGAGACTAGCAGTGCGCAAGGCCTACCTTTTACCTTTCCTCCCCAAATCCTGGCAGCTCCTCCCCCAGGGACCCAGCTACCCAGCTGGGGCCTCCACCCTCATCACCTACAGGCAGAGGGGCTGAGACCAAGACAGAAGAAGGCCTGGTGAGGGGGCCACATATGCTATAGGCCACATGAAGACGAAGACAGAGAATCAGAGGCCAGGGAGAAAGAGAGAGGGTGCAGAAAAACAGGAAGGAGGCTGAGACAGAAAATGAAGGAGGAGGAAGGGGCTTCAGAGTGACCTGGCAGGCACAGAGAAGAGGGCTGTCTGATCTGATAGACAAGTAATGGAGGAGGGGGGCGAGGGGAGGGGAAGGGACGGGAAGGAGGAGGGGGAGGAGGAGGGGGAGGAGAAGGAGTGGGAGGAGGGAGGCCCAAGATAGAGGTTAGGCCAGGGCTGATGGGCGAGCCCTAGAACCCAGGTCTTACCTGCCCCATCTCCTCTGGAGCACCCAACTCCATCCGCAGCCGCATGTCTACAGCTTTCCTCCGGGACAGTGGAGGGGTCCTGGTCCCTGAGCCCCCAGCCTCCGCGTCCACCCTCAGAGAGGGCAGGGGTGTGGCAGCCCGGGATGTGCCTGCACTCTCACCGGTCCCAGGCTCTGGGGGGCGCTGCTGGGGTGGGGAGGCCGACAGTGGGGGTGTCTCTGCCTTGGCTTTGCCGGGCACCACCAGCTGGCCCAGTCCCCCAGTGAAGGAGCGGGCCTGAGGTCCGGGAGAGGTGGGGGGTGGACGGAGCCAGGAGGTGGGGCCCTGAGACAGGCCTGACTGTGGGGTGGGGGTGCCCAGGCCGAGGCTGGCCAGCTCCAACCTGGAATCCAAAGATCTGCCCCCGGCGCCCCCTGAGGCCCCTCGAATTCCCTCCAGGAGTCGGCCGAAGCTGTGGGGCTCCAGGTCTCGCTCATAAACATCCACACACGTCCAGCGACCACGGCGATATGGCTCTCCCAGGCCGTGGGGCAGCTTCACCACCCGGAAACGGGAGGAGGGGGCCCCAGGTGGTGGGGAGCCATTCCGGGGGGTGCCCTTGCCCCCCGGATCAGGGCTGGGCTCCCCACTGGGCAGGCGGGGCAGGGGCCCAGTGGGGGGCTGTGGAGTAGGGGGATCTGAAGTCCCTGGGCTCCCCGGGCCTTCATAGTCTGTGGTGACGCTGGTGATTTGGAAACTACTCTTCTTCTTGCCCCCGCTCATGGTCCCTGGGGCTCAGGGCTGGGCCAAGGTTGGGGGTGGGTTGGGACTCCTTGAAGGGGCTCAGGCACCCCTGGAACAAGGGGGCCACATGGTGGGGGCATCCGGGCCCCTGGGGACGTCTGGGTCCGACATGGCAGGAGGGCCTGGTGGGAACCCGGGGTGCCTGCTGGGTGAGGGGAGAAGAGGAGAGGGGAGGTGGCGGGAGGGGGGAGCACGGGCAGGTTTTTCCTGCTGCTGTTGCTGCTGAACTCCAGAGCTGAGTTTGCAAACTGGAAAAAGAGGGAGAGAGAGAGTGTGTGTGTGTGTCTGTGTGTGTGTGTGAAACCAGTGGGCAGGCCACCTCCGGGGCTTCCTCTCCGGGGAGCAGAGTGGGGGAAGGGGAAACCATCAGAGACCCAGAGACAGGCAAGAGATGACAGAGACCAGGGCAGAGGGGACTAGATCCAAGAAGGCGCTCAGAGTAGGAAGAGGCAGATGAGTCCCAGAGCTGTGCATTTCTCGTCTGAGATTCTGACTCAGGGGGCAGGTATTGTCCCAAGAGCTTGAACTCCAGGGCCTGGGAGAACCCGGGTGAAGCAGCTCCCCAGCCTGGCCCGGCCACTCAGAGAGACCTCTCCTGGGCCTCGAGCCCACCCCAGCTCCCACATCCCTGGGGCAGGCCCTGCCCGGCTACCCCCAGCGCCCCACCCAGCCCCGAATCCTACCTCTGGGGCCTCGGCCACTGATCTGAGCCTGAGGGTCCCGGTGCCTAAGAGGTCGGGCTGTGAGTTCCCTGGGGCCTTCTGGCCACGGGGAGTGGCGGGGCACGCAGGCAGCGATCAGAGGTTGCCCCGTCCTCTCCGGGGGCCTCAGCTCATCCTGCGAGGCATCTCCGAGGAAAGTTTGCTCTCCGGAAAAGAAGGAACCCGCGGCTCCTCCGAGGAGCCCAGGAGCGGCCGCTGAAGCCCCAGGGGTCTGGAGACTGATGTGGGAGAGGGCGGCCGAGCCCCCCGCTGCTCCCGGTGGCAGCCAGCGAGTGGGTGTCTCGAGTCTCCTCCCGCGTGGCCCCGCTGGGTCCGTGTCTCCGCTCCTCCGCTCCCCTGGGTCTCTGCCTCTCCGTCTTTCTCTTTCTGGGCTGTTGACAACCCCCACACCAGGAAGTCCTGCCTCCTCGGGCCTGCTGACTGCTCCTCTCCTCCTCCTCCTCCTCCTCCTCCTTCCCCTCTTCCTCCCCTTCCTCCTCCCTCCCTCCCTCCTGGGGCTTCCCGCCAGCTGGCCCGGGGCCAGGCCTGCCACAGCCGCTGCTGTTGCAGTTGCTGCAGCCACTGCTTAGGCTGCTGCTCCTGGGGGCCCCAAACAGACTCTCTTAACCCCACACCTGCCGGGCCCCAGCCCCACTCTTGCAGGGAGGGGCTGCAGAGGGCGGGGCTCGGGGAGAAAGGGGAGGAGCTTGCAGGGAGGCGAGGGATTCCCTTACTTGTAGTCAGTTGCTGCCATTGGCCTAGAGACACACAGAAGAAACGGAAGGCACAGGCCGGGAGGTGTGCTGGATGCCCACCCAGAAGTGCCCAGTCCCTGCTGTGGGGCGGCTGTGGCTGTCATTCTCCTTTGGTTTTCACAGCAACTGCATGAGGAAGGTACTATTATTCCCCCCATTCCTTATTTTTAAAAGTGGATTATTGCCAGACCCGGGTGGTGGCTCATGCCTGTAATCCCCGCACTTTGGGAGGTCAAGGAAGGAGGATCGCTTGAGACCAGTTTGGACAATATAATAGCAAGACCTCGTCTCTACAAAAAATAAAAATAAAAAATAAAAAATAGCTGGGCATGGTGATGTGCACCTTTAATTCCAGCTACTCAAAGGCTGAGGTGGGAGGATCCCTTGAGCCCAGGAGTTTGTGACCAGCCTGGGCAATATAGTGAGATCCCCATCTCGACAAAAAATTAAAAAATAACACTTTGGGAGGCCGAGGCGGGCGGATCACGAAGTCAAGAGATTGAGACCATCCTGGCCAACATGGTGAAACCCCATCTCTACTAAAAATATAAAAATTAGCCAGGTGTGGTGGCACGCGCCTGTAGTCCCAGCTACTCAGGGGGCAGGAGAATCACTTGAACCCGGGAGGCGGAGGTTGCGGTGAGTAGAGATCGTGCCACTGCACTCCAGCCTGGCGATTAGAGCGAGACTCCGTCTAAAAAAAAAAAAAAAAAAAAAAAAAAAAAGCTGAGTGTGGTGATGTAGACCTGTAGTCCCAGCTACTCAGGAGGCTGTGAGGCAGGAGAATCTCTTGAGCCCAGGAGGTTGAGGATGCAGTGAGCCTAGATTGTGCCACTGCACTCCAGCCTGGGCAACAGAATGAGACCATGTCTCACCAAAAAAAAAAAAAAAAAAGTGGATTATTATGAAAATTTTCAAACATGCCATGTAGACATGGGGAGACCATGCAAACTCCACACGGATGGTGGTCCCAGCCCAAAATCAATTTTTTAAAAATCATCAACGTTATAATGAAATGACATTCAATGAAATGACATGTGGGGGCCAGCTGTATTTTGCTGGACTATTTGAAATCAAATCCTGGATGTTATACTATTCCCCTTTGCCCCAACCACTCCCCCCTGCTTTTTTTTAGAGATAGGCGCTCTCTCTCTCTATTGCTGTCTCTCTTTCTATTGCCCAGGATGGAGTGCAGTGGTGTGATCATAGCTCACCACAGCCTGGAACTCCTGGGCTCAAGCCATGCTCCTGCCTCAGCCTCCCAAGTAGCTAGGACTTTAGATACACGCCACCACACCCAGCTAATTTTTAAATTTTTGTAGAGATGGGAGCTCTCACCATGTTGCCCAGTGTGGTCTCAAACTCCTGGCTTCAGTTGGTCCTCCCGCCTCAGCCTACCAAGTAGCTGGGACTACAGACACACACTACTACGCCTGGCTAAATTTCTTTTTTTAAAAATTTTTTTGGTAGAGATGGGGGTCTTGCAATGTTGCCCAGGGTCGTCTTGAACTCCTGGCCTCAAGTGATCCTCCTGCTTCTGCCTCCCTAGTAGCTGGGACCACAGGTGTACACCACCACATCTGGCTAATTTTTTAGTTTTTATAGATACAGGGTCTTACTATGTTGCCCATAAAAAAAAAAATTATCTTTGGGCAATCCCTTTCTCTGCCTCAGGCACTGGTATCTGAGTCTAGAGGCCCTGGCACATTGCTGACCTCTGCAGAAATGTTTGTTGAGTGAATACATACAAATTTTTTTTTTTTTTTGAGACGGAGTCTTGCTCTGTCACCCAGGCTGGGGTGCAGTGGCCGGATCTCAGCTCACTGCAAGCTCCGCCTCCCGGGTTTAAGCCATTCTCCTGCCTCAGCCTCCCTAGTAGCTGGGACTATAGGCGCCCGCCACCTCGCCCGGCTAGTTTTTTGTATTTTTTAGTAGAGACGGGGTTTCACCGTGTTAGCCAGGATGGTGTCGATCTCCTGACCTTGTGATCCGCCCGTCTCGGCCTCCCAAAGTGCTGGGATTACAGGCTTGAGCCACCGCGCCCGGCCGAATACATACAAATTTTTATGTCTTAATTTAATTTAATTTAATTTGAGATGAAGTCTCGCTCTGTCACCCAAGCTGGAGTGCAGTGCCATGATCTCATCTCACTGCAACCTCCGCCTCCCAGGTTGCCATCTTCCTGCCTCAGCCTCCCGAGTAGCTAAGATTGTAGGCACCCGCCACCACGCCCAGCTAATTTTTGTATTTTTAGTAGAGATGGGGGGGAGTCTCATCATTTTGGCCAGGCTGGTCTCGAACTCCTGACCTCAAGTGATCTGCACGCCTCAGCCTCCCGAAGTGCTGGCATTACAGTCGTGAGCCACCGCTCCCGGCCTATACGTATAAACTAATCATACTAAAGGTATAAATGTGAAATGGGTTTTAAGTGTTTTAGTATTTCCCTCCCCTGGGAGCATTCTTAATAGCCTTTAATACGTAGGACCCTTTACAATTTACAAGGCACTTTGGTATTATTTTACTATCCCTCCCCTGCCAACAAATAATGGACTAAAGCCAGCTTGTCGAACTGCACGGGCAGCTTGTGGCCCAGGACAAATTCGTAAACTTTCTTAAAACATTAGGAGTTTGGGTTTCTTGTTTTTTGTTTTGTTTTTTCTGAGGCAAGAGTCTCACTCTCTCCCCTAGGCTGGAGTGCAGTGGCCTGATCTTGGCTCCCTGCAACCTCCACCTCCCAGGTCAAGTGATTCTCCTGCCTTGGCCTCCCAAGTATTTAGGATTACAGGCGCACGCCACCATGCCAAGCTTATTTTTTCTATTTTTAGTAGACACGGGGTTTTGCCACGTTGGCCAGGCTGGTCTCAAACTTCTGATGTCAGGTGATCCACCAGCCGCGGCCTCACAAAGTGCTGGGGTTACAGGCGTGAGCCACTGCGCCCGGCCAGTGTTAAGAGTATTTTATGTGTGGCCCAAGACAAATTATTCTTCCAATGTGGTCCAGAGAAGTCAAAAGAGTGGACATCCCTGGACTAAAGCATCTCTCAGAGAGGTTGCACGATCTGCCTAAAGCCACACAGCAAGTCTGCAAGACGCTGCCATGGAAAGTAGCATTCGCAGGCTCCAGGGATTAGGCCGTGCCTATCTTTGCCATGCCCATTTTCCAGCCCGTGGAAGGTACAACTGAGGTCTTCTCTAGCTGATTTACCCCTGCTACAGAGCTGTGCGCCCAAGGGATTTCAGAGGGAGTTATTTCTAGGGGAGATGATGAGAAAAGTGATGGGCGGGGGGGTCGAGGTCACGTCCCGCAGCGGCCCCCTGACAGTGCCAGGGTGGTGGCCACACTCAGAGGTCGACCCTGGTCGTTGCAAGCGGCGCCGGGGGAGTCAAAGGTCATGAGAGGAGGACTCGGACCACGGGGGCGGACGGCTTTGAGCCCAGACGGTGGAACGAGATCCGGGCACCCCCGGGAGGCTGCAGGGGAGGTGGCCGATTCCCCCGCGAGCCAACTCGGGTGCTCTCCTGGCACCTGGGGGCGGCGGGGAAAGGGGGCGCGGCCGCCGGAGCACGCCCCCTGCTGGGCTGAGCCGCCTCCGGTCCAGTTCCCTACCCTCGGAGCCCCTCGGCCCGAAAAGCGGCACCCCCTGGCGGCCTCGGCGCCTCACTGCACCCCGGGCCCCGCAGCCGCAGCCTCGGCCCCGGCCCGATGCTGGGTGCAGACCCGGGGCGCGCCGGGCGCACGGGGTGCACGGGGTGCACGGGGCGGGGGCGCGAGCCCCAGGCTGCCGCTGGGGGGCGCCGCTGCACGCCGCTCCGCCGGGGCCGGGGAGACCGAACCCAGCACCGCCCGGCTGGGCAGGGGGCGAGGGGCGGCGAGGAGTAGACACCCCAAGACCGCGACGGGCTGGCGCCGGGCCCCCAGCGCCCCACGACCTTCCTCCGAATCTGTCCCCGCAGGCTCCGCGGCTCCCGCGCCCCGCGCCCCAGCCCCGCGGCCCCGCGCCGCACGGCCGCTCCCGTTCCGTCCTTGGAGGGTGTGGAAGGGTGGGTTTGGGGCCGGGGGCGGGTCTGGGGGCGGACCCGGAGGCGGGGCTGTCTCTGCGGCAGGGCCCAGCTTCGCTCCCCCCGGTCTGTCTCTGTCTCTCCTCCTCCCTCCTCCTGCTCCGGGCGGAGCCCGGCATGGGGGGGCCGGCGCCCGGCAGGCCAGGTACGGTGATGGAGAAACTGGGGAGGCTTGGTGCAGGAAGGTTGGGGTGGGGGGGCAAGGGACAGGGAGGATTGGCGGAGCGAAAGGCGGAGAAGCCCAGGATAGCAGGACAAGGGGAAGGGGAGGGGTGCCAGGAACCTGGGGCCCTTGGATGGAGAAGGGGGATGAAGCAGGCCAGGTTTGGAACAGGGGAAGGGGGAGGACGGCTGTAAGGAGGGGCGCCTGGGAGGAGAAGTGAGGCTGAAGGCGAAAAGAAGAGTGTAGGTTTGGGGGAAGGAAAACCGGAGCAGGTATGGAGGCCGCAGCCCAGAAGGTAGCAATGGGGCCAGACTGGAGCCCCCCGGGTGGGATTGAGGGGCGGGGACTGGAAGAGGAAAACCAGGGGCCTCCCAAATCCTGGAGGAAGAAGAAGGTGATTGGGGCCATCAGCGAGGGAGGGAGGCAGAGACCAAACCATTGCTAAAGGGCCAGGGAGCCAGAATCGGGGTGGACCAAGGCCCAGGCCCGGGGAAGGACTGGAAGTGGGGGAAGGCAGGCAGTGGAGATAGATGGATGGGTGGTATTTTAGATACCCAACTCAGGGTGTCTCCCATCCTTCCTTCAGCGTCCCCACCCTGCCCTCATAAGATCCCCCCCTACAGCCCAAGATGGGAGGGAGAGTCTGACCATCTCCCCTTTCCCCAGTAGGGTGCAATGTACGCAAGTAGGCCCTGGGCATAACTCTGCCTGTAGGTGTGTCCGGTTCCGTGTAGCAGATTTGTGTGTGTCTGGAGGTCTGTGTGTGTGTCTGTGGGTGTGTCTGTGGGTGTTTATGTCTGTGTGCCTGTCTATCCCTAGGTTTCTGTTTACCTATGCCAATCTCTGTGTCTGGTCCTCTGTCTGTAGATGTGGGTCGGTGGCTCTGTGGTTTGTGTGTCTGAATGTGTACTTGTGTAGCTGAGGGGTTGCAGTCCGTTTGTGGGGCCTGTATGGGTGGTAGATCAGGATGTCTTTACACAAGAAGGGAATCTGTGTTGACCTGGTCGCTCCAGAGTGTGTATTTGCGGCTCTGAACACCTTCGTCGGGGTCTTGTGTCTGTCTGTCTGTCTGTGGGTCCTTGAAGCTGTGTTGGGTTTTCTGTCTGTGTTTTCCTCTCTGAGGACCCGAGTCATGTCTCTTCTCCTTTTTCTCTCTTTCATTCATCCCTGGCCCCCACCCATCCCACCTTTCTTTTTTTTTCCCTTCTCACCACCCCCTCCCCCAACCCAGTGGATCCGGGACCCAGGGAGGGCCGCCCCCCGGGCCTGGTGGCACTGAGCAGGGCCCCCCAGCCCCCACCTCCTGCCCCACGAGATGAACCTCCTCTACCGAAAAACCAAGCTGGAGTGGAGGCAGCACAAGGAAGAAGAGGCCAAGAGGAGGTAAGGCTGTGCCCCAGACCGCTCCCTTTCCTTCCGCACCTCTGCCTGCCCCCTCACTGGGCCACAGCCCTTCTCGGGGGCCTGGCAGCCTTGTCATGAGTGAGCTCTCTGCTCTCAGAGTCAGTACGGAACGGCCAGGATTGCACACAGATTGTCCTGGCCCAACTCCTGCCCTCCTGCGGGGGGTTTACAGCCCAGGAGCACCCCTTTGGTTGTTCCCCATCCCCAGAGGCCCAAGTCACTCCTTCCTGACTCACCTCTGGCCTGTAGCCCTTCTCCTTTCTGCAAATTTGGGGCTGGCTGTGGGCTCTCCTGTCACCTGACCTTGGAAGGGGCAGGCCCTGCCTCCCTCCCAGGGTCTAGGGAAGGGGTCATTTCAGGGGCATCAGAGAACATCCACTTGGCCTCCTCCCAGTTTCCCCTGCTGCAGGAGGCGAGTGGTCAAGTTGTGTGTGTGGTGGGCGGACATGCGGGCTGGGCCTTGCCAAAGAGCCGGGGCAGGGCACGACCCCCGGATCCCTGCATCCCTGTCTGCCTCCCCGCTTGCCCTTCAGGGACCTGGGGCCTGGCCTCTCCCATCCTTCTCTCTTTCTCCTCTTCACTCCCATTGACTTCACAGCCACTTGGAGCCTGTCACAGCCACCTCCCTTTTCCTTCCTCGCAACTGTGGAGTTTAATTCTTGTTGTTAATTAGATTAATCAGAGTGATCGCTGCAGTGATCTCTCCCTAATGAAGGGCTAGCAGACAGGGCCTTAATGAGCGCCCACCCCACACAGCTCTCCTCTCTTCCCTGCCAGCCGCCCCCCCTCCACTCCCCGCAACCCTCCACTCAGACAGAAGCTCAGGGACAGTGGAATGGAATGGGGGTGAGCCAGGGAGGGTGACAGAGAGAGGACAACACCAGGGGAGAGGGAGGAAGAAGGATGGGCCAGGGGAGGGAGGCTGCTCTGGTTCTGGAGGGACACATCGTGCATCTGGGAGAGGAGGTGTGCCGTGGGGGTGTAGGTCACAGTGACTGGGCAGGAGGGGAGACCAGAGGCCAGGTGTGGGCCAGTGTGAGAGTGAGAGGGGCCGAGGAGCTGTGGGGGCAGGTGTGTCTGTCTGTGTTACCTGGGTTTGTATCTCTATCACTGCACAAGGCTGTCCACACAGGGGCCCAGGCTGGGATCTGCCAGCTCCAGGGATGCTCCCCTGCAGGCATACTCACCCCTCTTCTCATACCTGCCCCCAACTGCCTTGCCTTTTTAAAGCCCAAGATTCTGCCTGAAGCCCCTTCATTGGTGCCCTGGACCTTCTGACAACCCTGTCCCCACCCAGGCTCCTGTCCTCCTCCCTGGGAAGCCACAAGGTTGCTGACACCTCTTGGGGTGGAAAAGGGGGAGGCCCAGGTCCGAGGCCCTTCTTCCACTCCATCGTGGCCTTCTCTCCCCAGCTCCAGTAAGGAGGTGGCCCCTGCTGGCTCGGCTGGGCCGGCGGCCGGCCAGGGGCCTGGGGTCCGCGTGCGGGACATCGCCTCGCTACGGCGCTCCCTCAGGATGGGTTTCATGACGATGCCTGCCTCCCAGGAGCACACCCCGCACCCCTGCCGCAGCGCCATGGCCCCACGCTCCCTTTCCTGCCACTCGGTGGGCAGCATGGACAGTGTCGGGGGTGGCCCTGGTGGGGGCGGTGGGGGCCTCACAGAGGACAGCAGCATCCGAAGACCCCCTGCCAAGCCCCGGAGACACCCCAGCACCAAGCTCAGCATGGTGGGGCCCGGGTCGGGGGCAGAGACGCCCCCCAGCAAGAAAGCAGGTGAGATACCCCCTATCTCTCCCTGGGGTGGAGCTGGGAGCTGGGAGGATCTATTCCAGGCCGGGGGAGGCTTGCCGGGAGGGTTCATTCAGGGAAGAACCAAGGAAGTGGAAGATTCCATTCTTAAAAGGAATTGGGGGGGTCCTTTTGGATGGGCCTGAGATGAACCATCCAAGGGCAGGGGACACTCCCTGAAAACTTCTTGAGAAAGGCGTGGTGGCCTCGGAGGGACAATGAGGGTAGGAGCTGCGGATTCTGGAGAATACATTAGAAAGACTCAGGACTGTGGGACAGACACGATGGCTCACGCCCGTAATCCCAGCACTTTTTTTTTTTTTTTTTTTTTTGAGACAGAGTCTTGCTCTGTCGCCCAGGCAGGAGTGCAATAGCGCGATCTCAGCTCACTGCATCCTCCACCTCCCAGGTTCAAGCAGTTCTCCTGCCTCAGCCTCCCAGGTAGCTGGGATTACGGGCGTCCATCACCACGCCTGGATAATTTTTTGTATTTTTGTAGAGTCAGGGTTTCGCCTTGTTGGCCAGGCTGACAAGGCCAGGCTTGCTGGCCTCAGGTAATCCACCCACCTCGGCCTCCCAAAGTGCTGGGATTACAGGCATGAGCCACTGTGCCTGGCCAATTAGTTGATGTTTTAAAAAGACCAAGGGCTGACTAGTAGAAAAGTAACCTACAGCTGGGCATGATGGCTGATGCCTGGAATCCTAGTGCTTTAGGAGGCCGAGGCAGGAGGATCCCTTGAGCCCAGGAGTTTGGGACCAGTCTGGGCAACATGGCAAGACCTGTCTCTATTAAAAAATAAAAAAGAAATGAAGAAGCCTCCTGGGGCTGTAAGTTGAGGAATGTGGGGAAAATGAAGAGGCAGATATGTCCTTGCAGAGGGGTCAAGGGATCAGAATGGGCTCCTCCCTCTTGCTCCCCTCATTAAAAAGCTGGTTTATTTTTCTCTTTCTTGTCCTGTCCAGGCTCACAGAAGCCAACCCCAGAGGGCCGAGAGTCCAGCCGGAAGGTTCCTCCGCAGAAGCCCAGGCGAAGCCCTAACACCCAGCTCTCTGTCTCCTTCGATGAGTCCTGCCCCCCAGGCCCCTCTCCTCGAGGGGGGAACCTGCCTCTTCAGCGCCTCACTAGGGGGTCCCGAGTAGCTGGGGACCCTGATGTGGGTGCCCAGGAAGAGCCTGTGTACATTGAGATGGTGGGGGACGTCTTTAGGGGAGGAGGACGAAGTGGAGGAGGCCTGGCTGGGCCCCCTCTTGGGGGTGGGGGCCCGACCCCTCCAGCGGGCGCTGACTCGGACTCTGAAGAGAGTGAGGCCATCTATGAGGAGATGAAGTACCCGCTGCCGGAAGAGGCCGGGGAAGGCCGGGCCAATGGCCCTCCACCATTGACCGCAACATCCCCGCCACAACAGCCTCACGCCCTTCCGCCCCATGCCCACCGCCGCCCAGCTTCAGCCCTCCCGAGCCGGAGGGATGGGACGCCCACCAAGACCATTCCTTGTGAAATCCCCCCACCCTTCCCAAACCTCCTTCAGCACCGGCCTCCACTCCTGGCCTTCCCCCAAGCCAAGTCTGCTTCCCGAACCCCTGGCGATGGGGTCTCGAGGCTACCTGTCCTCTGCCACTCCAAGGAGCCAGCCGGCTCCACCCCAGCTCCCCAAGTGCCTGCACGGGAGCGGGAGACGCCTCCCCCACCGCCTCCACCTCCTGCTGCCAACCTGCTGCTGCTGGGACCATCGGGCCGGGCCCGGAGCCACTCGACACCGTTGCCACCCCAGGGCTCTGGCCAGCCCCGGGGGGAGCGGGAGCTCCCCAACTCCCACAGCATGATCTGCCCTAAGGCGGCGGGGGCGCCGGCAGCCCCCCCTGCCCCGGCCGCCTTGCTCCCCGGCCCCCCCAAGGACAAGGCCGTGTCTTACACCATGGTGTACTCGGCGGTCAAGGTGACCACGCACTCTGTCCTGCCAGCCGGTCCACCCCTGGGTGTTGGGGAGCCAAAGACGGAGAAGGAGATCTCAGTCCTCCATGGGATGCTGTGTACCAGCTCGAGGCCCCCCATGCCAGGGAAGTCCAGCCCCCACAGTGGGGCCATGGGCGCGGCAGCTGGGGTCCTCCACCACCGTGGCTGCCTGGCCTCCCCCCACAGCCTTCCAGACCCAACTGCAGGCCCCCTGACCCCGCTGTGGACCTACCCAGCCACAGCAGCTGGGCTTAAGAGACCCCCTGCCTATGAGAGCCTCAAGGCTGGGGGGGTGCTGAATAAGGGCTGTGGTGTGGGGGCCCCATCCCCCATGGTCAAGATTCAGCTGCAGGAGCAAGGGACTGATGGGGGTGCTTTTGCCAGCATCTCCTGTGCCCACGTCATCGCCAGTGCAGGGACACCAGAGGAGGAAGAGGAGGAGATGGGCGCCGCGACATTTGGGGCAGGCTGGGCCCTGCAGAGAAAGGTCCTCTATGGAGGGAGAAAATCAAAGGAGTTGGACAGTGAGTGAGGGGTGGGGAGTGGGGGCTGGCGTCGGGGGTGGGGGGCAGCTGGGAATGCCTGCGATGGTTTGGGGGAGGTGTTGGAGGGGTTATTTGGAAGTCACAGTCTTGAGTCTGGGATGTTTTCTAGGAGACCAGGACCAGGGGTGGAGGTGAGCAATAGACAGAAAGACCGGGGTCACCCAGTGTGCGCTGGAGGGGCAGGAAGGTCTGGGAGGCGAAGGGGGTCAAATCTGGCCCTGTCCTGCTCTGCTCCCTGCCCCTCCCTTCCCGGGGCTGCAGGGGTGTGTGCTTGTGAGTGTGCGCACCAGGAACTAAACACAGCTGCCTCCCAGCTGTTACCATGGCAACCCATCCAGACAGGAGGGAGAGGAGAGGAGGCCCCTACCGTTGCCTGGCAACGCAATGCTCTGCCAGGCCTCCTCTCAGAGATGAGCTTAGTTCACAGTCAGCCCTTCCCCCTGCCCTCCTCCTCCTGGGCTCAGGAATTGGGATTCTCCCCCTACAGGTCTTGGTCCCAGGGGGATGGTCATTCTGGCCCTAGCTGGAGATGGAGGGGTTTGGAAGCTAAAGCTGGGGTTGGGGAGGCCCCTCTGACCAGGGAAAAGGGTTTGGATGCAGCACATATACATGATTCTCAGCCCCAGGAGATGGTACCAATGGGTGGAAAGGAACGGGTGTATGTGCGTGTGTGTGTGTGTGTGTGTTGGGGGAGTGTGAAGGAACCCCATCCCAGCTGTTACTTGCAAAAGGGGCAGTTGTGTTTCCTGGTCCACCCATGCTGCAGCATGTGTGACCGGAGGGACAGAAGGACGCCTCCAATGTGCAGGCACACAGCTTTCCTTGTCATCCCAGCAGAGGTCGAGGATGGTGCCCGGGCCTGGAATGGCAGTGCCGAGGGTCCAGGCAAGGTGGAGCGTGAGGACAGGGGCCCTGTGACATCAGGGATCCCAGTGAGGAGCCAGGGGGCAGAGGGCCTGCTGGCCAGGATCCACCACGGAGACCGAGGAGGGAGCCGCACCGCGCTGCCCATTCCTTGCCAGACCTTCCCTGCCTGCCACCGCAATGGAGGTGATGTGGCCTGCACACACCTGTGCACAGTGGGGCTGGCTGGGGGATCTTCCGGGGTCTGGCCGCACCTGTCCTGACTTCCTCTGACCTGTTCATGTCCACATCCAGGGCCCTAAATCTTCATACCACATCTCCACCCCCTTTTCCGCCTTGATGAGGCAGGGGCAGCCTGGATCATTCAAGGGCAGGGGACTGGGAACTAGGGGAGGGGCACCTGAGGCTCCTGCCCTCCTCACTCCTCCTTCTTCCACCTCAGACTTCACGGGAGGCTACCGCCTAGGGCGCTCGGCCTCCACCTCCGGAGTCCGGCAGGTTGCTCTCCACACACCCCGGCCCTGCAGCCAGCCCAGGGATGCCCCGAGCCAGGTGAGGCTTGGTTTTTCTTTTATTTGTGAAGGAGCAGGTGGAGAAGGCTTGAATGTGTAAAGAAAAGCAATAAAGGGGCCAGGGATGGGCACAATGGCTCATGCCTGTAATTCCAGCACTTTGGGAGGCCAAGGCAGGAGGGTCACTTGAGCAACATAATGACACCCTGTCTATTTTGCTTTTTTAAAGAAGGCCAGTTGCAGTGGCTCACACCTGTAATCTCAATGCTTTCAGAAGCCGAGGCAAGTAGATTGCTTGAGCCCAGGAGTTCGAGATGAGCCTGGGCCACATAGCGAGACCCCATCTCTATAAAAAATAAAAAATGTAGTCAGGTGTGCCAGCGCAAGCCTGATTTCCAGCTACTCTGGAGGTTGAGGTAGGAGGATGGCTTTACACTGGGAGGTGGAGGTTGCAGTGAGCCATGATCACGCTACTGCATTCTAGCCCGAGCCACAAGGTGAGACCCTGTCTTAGAAGAAAAAAAAAAAGAAAGAAAGAAAGGGGCCAGGCAGGGTGCAGTGGCTTATGCTGGTAATTGCAGCACTTTGGGAGGCCGTGACGGGCAGATCACCTGCGGTCAGGAGTTCGAGACCAGCCTGGCCAACATGGTGAAACACTTTCTCTACTAAAAATACAAAAATTAGGGCCAGGTGCAGTGGCTCATGCCTGTTAATCCCAGCAGTTTGGGAGGCTGAGGCGAGTGGATCATGAGGCCAGGAGTTTGAGACCAGCCTGACCAACATGGTGAAACCCCATCTCTACTGAAAATACAAAAATTAGCCGGGTGTGGTGGTGCACGCCTGTGGTCCCAGCTACTCGGGAGGCTGAGGCAGGAGAATCGCTTGAACCCGGGAGATGGAGGTTGCAGTGAGCCAAGATCACGCCGCTGCACTCCAGTGGCCTGGGCAACAAAGAGAGACTCTGTCTCAAAAACAAAAAACGAAAAAACCCACAAAAATTAGCCGGACGTTGGGGCAGGCACCCGTAATTCCAGCTACTCAGGAGGCTGAGGCAGAAGAATTGCTTGAACCCGGGAGACAGAGGCTGCAGTGAGGCGAGATCATGCCACTGCACTCCAGCCTGGGCGACAGAGTTAAGACTCTGTCTCAAAACAAACAAACAAACAAACAAAAAAACAAAGGGCCATGCAGGCTGGGGTCTGAGCCAATACAGACTAACGGGAACCCAGGAATGAGAGTGAGGGGGTTGGGAGAGGATCTGGGAAGGGTTTGAAGGTTTGCTTAAGATGGGCAGCAAGGTAGGGCCCAGCTTGCAGATCAGTCAGGGCCACCACTAGCCAACAGCGCACCTTTGCACAATTTAGGAAAAAGACCTCCCCACTGGGCACCATGTCTTGTGCCTGTAATCCCAGAACTGTGGGAGGCAGAGATGGGAGGATCGCTTAAACCCAGGAGACTGAGGTTGCAATGAACTGTGATTCCACCACAGCACTCTATCCTGAGTGTAAGGGCAAGACCCTGTCTCAAAAGAAATAAAAATAAAGAGGTCAAGCATGGTAGCTCACGCCTATAATCCTAGTACTTTTGGAGGCCCAGGCAAGAGAAGTGGTTGAGCCCAGGAATTCTGTACCAGCCTGGGCAACACAGGGAGACCCTGTCTTTACAAAAAATTAAAAAATTATCCATACAGGTGGTGCGTGCCTGTAGTTCCAGTAACTCTGAAGGCTGAGGCAGGAGAATCACTTGAGCCTGGGAGGTGGAGGCTGCAGTAAGCCATGGTCGTGCCACTGCACTCCAGCCTGGGTGTCAGAGGGAGAACCTGTCAAAAGAGAGAGAGAGAGAGAGAGGAAGGGAGGGACCCTGTCTACCCTTGCCCCAGCTGGGCACAGTAGTTGATACCTGTAATCCCAGTGCTTTGGGAGGCCAAGATGAGAGGATCCTTTGAGGCCAGGAGTTCAAGACCAGGATTGGCAACAAAGCAAGATCCAATCAATACACAAATAAAATTTAATTTAGTTTTTTAACAATTAGCTGGTGTAGTGGTATATGCCTGTAGTCCCAGCTACTTGGGAGGGAGGCTGAAGCTGGAGGATTGTTTGAGTCTAGGAGGTAGAGGCTGCAGTGAGCTATTATTGCACCACTGCACTCTGGCCTGGGCGACAGACCCAGACCCTGTCTTAAAAAGACAAAAGAAAGAAAGAAACAAAGGCATCCCTTCTAGGGGGAGCAACTTACAAAATGCATCTGTCTAGGAAGACTAGGGCGTGACGGGGCCAAAGCTGCGGGAGTTGGATTTCGGCCCCCATGGGCCCCACAGCCAGAGGGAGCCAGCTGGGTCCGTGGGGGGCAAGTAAGGACTTACTTCTAGGGGAAGACGTGGGTCCAGGCAGTGCGGACCCGGTCCGGTCATGGTGAGGTCACCGACCCTACCCGCCTTTTCCTTTCTCCCCCGCCCGCGGCACAGCCCCACCCCGCGCTGCCGCTGCCGCTGCCGCTGCCCCTGCCGCCCCTGCCGCCCCTGCCGCCCCTGCCGCCCCAACCGGCCCGCGAACGCGACGGGAAGCTGCTGGAGGTGATCGAGCGCAAGCGCTGCGTATGCAAGGAGATCAAGGCGCGCCACCGCCCGGACCGAGGCCTCTGCAAACAGGAGAGCATGCCTATCCTCCCCAGCTGGCGGCGGGGGCCCGAGCCCCGCAAGTCCGGCACCCCGCCCTGCCGCCGGCAGCACACGGTCCTCTGGGACACCGCCATCTGAGGCGGGCGGGGGGACCTGGGCGCCTGGACTGGGGCGGGGGCGGGCACGCCTGGCTCTCCCGGGAGCCTCGCCTTGAGAGACATTGAAGGACCACGTGGGAGAGTGCCAGGGAGAACCCCTGCCCTCCACCCTGCCCCCTGGGATGGGGAGAGTCTGCCAGGCCCATTGGGCTTAGGGTGCCAACAGCGCTGCTGAGAAACTTGGAGGAGGAGGAGGGTTTGCTTGAGGTTGGGGCGAGGCGCTCTGGCTGTTCTCCCCTCTGGGCGCTGTGCGTGTCTCCTCCTGAACCAAGCCGGAGGTCAGCATGGGGAAGGGAGGAAGGAAGGGATGGGAGGAAGAGGGGGGTGGGTGAGCTCAAAGAGAGGGACTAGAGTGCCAGATGGAGGAACTCTTTTCTAGAGAGCCGGGAGTTGGGGAGGGGGTATTTATTTTGTTATTTATTTCAGTCTGGAGGGCGATTCTGGGCCCTTCTGACCTACTCCTGAGCCAGGAGTGGAGAATCAGGGCCAAGTTTGCACTCTCCCCAGTGCCAATGCCTAAAGGCCCCGCCATCCATGCCACCCCACAGCCAAGGAGGGGTCCGCATGGGGAGTGGACCGAGAGAAGAAGGGGCCCAGGGAAGCAGAGGGCCCAAGACCATTCACAGTATTTACAATTTGCCAGAATTTGGTAGTCAGTGTGGCCTGCTCTGAATCAGGCATCTTATTTAGTATTGGGGTGAGGGTCTAGTGCCAGGGATGGGCGGGATGATGGGGGAGGAGGAGGGAAATTTTAGCGGGTGGGGGTGGGTGGGCAGGGTATTTATTTAAATTAAAAAACAAAACACAGAGATGAGATGTCAGGAACTTTTTTTTAATTCCTTTCTTTTCAGAATAATATATTAAAAGACTCATGATCCTAAAGCTGGCTTCTTCTATTTCACAGCATGCTCTGCCATTCTTACACTTGCTCCTTTTCCCATCTTGCCCCTGGTTGGTGGGAGTTGAAGGTTGTGCGGGGAGGGGTGAGTAGCTGTGGCCAAGTCACAGGGTGAGGTGGAGTTCCAGGTAAGTCTTCAGGAATGCACCGGGCCATGACTCCATTAGCATTTTTTGTGCACAGAATGTGTTTTTCGCATTGCACTGATGCAGAAGGAATATTTGGGCATGAAGCTTGCCTTCAAGTACCTTGTGATCTACTCAGGGAGATAAAAACCCTGAGATGGCAATAAACAGTGTTGCAGGAGTAAGAGATGGGGGACAGGGCCAAGTGTGGTGGCTCACACCTGTAATCCCAGCACTTTGGGAGGCTGAGGTGGGCAGATCACCTGAGGTTAGGAGTTCAAGACCAGCTTGACCAACATGGTAAAACCTCATCTCTACTAACAAAAATACAAAAATTAGCCAGGTGTGGTGGCGCTATATCCCAGCTACTTGGGAGGCTGAGGCAGGAGAATCACTTGAACCCAGGAGGTGGAGGTTACAGTGAGCCGAGATCACGCCACTGCACTCCAGCCTGGGCGACAGAGTGAGACTCCATCTCAACAACAACAACAACGAAAAAAAAGAAGGGGTACAGGGCTGGAATCATCTAAGAAGGCTTCCTGCAAAGTTACCCTAAAAGGACAGGTAAGCTAGTCTGGGCAACATAGAGAAACCCTGTCTCTATAAAAAATACAAAAATTAGCCAGGTGTGGTGGCATACGCCTTTAGTCCCAGATACTCAGGAGGCTGAAGTGGGAGGATGGCTGGAACCTAGGAGGCGGAGGCTGCAGTGAGCAGAGATTGTGCCACTGCACTCCAGCCTGGTCAACAGAGCAAGATCCTGTGTCCCAAAAAAAAAAGGACAGGTGAGGTTTGGAGAGGGGAAGAGGAAAACTCCCAAGGTCACGGTCATGGTTTGATTGTCTATGGAACAGTAGGAGATGGGGGCGGGGGAGGTAGGAAGTATGTTTAAATGACAGCAATGGCATTAAGTGGTCTGGCCGTGGGACGAATCACCTGAGGTCAGGAGTTTGAGACCAGCCTGACCAACATGGAGGAGCCCCTTCTCTACTAAAAAATATAAAAAAATTAGCTGGGCATGCAAGGCAAGACTCAGGTCCTCACCAGGGAAGCCAGGGAATCCTGCTAGGAGGTGATCTGTCACCAGGGAGGAGGATAAGGAGGGTGCCTGGGAGGATGGAGGGCTAGGGACAGTTGCAAGAGGCCACTGAAAGGAAACCCCCCCAGGATGGGGGTGAAGCAGCAGAACTGGTCATACAAGAAGCCCAAGTTTGGGCCAGCATGGTGGCTCAAGCTTGTAATTCCAGCACTTTGGGAGGCCGAGACGGGCGGATCACGAGGTCAGGAGATCGAGACCATCCTGGCTAACACGGTGAAACCCCGTCTCTACTAAAAAATACAAAAAACTAGCCGGGCGAGGTAGCAGGTGCCTGTAGTCCCAGCTACTCGGGAGGCTGAGGCAGGAGAATGGCGTAAACCCGGGAGGCAGAGCTTGCAGTGAGCTGAGATCCGGCCACTGCACCCCAGCCTGGGCGACAGAGCGAGACTCTGTCTCAAAAAAAAAAAAAAGAAGCCCAAGTTTGAAGCTCTGGTGATTGCAGAAATGACAGAGCGAGACAGGTGGGCTTGAGAGTGACTTTGGAGGAAGAACATTAAATTTGAAGCAATGGTGAATATTTAGGTCGAATGGTTTGTTGCTCAATAGAACAGAGTTTTGGAAAATGTGGTGAATAGCCAGGCATAGTGGCTCACGCCTGTAATCCCAGCACTTTGGGAGGCCCAAGAGAGGAGGATCACTTGAGGCCAGGAGTTCGAGACCAGCCTGGGCAACACAGAACACCCCCGCCTCCGTCTCCACAAACAATAATAAAAAAAAAATAGTTGGACTTGGTGGCATATGTCTGTAATCCCAGTTACTCAGGAGGCTGAGCTGGGAGGATCGCTTGAGCTCAGGAGGTCAAGGCTGCAGTGAGCCATGATTGCTTCACTGCACTCCAGCCTGGGCAACAGAGTGAGACCCTGTCTCAAAAAAAAAAAAAAATGTGGTAGATGCCACAGATGTTTTTACAGTTTATGAAGAACAACATTTTTTAAAACTTTAATAGTTTTGTATTTATTTTCATTTATATTAGAAAAGTTATAACCAACACATTAGGCTACTTGTTATTTCATGAATGTGATTGCACAAGATAAGTCTACAGTTATTTTTAATGAGCTGGTTTAAAGAAAAAATGTTAAGCCAGTAAATAATGGTACAGGCAATGTACAGAATATGAAAAATTCTGACAGTGGTATGTATTTGAAATTTAGGAAATAAGTTAAAAGTAAAATGATGATAGCTCAGGAGACAGGACAAGACTATGGACATTAGGAGTAATTGACATAGAAATGACACTCAAGCCCAAGACAACTGACCTCAGCAAGGAGGGCAGGGCTAGAGAAAAGAGCTAGGGATGAAATACAGGCCAGGCACAGTGTCTCATGCCTGTAGTCCCAGCACTTTGGGAAGCCAAGGTTAGAAGATTGCTCGAGGCCAGGAGTTCGAGACAAACCTGGGCAACAAAGCTAGACTTCACCTCTACAAAAAAAATTAATAAAAATTAGCTGGGTGTAGTGGTGTGCACCTGTTGCTGGAGCTTCTCAGGAGGCTGAGATGGGTGGATCGCTTCAGCTCATGAATTAAGCAGTGAGCTATGATCTCTTCACTGCATTCCAGCCTGGGCAACAGAGTGAGACCCCAACTTGAAAAAGAACAAAACAAAACCCAAGATATAAACAGGCAGTAGCTCTTTTTAACTAGCCAGAAAATTAGGGCAGGTGAGGTGGCTCATGCCTGTCATCCCAGCATTTTGGGAGGCCAAGGTGGGCGGGTCACTTGATATCAGGAGTTCGAGACCAGCCTGGCCAACATGGTGAAACCCTG
The DNA here is from genome assembly GCF_047675955.1 of Chlorocebus sabaeus. NCBI lineage: Eukaryota > Metazoa > Chordata > Mammalia > Primates > Cercopithecidae > Chlorocebus > Chlorocebus sabaeus. The sequence goes on along the minus strand of NC_132931.1, from coordinate 12,249,053 downwards.
TCTCTACTAAAAATACAAAATTAGCCGGGTGTGGTGGCAGGTGCCTGTAATCCCAGCTACTCAGGAGGCTGAGGCAGGAGTATTGCTTGAACCTGGGAGGCAGAGGCTACAGTGAGCTGAAATCGGACCACTGCACTCCAGCCTGGGTGACAGAGCAAGACTCTGTCTCAAAAAAAAAAAAAAAAAAAAAAAGGTAATTAATGGAAGGGGCTAGGCGCAATGGCTCACGCTTGTAATCCTAGCACTTTGGTAGGCCGAGGTGGGTGAATTGCCTGAACTCAGGAGTTCAAGACCAGCCTGGACAACATGGCAAAATCCTCTCTCTACTGAAAATGAAAAAAATTAGCCGGGCATGGTGGTATGGTGGTGGGCACCTGTAGTCCCAGCTATTGAGGAGGCTGAGGCGGGAGAATCACTTGTATCTGGGAGATGGAGGTTACAGTGAGCCAAGACTGTGTCACTGCACTCCAGCCTGGGCAACAGAGCAAAACCCTGTCTCCCCCAAAAAAAGGAAAGGAAAATTAATGGAACGAAATATCCCATTCATAAGAGCAATAAAAACCTTAAAATAAATAGGAGTGACATTAACAAGAAATTATAGAACCGATATTGGGTCAGTTGATAACACTAAAGTATTTTGAGTCACTTAAAAAAGGAAGACCTTGGCCGACCGCAGTGCTTCACGCCAGTAATCCCAGAACTTTGGGAGGTTGAGGCTGGGTGGATCACCTGAGGTCAGGAGTTTGAGACCAGCCTGGCCAACATGGTGAAACCCCGTCTCTACTAAAAATACAAAAATCAGCCAGGCGGGGTGGCGAGTACCTGTAGTCCCAGCTACTTGGGAGTCTGAGACAGGAGAATCACTTGAACCCAGGAGGTGGAGGTTGCAGTGAGCAGAGATCATGCTACTGCACTCCAGCCTGGGGGACAGAGCGAGACTCTGTCTCAAAAAAATAGAAGTAAAAATAAATACAAAAGTACAAGACAGGCCGGGCGCGGTGGCTCAAGCCTGTAATCCCAGCACTTTGGGAGGCCGAGACGGGCGGATCACGAGGTCAGGAGATCGAGACCATCCTGGCTAACACAGTGAAACCCCGTCTCTACTAAAAACACAAAAAACTAGCCGGGCGAGGTGGCGGGCGCCTGTAGTCCCCGCTACTCAGGAGGCTGAGGCAGGAGAATGGCGTAAACCCGGGAGGCGGAGCTTGCAGTGAGCTGAGATCCGGCCTCTGCACTCCAGCCCGGGTGACAGAGCAAGACTCCGTCTCAAAAAAAAAAAAAAAAAAAGCCGGGCGCGGTGGCTCAAGCCTGTAATCCCAGCACTTTGGGAGGCCGAGACGGGCGGATCACGAGGTCAGGAGATCGAGACCATCCTGGTTAACACAGTGAAACCCCGTCTCTACTAAAAAAAATACAAAAAACTAGCCGGGCGAGGTGGCAGGCGCCTGTAGTCCCAGCTACTCGGGAGGCTGAGGCAGGAGAATGGCGGGAACCCGGGAGGCGGAGCTTGCAGTGAGCCGAGATCTGGCCACTGCACCCCAGCCTGGGCGACAGAGCGAGACTCCGCCTCAAAAAAAAAAAAAAAAAAAAGTACAAGACAAAAACCATCAGGACAAATGGCGATCATTGTGGAGCGGGGGAGAAGGAAGGCTGGTGGGGTCAAGCACAGTGGCTCACACCTGTAATCCCAGCACTTTGGGAGTCCCAGGCTGGAAGATGACTTGAGCCCAGGAGTTCAAGACCTGCCTGGGCAACATAGCAGGACCTCGTCTCTACAAAAAGTTTAAAAAAAGAAAAAAAGAAAAAAAAAAGGCTAGGCGTGGTGACATGTGCCTGCAGTCCCAGCTACTCAGGAGGCTGAGGTGCAAGGATCACTTAAGCCCAAGGAGGTCAACACTGCAGAGAGCTATGATTGAACCACTGCATTCCAGCTTGGGTAACAGAGCAAGACCCTGTCTTTAAAAAAAAAAAAAAAAAAAAAGACTTGAATAATTAAATAGTAATAACTTGTTCTTAGAGAAGAAGATTGGATGATATAGAAGATGTCAGTTTTCCCTAAGTCCATAAATTCAATGCAGTCCCTAAATCCCAAAGGGATTATTTGGGAAACTTGATAAAATAATTTGAAAGTTTATGCAGAATGATAATGAGAAAAACCAGAACATTTTGAAATAGAAGAGTAATAGGGGGACCTGCCCTATCAAACACTGAAACAGGAAATAAAAACCACAGCATGCTTGTCCTGGCACAGGACTGGCATAATCCATCGGAGTGAAGCGTCCAGAAATAGCCCCAAATGCACATGGGGATTTAGCACTTATAAAGGTGATATTGCACATTGGTTGGGAAAATATTCCTTATTCAATAATTGTTGCTTTCTAAATTTTATTTTTATTTATTACTATTATTTGAGACAAAGTTTCACTCTGTTGCTCAGGCTGAAGTGCAGTGGAGTGGTCATAGCTCACTGCAGCCTGAAACTCCTGGCCTCAAGCCATCCTCCCACCTCAGCCTGCTGAGTGGGACTACAGGCACGCACCACCACACCAGGTCAATTTAAAAAAATGGAGTCTCACTTTGTTGCCCAGGCTGGAGTACAGTGTCGTGATCTCCAATCACTGCAACCTCCGCCTCCTGGGTTCCAGCAATTCTCCTGTCTCAGTCTCCCGAGTAGCTGGGACTACAGGCACGTGCCACCACACCAGGCTAATTTTTTGCATTTTTAATAGAGACGGGGTTTCACTGTGTTAGGCAGGATGGTCTTGATCTCCTGAACTCCTGATCCACCCGCCTTGGCCTCCCAAAGTGCTGGGATTACAGACGTGTGCCACGGCGCCCAGCCTAAAAAAATATTTTGTATAGAAAGAGTCTCACTGTGTTGCCCAGGCTGATCTTGAACTCCTGGCCTCAAGCGATCCTCCCGCCTAGACCTTTCAGAATGTTAGGATTACAGGTGTTAGCCACTGCATCTAGCCATATTTTTTATATTTTTTTAGAGACAAGGTTTTGCTCTGTCATCCAGGCTGGAGTGCAGTGGTGCCATCATAGCTCACTGCAGCCCCACCCTCCTGGCTTCTAGTGATCCTCCTGACTTGGCCTAATAATTGTTTCTTAAAGAATTAACTAGTCAGAGGCCGGGCGCGGTGGCTCAAGCCTATAATCCCAGCACTTTGGGAGGCCGAGACGGGCGGATCACGAGGTCAGGAGATCGAGACCATCCTGGCTAACACGGTGAAACCCCGTCTCTACTAAAAAAAAAAATACAAAAAACTAGCTGGGCGAGGTGGTGGGTGCCTGTAGTCCCAGCTACTCGGGAGGCTGAGGCAGGAGAATGGCGGGAACCCGGGAGGAGGAGCTTGCAGTGAGCTGAGATCCGGCCACTGCACTCCAGCCTGGGCGACAGAGTGAGACTCCGTCTCAAAAAAAAAAAAAAAAGAATTAACTAGTCAGAAGGGGGAGCGTGGGAAGCTGCATCTCTATTTCATTTATTATGCCAAAGGACTTCAATGTAAAAACAAACATTAAAAGGAAAAAGTGGGCCCGGCGCGGTGGCTCACGCCTGTAATCCCAGCGACTTGGAAGGCAAGAGAGGTAGGTGGATCACTGGAGGTTAGGAGTTTGAGACCAGCCTGGCCAACTTGGTGAAATCCTGTCTCTACTAAAATACAAAAATGAAGGGGTGGCCTGCCCCTCCACACCTGTGGGCGTTTCTCGTTAGGTGTGAACAAGAGACTTGAGAAAAGAAATGAGACACAGAGACAAAGTATAGAGAAAGAGAAAGTGGGGACCCAGGGGACCGGCGCTCAGCATACAGAGGACCCACGCCGGCCCCGGTCTCTGAGTTCCCTTAGTATTTATTGATAATTATCTTTACCATCAAAGAAAAGGAAGTGGCAGGATAATAGGATCATTATAGGGAGAAAGTCAGCAGTAAGACATATGAATAAAGTTCTCTGTGACATGAATAAGTTTAAGGAAAAGTGCTGTGCCTTGATATGCATATGTAAACATCTCCCTAAACCTTTTTAGTGCATAAAGAGTAGCATTGCACTAGCAAGTCTCGCCTTTCGCCCTAAGGCTGTTTTCTCCTTTCTCAGTAAACAGAACATACAATCGGGTTTTACACCGAGATGTTCCATTGCCCAGGGACGGGCGGGAGACAGATGCTTTTCTCTATCTCAACCGCCAACAACCGCCAAGAGGCCTTCTTTCCTCTTGTACTGGTCCCCTCAGCACAGACCCTTCACGGGTGTCAGGCTAGGGGACAATCAGGTCTTTCCCATCCCACGAGGCCATATTTCAGACTATCACATGGGGAGAAACCTTGGACAATACCTAGCTTTCCTAGGCAGAGGTCCCTGCGACCTTTGGCCGTGTACGTGTCCCTGGGTACTTGAGATTAAGAGAATGGTGATGACTTTTAACCAGCAAGCTGCCTTCAGGCACTTGTTTAACAAAGCACACCCTGCACTGCCCAAAATCCTTTAAACCTTGAGTCACCACAGCACGTCTCTTACAAGGACAAGGTTGGGGGTGGGGTCACAGATTAACAGCATCTCAAATACAGAACAAAATGGAGTCTCTTATGTCTACTTCTTTCTCTATAGACACAGTAACAGGTTGATCTCTCTTTCTTCTGCCCCCCCCCCCCCACCCACACACACACACAAAAATTAGCCGGGTATGGTGGCAGGCACCTGTGATCCAAGCTACTCGGGAGACTGAAGCAGGAGAATTGCTTGAACCCCGGAGGCAGAGATTGCAATGAGCCAAGATGGCGCCATCGCACTCCAGCCTGAGCAACAGAGTGAGACTCTGTCTCAAAAAAGGCCAAGGCAGGAGGATTGCTTGAGTACAGGAGTTGTAGACCAGCCTGGACAACATAGCAAGACCCCATCTCTTTAAAACAAAACAAAAATATTTATATATATAGCAAGTTGAACTACAAATATATTTCTAATACATATGAAAAAGATTAATACAATAGGATTGCTTGAGTCCAGGAGTTCCAGACCAGCCTGGACAACATAGCAAGATCCCATCTCTTTAAAACAAAACAGGCCGGGCACAGTGGCTCACGCCTGTAATCCCAGCACTTTGGGAGGCTGAGATGGGCGGATCACGAGGTCAGGAGATCGAGACCATCCTGGCTAAAACGGTGAAACCCCGTCTCTACTAAAAAATACAAAAAACTAGCCGGGTGAGGTGGCGGGCGCCTGTGGTCCCAGCTACTCGGGAGGCTGAGGCAGGAGAATGGCATGAACCCAGGAGGCGGAGCTTGCAGTGAGCTGAGATCCAGCCACTGCACTCCAGCCTGGGCGACAGAGCGAGACTCTGTCTCAAAATAAATAAATAAATAAATAAATAAATAAATAAATAAATAAAACAAAACAAAAATATTTATATATATAGCAAGTTGAACTACAAATATATTTCTAATACATATGAAAAAGATTAATACAATAGGATTGCTTGAGCCCAGGAGTTCCAGACCAGCCTGGACAACATAGCAAGACCCCATCTCTTTAAAACAAAACAAAAATATTTATATATATAGCAAGTTGAACTACAAATATATTTCTAACACATATGAAAAAGATTAATACAATAGGATTGCTTGAGTCCAGGAGTGCCAGACCAGCCTGGACAACATAGCGAGACCCCATCTCTTTAAAACAAAACAAAAAATACTTATATATAGCAAGTCATACTACAAATATATTTCTATCACATATGAAAAAGATTAATACAGTATATAGGTTCATGAGTCAATAAGAAGAGGAGAAAGGAACCCAGACAGATATGAACAAGAACATGAACAATTCACCAGATACAGAAGTTAAGAGTAAACATGTTCAGCCTTAGCAATAATGAAGTAATACAATATAAAACAATAATAAAATACTTTCTGCCTTTCAGACAAAACTGAAGAAAACTTATAGCATCAGTATGGCCAATATATGCATAAAACAGTCATTCATTATGTAAATATAAATTAATATAGACTTTTTGAAGGTCAGTTTCACATTTATTTAAAAGTAAAATGTGTATAGTTTTGACTCAGAAATTCCACTTCAAGGAATTTTTTCCTAGAGAGACTGTTTCTGAAACAAACAAATGAAACCCCTCATTTATTACATTTATGAGACAACTGGGAATATTACCACTGACTGGATATTTGATGATATTAAGGAATTATTATTAATTTTTAGGCATGATAATGCATTGTGGTTATATATTTTTAAGAGTCCTTAAATAATACTGAAATATTAATGAAGAAGTTATACAAGGTCTGGGATTTGATTCAAAATAAAATGGGAAGGAGAAGGTACATGAGGAAAAGATGAAACAAGAATGGCCACAAGTCCAGGCGCGGTGGCTCATGCCTGTAATTCTAGCTCTTTGGGAGGCTGAGGCGGGCAGATCACCTGAGGTCAGGAGTTCGAGACCAGCCTGGCCAACGTGGGGGAAACCCCATCTCTACTAAAAATAATGAGATCGCATTAGCCAGGCATGGTGGTGGGTGCCTGTAATCCCAGCTACTCAGGAGGCTGAGGCAGGAGAATCTCTTGAACCTGGGAGGCAGAGGCTGCAGTGAGCCGAGATTGCATCACTGCACTCCAGCCTAGGCGACAGAGTGAAATTCCATCTTAACAAAAAGATAAAGAATGTCCATGAGTTATTAATTGTCTCATGATGGGTACGTGGGTGTTCATTATATTGTTTTGTTTGTGCATGTGTCTGCTTGAAATTTTCCACAATAAAAAGTGGGTTTTTTTTTTTTTTTAGTCAGTTATGATGAGTCAAACATTTTTCTCCTTTGAAAAAAATAAGGATTGGGAGCAGATGATCAAAGAAGACCCTCCCAAAACACACAACATCTAACTAAAAATAATCAGCCTGGACAATATAGCAAGACCTTATCTCCAGAAAATTAAAAAAATTAGCCAGGTAGGGTGGTACACCCTTCTAGTCCCAGCTATTCAGGAGGCTGAGATGAGAGGATCACTTGAACCTAGGAGGTGGAGGCTGCAGTGAACTATCATTGCACCACTGCACTCCAGCCTGGGTGACAGAGGGAGACCCTCTCTCTTAAAAAAAAAAAAAAAAAAAGTCAGAATGAGGTGGTTCACACCTGTAGTCCCAGCACTTTGGGAGGCCGAGGTGGGTGGATTGCTGGAAGCCAGGAGTTCGAGACCAGCCTGGCCAACATGGTGAAACTCTGTCTCTACTAAAAATACAAAAATTAGCCTGGTGTGGTGGTGGGCACCTGTAATCCCAGCTACTTGGGAGGCTGAGGCAGGAGAATCACTTGAATCCGGGAGGCGGAGGTTGCAGTGAGCTGAGATCTCACCAGTGCCCTCCAGCCTGGGCTGACAGTGAGACTCTTGTCTCAAAAAAATAAAAGAAAAATCCCTGCGCGTACCTGGTAGTTTCCTCAAAGTGCCATCTGCAGTTTCCAGGTACCGTGTGTTGGAGTGTCTCATTGCTAGCTGTTCAGATCCAGGTGTCCCTCATGCATGTCCCTGTAGAGTGGCAGTCCACTCTGCGGGGGTCCAGCTTCCCTTGCACCTCCAAGTTGCCCCCAGGAAGGAGTGAGCAGCATGTTGGCTGGGACTCATCCAGGCCACACACTGACCTCTGCCACCCCCCTGGGGGCAATCTTTGCCACCATGAAAAATGGCTGGGAGCCAGGAGCCACAGGGTGGAAGCACCAGAGATGGTGTCACCACCATTTAAAAAAATTTCCACTGACCGGCTGGGTGCGGTGGCTCACGCCTGTAATCCCAGGACTTTAGGAGGCCGAAGCGGGCAGATCATGAGGTGGGGAGTTTGAGACCAGCTTGGCCAACAGGGCGAAACCCCGTCTCTACTAAATACAAAAAATTAGCTGGGCATGGTGGCACGCGCCTATAATCCCAGCTACTTGGAAGACTGAGGCAGGAGAATTGCTTGAACCCGGGAGGTGGAGATTGCAGTGAACTGAGATTATTCCACTGCACTCCAGCCTGGGCAACAGGGCGAAATTTCATCTCAGAAAAAAAAAAAAAAAATTTCCACTGACCAAGTGGTGACCTTATGCTGATGTTTTTTGATGTTCCTGTCTTAAAGTCCAGGAATGGGTGTGACAGCAACAGGCACACATTCCAGAAATTTCAGAGTAATGAAGGGGAAACCTGAAAATTTTAAAGACATGCACTATTTATTTCACTGCCCATGTAGATCTGAAGTTATTTTGCTTGTCTAGTAACGTCAAATGTAGCCTTCTATTTGGGTCATAAAACTGTCATGGTTGATCTACTTACAGACATGAAAATCTAAAAAAATGGAGAACACTTTTCCCTGTTTAGACTGGCGACTAGGTGAAGCAAAAAGGCTTACAGCGGCTGGGTGCTGTGGCTCATACCTGTAGTCCCAGCACTTTAGAGGGTTGAGGTAGGTGACTCACTTGAGGCCAGGAGTTCGAGACTGGCTTAGGCAACATAGAGAGACCCCTGTCTGTGCAAAAAATAAAAAATAATAATTAGCCAGGCATTGTGGCACATGCCTGTAGTCCCAGCTACTCAGGAGGCTGAGGTGGGAGGATCGCTTGAGCCCAGGATTTCAAGGCTGCAGTAAGCTAAGATCATACCACTGCACTCCACCTTGGGCAACAGAGCGAGATGCCCTGTCTCTAAAAACAAAAACAAAAATCTGTCCACAATTGAACTCATTACTTCCCCAACCAGCCTTCATGTCAGACTGTCCATCTCAGCCAGTGGCATCACATTCAGCCTCTCAGCCTCCCAAGGCAGAAATCTGGTTTTTTTTTTTTTGTTTTCCTTCCTTCCTTCCTTCCTTCCTTCCTTCCTTCCTTCCTTCCTTCCTTCCTTCCTTCCTTCCTTCCTTCCTTTCTTTTTGAGATGATGTCTTGCTCTGTCACCCAGGCTGGAATATAGTGGCACAATCTCGGCTCACTGCAACCTCCACCTCCCAGGTTCAAGTGATTCTCCTGCCTCAGCCCGAGTAGCTGGGATTACATGCACACGCCACCATGCCTGGCTAATTTTTGTATTTTTAGTAGAGACAGGGTTTCACCATGTTGTACAGGCTGGTCTGGAACTCCTGACCCCAGGTGATCCTTCCGCCTTGGCCTCCCAAAGTGCTGGGATTACAGGTGTGAGCCACTGTGCCCGGCCTTCAGGCAGAAATCTCTGTGGAAGTACATGGTTTCTTTCTCTCTCACACACATCCATTATTAATTAAGATGCCAGTTTACCTCTTTCAAAACAGACCCAGGCCGGGCATGGTTGCTCACACCTGTAATCCCAGCACTTAGGGAGGACGAGAGGGGCAGATGACTTGAGTTCAGGAGTTTGAGACCAGCCTGGTCAACATGGCGAAACCTCATCGCTACTAAAAACACAAAAATTAGCCGGGTGTGGTGGTGGGTGCCTTTAGTCCCAGCTATTTGGGGAGGCTGAGGCAGGAGAATCGCTTGAACCTAGGAGGTGGAGATTACAGTGAGCCGAGATCGAGCCACTGCACTCCAGCTCAGGCGACAGAGTGAGACTGTCTCAAAGAAAAACAAAAACAAAAACAAAAACCCCAGACCCAAAGAACAGTGGTTAAACCTAAATGGGGGGTTACATTTTGCTCATATGAGGGTCCAGACATTAGCAATCCATAACAGATACAGAGGCTGCAGTTCATCAGGAGCCAGGCTCTTTCTAGCTGGTTGCTCTGCCATTCCTAGGGTCCCGCTTTTGTTCCACAAAGTCTGAGGGGCTTTACCATCAGGTCTACTTTGTACTCAGCAGGATGGTGCTTGCCTGGGATGCAACAGACATGACAATTAACCCTCAAAGTACCTAAGTGGTAGTGGTTTTATTAGGTTGAACCATATGAAATTGCCATTTTGGGGTCAAATATATTAGGATATTGGCAACTTTATGTCATTCAACCCAATAGTATCTCTACAGATTAAAGCTCTGACACAAGAGAGGTCAAGTAAACTGCCCAAAGCCACACAGCAAGTGAATGGCAGAGAGGGGCTTCAAATTCAGAGCCTTCCTGGAATCTGGGCCCAAGGAAGATTCTTCAGTGGATAAGGCTTGGTTCCTGTCACCCCTGCACTTATAACCTAGTTGCAGGGCAGCATATGAACACTGGAACGGTAATCACAGTTCAAGAGAGATAGTTTGATACAGCTACATAAGAAACTCATGAGGCCGGGCATGGTGGCTCACGCCTGTAATCCCAACACTTTGGGAGGCTGGGGCAGGCGAATCACTTGAGCCCAGGAGTTCGAGACTAGCCTGGGCAATATGGTGAAACCCCGTCTCTACTAAAAATACAAAAATTAGACTAGGCGCAGTGGCTCACACCTGTAATCTCAGCACTTTGGGAAGCTGAAGTGGGCAGATCATGAGGTCAGGAGATTGAGACCATCCTGCCTAGCACATGAAACCCCGTCTCTACTAAAAATACACACACAAAAAATTAGCCGGGCGTGGTGGCGGCCGCCTGTAGTCCCAGCTACTCGGGAGGCTGAGGCAGGAGAATCGCTTGAACCCGGGACGTGGAGCTTGCAGTGAGCCAAGATCGCGCCACTGCACTCCAGCCTGGGTAACAGAGAGAGACTCCATCTCAAAAAAAAAAAAAAAAATACAAAAATTAGCCAGGTGTGGTGGCACATACCTATATATATATTGAAAAGGAGGTCACTGCCAATCCAATTAGCTAGTAGAACAAAACTTTTTTTTTTTTTTTTTGAGATAGGGTCTCACTCTGTCACCCAGGCTGGAGGGCACTGGCATGATCAAGGCTCACTGAAACCTTTGCCTCTTGGGCTCAAGTAATCCTTCACCTCAGTCTTCTGAGAAGCTGGGACTACAGGCACACACCACCATGCCTGGCTAATATTTTTTGTACTTTGTAGAGTTGAGGTTTCACCATGTTGCCCAAGCTGGTCTTGAACTCCTGAGCTAAAGTGATCTGCCCACCTTGGCCTCCCAAAGCGCTGGGATTATAGCTTTGAGCACTCATGCCCAGCCAGCGTTACAGCTTTTACTGAGGCTTCAGTGCAGAGCCGCAGCAAAGGTACTGCTCCTTGCGGAGCAGGGATAACCGGTAGGCACTGTGTCCAGAATAGCAGCTGAGAGGCCAGACTAAACTCATTTATGCCAATTTTTAATTGTATGCAAATTAAGGGGCGGCTTATGCAGAAATGTCTAGGATGGGGGCGGTAACTTCCAGGTCGGTAGGTGGTTGCCATGGAAAGGGGAGATAACTTCTGGGTGTTGTCATGGCGATGGTAAACTGACATGGCACTCTGGAAGGGATGTCTTTATGGAAAGCTGCTTCTGTCCCATCCCATTTTTAGCTAGTCCTCCATTTGGTCTGGTGTCCATGCCCTGCCTCTGGAGTTGAGTCTTGCCTCCTACCTCAATAGTCATTTTTTCTTTTCCTTTCCTTTCCTTTCCTTTTCTTTCTTTTTTTTTTTTTTTTCTTTTTTTTTGTAGGACACGGTCTCACTCTGTTGCCCAAGCTGGAGTGCAGTGGTGTGATTGTGGCTCACTGCAACCTCAGCCTCCTGGGTTCAGGAGATCCTCCCACCTCAGCCTCCCGAGTAGCTGGGACTACAGTGTGCACCACCACACCTAGCTAATTTTTGTACTTTTGATAGAGACAAGGTCTTGCCATGTTGTCCAGGCTGGGATAATTATTTAATTCTGTGCTGTTTAACAAAAGTGTGAGGTGTTATCTATGTAGACTTGGGTCTTCGTCATGCTTGGTGGTGTGTGCATGAGTGAGTGTACATACTTCCGTAACCCACAGATTTCTTTCTTTTTTCTTTTTTTGTGATGGAGTCTCACTGTGTCGCCCAGGCTGGAGTGTAGTGGCCCGATCTCAGCTCACTGCAACCTCCACCTCCCGGGTTCAAGCAATTATCCTGCCTCAGCCTCCCAAGTAGCTGGGATTACAGGTATGCACCACCACGCCTAATTTTTGTATTTTTTAGTAGAGACGGGGTTTCTCCACGTTAGCGAGGCTGGTCTCAAACTCCTGACCTCAGGTCTGGAGGCCTCGGCCTCCCGAAGAGTTGAGATTATAGGCGTGAGCCACCGCGCCCAGCCACCTGTGGATTTCTTTTTTTTTCTTTCTTTTTTTTTTTTTTTGAGACAGAGTCTCACTCTGTCGCCCAGGCTGGAGTGCAGTGGCCAGATCTCAGCTCACTGCAAGCTCCGCCTCCCGGGTTTGTGCCATTCTCCTGCCTCAGCCTCCCGAGTAGCTGGGACTACAGGCACCCGCCACCTCGCCTGGCTATTTTTTTGTATTTTTTAGTAGAGACGGGGTTTCACTGTGTTAGCCAGGATGGTCTCGATCTCCTGACCTCGTGATCCACCCGTCTCAGCCTCCCAAAGTGCTGGGATTACAGGCTTGAGCCACCACGCCCGGCATCACCTGTGGATTTCTTTATGTCTCTCCACCTTTCTCACCTTGAGTTTATGAGGCTGGATTACGTCTTTCTTGGGTCTTGGCATTTGTTTCTATCTCTTCCCCTCTCTTTCCTTTCGTCCTTTGTTTCTCCATCACACTCTCTCCCGACATCCATCTCTTCCTGTATCTTTGCTCTATAATTGCCCCATGTAAATCCTAAGGATATATTTTATTATTCATTGCACATACTAAATAGTTTGATGTGCCCTAGCCCTTAATTTAAAATGTAAAGAACAGGCTGGATGCGGTGGCTCCCGCCTGTAATTCCAGCATTTTGGGAGGCTGAGGCAGGCGGATCACCTGAGGTCAGGAGTTGGAGACCAGCCTGACTAACATGGTGAAACCTCATTTCTACTAAAAATACAAAAAATTAGCCAGGTGTGGTGGTGTGCACCTGTAATCCTGGCTACAGGAGGCTGAGGCAGGAGAATCACTTGAACCCAGGAGGCAGAGGTTGCAGTGAGCCAAGATCGGGCCATTGCATTCCAGCTTGGGCTACAAGAACCAAACTCCTTCTCAAGATAATAATAATAATAATAGTAATAATAATAATAATAGGCAGGGCGCAATGGCTCACGCCTGTAATCCCAGCACTTTGGGAAGGTGAATCACCTGAGGTGAAGGTAGGTGAATCACCTGAGGTCGGGAGTTCGAGACTAGCCTGACCAACATAGAGAAACCCCATCTCTACTAAAAATACAAAATTAGCCAGGCCTGGTGGCAGGCGCCTGTAATCCCAGCTACTCGGGAGGCTGAGACAGGAGAATTGCTTGAAGCTGGGAGGCAGAGGTTGTAGTGAGCTGAGATCGCGCCATTGTACTCCAGCCTGGGCAACAAGAGGGAAACACCATCTCAAAATAATAATAAAAATAATGATAATAATAAATAAAATACAAAGAACAACATATTCCATCGCTCCACCTAAATCTCCTATTTTATTGCTCCTTCTCCCTGACCTTTTAGTAGTTTGTTTTTGTTTTTGTCAAGTTATACACATACATAATTTTAAGAGTCAAATTGTACTAAAAGGTTAACAATGGTGAAAAGCAGTCCCCACTCCTTCTACTTTTGACCTGCTTCTTGGATTCAACCAACTTCTTCAGCTGTTTCTTCCACTATATGCCTCCTGGTTTCTTTTCTGTTTTTTGTTTGTTTGTTTGTTTTTTGTTTTTCTTTTTTCTTTTTTTTTTTTTTGAGACAGAGTCTTGCTCTATCACCTAGGCTGGAGTGCAGTGGCATGATCTCAGCTCACTGCAACTTCCGCCTCCTGGCTTCAAGCGATTCTCGTGCCTCAGCCTCCCATGTAGCTGGGACTACAGTCACGTGCCACCTCACATGGCTAATTTTTGTATTTTCTGTAGAGATGGGGTTTCACCATGTTGGCCTGATCTCAAACTCCTGACCTCAGGTGAGCCTCCTGCCTCGGCCTCCCAAAGTGCTGAGATTACAGACATAAGCCCAGCTCCAGTTTCTAAATAACTTGCTTTTACAGCTATTCCTTGATTTTTCTATTTTAGATATGATCTGTGAGTTCTTAAAACAGGAAATGAGGATTTAACTTTTACACCCCCACACAAAACTCCTTCCCTTCCCCTATCCTCCCAATACAATTATATCATAAAATTTAGAATTCAGTATATATATATATATATATATATATATATAGAGAGAGAGAGAGAGAGAGAGAGAGAGGATCTCAATCTCACTCTGTCTCCTAGGCTGGAGTACAGCAGTGCAGTCATAGCTCACTGCAGCCTCCAATTCCTGGACTCAAGTCATCCTCCTGCCTTGGCCTCCAAAGTAGCTGGGACTAGAGGCATGTGCTACTACAGCCAGGTAATTTTTTAAATTTTTTGTAGGGACAGGGGTTTCGTATGTTGCCCAAACTGGTCTTTGAACTCCTGGTCTCAGGTGATTCTCATGCCTCAGCCTCCCAAAGTGCTGGTATTACAGGCATGAGCCACCACTCCAAGCTCCTAAGTGTCCGTTCTTTGCATTCCCTTGGCACTCTGTGTACACCTGCCACTGTTACATCAGTTGTTGTTTGCTGCATAACAAACTACCTCCGAGCATAGTGGCTTAAAACAGTTCTCATGTATTCTCTCGCAGTTCTGTGGATCGGGAATTCAGGGCATGACGGGATTGGCTTGGCTCTGCTCCACGACGTGTGGGGCCTCAGCTGGAAGGCTGGAAGGCTGGAGGGCTGACGTTACCTGCAGGCTTGATGGAGGCTGGAGACTTGGTTTCCCAGATGGCTCACTCACACGGCAGGCAAGTTGGTGCTGGTTATTGGCAGCCAGCCTCAGTTCCTCCTGAGTGGCTTATAGGCAGTGTGGATGTCCCCATGATGCGGCAGCTGGCTTGCCCCCGGAGTGGGGGCTCTGAGAGAGAGCAAGGTGGAAGCATGATGTCTTTTATGACCTAGCCCCAGAAATCACACACTGTCATTTCCATCACATTTGGTTTATTAAAAGCAAGTCCCAGCCGGGTGCAGTGGCTCATGCCTGTAATCCCAGCACTTTGGGAGGCCCAGGCAGGTGGATCACGAGGTCAGGAGTTTGAGACCAGCCTGGCCAAGATGGTGAAACCCTGTCTCTATTAAAAATACAAAAATTAGCCAGGTGTGGTGGCGGGCACCTGTAATCCCAGCTACTCTGGAGGCTGAGGCAGGAGAATCGCTAGAACCCGGGAGGCAGAGGTTGCAGTGAGCCGAGATCGTGCCACTGCCCTCTGGCCTGGGCAACAGAGTGAGACCCCATCTCAAAAAAAAAAAAAAAATTAGCCAGGTGTAGTGGCCCATGCCTGTAATCCCAGCTACTCTGGAGGCTGAGGCAGGATAATTGCTTGAACCTGGGAGGCAGAGGTTGTGGTGAGCCGAGATTGCACCATTGCACTCCAGCCTGGGCAACAAGAATGAAACTCTGTCTCAAAAAAAAAAAAAAGAAAGCAAGTCCCTGGCCAGGCACAGCTGCTCACCCCTGTAATCCCAACACTTTGAGAGGTCAAGGTGGACAGATCACTTGAGGTCAGGAGTTTGAGACCAGCCTGGCCATCATGGCAAAATCCCGTCTCTACCAAAAATACAAAATTATTAGCCAGGTATGGTGGTGCACACCTGTAATCTCAGTTACTTGGGAGGCTGAAGCACAAGAATGGCTTGAACCTGGGAGGCAGAGGTTGCAGTGCGCAGAGATCGCACCACTGCACCCCAGCCTAGGTGACAGAGTGAGATTCTGTCTCTAAATAATAATAATAATAATAATAGTAATTTTTTAAAGGGCTGGTATGATGGTTCTTGCCTGTAATTCCAACACTTTGGGAGGCCAAGGCAGGAGGATCACTTAAGTGCAGGAGTTCAAGACTAGCCTGGGCAACATAGTGAGACCCCACCTCTAAAAAGAATCTAAAAAATGAGCTGGGCATGGTGGCATATACCTGTAGTCCTGGCGACTAGGGAAACTGAGGTGGGGGGATCAAATGAACCTAAGAGGCCAAGGGTGCAGTGATCTGTGATCGTGCACTGCACTCCAGCCTGAGCAACATAGTGAGACCCCCATCTCTGAAAATAATTTGAAAAATGAGCTGGTATGGTGACATGCACCTGTAGTCCCAGCTACTAGAGAGGCTGAAGTGGGAGGATCAAATGAGCCCAGGAGTTGGAGGCTGCAGTGAGCATGATTGTGCCATTGCACTCCAGCCTGGGCAACAGACTGAGACCCTGCCTCAAAAAAATACAAATACAAAAAATAACTAAAGTAAAATCCTGAGTCACTCCCCATTGCTTTTTGTATCCATTTCAAAATCATCAACACAGCATTCATGGCCCTATTGAACTAGTTTGTTTCAGCTTTATCTCAGTCTTTTACTCCAAAACCTCTGGTTCAGGGCTGCTGACCTCCTTGCGATTCCCAGCGGGGCTGACGTTCTCATACCTCCATGCCATCATTTGTGTTTCCTCCACCTGGAGACCCTGTACCCCTAATCTTCCTAGCTCATCCCTACCCACGTTCCAAGATTCAATGCGTTACCTTTTCTAGGAAGTACTCCATGCCCTTCCTCCAATATAAGTTAGACACTCTTTCTCATTCATTCAGTAAAGATTTATTGTCATTCTGGCCTGGCGTGCTGGCTCATGCCTGTAATTCTAGCACTTTGGGAGGCCAAGGTGGGTGGATTGCCTGAGCTGAGGAGTTCCACACCAGCCTAGCCAACATGGCGAAACCCCGTCTCTACTAAAACACAAAAAATTATTTAGCACACGTCTGTAGTCCTAGCTACTCGGGAGGCTGAGGCAGGAGAATCGCTTGAACCTGGGAGGTAGAGATTGCAGTGAGCCAAGATCGCGCCACTCTGTCTCCAAAAAATAAAAAAAAAATTATTTTCACTTTTTCTGGCCAGGAAACTTGCTAGATGCTATAGGTCCAGAAGTTAAAAACAGCCCGGCTCTTGAGAAAATAGCAGGTTAGGCCACACGTGGTGGCTCATGCCTGAAATTCTAGTGCTTTGGGAGGCCGAGGTGGGAAGATTGCTTGAGGCCAGGAGTTTGAGATCAGCCTGGGGAACAGAGTGAGACTTTGTGTCTACCAAAAAAAAAAAATAGCCAGGCATTGTGGTGCAAACTTGTAGTCTCAGCTATTTGGGAGGCTAAGATGGGAGGATCACTTGAGCCCAGGAGTTGGAGGCTGCAGTGAACTATGATCATACCACTGCACTCCAGCCTGGGTGACAGAATAAGACCCTATCTCTGAAAACAAAACAAAAAACAAAAAGAAGAGAGAGAGAGAGAGAGAGAGAGAGAGAGAGAGAGAGAGAGAGAAAGAAAGAAAGAAAGAAAGAAAGAAAGAAAGAAAGAAAGAAAGAAAGAAAGAAAGAAAGAAAGAAAGAAAGAAAAGAAAGAAAGAGAAAGAAAGGAAGGAAGGAAGGAAAGAAAAGAAAGAAAAGGAAAGAAGGAAGGAAGAAAGGAAGAAACAAAGAAAGGAAGGAGGGATGGAGGGAGGGAGGGAGGGAGGGAAGGAAGGAAAGAAAAGAAATGAGTAGATTAATAGAAAGGGATCCTTTAAGATGAAATCAATGCCTCCTCATGGAGTTCTAAGCCCTCAGAAGAGGAAGTCAACTGGAGTGTGCAATTTTCTATCTTTCAACTAACCCAACAGTTTCTACCTCACTCCCCTGCCTGCCTAGGACTCTGTGCACACACCCGCCAGAGTGTTATCACATTGCAAGACAGAACCCAATTGTCTCCTTTATCTCCTCTACCAGACTTTGTGCTCCATCAGTTGAAGAGTAGGATAAAAAAAAAAAAGAGGTTACATGAAGATGATAGAATTATAATCAGGCCTTGAAGAACGGGGACAATTCCAGCCGTTGTTGTAGATGTGGAGGCTGAAGGACATTCCAATTTGAAGAAACAGTGTAAATAAAGGAGGGGTGGGGCCAGATCGAAGAAGACACACAGGCCAGGCACAGTAGCTCCCGTCTGAAATCCCAGCACCCTGGGAGGCCGAGGCAGGCGGATCACTTGAGGTCAGCAGTTTGAGACCAGCCTGGCCAACATGGAGAAACCCTGTATCTACTAAAAATGCAAAAATTAGCCGGGTGTAGTGGCTCACACCTGTAATCCCCGCACTTTCAGAGGCCAAGGCAGGTGGATCACGAGGTCAGGAGATCGAGATCATCCTGGCCAAAATGATGAAGCTCCGTCTCTACTAAAAATATAAAAATTAGCTGGGCATGGTGGCGGGCACCTGTTATCCCAGCTACTAGGGAGGCTGAGGCAGGAGAATAGCTTGAACCAGGGAGTCAGAGGTTGCAGTGAGCTGAGATCGTGCCACTGCACTCCAGCCTAGGACAGATCGAGACTCTGTCTCAATAAACAAACAAACAAACAAACAAACAAACAAACAAACGGGTTATTGATTTGAGATCTTTCTTCTTTTTCAATATAGGCATTTACAACTATAAACATCCTTCAAAATATTGCTTTAGCTAAATCCTTTAAGTTTTTGGTACATCATTCAGTTTCATTTATCTCTAAGTAGTTTATTTTTTTTTTTTGAGATGGAGTCTCGCTCTGTCGCCCAGGCTGGAGTGCAGTGGCCGGATCTCAGCTCACTGCAAGCTTTGCCTCCCGGGTTCATGCCCTTCTCCTGCCTCAGCCTCCCGAGTAGCTGGGACTACAGGCACCCGCCACCTCACCTGGCTAGTTTTTTGTATTTTTTAGTAGAGACGGGGTTTCACCGTGTTAGCCAGGATGGTCTCGATCTCCTGACCTCGTGATCCGCCCGTCTCGGCCTCCCAAAGTGCTGCGATTACAGGCTTGAGCCACCGCGCCTGACTATCTCCAAGTAGTTTCTAATTTCTCTTGTGATTTCTTTTTCTTTTTCTTTTTCTTTTTTTTTTTTGGAGATGGAGTCTCACTGTCACCCACCCAGGCTGGAGTGCAGTGGTGCAATCCCTTCTCGCTGCAACCTCCACCTCCCGGGTTAGAGCCTCAGCCTCCCTGGTAGCTGGGGTTACAGGCATGCACCACCACGCCCAGCTAATTTTGTATATTTAGTAGAGAAGGGGTTCCACCATATTAGCCAGGCTGATTTCGAACTCCCGACCTCAGGTAATCCACCTGCCTCGGTCTCCTAAAGTGCTGGGATTACAGGCGTGAGCCACCATGCCCAGCCATGATTTCTTCTTTGACCTATGAGTTATTTAGGACTGCGTTTAATTTCCACATAGTTTTAAATTTCTCAAAGTTCTATTATTGATTTCTTTTATATTTTATTTTATTTTATTTTATTTTATTTTATTTTATTTTATTTTATTTTATTTTATTTTATTTTATTTTAAGACAGAGTCTCACTCTGTCACCCAGGTTGGAGTGCCGTGGCACAATCTCAGTTCACTGAAGTTCACTGCAACCTCTGCCTCCCAGGTTCAAGCGATTCTTGTGCCTCAGCCACCCAAGTAGTTGGGATTACAGGCGCATGCCACCTTGCCTGGCTATTTTTTTGTATTTTTAATAGAGACGAGGTTTCGTCATGTGGGCCAGGCTAGCCTTGAACTCCTGGCCTCAAGTGATCCTCCCGCCTCGGTCTCCCAAAGTTTTGTGATTATAGACGTGAGCCACTGTGCCTGGGCTCTATATTGATTTCTAATTTCATTTTATTATGGTTAGAGAATGTACTGTGTATGATTTCAAGCTTTTTAAATATATCGAGACTTATTTTATGGCCTAACATATTGTTTATTCTGGAGAGTGTCCTTGTGGACTTGAGAAGAATACAGATTCTGCAGTTGGCGGGTTGAATATTTTATAGATATCTGTTAGGTCTGCTCAGTTCATACAGTTGTTCAAGGCTTCTATTTCCTTGTTGATCTTCTGCCTAATGGCTTCTCTATTATTGAAATGGGGTATGGAAGTCCCTTATTATTATTACTGACTTGGGCTCTGACATTCAGAGTCCAAAAATGATTAGCCAGCCTAATGAAATCCCCACTGCTTAGAGGGGTAACAGTGAGAGAGAGAAAAGGATGCCATGCAGGAGCTGTGTGGGCCACGAAAGACGGAAGAGACAGTGGCCAGTTCCCAGTCAACCTCAAATTCTTAGATTTTCAGTTCCAGCCCACCTATATCCTTATAGTATGTCCAAGCCCTTTTTTTTCCCCTAAAATTTGCAGTTAGCCCTTGTTTCTTGCAAATGAAATACCAAACTACTCTAACAAGCATAGAATTCTATTCCAGGAGTGGAGTTGCATGCAACAGAATCTCCAAAGAGGCTTGGACTCTTCATAGTAACACAGTGGAGAGGGAGTCAGAGATGATCTTCATGTCCCTGAATGGCAAGTTAGAAGTCCATGGACTGATAAAACAGTTCATGAAGTCTTAATATTTAGATACTATGTCCTTTGAAAGTAAAGTTTTGGGCTGGGCATGGTGGCTCACGCTTGTAATCCCAGCACTTTGGGAGGCCAAGGTGGGCGGATCACAAGGTCAAGAGATCAAGACTATCCTGACCAACACAGTGAAACCCCATCGCTACTAAAAATACAGAAATTATCCATGTGTGGTGGCGCATGCCTGTAGTCCTAGCTACTCGGGAAGCTGAGGCAGGAGAATCACTTGAACCTGGGAGGCAGAGGTTGCAGTGAGCCGAGATCATGCCACTGTACTCTAGCCTAGAGACAGAGCAAGACTCCATCTGAAGAAAAAAAAAACAAAGGTAAAGCTTTGGTGGATTTTGTTGCTGCTCCTCTAGGGCACATTAGAACCACCTGGAGAACTTTAAAAAGCAAGGTTGTCCAGGTTATATCCCCAGAGGTTCTGATTTAATTGTTCTGGGGCAGGGCTAGGGCAGCAAGATTTTTCAGATCTCCCTGATTGACCCTAAACTACATCAAAGTTGAGAACCACTGCTGCAGAGACATTCTAAAGAAATAAGAAGGATAAAGATAGAGCTTCATGGACATTTTCCAAAACATTAGGTGATTGGCCTCAAGAAGGGACACATTTTTTTATGACAGTGAGCTAAAGAGTTGAAAAATAAGAAAAAAAGGACAGGTGTAATGGCTCAGGCCTGTAATCCCAGCACTTTGGGAGGCTG
This sequence comes from Chlorocebus sabaeus, assembly GCF_047675955.1. NCBI lineage: Eukaryota > Metazoa > Chordata > Mammalia > Primates > Cercopithecidae > Chlorocebus > Chlorocebus sabaeus. The sequence continues at coordinate 12,227,976 of NC_132931.1, read as the reverse complement.
AGCAGTGAGGATTGCTTGAGGCCAGGACCTTGAGATCAGGCTGGGCAACATAGTGAGACCCTATAACTACATTTTTTTAAAAAACTAGCTGGGCGTGGTGGCACACACCTGTGGTCCCAGCTACTCAAGAGGCTAAGGTGGGAGGGTCACTTGAGCCTGGGAGGTCAATGCTGAAGTGAGCCATGATCATGCCACTGCACTTCAGCCTGGGTGACAGAGTGAGACCTTGTCAAAAAAAAAAAAAAAAGGGAGAAAGAAACAGAGAGAGAGGAAGGAAGGGAGGCAGGCAGGGAGGGAGGGAGGGAAGAAGGAAGGAAAAAAAAAAAAGGAGGAACTGGGATGACTGGGTAGAATCAGAAAACAACATACAGCTGGGCACAGTGGCGCCTGTAATCCCAGCACTTTGGGAGGCCTAGGCGGGCATATCACCTGAGGTCAGGGGTTCAAGACCAGAATGGCCAACATGGTGAAACCCCATCTCTACTAAAAATACAAAAATTAGCTGGGCATGGTGGCGTGCGCCTGTAATCCCAGCTACTTGGAAGGCTGAGGCAGGAGAATCGCTTGAACCTGGGAGGTAGAGATTTCAGTGAGCCAAGACAGCACCACTGCACTCCAGCCTGGGCAACAGAGCAAGACTCCAACTAAAAAAAAAACAAAAAAAACAAAAAACCCAGCATTTAAAGCCATTCTGTGTACCAGCAACAAGAAAACACAGCATTTAAAGCCATTCTATGTACCAGCAACAAGAAAACACATCTTTGTTGTTGTTTTGAGGTTTTTTGTTTTTTTGTTTTTTTGACAGAGTCTAACTTGTTCACCCAGGCTGGAGTTCAGTGGCACCATCACAGCTTACTGCAGCCTCTACCTCCTGGCTTAAGGGATGCTTCCACCTCAACCTCCAAAGTAGCAGGGATGACAGGCACATGTCACCATGCCTGGCTAATTTTTTATTTCTTTGTAGAGTCGAGATCTTGTTAGGTTGCCTAGGCTGGTCTCGAACTCCTGGCCTCTGGTGATCCTCTCACCTTGGCATCCCAAAGTGCTGGGCACTTTGAGACATGAGCCGCTGTACCTTACCGAAAAACACATTTACTACTATCAGCCAGTGATTGGAAACGACTAAAAATTAGATCTCCAAAGTGAATATTGATTACATTCTACTTCTTATGTTGAGTGGTGGGTTTACCAGTGTTTGTTTGTTTGTTTATTTATTTAATTTATTTATTTTTTGAGACGGAGTCTCGCTCTGTTGCCCAGGCTGGAGTGCAGTGGCCGGATCTCAGCTCACTGCAAGCTCCACCTCCCGGGTTTATGCCATTCTCCTGCCTCAGCCTCCCGAGTGCCTGGGACTACAGGTGCCAGCCACCTCGCCCGGCTAGTTTTTTGTATTTTTTAGTAGAGACGGGGTTTCACCGTGTTAGCCAGGATGGTCTCGATCTCCTGACCTCGTGATCCGCCCGTCTCGGCCTCCCAAAGTGCTGGAATTACAGGCTCAAGCTACTGCGCCTGGCCCTATTTATTTATTTATTGAGACAGAGTCTCACCTTGTCACCCAGGCTGGAGTGCACTGGCACGATCTCAGCTCACTGCAAACCACTGCCTCCCAGGTTCAAGCGATCCTCCTGCCTCAGATTCCTGAGTATCTGGGATTACAGACTCGTGCCACCATGCCCAGCTAATTTTTGTATTTTCAGTAGAGACATGGTTTCGCCATGTTGGCCAAGCTGGTCTCGAACTCCTGACCTCAAGTGATCTGCCCACCTCAGCCTCCCAAAGTGCTGGGATTACCGGCGTGAGACACTGCGTCCAGCCCAGTTTTCATTTATTTTTACACATCATAATCAACAGGTATAATATAGAGTATTTGTATGTTTTAAAATATATTATAAAATTTACCTGCCAAATATTTTATAATAAAAAAGATACTGTAAATTGACAAATCACAGCATTTGCTAAGTTCACAACTGTACTGGCTTTCTGTAGTTAACATTAAGATCTTGATTATCAAAGACTGAAATCCTAGAGGTTGGATGAGGAATATCTTGAGGGCATGGGGCTTCCCAGTCCCCTGGGCCCATCCAAGTAATTTCTCCTGTATTCATGATTGCCAAGTAAATGTGATGAGTCACTTCCTAATGAGGAACATCTGATCACAGGAATTTGGAAATACCATGAAACCATGGACGGTGTGCAAAATCCAAGCAGGGAAAAGAGGAATTAGAGGCTAATTTTCTAGGGAGTTGTTGCAGGAGCAACTATGTGGACTCAAATCCTGTGGGGTTGGAATCAAGGAGCACAGACCAAATCAAGGATAGAACATTCATTTCCTTCCTCCTTCTTGCCTCCCTTCATTTCTCTTTGCCTCTCTCCCTCTCTCCACCCCTATCCCCTCATTTCCCTTCTCCTGCACATAGCCTGCTTGATCATACTTTTTTTTTTTTTTTTTTTTTTTTGAGACAGAATCTCGCCCTGTCACCCAGGCTAGAATGCAGTGGAATAATCTCAGCTCGCTGAAACCTCTGCCTCCCGGGTTCAAGCAATTCTCCTGCCTCAGCCTCCCGAGTAGCTGAGATTACAGGCGTGTGCCACCACGTCCGGCTAATTTTTGTATTTTTAGTAGAGACAGGCTTTTGCCATGTTGACCAGGCTGGTCTTGAACTCCTGACCTCAGGTGATCTGCCCGCCTTGGCCTCCCAAAGTGCTGCGATTATAGACATGAGCCACCATGCCCTGCTGATACTGGTTGTTGAAATACTGAAAAGCTTTCCTAGCAGTTGGTAAATTGCTGGCAAAAGCCTCCTGAGTTCCCCACCCCCATCCACTTGTCTTCAGGCCCCTAGACCTCCATCTCCTTATTTTTATTTTTTATTTTTTGAGACGGAGTTTCACTGTCATCCAAGCTGGAGTGCAGTGGCGTGATCTCGGCTCACTGCAACCTCTGCTTCCTGGGTTCAAGCAATTCTCCCCTCTCAGCCTTCTGAGTAGCTGGGATTACAGGCGCACACCACCGTGCCTGGCTAGCTTTTTTAGTAGAGATGAGGTTTCACCATGTTGGCCAGGCTGATCTTGAATTCCTGACCTCAAGTGATCCGCCCACTTCAGCCTCTCAAAGTGCTGGGATTACAGGCGTGAGCCACCGTGCCCGGCCAGATCTCCCTCTCTTTCAGCAACTAAAGAGTTAATCCCCAGCATAACTGTTGATCTCCAGGAACAGGACTTAGTGCTAAAGTCAGTGTCTGTTCTAAATGGCTGCCGGCCATGTGGTAACCAGCTGTGAAATATTTTGAATATCACCCCTGGCTGTGGTCACAAAAAGGCAAAAGCCAAGTAGGTGTGGTAAATTTGCTGCAAGAAATGGCCTAACACACTGAACTGAGGTTTTGACTTCTGTTTGAAGTAGTGGCAGGAACAGAGCAGATGGGCGGGCCTGGGTTCAGCTTGGTTTGTAAAGCAAGATAATTCCTTAGCTTAATAAACAAAGATGTAAACCAAGCCAGCACACTACATAGTCACAGTTCCTCTAGCCTTAACCGTCCCTGAGTAAGTTTCTCTCCCTTGTTTTTTTGTAGAGCTGGGATCTCACTATGTTGCCCAGGCTAGTCTCCTCCTGCCTTGGCCTCCCAAAGTGTTGGGATTACAAGCATGAGCCACTGTGCCTGGCCCTGAATAAGTTTCTTGACCCAGAGTTCCTGAAGAGGAGGATGGGAACCTTGGAGGCTGTTTCTCCAGGCTGGTTAGTACCAAAGATTGGGAGGACTTGAATAACAAGTCCTTGGGCTTAATTACGTGGGTACTTGATATGCTGTCTTCAATTTAGAGAAAGGGTCTCACTCTGTTGCCCACAGTGGAGTGCAGTGGCACAACCACAGTTCACCACAGCCTCAAACCCATAGGCACGGATGGGCACGGTGGCTTATGCCTGTAATCCCAGCACTTTGGGAGGCCAAGGTGGGTGAACCACCTGAGGTGAAGAGTTTGAGACCAGCCTGACCAACATGGTGAAACCCCCGTCTCTACTAAAAAATAAAATACAAAAATACAAAAATTAGGGTGTGGTGGCTGGCACCTGTATTCCCAGCTACTTGGGAGGCTGAGGCAGGAGAATTGCTCGAACTCAAGAGGCAGAGGTTGCAGTGAGCCAAAATTGCACCATTGCATTCCAGCCTGGGCAACAGAGAGACTCCGTCTCAAAACAAAAAAAAAAAAAAAAAAAAGCAAACAAACAAACAAACAAAAACTGCAGGCACATGCCACTGCTCCTGGCTAATTAAAAAAAAAATTTTTTTTAAAGAGATGGAGTCTCACTATGTGGCCCAGGCTGGTCTCCAACTCCTGGCACCAAGCAATTCTCCCTCCTTAGCCTCCCAAATTGCTGGGATTATAGGCATGAACCATTGTACCTGGCCTCTCTTTCTGTTTACCTATCCCAGCTATTTATCTTCACCGGGAAGGGTTAGCCGTATACCTTCCCAGGGACCTGGTTAACTTTACCTAGGGAGCAGCCATCTGAATTTGCCTGAAACTGTTATTCTGGCACTGAAAGTTCTGCATCCTAGGACGCCCCCAGGTCCCTGGCAAACTGGGATGGTCGATCACACTAACTGACTCCTCTGTAGGATGTCATCCTGATTGTCGTTGACGATATCATGCTGATTTGCCTTAGACTTGAGGAAGTACCAAAGATCTTCCATGTCTTGTTGAGACATGAATGTAATGGGGTTGTGAGATATAACTGGCAGAAATGCAAGGACCTGCCACATCAGTAGAGTTCTTAGAAAATCATTAGTAATGAATAGTAAGTTGTAATGAATATTCATTAGTAATGAATATAAATTAGCAATGAATATTCCTAAGTAATATAAGATCTCCTTCAAAATATGGGGGGGCAGGCAAAGAATGAAGGACAAATTGCTGCATTTTATTTATTTTATTTTTTGAGACAGGGTCTTGCTCTGTCACCCAAGCTGGAGTGCAGTGGCATGATCATGGCTCACTGTTCCCTCAACCTCCAGGGCTCAAGTCATCCTCCCACCTCAGCCTCTAGAGTACCTAGGACCACAGGTACACACCATCACACCCAGCTAATTTTTATTTTTATTTTTAAATTATTATTATTATCATTTATTTATTTTTTTTTAGAGGGAGTCTTGCTCTGTCGTCTAGGCTGGAGTGCAGCAGCGCGATCTTGGCTCACTGCAAGCTCCACCCCCCGGGTTCACGCCATTTTCCTGCCTCAGCCTCCGGAGTAGCTGGGACTACGGGCGCCCGCCACCACGACCGGCTAATTTTTTTTGTATTTTTAGTAGAGACGGGGTTTTACCGCGTTAGCCAGGACGGTCTCGATCTCCTGACCTCGTGATCCGCCTGCCTCAGCCTCCCAAAGTGCTGGGATTCACAGGCCTGAGCCACCACGCCTGGCCTTAAAAATTATTTATTAATTAAAAATTTTTTTTCTTTCCAATAATTTGTCAGTCATATTATTTTTAAATTATTTGTAGAGATGTGGGTCTCCCTATGTTGCCCATGCTGGTCTCGGACTCCAGAGCTCAAGTGATCCTGCCTTGGCCTCCCAAAGGGCTGGAATTACAGGAGTGAACCACTGCGTCAGGCCAACTTGCTACATTCTACACTCTTTCAACTAATAAGGAATTCTGGAAGCAGCATCTACCTCTATTTTAGCAGGGCTTTTTTCACTGCAAGAAACAAAAAAAAATCACTCAATAAAGTTCAAGTAAGAGAAAGAGATAAGAGAGACCAGAACTAAGCCATAGTGGAATCAGAACTAAGCCATGGTGGAATCAGAATTCATGTAGGTTGAAACTCAAGGAAGTTCTGATTCCAGGAAAACTCTAGGTGTTTCACAATAGGAATTGGTGAATAGGCCGGGCGCGGTGACTCACATCTGTAATCCCAACACTTTGGGAGGCCGAGGTTAACATGGTGAAACCCCATCTCTACTAAAAATACAAAAAATTAGCCAGGCGTGGTGGCATGTGCCTATAGTCCCAACTACTAGGGAGGCTGAGTTGAACCTGGGAGGCAGAGGTTGCAGTGAGACGAGATCGTGCCACTGCACTCCAGCCTGGGCAACAAAGCGAGACTCCATCTCAAAAAAAAAAAAAAGGAAATTGGCGAAGGTTCCCTCTCCCTCCAAGTGTCAATGTGATTTAGCCACTAGCTACCACTTGTTAGTGTTTGTCTCCTTCTACCTGATTCCACATTTCTCACCTAAAAGGCCCAAGAAAGAAAATATGATTAATTTATCTTTTCATATATATATAAAATTTTTTTTAATTTTTTTGAGATATATATATATATAGAGAGAGAGAGAGAGAGTTTCACTTCACTCTTGTCACCAGGCTGGAATACAATGGTGCAATCTCAGCTCACTGCAACCTCTGCCTCCTGGTTTCAAGCAATTCTCCTGCCTCAGCCTCCCAAGTAGCTGGGATTACAGGCGCCCACCACCATTCCCAGCTAATTTTTTTTTTTTTTTGTATTTTTAGTAGAGATGGGGTTTCACTATGTTGGTCAGCCTGGTCTCGAACTCCGGACCTCAGGCGATCCACCTGCCTCAGGTCGCCAAATTGCTGGGATTACAGGTGTGAGCCACCGCGCCCGTTCTAGGGTAACATTTTTATAAGTATATATATGCTATTCATAATTGAGCCACTTGTTTCCCTTGGAGTTAATAATCGCCTTATCTTTTGGTTTGCCGATGTTTCTAGGTATTAATCCTAATTGAATCCCTGCTGTAAAATAAGTCTTCTCATTACGTTCAAACATGTAGAGTAGATTGTCACAGGGCAGTGAAGGCATATTGTTTTTGTTTTTTGTTTTTTTTTTTTTTTTGAGACGGAGTCTCGCTCTGTCGCCCAGGCTGGAGTGCAGTGGCCGGATCTCGGCTCACTACAAGCTCCGCCTCCCGGGTTTACGCCATTCTCCTGCCTCAGCCTCCCGAGTAGCTGGGACTACAGGCGCCCGCCACCTCGCCCGGCTAGTTTTTTGTATTTTTTAGTAGAGACGGGGTTTCACCGTGTTAGCCAGGATGGTCTGGATCTCCTGACCTCGTGATCCGCCCGTCTCGGCCTCCCAAAGTGCTGGGATTACAGGCTTGAGCCACCGCGCCCGGCCAGAAGGCATATTGTTGTACCTGCCAAGTGAAGGAAAATTATTAGGTCTTCAGTCAGTTTCATCTTCTTGAAGGAATCCCTCCAAGAACCTTCTGATTTTTTTTTTTTCTCCTTTTAAAAAGTCTTATTGCCTGCTCTTTGTGAAACCTACCTTCTGATCTTCTCTACTTTGGACTAGCTGCTTTCTAGGGCAGCAACTCAGCTATCATTTTGGGGTCTTCTCTCACTATTGCCCTAGGGATTCCCTTCGTCTTCCTTGAATTGGATACCCTCACTCATGGATCCCAAGTCTTCTTTCTTGCTTTATCCCTTCATGTAGGTGCTGTACTCTACCGATAGCTTCCTGAGAGTGTTCAGGAACTGTTCAAGACTGTGTAGCAGAGAATGCTAATTCCACCAGTATCCTTCCATTCTTCCATAGTAATAGAGATTTTATCTAGGCATAAAACCATCCAAAGGCCAGGCAGTATGGCTCACACCTGTAATCCCAGCACTTTGGGAGGCCAAAGCGGTAGGATCACTTGAGCCCAGGAGTTCAAGACCAGCCTGGGCCACATAGGGAGACCCCGTCTCTACAAAAAATGAGAAAATTAGCTGGGCGTGGTGGCATGCGCCTGTAGTCTCAGCGACTCCAGAAGCTGAGTTGGGAGGATCACTTGAGCCCAGGAGGTCCAGCCACTGCACCCCAGCCTGAGCAACAGAGTGAGATGCTGTCTCAAAAAAAAAAAAAAAAGATAATTCAAAATAAAATCTATATTTCTGCATTTTCTACCCTACCTTGTAGCTTTGTGTGGCCATGTGACCAAATTCTGACCAATGGGATGCAAGGAGAAGTGAAAGTTCTTTGGAATAACTTTCTGAAGAAATAACTGCCACATGCCCCTGGTGTCTTCCTCATCATCTCTTCTATTACCCGGTGTCTGATGCTCACATGCTGCCATCCTATCCATGAAGATGAGGGCCACACCCTGGGCATTGCAGAGTTGGGGCTGGAATGAACTTGGGTTGCTGAGAGTTTCATGGGACAGAGCCACTATACTGACCTAGATTTTTTTTTTTTTTTTGAAATGGAATCTCACTCTGTCACCCAGGCTGGTGTGCAGTGGCCTGATCTCGGCTCACTGCAACCTCCACCTCCCAGGTTCAAGCGATTCTCCTGCCTCAGCCTCCCGAGTAGCTGGGACTACAGGCGTGTGCCACCACGCCCTGCTAACTTTTTGTATTTTTAGTAGAGACGGGGTTTCACCCTGTTAGCCAGGATGGTCTCGATTGCCTTACCTCGTGATCTGCCCTCCTCAGCCTCCCAAAGTGCTGAGATTATAGGCATGAGCCACCATGCTGGGCCACTGACCTAGACTTTTATGTCAGAGAGAAAGAAAATTGTAACTAGGCTGGGCGCAGTGGCTCAGCCTCCCAAAGTGCTGGGATTACAGGCTTGAGCCACCGCGCCCGGCCAGAATTACTTCTTGAAAATTATTTCCTTCAAATTTTTTTCTGTTTTGTAGAGACAGAATCTCAAAATGTTGCCCAGGCTGGTCTTGAACTCCTAGTCTTAAGTGGTCCTCCTACCTCAGTCTCCCAAAGTGCTGGGATTACAGGCATGGGCCACCATGCCTGGCCTTTCCTATAAAATTGTGAGTGCAATGCACCTTGTCCTTCTACCTTCCAGGGTTGCAATCATAAATCCTAATATAGGTCATTTGTTTGTACTCTTAGGAACTTGTAAGATACTGTTTTATCCCCACCATTCGAAATTTTACAAGGATATGCTTTGGTGAGTTTCTTGAGTTTTTTGTTTGTTTGTTTTTTGAGACGGAATCTGGCCGTGTTGCCAGGCTGGAGTGCAGTGGCACGATCTCAGCTCACTGCAATCTCTGCCTCCCGAATTCAAGCGATTCTTTTGCCTCAGACTCCCCAGTAGCTGGGATTACAGGCACCCACCACCACGCCCAGGTAATTTGTGTGTGTGTGTGTGTACATATAAAATATATTTATATATAATATGTATTTTATATTATGTGTGTGTGTGTGTGTATATATATATTTTTTGTTTTGTTTTGTTTTTTTGAAACAGAGTTTTGCTCTTGTTGCCCAGGCTGGAGTGCAGTGGTGCAATCTTGGCTCACTGCAACCTCTGCTTCCCAGGTTCAAGCGATTCTCCTGCCTCAGCCTCCGGAGTAGCTGGGATTACAGGTGCCCGCCACCATGCCCGACTAACTTTTGTGTTTTTAGTAGAGGCAGGGTTTCACCGTGTTGGCCAGGCTGGTCTTGAATTCCTGACCTCATGATCCACCCACCTCGTCCTCCCAAAGTGTTGGGATTACAGGCATGAGCCACTGCGCCCAGCCGGTTCTCAGTTTTTATGAGTTATACCATGGCACTTGATAGGTCTTGTTTTTTTGTTTGTTTGTTTGTTTTGCTTGTTTGAGATGGAGTTTCGCTCTTGTCACCCAGGCTGGAGTGCAGTGACACAATCTCAGCTCACTGCAACCTCTCCCTCCTGGGTTCAAGCGATTCTCCTGCCTCACCCTCCTAAGTAGCTGGGACTACAGGTGTGCGCCACCATGGCAAGCTAATTTTTATGCTTTTAGTAAAGACGGGGTTTCACCATGTTGGCCAGGCTGGTCTGGAACTCCTGACCTCAGGTGATCCACCTGCCTCAGCCTCCCAAAGTGCTGGGATTACATGTGTGAGCCGCCACACCTGACTAAGGTCTTGTTAATCTAGAAACTCAAGCCCTTTAATTCTCGGAAATTTTGCTAAATTTTTCAGTAATACTTTTTCCCCTCCATTTTTTCTCTTCTGTCCTTCTGTAGCTTCTATTATTTATATATTAGATCTACTGAACTGTTCTTTTATTTACCTTTTTTTTTTTTTTTTTTTTTTTTTTTTGAGACGGAGTCTCGCTCTGTCACCCAGGCTGGAGTGCAGTGGCGCGATCTCAGCTCACTGCAAGCTCCGCCTCCTGGGTTCACGCCATTCTCCTGCCTCAGCCTCCCGAGTAGCTGGGACTACAGGCGCCCGCCACTGCGCCCGGCTAATTTTTTCTATTTTTAGTAGAGATGGGGTTTCACCGTGTTAGCCAGGATGGTCTCGATCTCCTGACCTTGTGATCCGCCCGCCTCGGCCTCCCAAAGTGCTGGGATTACAGGCGTGAGCCACCGCGCCCGGCCTTATTTACCTTTAATCATTTTTTTCATCTCGTATTTTAAACTGATTTTTGCAAGATTTCTCCGACTTTATCTTCCAACCATTCAACTGAGGTTTTCATGTTTATATTTTTAATTTCTAAGATTTCTTTCTTGTCCTCTGAATATTCCTTTTTTCTGTTTTTTTTTTTTTTTTGTGTGTGTGTGTGTACATGTTGTTGTTGTTGTTGTTGTTTTTAGACGGAGTCTTGCTCTGTCGCCTAGGCTGGAGTGCAATGGCGCGATCTGGGCTCACTGCAACCTCTGTCTCCTGAATTCAAGCAATCCTCCTGTCTTAGCCTCCCAAGTAGCTGGGGTTACAGGGTCCCACCACCAGGCCCAGCTAATTTTTGTATTTTTAGTAGAGACGGGGTTTCGCCATGTTGACCAGGCTGGTTTCGAACTCCTGACCTCAGGTGATCCACCCTCCTTGGCCTCCCAAAGTGCTGAGATTACAGGTGTGAGCCACTGTACCCAGCCTGAATATTCCTTTTAAAAGAGTGTCCTGTCTATATTTCATGAATATGGTATCTTATCTCTACAAGGATATTAATTATAGTGGGTTTTGGGCAAAATTTTCTTCTCTTTACCTAGTATCTGTTTCTTTCCAATTGCTTCTCTTTGTTTTTGTTTTTCTTTTTAAGATAGGCTCTTGCTCTATTGCCCAGGCTGGAGTGCAGTGGCACGATCACAGCTCCTGGACTCAAGTGATCCTCCCACCTCAGCCTCCCGAATAGCTGGTACTACAGGCGTGTACCACCACACTTGGCTAATTTTTTATTTTTATTTTTTTACTCTTTGTAGAGATAGGGGTCTCACTTGTTGTCCAGGCTCGTCTCAAACTACTGGGATCAAACAATCCTCCTGCCTCAGCCTCCAAAGCTGAGATTACAGGTGTGAGCCACCATGCCCAGTTCTGTATATGCCATAATTTCTTTATCCACTCATCTGTCAATGGACATTTAGCTTATTTCTACCTTTAGGCTATCATGGATGTTGCTGCTATGAACTTTCGTGTACAAGTTTTGGTTTGAATAGCTGTTTTAAATTTCTTAGGGTATATAACTAGGAGTGAAACTGTTGAGTCATATAGTAATTCTATATTTAACTTTTTTTTTTTTTTTTTTTTGAGACGGAGTCTCGCTCTGTCACCCAGGCTGGAGTGCAGTGGCCAGATCTCAGCTCACTGCAAGCTCCGCCTCCCGGGTTCACGCCATTCTCCTGCCTCAGCCTCCCGAGTAGCTGGGACGACAGGCGCCCGCCACCTCGCCCGGCTAGTTTTTTGTATTTTTTAGTAGAGACGGGGTTTCACTGTGTTAGCCAGGATGGTCTTGATCTCCTGACCTCGTGATCCACCCATCTCGGCCTCCCAAAGTGCTGGGATTACAGGCTTGAGCCACCGTGACCGGCTATATTTAACTTTTTTCTGTCACCCAGGCTGGCATGCAGTAGCGTGATCTCAGCTCACTGCAACCTCCGCCTCCCTGGTTCAAGCAATTCTCTTGCCTCAGCCTCCCGAGTAGCTGGGATTACAGGCGCATACCACCATGCCTGGCTAATTTTTTTTTTTTCGTATTTTTAGTAGAGATGGGGTTTCACCATGTTGGCCAGACTGGTTTCAATCTTCTGACCTCAGGCAATCCGCCCACCTCGGCCTCCCAAAGTGCTGCGATTACAGGTGTGAGCTACTGTGCCCAGCCTGTGTATTTAACTATTTGAAGAACTGGTAAACTGCTTTCCATGGCAGCTACACCATTTTTCATTTCCACCAGCAATGTACAAGGGTTCCGATTTCTCTACATCCTCACCGACAATTGCTAGTTTTCCCTTTTTTGATTACAGCCATCCTAGTGGATGTGAAGTGGTATCTCATCCACGGCTTTGATTGCATTTCCTAATGACTAATGATGTTGAGCATCTTTTTGTGTGCTTATTGGCCATTTGTGTATCTTCTTTGGAGAAATATCTATTCAAGTCCTTTGTCCCTAACTCCTGCTTTGTTAAAGGGTCAACTGTAATTGCAAAATCCAATGTCATGAAGCTCTTGCCCCATGGTTTATTCTAAATCTTTCTTAGTTTTAGGTCTGACATTTAGGTCTTTTATCCATTTTGAGTTAATTTTTCTCTATATGGTGTTAGGTAAGAGTTCAACTTCATTCTTTCACATGTAGATATGCGGTTATCCCAATACCATTTGTTGAAAAGACAGTTTCTGTTTTGTTTTGTTTTGTTTTGTTTTGTTTTGTTTTGGAGACAGAGTCTTGCTCTGTCACCCAGTCTGGAGTGTGGTGGTGTGATCTTAGCTCACTGCAACCTCTGCCTCCTGGGTTCAAGCAATTCTCCTGCCTCAGCCTCCCGAGTAGCTGGGATTTACAGGCTCATGCCACCATGTCTGGCTAATTTTTGTATTTTTAGTAGAGACAGTGTTTCTTCATGTTGGCCAGAGTGGTCTCAAACTCCTGACCTCAGGTGATCCGCCCACCTAGGCCTCCCAAAGTGCTGGGATTACAGGAGTGAGCCACTGAGCCCGGCTCTGACTCTGTAGATCACTTTGGTTAGTATTCACATCCTAACAATATTAACTCTTCCAATTCATGAACCGGGATGTATTTCCATATATTTTTTCTTCTTTAATTTCTTTCAGCAATGTTGTATAGTTTTCATTGTAGAAGTCTTTCACCTCCTTGGTTAAATTAATTCCTAAGTATTTTATTCTGTGTGATGCTATTGTAGATGTAATTGTTTTTATGTTTTGTGGGGTTTTTTTGTTTGTTGGTTTGTTTTTTGAGATGAAGTCTCACTCTGTCACCCAGGCTGGAGTGCAGTGGCATGATCTCTGCCCACTGCAGCCTCCACCTCCCAGGTTCAAGTGATTCTCCTGCTTCAGCCTCCCAAGTAGCTGGGACTACAGGCATGGGCCACAACGTCCGACTAATTTTTGTATTTCTTTTTTAGTAGAGTCGAGGTTTCACCATGTTGGCTAGGCTGGTCTCGAACTCCTGACCTCAAGTGATCTGCCCGCCTTGGCCTCCCAAAGTGCTGGGATTACAGAGGTGAACCACCACATCCGGCCAATGTAATTGTTTTTGTAATTTCCTTTTGACATTGCTCATTTTTAATGTATAGAAGTGCAACCAATGTTTGTGTGAGTCTAATGCCTTTTTTTTTTTTTTTTTTTTTAATTTAGAGACGGGTCTCACTATGTTGCCCAGGCTGTCGTGCAGTGACTATTCACAGGCGTGACCCCACTGCTGATCAGCACAGGAGTTTTGACCTGCTCCATTTCCATCCTGAGCAGGTTCAACCCTCCTTAGGCAACCTGCTGGTCCCTTGCTCCTGGAAGGTCAGCACATTATTGTTGAACTTAGGGCAGACACCCAATCAGCATAGTGCACTACAACGCAGGATTTCTGGGCTCAAGCAATCCTTCTGCCTCAGTCTCCTGAATAGCTGTGACTACAGATGCACACCACCATATCTGGCTCTAATGCCTTTTAAAACTGACATTCAGGCAGGGCACAGTGGCTCACGCCTGTAATCCCAGCACTTTGGGAGGCCGAGGTCAGGAGTTTGAAACCAGCCTGACCAACATGGTGAAACCCTGTCTCTACTAAAAATACAAAATTAGCCGGGCGTGATGGTGGGTGCCTGTAATCCCAGCTACTTGGGAGGCTGAGGCAGGAGAATCACTTGAACCCCAAAGGTGGATGTTGCAGAGAGCAGAGATCGCGCCATTGCACTCCAGCTTGGGCAACAAGACCAAAACTCCATCTCAAAAAAATTAAAAATAGGCCGGGCGCGGTGGCTCAAGCCTGTAATCCCAGCACTTTGGGAAGCCGAGACGGGCGGATCACGAGGTCAGGAGATCAAGACCATCCTGGCTAACACGGTGAAACCCCGTCTCTACTAAAAAATACAAAAATCTAGCCGGGCGAGGTGGCGGGCGCCTGTAGTCCCAGCTACTCGGGAGGCTGAGGCAGGAGAATGGCCGGAACCCGGAAGGCGGAGCTTGCAGTGAGCTGAGATCCGGCCACTGCACTCCAGCCTGGGCGACAGAGTGAGACTCCGTCTCAAAAAAAAAAAAAAAAAAAAAAAAAAAAAATTAAAAATAAAATAAAATAAAATAAAACTGATTTTCAGTCTGTGGGGAAAAGAAAGAGAGATCAGCCTGTTACTGTGTCTATATAGAAAGAAGTAGACATAAACGACTCCATTTTGTTCTGTATTTGAGATGCTGTAAATCTGTGACCCCACCCCCAACCTTGTCCTTGCAAGAGACATGTGCTGCGGTGACTCAAGGTTTAATGGATTTTGGGCTGTGCAGGATGTGTCTTTGTTAAACAAATGTCTGAAGGCAGCTTGCTGGTTAAAAGTCATCACCATTCTCTTAATTTCAACTACCCAGGGACACGTACATGGCCAAAGGTCACAGGGACCTCTGCCTAAGAAAGCTAGGTGTTGTCTAAGGTTTCTCCCCATGTGATAGACTGAAACAATGCTACTAAAAGGTTTATGGAGATGTTTGCATATGCATCTCAAGGCACAACATTTTCCTTTAAACTTATTCATGTCACAGAGGTTTTTGTTCATATGTCTTACTGCCGATTTCCTCTTTTTCTTTGATCCTATTGTCCTGCCACTCCCCTGTCTTTAAGATGGTAAAGATAATTATCAATAAATACTAAGGGAACTCAGAGATCGGGGCCGGCGTGGGTCCTCTGTAAGCTGAGCGCCGGTCCCCTGGGTCCCCACTTTCTCTTTCTCTATACTTTGTCTCTGTGTCTTATTTCTTTTCTCAAGTCTCTCGTTCCACCTTACGAGAAACACCCACAGGTGTGGAGGGGCAGGCCACCCCTTCACAGTCAGTATGCTTGTTTTTTTTTTTTTTTTTTTTTTTTTTTGAGACGGAGTCTCACTCTGTCCCCCTGGCTGGAGTGCAGTGGCCGGATCTCAGCTCACTGCAAGCTCTGCCTCCGGGTTCAGGCCATTCTCCTGCCTCAGCCTCCCAGGTAGCTGGGACTACAGGCGCCCACCACCTCGCCTGGCTAGTTTTTTTGTATTTTTTAGTAGAGACGGGGTTTCACTGTGTTAGCCAGGATGGTCTTGATCTCCTGACCTCGTGATCCGCCTGTCTCGGCCTCCCAAATTGCTGGGATTACAGGCTTGAGCCACCGCGCCCGGCCCAGTATGCTTGTTTTTAACCTCTACCTTTACCCCAGATGTATTATACCTGTTGCCACCAATTCCTGAGGGGGCCACCTGAAGTTGTGTCACAGCTCACTGGTGTTCTGTTCATCTGTGGGTTTTGGGTTTTTATCAGTCTTTTTTCATTTTTCCAGTATTTTAAAAAATAGAGACAGGGTCTCGCTATGTTGCCTAGGCTGGTCTCAAATTCCCGGGCTCAATTGATCTTCCAGCCTCAGCCTCCCAAGTAGCTGGGATTATAGGTGCACACTACTGTGCCTAGCTCTATAAATTTTTATACTTTCTACTGTTATGTCTTCAAGTTCATAATATTCTCTTCTGTAGTATCTAGTCTGCTGTTAGTCCCATCCACTGTACTTTTCATCTCAGACATTCCAGATTTCATTTCTGGAGGATATACTTGGGCATTTTTATTTTTATTTTTTATTAATTTTTTTTTTTTTTTTTTTTTTTTTTGAGATAGAGTCTCTCGGCCGGGCGCGGTGGCTCAAGCCTGTAATCCCAGCACTTTGGGAGGCTGAGATGGGCGGATCACGAGGTCAGGAGATCAAGACCATGCTGGCTAACACGGTGAAACCCTGTCTCTACTAAAAAAATACAAAAAATTAGCTGGGCGAGGTGGTGGGCGCCTGTAGTCCCAGCTACTTGGGAGGCTGAGGCAGGAGAATGGCGTGAACCCAGGAGGCGGAGCTTGCAGTGAGCAGAGATCTGGCCACTGCACTCCAGCCTGGGCGACAGAGTGAGACTCCGTCTCAAAAAAAAAAAAAAAAAAAGAAAGAAAAAGAGATAGAGTCTCTCTCTGTCACCCAGGCTGGAGTATAGTGAAATGATCTTGGCTCACTGCAACCTCCACCTCACTGTTTCAAGTGATTCTCGTGCCTCCACCTCCTGAGTAGCTGGAATTACAGGCGTGTGCCACCACGCCTGGCTAATTTTTATATTTTTAGTAGAGACGGGGTTTCACCATGTTGGTTGACCAGGCTGGTCTTGAACTCCTGACCTCGTGATCCGCCCGCCTTGGCCTCCCAAAATGCTGGGATTACAGGCATGAGCCACTGTTCCTGTGTGAAAGAGGAGGTTTCTAAACTAGTCCAGGTTACAAAGCAAGATGCCCTTATGGCTTGGCCAATTCAGTGGTGACAGAGGGGTCTAGCCCACAGAACCTTTGCCACGCCCAATAGACAGTCTCCCTGGAGGCCTCTGGGGTGTTGAAACAAGACCATATTTCAGCAGATAATTGTTCTTCTTCCAGGAAACATCTCCTAACTTGTTCCTGAAATTTAAGGTAAATATCTGAGATATAGGCCGGGCGCAGTGGCTCACGCCTGTAATCCCAGCACTTTGGGAGGCCGAGGTGGGTGGATCACGAGGTCGGGAGATCAAGACCATCCTGGCTAACACGGTGAAACCCCGTCTCTACTAAAAATACAAAAAATTAGCCGGGCGAGGTGGCGGGTGCCTGTAGTCCCAGCTACTCGGGAGGCTGAGGCAGGAGAATGGCGTGAACCCGGGAGGCGGAGCTTGCAGTGAGCCGAGATTGCACCACTGCACTCCAGCCTGGGCGACAAAGCAAGACTCCGTCTCAAAAAAAAAAAAAAAAAAAAAAAAAATCTGAGATATAAAGTTACCATAGGATGGGCTCATGAATCACGCCTGTAGTCTCAGTACTTTGGGAGGCTGAGGCGGGTGGATCACTTGAGGTCAAGAGTTTGAGACCAGCCTGGCCAACATGGTGAAACCCCGTCTCTACTAAAAATACATAAATTAGCTGGGCATGGTGGCAGGTGCCTGTATTCCCAGTTACTTGGGAGGCTGAGGAGGGAGAATCACTTGAACCCGGGAGGTGGAGGTTGCAGTGAGCTGAAATCATGCCAT
Organism: Chlorocebus sabaeus; assembly: GCF_047675955.1. Taxonomy (NCBI): domain Eukaryota; kingdom Metazoa; phylum Chordata; class Mammalia; order Primates; family Cercopithecidae; genus Chlorocebus; species Chlorocebus sabaeus. The sequence continues at coordinate 12,210,572 of NC_132931.1, read as the reverse complement.
TGCATTCCAGCCTGAGTGACAGAATAAGACTCCATCTCAGTACACACACACACACACACACACACACACACACACACACACAACCAAATTACCATGGGCTGGCCACAGTGGCTCATACCTATAATCAATCCCAGCACTTTGAGAGGCCAAGGTGAGCAGATCGCTTGAGCACGGGAGTTTGAGACCAGTCTGGGAGACATGGTGAAACTCTCTCTTTACAAAAAATAAAAAAGCTAGCCAGGCGTGGTGGTGTGTGCCTGTAGTCCCACCTCCTGGGAGGCGGAGGTAAGAGGATCCCTTGAACCGAGGAATTAGAGGCTGTAATGAGCTATGATGGTGCCACTGCATTGCAGACTGGGCAACAGAGCAAGACCGTGTGTCTAAAGAGAAAGAGGGAAGGAAGGAAGGAAGGAAGGAAGGAAGGAAGGAAGGAAGGAAGGAAGGAAGGAAGGAAGGAAGGAACAGTTGGCCAGCCATGGGCGGAAGGAAGGAAGGAAGCAAGGAAGGAAGGAAGGAAGGAAGGAAGGAAGGAAGGAAGGAAGGAAGGAAGGAAGGAACAGTTGGCCAGCCATGGGCTCCTTTATCCTATTTCCCATGCACCAGAAACAGCTGGCCTTGTGGAGCAATGAACTGGTGTACCAAAAACAGATCTAGCCAGTATCCACGAGACCACACCTGTGAGGCTGCAATGCTCCCTTGCTGATAGTGATATGTGATCCTCACAGTGACTGAATTGCAGCGCCAAGTCTTCCTCAGTCAGTAGAGAGGTCCAGAAACCAAGGGCTGCAGTTGAGGGGGGCAGTGGGGAGTAGCTGTCACTATTATTTTTCTCTCTAAAGATTTTTGCTGACCGGGCGCAGTGGCTCATGCCTGTAATCCCAGCACTTTGGGAGGTAGAAGCAGCTGGATCACTTGAGGTCAGGAGTTTGAGACCAGTCTTGCCAACATGGTGAAACCCTGTCTCTACCAAAAATACAAAAATTAGCCAGGCATGGTGGTGGGCGCCTATAATCCCAGCTACTCAGGAGGCTGAGGCAGGAGAATTGCATGAACCCAGGAGGTTTCAGTGAGCTGAGATCGCGCCACTGCACTCCAACCTGGGCAACAAGAGCAAAACTCCATCTCAAAAAAAAAAAAAAAAAAAAAAGATATTTGCTTTCCACGCCCCAAGTCACTTATGCTCTGTGGCTTAACTGCCCAAGGGCAAGGTTCTTGCCAGGGAACTCAATAAGAGTTCTACCTGGTTATTTAGGACTCCTCCTGCCACCAGGGCAAAAGGTCTCCCCATGCTGGCTGTGCTCCCCCTGATTATGAAGGGAATTATGACCTGGGTGGAGTAGAGACGGGAGGAGGGTGAGCTCCTCAACAGCCCTCATACCACCACACCCAACGAAAAAATCGGCAGAAAACCATCACTATCTACATGAATGTTCTAATTTTTTTCGCTCACTATTGGTGGTAGTTAAATTTACCAATTTGCTGAAAGTTTCAAGATGATAAGAAATAACTCTTGGCTCGGCTGGGCACACTGGCTCACGCCTGTAATCCCTTCCCAGCACTTTGGGAGGCTGAGGCGGGTGGATCACCTGAGGCCAGGAGTTCGTGACCAGCCTGGCCAACATGGTGAAACCCTGTCTCTACTAAAAATACAAAAAATTAGCCGGGTGTGGTGGTGGGCGCCCATAATCTCAGCTACTAGGGAAGCTGAGGCAAGAGAATTTCTTGAACACAGGAGGCGGAGGCTGCAGTGAGTCAAGACCGCACCATTGTACTCCAGCCTAGGCAACAAGAACAAAACTCCATCTCAAAAAAAAAAAAAAAAAAAAAAGTGCCAAGTGCGGTGGCTCACACCTGTCCCAGCACTTTGGGAGGCCGAGGTGGGCCAATAATGAGGTCAGGAGATTAAGACCATCCTGGCTAATGTGGTGAAACCCCGTCTCAACTAAAAATACAAAAAATTAGCCAAGCGTGGTGGTGGCCACCTGTGGTCCCAGCTACTCAGGAGGCTGAGGCAGGAGAATCACTTGAAGCCGGGAGGCGGAGGTTGCAGTGAGCCGAGATTGCGCCACTGCACTCCAAGCTGGGCAACAGAGCAAGACTCCGTCTCGAAAAGAAAAGAAAAGAAAAAAGAGAAAAGAGAAAAGGAAAAAAAAGAAAAGAAAAGAGAAATAACCCTTGGCTAATGAGAAGCTAGAGGAGGCATGGGCAGCACTTGGAAATTGTGAACTCTGCAATTCAGAAGGAATGTTTAGTAGGCTGAGATACCCTATCTGCATATCTGGATGCAACGGTATTGCCTTCTTTTTTTTTTTTTTTTTTGAAGGGGGAGGTGAGGGGGTTAGAGTTCGGTTCTGTCACCCAGGCTGGAGCTACGCAATCTTGGCTCACTGTACCTCTGCCTTCCAGATTCAAGCAATTATTGTGCCTCAGCCTTCTGAGTAGCTGGGATTACAGGTATGCGCCATCACAGCCAGCTGATTTTTGTATTTTTGTATTTATTTATTTATTTTGAGATGGAGTTTTGCTCTTGTTGCCCAAGTTGGAGTGCAATAGTGCGATCTCAGCTCACTGCAACCTTCAACTTCTGAGTTCAGGCTCTCTGCCTCAGCCTCCTGAGTAGCTAGGCGCACGCCACCATGCCCAGCTAATTTTGTGTATTTTTAGTAGAAACGGGGTTTCACCATGTTAGCCAGGCTGGTCTCGATCTCCTGACCTCAGGTGATCCACCCGCCTCGGCCTCCCAAAGTGCTGGGATTACAGGCATGAACCACTGTGCCTGGTCTGGTATTGCCTTTTCTTAGGGATGTTGAAATACATGTGGCTGTGATAACTGGAGAAAAGGAACAAAGTACACATTGGGTGCCCAGGGTTTACTTCTGGGCCTGCTTCTAGTCTCTCTCTACATGCTGTACCTAAGCAACCAGTCCCATGGGTCTAAGCGATGACTCCTAAACCTACATTTCCAGCTCTGGCCTGGCCTGGAAATCCAGTCTATACATCCACCTGCCTGCTTATCAACCCACTGGATGCCGCACAAGGATCTCAAATCAACATGTCCAAAACAAAGCTACTGATTTCTACCTATCAGCACCACCTAACCCAGCAGTCCCCAACCGTTTTGGCAACAGGGAGCAGGAAGATAATTTTTCCACTAACCGGCGGGTGGGGGTTGGGGGGATGATTTCTGGGATGATTTGAGCACATTAAGTTTATTGTGCACTTTTTTTTTTTTTTTTTTTTTTTTTTTTGAGACAGAATCTTACTCTGTCGCCCAGGCTGGAGTGCAGTGGCTGGATCTCAGCTCACTGCAAGCTCCGCCTCCCGGGTTTACGCCATTCTCCTGCCTCAGCCTCCCGAGTAGCTGGGACTACAGGCACCCGCCACCTTGCCTGGCTAGTTTTTTGTATTTTTTAGTAGAGACGGGGTTTCACCGTGTTCGCCAGGATGGTCTCGATCTCTTGACCTCGTGATCCACCCGTCTCGGCCTCCTAAAGTGCTGGGATTACAGGCTTGAGCCACCGCGCCCGGCCTTTTTTTTTTTTTTTTTTTAATGGAGTCTCGCTCTGTCACCAGGCTAGAGTGCAGTGGTGCTATCTTGGCTCACTGCAACCCCCGCCTCCCGGATTCAAGCGATTCTCCTGCCTCAGCCTTCCAAGTAGCTGGGATTACAGGCACGTGCCACCATGCCGAGATAAGTTTTGTATTTTTAGTAGAGATGAGGTTTCACCATGTTGGCCAGGATGGTCTCAATCTCCTGACCTCGTGATCCACCTGCCTCGGCTCCCAAAGTGCTGGGATTACAGGCGTGAGCCACCGCGCCCAGCCTGTGCACTTTATTTCTATTATTATTATATTGTAATGTATAACGAAATAATTATACAACTCACCATCATGTAGATTTAGTGGGAGCCCTGAGCTTGTTTTCCCGCAACTAGATGGTCCCATCTGGGGGTGATGGGAGACAGTGACAGGTCATCAAGCGTTAGATTCTCATAAGGAGTGCATGACCTAGATCCCTGGCATGCGCAGTTCACAATAGGGTTTGTGCTCCTATGAGAATCTAATGCTGTTGCTGATCTGACAGGAGGCAGAACTCAGGCAGTAATGAGAGCAATGGGTAGTGTGGCTGTAAATACAGATGAAGCTTTGCTCATTCGCCCACCACTTACTTCCTGCTGCGTGGCCTGGTTCCTAACAGGCCCCAGACAGGTACTGGTCCATGGCCCAGGGGTTGGGGACCTCTGCCCTAACCTACTCCTCCTTCAGTCTCCCCTTTTCCTTTCCTTTCCTTTTTTCTTTCTTTTTTTTTGGGGGGGGGCGGGCGCAGAGTCTCATTCTGTCACCCAGGCTGGAGTGCAATGGCACAATCTCAGCTTACTGCAACCTCCACCCCCCAGGTTCAAGCAATTCTCCTGACTCAGCCTCCCAAGTAGCTGGGATTACAGGTGCCCGCCACCACGCCTGGCTAGTTTTTGTATTTTTAGTAGATACAGGGTTTCACTGTGTTGGCCAGGCTTTTCTCGAACTCCTGACCTCGTGATCTGCTTGCCTCAGCCTCCCAAAATGCTGGGATTACAGGCGTGAGCCACTGCACCAGGCCCATTTTAATTTAATTTAAACTTAAGTAGCCACATATGATTAGTGGCTGCGTATTGAAGAGAGTAGCTCTAGATTTTTGCTTTGGGCAACTAGGTGGCTCATGGTGCCATTAATTGAAAAAGTGGGCTGGGTGTGGTGGCTCACGCCTGTAATCCCAGCAATTTGGGAGGTCAAAGCAGGCAGACCACCTGAGGTCAGGAGTTCGAGACCAGCCTGGCCAACAAGCTAAAAATACAAAAAATTAGCTAGGCGTGGTCGCATGCATCTGTAGTCCCAGATACTTGGGAGGCTGAGGTGGGAGGATCACTTGAGCACCAGGAAGTGGAGGTTGCAGTGAGCCAAGATTGTGCCACTGTACTCCAGCCTGGGTGATAGAGTAAGACCCTGTCTCAGAAAGAAAAAAAAAAGAGAGAGAGAGAGAGAGCAGACTGCCAGCCACCAGCCTGGACAACATAGTGAGACCCCTTCTCTACAAAAAAATTAGCCAGGCATGGTGGTGTGTGCTTGTAGTCTGAGCTACTCTGGAGACTTAGGTGGGAGGATTACTTGAGCGGGGGAGGTTGAGGCTACAGTGAGCTATGACTGTGCTACTGCCCTCCAACCTGGGCAGCAAAGCAAGACCTTGTCTCAAAAAAAAAAAAAAAAAAAAAGAGGCTGGGCACGGTGACTCACATCTGTAATCCTAGCACTTTGGGAGGCCAAGGCGGGTGGATCACTTGAGGTCAGGACTTCAAGACCAGCCTGGCCAACATGGTGAAACCTCATCTCTACTAAAAATACAAAAATTAGCTGGACATGGTGGCATGCGCCTGTAATCCCAACTACTTGGGAGGCTGAGGCAGGAGAATCGCTTGAACCTTGGAGGTGGAGGCTGAGGTGGGTGGATCACTTGAGCCCAGGAGGTCCAGACCAGCCTGGGCAATATAGTGAGACCCAGTCTCTACAAAAAATTTTGAAAAATTCGCCAGGCATGGTGGCACACAGCTGTAGTCCCAGCTACTTGGGAGGCTGAGGTGGGAGGATCACTTGAGTCCAGAAGGTTGAGGCTGCAGTGAGCCATGATTGTTTCACTGAACTCCATCCTGGGCGATAAAGCGAGACCCTGTCTCAAAAAAAAAAAAAAAAAAAAAAGGTGACTGTCAGGCCTCTGAGCCCAAGTCAAGCCATTGCATCCTCTGTGACTTGCAGGTATAGGCCCAGATGGCCTGAAGTAACCGAAGAATCACAAAGAAGTGAAAATGTGCTGCCCCGCCTTAACTGATGACATTCCACCACAAAAGAAGTGAAAATGGCCGGTCCTTGCCTTAAGTGATGACACTACCTTGTGAAAGTCCTTTTCCTAGCTCATCCTGGCTCAAAAAGCTCCCCCACTGAGCACCTTGTGACCCCCACTCCTGCCCGTCAGAGAACAATCCCCCTTTGACTGTAATTTTCCTTTACCTACCCAAATCCTATAAAACGGCCCTACCCTTATCTCCCTTCGCTGACTCTCTTTTCGGACTCAGCCTGCCTGCACCCAGGTGATTAAAAGCTTTGTTGCTCACACAAAGCCTGTTTGGTGGTCTCTTCACACGGACGGACCTGCGTGACAGTGACCAACCCAATCTAAAGTACCCAACAAGTCACCAGGCATTGTGGCTCATGCCTGTAATCCCAGCACTTTGGGAGGCCAAGGTGGGAGGCTCACTTGAGGCCAGGAGTTTGAGACCACCCTGGCCAACATGGTGAAACCCTGTCTCCACTAAAAATACAAAAACTGGCTGCGCGCGGTGGCTCAGGCCTGTAATCCCAGCACTTTGGGAGACTGAGACGGGCAGATCACGAGGTCAGGAGATCGAGACGATCCTGGCTAACACGGTGAAACTCCGTCTCTACTAAAAATACAAAAAAATTAGCTGGGTATGGTGGCGGGTGCCTGTAGTCCCAGCTACTCGGGAGTCTGAGGCAGGAGAATGGCGTGAACCCTGGAGGCAAAGCTTACAGTGAGCCGAGATCGCGCCACTGCACTCCAGCCTGGGCGAGAGTGAGATTCTGCCTCAAAAAAGGAAAAATAACAATAATAATAATACAAAAAGTATCCGGGGGTGGTGGCAGCTGCCTGTAATCTCAGCTACTCGGGAGACTGAGGCATGAGAATTGCTTAAACCCAGGAGGCAGAGGTTGCAGTGAGCCGAGATCGTGCCACTGAACTCCTGCCTGGGCAATAGAGTGAGACTCCATCTCAAAAAGATAAAGTTAAATTAAAAAATTTTAAAAGTACCCAAAAAGTCTTTTCCAAGACCTGATTTTAACTCTCTCCATAGGATTTATCACTAACTGGTGATTCTTTAATTTGTGCATTGTTTGCTTCCCCCTACTAGAATGTAAGCTCTACAAGAATATTTTGTTTGATTGCTTCGCTGCCATATTCTATTCCCAGTGTCTAGAATGTGCCTGAAACCTAGCAGACACTCAGTGTTGGTTAAATGAATAATCGAATACTAGTCCACCTACTAGGAGGGTTAAAGGCAGGGTTTCTAAAGTTGAAGACCCAGAATGGAATCCTGGGCCACATACGCAAGTTGGCGAACCTAAGGGTGTAAAATGGGGATTCCACCTCTGTGATAGGCGGAGCGAATGAAATGACAGTTATAAAGCACTCCCTTAACTCCGTGGCTCAGGAATTAGAGCACTGGCCTAGTAAAGCATTCTTGCTCCCTCTCCCTCTCTCCCTTAAGCGCTCTCTTCTTTCCCCCCTCCTGCTCAGCCCCTCACATGACCACTTCTCTTCGGCTTTGCATGACACTCTAGAGTCTAGAATAAGCCTTTGAAATTTGCCGGGAATTAACGTCATCAGTCGGGAGGCCCACAGCTACGCACGCGCGGAGCACCGCCCCTGTCTCGCGCGCTAACTTTGCAGCTCCGCCAGCCAATCAGAGTTAGCTCAGAGAACGAGTGCCGAGGACTCACCAATTGGAACTAGGAGGCGGGCCGCGGTGGAGGCAGTGGCGAGAGGGGGCGGGGACAAGGAGAGGGCACGCACAGTTCTTGCTGCCGGGGTCTATGCCGGCCAATAGGAGAGGCCTAGGGGCTGAAGGCGGTGGGGCGTGGCATTGGCGGCTCCAGCAACGGGAGGCCGTCCCAGGGTGGGCCAATCGGAATAAGGAGGTGGGAGAAACCTAGCCAATTAGCGTGCAGGACGGGCAAGGAGGGTGGGGGGCGGCGGAGTCTCCTGCGGACACCGCCCGCTCCCGAGCTTCTGTCAGGGGAGCCGGGCGTGCAGAGGCGGCTGAGGAGGCGGGAAGGCGGCAGTGGTTGAAGGGGTGATTGCTGACTAGCGGGGAGGGAGTGGGCAGCGATGGTAATGGCGGCGAAGAAGGGCCCGGGCCCGGGCGGCGGGGTCAGCGGGGGCAAGGCGGAGGCGGAGGCGGCCTCGGAGGTGTGGTGCCGTCGGGTGCGGGAGCTGGGTGGCTGCAGCCAGGCCGGGAATCGCCACTGCTTCGAGTGCGCCCAGCGCGGGGTCACCTACGTGGATATCACCGTGGGCAGCTTCGTGTGCACCACCTGCTCCGGCCTCCTGTGAGTGACCGGGAGGGAGTGGCCGAGGTCGGCGTGGGGGGACCCCGGGGACCCAAGGACGGGGTGGGGAGGCCGGGGCTCCGGGGCGCGAGAGAAAGAGGCCGAGGTGAGGGGTGGCGGGGAGGTCAGGGAACGCGCCGGCTGTGGGGACGGGGTCATCTGCTGCAGCGGTGTCGTGGGGAGGGGAAAGGGCAGGGGAGAGGAAGCAAGGCCGGAGTCGCGCTGCGGAGAGAAGGGTGGGGGTGCAGAAGGACGCCCGGAGAGGGACCGAGAAAGTCCCCGAGGGAGGCGAGGCAAACTGTAAGTGAGGAGGGAGAAAGTGCGGAGGATGGAAGGGAACTCGGGGTGGGATGGGGTGTCGGGACTTAAAGGGCCAGAAAATGACATGCACCTTTAGAGGGAACTTCATGCAGGTGGAAAGCAAAAAGGAAAAAGGTGGGGAAAGCCGGCCTGGAGATGGACGAGCACCTTTCTTCCTTCGGGCTTGTGTCTCTGCTGGAGTGTGAGATGCGGAAGCCAGCTGAAACTTGGTTGAAATTCCTATGATTAGAGTACAGGATTTTAAAATAAAAAAAATTTTTTTAATAGGCGAATTAACCCAGATTGACAGCCTAGAGATAGTAGCTGGAAGGGAGCCATGGTCCAGAGTTCAGGTGTAGATACTAATCTTAGCAGGGCTTTGAAATGTTACCCAGAAGGTAAAACTCTTATGAAATCTAAGAGATGAGAGCCAATGGGTTACCCTGGTAGAGAGCTTAGCTTTTTTAAACGTTTGCACATCTAGGTGAGCCATCCTGAAGGTTAATCATTTACACCTTTAAGCTCCCTGTTGCCATGGCTGGATCATGGTGGTAGCATCCAGGAAACTCTTTCTAGATTTTGGGGGGGCTTTGGTGCATCATCTGAGTGCTACACTTGGCATTGGTACTGTTCGGTCACGCCAGAGTGAATTTACAGCCACAGTTCTAGCCTAGATTTCTGGCTATATAGTAAGCCCCCCTCCACCCCCCTCAGCACTCCTCCTACCCCCAAATTAAGATATTATTTGGTGGCCGGGCGCGGTGGCTCAAGCCTGTAATCCCAGCACTTTGGGAGGCCGAGACGGGCGACAGAGCGAGATTCTGTCTCAAAAAAAAGAAAAAAAGAAAGATAGTATTTGGTTAGATGCATGATTAACATCTGATATCAGGCCTGGGTCTCTGTTTTTTTTTTAATAAGTTTGTCAAGGGATTTATTTTGACAATTTTTTAGTCTTATTTTAAGACTTGTTTTTGTTTTGTTTTTTTTTAAAATGCTTTCCGGCCGGGCGCTGTGGCTCACTCCTGTAATCCCAGAACTTTGGGAGGCCAAGGCAGGCAGATCATGAGGTCAAGAGATCGAGACCATCCTGGCCAGCATGGTGAAACCCCATCTCTACTAAAAATACAAAAATTAGCTGGACGTGGTGGTGTGCACCTGTAGTCCCAGCTACTTGAGAGGCTGAGGCAGGAGAATCACTTGAACTCGGGAGGTGGAGGTTGCAGTGAGCCAAGATCATGCCACTGCACTTCAGCCTTGTTGACAGAGCAAGACACTGTCTCAAAAACAAACAAACAAAAAAAACCATTCCCTATCTTGATACCTTTAGGAGCCAGGGAGCAAGAAGTATTGTTCTTGCAAGACAGATGGGAGAACAGAAGCAAAGAGAGGTTTTGTAACTTATCCAATGCCATATGGGGGTTGCTGTTTCCAACACTTGTTGTTTGATATTAGTGATGATCATGGCAGACCAGCAATGAGGATTTAGTTCTCCCAAGAAGCAGTTTGGAATTATTTACTTCATTTTAACCTCCTTTGCTAAACCTCTCTGGGTTCTGATCAACCTCACTTGTGGGTTGTAAGGATGAATTCGACTTTGGTCTAAGTAAAAACCATCGTGGCTCTTGGGATAATGATTGAGAACCCAAACAGTAATGTGTCATAAACTGAGATAGACTCAAATGAAGCAAGGAGGAGACTAGGAAGTGGGTGAAGAACTCTGGGGACAGATTGAGCAACGTTTAGGAATATGTATAGGGGTCGGGCTCGGTGGCTTACGCCTGTAATCCCAACACTTTAGGAGGCCAAGGTGAGCAGATCACCTGAGGTCAGGAGTTTTGAGACCAGCCTGGCCAGCATGGCGAAACCTCATCTCTACTAAAAATACAAAAATTAGCCAGGCATGGTGGCAGGCACCTGTAATTCCAGGTACTCAGGAGGCTGAGGCAGGAGAATTGCTTGAACCCAAGAGGCGGAGGTTGCAGTGAGCCGAGATCGTGCCACTGTACTCTCCAGCCTGGGTGATGGAGCGAGACTGTCTCAAAAAAAAAAAAAAAAGAAAAAAAAAAAAGAGTATGTATAGGGTAAAGTAGAAAGAGAAAGAGCTGATTCCTGAAGATCCTGCTATGAAAAGGGAAATCTCATTAGTCTGAAGAGAACTAAAGAGAAGCGGAAGGATGAAACTGATGGATAAAATTGAGTAAGTGGGAAGTGCTGACATTGTTATCATTATTTTGTAGATCTTTGTTAAAATGTCCCACAGATAACATTTCCCTTATAATACCCCTCAATCAGAACACAAAGAAAGCTAAGTATCTGGGACACATTAAAAACCTGGTTTCTTTTTTTTTTTGAGATGGAGTCTCACTTGCTTAGGCGGGACTGCAATGGCGTGATCCCAGCTCACTGCAACCTCTGCCTCCCAGGTTTAAGCAATTGTCCTGCCTCAGCCTCCTGAGTAGCTGGGACTACAGGCATGCACCACCACATCTGGCTAATTTTTGTATTTTTAGTAGAGATGGGGTTTCACCATGTTGGCCAGGCTGGTCTCGAACTCCTGACTTCAAGTGATCCACCCGCCTCAGCCTCCCAAAGTGCTGGGATTACAGGTGTGAGCCACGGCACCCAGGCTGCTTAGCTTTTTGGTAAAGCATTATGCGACTAAATCAGGGAGTGATTCTCATGGCGGTAGATTTAGAGAGCATATTTTGGTGTTTGGGAAATAAGAAGCTAGACCAACCCTTTGTTAGCAGGAAATGAGAGTGAAGTGAAAGATCAAGAGGCTAGGCCAGTAAATGTAGCTGAATTGAAGGCATGTTAAGAGTCTAAGGAGAGAAATTTCAGGAGAAACTCTGCAAGAAAGCTGAAGTTTCCCTATAATTAACATGACAAGGGCGAAGCATATAATCCTTGTAAAGGGGTCTTAACACAGTATTACCTGTGTCCCTTTGATGTGCTGTGGGAAGGAGTGGGAGCTGGCAGGTGGGCTGTAAGGCAGAATGTGAGGCAGGGGATGCTTATTTCTGGAGGCATGGCTCCATGGTGGCACGGAGACCAATTAGCATCTTAAATCCGCATGATTGATTACCTGTAGATTAGGGTTTATTGTTAGTGGGAAGTGAAAATTGTGGTCGGCTGACAGCCTGCACGTTCATTCATTCGGTCAGTCAACATGAACTTATTCAGTGCCTGTCAAGTGCCAGACACTGTTTTAGGTACTGGAGACAGAGTAGTGATAAAGTTCGCATTTTCACAGAGCTGACATCCTAGTGGAAGCCATGGACTATAAAGAAATCGTTCTGTATTGCTAAAGGCTGTGAAGTAAAATGAAGCTCTGTGGGTTAGAGTGATACCAAACTGAGGTTGATGCAAAGAGAATTATGATGATGATGATGATGATTATTAATAGTTGCCCAGGCTGGAGTGCAGTAGTGCGATCTTGGCTCACTGCAACCTCCGCCTCCTGGGTTCAAGCGATTCTCCTGCCTCAGCCTCCCCAGGGAGCTGGGATTACAGGTGCCCGCCACCAAGTCCGGCTAATTTTTTTATTTTTAGTAGAGATGGGGTTTCACCATGTTGGCCAGGCTGGTCTCAAACTCCTGACCTCAGGTGATCCACCTGCCTTGGCCTCCCAAAGTGCTAGGATTACAGGCATGAACTACTGTGCCTGGCCTTGAGAAGAAATATTCTTTGTTAAAATGAAGAGGATATTGAGGGAAGAAATTGAAATACCACACTTAGCATCATAGCCAGAGAAAGGAGACAGCAGGATGACATTATTTTAAAGGCCAATTTTCTGTTCAGTGTGTTACAAATATGTCTCCTTCATAAGGGAATAGAGTCGTCTGGGGGCAGTGAGCAAACTTACTAGAATTCCCAGCTGGCTGGATTGGCCGATGTAGCAAAGTTGACGGTTCCTGCCAAAGTTGAGTTTCCTAAGATCTGAAGAAAAACACGTATTTTAATATTGGTGGGTGCGTATGACTCTGCCTGCATCCCTGCATGTATGAGCTCATTCTTGTTCTCTCTTTTTAATGAGAAATATTTTCTCAGCTGTAGCAAAAACCCACAGCGTTGGTGTGAGGGCTTGAGAGAGAGGCTGCTAGTTTCTGCTGTTCCTAAATTTACATACATACTGCCACAATTGTAGGTCCCACACCTGACCTAGTTTTATTCATTTGGTTTTCTTCCAGTACCTAATTTCCTTAACCTAGATGTGGATCTGTTTAATTTCCCCAACATACACATATGCTTGTTTGTTTAGTTACATTTCTAACTCTTGGAGGATGAATCTGTCATTTGAATCTTAAGACGGGGTAAAAATTGCTGCTAAAAAGCATCTATTTGCAAAGCAGTTCTTTAAATGTTCTTTCTTGTTCTGGTTTGCCTGAATGCTTCTGTGGATGAACCACTGTTCCTCAGAAAGAAAATGGATGTTGAGGCCTGAGATCTCATTGACATAAGGATGGACACTAACTTTGACACCCAATTTTTTCAGCAAAGTATGACATGTTTCCTTGATGTGGCTGTTTGGGTCCATCTTCAATCCATCGTTCTTCAGGCGTTGGTAATAGATACTTATCTCTTCTACTTCTGCCCAACTTTACTGTGATCACAGGAGTCAGAATTAAGGTGGGCAGAGCTCTGGGCTGGGTGTCAAGAATGCACTTGACAGCTCTTTATTTGTGACAGGTTCCTGCCCTCCTTGTCCCTTACTTTCCCTGTCTGACTTGCTGATGGTTCTTAGTTGAAGCATTTTAATCTCCATGGGAGGAAAGGTATAATACGTTGTTCAATAATTCAGTACTTTTCCATCTGTCTGAGTTGGAGAGGTACACATGTACCTTGCCCCTGTTTTAGTCCCATCCCTCCATCCCCTCCTCTGTCATCTTTCATGTTGACCTCTGTTGGGCAGAGGTGGACAGAGTCTCACTAAATTACAGATTTAGGTGCTGTTTCATAATGGGCGCATGAACCACTTGAAAAGCCCCTAAGGAAGTAATAAATTACTAAAGGGATGAGAAGAAGCTCGACGGGGGGGTGGTGAGAGAGGTGAGGGCGGAGGGAGAAATGTAAAAAGGATTGAGGTTGAGCCTAAAGGGAAGGGCGGCTAGATGCTATCAGGAGTCTATCTGACTCTAATCAACAGGACAGCTGCTTATCATTGCTGCTGAGGAGGAACAAAGGAAATGGATTGAAGCAGAATTTAGATCAGGAGGAGGTTGCCTAAAATTAGTGAAATTGACCCTGGAGCAGGGTAATAGGAGAGCCTTCCTCTTAGGCACTACTGAAAGTTCCTAACAGGGACTCTTCATAGCGATGTTTGCATCCAAGATAAGAGCTAAACTGGTTTAGTTGTACCCTGTTCAGAAGCAGAGGAGTGAAATCCCAGAGCAGAGAAACACGATCTGGGGCGTATGAATCTGAACACAAATGTTCAAAGGCAAGGATTTCCCAAGTCCAAATTTGGCACAAATGAAAAAGAACTTGGGTGCTGGGTGGAACTGGTTTTTTTCCATTGTTGACCTGGCAGAACTTTCTTATCTGAGCAGCTGAGCAGGTTTGATGCTTTTATGAAGCAAGATAGAAGCAAAAATATGGGCCAGCATGAGGGTGATGATCACAGCAAAACAAAAGGTGTGGTATTTGTGGAAATAGTACTATGCTTAATGGAATCAGAGGGGAGACGGGAGGGAGGGAAAGAGAGGACCGGGCAGACGTTAGCCGCTACACATACAAGTGGCTTCAGCTGCCAAATAATTCAGACTACTTCAAATGCCCTTTAGGTGCCCTGTGAAAAAGAAACTAGTGGATAAAGACAACCTGACTGACTGGAGTCTTGAGTCCTAGTAATAATGTACTTTCAATTGGAAAAACTTACTCTATTCTGAGAAAATAAATTGATCTTTGTTCCTCCCCAGCACTTCCTGGTTAGAAATACCAGAATGAATTTGCTGTGATTTCTTCTTTTGGGAGGAACCTGAGAGTTATGTTGGGGAACTGGGTGCAAGTAGGAGAGCTGGGCCTGTTTAATTCCAGGCCAGTGACTCACATCTGGTCCGCTGCATGACCCTGGTATATACCCAGTGAAATGCAACATACCTAGGCCACATGATTTTAGCTACCAGGAGGAAGGGGGCTCTTGTTTCTAAATTGCTTCTTTTGGCCAGCAGTGGCCTCTCTCTGATTCAGAAAGAAAAACTCTGACTCATAGGCCATGTAACTAGGCCCCCTTCCTAGGCTGCAGTGTTGCCTTGTAGAGAATTCTCCCTGCCCCCAGACTGTGGCTCTGGTTGTACAAAATCCAGTCTACAGACATCAAGGTCAGAGCAATGCTTTTTGTACTGTGCTATGGAAACATCCTGTTCCATCAGATTCATTTGGCCCAAAGCACCTAAATCATTTCTTATTTTCTCTGCCTTCCCATCATCCTATCACATCCGTCCGGCCCCCCCACCCCCGCCGCCCCCACCAAAAATAAACTCTTTTAGTCCAGGCTCAACCATAAGTTCTGTTCTAAGCATCCCATCTTGACTGATGCCTGGGTTGAGTCCCGCCTCCTCCCCCTAACAAGGAAGCACACCTCCCTGTTTACAGTTCGCTGACAGTTCCTGGTTATCCATTCAGGAAATGTCAATGACCTTTTTGTGATAGGCTTAGAATCTGTTTTTCTAGTGTAAACATAATACGTTTTACCTTCCCCATGACCGTTTCTCTTCCTTCCGCAACTGCTGCATCCTGGAGTCACGTTCTCCCTGATACATCAGTGCCTGACTGAATAGAACCCTACTGCAGTGAGAAGTACTTTTGTCCAGGCTTCCTGGGTTCTTCTTGTGAGCTCCTGGTGATAAGATAATTCGGTCCTATAATTTTTGTATCTCCCACAGTGCCTCCTATAATGCCTTGTGTTTTGGCAAAGTGAATTTTGTTTGTAGGAGGTGAAGGAGAAGACCTTTAAGATCACAGGGACAGTGAGGTCTGGCTAGACTTCAGAAAGCCCTGACATTCTGAAGGGGAAGGGCCTATTGGTTAAGGTGAGAAAGGGTATAAAAGCAGGCTGGCTAGAATTAAAAGCAAAACCAAACCAAGCCATTAGCAAGAGAGGCCTTAGGAGACAGAACCGACTATCTCTGAAATGTGATCGACTATCTCTGAAATGTGATCAGAAGACAGTCTTCAGGGCAGATCGAGCTTAAGAGCTATTGTTTGACATGTAGTAACAAAGCCTTGCTTTTGTTTTTCCCTGAGCTTATCTTTCCTTGGGGGCATCAGTCCTCTTTGATATTGCTTGTCTTTTATAAGAGCATTTTTGATACCCTTTATACCTAAAGGTCTAGCAGCAGAATTGCTACAAACAGCGTCAACTGGAGCCTCTAGTGTCCTGTCCTTTGTTAAAATCCCATGATGAGTAATTTATCATCCGCAGGGTGGCCGCCCTTTACTGTTCACTCTGTACTGAGTCCGCCCACTCCCTGCCCCCCACCCCCGGCCCCCGCCCCGCTTTTGCTTACACGCTCACTGCCATTCTCCCAGACTTGGCAGGAACACTTGGATTCTATGTGTGCACCTGTTAGTGTGAATGTATGTTTTCCCTACCTTCTTTGTGAATTTTCGGGATTTTCATCTGTTAAGTATTTTTGTCTCTTTTTCCCCCTTTGGTCTTCCTGAGGACGTCGTCAGCCAGGACCCTATTCTAGATTTTTATTTGAACAACTCCATTTGGCCATTTTTTTTTCCATGAGAGTAAAAGTCTGAAGAGGCCTCATCTGCTGAGACTGCTTGCCTCCTGGTCCCAGGGTCTAGCTTGTTTTGGTTTGGGCAGTTTTGTTTTAATCCAATGAGGGTAGTAGACCTAGACCAGAATACAACTTAAGGTGCAAGAACAGGAGAACCTATGAAGGCCTACCTGGCTTGGCCCCAAGTTTCCTCTATTAGAACACTCCTGAGACCAGTTGAGTGGGGACAAGGAAGCTTTCTCTTCTCTTATAATCTCCACAGGGTTCCTGGAGGCAGAACTGGATTCCCAGGGAGTTAGCAGAACATACAGAGGAGGCACAAAAGCATTGCCACAGGATACATATTCCTCGCCCATGCCAGCCTCATAGCTCATGGTTGAACTTGACTTCTTCTTGCTTTACTGAGAGTTATAGAAATAAGAAAGTCAAATATTTCTTTTCCTAGAGATGGCTTCCTGAAAGAGAGGGACCCTCTCCATCCCACCACCACTCCACCCTTCTGTGTAGACTCAAGGAGGGCCAGCCGGGCTAGAGACTTTTTTGTCACCAAATCCTGTCTTTGTTAGTGTTATCAAGAATAGTCCTGGGCCTTCATTTTTGCCTTCCCTCATGCTTGAGGGATTTGTGTTTTTGTGGGCCCTGGTACCTTGGGGATGGGCTGCAGGTCTAAAGCAATGATAAAGTAGGAAATGGGAAGTGGTCACGCGTCTGAGTTCCCAGAAGTATACCCTCGACCTACAAGCTGAACACTGAAACTACTGGGATCTGAGCCAGGCTAGACGAGGCTTCTGGATGGGTGGGCTCTGCCTTTCCCCTCCGGAATGACTGGGATCACAGGGTGTTCCTGACTCTCTCTTCCCTGTCTCTTTGGAGACTTTTTTTTTTTTTTTTTTTTTTTTTTTGTAGTGGGAGTGGGGCGGAGGGACAGAGTCTTGCTCTGTTGCCCAGGCTGGAGTGCAGTGGCGTGATTTCGGCTCACTGCAGCCTCTGCCTCCCAGGTTCAAGATATTCTCCTGCCTCAGCCTCCTGAGTAGCTGGGATTACAGGTGTGCACTACCACGCCCAGCTAATTTTTGTATTTTTAGTAGAGATGGGGTTTCACCATGTTGGCCAGACTGGTGTTGAACTCCTGGCCTCAAGTGAGCTGCCTGCCTCAGCCTTCTAAAGTGCTGGGATTAAAGAGGCTGTACCTGGCCTCTCTTTGGAGACTTCTAATGTCTCCAAAATATTCCAAATATTCCAAATATTTCCCTTCCTTCCTGGAATTAGGAAGTAGCTTCAGATGGGGGGGTTCTGGCCGGGTGCGGTGGCTCAAGCCTGTAATCCCCAGCACTTTGGGAGGCCAAGACGGGTGGATCACGAGGTCAGGAGATCGAGACCATCCTGGCTAACACGGTGAAACCCTGTCTCTACTAAAAAATACAAAAAAACTAGCCGGGCGAGGTGGCGGGCGCCTGTAGTCCCAGCTACTCGGGAGGCTGAGGCAGGAGGATGGCGTAAACCCGGGAGGCAGAGCTTGCAGTGAGCTGAGATCCGGCCACTGCACCCCAGCCTGGGTGACAAAGCGAGACTCTGTCTCAAAAAAAAAAAAAAAAAAAAAAAAAAGGATGGGGGGCTTCTATCTGAGCTTAGTTTATATGCTATTGTTCCACCTTTTCTGCCTCCTCCCCCTCCCATGAGCAGCCTGCCGTGCTAACTGCATTGTACTTCTCTCTTTTCCCGTTTCTCTCCCGCAGGAGAGGGCTGAATCCCCCTCATCGTGTCAAGTCAATCTCCATGACAACTTTCACTGAGCCTGAAGTAGTATTCCTGCAATCCCGTGGAAATGAGGTGAGCTGCCACCGATGGAGTGGTGAGAAGGTCGCCCTATCTGCAGGTGGGGCTTTGTCTCAAGATTGTAGGGAAACCTTATGGTTTCATTTTTGGTTGCGTTTCTCTGAATTTTTTCATATGTGTGATTTCTTTCCTTAGGTATATTTGTATATTTACAGAATCTTTATTCTGTTATACAAATCGTGGTTTGTCTAAGCTCCTTTTTCAGGAGTCAGGGGAAGTAGCAATATCTTTGTAGGATGTGGCACCTGAGCCATGGAGGGGTAGAATGATCAGAGCTCCAGAGCATGAGCATTCAGAGTTGACTGGGCCAGCCTCTCTGAGGAAGCTCTCCTGGAGCCAGCTCTGCCGCCTTAAGCCTTGACCACCTGGATTTAAGTGCATATCTTTTACTTGAAAGTGACTTGTAAACCCCTTCCCTAGCTAAATCTGACAATCCGAAGTTGCTATCCTTGGCGTTAGCAGTACCCCTAGCTTATGGGTGATTGGTTTACTTAGAGGGTGTCCTCAAGGGCCTCTGGAGGTGTCCTGGAAGCCAAAGCTCTGAAAGTTGTCCCAGACCCTACCCTTATCGAAATTTAATTCTCCATAATTCTTATGACCCTCTATTTTCCTTTTTCAATACATGTCACAAAATGTGATTATAACTTTAGTTTTATTTATCTAAGACATGACCGCCCCATTGGATTATAAACTCTGCAAGGACAGGAATCATATCTGGTTTGTAGATAGACTCAGATCCTAGCACTGTATTTTTATTTATAATACAGGAGGCAGGAGAATTGCTTAAACCCCGGAGGTGGAGGTTGCAGTGAGCCGAGATCGTACCACTGCACTCCAGCCTGGCGACAGAGTGAGAATCCATCTCAAAAGAAAAAAAAGGAAGTGGTATCTTTTATATTTCCTGCTTTCTGCTCCCACTCCTCTGACACCTTCATTCTTTTAGGTTTGCCGGAAGATTTGGCTGGGTCTATTTGATGCTCGGACATCTTTAGTACCAGATTCCAGGGATCCTCAGAAAGTGAAGGAGTTTCTCCAGGAAAAATATGAGAAGAAGAGATGGTAAGGAGTAGGAAAGAGGTTGCTATGGAAACGTGTTCAAGACATTCTGCATCTGACAGTCCAGTTTCTAGAGTTGAATTTGACCTTCTCACAAAGGCTAGACTTGGGTTGAGTCTGTTCCACTCCCATTCAGTTACAGGTAAAATAAATCTACATGAAAGGACAACTTGTTCTCAGTCACTAACCCTGCAGATTTTATGTCCTCTCTTTTGGAGAGATAATAGACTAATTAGAGTAGGGAGGTAGGCCTGTGGGTGTTCATTTTTATAGCTCAGCTGATCTTGTATATGGAGAGAGATGGCAGGAAGCACACAGCCTATAGTTTTATTCCTTTAACCCATCATTTCATGATTTTTTTTTTTTTTTTTTTTTTTTGAGACCAGGTCTCACTCTGTTGCCCAGGTTAGAGTGCAGTGCCACAGTCACAGCTTACTGCAGCCTCAGCTTCTTGGGGCTCAGGTGATCCTCCTACCTCATCCTCTCCAGTAACTGGTACTACAGGTGTGTGCCACCATGCCTGGCTAATTTTTATATTTTTGGTAGAAATGGGGTTTCACCATGTTGCCCAGGCTAGTCTCAAACTCCTGGGCTCAAGTGATCTGCCCGCCTTGGCCTCCCAAAGTGCTGGGATTACAGGCGTGAGCCACCACGCCCAGCCTTGTTTCATGATTTATATGTACAGTCAGCCCTCTGTATCTGTAGATTCTGCATCCATGGATCCAATCAACCTCACATCAAAAATATTTGGGAAAACAGGCCATGCACGGTGGCTCACTCCTGTAATCCCAGCACTTTGGGAGGCTGAGGTGAGCAGACCACTTGAGGTCAGGAGTTCGAGACCAGCCTGGCCAACATGGTGAAACCCCCGTCCCTACTAAAAATAAAAAAAAAAAATTAGCTGAGTGTGGTGGTGGACACCTGTAATCCCAGCTACTCTTGAGGCTGAGGCAGGAAAATCGCTTGAACCCAGGAGGCGGAGGTTGCAGTGAGCTGAGATTGTGCCATTGCACTCCACCCTGGGCAAAGAGAGAGACTCTGTCTCAAAAAAAAAAAAAAAAAAAAAAGGGCCGGGGGCTGGGGGGAACACAAAAAATAACAATACAACAATAAAAAATAATACAAATAAGGCCAGGCACGGTGGCTCATGCCTGTAATCCCAGCACTTTGGGAGGCCGAGGTGGGTATATCACAGGGTCAGGAGTTCAAGACTAGCCTGGCCAACATGGTGAAACCCCGTCTCCACTAAAAATACAAAAAATTAGCCAGGCATGGTGGTGGCCACCTATAATCCCAGCTACTCGGGAGGCTGAGGCAGAGAACTGCTTGAACCCGGGAGGTGGAGGTTGCAGTGAGCCAAGATGGTTCCACTGTACTCCAGCCTGGGCGACAGAGTGAGACTCTGTCTCAAAAATAATAATAATAATAATAATACAAATAAAAAGCAATACAATATAGCAACTATTTGCATGTCATTTACATTATATTAGGTATTATAAGTAACCTATAGATGATTTAAAGTATATTAGAGGATTACATGTTTGATATGCAAATACTTCACCATTTTATATAAGAGACTTGAGCATCCTGTCCTCTGATTATGGAATTGTCGGGGGATCGTGGAACCAGTTCCCTGGGAATACCATGGGACAACTATATTTTGTCTTTCTGATGAAGGAAACAGCATCTCCATTCTCCCCTACCTTTCCTCTCCCCTGGTATCACTTCTTGTGGGATCTCCAGGGTGTGTACATGTTGGGAGGTAACTGTGAGGTAGAGAAGAGAATGCAGAGAACAAAGAGATTGATGTGGATAAGACCACACTGTGGAGTCCCTCCTAGGGATGTCCTCAGGATTAAGGTGACACTTACCGAGTAGGGGCCACCTACACTGTAGTGGAAGGGAATTGTCTCGGCAGTAGCAGGAGCTGGCAGGATAGAAGTGTGGATTGTCAGCACCTAGAGGATGAGGTGGCAGGCAGCTTTTCTGTGGAACTGAGAAGAAGGAGTCTGAAGAAACACCCAGGAAATAAAAGAGGGGGACCTTTGCCAGGTGTGGTCGCTCATGAACTTTGTAATTCGTGATTCCAGAACTTTGGAGACTAAGGCAGGAGGATCACTTGAGGCCAAGAGGTTGAGACCAGCCTGGGCAACATAGTGAGACCTTGTCTCTACAAATAATTAAAAAATTAGCCAGGCATGGTAGCGTGTACTTGTGGTCCCAGCTACTTGGGAGGCTGAGGCAGGAGGATCACTTGAGCCTGGGTGGTTAAGGCTACGATGAGCCAACATTGCCCCACTGCACTCCAGCCTGGGTGACAGAGCGAGACCCTGTCTCAAAAAAACCAAAAGATGTTCAAGGGGATGCTCAAGATAGGCAGAACTTTGCTAAGTTGCTTGATTGCCTTCATAAAAGGGAATTAGTAGAGAAAAATGAGCATAGATTTTGACTCCTGTAACCTGTGTCTTCCCAAACACCTAAGCTGAGCATGGTCCAAAGTTTTATCCCTCTCTTTACAGCCTAACTATTCTTTCTCAAAGGTATGTCCCCCCAGACCAAGTCAAGGGGCCCGCTTATACCAAAGGCAGTGCCTCCACCCCTGTGCAGGGCTCCATCCCAGAAGGAAAGCCCCTTCGGACACTTCTGGGTGATCCTGCACCGTCTCTCTCAGTTGCTGCCTCCACCTCGAGCCAGGTAACTCTCAGATCTGCTCGTCATGTTTCTGTTGAGATTTGGGAGACAGGAGTGTCAGTTTCCTGAATCAGATTCCCCCGACTTAGCAGACAACAGTGCAGGAGCTGTGAGTTGGTTCTCAGTCCTGCTGTTAACCCGTATCTTGTATTTGTCACTTCTGGACCTCCTATCTTTTGGAAGTCAGAACCCAACAGGAAGTGGTATTTAGGGAAGTCAGAGTATCAGCTCCAAACCTGAGCATTCCATCAAAGAAACACAGAAGGGGCTGGGATATGGTGTCCAATACCTGGGAAAGTTGAGGAGTAACAGCCATGGGGGCAGTGTTGGGCAACATTCCTGTATATCTCAGGGTTACCTTGGCTCATGTGCTGTAAAATGTGTGGTTCTTGGAGCAGGTGTACTGAGAAGACGATGATATGAGCTGTAAGAGGGCCTAAGGCAGCTGCTGCCCAGGAAACTTTTAGGTTGAGGGCAGTTACTCACTGTCTTCTCTCTCCATCTGCCTATCTGAGGGCAACCTGGGGAGCCAGAGGAGGGCCTGAGGCATGTCTGGGATTCTAAGGGCTGTATGCAATTCCTTCTCCTCCAAGCCCGTCAGTCAGTCTCACGCTCGGACATCCCAGGCCCGGAGCACTCAGCCACCTCCCCACTCCTCTGTCAAAAAAGCCAGTACTGACCTGCTGGCTGACATTGGTGGAGACCCCTTTGCTGCACCCCAGACGGCACCAGCTTTTGCTGCATTCCCTGCCTTTGGGGGTAAGTGAGTTTTGGTATGGGACCCTCCCTACAGCATATATACTTACAACATGAGAGATACAGTCCCTGGAGGTGACCATGGCTCTAGATCTTCTCATGCAAACAAATGTGAAGGTCACTCTGAAGCAGCAAGGCTGGGAGGATTGGGGTCAAATAAGTACAGCCAGGATTATGTTTGGGAGTTTGATCCTAAAACATTACAGTTGAGGGCTCCTAGCACTTCCTTTTAGAACACTGGAAATAGCCTTTTTTACTGTTTTCTCTCTCTTAAAATGGGAGGACGGGGATTATCATGTGTTCCATTTCACTAAAGATTATTCTTCCCCCAAATCAGCAATAGCCAGTAGAGGGTTGAGTAGCGTAGAATCTGTTTTCCTTTTTTAAAAATTTTCAAGCCGGACACAGTGGCTCACACCTGTAATCCTATCATTTGAGAGGCCGAGGCAGGTGGATCACCTGAGGTCAGGAGTTCAAGACCAGCCAGGCCAACATGGTGAAACCCCGTCTCTACTAAAAAGAAAAAAGAAAAAATTAGCCAAGTGTGGTGGCACGTGCCTGTGGTCCCAGCTACTCGGGAGGCTGAGGCAGGAGAATTGTTTGAACCTGGGAGGCGGAGGTTGCAGTGAGCTGCAATTGCGCCACTGCACTTCAGCCTAGGTGACAGAGTGAGACTCCGTCTCAAAAAAAAAAAAAAAATTCAAGCTCCTTCCTCCATGAAAAAAAATTTTCATGCCCCAAACTAGGCCCTGACAAACATGTTAATGCCTCATGGAGTAAGGATAGAAGAGGGCAGGGAGTGAACCTGGAGGCCCTGGGTGCCCCTGTCCCCCTGTGTGGGTCTGGCTCTTGGCCCCAGGCCCCACCCGTTTCCCTCTGAAGAGGACCCTGTGGAAAGGCAGATGTCCTATAAGAGTGGCCTTTGGCCTTTAGAATTAGTAGATATATTACATAGATAAGCATATACATTTTCTTTTCTTTTTCTGTTTTTGTTTTTGTTTTGAGTCAGAGTCTCATTCTGTCACCCAGGCTAGAGTAGAGTGGCACAATCTCGGCTTACTGCAACCTCCACCTCCCAGGTTTAAGCAATTCTCATGCCTCAGCCTCCCAGGTAGCTGGGATTACAGGCATGTACCACCACGGCCAGCTAATTTTTATATTTTTAGTAGAGAGAGGGTTTTACCATGTTGGCCAGGCTGGTCTTGAACGTCTGACCTCAACTGATCTGCCCGCCTCGGCCTCCCAAAGTGCTGGGATTACAGGCGTGAGCTACCACACCCGAGAATTTTCTGTATAACCTTTATGTTTCTTCCACCTACAGGTCAGACACCTTCCCACGGGGGCTTTGCCAACTTTGATGCCTTCAGCAGTGGCCCCAGCCCTTCTGTGTTCGGAAGCCTCCCTCCAGCTGGTCAAGCCCCGTTCCAGTCCCAGCCAACTCCTGCGGGTAAACTCTGCCCCACTGGCTTCCTTTCTCTTCCTACCGTGTCCATTTGTTCATGTCCATAAATCAGCCTTCATTCATATCCTCACTATCCTAAAGAGCAAAGCAGCAAAGCACAAAGAGAAGCAGCTCCAGGAGAGGATGAGCGTGTCTGACACATTCTTGTCAGGGAGAGGGGGCTCTACTGTTCTGCTTTTTCATGAAAGGAAAAATGACTAAGATTGCAGCAGGAGCTGTGTGGGTTATACACTAGGAAACTTTTCACTAGGAAGTATGGAAGACCTGAGTCCTACACGGATGTGACCTTTTTCTTTTTTTTTTTTTTTTGAGACGGAGTCTCACTCTGTCGCCCAGGCTGGAGTGCAGTGGCCGGATCTCAGCTCACTGAAAGCTCCGCCTCCCGGGTTTACGCCATTCTCCTGCCTCAGACTCCCGAGTAGCTGGGACTACAGGCGCCCGCCACCTCGCCCGGCTAGTTTTTTGTATTTTTTAGTAGAGACGGGGTTTCACCGTGTTAGCCAGGATGGTCTCGATCTCCTGACCTCGTGATCCGCCCGTCTCGGCCTCCCAAAGTGCTGGGATTACAGGCTTGAGCCACCGCGCCCGGCCCGACCTTTTTCTTTAAGGTGCTCTTGTCTGCACAGTACACTGTCCCAAAGGGTCAAGGGTCAAGGTAGTCTCCAGAAGTCCTCATCCATCCCACTAAGACCAAAGGCCTGTAAACTCTACGTTGCTGCCAGCCACAATGGCTCATGCCTGTAATCCTAACACTCTGGGAGGCTGAGGTGGGAGGATCACTTGAACCCAGGAGTGTGAGGCTGCAGTGAGTGATTACTGTGTCACTGCACTCCAGCCTGGGTGACAGAGTGAGACCCTGTCTCAAAACAAATAAACATACAAAACCAAAAAACGATGCTGTTTAGCCATTGCAAGAGACTCTTCAGGCCTTCTTAAAGCATTGTGCTCCTTCCTAAGCTCTAGATGTCGAGTCTTCATAGCCTTTGGGTGCCTTCTGCCTTTGGACATCCTGGACAATGGGAGGGCAGCTGCAGTGCTCGCTGTCAGGCCCAGATGTCTGGGGAAAAGCCAGTGACATACACTCTTTCTTTTTCCCTTCCTCTACCCATCCTTCTCTTCGCCACCCTCACTGCCAGCCAGTCGGATGCTAACTGAAAGTTACAGCTTTGGTAAGTTATTCTCCCCACCCCAGAGCCTACCCAAGCGCCTCTGATCATAGAGTTCTGAGGGCTGGAAAGAACCCTTAAAATTTGGTCATTTGACAGATAAGGCAGTTAAGCAATTTCCCTAGTCATGCAGGCCACAGAGTGACCAAGCTGAGACCAGAGCCCAGACTTCTTGACTCATGCTGTGCCCACAGCCTTCTCACTGTGCCACTGTGAGCTGATTAGCTGCTTTTGTTTCTATTTTATCATTTTGGAGGGCGACAAGAAGAAACATATATTGATAAAAGTTGGCTGGGTATGGTGGTTCACACCTGTGATCCCAGCACTTTGGGAGGTCCAGGTGGGCAGATCACCTGAGGTCAGGAGTTCGAGATCAGCCTGGCCAACATGGTGAAACACCATCTCTACTCAAAATACAAAAATTAGCTGGGCGTGGTGGCAGGCGCCTGTAATCCCAGCTACTCGGGGGACTGAGGCAGGGGAATCACTTGAACCTGGGAGGCAGAGGCTGCGGCGAGCTGAGATCATGCCACTGCACTCCAGCCCGAGTGGCAGGGTAAGACTCTGTCTCAAAAAAAAAAAAAAAAAAAAGTTCACAAAGAGGTTCTCAAAACCATGTACTTAAAATAACTGACCTCATACCGGTGAGATTCACGAAGCAAAAACTATTAGACACAATCAGAATTTAATAAGCCAAAGGAGTAGGAGACTATAATTTGTATTTTGGTAGACTATAATTTGTACAATGCTTTCCCACATGACTAGCAGACAAGAAAGAAAGAAACTAGGAAACAAAATCTCCATAAATTCTAACAAAGAGAAATCACATAGGTCACATTCTAGTTTTTGTTGTTGTTTTTTGTTTTTTTGTTTGTGTGTTTTTTGAGACAGAGTCTTACTCTGTCGCCCAGGCTAGAGTGCAATGGCGCAATCTCATTCAAGCGATTCTCCTGCCTCAGCCTCCTGAGTAGCAGGATTACAGGCACATGCCACCGTGCCCGGCTAATTTTTGTATTTTTAGTAGAGATGGAGTTTCATTCACTATGTTGGCCAGGCCAGTCTCAATCTCCTGACCTCAAGTGATCCGCCTGCCTTGGCATCCCAAAATTCTGTGATTACAGGCATGGGCCACCATGCGTGGCCATAGGTCACATTCTGTATGATAAAAGATGACATAAACAAAGCTTAAAGGCATGAAACAGATGGAGAGACGATACAACATAGAAAACAGATGGAAGTTAGTATCTATAAAGTATTTTTAAAATTCCTGCAAATACGAAAATGGAATAATGGACAAGAGATACAAGCAGGTAACACCCAGAAAAGAAATATGAAAATAGGCCAGGCGTGGTGGCTCATGCCTATAATCCCAGCAGTATGGGAAGCTGAGGCAGGTGGATCACTCTGAGGTCAGGAGTTTGAGAACAGCCTTGCCAACATGGTGAAACCCCATCTCTGCTAAAAATACAAAAATTAGCCGGGCGTGGTGGCAGGCGCCTGTAATCGCAGCTACTTGGGAGGCTGAGGCAGGAGAATCGCTTGAACCTGGGAGGCGGAGGTTGCAGTGAGCAGAGATCGCACTATTGCCCTCCAGCCTGGGCGACAAGAATGAGACTTGGTCTCAAAAAAAAAAAAAAAAAGAAAATATCCTCAACCTAACTAATCAGAGAAATGCAAACTAGGATAAGATAGTTTTGCACATCATATTGGCAAAATTTTTAGATTGATAATGGCCAGTATCATGTGGGGAAAAGGACCTTCTTGTTCGCTGTTGGCAGAAATTGTACATTGGTGCAGGAATATTCAATTTAGTAAGAAAGGTGTGCTCCCAGGAATGGGAGCACTCGAGGAAACAGCCTATATAAAGTTGTTATAGATGTGTCCCTTCTGAAATGCCTTCCCAGTACAATTGATTGCTCTAAAGACAAGAGTTTTTGGGGCGGACTCAGGGAGAAGGAAGGGCTCAGCCCCACGGATGTTCCAAGCATTAAACCTTTTGTCCACTATCTGGCTGTCTCAAAAAGCAGTCAATCACTGGGCGCGGTGGCTTATACCTGTAATCCCAGCACTTTGGGAGGCTGAGGGGGTGCATCATTTGAGGTTAGAAGTTTGAAACCAGCCTGGCCTACATGGTGAAAACCCCCTCTACCAAAATACAAAAATTGGTCGGGCGTGCTGGTGCGTGCCCATAGTTCCAGCTACTGGGGAGGCTAAGGCAGGAAGATTGCTTGAACCGGGGAGGCTGAGGTAGCAGTGAGCTGAGATTGTGCCTCTGCACTCCAGCCTGGGTGACAGAGCAAGACTCTGTCTCAAACAAAACAAAACAAAACCGTCAAATTACAGCCAAACCCAGAGCCAAGGAACATTTCCGAGGATTCTGCCATTGTTGGGCACCTTCATGCACTATGTCCATGAGGAAAGAAAGAGCCTCCCTTTGCAGGAAACTGGCTCAACTTGGCCCAGATCTAATGCTGATAATTGGCAGAACCACTTCCCACTACACCATGATCATGCAGGTGTTCCTGTGAGTGTGATTTAGCTATTGGGTGTGAACTGAGAGGAGATTTTGAGAGGTGGGTGTCTCTTCTGACAAGCCTGCTTTTATTTTTATATTTCTGAGGGGGAGTATGGAGAGAGGGGAGGTTTTCAAAACTGCTTCTCTGAAACTGCGATAAGGCATGGTAGAAATCTAGCTGCATGGCATAAGAAGCGCATGAAGGCCGGGTGTGGTGGCTCATGCCTGTAATCCCATCACTTTGGGAGGCTAAGATGGGCGGATAACCTGAGCTCATGAGTTCGAGACCAGCCTGGGAAACATGGCAAAACTTCATCTCTACCAAAACTACAAATAATTAGCTGGGAATGGTGGTATGCGCCTATAGTCCCAGCTACTCAGGAGGCTAAGGTGGGAGAATCAGCTGAGCCCTGAAGGTCGAGGCTTCAGTGAGCTGAGATTGTGCTACTGCACTCCAGTCTGGGCAACTGGAATGAAACCCTGCCTCAAAAAAAAAAAAAAAAAGTACATGAAATGAAAAGCAAACAGGAGCGCAGGTGTTTCTTGGGCCACCGCCTCCTTTATGAGAATGCACTCTGTGCAAAGGGCCAACCCCACCTAGGCTAGGGATGGTTCTGCCCCCTAGTGTTCACAGGGAGGCACAGCATGGCCTGCAGCCTCTCTCCCAGCTTGGTCCTCACTGGGGTGAGCTCCTGGAACATGAAGGACCACAGTAGTACAAAGAATCAGCCATCCGAGGAGAGGGAGCCATGCTCGCGTGGAAATTCCACACACTGTACTTGGAGGCAGGCAGACAGGGAAAGGTCTCGACTGGAAGAGTCAGTAGAGGATCCAACACCATGCTGCTGGCTTTTTTTAAAAACAGTCTCGCCCTATTGCCTAGGCTGGAGTGCAGTGGCTTGATCTTGGCTCACTGCAATCTTACTCTTTCAGGTTCAAGTGATTCTGGTGCCTCAGCCTCCCATGTAGCTGGGATTACAGGTATGCACCCCCATGCCCAGCTTATTTTTGTGCTTTTAGTAGAGACAGGGTTTTGCCATGTTGGCCAGGCTTGTCTTGAACTCCTGACCTCAAGGGATCTGCTTGCCTCAGCCTCCCAAAGTACAGGGATTACAGGTGTGAGCCACTGGGCCCGACCCCAGCCAGCTGGCTTTCTAGCCTGCCTAACAGTCTGTGGATTAGAAAGGATTGATGACCAAGTAAGCACAGTGGCATTGTAGCCTTTCCCAGGAGGAAGCTGGCAGCCAGCACTCGTTCATCTAGAAAGCCCAGACATTTAGGAAGGAGGTGGCAAAGGAGAGCACTGTCTTACAAGTGCCGACACTCAGTGAGAGGGAGCGGGGCTTCAGGACCTGGCAGCAAGTAGGCACTGGGCACTTCGTCTTCCCTGCTAGATTCTCAACTTCTCCAACTTAAGGCCCGGGTCGCTGTTATTTATGCATAGTGCCTAGCATGTAGAAGATCTCCCTCTTTTTTTTTTTTTTGAGATGGAATCTTGCTCTGTCGCCCAGGCTGGAGTGCAGTGGCGCAATCTCGGCTCATTGCAAGCTCCGCCTCCTGGGTTCACACCATTCTCCTGCCTCAGCCTCCTGGGTAGCTGGAACTACAGGCCCCCGCCACCACATCCGGCTAATTTTTTTTTTTTGAGACGGAGTCTCGCTGTGTCGCCCAGGCTGGAGTGCAGTGGCCGGATCTCAGCTCACTGCAAGCTCCGCCTCCCAGGTTTACACCATTCTCCTGCCTCAGCCTCCCGAGTAGCTGGGACTACATTAGCTGGGACTACAGGCACCCGCCACCTCGCCCGGCTAGGTTTTTGTATTTTTTAGTAGAGACGGGGTTTCACCGTGTTAGCCAGGATGGTCTTGATCTCCTGACCTCGTGATCCGCCCGTCTTGGCCTCCCAAAGTGCTGGGATTACAGGCTTGAACCACGGCGCCCAGCCGGCTAATTTTTTTTTTTTGTATTTTTAGTAGAGACGGGGTTTCACCGTGTTAGCCAGGATGGTCTCGATCTCCTGACCTCATGATCCGCCCACCTTGGCCTCCCAAAGTGTTAGGATTACAGGCGTGAGCCACCACACCCAGCCAGATCTCCTTTTTTTTTTTTTTTTTTTTTTTTGAGATGGAGTCTCACTCTGTCGCCCAGGCTGGAGTAGTGCAATGGCCGGATCTCAGCTCACTGCAAGCTCCGCCTCCCGGGTTTACGCCATTCTCCTGCCTCAGCCTCCTGAATAGCGGGGACTACAGGCGCCAGCCACCTCGCCTGGCTAGTTTTTTGTATTTTTTAGTAGAGACAGGTTTCACCATGTTATCCAGGATGGTGTCGATCTCCTGACCTCGTGATCCGCCCGTCTTGGCCTCCCAAAGTGCTGGGATTACAGGCTTGAGCCACCGCGCCCGGCCTCCCTTTTTTTTTTTTTTTTTTTTGAAACGGAGTTTTGCTCTTGCTGCCTAGGCTGGGGTGCAATGGTATTTTCTCAGCTCACTGCAACCTCTGCTTCCCGGGTTGGAGTGATTCTCCTGCCTCAGCCTCTGAAGTAGCTGAGATTACAGGCGCCGGCCACCATGCCCAGCTAATTTTTGTATTTTTAGTAGAGACGGTTTCACCATGTTGCCAAGGGTGGTCTCGAACTCCTGACCTCAAGTAATCTCTCCTCAGCCTCTGAAAGTATTGGGATTATAGGCACGAACCACCGCGTCCTGTCAATAAAGCCTTTTTCCATCTGGACTCTTCTTTTACATTCACAGCAGCCCAGTGTGGTCAATAGGGTCCCAAGATAGAGAGGAGACTTTGATGCGCAAAGAGGAGGCTCTCTTAAAATGACAGGGACTCCACCTCTTTCCCTGAGACAAGATTGCCTGGAATTTCCAGGACTCTTGGCCCTCGGCTGTTTTGTAAGATGTCCATGTGGGCCTTGCCCTCTGTGCTTTTTCTTTTTGGCTGTGAAGAGGAGGGAGGGCAGGAGAACCCGGCAGCGGGGCTGGCGCCATGAGCAGAGCGTCCAGGCTCAGGGCATTGGGGCGGCCTCCTGAGAGGCAGCAGCTACATGGGGAAGAGAGAGTGCTTACGGCTGGAGGCTGCACAGGCCAGGAGCCTCCTGAGTGTTATGGGACTTACTGTCCTCCATGGTGCCTCTGCCTGCCCCTCCCTGCCACGTTCTGATAAATGGAAAGGCGGGTTTGAGGAAAGGACAGGCTTTTCCATCTCTTGAGGGAAAAGTGGGACATGAAAGCCAAACGGGAGCAGGAGGAGAACAGCCTGACCCAGGGACGAGCTGCTTTTCTCTCCGCAGCGCAGCTTTGAGCGCAGGGGACATGGAGAAGGACTGGGCTGTCACCTTGCCCAGAACTCTTGGTGGGAGACAAGACCTCCTGAACTGGGTGGTCCCGGGGAAAATGGGCTGGCTCAGAGAACCCAGTGGGCGCCTGTCATGCCACGACTCCAATCCATCACCACCGCCATCTCCATCTCCTCTCCTGCCCCTCCTGCTCTGTCTCACCTCAGCTCTCCCTGTTGTATTTTCCACAACTGCCCAGGGAGCAGCCAGGGGACTCCATTTGGTGCCGCTCCGCTGGCACCCACCAGTCAGCCAAACAGCCTCACAGACGTGGGCAGCTTCCTGGGACCCGGGGTGCCCACTGCAGGTGTTCCTAGCAGGTAGGTATGGACAGTGGGCAGTCTGCTCTAGGGCAGGAGAGCCACCCGAAGCCTGGCCTTGCTCCTCCCAGCCCCATCGGCATCTCCTGGCGGTTCTCCCTTCCCCTCCTCTCCCTCACTCACCCTGAAGAGCAAGGTGGGTCGGCATCTCCTGGCCCCTCACTCAGGTTTGATTGGCCCTGGCAGCTGTGCATGACTTCTTTCTCCCCGTGTCACAGCCTTTTCGGGATGGCTGGCCAGGTCCCCCCACTCCAGTCTGTCACGATGGGCAGCAGCAGCAGCACAGGGCTGGCCTTTGGAGGTGAGTCCTGCCTGTGGAGACCCAGGGGAGGGGACTCTGGACAGGGTGGGAAGGGGATAGATTGAGAGGAATGCTTAGGCATCACAGGATGAAGCAAGTGAGAAAAAAAGTAACCATCTCTCTCTCCCTCTGCTCCCCATTCCACCTGGGCAGCCTTCACCAACCCTTTTGCAGCTCCTGCCGCCCAGCCCCCGCTGCCTTCCACCAACCCATTCCAGCCCAATGGCTTGGCGCCAGGTAAGCCTCCAGCACAGTCCCTTGTCCTGACCGTCTGAGACTCCCAGGGCTCACATTACCCTACAGTCTCTCACTTAACCCTTCGTCTCATGCTGTCGGGAGAAGCAGACAGCCTGGTTCTTCCCCTGCCCACACGGTGCCAGGCCACCTAGCACCCAGGTCACAGAGCCAGAGTTTAGAATTAGAAGCACACAGACAACTATTTACCAGAGACCGCACTGAAGACTGTTTTAAAGTTGACCAACAGTGGCAACGATTCTCCTGTCTCCAGCCCTCGGCAGTGTCCCTTTGGGCACCCAGCCCCAGTCTCTTCTGTGCCCCGAAGATTAAGCCACCTGAAACACTCACGCTGTTCCCTGCTTCCATCAGTTCCAGGCCTGTGGTCTCCTCTCACCGCAGCCCTCCCCAGCCTCTGCTGCTCTCCCTTCAGACTCATGCTGGCTGAAGCCTCGAGGCCGGGGAGAGAGGAATAAGAGTGAACGCAGCAGAGCTGTGTGGTGGGCCCATTGCTGAGGGTTTCATGGCCCTGATTTAATCTTCACAGCAGCCCTAGGAGACGGACTGTCCCCATTTTAGAGATGAGAGAACTAAGGCACAGACAGCATTAGAAGTCTGCACCGTTTTTGCAGTTCAGCAGGTAGTGGGAGGCTAGCCCAGTCCTGCACCATGCCCGTGCCTGGAACCACTATGCCCTCCCTGCCACGCACCCCTGGGCAGGGAGAGGGCAGGGTTGTTTGGTGGTGTGAGAAGCAGAAGAGTTCCATGGCTGGTTCAGGGTATTTCCGCTGGGTCCCTCGCTTCTCATGTCAGGGAAAAACTATATCCCATTTTCCCATCTTGGAGGGACTTAGGAAAAACAGTTCTCCAGCCCACCTTCCAGAAGTTCACCTGAACCTCTCGGCTCTCACTTCATAGGGCCAGGCTTTGGGATGAGCAGTGCTGGGCCTGGCTTCCCCCAAGCAGTGCCACCCACTGGGGCCTTCGCCAGCTCCTTCCCAGCACCGCTGTTCCCCCCGCAGACCCCGCTGGCTCAGCAGCAGAATGGTAAGAGCTGCAAATGGACAACCCCTTTCACCCCGTCCAGTCTCTGCATAGAGATCAGTTAGTTGTCCCTCCCACCTCATCAGAGCCCATGCAGTGCCGTTTCTGACCAGCAGGGGGGGAACAGGGAAGCGCCAGACCCGCCCGGGTACTTCCACTGCTCCCTTCCCTTACTCCCCCAGTTTAGGAGGGCCTCCCTTGCTGTCTGCCTGCAGGAAGGTGGGCTGGTGTCAGCTGAGTGACTGCTCTCGCCCCCCAGGCTCTTCCTTCGGGGACTTAGGATCAGCCAAGTTGGGGCAGAGGCCACTGAGCCAGCCAGTTGGGATCTCCACCAACCCCTTCATGGTGAGTACCCCAGCAGGGGTGCTGTGGTACGGTGAGTGGGCTTTCCCTCTGGGACAATCCTTCCAGAAGAGGCTGATGTGAGGTGGCCCCTGCGCCCCTTCCTCGTGAAGGTCTGCGTTGTCCAAGCCAGGGCTGAGCTTGGGCCTCAGCTCTTCTGGGCATTGGCATCTCCCATGCCGTTCCATCCCTGTCCTTGGCTTCCTTCTCCCTCACTTTCCTTTTTTTTTTTTTTTTTTTTGGAGACAGTCTTGCTCTGTCTCCCAGGCTTGACTTCAGTGGCCCAATCTCGGCTCACTGCAACTTCCACTTCCTAAGTTCAAGCAATTCTCCTGCCTCAGCCTCCCGAGTAGCAGGGACTACAGGTGTGCACCACCACACCTGGCTAATTTTTGTATTTTTAGTAGAGATAGGGTTTTCCCATGGTGGCCAGGCTGGTCTTGAACTCCTGACCTCAGGTGATCAGCCCACCTCAGCCTGCCAAAGTGCTGGGATTACAGGTATGAGCCACCATGCCTGGCCTCTTCTCCCTCACTTTCCCACTGCCCTCAGCATAGCGATTTTTCAGGAGAAAGGACTCCTGGCTGCCTTTCTTCTAAGCTTCCAGCTCCTCTCCCCTAACTGGAAAATGTGTTGTTCTTTCTTTCCAGACTGGACCTTCATCAAGCCCATTCGCCTCCAAGCCTCCAACCACCAACCCCTTCTTGTAGCACTGTGTTTTTGGGGGGCCTCTTCCCTGCCTTCTGGGGCCCTCTGCTCCCTAGAGCTCTGGTGACCACTTACCTGTGGGCGTTTCTATGGGCCTTGGGGATGGTGGAGGTGCTAATGCTTTGCTTGGGGCCTATACGTGAAAGGTGACTGTCCTCAGATTCCACAAAGCCTCTGCTCCCCTCCCTCGTCCCACCCCCACCCAGGCAGGAAGCCCAGGAGGAGTGCGGGCAGGGCCTGGCCTGGAGGAGTGATGGTTGAGGGGAGGGATTTTTTTCAAATGATCAGTTAGGACAGCCCCCTGCTCCCCTGCTCTCACTGCACAGTGCTCCCCCACTCCCAGCCCTGCGGGTGGAGGACATTGCGAGCACAGACTGGCCAGCCTTCCCCCATGGGAACAGCTCTTCCCTTGGCCCAGCTCGCCAGCGCTGTGCTCCTCGTGGATGGGAGTGCAGTGGGGAAGGTAGGGGAAACACGAGGCACAGTGTTGACGGGGCAGTGACCAGACAGTCCCGGGAGCCAGAAGGCCCAGGTGGCCCAAGTGCTCTTGGTGGCCCAGCTTGGCCAGCACATACTTTCCTCCTGCAGCATCCCCTGCTGAAGGGGTCCCCCATTGTTTTGCTTTCCCAGCGCCCAGGATGAGCGGTTTACCTTTGAGCTCACCCGGGCCCAGCTCCTGTCAAGCACTTTAGTTAGCTGTTGGTGTCATGTTTGGATACCAGTGTTTTATATTTATACATAGAGAGGATTTTCTAATATAGCCTATTATATATAAATAGATCTATCTATATGCACATACATATATACACACACCCAGCCGATCTCCCGCTCCCAGACTGCTCTCATATGTGGGGAATGGGATGAATCCCCAACTGTGCCTCGACCATCAAAGCCGGAGCTCCAGGGCTGGAGGGGGGCAGCTATGTGTCCTGACCCCCACCATCCCCAGAGCCTGGGTTTTCCAGGGAAAGGCTTTGTGCAATTGCCTGGTCTTTTTTTTTTTTTCTCCATGTGCCTCCCTATCCCCAAATCTCTGCACCAAAGCTCATTGCAGGCAGTGTTAGAAAAGAACTGCATTTGAATGAAAGAGAAAATGGCTCTCGTGGTTTTGCTTCAGGCCACTTTGAAGGGTTGCAGGTCAGTCGGCATGACTGATCCTTGACCTGGCTCTGCTGGGCTGGACTGCCTGGGCCAGTGATGATGCTGCCATTGGCCAGAGACAGGGCACAGCTGGTCCCTGTCTAAACAAGGGTCCTGCATTAGCAACGAGAAGCAGCGTGGCGGGAGAGGGGCCGCCACTGCCGGGGACTGGAGTTTGTTTGATGTGAGGGGAATGCCCACTTGGGGTCAGGGTGGGCAAAGGAGGTTGGTGCCAACGTGGAGGTGGAAGTAGGCCCCTCCTGGGTCTGGGACATTCTCTGCCCCAGGCTCTTTCCACCTGGGG
Source organism: Chlorocebus sabaeus (assembly GCF_047675955.1). Taxonomy (NCBI): domain Eukaryota; kingdom Metazoa; phylum Chordata; class Mammalia; order Primates; family Cercopithecidae; genus Chlorocebus; species Chlorocebus sabaeus. Next base: position 12,175,170 of record NC_132931.1, on the reverse strand, counting down.
ATGTTGTGGCAACAGCCGTGGTGTCTGGGCTATTTGTGTGGTGACAAGACAGACCTGGTCAGGGGGTGGGTGGCAAACACCTCACCTGGCTGGGCAGAGGCCGCCTTGCTGTTTGGCCCAAGGACAGGAGAGGCCCCTCCCTTTCCACCATTGCCCTGGCCCCGTGGCCGTTCATTCTTGGGGTTTGTCTGGGTCTTCCACAGAGAGCAGCAAAGAGATATGGGAATTGGGTGATTGGTGTATTTACTTTGAAGATTTTTCTGGAAATACCTCTAGCTGCTGCTATTTTCTAGGCCAGGCTTGGCATCCCTGTCTTTTCCAAAAATCAGGACCCATCTTTTCTGTTCCTGTTCTTCTGCCAGCCTCTGCCCTCCTTCTGTCTCCTGGGTAGTCTCCTGCTTCGCTCCCTGACCTTTGCTTGTTCCATCTCTTCTCTTTCTCCCCTCTTCGCCACCCTAGATTATTTCTGTGTCCCTCTACCTAATACTCTTACCAGTTCTTTCCTTTCTGCTTAGAGCTGGAGGGAGGGCAGCTGGAATCTGTTATGGTGTATTAGGGGGAGGAGCCTTTCTGTTCTTCCCCCACCAGCTTCCATCACCCTTGCCTTATGCCAGGAGCATCGAGGTTTGGAACTGAGGCTAAACCGAAGGGCTTTCCCCCGCTTCTGTCACCCCATACTGTGTCCCGGCGTCTCTTCACTGTCTGGGTCCAGACCTGGGTCCTCCCTGCAGACTCCCCTCCAGCCCACAAGGACTCCAGCCTGCTCGCTGGCCAGAACTAGATGAGCAGTAAGAAGTTAACGCCAGGTCAGCCTCAGGCCCCAGGGTTCTCTGGGCACAGGCTGACACTAGGAGCTGCACTCCTTGGCTGGGGACAGCCTCAGCAGCTCAGGCTCCAGCACAATGAGCCACCTCTCCTGGAGAGTAGCAAAGAATGGAGAAAGGCCTGGCCTGAGAGGAAATGGAGAAAACATTGCCTGGTAGCTGCAGATTCAAACCCACTGCACACACCACGGGGCTACAGTGACTTGCCTGGGCTCACACCAGTCTTCTGACCGTGCTCTGCTGACAGCAGTCCTCTAGCATGGCCCCAGCATTCAGCCGGTCACCTGTGGGCCATCCCCATGTGTGAGGAAGCAGGAGTCAGCCCCCAAGTGTCTCCACTTTGGAGCTTGCAGGTCAGACCTGCGGGCCAGGAGATGGGAGCAGGGCTGAGGGTAGGGGCTGAAGGTGTGGCTCTGTCCCTGTGTTGCCTTCCACAGAGGGGCAAGGCCTCAGGCTGAGGAAGGAAGGAAGGGCACGCTGGAACAGCCTAGTCTCTTCCCTGTGGATTCCCCCAACTCCATAACATTCCTCCATAGGGGCTGAGAACGCAGTGCCCCGTCCCTGACGGATGAAAAGTGTACCCTTCAGGTCGGGAGAGGCGGAGCTGAGGTTCTGCCACTTCCTGTCCCTGGGGAGCCACTCAAGTTACCAGGGCTACCCGGCTGAAATAAATATTTTCAGGGTAGGGCCAAGGGCAGTGTGTTGCCAAGGCAACTGATGTAGGCCAGTTGCGTGACTCCAGGCTTGTCCTGGTACTCAGTGGGTCCGATCACCTGGCACTGATCACCTGGCATTGATCAGCACCCACCCCACCCCTGAGGCTTGCCCAGACACCAGACCCTCAGATCCCTGCTCTTCCTGCCTTTCCTGCCCATGCATCACCTAGCACCCAAGGTTCAGTGACAGGGTGGTTTGGAGCTGGTCACTGTCATAGCAGCTGTGATTTCACAAGGAAGGGTGCTGCAGGGGGACCTGGTTGATGGGGAATGGGAAGGGGAGGGTATAAAGAGATCTTCCTCAGGTATCTTCAAGCCTCAGGGAGTAAAAAAGGCTCCTGGGCCAGGAGTGCAGCAGGGACAGGGGCCCTTTGGTGGCCTCCTTGAGGCAGTAGCAGGACTGGGCGGGGGAGGGGCATGCACATGTCTTTTGTGACCCTGCCCCTTTGCACATGGTGCCTGTATCAAGGCCCTTGGCCATGTGGGGCTATGGCCTTGAACACAGTCCAGTTTTGCTGGCCATTTACGGAGCCATCGCCTCTCTGTGGCCAACACCTACCACTGGGCAGTTGCCAAGCCCCGCCCCGCGCCCCCCCACCCACCGCCCCACACCACACCACCTGTGCTGCGAGCCTCTCCTGCACCCCAGTGGGGCTTTGGCTTACCAGGGGTCACCTGGAACAAGCCCTGGGTCCCACCTGCATGCTGGCTGGGTGCTGGTTGGTTCCCTGCGTCTCCCTCTCAGTGTGACCTTGGAATAGGTGTGCAAGGACCCCAGCTCCATGTACATGGCACTTGTCTCCCATATTCCCACTCACGTGGGGCCCCTTCCCCAGGAAGCAGGAAGCATGGCGGGAAGCCCTGCCCGCCCTGCTCAGGCTGCCCTGGCCCTTGCACTAGGTCTGGGTCCTTGCTTCTGTTCTCTTGTTATGTCTTTGTCATCTCTTGTCCCTTCCCTGAGGGAGCTCCTCCCTGAACGCCATCTTTATGGGGGCTGCACGTTGGCCTCTCCTCCCTGACTCTCAGCTTCCCCCTTTAGGCACCTTAGTCGCCTTGGGTGATATCTCAGGGTCCTCTAAGTTCCCACCAGGTGTCACCTGCTGGTTTGTCTTGTGCACCTTCACCCCCATCCCCCTGGGGGGGGGGCGGTCAGTGGTCCTTGGATCAGAACTGAGTGCAAAAATGTCCAGTCCCCAGCCCAATTGCAATTTTTTCAAGAAGCAAAGGGTACCTCCACCAGGAAGTCCACACATCCATGGTCAGAGCCTTCAGGTGGTCCTGGGGTGGCATTTTTGGGCAATGGTGGTGAGGAGGGGCCCAGAGCAATGGGGCAGCCCGAGGGGGTCTTCCTGAGAGATGGCCTCTTCCTCTGAGGTCTCCTTCAGTGGCCACCTGACTGGGTTCCAGTGGGTATGGTCTGTGCACAGGGAATACCCCCTGAACCTACTTATTCCAAGTCACCTCCTATCACCCCAAACCCTCAAGAAACTGAATCTCCAGCTCAGAAATAATCCAGCGTAGTGTTCAGTGACGGTGGCTCCTTGGGTTACTTGGAAGGGCACAAAACCACTCCTGGATGGGAATGGGTTACACACAGGAAGGACACCTATAGGCCGAGGGGGGCGCGGCAGGAGCCGGCAGGGTGCGTGGAGGCCCCGCTCCACCGCCCTCTAATCGCCAGCGCCACCACCGCTGCCACAAGTCCGATCACACTGGCCTCACACGGAGGCTTTCTCGGTTGCCCGGACGACGTGTCCGGACCGCAGTCAGCTGATCGGTAGAGACGCCCCCACGCTCCCTGCCCCTGTAAAGGCTCAGTCTTGGGGTCGAGGCCGCCTCTCTTGGACTTCCCTACTCAAATTCCAGCGCCCGGGCGACGTGAGGATTCGTCTCGTGGGGTGGGGGTTCCGGAGCGGTCGGCTGAGGGAGGGAGGTAGTGGGGAGCCCAGGCCACGGGCAGCAGCCACCGGGACACTCGCTGTGCGCAGAGCCCTTGCCCCAAACTTCCAGTCAGGAGCCCAGGAGAGACGCTGGACATTAAGACGCTGGACTCCCTGCCCGAGTTCACCAACTCACCCCCACCCCTGCTGGCCTCTCTCCGCGCTCAGGACACGAGACCCAGCCATGTCTGCCTCTCCTGCAGCCACTTTATTGCCTTCGGCCCTGAATGAAGCCCACGGGCGGCGGCCCCGGGGAGAGCCGGGAATGGCCGCCATGCCCCTCAGCCAGCCGCTGCCCTGGGCCTGCCTCTACTCTGCCGCCACCTGCGCGCAGACCCGCCGCGTCCCGTCTTCTGAGAGCGAGCAGAAGTTTCGCGCGGGCCGAGCGCGGCCCCAGCACAGCCTGAGCCTAGCGGGCGCGTCCACCATCAACAAGCGCGCAGACGCGCCAGCACCACCTGATCCTCCTCTACACCCACGACAACAGCCTGCGCGTGGCGGCGGCAGGCGAGGCGGAGCAGCAGGCGTGATACAACGCCCTGCTGGAGGCGCGCGGTGCCGCCCAAGCCCCGGCTTGCCAGGGACCCCGGGGGCTTGTGGCTGTGGTTTCTCCCTGGCTCGCCCCTGCCCCAGGTCACCGAAAGTTCAAGCATTAAAGGGTTTGCAGGTTTAGAGTTCTCCCGGCACAGGCCCGGCGCGGTAGCTCACGCCTGTAATCCCACTACTTTGGGAGGCCAAACGCGGGCGTATCGCCCGAGGTCAGGATCGCCTGAGGTGAGGAGTTCGAGACCAGCCTGGCCAACATGGTGAAACCCCCATCTCTACTAAAAATACAAAAATTAGCCGGGCGTGGTGGCACATGCCTGTAATCCCAGCTACTCAGGAGGCTGAGGCAGGAGAATCGCTTGAACCAGGGAATCGGAGGTTGCAGTGAGCCAAGATCAGCCACTGCACTCCTGGGTAACAGAGCTAGACTCCGTCTCAAAAAAAAAAAAAAAAAAAAAAAAGTTCTCCGGGCACAATGAGGCCCAGGCCCTCAGGGACCCTCCTATGAGCATCTTCAGACTCCCCATTCCTGAGACCCCAGCTTCTGCGGCCCAGTCAAGTGGCCTGAGCCATCAGGGGTGTCTGCAAGAGGGGATCGAGCAAGCAGCCCTCAAGACCTTGGCAAGGCTGGGGGCAGCAGCCTCCTACCCCAAGGGGCAGGGTGGGGGCTACATAACCAAGGGAGTGGGGAGTGACTATGAGCCCATGGGGACCATTCCTACAAGTCTGGGCTCAGGAGCCTGGACCCAGGCCAAGGAGCGCCCATCACAATGTGGGGGCTGGCTGGGGACGGGTAGGGGCTCAGCGCTGCTCCTGCCCCCCTCGGAGCTGGCTGGGGAGGAAGTGTGCATCAAGTTATCGGCCCGAGAGCCTCCGAACAGTCACTGCCAGGCCAGAGCCCCTGACGAGCTGCCTCAGCTATGTTGACCTGGACCTGGTCCTTTCTCTGGGGGCACTTGGTGGCGTCCCCAGGGCCTGCACGCTCCACCCGCGTAGCTACACGGGCATTGAGTTCTAGAACTCCCTGGAGGCGCCGGTGAGGAGACCTGAGACCCAGGCAGCTCTCTCCTGCTGACTGATTGGGGGGTGGCTGAGGCAGGGATAGGAGGGAGTGGTATTGTAATGCCCCCACCCTGCCTCCTAACCCCCCACCACGGGAGGGGCTTTAAGACCCAGATGCCACCTCGGACAAGTGACCTGCAGGGCAACAAGCTGGGGTCTCTGCCCGCTCTGTCCCTTCCAGCTGTGGCACCTAAGTCTTGAGTAGGAGGTTCTCCAAGAAGTTGGGCTATTTTATGGGAGAAAATTCTAGAACCCATCCCCGCCCAAACCACCAAAACTACACACTTTGGGCTTTCTCAGCTGAAGCCCTGATCCTCTGTTTCTCTGCAGAGTTCGTGCAAGAATCTCTAGAGTCTCAGGTCGGCTGTGGTGGGGCCACCTTTCCGTCAATGGTGACATTCATGTGGACTGGCATCCTCCCCCACACACCTGCAGTGCGTTCTGTGTCTCCTCTGAGCCAAACAACTACCCCACCCAGCCCAGAACTGAACTCCGGGAGCCCCAGCACAAGAGATGTGGGAGCACAAGAGATGTGGGAGCACCAGGGATCTTACCGCTAGTGCCCCCTAAAAGTGAGGTGCCCCTACTTACTCCCCCACCTGGCAGTTTATGGCTCCTTGTTTCCTATAAATTCAGCTCTGCACTGCCATGCAGACCACCCACTCACTCATTAAAGGGGCTCTGTCTGGTCAGCCCAGAAACGCCTTAGGTCATGGATACCCCCGTCCTCCGCCTAACACAGCAGGGGGCGATCTATAGTGGGACAGAAAGAGACCCCATTCCTGCCTCTATGCCCTACTCTGCTCCCAGCCACACGGAGCCTGTTTTGCAAACCAACACTGCTTTATTGTCAACACAACCAGCCCACTCTGCCCTGAGAAGGCTATGGACAATGGGTGTCTGGGGTCTGTGGGAGAGAGAGGTCAGCACCCTGAGAACTGCCGGGGCTACCACAGGGGCTTGGTGGGTCAGAGGTAGGGTCTGGGGGGCCAGCAGGGGGCGTGGCAACCACGGAGGAGCTGCGCCTGGGTTCCCCCTGGCTCATCTGCAGCAGGCCAGTGAGAGCGATCAGCTCCGGCCCACTGAGCCAGGCGGTGGAGGGGCCCCGGGAGGGTGACAGGCGGGGGAGGACCCAGGCAGACATAATGGGGGGCGGCGGCAGCAGTTTCAGGGAGCCCATCACCTGAGGAGAGAGAATGGGACGTGTTTCCTGCCAGGCACGCCTGGAGGCTGGTGTAAGGCCAGGGAGGGGGAAGAGCTCTCACCTGCTGGGGGGCCTTGGACAGGTACAGGGGGACACGCTGCCCCCGGGGCAGCAGAGGGTCCGAGAGGAAGACATCTTCACAGCACATCACCGGGAACCCTAGAAGGAAACACCACTAGGGTGGCAGGCTGTGGGCTCCCACCCCTGGGCACTGGTTCCGGGAGGAGTTGGGGCAGCCTTGCACCCCCAGAGGACCAAGGGAGGTACCTGCATCTGGGTGCACCTGCTGTCCATTCCAATGCCCTGTGGCAGGGGCCACGGGCCTGAGACCCCTGCCCGAGGCTGCCTCATACAGCGGCCAGAACGAGGGGTGACACAGCGTCCGGCCTGAGAACGAGGCTCCTGAGCTACAGTTGGCCCCCTAGGGTGAGGAGGACAGACCACTGGAGGGAGCCTCAGGCCACCGCGCAGCTCCCTGAACACCCCAGCCAGCCCCACAGGTTTGCCCTCACAACTCACCCACACTGGCTGAGGGCCCGCTTTCGCTTCGTACTTGGGGTCCCAGGGCGCTAGTGGAGTCATCCTCGAGGGGTCCACCTCCCAGGCCACCTGGGGGGAACGGGGAGCTGGGGGGACACTTGGGGATTAAAACAGGCTCAGAGTCAGAGAGGCTCTTGGCGGTAGTAGAGGCAGCAGGACCCGTCCTACCTGGGGCTCCCGGGGGCTGCTCAGTGGCTGGGCCTGGCGGGTGGTGGGGCAGCGGCAGCTGCTCTGTCCGGGTCCAGGAAGGGCTACGGGATGGGGGCCGTGGGCTGGAGGGGCAGGGACTGAGGCTGCAGTCACACTGCCCCCACGCACCTTCCCCTGGAGCCCAAGGGTGCCTGGTGCAAGGGAGGCCGAGGGACCCAAACTCCGGCAAGGACAATGGAGAAACCTCCGCAGAGCGCGTAGTGAAGGCATGGAGGTTCCCAGTCGTTGTCCCCCCGCGGCTCCGGCCGAGCCCCTCACCTGTCCCATGGGGATGTCCCCAGATCCCTGGGGGCGTCCGCTCCGGAGCTCCAGGGCTCGCCCTGGTCCTTGCCCGCCGCAAGGCCTGGTCCCTCGGGCGCCTCCTCCGGGCCCACGCCCCACCGTGGCGGCGACCAGGGCAACATTCCGCGTTCCGGAGCGCAGGGCTGCACCGCAGTGTCCCCGCCGCCCGGCCCGGCCCGCTCAGCCTCCCTCTAGGCGCGGCGCGAACCAGCCCTCCTGGCGAACCCACCCTAGAGGCCTCGCGGCGACGCCGGCGCCCTGTGCGTCTCCCGGCCACGTGGCGCGTGCCCCCGCCGGGCTCCCGCGGGCGCCCCCTGGCGACCGGGCGGTGAATTCCGGATACAGAGGCCCCCCCACAATCCCGCGACGCGCGTGTTCTCAGACACAGTTACACCTGAGGGCCACCCAGAGGGCTTCTGGCTTCTGTTTATTGCAGCTGACACGACACCTGCGACACCCGTGGTCCTTCCACCCAGACCCTCGGTCCCAGAGGCAGCCAGGCCCGAAGGCCAAGGGGGCCCAGGCCCAGGCCGCCCTCACCGAGTGCTTGTCTCAGAGCGTGCAGCCCAGGCGCGTCTTCTGCTCCCGGGGTCCCGGGCGGGGTGGGCCCTGTCCCCACCTTCACCCCTAAGGCCGGTCCAGCAGGGCGTGGACGACAGCAGCGATGTAGGGGAGGCCCCTTCCCGGGGCCCCCTCCTCTTCCAGGATGTGGTGGGGCTGGCACAGTGACTCCTGGGGGAAGGGGCCGGGTTAGCTTCCCCAGGGGGCCCCCCGTGGCTTCCGGCCTGCGGCAGGGGGTCGGGAGCAGACCCGAGCATCACCATGCGCTCAGGGTTCGGTGACAAATGAGACGCAAGAAAGCTGTCAGCGATAACAGAAGGGAGATGACACGGGGGGAGGCAGAGGCTCCGGGAGCATGAGAGGCTGGCATCTCAGAAGGGCGATGCTGGTGGGCACAGAGCCATGGCCACAGCCACCGCCACGCGGAGCAGACGCGCGCACACATACACACACACAGGCAAGGCGGTCACGGTCTGTACAGTTTATACACAGAGACAGGGACCCGGCCTGGGTCCCACACCCCTACAAATATAGATCCTCTCTACAAAATAGAGATAATTTAGCCCCCGCATAGCAGCCGTTGGGGGGGGAAGGGGAGGGCACAGGAGGAAAGGGGAGACTCTAGCTCCTGCCACCCCTCACGGGGCACAGAGGGCAGGGGCAGGGCTGGCGGGGACATGAAGGCACCGTCAGCACTGAGAGGTGGGGATTCATGGGGCTACCGGAGGGAGGCCAGAGGCTGGGGGCCCAGGGTCTGGGGGCACCAGAGTGGGGCCTCTGAGGTCAGTGTCTGTGAAGGGGGTGCACTAGTGTCTTTGGTTGGGGCTGAAGGCACCGAAGGTGGGGTTGGGTGGAGCAGGGGCCTTATAAATAGAAGAGGGGAGGGAAAGGGGTAAGGGAGGGCTGATTTTGGGTCCTAGGAACCCAGGAGCCGAGTGTAGGAGACATAGAGCAGCAGCATGAGGACCACGTAGAAGATGACGAAGCCGCCCAGACCAGAGGGGGGCCAGAGGGGCGGTAGGGCCTTGCCCCCCACCCGCTTCACGGCCTCCAGCACGGTCCGCAGCCCCCGGGCAGTGCCCTGGAGGAGATCCAAGGGCGAGCACAGGTCAGCCTGGGGGAGAGGAGAGCAGATGGACAAGGACAAGGGACAGATGTCAGCAGCAGCAGCAGGACAGTCCCTCCCACCCCTGCCCTCACGTGCTGGGGCCAGAACCACGCCCACATGCCGACGTGCTGGGCAGCGGGAGTGCAGGACAGGCAACATGCAGGGCAGGGGGCATGCAAAGCAGGTGACATGCAGGACAAGATGGGGCCTGCAGGGCAGGGGACGTGTAGGACAGGCGACATGCAGGGCAGGGGGCATGCAGGGCAGGGGGCATGCCGGGCAGGGCAGGGGCAGCCTGTGCCTCCATCTGAGAGCAGACACCCGCTGCGAATGGAAGCCCGCCATCCATGCCACACGCTTGGCTGAGCCCGGCATGCCACCACTCTTTAGAAAGCGGCCCCCATACCTCAGGCACTCCCATTTTTCGACAGGCTTCTAGGAAACTCTCCACATTCTTCCGAGCCTTGAGGGCACTGAGTTTTGGCTGGGGTGGGTGAAGGAAGAAAACGTGGTAAGGGAGAGGCCACAGGTGCCCCAGCCCATCCCCCACCTCCTCCCCGGCCCCAACTGACCACAGCAGGAGAGGGCACATGGATGAAGGGCACGGAGCGCGGCCGTAGCTGGTTGGCCAGTTGGCACAGGATGACCCCGCTGGCCAGAGCCTCGGCCAGGTCCTCGGGCAGGGGCCGCTGCAGCCGGGACTCAAGGACCTGGGAGTGTAGACCGCATAGAGCAGGGGTCAGGGAAGGAGAGGTATCTGGGAGGCAGGGAGAGTGGGGGGCTCAGGGCCAGCAGGGAACTTGTGCCTGTCCCCTTCTGTCCTCAGGGGAGGTGCCAGAGTGGGCACAGAGGATGTGGAGGGAGGCTGGTCCCAAGGACAGCAACACAAGGAGGTGCCCGGCCCAGGTCCCTGCCCACACAGCTCCCAGCTCTGCTCACCTGGCGCAGCTGAGTCATTAAGTCCTTCTCATCTGGAATCTGGGGGGACCGCCGAGGTCTCAGGACAGAGTCTGGTGAGGAAGGGCCTAGGAGAAAAAGGGGGGCATGGGGCCGCCTCCACTGCTCACCACTGACTCTGTAGCTGGGTCCCAGTGGCCTGGCACCCACACCTCCTGCCTCTGCTTGTGGGATTTTCTTTTACTTTTTCATGGAGATGGGGTCTCGCTATGTTGCCCAAGCGGGTCTTGAATTCCTGGGCTCAAGCAATCCTCCCACCTTGGCCTCCTAAAGTGCTGCAATTACAGGTGTGAGCCACCACACCCAGCTTATTTGTGGGATTTTCAACACAAAGGTACAACAGACCCAGAGGGCTCCCAGGGCAGAAGGGTGATGTAGCAGTTGCTGCTGGCAAGCACTGGGTCAGCACTGGGGAGGGCGGGACACCCACCTGAGCCACTCTGAGAGGAGGAACGGAAGAGGAAGCTGTTTGGTCTCTGAATGGAGCCAAGTGGCCTCGGAGCAGGTGCTGTTGCTGGGGCCAGAACCAGGGACACAGCGACAGGGACAGATGAGACAGGCATCCCCTCTGTGTCCCTCTCTCCCAACCAGCCCTCACCAACACAGGCCCCATCCTCCTCCCAAAGTCCCTGTCCCACCTGGTATAGCTATGGGAAGGGGCTCTTGGGAGGCGGGGGCAGGGGCGGGGGCTCCCTGCCCCACTGTAGCTCCCGCTTGGGAGGCACTGGACTTAGGCGGGCCACTGAGGAGAGACAGAAGGGAGTTAGAGGGATGGGCATGGGAAGAGGAGTGGGGACCGGATGCTGGCAGGAAACCTACTTGTGCGTGGCTTGAGTGCACATGGCGGTGGCTCCTCCCGCAGCAGACCTGAGCCCTGACTTCAAGAGGCTGGAACAAGGAGAGGTGAGGTCAGCTAGCCCCGAGGCAGAACGGCTTAGTGGGGCTCGGTGGCCCCATTTCCAGGGCTCAGTGTCTGGCAACAGCCCCAGGTGGCCCTGGGTCCCACCTGTCCTTCCTGGGGGCCCCCCATGCCCCACTCTGCTGCTGCTGCCGCCGTTCCCGCTCCTGCCACAGCTGCAAGGTGTCCGGGCGCCGCCGCTCCTCCCCTGCCGGCTCCTCCCGCCTGAGGGACCAAGACAGGGTGAGAGGGGCAGACCCTGGGGTCAGGGAAGGAGGGGTCTTGGGGGTGGGAGGATCAGGCAGTGGCGTCGGTTTCAGGGCTTGGGATACCTGCTGCTTGGTGCCCTCTCCCTGTCCCCTGCCCCGGGGCTTAATTCGGGTGGTCGCTGCTCCTAAGGAGAGAACAGCAGAGCAGCTGAGAGCAGGCCTGTGCCCACGCCTGCCCTGTCCCCTGATCTAGCTCCCCTCCCTTGGGAGAGGCACAGCTGGGCTCTCACCTCCACAGTGCCTCGCTCTTCATCCTCCCCCGGGACGTGGCTGTCGATGAAGTCAATCTGCTCAGGGTCTCCGTCCGCTGGGGAGGCCAGCATGTCAGCAAGTGAGTGGGGACCCTGGTCCAGCCCAGCTCCCAGCCAGCCCTGCTACTCACCTGAGCCGTCCTCCCTGCGTTCTCTGGGTCCCCGGGGCTCCCGGGCCAGCTCTGAGATCCGGAATGACAGCTCTGAAAATTCATCTGTTGACTGTAAAGGCAGAGGCAGAGATGGGAGATGGCCTCTCTGCACATGGGGGCATGGGGCCTGGGGGGTCCTGTGTGGGACTAAGCTCAGGGTCTTTGCTGAGCCAGCCCTTCCCTGGGACGCTGGGCAGAGGGAAGGAAGAGGACAGCTGCAGCCTCTGCCTGGTACCCTGCAATTTGGAGGTCCCCAGTTCGGAGGTCCCCAGTTCAGAGGTCCTCTCCCAGGGCTGACACCCCCAATTTCCCATGGACAGGAAGCCCTCACCTCATTTCCAGACCACCTCTTGCTGCCACTATCAACGCTGTGGAAGCCTGAGTCCAGCCCGCCATCATACCGATGTCCCGGAAACAGATCCTCTGCAGGACTGGGGCCAGCCAGGGACATCTGGTCAGCCTGATGCTGGACAGCAGCCCCCCATCCTCCCAGAAAGCAGGGGGTACCTGGGGCCAGGAAGGGGCATTCAGTATCCCAGGGCTTCCTTCCTCCCCACCTAGGACTTACCAGGGACTGAAACTCGGGGGCCGAGAAGGGGCCAGGTCCCCCAGGGCTGACCCACGCTGCCCAGCTTCTGTGGACAAGTACTTGAAGATGTGAAGTTTCCCCTTCAGGCAGACCTGTGTGCGCGGCAGCACACGCTGGGGAGCTGGCAGGGAGGGCAGCTCCCCGGATCCTGCTCGGCTGCCCAAGGGGACCAACCCCACTCCTGCCCAGCCACACCCCTGTCCCTGTGGCCCCCCGGGCCCCCGCCTCACCTGGGCAGGCGGGCTCTGCAGGGGGTTGCTGTCCAGCAGAATGACTTGCAGGTGCCTGAGGCGGCAGAAGGAGACCGGGATGCGGGAGATGCGGTTACAGGAGAAATCCAGGCGGACCAGAGGGAGGTCCCCCAGCTCTGGAGCAGGTGGGCAAGGGAAAAGTCAGGAGCGTGCTCAGGCCTGGGGCCTCATGCTCACTCCCTTGCCCTTGGCTCTGGCTGGCCAGTCACCCAGGGCCTAGCACAGCCTCTCCCCTGGGTGGCTCAAGTCATTCCCCGGAACAACCTCCCTGCTCCTCTTTCCACACGATTCTGGTCCACAGTCTAAGCGAGCTTCCCTGAGAGGGCCCATCCGGACATTGGCTTAGCCTCCAAGGGAAGGCCCATCGGATGTCAGGTCCCGCCCAGCCCTGTCTGACCCTCCTCGTCTCCTCGCCTGCCCACTCCACACTCGAACCCACCCTCCATTTTCAAATGATCAGCACAAGACACAAACCCTGCTCAAACGCCTTCTGTGACATGCAGCCAGGGCTGCCGATGTTGAGCAGGTTGTGCCTGCCCGGGAGTCCCCTCTCCCCAGCATGGGCCCAGCACTGCACCCTATGTGAAGCGCTGCCTGTCCACAGGGAAAGATGCCTTTTGCTCATCTTAAAAAGGCACAGTCTGGATTCATGGTGGCCCTAGGCACAGAATAAAAACCACAGCTCCCTAACCCAGCACGAGCAAGGCTTCCATGACCCGGCTCCACGCATGTTTCCCACCTCACTGCCCACCCCTCCGGGCCCTTGGCTTCTGAGCCTTCCCAGGTGCTGTTTGCTCAGTTGGGAGAACTCCATTTTCCCCATCCACGCATCTTTCAAGGTTCAGCTCAAGCGTCACCACCTCGGTGGATCTTTCCAGACATCCCAGATTCATGGAACTCATTGCTCTTGCCTCTGTCCCCAGGGCATCTTGCTGGGATTTTTTTATGGCCCAGAGAGAGCCCTTCCTACCACTTTTGACTGGGAAGGAAGAGGGCAGGTGCAGAAAGGGTCAAGGAGTGGGGAGACAGGGAAAGTGGATGACCACCTCACTCCCTCCTTGTTCTTCAAAACCAAGTTCACACTCGAGCACGGCACAGGCCTTCCTGCCATACCTGGCTCGCCTTCCTAACCCCATGCTTTGCACATGCTGGGTCCTCTGCCGGGATGCAGAAGGGTGGGGAATTCTCCTTCAATGGCTGGCTCCCACCGTGCCTGCACCTCCGGTGAAGTCTTCCCCAAGCCCCCCAAGCAGAGTCCAGTGCCACCTCCCCCTAGCCCCCGTCCGGGGAACCTGCCCACAAAACTTCCCTATGACTGTTTGTCTCTCCTCATGAAGCCATTAAATCCCTAAGAGATGGCCCCAGATCTTAGTCACATCACCCGCATCTACCTGGTCCCAACCTAAAACATAGGAATCATACACACACACACACACACACACACAGACACAAACACAACACAGACATAAACACACACAACACACACACATACACAGAGACAAACACACACATACACAGAGACAAACACACACAGACACAACACAGACACAAACACACACGCACAGACATAACACACACAACACAGACATAAACACACACAACAGACACACACACAACACACGCACACATACACATACACATGCACACAGACACACGCAAAACATAAACACACACAACACACACAGACACAAACATATGCTGCTGCCTGCTGAAAAGGCATGCCTGCTTTGGAGTGGCATTATAGTGAGCTCATTAAATCGGCCCCTTGGGCCCTGGCACTGGCCCCGGCATCTCCGGGCAGAGTGGCAGAGCATCCCCTGACTCAGGTGTTTGAGAGCCCCTGCTGGGGTGAGCAGGGCTGCTAGGTGACCTTGAAGGCCCCTTCTGACCTTGCCAGTCTACCTGGAGCTGATGCACCCACCAGCTCCCCTTCTGTGCCTGTGTCCACATTTCTAACAGAGCTGCTCATCTGCGCCCTGCCAGCCTCAGAGGGTCGCTAGGTCAAGATCAAATCAGATTGTTTATAGTTTGTTTTATATACTGCAAAAGGAGAACCTGGGCAATGAAAGTGTAATTCTCCTCTGAAGATTCCTGGCCTGTAACTTTTTCAAAGTACATACACTGTTGTGGACTGAATGTGTCCCCCAAAAAGTCCTGTGCTGAAATCCTAACCCCCAAAGTGATGGGATTAGGAAGCAAGGCCTTAGGGAAGGAATTGCGATCATGAGGGTGGAGCTCTCATCAGTGAGATTTGTGCTCCTTTATCAAAGGGGCTCCAGAAGGCTGTCTCTACTCTCCGCCATCGGGGAGTACCACGAGGAGCTGGCAGTCTGCAGCCAGGAAAAGCGCCCCGCCAGAAGCTGACCGTGGAAACACCCAGATCCTGAACTTCAACTTCCAGAACTGTGAGAAATGAATGCCTGCCATGTATAAGCCACCTGGCCTGCAGTGTTTTCGTTACCGCAGCCTGAGCCGACTGGGACGCACACGCAAACACCTCCTCTCCAGTTCTTCATTCTCCTCACCTTCGGGCAGTGTACTGAGCTGGTTCCTCCGGACATTGAGGTCCCGCAGGGAAGAGAGGCCACACAGCTCCGCAGGCAGGGACTGGAGCTCATTGCTGCTCACGTCCTGGTATCAGGAAGGCAGTGGGAAGGGGCCATGAGACCAGGCCCAGCAGAACCCACCCTCCTGTCTCTGTCTTTGCTCCAGGCCCTCCCCAACCTCCCCCTAGAAGGTTCCTGCTGCCTGGCTCAGGGGTCCCTTTCCTGGCCCTGTCCCCATCCTCACAAGCTGTCGCAGGCTTCCCAGGGTGCCGATGTCAGGGGGCAGGGCTCCCAGCTTGTTGTTGCTGACGATGAGGACCCTCAGGGGCAGCTGGCAGATGTAGGGTGGCAGCAATGACAGCTGGTTTCGGCTGTGGAAGGGAGAAAGGCAGCGGGCTGGCTCCCCAGGCATGGCATCCCAGCACTGCCATCCTCTCAGGGTCACCGAGAGGGTTACTCAGTAGTACTTGAGACTGAGAAAGACATGCTCCCACGCGACCCTGGCTCGGCCTCCCTACCTGAGGTTGAGGTAGGTGAGGGCTGTGAGATTCCCCAAGGCTGGGTTCAGGCATCTCAGGCAATTGTGGTAGAGGCTCAGGCCCTCCAGGGACACCAGCTGGCACGCCGCCTCGGGCACCTCGGGAAACCGGTTCCGGGACAGGTCTAGGGAAAGCAGGTGTCAGGGGAGAGTTGTGGAAAGGCCCAGCCCCGGACAGGACCTTGAGTCCCCCCTATAGCCGGCTGCCCACTCCCTAACGTCCACACCTAAAGATTCAAGGCCATCAGTGTGGCCTCCCGGGAGAGATAACAAAGCCTTCTGCCAATGGGAGCACATTCCAGGCATGACCAGAATGGCAAAGGGAAGGCAAAGGCCTTCATGTCACTGGGCTGGAGAAGCCTCAGACTTGGGGGTTGGGGAATGCTGCAGTGTCAATGGAGGGCTATCCTGGAGAGCAGCTGGAGTCTCTAACTCCTGCGGTTCCTGTTCGGAGATGCCAGGTGAGGTGAACAGAAGGTCAGAGGTGGGGTTGGTGATCATGGGAAAACAGTAAAGTGAGGGGCTGGGGGGCTCCCGGAGGGAATATGGGAAACCCCTGGGGCAACCTGCAGGGAGAGCCCATTCCTCCTCGGGGCCCTTCTTCCCTACTCCAGTGTGTTTTCAACAGGGGAGAAACCACAGGTCACTCTATCTCGGTTCTAGAGATTAAGTTCCCGACACCGAACGAGATTTTTGCCAGCCCCAAGGACCAGCAAGCCAGGTCCAAAGAACTACAAAGTTACCGATTCCCAAGGGCTGGGAGGGAAGGGCAAGAAGACCTGGTTGGAGATGGGAGCTGGAGTTCCCAGGTCCCTCCCATCTGGGCTCCCCTGGCCTGGGGCAGGCATCCTTACTACCCTCTGCCAGCCCTAGCAGCCCCGTTCTGCTTCCTCTCTTACTGACACAGACTTCAAAAGATCAGCAACTGTGTGAGCATCTCAGGCATGGCGAGGGTGGAGAGTGTGGGTGGGGGCTGGGGTCTACTATCGCTCTCTTATCTGGAGCACCGCCTTGCTATGCAGAGGCTGGCAGCCTTGGGATTCCCTCTAGCATGGAGCCACTAACGGCTTAGACCTGGAGAAGCCTGCCTTTCTGTTTCCTCAGCCCAGCCTGTCCTGGGAGGGGCCCAGGGCCCGCAAAGGGGAGTCCCAGGCCACAGACCTGGTGAGCTTCTCCGAGGGCCCTTCTCAGGGAGAGGCAGGCCAGCAAAAGCAAGCAGAGCAGAGGAGAAGCAGGGTATATCCCCCAAGGAAATGAGTCTTGTGACAGGAAATGAAGTAGAAACAATTTGTCAGGTTCTGTCCCTGGTAGGCCCCGTGTTTACCATGGTGGATGACAGCCTGATGCCCCAGGACCCCTCTCTCTTCCTCTCTGCCCAGCCCTGGTACACAGACAGAAGCCCTGGCCTGGGAGATAACCGTTCTGGAGAGGGTGGGGGGTCGGCATCTGCCTCTCCCAGCCTCGCCTCCACCTGCCCGCTTTCTCTGCTCTCTGCGTCGGCAAATGTGTTTGTGTGTGTGCATGTGGACGAAGGGGGTGGAGACCGAGTTCTCAGAGTTCTGATGGGGTAGGCGGTGGCGGGGACAAAAGCTAGGAGCGGAAGGGAGTTCAGGCAGGAGGCAGGGCACAGGGGGCACAGGATGTGGTCTGGGAGAGAATGAGCTGCACTTCTCTTTTGCAAGACGGCCCCTCCCCGCCACCTCAGGATTCTTCCTACTATCACCCCGGGGAGCCTACTCCAAGGGAGATCAGGGACCCAAGACATAGGAACCACACAAGGAAGACACTCAGAAAGAGATGGGAGACAAGAGGGAAAGGCTCAAGGCAGTCCGGGCAGCAAGGCACTGATGCTTTTCGTCTGCTTGGAGGGCGAGGAGAGATGGAGGGCAGGGTATGGGCAACTCTTATGTTTTTGTCACTTCCCCTTTCTGCCCCAGCCTGTAAGCACCCTGCTTGGGGAGAGGGTACAGAGGAGAGAGTTCTGGACAAGAGGGACCCCACTTGGCCTAGAACCTGGGCCCTGGAAGGACTGGGGATTCCTGCGTGGAGAGTGGGGCAGAGGAGGGTTCTCAGGAAACCGGGATTTTCCCCCACAAGCTCACAGGAGCATGGCTGCACCCTGAGCCGGAATGCTGGGGGAGGAGGGGGCAGGGGGTGGGAGCTGGGAGGAGCCGGGGAGCTCCGGGGAGCTCCGGGTAGTTTTCCCCAAGAGTCCACACAGGCAGAGACAGCCTAAGGAAGTAAAGAATAACATTTGGTCTTTGTCAAAAAACAACAAGGGGGGAGGGGAAGGGAACAGACAGTGAGTGTCACACAGCTGCTGAGGTCAATCTGGAGCGTGGGGTTAGGTGGGGGTGGGAGGGAATCGGGCTGTAAGGGGCAGGAACGGCTCCTGGAGCTCACTCATCACTCCTGATCTCACGAGTTGCAGAGCAGGCGAGATCAGTGGGGAGGTTTCGACTGGTTCTCCCCAGAAGAGGGGAGAGGGCGTGTGCCAGTGCTGGCCTGAGTGTTCCCAGGCGAGCGGGCACCTGCTTAGGGAGAAATACGCACTTTCCTCCAGCTCCGGTCCCCCACCTTGCCCATGAGAGGAGGAGGCCTGGGCTGGGGTGAGGCTTCGGGAATGCAGTCCTCCCTGATCCTGATCCCCACCCCCAGGTGTCGGCCCAAGGTCATAGGCTGCCTCCTGAGTAGCTGAGGCCTGACTCACCTGTCCCAGTTAAGTCCCCCACCCCCTACCGTCCACAGACACCAGGGTGGAGGGTGCATGGTTGGACAGATCCTGAGGGTTGAGGCGTGGAAGGACAGTCTCTAGCTGGCCAGCACTCCCAGCTAGGAGATAAGATTTCCTTCCCTCCAGCAACGGCCTCAAGTCCCTCCCCGGAAGAAAGCAGAAACTGAAATGGGAATTCTAGGATCCCTATGAGGTCACAGGCTCCACAGTGACCTCACAGGCTTAGGAAGGAGGAGGAGGAGTCTCAGATAAGGGGGTTGGGGATAATAGGCGGAAGAGCTCAGGGAGAAAAGAGTGAGGGGAGGTAGAGATTTGCTTCTTTCCCATAGGCTTTCCCATAGGCTGCGTGGACAGTGGAGAGGGCCAGGACTTCAGGGGGCGGGGTTGTGGCACAGAAAGCAGAAACCTTGGGCATAGGGACCAGTCACGGGAAGGGGGTGCCTGGGGCTCGGATCTCGGTGGGAAGGGGATTAAGAGGTGTAGACGAAGAGATGGGAGAAAAACAGTTATTAGAGGAGCTCGTGGGGACTGCTTCATAGACCGATTGGAGCTGAGGTTAAGAGGTCATGTAAATGAGACAACCAGGTGAGGGGCGGGACCATCCTACAGGTGCGCAGCTATGCAAATAAAGAGAAAGGAGGAATCTCTCTCAACGCTCGGAGGCGCCGGGCGTTCTGTGCAAACGAGAAGCACGTTCATTGTCCAGGGCTTTCTCAAAGATGGGACGGGGTGGCTGCAGGTTTACGGCAACCAGGAGGGGCAGCAACCCTGGCCGCCAGGTGAAAGGGCGGGCCCGACCCCCGGATTGGGCGGGGCCCGGGGTGGGGCTATGCAAATGAGGGTCCCGGTCAGGCCCGGGGCCCGGCTGCACTCACCAGCCTGGGTGATGTCTGACAGGTCGTAGCTACGGGCCGCGCCCCGGGGGAAGTGCTTCAAGCGCCGGTTAGACAGATTCAGGATCCCGGTGGCCACCGCCTCCTCTAGGGCCCGCTCTGCACTGCGGCTCCCTGGCAGACCCGGAGACCCGGGCACGGAGGTTGTGGCTGCCGCCTCCTCACCCCTAGCGGCGAGTGGAGCCGCTACGGCCGCCGCCATCCGCTCCCGGCGGCTCCCGCTGCCTGACTGACGGGACCCGCCGTCCCTCCTTCCCCCTCCCCCTCCTTGGAGCCGCCGTAGTTGCCTCAAGGGGGAGGGAGCTGTGTCCGGAACCCGACGGACCAATCGTGGCCCCGAGACGCGTCAGAAGTGACCAATCAGAACCCGCCAGTGGGGTGGAGCTCTGGCGCTGGAGTCTGACGAGAGAAGGGAGGGGAACGAGGATAGAGCGCTCGCCAACGGCTGGCGCTCCAGGCCGTCCCGCCCAGCGCAGCCGCACCCAATCACAATGCTTAGATCTGGAGGTGGAGCCAATCAGGTCCAACCAAGAGGAGGGGACACCGGCACTCAACTAGTAGCGAAAAGGGCCGAGGGACCGCAAGCAGGAGTGCCTAGTCCTCGTCCCCCAAAGACCAATCGTAAGCCAGATACAGGCGAGTGACTGTCAAGAAGGCCAATTAGAGCCTCTGAAGGGAATCTGGACCAGCCTCTTCTCTGAGGGACGGCTCTACCTTCCAATAGCATGGGCGAGAAGGCGGTCCCTTTGCTAAAGAGGAGGCGGGTGAGCTAGAACTTTAAGACTGAGATTAAGAATGAACGCGGAGCCCCGGGCCGGCCGGGAACGCAGTACGCGGCTGCAGTGGCGAGTGCGAGCTGGACGTGTTAGGGGGCTAGCCGGCGTCGAGGGCTGGAAGGGAGTCGGGCGACTGCTTGAGGCCAGTGCACTGGCGGTTGTCGCAGCTGAAGGGGCCAGCGGGGGAACCTCCGACTGTGAAGCCTCTGGCAGGGGTCTAGGGACCCCCGGGCTGGGGGCGGGCGGGGGGCTTCCCAGAGCCTGGGGACGCCCAGCTCGAGGAGGGAGGGTGTAGGTGCAGCGTTGCACGGTCTGCCGTCTCACCGGAGGAGCTCCCCTGGACAGGAATGGAGAGGGGACCAGACCTGGGGCTTTTAGAGGCTTAGAAAGGATCTCACCGTCTAGAAAACGCCCTTGATGCTACGAATGCAGAAACTGAGGCAGAGGGAAGTTGATGCGTTAGCAAGAACGAACAGCAAGTTCCTGACAGCTGGCTGTAGAAACTAGGTCTCTGGATCCTCCACGCACAGTCCTTTCCCTCTCCCTCAGTTTTCACAATGGATATTTTCATTCCCTCTCTTCCTCCCTCCCTCTCCCTTCCCTTCCCTTCCTCTTCTTCTTCTTCTTCTTTTTTTTTTTTAAAGAAGGTCTAGTTCTGTCGCCCAGGCTGGAGTGCAGTGGTGCAGTCATGGCTCACTGCAGCCTTGAATGCCTGGACTCAAGGGATCCTCCCGCCTCAGCCTCCCAAGTAGCTGGGACCACGGGCAGCACCACCGCGCCTGGCTAATTTATTTTTAATTTTTGTAGAGATGGGGTTTTGCTACGTTGCCCAGGCTGGTCTCAAACTCTTGACCTCAAGCGATCCTGCCTCTGCCTCCCGAAGTACTGGGACCACAGGTGTAAGCCACTGCACCCGGCCCACAGTGGACTTTTTCTTTCTTTTGAGAGGGTGTTGCCCTGTTGCCCAGGCTGGAGTGCAGTGGCTTGATCACGGCTCACTGCAGCCTCAACCTCCCACCTCAGCTTCCCGAGTAACTGTGACTACAGTCATGCACCACCATGCCAGCTAATTGTATTTTTTGTAGAGACAGGGTCGTACTATGTTGCCTAGGCTGGTCTCGAACTCCTGGGCTCAAGCAATCCTCCCACCTCGCCCTCCCAAAGTGCTGGGATTATAAGCGTGAGACACCAAGCCTGACCCACAGTGGACTTTTTCTTTTTTTTTTTTTTTTTTTTTTTTTGAGACGGAGTCTCGCTCTGTCGCCCAGGCTGGAGTGCAGTGGCGCAATCTCGGCTCACTGCAAGCTCCGCCTCCCGGGTTCACGCCATTCTCCTGCCTCAGCCTTCCGAGTAGCTGGGACTACAGGCGCCCGCCACTGCGCCCGGCTAATTTTTTTCTATTTTTTAGTAGAGACGGGGTTTCACCATGGTCTCGATCTCCTGACCTTGTGATCCGCCCGCCTCGGCCTCTCAAAGTGCTGGGATTACAGGCGTGAGCCACCGCGCCCGGCCACAGTGGACTTTTTCTATTCACAATGTCTCGTTTGCCTCCTGGGGTGAAATGGAGTGGATAAAGCTAGAGGAATGGAAAATACCTTTCTGTCTACTTGGAGATCTTAACTTCCTTTCTAGTGGCATAAGTCCTTAATGCAGTCCCCTTCCTATGTGGTAGGTTGCCCAGAAACAAGTCACTGAAGTTGCTTTCTCCTAAGTTCACATCTCAGAGGCTGATATTCCTGAATAGTTGTTGAAGTGTTAAGATTCCATCTTAGGCATCCCAGCCTAGCTGTGGCTAGGCACCATACATAAGGGAATTTGGGTGGTCAGTCTGGTGCAGTCAATTAACGGATCTGTGACACTGTGTGGTGAGAGCTGGTGGTCTGGCAGGATGGGACTCCTTTGAACCCCTGCAAGAGCCAGCCACTCCTTGGATTTCTTGGTGTAGGTCTCCCCTGATCGGGACAGACACAACCCTGACCCCTGCTGTTTCTCCTCATAAATGTCACCCCACATAAGACAAAGCTAATATCAGAGACCCTGGGAGAAATCCTAAGCTTTCAGAGGACATCCATCCCTTTCTCCCACCTTAATAGGTTGTCCTTTATACATGCAGTGATGTTACTGCCCCTCAGGAAAGCAAAAGCAGTCTTCTTTTTGGTGGTGGTTTTGTTTTGAAACTGGGTATCATGCTCACCCTGGCTGGAGTACAGTGGCAGGATCATAGCTCACTGCTGCCTCAAACTGGGCTCAAGCAATCTTCTGCCTCAGCCTTCTGAGTAGCTGGGACTACAGGGGTGCATCACCACGCCTGGGTAATTTTAAAGTTTTTTATATATATAGACACAGGGTCTCTCTATGTTGACCAGGCTGGTCTTGAACCCCTGGCCTCAAGCCATCCTTGCACCATGACCACCCAAAAGTGCTGGAATTTCAGGCATGAGCCACTGGCACCAGGCTGCAGTCTCCTTTTGGGTGTGTTTTTTCATGAGTCTAAAGAGTTTGCTGAATCATTTGTGAGCTAAACGATTATGAGCACAGTCACCTCTCCATCTCACCTGTCAAACTGAGTTTATAGTTTTTTGAGTCTATACTCTTGAGCTACCAATCCCTGGAGGCCTTGGCCTGCTGAAACGTGAAGAATTCACCAGTGTTTATCTACAGAGTTAGTGCTAAAAGGGCCTCAAGTGGAAAACCTCCTCCTGCTCCCTGAAATAAAGATGTCACCTACCAGTAATTCACACTTTATTTCTCCAGTAAAATGCATATCCCTTGAGCCATGTGATGGCTAGAACTGAGCTAGAACCCAGGAGCTGTCTGAGAGATGGGTCCTGGACAAGATTAAAGGGAACAGGTCACAGTGGCCAAACAGTGAGGTCACAGAGAGGTTTGTTAGCCCCAGACTCCATGGGGGAGGGGTCTAGGAGGCAGAGGGGCCCCAGAGGTCCCCCAAGCCTAGGCAGGGGACATGGTGTGGGAAAGCCAGCAGGAACGGGGGGCCAAGGGCCTAGGAGACAGGAGGGCAGGAGCAGGGAGGGGGCAATCAGGATGGTGAGGAGAAGCCAGAGACGGAAGCTGCAAAAATTCACCAGGCTGTGTGGACGGGAGGAGGGGCTCCGGGTGAGGGGGATTGGCCGCAGGAGATTGGGAGGAGTTATTTGGAGAAGTTAGGGATGGGTCTGGAGAGAGAGGGGAGGACATGACTGCACCCAGCTGGAGTCAGATGAGCCCCAAGATAGGCAGAGAGAAGGGAAAAAAGGATGTGGGACCCTCATGGGACCCTATGCATCCCTTCTTGGGTAGGTGAAGAGAAGCTGCCCTTCTTGTGGCCCGGAGCTTGGGGTTGAAGAGAAGAAGGGGAAAGGGAATCCGATTTCTATCCAGTTGTTCCCCCCAGAGCTGGTGAGTCCTTGGGGAGGGGGGTTAAGAATAATAGCATTGGGGGCCAGACCACCAAGGAGCCACCAATGACCCCCCCGCCTCTTCCCTCCTCCCTCCCAGGTGGAGCATATCATCTCATTCCTCCCAGTCAGAGACCTTGTCGCCCTCGGCCAGACCTGCCGCTACTTCCACGAAGTGTGCGACGCGGAAAGCGTGTGGAGACGCATCTGTCGCAGACTGAGTCCGCGCCTCCGAGATCAGGGTTCTGGAGTCCGGCCCTGGAAGAGAGCTGCCATTCTGAACTGTACACCTTCCCCAGAACCTCCTGTTCTCCTTGCCTCTTGTCCTGCCTTAGCCTTCCTGCTCTCTAAAGGCCCCTGATGACACCCACACTCCTAACAGTGCTTCCAGGGCCCCTTTCTCCGGAAGAAACGGGTCCAGTTCAAACATTCTCCCTGGAGTACTTCCTGCAAGTCTTCAGAATCCACCCACAGCCCCCATTAGCGGCCTCCCTGCCAAGTCTCCCTCTGTACACAGACACTTCCCGCTTTTTCCCTAGAGGCAGCCCTCACTCCCCAAACCTGGAGTTTTCCCTCCTCTAACCTAAGGATTCTGAACTTACTATTGATATTTTGGGCGAAATACTTCCTTGCTGTGGGGAGCTGTCCTCTGCATCATAGGATGTTTAAGCAGCAACCCTGGCCTCCACCTGCCAGATGGCCAGCAGCATCCCCTTAATTGTGACAACCAATGTCCCTGAAGGACAAAATCACCCCCAGCCTGAGAACCATGTCATAAACCCTCTTCCCCTCCAGGGATCCCCCAGAGTGTACTTGTTACACTCACTGGGAGATTAAAAGAGAAGGGGTATCCAGAATGCAGATCCAAAGCTAGGGGTGAGGGAAGATGAGCGGACTTCATTGATCATTCCTTTCCACTCCTGTTTTCTGTCTCTTTTTTCTTTTCTCTTTCCCCTTTTCTTTCTTTTTTTTTTTTTAGATAGGTTTTTGTTTGTTTGTTTGTTTTTGAGACGGAGTCTTGCTCTGTTGCCCAGGCTGGAGTGCAGTGGCCGGATCTCGGCTCACTGCAAGCTCCGCCTCCCGGGTTTACGCCATTCTCCTGCCTCCGCCTCCCGAGGAGCTGGGACTACAGGCGCCCGCCACCTCGCCCGGCTAGTTTTTTGTATTTTTTAGTAGAGATGGGGTTTCACCGTGTTAGCCAGGATGGTCTCGATCTCCTGACCTTGTGATCCGCCCGTCTCGGCCTCCCAAAGTGCTGGGATTACAGGCTTGAGCCACCGCGCCCGGCCTTGTTTTTTTTTTTTGAGAGAGGGTCTTGCTCTGTCACCGAGGCTGGAGCACAGTGGCACGATCTTGGCTTAATGCAACCTCCACCTCCCGAGTTCAAATATTCTTGTGCCTCAGCTTCCTGAGTAGCTGGGATTACAGGCTCCCGCCACCACACCCAGATAATTTTTGTATTTTTAGTAGAGATGGGGTTTTGCCACATTGCCCAGGCTGGTCTCAAACTCCTGGGCTCCTAAAGTGCTGGGATTACAGGCATGCAAAAATTCACTGGGCTGTGAATTGGAGGAGGGGCTCAGGGTGAGGGGGGTGGATGCCACGCCCGGCCTCTGTGTCTTTATTCTTAAGAGTTTTCCTCAACATCGCTGATGCAAGGTTGCACCAAAGACCTGCTCACTAAGAAGCACATGTTTGACCCTGGGCTGAGGTCGGCTGGAGACTAAAGTTCACATGTCGAGTATAATCTAAGCTTATTTTACACATCTCCTTCATAAGGGGTCTGTTCCCCTGTCTTGGGGATGGGGAGGAGCTACAAACTTGGGTGTCTGAGAAACCTACCCAAGCTCCATCTCATCTCCCTCGTGTCATCCCATCCCTTGAACCTTCTATCTCCTTCCCTCCTCCAGACACGAAGGGCCTGTATTTCCAGGCATTTGGAGGCCGCCGCCGATGTCTCAGCAAGAGTGTGGCCCCCTTGCTAGCCCATGGCTACCATCGCTTCTTGCCCACCAAGGATCATGTCTTCATTCTTGACTATGTGGGGACCCTCTTCTTCCTCAAAAATGCCCTGGTCTCCACCTTCGGCCAGATGCAGTGGAAGCGGGCCTGTCGCTATGTTGTGTTGTGTCGTGGAGCCAAAGATGTAAGTAGCAGAACCCTGGCAGCTGAGATCCCACCTGTGTTAGTCCATTTTCACGCTGCTATAAAGATGTACCTGAGGCCAGGTGCAGTGGCTTACACCTATAATCCTAGCACTTTGGAAGGCTGAGGCAGGTGGATCACCTGAGACCAGGAGTTCGAGACCAGCCTGGCCAACATGGCAAAACCCCTGTCTCTACTAAAAATACAAAAATTAGCTGGGTGTGGTGGCAGGTGCCTATAATCCCAGCTACCTGGGGGGCTGAGGCAGGAGAATCACTTGAACCTGGGAGGCAGAGGCTGCAGTGAGCCGAGATCGCACCCTTGCACTCAAGCCTGGGCAACAAGAGCGAGCCTCTCTCTCAAAAAAGAGAAAAGAAAAAAAAGAAAGACATACCTGAGACTGGGTAATTTATAAGGCAAAGAGGTTTGATTGACTCAGTTCCACATGGCTGGGGAGGCCTCAGGAAACTTACAATCATGGCAGAAGGGGAAGAGGCACATCTTACATGGCAGCAGGCAAGAACGCACAAGCAAGAGCAGGGAAAACTGCCTTATAAATCCATCAGACCTTGTGAGAACCCACTATCGCGAGAACAGCATGGGGGAAACCACCCCCATGATCCAATCACCTCTCACCTGGGGATTACAATCCGAGATGAGATTTGGGTGGGGGCACAGAGCCTAACCATATCGCCACCTCTCTTTTGAGGACCTAGACCCCCATTAGTCCTGAGGTGTCTTTCCTATGACTTCTGCCCTCCCACATAGGAACTTGAAATCAAGGGCTTATTTCCCAACCCTGGACCCAAACATTTCACCTCCCACCCCAGGATCCAGCTGCCCCAGCCCCATCCCATTTTGAAGCCCTAGATCTCAGATGCCCTCATCTTTTCCCCCAGTTTGCCTCAGACCCAAGGTGTGACACAGTTTACCGTAAATACCTGTACGTCTTGGCCACTCGGGAGCAGCAGGAAGTGGTGGGTACCACCAGCAGCCGGGCCTGCGACTGTGTTGAGGTCTATCTGCAGTCTAGCGGGCAGCGGGTCTTCAAGATGACATTCCACCACTCCATGACTTTCAAGCAGATCGTGCTGGTTGGTCAGGAGACCCAGCGGGCTCTACTGCTCCTCACAGGTGTGGCCCAAAGCAGTGGCTTTTGCAAACTGTTTCCTTCAGATTCCTCAGGCCCTGCTGCAGAGGAGGGGGAGGGAGGCCCCTCAGACTGGTTTCCATATGCCACCTTATCCTAGTCTCCATCTAAATAGCTCTGCCTTTCTCTGTCTCCTAGTCTAGGATTCTGCTTAATATTTTACATGAATAAAAGGTCCTGTCCGGGTGCAGTGGCTCACACCTGTAACCCCAGCACTTTGGGAGGCCGAGGTGAGCAGATCACCTGAGGTCTGGAGTTCGAGACCAGCCTGACCAACATGGCAAAACCCCATCTGTACTAAAAAATACAAAAATTAGGTCGGGCGCGGTGGCTCACACCTGTAATCCCAGTTGTTGGGAGGCCGAGGCGGGTGGATCATGAGGTCAAGAGATCGAGACCAACCTGGTGAAACCCTGACTCTACTAAAAAAAATACAAAATTAGCCAGGCATGGTGGCACACCTATAGTCTCAGCTACTCCAGAGACTGAGGCAGGAGAATCCCTTGAACCCGGGAGGCGGAGGTTGCAGTGAGCCAAGATCATGCCACTGCACTCCAGCCTGGTGACAGAGAAAAACTCCGTCTCAAAAAAAAAAAAAAAAAAAAAAAATAGCCAGGCCTGGTGGCGTGCATCTGTAGTCCCAGCTACTTGGGAGCCTGAGGCAGAAGAATCACTTGAACCCAGGAGGTGGAGGTTTCAGTGAGCCAAGATTGTACCACTGTACTCCAGCCTGGGCGACAGAGCGAGACTCCGTCTCAAAAAAAAAAAAAGAAAAAAAAAGGCCCTGCTGCCAAAAAACAGTTTGCAAACCACTATTAGTGAACACCTGATTTTAAAAGGTCTGATCTTGGCAGGGCGTGGTGGCTCACGCCTGTAATGCCAGCACTTTGGGAGGCCAAGATGGGCAGATCACTTGAAGTCAAGAGATCAAGACCATCTGGCCAACATGGTGAAACCCCGTCTCTACTAAAAATACAAAAGTTAGCTAATTGGCTGGGCATGGTGGCACGTGCCTATAGTCCCAGCTACTCAGGAGGCTGAGGCAGAAAAATTGCTTGAACCAGGAGGCAGAGGTTTCAGTGAGCCGAAGTCGCACCATTACACTCCAGCCTGACAACAGAGCGAGACTCTGTCTCAAAAAAAAAAAAAAAAAAAAAAAATCAGATCTCCCCAGCTTCCATGCCAAGCACCTCACTATACTCCAAACTGCTCCCTACTTTCCTAGTGTCCTTTATAGTTAACCACATCCCCAGGCCTGAAACCCTCTAGGCTTTTTCTTAATTTTTTTTTTTCTTTTTTGGAGCAGGGTAGGAGATGGGGTCTTGCTATGTTGCCCAGGCTGGTCTCGAACTCCTGGCCTCAAGTGATCCTCCTGCCCTGGCCTCCCAAAGTGCTGGGATTACAGGTGTGAGCCACCACACTTGATCACCTCTACATTTCTGAATGCCAGGCAGGGCTCTCAATCCCCAGACCTCTCACTCAAATCGGATTCTAACAAATCTGCTAGATTTTTCTCTCCGCTCATCTCTCATGCTGAAATACTTCCCTGATTTATGGTGGGAACTGGAGTCTGGGGGACTTGGGGTCACTCTTCCCTTATTTCTTTCTCACCCTTTCTTCCAGCCCCACTCTAGGGCAGTAAATGTGTCACCCATAGAGCCTAGGGAGTCTCTTGGGATGTTTACGTGGATATTGGAGAATCCCCTCCCCAACTAATTGTCTGCTTCCCCTGCCCCCAGAGGAAGGAAAGATCTACTCTTTGGTAGTGAATGAGACCCAGCTGGACCAGCCACGCTCCTACACGGTTCAGTTGGCCCTGAGGAAGGTGTCCCACTACCTGCCTCACCTGCGCGTGGCCTCCATGACTTCCAATCAGAGCAGCACCCTCTACGTCACGGGTATGGACCACCTCCCCCTAGCTCAAGCCCCCAGCCTTGGTTAGACCCTCCAAACACTGACAGCCCTCACCCTTACTCCAGTTGGATGGTCAACCCCTGAGGGCATCCTAGTGAAAAGATGTGTTTAGGGCCGGCATGGTGTCTCTTGCCTGTAATCCCATCACTTTGGGAAGGCAGGTGGATCACCTGGGGTCAGGAGTTCAAGACCAGCCTGGCCAACATGGCGAAAACCCATCTCTACTAAAAATACAAAAATTAGCTGGGTGTGGTGGCAGGCACCTGTAATCCCAGCTACGCCAGAGGCTGAGGCAGGAGAATCACTTGAACCAGGAGGTAGAGGTTGCAGTGACCTGAGATCGTGCCACTTGGCTCCAGCATGGGCGACCGAGTGAGACTCAGTCTCAAAAGATGTGTTTTCAGTTCCCAGGCATCATAGCTGATGCATTCCTAGTGGGTTTGAGACTCCTTGGATCTTGTAGCTTTCATCCCAGGTGGGGTCTTATCCCTAGAAATGGGTGCCCAAAGCTGCTGAGCTGAGGGCTCCTGACCCCCCAGACCAGGGGGGAGTGTATTTTGAGGTGCATACCCCAGGAGTGTATCGCGATCTCTTTGGGACTCTTCAAGCCTTTGACCCCCTGGACCAGCAGATGCCGCTTGCTCTCTCACTGCCTGCCAAGGTAGGCTCCTGGAGGGATGGGGCCAACCAGAGGGGTGGGGCTGTAGGGATTGAAAGGTCTGAAGTATTATAGGAATCAAATGATTGATCCAGAGGGGCAAGGGATCCCCAGGGAGAGGTATGCCAAAAGAGATCAGCTGAGGGCTGGGTGCAGAGGGAGGCTGAGGAAGGAGGATTGCTTGAGCTCAGGAGCTCTAGACCAGCCTGGGCAACATAGTGAGACCCCATCTCTAAAATATATATATATTATATATAGAAAGAGATCAGCTGGGGATGGCAGGTTAGTGGCTGGGAGACTCTGGAACTCAGAGTTCCTCTGGAGGGAATGGAATGCCTATCCCCTTTCTATCTTGCATGCTAGATCCTATTCTGTGCTCTTGGCTACAATCACCTTGGTCTGGTGGATGAATTTGGCCGAATCTTTATGCAAGGAAATAACAGATACGGGCAGTTAGGAACAGGGGACAAAATGGACCGAGGGGAACCCACACAGGTGAGACTGTTTCCCAGCAACTCTCATCCCAACCCCTTTCCTCCAATTCCCTAACCCCCAGATATGTCCACTTCTCCTGCTTCCATAGAATCCAGATTCTGCTCCTCTGGGAAGTTAAGCCAATCAACATGTCATGCCAGTGGTACTGCCCCAGGGTTGGCACTATGAGGTCCATTCTGTGCAGTGCAGATGCAGTAGGAATTTAGTGAAGGGGTAGAGTGGGTGACCTGGGCAGGCTAGAGTAACTTCTAGAAGAGGTAAGATGTGAGCAGGGGCCGGGTGCAGAGGCTCACCCCTGTAATCCCAGCACTTTGGGCGGCCAAGGTGGGCGGATCACTTGAGGTCAAGAGATCGAGACCAGCCTGGGCAATATGGTGAAACCCCGTCTCTACCAAAAATATAAAAAATTAGCTGGCTGTGGTGGCACATGCCTGCAATCCCAGCTACTCAGGAGGTTGAGGCAGGAGAATCTCTTGAACCCAGGAAGCTGAAGTTGCAGTGAGCTGAGATCGTGCTACTGAACTCCAGCTTGGGCAACCCAGCGAGACTCCATCTAAAAAAAAAAAGATGTGAGCAAGGCGTCGTGGGTTACATAAGACTTAGGTAGGGACAGAGAAGGCATTTTGTGTGATAAGGAGGGGGATAGGCACGAAACTTGCACATACCTGGGACAGTGACAAGACGGGTCTTACTAAAGCACAGAAGGCATCTTGGGAATCACTGAGGTATGAGGTGGTACAGGTGGGCACAAGCCTAGAGAGGTGTAGATCTGGGGAAGAGTCACTGCGGGTTCTGGAATGGGAGAAGGCAACCCCCAAGAGGTGACTGAGAACATGTCAGGAGCCTTGTGCAGAGGAGGCCGAGGCAGGGAACCCGCCAGGAGGCTGTTGAGTGATGGCAGCACTTGAGGGCCTGGCACTGCAGCGAGAATGGGAAGGAATGGATACATGAGCTATTTGATTTGGAAAGAAAATGAATATGGCCTCAAAACTGATGAGATAGATGTAGAAGAGAGGGGTATAAGACAGAGGTGGCAGGCCGGGCGCGGTGGCTCAAGCCTGTAATCCCAGCACTTTGGGAGGCCGAGACGGGCGGATCACGAGGTCAGGAGATCGAGACCATCCTGGCTAACACGGTGAAACCCCGTCTCTACTAAAAATACAAAAAACTAGCCGGGCGAGGTGGCGGGCGCCTGTAGTCCCAGCTACTCCGGAGGCTGAGGCAGGAGAATGGCGTAAACCCGGGAGGCGGAGCTTGCAGTGAGCTGAGATCCGGCCACTGCAGTCCAGCCCGGGCTACAGAGCAAGACTCCGTCTCAAAAAAAAAAAAAAAAAAAAAAAAAAGACAGAGGTGGCTCTGGAAGAAAGATGATATCTCACACCTGTAATCCCATGAGATCAGCCTGGACAACATGGAGAAACCCTGCCTCTAGAAAAAATACAAAAATTAGCCAGATGTGGTGGCAGGTGCCTGTAGTCCCAGCTACTCGGGAGTCTGAGGCACGAGAATTGCTTTAGCCTGGGAGGCGGAGGTTGCAGTGAGCCGAGATCGTGCCACTGCATTCCAGCCTGGGTGACAGAGAGAGACTCTCTCAAAACAAAACAAAACAAAAACCACACTCAATTGGAAATGTCTAGCTGGCAATTAGATACTACCTGGGAACATGGTTGAATGGACAGAAGTAGAGACTGAAAAGCAACTCTGAGAAGTAGGCCTCGTGGTAGGCAGGGGATGAAGAAGAGGTACCTCTAAAACAGGCCATGCACCCCTCTAACACTGTCCCAGAAGCCATGTGAGAAGGAAGTTCCAAATGGGGTGGGTGGCAGGGTTAATTGACAGTGTGACAATGTAAGATACGTTTACTACTGACATGGAAAAGATAGTCATGCCGTATTTTTAGGTGAAAAAAACTTTTATGAAATGGTTTATATAGTACCATTTATTTTTATTTTTATTTTATTTTCAAGATGGAGTCTTGCTGTGTCTCCCAGGCTGGAGTGCAATGGCACGATCTCGGCTCACTGCAACCTCTGCCTCCCAGGTTCAAGTGATTCTACTGCCTCAGTCTGCCAAGTAGATGAGATTACAGCGTCCACCACCATGCCCCGCTAACTTTTGTATTTTTAGTAGAGACGGAATTTTACCATGTTGGCCGGGCTGGTCTCGACTCCTGACCTCAGGTGATCTGCACACCTTGGCCTCCTAAAGTAGCTGGGATTACAGGCGTGAGCCACCACACCCAGCCTCTTTTATTTTTATTATTACTTTTTTGAGACAGGGTCTTGCTGCTTCCCAAGCTGGAGTGCAGTGGCACAATTGTAGCTCGCTGCAGCTTCCAACTCCAGGGCTCAAGAGATCCTCCTGCCTCAACCTCCCAAGCAGCTAGGACTACAGGAATGCGCCACTATGCCTAGATAATTTTTTTTTTTTGAAACAGGGTCTTGCTATGTTGCCCAGGCTTATACTGAACTCATGGCTTTAAGCAATCCTCCCACCTCAGACTCCTAAAGTGCTGGGATTACAGGTGTGACCCACCACACCTTGGCTCATCCCATTTTTTGTTTAAAAATACACAACTTGCCCATCATGGTGGCTGGCATCTGTAATCCCAGCTACTCAGGAGGCTGAGACAGGAGGATTGCTTGAGGTCAGGAGTTGGAGGCTGCAGTGATCACCACTGCACTCCAGCCTGGGTGACACTGAGACCTTATCTCTAAAAAATGAAAAATATACAACTTATGTGTATTTATTTGTTTAGCCAACAGTGAAGAATATCTAGCAAGATATTAATAGTAGATAGTGGGATTTCCAATGATTTTAAAATTAATGTTTTGCTTGCCAATGTTTCATAATTTTTCTAGAATGACCATAAATTACTTATCAGTGTCTTCAGAATTAAAGCGCTAACAGGCTCAGGAGAATGAGGGGGTAGAAGAGGCCCTGGGATTTAGCCGCTGAGAGGGCAAGTGCCTCTAGAAAGAGCATGTCAGTAATGTAGTAAAGAAAAAAGCCAGATCCCAGGGAGGTGCTGGAAAGACTGGCTGTGGGAAGGAACAGTAATGTGGTCAACCTCAGATTGGTCATGTAACCAACTGTGCTGCTTAAGAGAGAGAGGCAGGAAGCGGCAGGAAGCAAGTAGAAAAATTTTTTTTTTTTTTTTTCAAAAACAGGGTGGCCATTTTGGAAAAGAATTATGTGATAAGTTGAAAATGCTAGGCTGAGCACAGTGGCTCACACCTGTAATCCTAGCACTTTGGGAGGCCAAGGCAGGTGGATTTCCTGAGCCCAGGAGTTCGAGACCAGCCTGGGCAACACGGTGAAACCCCGTCTCTACTAAAATACAAAAGAAATTAGCCGGGCGTGGCGGCGTGCACCCATAGTCCCAGCTACTCGGGAGGCTGAGGCAGGAGAATTGCTTGAAGCGGAGAGACAGAGGCTCCAGTGAGCTGAGATCATGCCACTGCACTCCAGCTTGGGCAACAGAGTGAGACTCTGTCTCCACAAAAAAAAAAAAAAAAAGAAAACGGTAGAGGCCGAAGTGGGAGGCCAGGAGTTCAAGATCACCATGGGCAACATAGTGAGACACTATCTCTATAGACAATTTAAAAATTTAAAATTTAAAAATTATAGGCACATGCCGGGTGTGGTGGCACACGCCTGTAGTCCCAGCTACTCAGGAGGCTGAGGCAGAAGGATGGCTTGAGCCCAGGAGTTCAAGGCTGCAGTGAGCTATGATTGTACCACTGTACTTCAGGCTGGGCAACAGAATGAGACCCCATCTCTAAAAAAAGAAAATAGAAAATAAAAATACTAGAGTGGAGGTCAGGTGCAGTAGTTCACGCCTGTAATCCCGGCACTTTGGGAGGCCAAGGCAGGCAGATCACCTGAGGTCAGGAGTTCGAGACCAGCCTGGTCAACATGGCATAAACCCCGTCTCTACTAAAAATACAAAAATTAGATGGGCGTGGTGGCAGGGACCCGTAGTCCCGGCTACTTGGGAGGCTGAGGTGGGAGAATCGCTTGAACCCAGGAGGCAGAAGTTGTAGTGAGCCGAGATCGTACTACCGTACTCCAGCCTAAGCAACAGAGTCAGACTCTGTCTCAAAAAAAAAAAAAAAAAAAAAAGAAAAGAAAGAAGGAAGAAGGAAGGGAGGGAGGGAGGAAAAAGAAAGAAAGAAAGAGAAAGAAAGAAAAGAAAGGAAGGAAGGAAGGAAAAGAAAAAAAAGAAAAGGAGGGAGGGAGGGAGGGAGGGAAGGAGGGAAAGAAGGAAGGAAGAAAGGAAGAAAAAACAATAGTAGAGCAGGAAGGGAGGGATAGTGGAAGGAAAGTCCTTCCTCAGGGTGGTGTTGGAGGCTAAGCTGGAGTTGCACAAGGAGCAAGTCTCCCTGAGGCTGGCAGGCAGGATGAGAGGCTGGACTGGCACAGATAGGTGGGCTGAAAATGAGGGGTACACCACAGCAGGCCCTGGGCTCAGGCAAGGAGCTCATTTTCTGGGGGGCATAGATGAAGTACCAAGAGAAGTGCAAGACTCTATGTGACCACTTAGAGTATGGGGGCTGCAGGGGTCAGCAGGGCAGACCTGGGGCGTGGGGCAGTGCTGGCTCCCATTTCCTCCTCCCCAGTTCACATTCTGTCCCGAGCCTTCCAGTCAACCTTTTCCCACCCCAGCCCCCCAGTCCCTTGGTGTTCCCCGCTCAGGGCCCCTGGCCGTGTGTCCCCAGGTTCGTTACCTGCAGCGGCCCATCACCCTGTGGTGTGGTCTCAACCACTCTCTGGTGCTGAGCCAGAGCTCAGAGTTCAGCAAGGAGCTGCTGGGCTGCGGCTGTGGGGCTGGGGGCCGCCTCCCAGGCTGGCCCAAAGGGAGTGCCTCCTTCGTCAAGCTCCAAGTCAAGGTCAGAGCGGGGTCAGGGGAGGGGGCACCCAGGGAAGACGAGAGTCATGAGCCAGGAAGCCCACAAGGCTGTAGTTGGGGCTCCTGCAGGGACCCAGGGGGTCCCATTTCCCTAGCATCACCCCACCTCCCTCCTCTGCCTCACACCACACTCTCTGCTCTCTCCCTTAGCAGACTGTGCTGGCCTTGTCCAACCTCTCTCACCCCTGGGACTTAGCAGGCTCAGGGCTGGTGTGAGAGGGAAGAATGCAATAGGCAGATTAGCCCGGGCTCCCTGGGAACCCCTGCAAGGAAAGTACCACTCAGCCATGCCCCTTTCTCTCCTCCTCCAAGGTCCCTCTGTGTGCCTGTGCCCTCTGTGCCACCAGGGAGTGCCTATACATCCTGTCCAGCCACGACATCGAGCAGCACACCCCCTATCGTGACCTGCCGGCCAGCAGGGTGGTGGGGACTCCCGAGTCCAGCCTGGGGACCGGAGCACCCCAGGACCCCGGGGGGACGGCCCAGGCCTGTGAGGAGTACCTTAGCCAGATCCACAGTTGCCACACGTTGCAGGACCGCATGGAGAAGATGAAGGAGATCGTAGGGTGGATGCCCCTGATGGCCGCACAGAAGGACTTCTTCTGGGAGGCCCTGGACATGCTGCAGAAGGCTGAAGGAGGCGGGGGTGGTGTAGGGCCCCCAGCCTCTGAGACCTAATCCCCCTCATGCTAGCCTAGTCCCTGGAGGGAGTCTGGCCCCAGGCCAGGGACTAAGGAGCAATGACCACTGTGTGCATGCATGTGGGAAGGGGTTGCTAGGGGGTGGGGACCGCTAACCAGGGTAAGGCAGGGAATTGTTTTGTAAAATGTTCAGGGGGCTGCCCAGGAGGGGCCCCCAACCTGACTATCATGGACGAGAGATTTGATGGATAGAATAAAAGGCTGCAGTGAGGCCTGGTGTGGAGGCCTGGTGGAAGGCTGGCAGGGACGGGCAGGGATGGGGGTCTGCGGCCCAGCATGGTGGGTGCGGGAGGGCAGGAGCCCAGGCAGAGGCAGGCAACAGAAGCAGCTCCAGGTCTCAGGTGTGGCGGAGCTGATGGTGCCTGAACTCTTCACATTGCTGTCCACTCCCCGCTCCCAAGAGCCCACCCGGTCGTTTGGACTGGGAAGTCCTGGCCCCACTTTCTGGAACAACTCTATGCACAGATGCTCTTGGCTACCACCCTGGGGTCCCCTGTCTATTAGACTTGTCCCATCCTGAGGTAGCCAGTCCCTCTTGACCCCCAAGCTTCTCACCCATCTCAATTCAGCCTGAAGCCAGCCCCCTCCTCTCTTCCTTCTGTTTACCCCCCAGGTTTGGGCTCTGTTTTCTACTCCTTCCACCTCTTCCTCAGTAACAAGGACACTCCCTTCATCTATACCCCATGCCTCCTGCCTTGCTTCCTGTACCTTCAAGTAGTTGGAAGAGGCCATGGGTGAGAATTCCTTCTCCTTGGCCTAGTCTGGCCCAGGCCTGGAGAGAAGGCAATAGAGATTTGAAGTGGAGGCCAGGCTTGGTGGCTACGCTTATAATCCCAGCAGCTTGGGAGGCCAAGGCAGGTGGATCACCTGAGGCTAGGAGTTCGAGACCAGCCTGGACAGCATGCTGAAACCCTGTCTCTACTAAAAATAAAAAAATTAGCCAGGCATGGAGGTATGCGCCTGTAGTCCCAGCTACTTGGGAGGCTGAGGCACAAAAATCGCTTGAACCCGGGAGGCGAAGGTTGCAGTGAGCCGAGATGGTGCCACTGCACTCCAGCCTGGGTCACAGAATGAGACTCTGTCTCAAAAAAAAAAACTGGAAAATGGGCTGGCAGGGGGTGAGCAATGAGGGCTCCTGAGCTGAGGAAGCAGGGGCTGGGGGAGGATGGGGGCTAGTGAGTCCTCAGAAGGTCCTGGAGATACTCCCTCAGTGGACAGAGTGGGGTTCCCGATGACGTTATTTGAGGCCTGGGAGACGGCCTCTGCCCCTCACTGCTCCTCCCCCTTCTTAGGTCAACATTTATGTGTCCTAGACCTAGAGAGGTCCCAGGACACGCCACTGTCCCGCCTTCCCCACCGCCCGCCCCACTGGCCAGTCCCCACGCCCACACACCCGAGGCTGCCCCATCTGGCGCTGATTATCCTGCTGCTGCCGCCACCGCTGCTGCTGCTCTGCAAAATTCAGCTGCTGCCTCTGTCTTGAGGACCTCTGCCTCTTTCCCCCGGGCCATGCTGCCTGCAGCCACAGCCTCCCTCCTGGGGCCTCTCCTCACTGCCTGGGCCCTGCTGCCTTTTGCCCAGGGCCAGACCCCCAACTACACCAGGTAGGTCTCTTGGCATCTTCCAGACAGCTCCAGTGAACTTCAGACCCCTGATTCCTGGGGCATTATGCCTGGGGATATTTTGGGTTCCCTTGCTGACACACCACTCCCCAGATTTCCCACCGCCTCACCCTTCTCTGGCCCCCAAATCCTCCCCATCTGCTGTAAGACCTTGATCTCCTGCAGGCCACCACTGCTCCCATTCCCCCACCTTCGTCCTCTGGTCTCTTAAGTCTCCCCACCCACCCAGATCCTTGGCCCCCCCATAGAACCCAAGAGAGAGCCAAGCTCCTGAACTTGCCTGGTAGCTGGATTCCAGGAAGGAATTCGAGAGGGATTTAGAGGGAGGAGGGGCCAGCGAGTGGAGACTTGGGAGTCAGATTCTAAAGCAGTTTGGAACAGGGGCCAGGCTAAGGTGAGGAGCTCGGGGAGCCTGGCCTCCAGGTTCAATCAGAGGGCCATCACCACTGCAGCTCCCTCCATCTCTCCACTCCCTCCCCCGCACCGCCTCGTGGCTGTGTCCACATCTGGAAGTAGTTAGGCGGCTCCTGTCCCTGGACTGCCAGGCAGAGTGAGGGGGGAGTCAGGAAGGGGGGCCAAGGAGGATTCCGGGAATTCCTGTTGGGGTGGGGGGTGGGGACTCTGGGGGTTGGAGGGATGGTCGAGTTGCCAGGCCCACTTTTCCCTTATCTTTGTGGGAGTCTGGGACACCCCAGCCCTGTCCTGGCTGGTGGAAGCTGCCCCAGGTCTCTCAAGGCCTTTCCATTTCATCCCCCAGCTTCCCTCCTTGGAGTTTCATCCTCATCACCTCATCCCCATCTTGCCAGTGCTCCCCTGTCCCACCCGTCCCTGCTCTTTCCTGACCCCTTTTCTGTTCTCCAGACCCGTGTTCCTGTGCGGAGGGGATGTGAAGGGGGAATCAGGTTACGTGGCAAGTGAGGGGTTCCCCAACCTCTACCCCCCTAATAAGGAGTGCATCTGGACCATAACGGTGAGAAACCCCTCTGGGCACTACCCCTTGTCAAAGTCTCAGAGGCAAAGGCCTGACTGCGAAGGGACCGCCCCCAGGCCCCCACCCCCAGTCCCCAGCACCACCTTCTCAACCTGGGGCAGCTCCAAGTGTCTTCCCTCTGTCACTAAAGGCATCATTCCCACCGTAACAAGCACCCTCTTAACCCTTCCCTCAAATCCTCCTTCTCCAGTCCCCGGCCCTCCCTCCTCTTCCAAAGCCTCAGCTCTTGTCCCCTGCACAGGCCACCAGCAGAGCTGCAGAGACCAGGCCCTCTGCCCTACAATCGCATGGGGGCCTCTTCCCGTTTAGTCCGTTTCTGCAAGAAACGCTTGGGGCAGGGGGTTGCCCTCTGGCTGGGTTGTGTGGGGCCTGACTCTGTGGGTCCCCACCTCTGTCCCCGCTATCAGGTCCCCGAGGGTCAGACTGTGTCCCTCTCATTCCGAGTCTTCGACCTGGAGCTGCACCCCGCCTGCCGCTACGATGCACTGGAGGTCTTCGCTGGGTCTGGGACTTCTGGTCAGCGGCTCGGACGCTTTTGCGGGACCTTCCGGCCTGCGCCCCTAGTCGCCCCCGGCAACCAGGTGACCCTGAGGATGACGGCGGATGAGGGCACAGGAGGACGAGGCTTCCTGCTCTGGTACAGCGGGCGGGCCACCTCGGGCACTGGTGAGAACTCCCTCACCTCCGCTTTCCCCCCACTCCAGGCCCCGCCCCGGGCGCAGTCCCGCCCCCAGCCCTAACCTCTGCCCCGCCCACCCCGCGCCCCAGCGCCTAGGGCGCCTTACCTCCCTGACCAATTTTCCTCACTAACCGCCCCTTCAGTCCCTCCTCCCCGTCTTCTCTCCCCTCCTCCCGCACCCACCCATCCCCTCTTCCAGGGCCCCCCCCAGGCGCGAGGCGGAAATGGGTCACCGACCCGCGGGTGGAATGGGCGGCCTGGGGTTACTGGGACGGTGAGTAACTGCCCGCCCCCGTCCGCAATCGGGCTCCCTCCGACGGGCGCGAGGGGGCACCCCAGGGCTGGGGGGACTAGGTTCCTCCGACCCGGGGGGCCCCCCTACACTCAGCCCTGGGCTCCCGATTGCGGTCCCATCACCCCCTCCTGGCGGCAGAAGTCTCCCTTGCAATGTTTCAGGCGGGGACCTCCCTAAAGAGGGCCTCGGGGGCTGTGCCCCAAGTCGACGACACCCTCTCCAGCCTGAAAGGGGACTCTGCTGCAGGGCCGGGGAGATGGGATCTCCTAGGGGAAGAGGCGCGGTGCGGCCGCGGGTCGGGGAGGGGCCAGAAGGGGGCGTCCAGCCAGTTCCTCCTCCCGCTTCCACCGCCCGCCAGTGCGCCCTGCGGCCCCAGACTTCCCCGAGCCGCGCTCCTCCCGGCCGCTCTCTGCTAACCTGCCCCCGTCTTACCTCCCCTTCTTCTCGTCCCCTCATCCTGAGCCCCAGACATCCGAGCTGCCTGCCGGGGCTCCCAGCCTAGAACTCTCCTCGAGCTGACCGAGGGTCTCCACCGCCCCCCACCCCCGCTCCTCTCTCCCCTCCCCAGAGCACCAGTTTTGCGGGGGGCGGCTGGAGAAGGCCCAGGGAACCCTGACCACGCCCAACTGGCCCGAGTCTGATTACCCCCCGGGCATCAGCTGTTCCTGGCACATCATCGCACCCCGGGATCAGGTACCGACCCTCCTCCCCGGGCTGCCCTAGGGGACCCAGGCGGCGCCCTCCAGCTTGCAGCCAGCAAATATTTATTGAACATCTGCTGTGTCCCGAGCACTGCGCTTGCGCTGGTGGGCCCCCAAAACAGCCCCAACCCCTGCATGCACACAAACAAAAATGTAAAAATTGCAACTGAGACAAGTCTCAGGAGAGTGAGGTACAGGGTCCTGGTATTACACGCGGGTCTGTCACTTGTGAGTGTGCCAGGACTTGACCTTGCCAACGACGACTACCGACGCCCCTGCAGGGTCCCATGGGTGTGTGTGGTCCTGCGTGCTGTGGTGTGAACGCCTTCAGGAGGGGGCCCAGGGGACGCGGGAGGTGGGAGTAGGGGCTGCAGAAGGCACCCAGTAGATGAGGTGCAGGCGCCGAGAGGTGTCCCACCGCGCAGCCCCCGCCTCCACCCGCCACCAGGTCATCGCGCTGACCTTCGAGAAATTTGACCTGGAGCCAGACACCTACTGCCGCTACGACTCGGTCAGCGTGTTCAACGGAGCCGTGAGCGACGACTCCCGGAGGCTGGGGAAGTTCTGCGGCGACGCAGTCCCGGGGTGAGGGGCGGGACCTGGGCGAGTCCGGGTGAGAGAGTAGGGGGACCGCGCGCAAGTGGCTGTTTGTAAGGGCGGGGTTCAACTAAAGGGACGGGATCTGAACTCCAGGGCTCCAAACCAGGGAGGGGAGCAGGTTCCGGACCAGGCAAAGAGAAGATTTGGCCTTGGGTCTGGAGTCTGGGGATAGAGAGGCTAATGGGGCTCTGCGAAGTCGGGACGAAGTTAAAAGGCCACCGGACCAGGCGTAGTGGCTCATGCCTGTAATCATAGCACTTTGGGAGGCCGAAGCTGGAGGATCACCTGAGCTTAGGAGTTCGAGACCAGCCTGGGCAACATGGCGCAACCCTGTCTGTACTAAAAATACAAAATAATTAGCTGGGCATGGTGGCGTGCCTGTAGTCCCAGCAACTTGCCGGGCTGGGGCAGGAGGATTACTTGAACCCAGAAGGTCAAGGCTGCAGTGAGCCGAGATGGAGCCACTGCACTCAAGCCTGGGAGACAAAGTGAGACCCTGTCTCAAACAAACAAACAAACAAACAAACAAACAAACAAACAAACAAACAAGGTCACGGGGGGCCGGGTGCGGTGGCTCACGCCTGTAATCCCTGCACTTTGGGAGGCCGAGGCGGGCGGATCACGAGGTCAGGAGATCGAGACCATCCTAGCTAACACGGTGAAACCCCGTCTCTACTAAAAATACAAAAAAATTAGCCGGGCATGGTGGCAGGCGCCTGTAGTCCCAGATACTCGGGAGGCTTGAGACAGGAGAATGGCGTGAACCCCGGAGGCGGAGCTTGCAGTGAGCCGAGATGGCGCCACTGCACTCCAGCCTGGGCGGCAGAGTGAGGCTCCGTCTCAAAAAAAAAAAAAAAGTCACGGGGCTGAGACGAGTGTCGTGCACACCCGCCCTGACACTTCCCCCAATGCTCGGTGGCCACCCACAGCTCCATCTCCTCCGAAGGGAATGAACTCCTTGTCCAGTTCGTCTCAGATCTCAGCGTCACCGCTGACGGCTTCTCAGCCTCCTACAAGACCCTGCCGCGGGGCACTGCCAAAGAAGGGCAAGGGCCCAGCCCCAAACCAGGAACTGAGCCCAAAGTCAAGCCACCCCGCAAGTCCCAACCTCCGGAGAAAACAGAGGAAACTCCCTCAGCCCCCAGTGAGTCTGGGATGGGGGAGGAAAGGGAAACAGACTGAAGGGAGCCATTTCAAAAAGTTCTGACCTGCACTGTGGCTCACACCTGTAATCCCAGCATTTTGGGAGGCCCAGGCAGGAGGATCACTTAAGCCTAGGAGTTCAACATAGCAAGACCCTGTCTTTTCAAAAATAGAAAATTAGGCTG
Source organism: Chlorocebus sabaeus (assembly GCF_047675955.1). Lineage (NCBI taxonomy): Eukaryota > Metazoa > Chordata > Mammalia > Primates > Cercopithecidae > Chlorocebus > Chlorocebus sabaeus. Next base: position 12,133,734 of record NC_132931.1, on the reverse strand, counting down.
GGCTGGTGGCTCACGCCTGTAATCCCAGCACTTTGGGAGGCCAATCCAGCAGATCACCTGAGGTCAGGAGTTCAAGACCACCCTGGCTAACATGGCGAAACCCCATCTCTACTAAAAATACAAAAATTTGCCAGGTGTGGTGATGCACACCTGTAATCCCAGCTACTTGGGAAGCTGAGACAGGAGAATCGCTTGACCTGGGAGGTGGAGATTGTAGTGAGCTGAGATTGTGCCACTGCACTCCAGCTTGGGTTACAGAGTGAGATTCTGTCTCAAATAAATAAATAAATAAATAAATTAGCCAGGCATGTGGTCATAGCTACTTGGGAGGCTGAGGTGGGAGGATCACTTGAGCTGGGAAGGTCGAGGCTTCAATGAGCCTGACTGTGCCACTGCACTCCAGCCTGGGCAACAGAGCAAGACTCCATCTTAAACAAACAAAAAAGTTCTTCCTCGGCTACATTCACTCATTGATTCATCTGATAGTCACTGGTCCCTCCTTCCTGCCAATGACCCTTACTGGGTGCTGGGACCGGAAGCCGGACAGAGCTCTGAACAGTTCAAGTCAATGAGGCTGTTATGGGGACAATGCTCCCTCCTACCTGCTGAGCAGGTCACGCTCGACCCTCCTCCCTCCTAGATGCACCCGCTGTCACCTGCCCAAAGCAGTGCCGCCGGACAGGCACCTTGCAGAGCAACTTCTGTGCCAGCAGCCTGGGTAAGAACACCCCCAACCCCATCCAGCTCCTTGAACCACCTCCCACTTCTGGTTCCAGTCTTCTGCCATCTGGAACCTCCCATCTCCTCATCTCTCACTCCCATTCTCCCACAGTGGTGACTGCAACGGTGAAGTCCATGGTTCGGGAGCCAGGGGAGGGCCTCGCTGTCACTGTCAGTCTTATTGGTGCTTATAAAACTGGAGGACTGGACCTGCCTTCTCCACCCACTGGCACCTCCCTGAAGTTTTACGTGCCTTGCAAGCAGTGCCCCCCCTTGAAGAAAGGTAACAGAGATGTGGAGAAATGGGGATGGGGCGAGCTAAGCCACACTGAAATGATCAAGGTGTGGAATTTTGAGACCTGCTGACAGGTCTCAAGAATAAGAGATCTCAACCCCTCCCTCCCTCCTTCTTCCAGGAGTCAGTTATCTGCTGATGGGCCAGGTGGAAGAGAACAGAGGCCCCATCCTTCCTCCAGAGAGCTTTGTGGTTCTCCACCGGCCCAACCAGGACCAGATCCTCACCAACCTAAGCAAGAGGAAGTGCCCCTCCCAACCTGTGCGGGCTGCTGAGTCCCAGGACTGAGACCCAGGCCAGCCCCGGCCCCTAGCCCTCAGGCCTTCTTTCTTATCCAAATAAATGTTTCTTAACTGAGGAAGGGGTCAGATCTCCATGCTTATGGTATTGGGGTCCAGCTTGAGGATTTCTTTTCATTCATTCTTTCATTCAACACATATTTACTATACAGAATAATCTTTTAAGAATGTGACCAGGTGTGGTGGCTCACAGCTGTAATCCCAGCACTATGGGAGGCTGAGTCAGGAGGATTGCTGAGGCCAAGAGTTTAAGACTAGCCTGGGCAACATGGCAAAACCCCTTCCACAAAAAAAATACAAAAATTAGCCAGGCGTGGTGGTGGACACCTGTAGTCCCAGCTACTCAAATTGAGGTGGAAGGACCACTTGATCCAGGGAGGTAAGACTGCAGTGAGCTGTGACTATGCCACTGTACTCCACCTGGAGGAACACAGTGAGACCCTGTCTCAAAAAAAAAAAAAAAAGAATGTAAGTCACAGGCCAGGTGCAGCGACTGATGCCTGTAATCCCAGCGCTTTGAGAGGCTGAGGTGGGAGGATCACTTGAGGTCAGAAGTTTCAGATCAGCCTGGGCAACATAGCCAGATTCTGTCTTTACAAAAAATAATTACCTGAGCATGATGTTACTCATCTGTGGTCCCAGCTACTCAGGAGGCTGATGTGGGAGGCGTGCTTGAGCCCAGGACTCTGAGGCTGCAGTGAGCTATGATCACACCACTGTACTCCAGGCAACAGAGTAAGACTTTCTCCAAAAAGGTAAAAAGAAAATATGTCACGTCTTGGCCGGGCGCGGTGACTCACGCCTGTAGTCCCAGTACTTTGAGAGGCCGAGGCAGGCAGATCACTTGAGGTCAGGAGTTTGAGACCAGCCTGGCCAACATGGTGAAAGCCCATCTCTACTAAAAATAAAAAAAAAAATTAGCTGGGCATGGTTGCCGGCGCCTGTTACTCGGGAGACTGAGGCAAAAGAATTGCTTGAACTCGAGAGGTGGAGACTGCAGTGAGCTGAGATCACGCCATTGCACTCCAGCCTGGGCAACAGAGTGAGACTCCGTCTCAAAAAATAATATAACATAAAAAAGAAAAGAACATATGTCACTTTTTTTTTTTTTTTTTTTTTTTTTTTGAGACGGAGTTTCACTCTTGTTGCCCAGGCTGGAGTGCAATGATGCAATCTCGGCTCATTGCAAACTCTGCCTCCTGGGTTCAAGTGATTCGCCTGCCTTAGCCTCCCGACTAGCTGGAATTACAGGGGTGCATCACCACGCCTGGCTAATTTTGTATTTTTAGTAGAGACGGGGCTTCTCCACATTGGTAAGGCTGGTCTCGAACTCCCAACCTCAGGTGATTCACCCCACTTTGGCCTCCCAAAGTGCTAGAATTGCAGGCATGAACCACCACGCCTGGCCGATATGTCACATCTTGTCCCTCCTTTACTCAAAACTTTCCCATAGTTTCCCAAGTCTTACCAAGGGTTCAAGGCCCTATATCATCTGCATTCTCTCTCCTGCCTCACAGCTTCATGTCTACTGTCTCCCGTGTATCATCTGTTCCAGCCACATTCACAGTTTGTTGCCCCCCCCCCTTTTTTTTTTTTTTTTGAGACGGAGTCTCGTTCTGTCTCCCAGGCTGGAGTGCAGTGGCGCTATCTCGGCTCACTGCAACGTCCACCTCCCGAATTCAAACAATTCTCCTGCCTCAGCCTCCTGAGTAGCTGGGACTACAGGCACGTGCCACCACGCCCGGCTAATTTTGTATTTTTAGTTGAGACGGGGTTTTACTATGTTGGTCAGGCTGATCTCGAATTCCTGACCTCGTGATCTGCCTGCCTTGGCCTCCCAAAGTGCTGGAATTACAGGCATGAGCCACCACTCCCGGCCTTGTTGTCCATTTCTAGTACACTTCTGTTTTAGGCCTTTGCTGTTTCCTCTATCCAGAATTCTCTGCCATAGATATATCTCATGGCTCACTTCCTAAATCCAGTCAGATCTCTGCTCAAAGTTCATCCTAGTCACTCATTCATTTGTTCATTCCAAATAGCAGGCACTGTCATAAGTGCTAAAGATACAACAGAAAACTAAACAAAGTCCCTGCTCTTGTGGAAAGGGAAGAACATTCTACTGGAGGAGAAACAATAAAATAGGAGGTCATGTATCACTATAAGTGCTCTTAAAAAAAAAAAAACAAAAAAAACAAATGAAATTAGCCAGGTGTGGAGGCGCGCGCCTGTAGTCCCAGCTACTCAGAAGGCTGAGGCGGGAGGATCGGTTGAGCCCAACCAAGCAGGTGGAGACTGCAGGGAGCTATGACTGCACCACTGCCCTCCAGCCTGGGTGACAGAGCAAGACTGTCTTAAAAAAAAAAAGAAAGAAAGAAGAAAGAAAGAAAGAAAGAAAGAAAGAAAGAAAGAAAGAAAGAAAGAAAGAAAGAAAGAAAGAAAGAAAGAGAGAGAGAGAGAGAGAGAGAGAGAGAGAGAGAAAGAAAGAAAGAAAGAAAATGTAAAAGAGAACACGGGAATTCTACATAACATGTTCGGAGGAGACTTTCCATTAAGATCAATTTTGTCTTTGTTCCACCGCTAACTGGGTGCCCCGAGAGACCCAGATTCTTCACCTTATCCAGGCTGTAAAAGGAGTTGAAGATTCGATGCAATTAAAGTGGAAGGTTTAGCAAATCCTTTTTTTAAAATACATAATTACTCGAACAACATGGGTTTGAAATTAGCAAACCTTAATTCCCCGTGCAAATGTGAGTGATTTCCCACGTCCCTTACAGGAAGGTGAGAGACAGGAGGTGAGACTCAGGCTGGAGTCCCAGATGGGAGGAGCCTCCAACCAGTCCCATAGAAAACAGACTTTGGGCCTGGGGGAGGGACAGTGGCTCTCATGCACTTTGGGAGGCTTAAGTGGGAGGATCGCTTGGGCCCAGGAGTTCGAGACCTGCCTGCACAACATAGGGAGATCGTCTCTACAAAAAATTACAAAAAGTACCCGGGTGTGGTGGTGCGCACCCGTAATCCCACCTACTCGGAGGCTGGGGCAGGAGAATCCCTTGAACCCAGGAGTTGGAGGCTGCAGTGAGCAATGATCGCACCACTGCACTCAAGCCTGGGCGACAGAGTGAAACTCTCGTCTCTAAAAAAGCAAAAAAGAGGCCGGGCACGGTGGCTCATGCCTGTAATCGCAGCACTTTAGGTGACTGAGGCGAGTGGATCGCCTGAGGTCAGGAGTTCGAGACCAGCCTGACCAACATGGTGAAACCCCGTCTCTACTAAAAATACAAAGAATTACCCGGGCGTGGTGGCACACGCCTATAATCCCCGCTACTCTGGAGGCTGGGACAGGAGAATCGCTTGAACCCTGGAGGCGATGGTTGCAGTGAGCCGAGATTGCACTCTAGCCTGGGCGACAGCGCGAGACTTGGTCTCAAAAAAAAAGCAAAAAAGAAAACAGGCTTGATTCCTGCAGAGGCTTCTAAGGGGGCCTGGAATTGAAGAGGAGGAAAAAGGCTTCCCGGTGGGAGATTGACTTGGACTGTCTCAATAATAGGGAGGAAGAAACAAAGCCCAACTCGAAACCCCGCCCCCGGTTCCCTGAGTTACTTCAGGGCCAGGAAAACTGTTACGTCACCGGAATCTAGCCAATCGCAGACGACAGAAGGAGGGCGTTCTGTTTGGTCTTTCAGCACACCAATCGGCGTACAGTTACGGCAGAAACAAAGACGCCCTGGCCAATGACAGAGGCCGTACGGCGGAAGTGTACAAAAGGACTCCCGGGAACATGGCATCATTAGTCTGACCACAAGCTGACTGTCAGGTGCTTTGACCACAAAGCGGGCATCCTAGCGCGAGCGGCCGTTTTGAGGCAGAAGCCCGACGGGGCCCGTGTCCGAGCTTAGGGAGGGGCCGGAGACGCAAACACAGGTCTCCCAGGAAGCAGGAGGCGTCACAGGTAGCTCCGCGGGCGGCCGCTGCAGCGGGCGGAGTCTGGCCAGAGAGAGGAGGCGGGCGTCCGGGAACGCCCGGAAGGGGCGAGGCCAGCGGCGGGGCGGGGCTTATGGAGATCGCGAGCTGGGCCTGAGGAGAAGACCGGGTTGGGAGCTGCGAGGGGCCGGGTTTAGCGGGGTGGGCGTGGCCGTCGAGGTGGGGCTTGGCGGGTCCGAAGGAACCTGGGGCAGAGCTGGAAGAGGGAAGGTCTTGGGGGCCCTGGGCCTGGGTCTGCGGGAGTCCCATCTAGCGGGATTCCGAGGCGGCGGCGTCGTCAATCCAGGCCCTGCCCCGGGAGCTCATCTTGTCCCCTTTCGCCCCTCACGCCCCCCAGCTCTCGACTCTAGGCCCTGTCCGCTGAGCTCTGCCCTCGGATGTCCGACCGCCCAGAGCCTGCATGCGCCGTGGGGCGCCCCAGGACCAGGAGCTGGTGGGTCCGGGGCCCCCTGGGCGGGGGTCTCGGGGCGCCCCTCCTCCCTTGGGACCCGTTGTCCCGGTTCTGGTCTTTCCCCCGGATCTAGTATTCAGGGCGGACCAGCGGAGCGGACCCCGACAGCTGCTGACCCTCTATAACCCCACAGGAACTGCGCTTCGATTCCGAGGTAAAGGGATCGGCGCCTCGTGCAAGGGATCTGGGGGCTGGTGGCCGGACATTGGGGGGCTGTGTTGGCTGGAGGAGTCAGATGGGTAGGGTTGGACGTCCAGCTTTGGTGGACTGGGAAAGTCATGTCCAGCCTGCGGGGCAGAAGGCAGAGGGGACTCAAATGACCCACATGGCAGGGCTTGTCTGTGTGTGTCTCTGTCCCCCAGTCCTGTGCACAGCACCTGCCAAATACACGGTGTTTGACGCAGAGGGATATGTGAAGCCTCAGTCTTGCATTGACATGTGAGTGAGCTGGGAGGGTGGAGAGGCTTATGGAAGCCAGAGGTCGCTGCTACCTGTTGTCTGAGGTCTGAGACCTTGCCCTCTTTATCCTGTTTGCCCTACCCTCTGTCTGTGCCCCTAAAGGAGAGACTTCTGGGGGGGAGGCTCAGATTTCCTAGGATTACTGCCTCTCACTCATTTCACCCCAATGGACTTCTCTCCTACCTTGGGACCAGTGTGATTCGCCATGTGGCACCCATTCCCAGCCACTATGATGTCCAGGACCGCTTCCGTATTGAGCTGTCTGAGGAAGGAGCTGAGGGCCGCGTGGTGGGACGCAAGGACATTACCTCTGTTCTGAGAGCCCCAGCGTACCCCCTTGAGCTTCAGGGACAGCCGGATCCAGCGCCTCACCCAGGGCCTCCTGCTGGGACACCACCACCCACGGCCAGACACTTCCAGGAACGTGAGTTAGGAGACGGGAATCTTGAGTTCTGTGGGGAGGCAAGAACTAGCATCTCCCTAGAGATGAGATAAACTGTATTTGAAGAATAAGTCTTTTGGTTCAGTTTTTTGTCTTTTGGTGGAAACATTTCTCCGAGTTGAGATTTTATATCAGGTGAGAGGGAAAAAGACTTACAGCTTCCTCGGTTTCTAACTTCTACTTAGAGGAAAAAGTTCTTCCTTGACTGTAACCGCAGTACTTCCTATTGTGTGGTAGCTCAGTTCAGTTCAATAAGAAACCTGTATTGAGCAGTTAACCCTGTACCAACTTGTGTACTGGGTTTGAGATCAAGAGAGGTCCCTGCCTGTCAGGTCCACAGAAGAGAGAAAATGAATGCTAAGGGACTAGAGGAGAGAGTTTCTTGTGGTGGTGGGGACAGAGGCTCTAGGAAGGAGAGGACACTTGCAGTGTACCCTTGGAGGGCAGTAAAAAGTAGATACAAGCCGGGCGCGGTGGCTCAAGCCTGTAATCCCAGCACTTTGGGAGGCCGAGATGGGCAGATCATGAGGTCAGGAGATTGAGACCATCCTGGCTAACACGGTGAAACCCCGTCTCTACTAAAAAATACAAAAAACTAGCCGGGCGAGGTGGCGGGCGCCTGTAGTCCCAGCTACTCGGGAGGCTGAGGCAGGAGAAGGGCGTAAACCCGGGAGGCGGAGCTTGCAGTGAGCTGAGATCCGGCCACTGCACTCCAGCCTGGGCAACAGAGCGAGACTCCGCCTCAAAAAAAAAAAAGTAGATACAGGGCATGGTGGCTCACGCCTATAATCTCACTGCTTTGGGAGGCTGAGATGGGCTGATGACCTGAGGCCAGCAGTTTGAGACCAGCCTGGCCAACATGGTGGAACCCCGTTTCTACTAAAAACACACAAAAAATTAGCTGGGCATGGTGGCTCACAACTGTAATCCCAGCTACTCAGGAGGCTGAGGCAGGAGAATCACTTGAACCTAGGAGGCAGAGGCTGCAGTGAGTCAGGATTGTGTGGCTGCACTCCAGCCTGGGTGCAACAGAGCGAGACTCCGTCTCAAAAAAAAAAAAAGTAGATACAGGGTGTGGTGGCTCACACCTATAATCCCAGTGCTTTGGGAGGCTGAGGTGGTGGGAAGATTGCTTGAGGCCAGGAGTTCAAGATCAGCTTGGGCAACATAGCAAGACCCTCTACAAGCAACTGAAAAAGTAGCCAGGCATGGTAGCATGAACCCATAGTCCCAGCTACTCAGGAGGCTGAGGCAGGAGGATCACTTGAAGCCAAGAGTTCCAGACCAGCCTGGGCAACGTAATGAGACTCCATCTCTACAAAAAATAAAAGATAATTAAAAAAAAAAAGTAGATACATCTTCCTTGTTCAGGTTTCTCCCTGGAGGACCTGGGCTGGGCAGGAGTGGGGACTGCAGCATCTGACGAATCTTGTTTCTCAGACCCCCGCCAGCAACTGGCCACCAGCTCCTTCCTCCTCTTCTTGCTGACGGGGATTGTCTCCGTGGCCTTCCTGCTGCTCCCACTCCAGGACGAACTCAGCAGCCAGCTGCCTCAAGTCCTGCATGTATCCCTGGGACAAAAGTTGGTGGCCGCCTACGTCTTGGGTGAGGACAGTAGTGGCTGGGGACCCAGGACCCAGGAAAAAGGGAGAAGGGACGGGAGGAGCGCTAACAGAGTCCCAGGGCTGCCCATGCGACCCTGTTCTTTCTTTGTCCCCCCTCCAGGCCTCCTCACCATGGTGTTCCTCCGGACCTGAGCTCCCTGCTCAACCCCCAGCCCGCCCCACCTCACCGTCCCTGGGCAGGGTCTTAAGGCAGCCACTGTGATGCTCATACCTTGCCTTGCCTCCTACCCTCTTCTCTTTCCTGCCTACTCCCCCCTCCTCCCCCACAAAAAACACCCAGGGATTTGTACTCGTTTTCCAAGCTGAATAAAATACATTTTTAAAATGAAAATCAGAAATGTAAGGTACTTGCGCCTGTCTTCCCACTTCTTTTTTGGTACTCAGACATCCTTTAGTTCCTCCCACCCCTGTTCCCAGGGGACCTGGGCACTTGGGCAGTGATGAGGCCCAGCAAGGATTTAGAAGACTTGGGTCACTCCTGGTGCTTGCGTCGAAAAACTGTGACCATGAGCAAATCATTTAATTTCTCTGAGCTGCAGATTCTACCTACAAAATGAGGGTGTTGAGCAAGTTGATTCTCAAGATCCTCTTCAGCCCTGGAATAGGATCCTGTCCCTAAGCCAATGTACCTAACCTAAAAAGAAGTGAACGAAAATACCACCTAATCCTGTCTGCCACGGAACTCCTGTCCCACCATCTGGAGGCAACAAAGCCTCTCTCCAGGGTTACCTGGGTGTTTACAACCCCTAGAATCCTTTTCTGCCTTTTGGACCCTATATCTGTTTTCCTTTGTCCTTTAAGACTTCAGCGCCCTTGGCCGGGCGCAGTGGCTCAAGCTTGTAATCCCAGCACTTTGCAGGGCCGAGGCGGGTGGATCACTTGAGGCCAGGAGTTCGAGACCAGCCTAGCCAACATGGTGAAATCTTGTCTCTAAAAATACAAAAATTAGCCGGACATGGTGGTGGGTGCCTGTAATCCCAGCTACTCAGGAGACTGAGGTAAGATAATCATTTGAATCTGAGAGGTGGAGGCTGTAGTGAGCCGAGATTGTGCCATTGCGCTCCAGCCTGGGCAACAGAGCCAGACTCCGTCTCAAAAAAAAAAAAAAAAAAAGAAGACTTCAACTCACATGGATGACAAACACCAAAGTCCCTACCAATATGGGAGAAATAGTATTGCCTGACATAACCTCACCTTAACCAGGCAAAAAAAACCAAAAACAAAAACAAAAAAACAAACAAACAAAACTAGGGTACAGGAAAATAATAAGATTTACAAAAGGCAGGCTTCCAGCTCACCTGCCTTCCTTCAGGTGCAAGGTGAGGAGGAACAGAGGAAGAGGGAGAGTGGCCAGGCTCAGTGGTTCACATCTGTAATCCCAGTGCTTTTGAGAGGCCAAGGTGGGAGGATTGCCTGAGCCCAGGGGTTCAAGACCAGTCTGGACAACATAGCAAGACCCCGTTTCTACAAAAAAATAAAAAGAAGGAGGGGAGAACCAGTGACTCTGGGCAGATGGTTGACTGGGAACGAAGATCAGCAAGATAATATTATTAAGACCCAGGCTGTCAGAGCACTGGAAGGTGATCAGTTGTTCCAGCTTTAGTTTAGGGGCACTGGGACCTGCTCCACTACCCTGGGAGTCTTCTACCTCTCACACCCAGAGCTGGTTGCAGTGGGGTGTGGCCCTGATACTGCATGGAGAATGGGTGTGCCATTTGTGTCCAGGAGTCGGGACAGCTCTTGCCATAGCCCAGAAAACCTCTTTGCTAAATTACATGTGTATGGAAGATATCCATTCACAACAGCCTGGATGTGCCCAGGTCCCCAAAACACATTTGAGGTGCCACATAGGTTAATGGTCCTGTGAGTACTTGTGAAAAGACCTAGGCCGGGCGCGGTGGCTCAAGCCTGTAATCCCAGCACTTTGGGAGGCCGAGACGGGCGGATCACTAGGTCAGGAGATCGAGACCATCCTGACTAACACGGTGAAACCCCATCTCTACTAAAAAATACAAAAAACTAGCCGGGCGAAGTGGCAGGCGCCTGTAGTCCCAGCTACTCGGGAAGCTGAGGCAGGAGAATGGCGTAAACCTGGGAGGCGGAGCTTGCAGTGAGCTGAGATCCGGCCACTGCACCCCAGCCTGGGCGACAGAGCCAGACTCCGTCTCAAAAAAAAAAAAAAAAAAAAAAAGAAAAGACCTTGTTACTGGTGTGGTCAAGAAGGCTTTCTGAGGGACTGGGGGCAGGGGCTCCCGCCTGTAATCCCAGTGCTTTGAGAGGCCAGAGCAGGAGAAGAGCTTGAGGCCAGAAGTTCAACACTAGCCTGGACAATATAGCAAGATCCCATCTCTAAAAAATTTTTTTTTTTTTTGAGACAAAGTCTTGCTCTGTCACGCAGGCTGGAGTGCAGTGGTGCAATCTCGGCTCACTGCAACCTCTACCTCCTGGGTTCAAAGCAATTCTCCTGTCTCAGCCTCCCTGGTAGCTAGGAATACAGATGTGCACCACCACCCCTGACTTATTTTTGTATAATTAGTAGAGAGGGTTTCACCATGTTGGCCAGACTGATCTCAAACTCCTGACCTCAGGCCCGCCTCGGCCTCCCAAAGTGCTGGGATTACAGGCATGAGCAACCGTGCCTGGCATTTTTTTTTTTTTTTTTTTTTTAATTAGCCGGGCATGGTGGCTCACACTTGCAGTTGCAGTTATTCAGGAGGCTGAGATGGGAGGATCTCTTGAACCCAGGTGTTTGAGGCTGCAATAAGTTATGATTACAGCACTGCACTCCAGCCTGGACCACATAGCGAGACTCTATCTCTACAAAACAAAAACTTAGCTGGGCATGGTAACTCACATCTGCAGTCCCAGCTACTCTGGAGGCTGAATTCAAATTAAATATTTCCCATAAGTAAGGAAGCAAACAAACAAAAAGATCCTTAATTCACCCATCTCAAGATCACATCTGCAATGTCCGTTTTTGGGACTTCATTCACAGGTTTCAGGGATTAGGACGTGGACATTTTTGTCCAGATCATTATTCTGTCTACCACAGGAAGCAATGGACAAAGTGAAGAAGCGCTGAGAAAGTGCTTTGGGACACTTGTCTGGACTGTATGTCAGGGAAGCAAATAGCTCAGGAGGTCTCTGATCCTAATTCAGGGTTCTGAGAACCTAAGAAGTCAAGCTTAGGGGGCTAAGGAGGGGACGGTTGCATCCTGAAACCCAGAGCCCTGTGGCATCCCAAGCCTTAGACCAAGAGGCGTTTACTTCCCAGTGTCTTGAAGAGCTGTCAGGACCACAGCCTCCTGAAGCTGTGATTAAAGGTACACGGTGCCAGCACTTAGAATTTCCCGCCTCTGGTAGCTTACACTTCAATGTGTCCATCCTCAATGGACAAAGACTGGTCAATGGGGATCCTGACTAGGTACAGTGGCTCACACTTGTAATCCCAGCACTTTGGGAGGCCAAGGAGGGCAGATCACAAGGTCAGGAGTTCGAGGCCAGCCTGGCCAAGAAACCCCGTCTCTACTGAAAATAATTTTTTTTTTTTTTTTTGAGATGGAGTCTGGCTCTGTCGCCCAGGCTGGAGTGCAGTGGCCGGATCTCAGCTCACTGCAAGCTCCGCCTCCCGGGTTTACGCCATTCTCCTGCCTCAGCCTCCCGAGTAGCTGGGACTACAGGCGCCCGCCACCTCGCCCGGCTAGTTTTTTGTATTTTTTAGTAGAGACGGGGTTTCACCGTGTTAGCCAGGCTGGTCTCGATCTCCTGACCTCGTGATCCGCCCGTCTTGGCCTCCCAAAGTGCTGGGATTACAGGCTTGAGCCACCGCGCCCGGCCCTGAAAATAATTTTTTAAAAAATTAGCTGGGCATGGTGGCAGGTGCCTGTAATCCTAGCTACTAGGGAGGCTGAGGCAGGAGAATCGCTTGAACCTGGGGGTCAGAGGTGGTCATGAGCCCAGATCGCACCACTGTACTCTACCCTGGATGACAGTGCGAGACTCCGTCTAAAAGAAAAAGGGGGCGGGGAGATCCTGGAGGATGTTCCAGGGAGGGCCAGTCATCTAATGTGTGTAACCATTGTTGGAGTCTTACAGGGCCCCAAGCTCATAAGGGGGTGCTATGCTTGGGGTTTAATGCTCTGAGATTGTTATGTTGAAATTTTTTCTTTTTCCTTTTTTTTTTTTTTTTTGAGACAGGGTTCCACTCTCCCACTCTGTCGCCCAGGCTGGAGTGCAGTGGCATGATCTCAGCTCACTGCAACCTCCGCCTCCCAAGGTCAAGCAATTCTTCCACCTCAGCACCCTAGAGTAGCTGGGACTACAGGTGCATGCCACCACACCTGGCTATTTTTTTTACTTTTTGTAGAGAGAAGTTTTTGCCATATTGCCCAGGCAGCTCCAGAACTCCTAGGCTCAAGCAATCTGCCTACCTTGGCTTCCCAAAGTACTGAGATTACAGGTATGAGCCACTGTGCCAGCCTTGAAATTCTTAATAATTTTTGTTTCCCTGAGACAGAGTCTTGCTGTGTCGCCCAGGATGGAGTGCAGTGGCATGATCGCGGCTCACTGCAACCTCTGCCTCCCGGGTTCAAGAATGAATTTATGTTTTGAAAGTGTGTCCCCATGGCCAAGGGAGTGCAACATTAAATATCAAATAAGAGAATACCATGACAGGTTGAGAAATTGTAGAAAACAGAAACAAAAAAAAGCTTTGTTCCTTTTTTTTTTTTTTTTTTTTGAGACAAGGTCTCATTCTGTCACCCAGATTGGAGTGCAGTGACTTGATCATAGCTCACTGCAGCCTGAAATTCCTGGGCTCAAATTATCCCTGCCTTGCCTCAGCCTCCTGAGTAGCTGGAACTACAGATACACACCACTATGCCCCGCTAAAGTTTTTTATTTTTTTGTAGAGACAGGTTCTCCCCTATGTTGTCCAGGCTGGTCTTGAACTCCTGGCTTCAAATGACCTTCCTGCCTCAGCCTCCCAAAGCACTGGGATTACAGACATGAGCCACCATGCCCAGCTTCTTTCTGCTTTTGAGCAAGGGGTCCTGCATTTTCATTTTGCAGCAGGTCTTGCAAATTATGTAACCATTCCTCATCCCAGGACAAGATACTGGCCGGGTGTGGTGGCTCCTGCCTGTAATCCCAGCACTTTGGGAGGTTGAGGCAGGCAGATCGCCCGAGCTCAGGAGTTCAAGACTACCCTGGGCTACATGGTGGAACCCCCGTCTCTACTAAAATTAAAAAAAAATTTAGCCAGGCGTGGTGGTGCGCACCTGTAGTCCCAGCTGCTCGGGAGGATCGCTTGAGCCCAGGAGGCGGATGTTGCAGTGGGCCGAGATTGTGCCACTGCACTCCAGCTCGGGTTACAGAGTGAGACTGTGTCTCAAAAACAAAAAACGATACTGAAGGCCCCTTCTCCAAAGACCACCATAAAGCAGGTGGTCTGCTTTATGGTGGTCTTTGGAGAAAGGGCCTTCAATATTTCCTTAGGCAGTTTCCTTAAGTGATAGAAACAGCTCAGTTTTCCCCATGGAGACAGCATTCCTGTGTGCACCCTCTCTGGTCCCTTCTGCCTAATCCTTTCCTAGGTCTCCAGGAAGGGATGATGGGATGGGATGGGCATGAGGGTGAGGAAGAAACATGAAGGCACTTATCAATAACAGATGTCACCAGATGGTTTATTGACATCAGGTGGTTTATTGACATTGAAACTCCATGCCCCTTTCACCACAGACCACCTGTTGGCCATAAGGCTATGGTGCCAGCGATCTCTCCCACTAAGACAGCTGGCCAGGTCCCAAGGCCTAGTCTCTAGGTATGGAGGACCCCAGAAAGGGGAAGGGGTTGTGATTGAAGGGATACTGCTCTCTGATTAACCGACAGTATGACCATCACATTAGAGTCAGCTACACTGCAGGGCTGGGGTGTGTGGATATCTGTGCTGCAGTCTGGGCTCCGTGGAGAGACGTGTAGGGGTAATGAGAAATCGATCAGCAATGAGAGGTGGACTCTGAGCCACCTCCCTGACCCTGAATCATTGAAGCGAGGAGCAGAGGAGCTCTCGACAAGGGGACAGGGGGATCTGAGGATCCCCAGGGTCTCAGAAGTTGTTATCAATGTTCCAGACGTCCCCGCTAAGCGCATTGGCTGCCCCTTGCAGCGTCCAGGTGAGCAGGGCTAGCTGACGCCGGAAGCGACTCTCCTGGAAGACGGCGGAGGAGGTGGCCCCGGGGGTCCCGGAGCTGTTGGAGCGCAGCAGCCGCAGGTGGTCCAGCAGGGCGCCCAGCGTGTGGTCTCCGCGGCCCATGAAGATGTGGCGGAACGGGGAGTCGGCCGGCGACACGTACTGGGAAAGGAAGTAGAACTCCACCTGCGCAGAGTGGGGGATCAGGTCAGGGTGGGAGGCTCAGGCTCGGGAGCAAAGGCCCGAATCACCCTTCCCGCCAGCCAGCCTTTTTGGTTTTTTCTGTTTTCTTTTTTTTTTTTTTTTTTTTGAGACCGAGTCTCGCTCTGTCGCCCAGGCTGGAGTGCAGTGGCGCGATCTCAGCTCACTGCAACCTTCGGGGTTCAAGTGATTTTCCTGCCTCAGCCTCCAGAGTAGTTGGGATTAAAGGCGCCCGCCACCACGCCCGGCTAATTTTTGTGTTTTGAGTAGAGACGGGGTTTCGTCATGTTGGCCAGGCTGGTCTCGAACTCCTAACCTGAAGTGACCCGCCCGCCTCGGCCTCCCAAAATGCGGGGATTACAGGCGATTTTCTAATCCAGCCTGGGACTTACTACCTGCTGAATAAATACGAGTTGAAGGCTTCCTTAAGTCCCACCTCCCTTTGGCTGCCCAATCAGGAATAGCCATCCTGCGACGTCACCAGTGGCTAGGTAGGATATGTTCACCAGCTG
The DNA here is from genome assembly GCF_047675955.1 of Chlorocebus sabaeus. Lineage (NCBI taxonomy): Eukaryota > Metazoa > Chordata > Mammalia > Primates > Cercopithecidae > Chlorocebus > Chlorocebus sabaeus. Next base: position 12,118,559 of record NC_132931.1, on the reverse strand, counting down.
GGCTTCTCTTTTTTCTTTTTCTTTTTGCTTTATTTGCATAATTACTATACCTGTAACAAAACTGCACCAGCTGTGCTTTTTCTTTTACTTGTTTTTTCTTTTCTTGTTTTTTTTTTTTGAGAGGGAGACTCGCTGTGTCGCCCAGGATGGAGTGCAGTAGCGCGATCTTGGCTTGCTGCAATCTCCACCTCCCGGGTTCAAGCGATCGTCACCACGCCCAGCTAATTTTTATGTTTTTAGTAGAGACGGGGGTTTCACCATGTTGGCCAGGTTGGTCTCGAACTCCCGACCTCACGTGATCCACCTGCCTCGGCCTCCCAAAGTGCTGGGATTACAGGCGTGAGCCGCCGAGCCAGGCCTCCCCTTCTTTCTATCTCTAGAACCCCTAAGCCTACATGTAGTTCTCCTTCGTCTTCCTTCCTCACCCAGTCGCTTGAATCCAAAAGGCGGAGCTTGCAGTGAGCCGAGATCGTGCCACTGCACTCCAGCCTGGGCAACAGAGCGAGACTCCGTCTCAAAAAAAAAAAAAAAAAGAAAAGAAAAACAGAAAAACAAAAACTCCCAGCCGGGCGCAGTAGCTCATGCCTGTAATCCCAGCACTTTGGGAGGCTGAGGTGAACAGATCACTTGAGGTCAGGAGTTTGAGACCAGCCTGGCCAACATGATGAAACCCCTTCTCTACCAAAAACAAAAAACAAAAAACAAAAAACAGCCAGGCATGGTTGTGCGTGCCTATAGTCCCAATTACTCAGGAGGCTGAAGTGGGAGAATTGCTTGAACCTAACAGGCAGAGATTGCAGCGAGCCGGAATCGCACCACTGCACTCCAGTCTGGACAGCAGTAAGACACTGTCTCCAAAAAACAAATAAAGGAAAATAAATAAAAATAAAAACTCCCCTTTGCTCACATCACCTCTCTGCTCAAAAACCTCCCTAATTTCCTTGATGTTAACACCCTTAACATCCAAACTTCTAATCCTGGTGTTCGAGGCTCCCCAGGGTTGATTGATAACCCCATTTGGTGCTCCCCTCCCCTCTGCCTCTCCATGGGGCCCCTGTTCTGGCTCTGCTGGTCCACACCCTGCTACCAAGTAAAACCAGACTGATTTCACCGTCACACCCAAATTCTGGGTCTCTCCACCCTGAAATGTCCTCTTTACTTTGCATCAACCCACGTCCTGCCTGTTCTTCAAGATCCAAGTCACAAGGCTGGGCGCGGTGGCTCAAGCCTGTAATCCCAGCACTTTGGGAGGCCGAGATGGGTGGATCACAAGGTCAGGAGATCGAGACCATCCTGGCTAACATGGTGAAACCCCGTCCCTACTAAAAAAATACAAAAAACTAGCCGGGCCCGTGGCGGGAGCCTGTAGTCCCAGCTACTCGGGAGGCTGAGGCAGGAGAATGGCGTGAACCCGGGAGGCGGAGCTTGCAGTGAGCTGAGATCCGGCCACAGCACTCCAACCTGGGCGACAGAGCGAGACTCCGTCTCAAAAAAAAAAAAAAAAAAAAAGATCCAAGTCACAGTCTAAAGCCGAGGTCAGCAAACTTTTTCTGCGAAATGCCAGATAGTAAATATTTTAGGCTTTGCTGGCCTAAATATGCTGCTTTTATTACAGCTACTTAACGTTGCTGCTATTACACAGAAGTAGCCATAGAGAGCATGAAAACCAATGAGTATGGCCATGTTTCAATAAAACTTTATAAAAACAGGCAGCAGAGGTTCACGCCTGTAATCCCAGCACTTTGGGAAGCTGAGGTGGGAGAGTGGCTTGAGCCCAGGATTTCGAGACCAGCCTGGACAATATCGTGAGATCCCATCTCTACAAAAAATTTAAAAATTAGCGGACTGTGGTGGTGTGTCCTCGCAGTCCCAGCTACTCAGGAGGCTGAGGTGAGGTGGGAGGATTGCTTGAGCCCGGGAGGCGGAGGTTGCAGTGAGCCCAGATCATGCTACTGTACTCCAGCCTGGGCAACAGAGTGAGACCTTGTCTCAGAAAAAGCAAAAAACAAAAAACAAAAAACAAGCAGCAGTTTTAATTTGGCCAATGGCAGTAGTTCACCACTCCCTGGTCTAGAGCCACAAAATTTACTGGGTCTGACCCAACCCTATTGCAGGCTCTGAAGTCCTGAGTCCTTTCCTCTCCATCCCTGAGCCTGGCCTGAGTAATGCATTTTTTTTTCTTTTTTTTTTTTTTTGAGACGGAGTCTCGCTGTGTCGCCCAGGCTGGGGTGCAGTGGCCGGATCTCAGCTCACTGCAAGCTCCACCTCCCGGGTTTACACCATTCTCCTGCCTCAGCCTCCCGAGTAGCTGGGACTACAGGCGCCCGCCGCCTCGCCCGGCTAGTTTTTTTTTTTTTTTTTTTGTATTTTTTAATAGAAACGGGGTTTCATTGTGTTAGCCAGGATGGTCTCGATCTCCTGACCTTGTGATCCACCTGTCTCGGCCTCCCAAAGTGCTGGGATTATAGGCTTGAGCCACCGCACCCGGCCTTTTTTTTTTTTTTTTTTGAGACGGAGTTTCGCTCTTGTTGCCCAGGCTGGAGTGCAATGGTGCGATCTCGGCTCACTGCAACCTATGTCTCCCGGGCTGAAGCGATTCTCCTGCCTCAGCCTCCTGAGTAGCTGGGATTACAGGCATGCACCACCAGGCCTGGCTAATTTTGTATTTTTAGTAGAGACAGGGTTTCTCCATGTTAGTCAGGCTGTTCTCGAACTCCTGACCTCAGATGATCCACCCACCTTGGCCTCCCAAAGTGCTGGGATTACAGACATAAGCCACTGTGCCTGGCCTAAGTCATGCGTCTAACACACAGGTCCTTTTTATCCCTGGTGGGGACAGGGGTATGGCAACTTTGAAAAGAGGGTGTCTTTTTGTCTGCTGGATGCTGACACAGCTGAGGTTAAACCAAGATCTGTGAATGAGAATGAACCATATCCAATCTATTGCCTCACCCCAGGGTCACCCGTGTCACAGTAGAGGAGACAAAGAGAAAAGAAGAGTGAATGGAGAGAGAGATATAAGAAGGAGAGGAGAAGGCCAGATGCAGTGGCTCACCGCCTGTAACCCCAGCAATTTGGGAGGCCAAGGTGGGAGGATCACTTGAGGCCAGGAGTTTGAGACCAGCCTGGGCAATACGGTAAAACCCTGTCTCTACAAAAAATACAAAAATTAGCCAGCCATCGTGGCATGTGCCTGTACTCCCAGCTACTAGGGAGGTTGAGGTGGGAGGATCGCTTGAGCCCAGGAGGTGGAGGTTGCAGTGAGCAGAGATGGTGCCACTGCACTCTAGTCTGGGCAAGGGAGACTAAGCAAGAGCAATAGGTTTGTAAACGGCCAAGGGGGACAGGCAGAGGGCACAAGCAGCAAAATGCAAGGAGGAGAGAGAACATGAGCCTCCAAGGGGTAGCCATGCTCACTCTGAAAACCGTGAGTGCATGTGCACACGTGACTCTGTGTACACTGCAGTTCCCAGCTCATCCCACACTCACTGAAGACTATCCTGTTTACTATTTTGCCCTGCAGACCTTTCCCCATGGCCACAGTCCCTACTCACCCATTTCTTTCTTTCTTTTTTTTTTTTTTTGAGACGGAGTCTCGCTCTGTCACCCAGGCTGGAGTCTGGAGTGCAGTGACCGGATCTCGGCTCACTGCAAGCCCCGCCTCCCGGGTTCACGCCATTCTCCTGCCTCAGCCTCCCGAGGAGCTGGGACTACAGGCGCCCGCCACCTCGCCCGGCTAGTTTTTTTGCACTTTTTAGTAGAGACGGAGTTTCACCGTGTTCGCCAGGATGGTCTCGATCTCCTGACCTCGTGATCTGCCCGTCTCGGCCTCCCAAAGTGCTGGGATTACAGGCTTGAGCCACCGCGCCCGGCCACTCACCCATTTCTTGAGATCAAAGGGTTGAGGGGTTGAGTTCTTGGAGTGAGGAAATGCAAGGAAGAGGAGGAGTTGGAACTGGAGGTGGGGTGCGGGCTGCAAAGGATTCAAAGCTAAGCAGAAGGGATTGGTGAAGGAATAAGCTCTTAACTTTCACCTGACACCTCCTCCAGGCAGCCTTTCTGGATTTCACCCATTTCATTGCCAGAAGGAAAACAACTCTCTATACTCTGAATATCTTTAGCGTTTTGCACTTCCCAGTCTGTAACCTTGTACTGTGGACAAGTGTGGACATGCTTTTTCTTTCCAGAAGGGTCGAGGAGGCAGTGGGAGCTATAGGAGGGGAGTCAGCGAGGAGAGGTGAGGGAGGGTAAGTTGTCCCAATTCTGCCAGGCGTAAACCAGGCTACTGTGCCTAAAGCGCTGGCCTTCCCTATCCATTTCATCACTTTGATCGCTCGGGTCCTCCAGCCTGACCGATCTATGAGCACTGCGCTTCCAGGACTGGGAAGAGAGCACCCAGAGGACCCGGACTGTGTAGGCGGGAAGAGAGAGGAGCGCGCAGTTCGGGCCAGGTCCGGGAGGCGGAGCCCCAGGGGAGGGGCAGGACACTGGGGGCGGGGCGAGAGGGGCGGGGCCTCACCCGCATTATGCGCACGTTGTACATGCGTGTCAGTCGCTCGTCTCTCTCCTCCGAGCTGTAGATCTCCTGCCGCAGCTTCTCCGCCGCCCGGATGTAGTCCCCCCCGCGCGGAGTACACCCACTGCAGAGTCAGCCCTCGGGCCTGGGGGCGGAGGCGCGGGCTGGGGCTGGCGGCAGGGGCCAGAACCCGCGCCTAGCGTGGTGACAAGGGCCCCCGCCTAGCATGGGGGAGGGGGCTAGACCTGGCAGGAGGGAGGAGGTAGACGAGGACAGAGTGCTGGGGGTGGGATGAAGGGAGTGGGGAGAAGATCCTGCACCTGCCAGGTTGGGAGATGGCACGTGCTGGGGGCTGGAAGACTGGAGGCAGGGGGTTAAAGGGCTGGATTGCCAGAGAGGACCTAGACCCCAGGGATTGCAGAGAGAAGGGGCCGGATCCCCTGGCCTGGGCAGTGCCTCCCACTCCCAGAGGCCAAGAGCAGGGTGGGCCTCTTGAACCTTGAGGTCCCCAGAGAACTCGTTGAGGTTCCCGATGTGCCTAAGGACGACGTCCCCGTAGCGGCCGAAGTCGAGGGGCAGCAGGCGATCGTGGCTGAGCCGGATGAGGAGCTGCCCTGCGAGCTGGGCCACGGCCTGGGCCACAGCGGGCAGGCGGCCTTGCAACACCTTATGCAGATTCTCATAAGTGTCCTCCTTTGTGTGCAGGAACGGGTAGGCCTGGTCGTCCTGCCAGGACAGGGTGGACACTGGGGCAGAGGCAGACAGGCTGAGAGACTAGCGCTGTGTCTGGGGCAGGGGGAGGACGTCTCACCTCCACGAAAGAGAACTCAATGGCAGGGACTCCCACAAAGGCCGTGAAGGAATAAGCACTGCTGTCCATGGGTAGCGGCCGAATCCTGGGGGCAGGCAGGTTGGAGGGATCTGTGGGTTCAGGCTCCCCCACATCTCTCCCCAGCTCTCCCTACCCCCACAACTTACACCTCAGCATCCCAGCTGGGATTGGTGAACACCACCTGTTCATAGAGAGTCTGCCCGCTGTGGTTGGGAGAATCCACCTGGGGTTGGGGGGAGGACACTGATCACGCTCTGCTCCTCCCCCCAACCTACTTCCCTTCACCCTCTATTCCTGGGGTGCTCTTGCCTGCTTCAGGACACTCTCAATGAGACTTGTCAGAAGGGGGCTGGTCTTGGCATGAAACTTGTCATTCCCTGGAAAAAGGGGAGGGGAGGGATGCCAGGCTCAGGGCTTAGCCCCAAAGGCAAGGGTGGACCCCAGGGGGCCAGGTGGTGGCACTGCCCCGGCTCACCCAGCACTGCGTTGTCCAGGCTCACGTACACTACGGCTTTGAGGTGCAGCACGCTGAGGTAGCCCTGTGGGTGGGTGACCAGTGTGGAGTGGGAATCCCCCGCCCCCACCTCTCCCCACTGCCTAACGACCTGCCCAGGACCCCACATCACCTCTAGCCACTCTGTGGAGCCCACGCTCCCAAAGTCACCGCCATCCCAGCTGATGAAGAGGAGACTTCTGCGGGGCCGGAAGCCTGGGGGCAAAGGGGAAGGAGGACAGGCTTAGCACAGGCCAAGCAAAGGCCCTCTCTTTGTCTTCTTCTGCCTTGATCTCCCAGGGTCTCTGCTTCTCTGTCTCTCTCTCTGAGATAAGGTCTTACTCTCTCGCTCAGGCTGGAGTGCAGTGGTGCGATCATGGCTCAATGAAGCCTTGACCTCTCAGGTTCAAGTGATCCTCTCGCCTCAGCCTCCTAAGTAGCTGGGATTACAGGCATGCACCACTAAGTCCAGCCAATTTTTAAAATTTTTTTTTGTAGAGATGCAGTCCCCCTATGTGGCCCAGGCTGGTTTTGAACTCCTGGCCTCCAGTGATTCTCCTGCGTTGACCTCCCAAAGTGCTGGGATTACAGGCATGAGCCATCATGTCCAGCCCAACATGCTTAATCTTGACACAGACCCATGGACTATGATTATCATTCGTATCACTTTTTTCTTTTCTTTGTTTTCTCTTTCTTTTCTCTCTCTCTCTCTTTCTCTCTCTCTCTCTCTTTCTTTCGGAGGCTCATTCGGTTGCCCAGGCTGGAGTGCAGTGGTGCGATCTTGGCTTACTGCAAACTCCACCTCCCAGGTTCAAGCGATTCTCCTGCCTCAGCCTCCCTGGTAGCTGGGATTACAGGCGCCCTCCACCACACCTGCCTAATTTTTGTATTTTTAGTAGAGGGCTTCACCATGTTGGCCAGGCTGGTCTCGAACTCCTGACCTCAGGTGATCCGTCTGCCTCGGCCTCCCAAAGTGCTGGGACTACAGACGTGAGCCACCATACCCAGCCTCACTTTCATTTTAGGTGAGGAAATATAGGTGAAGTGACTGGCCCAGGGCCACTCAGGTACAATGTGGATGCTGAGGTCCAACTGACCACTGGCCAGTCTGTGTCCCTCACTGCCTCTCTGTTCTATCCTCCTCGGGTCACAAGTCCACCGCTGCCTAGCCCAGGCCCAGGCCCTGACCCTGACCTTACCATTGCTCACCATGGAGGAAAAGGTCCGCACCAGCTCCAGGAGTATAGCTGTCCCCACAGCAGATTTAGCTGCTCCTGGGCCCCACGCATCCCTCTGGGCTCCGATGACAACATAGTGATCTGGGGAGGGGATGTTTGGGACACACTTCTGACACTGGCAGTACCCAAAGTCTACCCCCTGCACCCTGGGGGCATCCTCCATCAGCCTGTATCTCTCAGCCCATCACATTTGGGCAACCCCAGCCTTGTAGTCCCTCCAGTCCCTAAAGAGGACACCCCTCCCCTCTTGGCCCTCCCTGGATGGCGCACTCCTTCACCTGGGTGCCTGCAGTCATTCTGGACTTAGAGGGTTTCTGTCACCCAGGCTGGAGTGTGCAGTGATGCGATCATAGCTCACTGCAGCTTCAAACTCCCTGGTTCAAGCCATCCTCCTGCCTGAGCTTTCCAAGTAGCTGGGACCACAGATGTGTGCCACCATGCTCGGCTAAGTTCTTTTGTTTGTTTGTTTATTTTGAGACGGAGTCTCACTCTGTTTCCCAGGCTGGAGTGCAGTGGCGCGATCTTGGCTCATGGTAAGCTCCGCCTCCCGGGTTCACACCGTTCTCCTGCCTCAGCCTCCTGAGTAGCTGGGACTACAGGTGCCCACCACCACGCCCAGCTAATTTTTTTGTATTTTTAGTAGAGATGGGGTTTCACTGTGTTAGCCAGGATGGTCTCGATCTCCTGACCTCATGATCCACCTGCCTCAGCCTCTCAAAGTGCTGGATTACAGGCTCGAGCCACTGCACCCTGCCAATTTCTTTTATTTTTAAATATTTTGTGAAGACAGAGTCTTGGCTTTGTTGCCCCATCTTCAATTACCTACTTTGATTCTCCACTGCCATCCACGCCCAGCTACGCTTGAAAGGGCCATCTGTCCTATCTAAACTGATCTGATCTCTCTTTCATGCTTGAGTCCCTTCCTTCCTTCCTTCCTTCCTTCCTTCCTTCCTTCCTTCCTTCCTTCCTTCCTTCCTCTCTCTCTTTTTGTCTTTCTTTCTTTTTCTCTCTTTCTTCTTTCTTTTCTTTTTTTGAGACAAAGTCTTGCTCTGTTGCCCAGGTTGGAGTGCAATGGCACAATCTCGGCTCACTGCAACCTCTACCTCCAGGGTTCAAGCGATTGTCTTATCCAAGCCTCTGGAGTAGCTGAGATTACAGACACGTGCCACCACGCCCAGCTAATGTTTGTATTTTTAGTAGAGACGGGGTTTCACCATGTTGGCCAAACTGGTCTCGAACTCCTGACCTTAAGTGATCCACCCGCCTCAGCCTCCCAAAGTGCTGGGATTAAAGGCGTGAGCTACCACACCCGGCCTTTGCTTGAGTTTCTATTACAACATCATCCAACTTAGGCTTGCTCACTTCCAGTGCTGGGGAGCTCACTACTGGGCAACAACCCCCATTCCATCACTAGACAGGCTGGAAGGTGAGGTCTCTTCACTGCTGCCACCATCAGACCCAGTTCAGCCTCAACTTGCCAGCTTCCCTCCTCTGGGCATCACTCCTGTCCCTGCTTGGGGCCTCCTGCACCAGCCCCCTATCTTGCCAGGATGTATGGGCAGAAATTCCCCCCAGCCCACCACAAGCTGTGAGTGATACTGGATACACAGCATACCTGGCTCTGAGCGGCCTTCGATGCAGCCAAAGATGTTGTTGATGGGGGTGGAGGTCCTGTGGTTGTTAACCGCTAGCCGCAGTCCTGGCCCGGGGCCCAGGTGATAAGTGGAGCCTAGGAGGCTCCCCTGCCATTCCTGGGGGGCCACAGGGCCTTTGAGCTTCCTGGAGAGGAGGAAGGCAGAAAGGGTTGGAAGTTGTAGAGAGACCCAGAAGAGTTCAAATCACTCTCTTCCTTCTTTCTTTCCTTCCCACCCTTTCTGGCTCCAGATTGCTGCCTCTGGACCCTGCCTAGGCAGGGTGCAGTCAGGGCTGCCTTGGACGGTTCTCAGCTGAGGTAGGTGTGCAATCCAGTGGGAACTTCAGTTGCCAGACAGTGAACCCTGGAGAAAGGCCGTGTCTGTCCAGAAGAGTCACTTTTTTTTTTTCTTAAGAGTCAGGGTCTCGGCCAGGCGTGGTGGCTCACACCTGTAATCCCAGCATTTTGGGAGGCCGAAGTGAGCGGATCACTAGGTCAGGAGTTTGAGACCAGTCTGGCCAGCATGGTGAAATTCTCTACTAAAAGTACAAAAATTAGCCGGGTGTGGTGGTGCACGCCTGTAATCCCAGCTACTCGGGAGGCTGACGCAGGAGAATCAGTTGAACCCGGGAAGTGGAGGTTGCAGTGAGCCAAGATTGCACCACTATACTCCAGCCTGGATGACAGAGCAAGACTCCACCTCAAAAAAAAAAAAAAAAGAAGAAGAAGGAGAAGAAGAAGAAGAAGAAGGTCAGGGTCTCTCTGTCTCCCAGGCTGGAGTGCAGTGGTGTAATAATGGTTCACTGCAGCCTTAAACAAGAGTCACCTTTTTCTGGTTCACCCACAGTCACCCTGTGGCCTCGCTGCAGCCTCCCTCTCTCTGCCTCCTCCTCTCCTGGTCCCCAATACTCCCCTCACCTCAGCAGGCGGGAGGCAATGTCTGCACTGATGGGCTGGGCTGGGATGCTGGGAAGGCCCGATGATGCAACTGGAGGGAACTGAGTTTGATTGAAGGAAGGGAAGCCAGGCGTGTAGGGGTCTCCAGTTCCCAGGTGCACCTGCGGGGAAAGGGGTGCCCACGCAAAGCTGTGAGTTGGGCTTTCAGGAAAAATGAAAAACATGCCAGCCCCATTCTGAGCAAGAAGGTGTGGCCTCGGGACCCAGGAACGGCAGGGCCAGCCTCCGCAGACTCACATGTCCATACACAGCCTGCTGGCTGGACAGGCTTGGCTTGTGTGGGTCCTGGGAGAAGTCCGCTGGCTCTGGGTATATGAGCACTCCTTGAGCCCCAAAGTCCTGAGCATTGGTCACCTGGGGAGGAAGGTGACTAGAGGACTCCTTCTCCCAGAAAAAAACCCGATTCATAAGGGCAGGAGAAACCAGCAAATGGCAAGGCTTTTGCTTGCAACTGTCCATCCCACGGAGAGGGTGTGGGGCCACCACCTGGCCTGTGTTTTCCCAACCTCAGCAGCTCCTGGGCAGCCCTCCAACCCCACCGGGCCCCATGGACCCCATATTCCTGTTCCCTTCCCCATCTGATTTCCCCCAACCCCCAATTTGTTCCCAGTCAACATTTTCTTGTTTCCTTCTGATTCAGTTCCCAGACCAGCCAACATTTTCCTTCTTTCCTTCCTCCGTCCCTCCCTCCCTCCCTTCTCTGTTTCCCTTTCTTTTTTTTTTTCTTTTTGAGACAGAATCCTTTCTGTTGCCCAGACTGGAGTGCAGTGGTGCGATCATAGCTCACTGCAGCCTGGAACTCCTGGGCTCAAGCGATCCTCCCACCCGAGCCTCCAGAGTAGCTGGGACCACAGGCACATGCCACCAGCCCAGCTACATAAAATAAAATAAAATAAAATAAAGATTTTTTTTTTTTTTTTTTTTTTTAAGTAGAGCGGGGGATCTCACTGTGTTGCCCTTGAACTCCTGGCCTCAAGCGATCCTCCTGTCTTGGCCTCCTAAAGTGCTGGGATTGCAGGTGAGAACCATTGTGCCCAGCTTATATTTTCTTACCATCCACATGTTTCTTTCCTGTTTCCCTCTCACAGCACCCTGAACCATTCTCACTGGCAGTCCGACCCTCCGGTTCCCAAGCCCACGCCCTCCCTCTGTCCAGGGGCACTTACCTTCTGGGCGAAGCTGATCACCCCCACGCGCACTAGCAGCAGGCGGCCCGCTGGGTCCACGCCCCTGGTCCGCAGGTCCTGCAGGTCTTCGGGCCGCCCGTAGTGGGCGTACACCAGCTCTCCCTGGGGACAAGAGGACGGTGAGGCACGCTCTCCGCGTCCCAACTCCGAGACCCAGGAAAGGGCTCGTGCCGCGCCCCATCCTAGGAGCGGGCAAGAGGGGCTCACCGTGACGTTGCCGATGGCGCTGTAAGGGCAGTAGACGTCAGGGTCCTCCATCGGCAGCTGCTCTCCGACCTTCCCGGCCTCATCGACCCAGTGCAGGGTGTTGGGGTGAGCCCTGGGGAGCGGGGCTGGTGAGCGCCCCAAGCCGCGTCTCCCTCCCCGCGCGGCCCCTGCCCGCGCCCACTCACGGGTCCGGGAATTGCAGCCCCACGTAGTGCGTGTCGGTCCACACGTGGTCCAGCTTCTGGCGGGAGAGCGCCGCGCGGATATCCTGAGTCAGAGCAGCCATCCCGGCCGAGCCTGCCACCCGTTCCCGAAGGCTGGTTTGCCTAAGCGGGGAGAGGTGGGGACTTTTCTGAGTGCCCGGAGGAGAGGGAGGGAAGAGGGAAGGATGCCAGAGACGTGGGGTCTCCAGGATCAGGGGCAGCGAGGGGTTCCTGAGTTTAGGAAAAGAGCGCTCCCTGTGGACGCTATTTTTTTTTTTTTTTTTTTTGAGTCTAAGTCTCCCTCTGTGGCCCAGGCTGGAATGCAGTGGTCCACTCTTGCTCTCTGCAACCTCTGCCTTCTTGGCTCAAGCCATTTTCCTGCCTCGGCCTCCCTCCTATCTGGGATTACAGGCAGGTGCCATCACGCCCGGCTAATTTTTATATTTTTAGTACAGACGGGTTTCACCATGTTGACCAGGCTGGTCTCGAACTCCTGACCTCAGGTGATCTGCCCGGCTCGGCCTCCCAAAGTGCTGGCATTACAGGCGTGAGCCACCATGCAGGGCCCTCTGCCGACCCATTTTCTCCCATCACCACCAGGGCGGCCCCCGAGAATCTCAGGACCTCCCTCTGCTTAAAACCTGGAGGGGGGAGGGATTGCATTGGGAGTTATACCTGATGTAAATGACGAGTTGATGGGTGCAGCACACCAACATGGCACAAGTATACATATGTAGCAAACCTGCACGTTGTGCACATGTACCCTACAACTTGAAGTTTAATAATAATAAATAAATTAAAAAAAAAAAAAAAAAAAAAAAAACCTGACTTCCCATAGCTAGGAGTCCTGCCCGTCATCCTGTAGGTTCTTCCCGGCTCAAGCCAAACTCTCTCCCCCTAACCCCGTTCCCTCTCACGTCAACACACACACACACACACACACACACACACACACCAGGCACCCAAACACTTTTCTTCAAAAAAGCTAACTGGGCAGGCAGAGACCCTCCTCATCTCCCCCGCCCTCCAAGTGGGCCTCATGGAGACACTTTACACCAAGGTACCCAGGGGAATCACCGGTTCCTGGGCTCAAGCCATCCTCCTGCCTCAGCCTCCTTGAGCAGCTGGGACTACAGGTGTACGCCACCAACCACTGATTTTTAAAAATTTTTTTGTAGATAGGAAGTCTCGCTATGTTTCCCAAGCTGGTCTTGAACTCCTGGCCTCAAATGATCCTCCCAAAGTGTTGGGACTACAGGCATGAACCACGGCGACCCGCCTCATATGTATATTTAAAGGCACACATCAAAAGCATGAGATGAGGTGCTTATGGGGAGGGGAGTGGGGAGGATCACTCAGAGATGAGGCAGGAAAATTAATGGGAAAGGAAGGTCCTTTCACCGACCAATGAGTACACTGTATTATGGTCTCATGAGTACAATCAACTCCATTCTTTACACCCAACCTTAAAAAAAATCCCCCCAATCTAATCATGATACTATATTGTTCAAAACACTCCAGTTCTCTCTCTTTCCTCTTAGAATGAAATTCAAAACAGTTAAAGTAGCCAGTAAGGCCCTTTAGGGCCTGAGCTACATCCACCTCACCGGCCACGTGGACTGTCTTTCCCTTCCTCCAAGAGGCCACCATCTTCCATTTCAGACCCTTTGCAAGTGGTAACTCTTGACCTTAATGTTTTCTCCGCAGTCTCTTTGCCTGGCAAATTACTCATCCTGTCAGTTTGGACTCGTCAGTTCCTCAAGGAAGCCTTCCCTGAACTGCAGTCTAAATCAGGACCCTGGTTATAGTCTTTCCTTACACCCTTTTCTCTCTTTCTCTCTTTCTTTCTTTCTCTCTTTCTTTCTTTCTTTCCTTTCTCTCTCTCTCTCCCTCCCTCCTTCCTTCCTTCCTTCCTTCCTTCCTTCCTTCCTTCCTTCCTTCCCTCCTTCCCTCCCTCTCTCTCTCTTTCTTTCTTTTTCTTTTTTTTTTTTTGAGGCAGAGTCTCGCTCTGTCGCCCAGGCTGGAGTGTAATGGTGCAATCTCGGCTCACTGCAACCTCTGTCTCCTGGGTTCAAGTGATTCTCCTGCCTCAGCCTCCTGAGTAGCTAGGACCACAGGCACCACTACCACACTCAGCTAGTTTTGTATTTTTTTAGTAGAGGCAGGATTTTGGCATGTTGGCCAGGCTGGTCTTGAACTCCTGGCCTCAGGCGATCAGCCCACCTTCACCTCCCAAAATGCTGGGATTACAGGTGTGAGCTACAGCGCCCGGCCCCTTTTCTTTTCTTTTTTTGGAGATAGGGTCTTGCTCTGTCACCCAACCTGGAGTGCAGTGGCATGACCACAGCTCACTGCAACCTTGAACTCCCAAGCTCAAGTCATCCTCCTGCTTCAGCCTCCTGAATAGCCGGGACTCTAGGCATGCACCACCACACCGGGCTAATTTTTTATTTTTTAAAATCATTATTATTATTATTATTGACATGGAGTTTCACTCTTGTTGCCCAAGCTAGAGTGCAATGGCACAATCTCAGCTCACTGCAACCTCCACCTCCCAGGTTCAAGCGATTCTCCTGCCTTAGCTTCCCAAGTACCTGAGATTATAGGTGCCCGCCAACATGCCCAGCTAATTTTTTTTGTAGTTTTAGTAGAGACTAGAAAGGGTGAAACAGGGTTTCACCATGTTGGCCAGGTTGGTCTCAAACTCCTGTCCTCAGGAGATCCACCTGCCTTGGCCTCCCAAAGTGCTGGGATTACCGTGCCCGGCCAAATTATTATTATTTTTTTAAGAGACAGGATGTCTCTATGTTGCTCAGGCTGGTCTCAAACTGGGCTCAGGCGATCTTCCCACCTCAGCCTCCAAAAGTGCTAGGCTTACAGATGTGAGCCACCACACTGAGCCTCACATCCTTTGCTTTTCTTTCAAAGCAATGATTTCAGTCGTAATTATGTAGTCGTGAATGATTGTTAGTTTAGTATTGGTTTTCTTCAGTGGATTGTAAGCACCATGAGAACAAAGTTAAACTGTTTTAGTCTCTGTTATCTTACCACCACCTGCTTAGCTTAGCACCTGCCACATAGTAGATCCCCCAAAATATTTGTTGGATAAATGAATTAATTATCTCATCATTGTCACCTCCAGTCCAGGCACTCCACTTCCCTGGTCACACCCTGCATCTTTTCTTTTTTTTTCAGATGGAGTCTCGCTCTGTCGCACCAGCTGGAGTGCACTGGTGCGATCTCAGCTCACTGCAACCTCCGCCTCCCAGGTTCAAGCGATTCTCCTGCCTCAGGCTCCCAAGTAGCTGGGATTACAGGCATGCACCACCACGCCCAGTTAATTTTTGTATTTTTAGTAGAGACAAGATTTCACTATGTTGGCCAGGCTGGTCTCGAACTCCTGACCGCAGATGATCCACCTGCTTTGGCCTCCCAAAGTGCTGGGATTACAGGTGTGAGCCACTGCGCCTGGACTGCATCCTGCATCTTGTCATTACCCACACTCCATCTCTGGAATACTTATCCATTGAGGATCTAATGCACATCTAGTAAGTGCCAGGCACTGTGGTAGGTGCTGGAGACTCTGAGATACATAGGACATATTGTATCAGGAAGTTTTCAAGGTTCCAGAATCCTACTCTCTGAGTAGACTTTGTCAGGTTCCAACTCCCCCAGTTACCCTCGCTGTACCTGCTCTTCAACCCCATTGAACATGACAAACGTCCTGTAACTCCACGCCTATCATCTCGCCCCGCTGTCTCTTCCCTCTCCATCCCACCCACAGCCATGTTTCACTCTTGTTGCCCAGGCTGGAGTGCAATGGCGCGATCTCGGCTCACCACAACATCCTTGCTCTCTCCCCAAAACTGCTACCCGTCTTTTACCTCAGTGCCGCACCCCGCTTCTAGACCTGTCAAACTATCTACCTGCTCAGCCTGTACCCAGACAACCAAACACTGCTCAAAAAAAAAAAAAAAAAAAAAAAAAAGCCCTGAACAGGCTGGGCACCATGGCTCATGCCTGTAATCCAAGAAATTTGGAGGCCAAGGTAGGAGGATTGCTTGAGTCCAGGAGTTTGAGACCGGCCTGGCCAACATGGTGAAACCCTGTCTCTAAGAAAAATACATAAATTGCCGGGCACAGTGGCTCACACCTGTAATCCCAGCATTTTGGGAGGCCGAGGCAGGCGGATCACCTGAGGTCAGGAGTTTGAGACCAGCCTGACCAACATGGAGAAACCCCATCTCCACAAAAAATACAAAATTAGCTGGGTGTGATGGCGCATGACTGTAGTCCCAGCTACTCGGGAGGCTGAGCCAGAAGAATCGCTTGAACCCAGGAGGTGGAGGTTGCAGTGAGCCGAGAACGCACCATTGCACTCCAGCCTTGGCAGCAAGAGTGAAACTCTGTCTCAAAACAAACAAACAAACAAACCAACCATAAATTAGCTGGGCGTGGTGTCTCACGCCTGTAGTCCCAGCTACTTGGGAAGCTGAGGCACAAAACTCACTTGAAACCGGGAGGCAGAGGTTGCAGTGAGCTAAGATCATGCCACTGTATTCCAGCTTGGGCAAAAGAGTGAGAATCCATTGCAAAAAAAAAAAGATAAAAATAAATAAATCCTGTCTCTAAAAAACATAATAATTTTGAAAAAATAAAAATGAAAAATTAAATGGGCGTTGTGGCCCCCCCATAGTCCCAGCTACTCAGGAGGCTGAGATGGGACAGTCACCTGAGCTTGGGAAATCGAGGCTGCAGTGAGCCCAGATTGCACTCAAAAAAAAAATTAATATAATTTAATTTAATTTTTTTTTTTTTTTTTTTTTGAGACAGAGTTTCACTCTTGTTGCCCAGGCTGGAGTGCAATGGCACGATCTTGGCTCAACGCAACCTCTGCCTCCTGGGTTTAAGCGATTCTCCTGCCTCAGCCTCCCAAGTAGCTGGGATAACAGGCATGCGCCACTACACCCGGCTAATTTTGTATTTGTTTTGTTTAGCTTTTTTGAGACAGAGTCTTGCTCTGTCGCCCAGGCTGGAGTGCAGTAGCGCGATCTCAGCTCACTGCAAACTCCACCTCCTGGGTTCATGCCATTCTCCTTCCTCGGCCTCCTGAGTAGCTGGGACTACAGGTGCCTGCCACCACGCCCAGCTAATTTTTTGTATTTTTAGTAGAGATGGGGTTTCACTGTGTTAGCTAGGATGGTCTCGATCTCCTGACCTTGTGATCCGCCCACTTCGGCCTCCCAAAGTGCTGGGATTACAGGCCTAAGCCACCGCACCCAGCCTGTAATTTAATTTTAAAGCTCTGAGCAGGCTGGGTGCAGTGCCTCATGCCTATAATCCCAGCATTTTGGGAGACTGAGGTGGGAGGATTGTTTGAGGCCAGGAGTTTGAGACCATCCTGGGCAACATAGGGAGACCTCATTTCTACTAAAAAAATTAAAAATTAGGCTGGGCTCAGTGGCTCACACCTGTAATCCCTGCACTTTGGGAGGCCGGGATGGGTAGATCACCTGAGGTCAAGAGTTTGAGACCAGTCTGGCCAGCATGGTGAAATCCTCTACTAAAAATACAAAAATCAGCCGGGTGTGGTGGCAGGTGCCTGTAACCCAGCTACTCGGGAGGCTAAGGCAGGATAATTGCTTGAACCCGGGAGGTAGAGGTTGCTGTGAGCCGAGATCACACCACTGCACTCCAGCCTGGGCAACAGCGAAACTCTGTCTCAAAAAAAGAAAAAATAAATTAGCTGGGCATAGTGGCACACATCTGAAAAAATAAAGCCCTGAACATTGTTGATTCCACAGACTTAAGGTCTTTCAGCAGGTGAAGCCAGCAACATATCAAAAGAGTAATCATACACCTTGATCAAGGTTAGCATTGAGCTCATGAAGATAAGGAAATCTATTAACACAAATTACTATATAAACATTAAAAAAGAGGCTGGCGCGGTGGCTCACGCCTGTAATCGCAGCACTTTGGGAAGCCGAAGTGCTCTGGCAGATCGCTTGAGCTTACGAGTTGAAGACCAGCCTGGGCAACATGGCAAAACCCTGTCTCTACTAAAAATACAAAAGTTAGCCAAGCGTGATGGCACGCACCTGTAATCCCAGCTACTCAGGAGGCTGAGGCATGAGAATCGCGTGAACCTGGGAGGCAGAGGCTGTAGTGAGCCAAGACTGCACCACTGCACTCCAGCCTGGGTGACAAGAGCGAGACTCTGTCTCAAAAAATAAATAAATTAAATAAATAAATAAATAAATAAATAAATAAATAAATAAATGTCTCAGTGAGCTAGGAGTAAAAGGAAACTTCCTTAATTTATTTTCAAAAGCTGTCTGGAGCACAGCAAAGTTCATTCTTAATGGCAAAATATTATAAAAGCATTGCTATTAAAGTCAGGAAATAGGAAAAGATACCTTTAACTGCCACTGTTACCTTAAATTAATGTCCTCTCCAATGCAATGAGAAATGAAAAAAAAAAAAAACACCTTAGAAGGTATAAGCATTGGAAAACAGAACCTCCATCTTCTACTATTTGTAGCTCAGCTGATCACCTACTTAGAAAATTCAGGCGAGGCCGGGCGCGGTGGCTCAAACCTGTAATCCCAGCACTTTGGGAGGCCGAGACGGGCGGATCACGAGGTCAGGAGATCGAGACCATCCTGGCTAACACGGTGAAACCCCGTCTCTACTAAAAAAAAAAAACAAAAAACAGCCGGGCGAGGTGGCCGGCGCCTGTAGTCCCAGCTACTCGGGAGGCTGAGGCAGGAGAATGGCGGGAACCCGGGAGGCGGAGCTTGCAGTGAGCCGAGATTGCGCCACTGCACTCCAGCCTGGGCGACAGAGCCAGACTCCGTCTCAAAAAAAAAAAAAAAAGAAAATTCAGGCGAATCCGCTGAAAAATTTCTCCCCTCCCAAAAGAGGACTATGGGTAGACCTAGCTTCTGAATCTGCACCCACACATGCATTTGCTTGCTTGTTTTTTTCTTTTGTTTTTTTTTTGTTGTTGTTATTGTTGCTTGTTTGTTTTTGTTTTGTTTGTTTTGAGACGGAAGTCTCGCTCTGTTGCCCAGGTTGGAGTGCGGTGGCGCGATCTCAAGCTCTGCCTCCTGGGTTCACGCCATTCTCCTGCCTCAGCCTCCCCAAGTAGCTGGGACTATAGGCGCCTGCCACTATGCCCGGCTAATATGTTGTATTTTTAGTAGAATCGGGGTTTCACCGCGTTAGCCAAGGTGGTGTCGATATCCTGACCTAGTGATCCACCTGCCTCAGCCTCCCTAAGTGCTGGGATTACAGGCGTGAGCCACTGTGCCGCGCCGTTATTTTGTTTTTGAAACAGAGTCTCGCTCTGTCTCCCAGGCTGGAGTGCAGTGGTGCAATCTCGGCTCACTGCAACCTCTGCCTCCCCAGCTCAGGCGATCCTCCACCTCCAAGCTCCCAAGTAACTGGGACTACAGTCACTCGCCATCATCCCCAGCTAATTTTTGTATTTTCTTTAGTAGAGACGGGGTTTCGCCATATTGTCCAGGCTTGCTTGCTTGTTTTTCTGATTCCCTAGAATGCGCCTTCTCAGAACCCCTCAGCGCTCCCTGCTGCTGCCCCAGGTCCAAATCTAGGTGCCTGTGTTAGGCTTTCAAGGCTTTTCTAGGTCTGTCAGGTCTGATATTGGATGCTGGACCCCTCTGATCTCAGTCAGCTCCCTCACCTCCCAAATATGCCACCCTCAGAGCCTCAGTCCCCTGGAACCTCAGCTCCGAATGCCTGCCATCCTTCCCAGGACCGCTGAACAGGGGGACCAGGAAGGCAGATGGGAGGACTCAGGAGGGGGACCCAGACACCAGAGGCCTGGGCGAGGACGCAGGGAGGCCCAGTCTGAGCAGATGAGGGGAGGGACACTCTAGAACAGGATGGGGCAGGGTCATCCCTACCTGATGGTGTCCTCCAGGCGCCCCTCCCCCAGGAACTGCAGGAACATGGCCTGGAGGTCGCTCCAGTACAGTGTGCCCCGGTGGAAATCCAGGTCAGGCTCATAGTTGACATCTTCACTGACCACCAACACGGAGTCTCCGCATGTCTGGCAGGACCCTCGGAAGGCGACGTAGCCCAGAAGGAAGGCTGGTGGGTGGCAAGATGGGGATTCTCTTTGTGCCCACCTCTGGACCCCAGAAATCTCCCCCAGCCCAGGCCCTTGACTTCAGGGGAGGGGGACGACTCTCACCCCCAGTGAAGATCAATAGAGCCGTCAGGACCAGGTAGGGGGCAGCCCTCCGTCCCGCTGCTGCCCAGGGAATGCGGTTTGGCTGCCTGGGTCTAGAGCCCAGGGGCTCAGGGCCCTTCAACTCCATGGGGCAGAAGTGGGCCAGTGTCTCCTCCCCGTCTTCCTCTTCCTCCTCCAGGTGCCCTTTCTGGGGGCCTTCCACACGCTGGTAGACGGTCTGAGAGGATCTTGGGGACAGTTGTTGCTGTGCAGGCGAGGTGGGCATAAGATTGGGGCAGGAGGCCGGGGGGGTGGGGAGGCATCTGGCAATAATGAGGTCAGTGACTTAAGGGTGTCAAATGAGCATGGTGGTGGGGGCGTGGGGGAGGGACTGAGGGGAGTAGGCTAGAAAGGAGGGGCAGGGGTGGGAAGAAGCGAGGTCAGGACACAGGCCAGGAGGGGCCAGCGTCAGGGCCTTGAGAGGGGGCCGAGGGATGTAGAGAGAAGGCCTAAGGGGTCTTCCCAATCCCACTGGTCTTACCGCTCTCTGGAGTAGACCCCAAAGCCGCTCCATGCTTGTGCCCCCTCCTGAAGCCTGCAGGCTGTCCCCCAGCGATAAACCGATAAACCGTTTGTGGGAGCCCCAGGAGGGCCCCTTATCAGCCCTGGCAGAAAGCCTGAGCCAAGGCTGCTCCTTACCACCCCCAAGGGTGGGGGCACAGTCCTGGCCTCAGTCCAACCTTCCAGACGTGGCCCCTCCGTCCAGGCCAGAGCACAAGCGGCTGTGTTCTCCCCTGCCAATCTCTCTGCAGCCCCACACCTGCCTGCTCCCTGCAAAACAATCAATTGTTTGACCTTGGGGCGGACTTTGGCCTCCTAGTTCCCATCAGGGGTGGGGGAAGGGGGCCGATAGTGGGGGAGGGGAGAGACATGGCTGCCCCTCCCCTCTCCTGCTTTTACCCCTCCCTGGATCCTGGGGACCCCTTCCTAAGCCCCGCCATGCCCAGGTGGAAGATTCACCCCTAAGACATCTGCCCCTTCCTTATCTGGCTTTCAGGGTCCCCCAGTGCCCAGGTTCTATGACATATCAGCTGTCCTCCCTGCCCTGACACTTGCCCCGGTGGCATTCTAAGCTGGAGTCACCACGGTGGTGTGACTTGGGGGTTTAGTCTGGTGGTGTGCGTGTGTGTCTCTTTTGAAAGGTGGTTCTCAGACTCCCTCTGGCTGCTGGAAAAGGAGGGGCACAGGTGGGAGCACATGGTCAGATAAGACCAGCGAGAGCTCCCAGATGGGGATCCTGGGGTCATGGATCTGTGGGTCAGTGGGGAGGAGTGATCAGAGTCTCTGTCAAGGTGTGGGCAGAGCTGAGTGACCCTGGACCAGTCATGGCCCTCCCTGGGCACCAGCCCTTGTTTGGTCACCAAAGGACTTGGATCACGTGGGTTTCTACCTCTCTGGGTTCTGAGGCTGATGAAAGGCCAGTTAGCCTCACTCCAGAAACACATCACAGGCAGGCACAAACTGCTAAACAGGCAGGGGCGCAGGTCCCCAAGCCCTTCCGAGGGCCCCAGGACAAGTAGCTCTCAAGAGGAAGGCTCAGGGTCCCACCAAGTTTCCCTTTGGGGTCTCCTCTGGGAAACATCAACTCCTACTCAGGTCCAGAGAAGTTCCGAGCTGCTGGGATGCACCAGCGCCCTAGGCCCCGCCCCATGTCTGTCACCACCAAGAGCCCCAGGAAGGAAGGCATAGCGCAGCTCACCTGAGCGCAGGTCCTGGGGTGCTCAGGCGCGCTGCTCCCCTGAGACCTGAGGCCTACGCTGAGGCCCCGCCCACCAGGCCCCACCTCCTGCTCCGCTCCCCCAGGCTTCACCTCCTGCTCCACCCGCCTCTTGCCACACTCACTCCAGGCCCCGCCCCTCCGCTGCAGCCTGCAGCCCCTCCCACCTCCCACCACAACTGTTACCCCCCAGCAACACCCCCGACCCTCAGTCTTCGTCGCGTGGCCTCCCCTCGGAAACCTGAGGAATCCATGGCCCCTGGGGCTGTGTCCCAGCGCCCATTGTGGGATCATCATGGGTGTAGCAGTGACCCTCCCTCCCCTCACTTCCCTCCAGACCCCTCCACCCACTCCCCACCCCATGGAGGCCAAACTTTTTTTTTCTTAAAACATTTTTACTTCGTTCAACCCAGAAACATCACCATTTACGAAGACAAGAGGGAAAGAGGAGGGGGCGATGTGGCATGGGGTTAAGGGACTTCCATCTGAGCTTGGGAGCAGGTGCATGGGGAGGAGCGCCGTCAGGGACACTTTCGCTCCACGCACTGCTTCCCGCCCTCCTCATATTCCTGCTTGGAGATCCACATCTGCTGGAAAGTGCCCTGGGTGGAGGGGGCAATATCAGGGTCAGGGTGGCCTTGGAGGGAGGTGTGGACGGGCAGGTGCAACCCCTGGGAACCCTCCAACAGGCCCCGACCACCCCTTGGGTTCACATCCCTCTGAAACCCCTCCCCACCGCATCCTCCCCTCCTCTGTCTGTCCCCTTTCATATTCAGAGGGAGAGTATCCTCTTCATATCATTCAATCAATAATTCATTCATTCAGCAAGTATTTATTGAACAGCAGTCTCTGCCCTGAGCTAGGCCCTGCTCCTGAGCTGGGGGGATGGCACGCACAGCCCCGGGCAAGCCAGCCTACACCCAGCACTCAACACCCCCTACACACACACAGTCCTTTCCCACCAGGTGTCCTCTCCTCACTCCATCAGGGCTTTGGAACACCACTAGTCTCCCTCTTTCCCAAGGAAGATATTCCCTCCACCTCACCATTCCAACACTGTGGCACCCCATCTGAAGCCTTCAGCGTTACAACTTACCCCATGAGGGTTCCTGCGATGAGGATCTCAGAGTGTCCCTTCTCTCTCTATTTTTTAATTTTAATTTTAATTTTTTAATTTTTAATTTTTTTTTTTTTTTTGAGATGGAGTTGCCCAGGCTGGAGTGCAGTGGTGTGATCTTGGCTCACTGCAGCCTCTGCCTCCCAAGTTCCAGCGATTCTCCTGCCTCAGGCTCCTGGGTAGCTGGGATTACAGGCACCTGCCACCACACCCGGCTAATTTTTGTATTTTTAGTAGAGACAGGGTCTCACCATGTTGGCCAGGCTGGTCTCAAACTCCTGACCTTAGATGATCTGCCCGCCTTGACCTCCTAAAGTGCTGGGATTATAGGCGTAAGCCACCATGCCCAGCCTAATTTTTATTTTTTGTAGAGATGGGGTCTCACTGTGTTGCCCAGGCTGGTCTGAAACTACTGGGCTCAAGTAATCATTCCACCTCAGCCTCCCATAATGTTGGGATTACAGGTGTGAGCTACTATGCCTGGGGTTCTTTGATCTTTCTCACCCTACACACATGTGCTATCCAAGGCAGTGGCCACTAGCCTCCTGTGGCTCACCAGCCCTGGTCCAAATTGAGACATGCTCCAAGTGGAAAATACGCACCCAATTTTTTTTTTTTTTTTTTTTTTTTTTTTTTTTTTTTTTGACAGGATCTCACTCTGTTACCCAGGTTGGAGTGTAGTGGCACAGCTCACTGCAGCCTCAACCTTCCAGGTTCAAGTGATCCTCCAACCTTGGCCTCCCAAGTAGGTGGGACTACAGTTATGTGCCACATTGCCAGCTGCTTTTTAAATTTTTTGTAGAGATGAGGTCTCACTTTATTGACCAGGCTGGTCTAGAAATTTTGGGCTCAAGTGATCCTCCCGCCTTGGCCTCTCAAAGTGCTGGGATTACAGGCGTGAGCCACTCCACTTGGCCAGGATATATTATTAATACTTAATTTTGGGCCAGGCACAGTGGCTCACACCTGTAATCCCAGCACTTCGGGAGGCCAAGATGGGCAGATCACTTGAGGTCAGGAGTTTGAGACAAGCTTGGCCAACATGGTGAAACCCCGTCTCTACTAATAATCCAAAAATCAGCCAGGCGTGGTGGTGCACGCGTGTAATCCCAGCTACTTGGGAGGCTGAGGCAGAAGAATCGCTTGAACCCAGGAGGCGGAAGTTGCAGTGAGCCAAGATTGCTCCACTGCACTCCAGCCTGGGCGACAGAGTGAGACTCTGTCTCAAAAAAAAAAAAAAAAAAGGAAAAAAACAGAAGAACTGTGTGGCTGACATGCTCCAGCCCTAAGCTAAGTTCAGACTGCCAGCCTCTGTCTTTCTGACCCTAGTTTCTGTCTCCCTAGGGGACTTCCTTTCTCATGGATGTCCTCCTTGTCTGTCATGGCCTCACTGTGCCCTCTGTGTGACTGATACCCTACAGATGCAGGTTGCA
Source organism: Chlorocebus sabaeus (assembly GCF_047675955.1). Classification (NCBI taxonomy): domain Eukaryota; kingdom Metazoa; phylum Chordata; class Mammalia; order Primates; family Cercopithecidae; genus Chlorocebus; species Chlorocebus sabaeus. Next base: position 12,094,769 of record NC_132931.1, on the reverse strand, counting down.
ACTCCAGCTCCCTGCTCAGTACCTTCCTTCCACCCCAGCAGCAGGTCCAGACTGAACTTACCACCTCCTGCTCCAGAACCAATCTGCCTGCCTCCTTTGCTAGTTGCCCCTTGCTGTCCACCCCATCCCCACTGCTACCCATGCTATGACTCCAGGACAATTGAAACAGCCTCCTTGCAAGGTCCTGTTGACCCCAGCTCACACCTCGACCCCAAAGACTCATGCCTGGCAGTCTTTCCAATCATGCCTGCATTGCCACATCACTCCCTTGCCCCAAACCATCAGGGTCTCCCCTCCGCTGACTGAGCACAGGGGGTGTCTCACCAAAATCTCATCCTGACCAATCTCTCCAACTACCTGTCCCTCTACTCCTTTTTTTTTTTTTTTTTTTTTTTTTTTTTGAGAGAGAGTCTCACTGTGTCACCCAGGTTGGAGTGCAGTGGCACGATTTCAGCTTACTGCAATCTCCGTCTCCTGGGTTCAAGAGATTCTCCTGCCTCAGCCTTCTGAATAGCTGGGATTACAGGCATACACCACCACGCCCGGCTATTTTTTGTATTTTTAGTAAAGACAAGGTTTCATCGTATTGGCCAGGCTGGTCTCGAACTCCTGACCTCAAGTGATTCGCCCGCCTCGGCCTCCCAAAGTGCAGGGATTACAGGCATGAGCCACCGTGCGCAGCCTCTTCTCCCCAATTTGTAAAAGTAGAGATGGGTCTTGCTATGTTCCCCTGCTGGGTCTTGAACTCCTAGCCTCAAGCCATCCTCCCACTTCAGCCTCCCAAAGTGCTGGGATGACAGGTGTGGGTCACTGTACTGGGCCCCTGCCCCCAATCTGTGTCCTGTTCACCCTTCTGGGAACATTCATTGACCGACATTCCTCAAAAATAAATGTTCGTTGAATGAATGAATGAATGAATGAAGAGGCAGGCAAAGTGGCGGGCGCTGTCTGGGTCTCCCCTCTCCCCCCCAGTCAGTGCTAGGCCAGGTACCCTTCCTCTCACCAGTGAGGCCAGGATGGAACCCCCAATCCAGGGGCTGAACTTGCGCTCCATGGTGCTGTTGCTGGCAATGAGTTTCAGTCGCATGCTCTGGGGGTAAAAAGGGGCTGGGGGAAGCAGACACCTAGGTTCTGGGAAGGGACAGGGCTTGGGGGGCAGGGGGAAGACTTGGGAAGCCGCAGGGGCAGGGGTTCTGCTCTGGTGGACAGAACAGAAGGAAGGATATGGGAAGAATGGGGGACTCAGTCCTGGACAGCTGAGCCAGGACGGGCATCTGGGGCACTGGGTCAGGGGTGGGCTCCTACCGGTGGGGTCTTCTGGGAAAGCTCTCGATTGAGCCTGTCAGTGAAGCCCTGCAGCAGTGTATTCCCGCCGGTGACAATGACACTCCCATACAGGCCCTGAGAGCAGGAAGAAGGAGTGAACCACGGGGGACAGCCCCCCAACCCTGCCTTCCCACTTCCCCTGGGCCCCTTTGCCCAGCCTCAGCTCCGGCCTGGCCTCACCGGGCGAATGTCAATGTCACACATGCCGATGCTGGTGGTCACCACGTGGCCCACACCCAACATGGTGTTCCCCGACAGGCCCTGCGGAGAGAGGTGACTGGGGCTGTGGGCCCTCTCCCCCTTCCCCCAGTCCCTGCAATCCTTCCCAGCCTCCCCCACGCCCCAGGATCCAAGGACTGCAGCCAGCACCCACCCCAGTCCTTGCCACACAGCCAAACCTTGACGTTCGAGGGATCAAAGAGGCCCTCGGGGATGCGGAGTCGCTCGGCGCCATAGTCTGTGTTATAGCCATTGGGCATCTCGTAGTGCACTGTGGGCATTTGTGCAGCCACCCTGCCCAGAAGGGAGCAGGACTCTGCCTGGGGTGCTCAAGAAGGATCAGTGGGTGGACAGCACCAGAGTCCCCCAGCCCACCCCAGGAGTCCCAGTTCTGCCCTTTCTCACACCCCCCAGCCCTGAGCCACACTCACTGTTCATCGTAGGGGGAGTCTGAGACCTGCAACACGGAGGCCTGGAAGTCCTGGATCACCTCCTGAAATCCCAGTGAGGGTGATGAGGGCCTGGGTTCCTCCTGAGCAACACCCCCCCGCCCAGCTCCCCCTCCCTGCTCCACCTCCCATGCAAGGCCCCTGCCTCGCCCCCATTCACGGCAGGGGAGGGGGCTTCAGGGGACCCTCTCCAGAGGCTCACATTACACATGTAGTTATGCCAGGACTTGGAGACCTGGGGGAGCTTCTCCTTCTTCTTCCAGTTTGGGGGGGCGCCCTCCCGGACAGGCTCCTGTGGGGGCACAGCGTAGGAACACCCTTTCTTAGCCCACCCTGACCCCTACCCCACCTTCCTGGCACTGTTCCCAGCTCTGCAGCTAACTGGCACTGGAGGCTCTGCTGTGCTGCCTGCAAGAGGGGTTTCTCACCCTTTCCTGATGGAGAGGAGAGAGAATGGGGCATGCCTGTCTCTCCGTGTGTGCCCTTCATGCAGTGGGTACAGCTGACCTGGAGAACACCAGGAATACAGCAGTGACAGAATCTCCAGAGAATGGCCTCCTAGGGGGCCGCGATCCACGTGAGGGCACAGGATGGAGCTAAGCACACAGTGTCACTTCATACAGCACCCTGGCTACTGCCTACTACTGTTCCACTTTACAGAAGAGGAAACTGAGGCCCAGGGAACTTTGATATCATGCTATTGGTCACACAGCTCTTTTTTTTTTTTTTTTTTCAGAGTCTCACTCTGTCGCCCAGGCTGGAGTACAGTGGCGCGATCTCGGCTCACTGCAACCTCTGCTTCCAGGGTTCAGGTGATTCTTCAGTCTCAGCCTCCTGAGTAGCTGGGACTACAGGCATATGCCACCATGCTTGGCTAGGTTTTGTAGTTTTAGTAGAGACGTGGTTTCACCATGTTGCCCAGGCTGGTCTCGAAGTGAGTTCAAAGCGATCTGCCTGCCTCAGCCTCCCGAAGTGCTGGGATTACAGGCATGAGCTACCATGCCCGGCCGGTCCCACAGCTCTTGCACAGCAGAGGCAGAACTTGAACCTGGGTTTATATTGAACCCTAGAACCCACCACACTGGCCCTCACACATCCTGCTGTCTGCTAGCTGATTCCATCACCTCAGCGTATCCCTCAGCCTGTCTGGATTTCAGATGCCTCACTTATAAAAGGAGAAACTGGAGCCAGGACCCACTGGGGAGCCTGCTGCTTTCTGCTCTGATATCTCGTGTGTCAGCGGGTTGACGGCCATGGGGCGAGTGGCCAGGACTCTAGTGGCAGCTCTGTGTCCCCAGAGGCCCCACCTTGGCTGCGATCATGTAAGGTGGGATGATGTCAATGGCCATCTCCTGGAACAGCTCCCGGCACTGCATGGAGATGAAGTCCCCTGCCAGAGGGGACTTGACGATGCCTGGAAGGAAGGCAGTGTCAGGATCTGGTCCTCCCGGGGCACCCCTGCCCCATGCCGAAGCCCCACCTTGCTGCAGGACGTAGCCGTCATGTACTGGAATGGCCGTGGTGTGGGTGGCCCCACTGTCCAGCACAAGGCCCGTGGACCGCCCGTTTGCAAAGCTGGCATCGGATGGGTAAGTCAAAGAGACAGCAGTGGCAAATGAGGGGCTTGGGCCCAGATCTGGTCTGGTTACTCTCTGCTCTGCCAGCGTCCAGTTCATCCCCAGTGTGCAAATCTGTCCTCCTGGTGATGACTCATCTCCTGGAGAAAGGTTCTGAGACCCCAGTTACTTCTTTACTTATTGTTTGTTTGTTTATTTATTTATTTATTTATTTTTGAGACTGAGTCTTGCTCTGTCATCCACGCTGGAGTGCAATCACTCACTGCAACCTCTGCCTCCGGGTTCAAGAGATTCTCCTGCCTCAGCCTCCCAAGTAGCTGGGACTACAGGTGCCCACCACTATGCCTGGCTAATTTTTGCATTTTTAGTAGACACAGGGTTTTGCCATGTTGGCCGGACTGGTCTCGAACTCCTGACCTCAAGTGATCTGCCTGCCTCGGCCTCCCAAAGTGCTGGGATTACAGGCGTGAGCCACTGTGCCTGGCCAGCCACATCGCCCAGCCCCTTTATTTTTGGTTGTGTCCTATAGATTCCCTAAAATTAGGGTCACTATCACCCCAGTGCATAGCACAGGGTTCAATGTAAGGCAGATCCTAAAAAAAGTCAGTGTTGAAGGAGTTCTTGGGACGGGACTGCCACAGTGTTCTACATATCTCCCTCCTCTGTCCAGTTCCAGTGCCTGCTCTCTCCAGGGCCCAGCTCGCTGTCTGCTCAGCCTGATCCAGGGAACAGAAAGGGGCCGCTGATCTGGCCACCCTAGGCTCAGATGTGCTCAGTCCACTGGGCCTTCTGCACTAGTGGGGCGGAGAGAGGTGTCTGCCCATTGGGACACTGATCTTCAGAGAACCAGGCCTGATCCCCCAGCTCATCTCAGCTGAGCTCAGCACAGGCCCCACCCCTGCCCTCCACCCAGTCAGAGCAGCTCAGTCCAGAGGATACGCGGTGAGCACGGCCGTCTTGCATAAGAAGAAGGCAGGAATGTTGTACTGCTCGAACATCAGCTCTGTCAGCTTCTCCCGCTTGGCCCGTGTGTTCCACTGTGGAGAAAGTGCAGGAGGGGAGGATTCAAGAAGGGAGAGGCACAGACCCACATCCACGCACATGCAACCCAAACACTCACACATACACTCACGATCACACACACACGCATTCAAACACTGGCACACACACACACGACCTAAACACTCACACATACACTCACGGTCATACACACATGCATTCATTTGTGCGCACACACACTCAAACACACATACACTCACACTCACAGATACACACACATAAATACACACACATGCATTCACACTATACATACTCTCACAGTTACACATGCATTCAAACACACTTGCACACAGTCAAACACACGTATACACTCGCATTCACACACACAAACTCACACGCACTCGCACATACACATATATTCACACACACACGCATTCAAAACATTTGCACAGGCCAGACACGGTGGCTTACACCTGTAATCCCAGCACTTTGAGAGGCCAAGGCAGGAGGATTGCTTGAACCCAGGAGTTCGAAACTAGCCTGGACAACATAGTGAGATGCTGTCTCATTTAAAAAAAATTTTTTTAAAGTAAAGAGCTTGTGGGAATTAAAACTACATGAACAGAAATGAAAAACTCAATAGAAGGATTGGAACATAAAGTGGAGGGAATATCTTGGAAACCAAAGGAAAAAGGTAAACAGATGGAAAATATAAGAGAAAAGGGAATTAAATTAGAGGACCAATTCAGGGGGCAACAAAATCCAAATAACAGAAGATCCCAGGAGAGAAAATGGAGAGAAAGAAATAACTAAATAAATAATTTTTTCACTGAATTGAAAGACATAGGTTTTCAGAGTGAAGAGACGTACTAAGTGCCTAGAGCCATGAATGAAAATATGCCACATTGAGGATAAAGTAAAAACTCTATAAACTTTCAGAAACAAAAACATTACATCAGAGGATCAGAAATCAGATGGTTTCATCCTTCTTAATGGCAACAATATATGCTGGAAGAAGGACAATGGAAAAGTGCCTTCAAGATTCTGAAGAATAATGATTTCCAACCTGGCATGTGATACCTAGCTGAGCTATCAACTCAAGGTGAGACACACAAAGTCTCAAAAAATATACTTCCCATGACCTTTCTTTAAAAAATTTTTTTTAGATGCCGGGCGCAGTGGCTCATGCCTGTAATCCCAGCACTTTGGGAGGCCGAGGCAGGCAGATCACTTGAGGTCAGGAGTTTGAGACCAGCCTGGCCAACATGGTGAAACCCTGTCACTACTAAAAATACAAAAATTAGCCAGGCGTGGTGGGAGGTGCCTGTAATCCCAGCTACTTGGGATGCTGAGGCAGGAGAATCGCTTGAACCCAGGAAGTGGAGGTTACAGTGAGCCCAGATCACGCCATTGCACTCCAGCCTGGGGAACAAGAGCGAGACTTCGTCTCAAAAAAAAAAATTTTTTTTTTAGATTATTAATTTTTTTTTTCTTTTAGACAGAGTCTCACCCTGTCGCCCAGGCTGGAGTGCAGTGGCATGATCTAGGCTGACTGCAACCTCTGCCTCCTGGATACAAGCGATTCTCTTACCTCAGCCTTCCGAGTAGCTGGGACTACAGGCATGCACCACCATGGCCAGCTAATTTTTATATTTTTAGTAGAAATAAGATCTCAGTATATTGCACAGGCTGGTCTCAAACTCCTGGGCTCAAGTGATCCTCCCACCTTGGGCTCCCAAAGTGCTGGGATTACAGGAGTGAGCCACCGTGTCTGGTCTCTCATGACTTTTCTAAGGCAGTTACTGAAGGACCTGCTCCATGAAAACAAAGGAGTGAGTCAAGAAAAGGAGTCAAGTACAGGAAACAGAACTTCTGACCAGGACAGAGGCAAAAGGATTCTATGAGATGATGGTGAAGGGAAATACCAGCACAACAGGTTTATCCCTGGGCAGAGGGCTACTAGCGCAAACTGGACCAGGTCAGTGGGCTTCTGAAGAAATTTCTTCAAGAAGATGAAATTGATAAAATGTCTAATGAAACTGATGTCTTGACAAAAGATATAATTGATGAATAATTTAGGGTTCACACTGTTAAGTAGATAGAAAACCAGACCAAATATAATCAAACACAGGGCTGGGGGTGGTGGCCTGCCTGTAATCCCAGCACTTTGGGAGGCCGAGGTGGGTGAATCACGAGGTCAAGAGATCGAGAGCATCCTGGCCAACATGGTGAAACCCTGTCTCTAGTAAAAATACACAAATTAGCTGGGCGTGGTGGCGCACACCTGTAGTCCCAGCTACTTGGGAGGCTGAGGCAGGAGAGTCGCTTGAACCTGGGAGGTGGAGCTTGCAGTAAGCCGAGATTGCACCACTGCACTCCAGCCTGGTGACAGAGCAAGACTCCCTCTCAAAAAAAAAAAAAAAAAAAAAAAAAAAAAAAGAACACTTTTTTTTCCAGTTCTAGGAAAACAAGAAGTCGCACAAGAAAGTAAAAGTGATCATAGTGTATTGCCTGTCTCAGTCCTGATTAGCATACATAGTAATAAGAATGTAAATCTTGGGCTGGGCACAGTGACTCATGCCTGTAATCCCAGCACTTTGTAAGCTGAGGTAGAAGGATTGCTTAAGCACAGGAGTTTGAAGCCAGCCTGGGCAATATAATGAGACCCCATCTCTACAAAAGATTCTCTTAAAATTATTTCTAACTTAAAAAGAGTGTAAATACTGAATATTGATTTCTTTTAAAGTCTAAAATACAACTGGGCTGGGTGCGGTGGATCCCACCTGTAATCCCAGCATTTTGGGTGGCCGACGCGGGCGGAACGCTTGAGCCCAGGAATTCAAGACCAGCCTGGAAAATGTGGTGAAACCCTGTCTCTACAAAAAATTTAAAAATCAGCTGGGCTTGGTGGCTCATGCCTGTAGTTCCAGCTACTCCGGAGGCTGAAATGAGAGGATCACTTGAGCCCAGGAGACCAAGGCTGCAGAATTGTGCCACTGCAATCCAACTTGGGTGACAAACTGAGCGGAGCCCCTGTGTTTGAGACAAAATCTCAAAAACAAACAAACAACAAACAAAATCCCAAACAACAACGACAACAACAACAACAACAAAACCCATTGTACTTAAATGAGGGTAATAGAAATATGTTGTGGCCTAGGCTGGGGAGGAAAAGAGAGCTAAGTGATCATTTTCTAAAGTGGAAAATTCATTGATAATATCTAAAACTAAAAACTCCACAGGCAGCAATTTAAGTGTAATATTAGAGATATGGAAGAAAATACCCCCAAAATTAGCTAAAAAGGAGAAAAACAGTTGCTTTTATAAAGAGGAATCTATAAGGATGTGGGTAAGAACATTTTTAAAAATGCAGTTTAAAAATTTTTTAAATTGTTATTGTTTTGATAAAAGAGATGGGTCTTGCCATATTGCCCAGCGTGGTCTCGAACTCCTGGGCTCAAGTGATCCTCTCGCCTTGGCTTCCCAAAGTGCTGGGATTACAGGTGTGAGCCGACATCCCCAGCTCACCAATGTTGACCAAAATAATAATAATAAGTTAAAAGGTCTAAAAAGTACTTGGAGGCTGGGCGTGGTGGCTCATGCCTGTAATCCCAACACTTTGGGAGACCAAGGCGGGTGGATCACCTGAGGTCAGGAGTTCGAGACCAGCCTGGACAACATGGCGAAACCCCATTTCTACTAAAAATACAAAAAGTTAGCCAGGCATGATGGCAGGTGCCTGTAATCCTAGCTACTCGGGAGGCTGAGGCAGGAGAATCCCTTGAACTCGGGAGGCAGAGGCTGAGATCTCACCATTGCACTCCAGCCTGGGTGACAGAGTGAGACTCTGTGTCAAAAAAAAAAAAAAAAAAAAAAAAATTAAAAAAGGACTTGGAGATGGAGAAGGGCAGCAGAGTAGATAGAACAAGAAAAGAGCAGGAGGGATGGAGACTTAGGAAGGAAGGAAAGTGGTTGGGATGGGTGAGGGGAGTCTGAAAAGGGAAGGGAAGTGGCTGACATCGGTGGCTTGAGGGGAGAGGAGGAGAGGTGGATGGCGGGAAGCAGGTGCAGTGGAGATCGGGGTTGGACATGGGAATGGAGGAAGCACTCACCGGGGCCTCGGACATGAGCACGGGGTGCAAGTTTGGCTCAGACTTGACGTGTTTGCTGTAGGTATGATCCAGGATGGCTCTGAAGCACTCCCAGTCCTCGACTGGGGCCAGAAGAGCAGAGTGGAGAAAGGCAAGAGGGCAGGCAGGGGTCAGGGACAGGGAGAAAAGGAGGGAGAAAGGCCAAGCCCAAAGGAGGGTCAGTGAGTCCAGGTCCAGGGGAACGTCCCCCCTTCCCAGAAACCTGGTGGGCCCCTGGGAAGGGAACCCAGCGAGAAGAACCCTGGCAGCGAGAAGAACCCTGGGGCTGCAAGGAAGACTCCTTGGGGAGTGGGGGCTGCTATGTTCCAGATCGTGGGGAGTGGGCTCCCTATCTGTCAGGAGGTGATGGGTGGGGGCCCCTTACTCATGCCATTCTTGAGGGGCGACATGACCTCCGCTCCATCCCGAGGCACGTGCAGGGCATTGGTGTCGATGTGGAAGATCTTCCCTTTCTTCTCTTTGTCCCCCTCCAGCTCCAGCCCGCCCCCCTCCTCCGCGGCCAGCAGCCCCACCGTGGTGGGGAAATCAGCCTGGTGGGGAAGGGTTGGGGGAGGATCGGCAGGGAGAGGGGTCACCCTCTTGCCCCTGTCCAGCCCCACGGCAGGGTCCTCAGCCCGCCCCTGGGTTTATTCCCACATTCCCGCTCAGCAGAGCTTCTGGGCGATCTGGGAGAGCCCTGGGTCACTGGAAAGCCTGAAGAAGGGTCAGGAGCCCCTAGGATTTAGAGAGGAGACTGGAAGGCTCACCTTGGGACAGTCCTCCCCAGCGTAGCCAGCGCGGACTGAGAAGGAGCCAATGTCAAAGACCAGCGCCCCCACCTCATCTGTGAGGGGAGACAGGCCTGTAAGGGGACCTCCCCTGAACTCTCTCCCGCTAGGTAGTTCCGAGAGAAAGTCAGGGCAGAGCCACAGTCTCGCCACTTTCAACACCAGTCTGGAGCCGGTGGGAACTGGGCCTGGAGTCCGAGGTCCTGGCACTGGGGGTGGGGGCATCATACCGCCAGGGTCCCTTCTTGCCCACTGGCCTTGCTCAGGCCACCCTCCCGACGGAAAAGGAAGGGGCCGGGGCCAGGTTGAGGTGGGTTGCAAGGTAGAGAGGTCGGGCCCGGTGCGCTCGAGGACGGAGAGCAGGGGAGGCGGGAGACACGAGCCTGGGACTGGACCCGTTCATGCGCGGAAGTGACAGGCCCCGGGGTGCCCAGAGCTCGGATGGATGGCGCGGGTTCGGAACGCAGGGGGCCGGAGGCTCGCTCACCTCCGCCGTAGACGCCCCCGCTCATAGTGCCCTCTGCGCTGCTAGCGGCCCGTGGGCGGCGGCGGGATCAGCACCGAGGCGACCGGACAGCTCCCGGGATCCCTGGCGGGGCGGGGCGCGCGGCGACCAATTAGGAGGCCGGATCCCCCGCCCCCAACGGCGCCGCCGATTGGCTGCCAGGCGAGACAATGACCGGACCGGGGGCCGCTGATTTAAAGGGGAAGATACCCTCCGTTAGGCGACCAGGAGGAGATGGGGCAGGGGGCGCCTAGCAGGTACTTAGAGACCGTCGCTAAGGAACGGGTGGCAGAGAGGAGAGCAGGGAAGAGGCGGAGACCAGGACTCTGCAGGACGACTGATGAGGTCCCTACCCCCTTGCTTTTTGTTTTTATTAATTTTTTTGGTGGAAACGGAGGTCTTGTTACGTTGCCCAGGCTGGTCTCGAACTCCAGAGCTCAAGTGATCCTCCTCAGCCTCTCAGATAGCAGGGATTACAGGCAGGTGCCAGCACGCCTGGCTAATTAAAAAAAATTTTTTTATGGAGACTGGGTCTTGCTCAGGTTGATCTTGAACTCCTGGCCTCAAGCGATCCTCCCACCTCAGCCCCTCAAAGTGCTGTGTCCGACCTCTACCCCCTTACTTTTTAAAGCAACACTGGGGAGAGAGCTCCACTCCCCAGAAGGGTCATCTATCTTCAGGCTGCTCTGAGCCCGGTTCTGCCACACCCAGGCCTAAATGGAATCCCCGGGAGAGGGAGGGAAGGGAAGATTAAGAGAGGGACCAGAGGGGGTGGGGGTGTGTCTCCATCTCTCTCTGTTTTTTCCTTTTCCTTTTTTTTTTTTTTTTTTTTTTAGAGACTGGGTCTTGCTAGCTTGCCCAGGCTGGTCTTGAACTCCTGGCCTCAATGTCCCAAAGTGCTGGGATTAAAAGCATGAGCCACCATGTCCAACTTCCCTCCTTTGTCTTTCGCTGGCCCCTCTTTTCCTTGCCTTGCTCTGCCCTCACCCCCACCCCCCCAGTACTTGGGCCTTATACATGTGTACACATGCTTACGCATGTATACATACGTTCACACACAGGCAGTCAGCCCACCTGGCTTTAGCTTCTTTTCTCCATCTCTCTCTCTCTTCAGTGACTGTTTTCCTAAGGAGGCATTTATCAACAAGAGGGTTTTTGTTTCTTTTCTTGTTGAATTGGGGTCTTCTGTCACCCAGGCTGGAGTGCAGTGGCACGCTCACAGCTCACCGTAACTTTGAACTCCTGGGTTCAAGTGATCCTCTCGCCTCAGCCTCCTGAGTAGCTGGGACTTACAGGTGCATACCACCACACCTGGCTTTTTTTGTTTGTTTGCTTGTTTTAGAGAAGGGCCCTCATTATGTTGCTCAGTCTGGTCTCGAACTCCTGGCCTCAAGCGATCCTCCCACCTTGGCTTCCTGAGTCATTGGGATTACAGGTGTCAGCTGCAGTGCTGGACTAACAACAGGGTTTTCTACTGCTTGGGTCCCAGGTTCTTCTGGGCTCCTGGCACCACAGTTTTGGTAGCAAAGGCAAAGGAGCAGCTCTGACAACTTGGGGTAGCTGAGGGACTCTTATGTGAGGGTGCGTGTATCTGTATGTATGTATCTATGTGTGTTGGCATATGGGTGCATGTGTGTACATATGCACATATGAATGCTTGCGTGTGTTGAGTATGTGCCCATCTACTTTTCTGGGGGCGAGGGAGCTTTGAGACCAGAGATAGCACAGGAAGAGGATACCATGTGAGGTCCGCATGCCCCTGAAGGTTCTCTACTCACCACATGCCCACCCTGGAAGAGACTCCACCCCTCCCCGGCCAAAGGACAGATGGCTTGAGCTGGCTCATGGATTACCTACTGATGATGGTGGCATTTCAATGCCTAGGGTTGGTTCCAAGTTCAGACTTGGCTTCTAAGACTCAAAGGGTCCAGGTTTCAGCAGGAGTGGTGAGCTGTAGGGGAGAGGGCTGACTCAGGAACTGAGAGAGTGAGATTTTTCCAGAGTGACCCTAGGTCAGTCCATTGAGGCCTCGAGGAATTGAGTGGATCTCTTAAAGTGCTTACATTTCTTTTTTTCTTTTTAAGCCGGGGTCTCACTCTGTCGCCCAGGTTGGAGTGCAATGGTGCAATCTCGACTCACTGCAACATCTCCCTCCCGGGTTTAAACAATCCTTCTGCCTCAGCCTCCCAAGTAGATGGGGTTATAGGTGCGTGCCACCACTCCTGGCTTTTTTTTTTTTTGTATTATTTTTAGTAGAGACAGGGTTTCACCATGTCGGCCAGGTTGGTCTCGAGCTCCTGACCTCAAATGAACGACCCACCTCTGCCTCCCAAAGTGCTGGGATTACAGGCGTGAGTCACCATGCCCAGCCAAGTGCTTGCATTTCTTATCGTTTTAAAATGTTGAGGTGAGGATGAAAGGAATGTTGGGATGGAAAGTGATTCTGTTCATCTTATCCCTCTCCTTTTGTTGACATTTAATGATGTTGCCTCACTTACTCTGAAGTTCACCTTGCCAATTCCTACTATCCCTTCTGTCCTCCCCACCACCCTAACCATCTCAGATTTAGAAACTTGCTCAGGCAGGGCATGAGGGGGCTCATGCCTGTAATCCTGGCACTTTGGGAGGCCGAGGTGGGAAGATTGCTTGAGGCCAGGAGTTTGAGACCAGCCTGGGCAACACAGAAACCCCATCTCTCAAAAAAAAAAAAAAAAAAAAAAGAAGAAGAAGAAGAAGAAGAAGAGGAATAAAAAGAAGAAAAGAAACTTCCCCATTCTTGACTGGGAATGGTGGCTCACACCTGTAATCCCAGCACTGTGGGAGGCCAAGGCAGGCGTAACACTTGAGGTGAGGAGTTCAAGACCAGCCTGGCCAACATTGTGAAATCTCATCTCTACTAAAAATAAAAAAAAAATAGCTGGGTGTGGTGGTGCACGCCTGTAGTCCCAGCTGCTCAGGAGGCTGAAGCAGGAGAGTCACTTGAACCTGGGAGGTGGAGGTTGCAGTGAGCCAAGATCGCACCATTGCACTCCAGCCTGGGTGACAGAGCAAGACTCCATCTAAAAAGAATAATAAACAACAAAAGGAAACTTGTCCAATCTGGCCAGGCATGGTGGTGTGTGCCTGTAGGGGTTTTACAGGTTTTGTTTTGTTTTGCTTTTTCCAGCTAGAATCTGAGCTCTGTCCTGGATCAGACAGTCTGCTGGGATCAGAGTCAGGATTAGAACCCACAGCTCTTATCAGCCAGTTGAGATATGCCTTTGTTTCCTAACATCTCTGTGTTTCTCACCAAGCTGTGCTGTCTCTATCTGTAGAACAGCTGGCAGTGAGGCCCCCATCTGATTCTGGAGTCAGTGTCTAACTGAAAGCTGGGCACACAGGACTATTCAGTAAGTGTCCCTGTGGATGTGTTGAGGCCTTAATATTATTACGCATAACTTGGAAATCTGCAGTCTATTTGGTAATGAGTGGTGAATTTTCTTCTCATGGCTGGGGGGAAGCTACAGTTGGCTAACTACAGGGCAGTACTTGATTTAACTCCCAGTCAACTGTGACCAATTTTCTTTTGTCATGGGATCTGATAGATTCTAGTGTATTATGGAAGTGGTTAGGGTAAAGCAATTAATACATTTCACTTGTCCATTCATTGATTCAACAAATATCCTTTTTTTTTTTAAGAGACAAGTGCTGGACGTGGTGGCTTATGTCTGTAAACCCAGCACTTTGGGAGACCAAGGCAGGAAGATGGCTTGAACCCTGGAGTTAGAGACCAGCTTGAGCAACATATCAAGAACCCGTCTCTACAAAAAGTTTTCTAAAAAATTAGCCAGGCACGTTGGTGTGATCCTGTAGTCCCAGGTACTCGGGAAGATGAAGTGAGAGGATCCCTTGAGTCCGAGAGGTTGAGGCTATAGTGAACCATGATCGTGCTACTGCACTCCAGCCTGGGTGACAGAGCAAGACCATGTCTCAAGAAATAAAATAAAGAGACAGGGTCTTGCTTTATTGCTCAGCTGGAGTGGAGTGGTATGGTCACAGATCAGTGCAGCCTCGAACTCCCAGGTTCAAGATCTTCCTGCCTTGGCCTTCCAAAATGCTGGGATTACAAGCATGAGCCCTGTGCCTGGCCAAGAAACATCTTTGATGCCTACTGTGTAGCAGGCACCATGCTATGCATAGGAGGGATACTGAGATGGGTGAGATACAGGATATCCTTGCTCTCAAGGAGCTTGGGTGCAGTGGGGAGCTCAGATATGCACAGAAGAGAGGTGAAACGGAGGACAGGGCCGGTTGTGGTGGCTCACGTCTGTAATCCCAGCACTTTGGGAGGCCGAGGCGAGCGGATCATTTGAGGTGAGGATTTCAAGACCAGCCTGACCAATATGGTGAAATCCTGTCTCTACTAAAAATACAAAAAATTAGCTGGGCATGGTGGCACACACCTGTAATCCCAGCTACTCAGGAGGCTGAGGCAGGAGAATGGCTTGAAACCAGGAAGCGGAGGGTGCAGTGGGCCGAGATTGTACCACTGCACTCCAGCCTGGGTGACAGAGTGAGACTTTACCTCAATAAAAAAAAATAAAAAATAAATAAATAAATAAATAATGTAATCCCAGCACTTTGGGAGACCAAGGCGGGCGCATCATGAGGTCAGATGGAGACCATCCTGGCTAACATGGTAAAACCCTGTCTGTACTAAAAAAAAGAAAATACAAAAAATTAGCCGGGTGTGGTGGTGGGAGCCTGTAGTTCCAGCTACTCAGGAGGCTGAGGCAAGAGAATGGCATGAACCCGGGAGGCGGAGTTTGCAGTGAGCGGAGATCATGCACTGCACTCCAGCCTGGGCAACAGAGCAAGACTCTGTCTCAAAAAAAAAAAAAAAAAAAAATAGAGGCCCAGAGGAGGGAGGGGCTACCTATCTCTGAGAATCCAGGAAATCTTCTAAAAGTGAAGTTGGAGCTAAATTGTGAAGGATGAGGCCATGTACTGTGGCTCATGCCTGTAATCGCAGCACTTTGGGAGGCTGAGGCAGGTGGATCACCTGAGGTCAGGAGTTTGAGACCAGCCTGACCAACATGGCAAAACCCCATCTCTACTAAAAATACAAAAAGTTAGCTGGGTGTCATGGTGGGCACCTGTAGTCCCAGCTACCTGGGAGACTGAGACAGAAGAATCACTTCAACCTGGGAGACGGAGGTTGCAGTGAGCTGAGATTGTACCACTGTATTCCAGCCTCAGCAACAAGAGTGAAACTTCATCTCAAAAACGAACAAACAAACAAACAAACAAAAATGGTGAAGGATGAATAGAAGCTCATAGGTGAAGAAGGTGGGAAAGATATCCCACAAAGAGAACAGCATGGACAGAGGTCTAAGGACATGAAAACTTCTGGAATATGTAGAAATAGGAGTTCAGTCTAGAAGGAGGGTTGGATGTGAGCCGCTGACAGAGGTCAGTGTCAGGAGGAGATGAGACGAAGTAATTAATGACCAACTGGAGGAGGTCGAGGCTGCAGTGAGCTATGATCACACCATTGCAGCCTGGGTGACAGAGTGAGATATTGTCTCTTAAAATAAAATAAAATAAAATAAAATAAAATAAAATAAAACCAATGGGTTCATGCCTACAACTGTTTCTGTTTGTTTATTTTTCTTTCTCTCTTTCTTTTTTTTTTTTTTTGAGACTGAGTCTCACTCTGTCGCCCAGGCTGGAGTGCAGTGGCGCCATCTCAGCTCACTGCAACCTTCACCTCCTGGGTTCAAGCAATTGTCTGCCTCAGCCTCCCGAGTAGCTGGGATTACAGGCGCCCGACACCACATCTGGCCAGTTTTCGTATTTTAGGTAGAGATGGGGTTTCACCATCTTGGCCAGGCTGGTCTTCAACTCATGACCTTGTGATCCACCTGCCTCAGCCTCCCAAAGTGCTGGGATTACAGGCATGAGCCACTGCACTGGGCCTTCTCTTTTTCATTTTAGAGAGAGAGTCTTGCTTTGTCACCCAGGCTAGAGTGCAGTCATGCACCACTGCAGCCTCAAACTCCTGTGCTCAAATGATCCTCCCACTTTGGCCTCCTGAGTAGCTGGGACCACAGGCAAGCACCACCATGCCTGGATTTTTTTTCTTTTTCTTTTTTTCTTTTTTTTTTTTTTTTTTTTGGTAGAAACAGGGTCTTGCTATGTTTCCCAGGCTGGCTTTTGTGTGTGTGTGTGTGTGTGTGTGTGTGTGTGTGTGTGTGTGTGTGAGAGACGGAGTCTCGCTCTGTCGCCCAGGCCGGAGTGAAGTGGTACGATCTCAGCTCACTGCAAGCTCCGCCTTTTGGATTCAAGTGATTCTCCTGCTTCAGCCTCCTGAGTAGCTGGGATTACAGGTGTGCATCACCAGGTCCAGCTAATTTTTTTGTATTTTAAGTAGAGACAGAGTTTCACCATGTTGGCCAGGCTGGTCTTGAACTCCTGACCTCAAGCGATTCACCCACCTTGGCTTCCCAAAGTGTTGGGATTACAGGCGTGAGCCACCGCGCTCTGCCAAACTTTTTTTTTTTTTTTTAAACCAGACCCAAAGTGTCTGCTGTGTGCCAGGCATTGTTATGAATGCTTTACATACATCACATCACTTAGTCCCCATAACAACCAGACTGTTTTCCCCATTTTGCAGGGGAAACAAAGACACAGAGAGGTTGAGGAATTTGCCCAAAGTCACTCAGCTGGTAAGTGACAGAGCTGAGGTCTGAACCAAAGTATGTGAAAAGTGCTGATCCTGGAGCAAATGCCAAGTTTTCATTCATTCCATAAATATTCTCTATTTGCCTGATAGACACTGGGAATAAAAATGGCTCATAGGAAGATGGATAATTAAACAAATCATTCAATAAAGTGATCTGCAGAGCCTCACATTCCATGGCCACGTTCAGGTTGGCCAAACTTGAGCCTGGTGATGATGTCCGAGGTGCTAGGGCCAGGCCTAGGCACCACAGACCCCACATCTTGGAAATGATTTGGCATTTTGTGAGGGTCTGTTCTTTGTTCCTGAGCTCTCACCCAGGATTCTATTTTTTCGTTTTGTTGTTTTGTTTTGTCTTTTTTGAGACAGGATTTCATTCTGTCACCCAGGCTGGAGTGCAGTGGCGTGATCACAGCTCACTGCAGCCTCAGTCTCCCGGAGTCAAGCAAACCTTTTGCTTCAGTCTCCCAAGCAGCTGGGACAACAGGCACATGCCACTACACCCAACTGATTTTTTTTTTTTTTCTTGAGACGGAGTCTTGCTCTGTTCCCAGGCTGGAGTTCAGTGGCATGATCTTGGCTCACTGCAATCACTGCCTCCCAAGTTCAAGTGATTCTCCTGTCTCAGCCTCCCGAGTAGCTGGGACTACAGGAACGTACCACCACACCTGGCTAATTTTTGTATTTTTAGTAGACACAGGGCTTTGCCATGTTGGCCAGGCTGGTCTCAAACTCGTGACCTCAGATGATCTACCTGCCTTGGCCTCCCAAAGTGCTGGGATTACAGGTGTGAGCCACCGTGGCCGGCCTGACTTTTGCATTTTTTGCAGGGATGAGGTTTTGCCATGTTGCTCAGGCTGGTCTCGAACTCCCGACCTCAAGCAATCCACCTGCCTCAGCCTCGAAAGGTGCTGAGATTACAGGTCTGAGCCACTGTACCTGGCCTTCACCCAGCCTTTGGCCAGATAAACCAAGTGCCTTGGCTTCACAGGGAGCCCCGGTTCCAAGACGGATGGCAAGTACCCAGAAATATACAGTCCAGTAAAGGCTTCAACACGAATGGAGCCAGCATTGCAATAGCATACAAACAGCATTGTGGTGAAGGAAGCAATATTTAAACTAAGCCCCAGGAAATGGCCTGGGTTTTTCTGGCAGACAAGGAAGTGGAGCTGGAGGAGGGGTGAAAGGCATTCTGAGTTGAGGGGACAAGACCTGGCCTTTGTGTCATGTAAAGAAGTTGACTCTTCTCCTGGAATCCCCTGGGAACTACTGCAAGATTTTGAGGCTGGGCACGGTGGCTCAAGCCTGTAATCCCAGCACTTTGGGAGGCCGAGACGGGCGGATCACGAGGTCAGGAGATCAAGACCATCCTGGCTAACACGGTGAAACCCCGTTTCTACTAAAAAGTACAAAAAACTAGCCGGGCGAGGTGGCGGGCGCCTGTAATCCCAGCTACTCCGGAGGCTGAGGCAGGAGAATGGTGTAAACCTGGGAGGCGGAGCTTGCAGTGAGCTGAGATCCGGCCACTGCACTCCAGCCTGGGTGACAGAGCCAGACTCCATCTCAAAAAAAAAAAAAAAAAAAAAAAAGATTTTGAACAGGAGGGTTATTGATCCAACTGGCAATTTAGAAAGATATCTCTGGCAGCCATTTGGTAGATTGATTAGAGAGGTACTAAGCTAGAGGCCAGGAGATGGGTAGAAATCAAGGTAATAGCAATTGGCACACCGTAGAAGGGATGGATTTAAGCAGTACTCAAGAGATAGCATTGGGCTGGGCACAGTGGCTCATGCCTGTAATCTGAACACTTTGGGAGGCTGAGGCAGGAGGATCACTTGAGGCCAGTGTTGGAGACCACTTTAGGCAACATATCGAGACCCCATCTCTACAGAAAAAATTTTTTTTAAAAAATTAGCCTGTTGTGGTGGTGTGTGCCTGTAGTTCTAGCTACTCAGGAGGCTGAGGCAAGAGTATCACTTGAGCCCAGGAGGTTGAGGCTACCAAAAAAACAAAAAAGAGAGAGAGAGAGTGATAACATTGACATGATAGATCCACTAGGCATAGACTGCTACTCTTATACCATTTCCCATTGCCCTTCTTTATTATGATTATCATCAATTATTGTTTTTTTGAGACAGGGTCTCAGTCTGTCACCCAGGCTGGAATGCAGTGGTGCGATCATAGCTCACTGCAGCCTCAATCCCCTGGGCTCACAGGATCCTCCCACCTCAGCCTCATGAGTTGCTGGGACTACAGGCACAAATGCCACCACATCCGGTTAATTTATTTATTTTTATCTTTAGTAAACACGAAGTCTCACTGTGTTGCCCAGGCTGGTTTCAAATTCCTGAGCTCAAGCAATCTTTCTCCTTCGGCCCCCAAAGTGCTGAGATTACAGGTGCGAGTCACCATCCCCAGACTATTTTATTATTCATTATTTTTTATAGAGACACTATCTCACTATGTTGCCCAGGCTGGTCTCGAACCCCTGGGCTCAAGTAATCCTCCTGCCTCGGCCTCCTAAATTGCCTTCTTTGTTAATAATGTTTTAGCTGGGTACATGGATAGAGACTACATGTCCCAGCCTTCCTTGCATCTGACCAACTTCTTTTTTTCATTTTAATTAATTTTTATTAATTAACTTATTTTTTTGAGATAGAGTCTCGCTCTGTTGCCCAGGCTGGAGTGCAGTGGCACAATCTCAGCTCACTGCTCTGCCTCCCAGGTTCACACCGTTCTCCTGCCTCAGCCTCCCTAGTAGCTGGGATCACAAGCGCACGCTGCCACGACTGGCTCCTTTTTTTATATTTTTAGTAGAGACGGCGTTTCACAGTGTTAGCCAGGATGGTCTCGATCTCCTGACCTCGTGATCTGCCCGCCTCAGCCTCCCAAAGTGCTGGGATTACAGGCGTGACCCACAGCACCCGGCCGTTTTAATTTATTTTTTATTAGAAATGTAAATAATAGAGATGGGGGTCTTCCTATGTTAACCAGGCTGGTCTTGAACTCCTGGCCTCAAGCGAACCTTCTTCTGGCCTCCCAAAGTACTGGGATTACAGGCGCTGTGTCCAGCTGCATCTGGACAACTTCTGAGCGGGTTAGTGGTGTCCTTAATCAGGAGAGGACCTGTGCTTCCCACTTTACCCCCCTTCCCACATTCAGATATGATGGTGATTTCTGCCTAGGCCCCATGGAACAGAGAGATAGAAGCCACATGTTTAAGACGGCAGAGACTGGCCGGGTGCCATGGCTTATGCCTGTAATCCTAGCACTTTGGGAGCCCGAGGCAGGCAGAATTGAGGTCAGGAGTTCAAGACCAGTCTGGTCAACATGGCGAAACGCCATCTCCACTAAAAATACAAAACTTAGCTGGGTGTGGTGGCACGTACCTGTAATCCTAGCTACTCGGGGGCTGAGACAGGAGAATCACTTGAACCCGGGAGGTGGAGGTTGCAGTGAGGCAAGATTGCACCACTGCACTTCAACTCGGGTGACAGACCGAGACTCCATCTCAAAAAAAACACTAAAAACAAAAAACAAAAGACAAAACAAAACAAAAAACAGAAAAGAAAAAAAAAAGATGGCAGAGATGTCCCCCCAGTCCTGGAGTGTCTATTTTGAGGTTAAGTCACTGAATTTTGGGGAATTCTTTGTTATAGCCGCCTCGACTATACCTTAATTGACCATCCTTTGGATATGGGGAGGGAGGGCCTGGGAAATATCGGAGTGGGTGCTGGTGCCGTCAACTGGGCCAGAAGATTCAGGGAAGGGATAAGGTTGGGCATGGTGGGGCTCAGGGGAAGATGATTAACTTAGTTTTGAATATGTTGAATGTGAGACGTCTGCAAACAGTGGTGTATAGTACATGGTTTTGTTTGTTTGTTTTCAGACAGGATGTTGCTCTGTCACTCAGGCTGGAGTGCAGTGGTGTGATCAGAGCTTACTGCAGCCTCCAACTCCTGGGCTCAAGCAATCCTCTCACCTTAGCCTCCTGAGTAGCGGGACTACAGGCATGCCACCATGCCTGGATAATTTTTAATTTTTTTAAAGATGAGGTCTCACTGTGTTGCCCAGGCTAGTCTCAAACTCCTGGTGATGAGCCACCATGCCTAACAACCAGCTCTTCAGAAAGGGGGAGCCCTGATCGGAAGCATTTGCCAATGTCCATGATGTAAATAGAACCACTTTGGCTGAGTTCAAGTTCCTACTATCTTATTTTATTTAATTTTAATTTTATTTTTTTGAGATGGAGTTTCGCTCTTGTCGCCCAGGCTAGAGTGCAATGGCGCTATCTTGGCTCACTGCAACCTCCGCCTCTCGGGATCAAGTGGTTCTCCTGCCTCAGCCTCCCGAGTAGCTGGGATTACAGATACCCGCCGCCACGCCCAGCTAATTTTTTTGTATTTTTTAGTAGAGATGGAGCTTCACCATGTTGACCTCAGGTGATCCACCCACCTGGGCCTCCCAAAGTGCTGGGATTACAGGTCTGAGCCACCGCGCCCGGCTCTTCAAGTTTCTACTACCAAGATGACTTCACTGAATGAGGAGCCGGGTGTACAATGGGCACTTGTGACCTGGCATGAGCGGATGCCAGCATGCCACCGTCCATGGGCATCTAAGTGGGAATATTCAGTCAGCCGTTGAATGTACACCAAGTCGGCACATGGGGAGGAGACATCTGGGCCGGAAACATGTTTGAGAGTGTTATGAGCAACTAGCAGGTAAAGTCACAGTAGTGGATGAAGTCACCAATGAATAACATGGAGAGTGAGAAGAGGAGGCCACAGTTAGGATTCTGGGAAAAACAATGTTTGCAGAGTGCCCTGAGCGGGAGGAGAGGCTAAGAAGCCAGAACAGGTAGAGGAAGGAGGCCCTGTGACCCATCAGAGCCACATCCGCCACTTGCTCTCGAGGGTCCTACCTTCTCAGACAAGGTGGCCACTCATTGGTCATCACCTGGCAACTCTGTCCTTCCTTGCATCTGGCCAACTTCTTTTTCCTCTCTCTTTCCTCCTGTCCTTCTCATTACCATCTAAATTAGCTCCAGTAGCTCCCATCAAAAATCAAATAACGGCGGGGCGCTGTGGCTCATGCCTGTAATCCCAGCACTTTGGGAGGCTGGGGCGAGTGGATTACCGGAGGTCTGGAGTTTGAGACCAGCCTGGCCAACATGGTGAAACCCCGTCTCTACTAAAAATATCAGAATGAGTTGGGCGTGGTGACGCATGCCTGTAAACCCAGCTACTTGGGAGACTGAGGCAGGAGAATCGCTTGAACACGGGAAGTGGAAGTCGCAGTGAACCAAGATTGCAGCACCACTGTACTCCAGCCTGGGTGACAGAGCAAGACTCTGTTTCAAAAGAAAAAAAAAAAGAAAAAAAAAATATATAAAATTTTCCTGTGGAGACAGGGTCTCTACAATTTTTTTTGTAGAAATGGGATCTTGCTATGTTGCCCAAGCTGGCCTCAAGCAATCCTCTTGCCTCAGCCTCCCACAGTGCTGGGATGACAGGCATGAGCCACCATGCCCAGCCTAAAAAATATATATATCTTTTTTTTTTTTTTTTTTTTTGAGACGGAGTCTGGCTCTGCCGCCCAGGCTGGAGTGCAGTGGCCAGATCTCAGCTCACTGCAAGCTCCGCCTCCCGGGTTCACGCCATTCTCCTGCCTCAGCCTTCCGAGTAGCTGGGACTACAGGCACCCGCCACCTCGCCCGGCTAGTTTTTTGTATTTTTTTTAGTAGAGACGAGGTTTCACCGGGTTAGCCAGGATGGTCTCGATCTCCTGACCTTGTGATCCGCCCGTCTCGGCCTCCCAAAGTGCTGGGATTACAGGCTTGAGCCACCGCGCCCGGCCTTTTTTTTTTTTTTTGATGGAGTTTCACTCTTGTTGCCCAGGCTGGAGTGCAGTGGTGCAATCTCTGCTCCCTGCAACCTGAGTTCAAGCAATTCTCCTGCCTCAGCCTCCTGAGTAACCGGAATTACAGACACATGCCACCACATCTGACTAAGTTTTTGTATTTTTAGTAGGTGTCACTATGTTGGCCTGGCTGGTCTCGAACTCCTGACCTCAAGCGATCCTCCTGCCTCTGCCTCCCAAAAACATTGGGATGACAGGCATGAGCCACCACGCCTGGCCTAAAAAACCGCAACTATCTTGATTCCATTTCCTCTTCTCACAGCTGCACCAGCTTTGTACATGGTCCCCTACCAAGCTGAGATACCCAAAGTCTGGTCCACATTGTTGTTCTCCACTGCCTCATTTCTCACTCACCCATTGCAAATGCCCTACGCAAAGCTACAGCGGCTTCTACCCAGTCCTCTGCACACTTCTCAGTGCAGGCTTGCTTCACGTCTCTGCAGCATTCAGCACAGTTTCCGATTCCTTTTTTGGAACCCTCTTTTCTTTTGGGTTCCAGAAGTCCGCATCCTCCTGATTTTCTTCTTAGTTCGCCGGCTTCTCCTTTGGCAATTTGTTCTCCACTTGACCTCTAAATGTCAGAGTTCCTCAGAGCTTGGTCTTAGGCCATCTTGTCTTTTCCCTGCACCTCTTTATGACGTCATCTGCTAGAATGTGCCACTCACTCCTGGGGCTCTGTTCCAACCCAGATTTCTCTGCTGAACTCCAGGACTGTGTCTACAGCCACGTATTAAACATTTCTCCTGGATTTCTCAAAGAGCTAAAAATAGAACTACAGTTTGACCCAGCAATCTCATTACTGGGTATTTACCCAAAAGAAAAAACTCCTTCTACCAGAAAGAAATATGCACTCATATGTTCCTTGCAGCACCATTCATAAGAGCAAAGACATAGAATCAGTTTAGGTGCCCATCAACGGTGGACTGGATAAAGAAAATGGTACATACATGTTATGGAATACTATGCAGCCACAAAAATAAACGAAATGAAGAAACAAACATGTTTTTTTGCAGCAACATGGATGCAGCTGGAATCCATTCTCTTAAGTGAATTTAGAGCAGGAACAGAAAACCAAATACCATATGTTCTCATTTGTAAATGGGAACTAAACATTGGGTACTCATGGACATAAAGATGGCAGCAATAGACACTGGGGACTACTAGGGGGAAGAGGGAAGAAGAGGGGGCAAGGGTTGAAAACTATTAATACCTATTGGGCTGGGCACGGTGGCTCACACCTGTAATCCCAGCACTTTGGGAGGCCGAGGCAGGCAGATCACTTGAGGCCAGGAGTTCAAGACCAGCCTGGCTATCCTGGTGAAATCCCGTCTCTACTGAAAATACAAAAATTAGCCGGGCGTGGTGGTGCACACTTGTAATCCTAGCTACTTGGGAGGCTGAGGCAGAAGAACCACTTGAACCCAGGAGGTGGAGGTTGCAGTGAGCCGAGATCATGCCATTGCACTCCAGCCTGGGCAACGGAGCGAGACCCTGTCTCAAAGAAAAAAAAGAAAAACTACCTATTGGGTACTGTGCTGACTACATGGGTGATGGGATCAATTGTATTCCAAACCTCAGTGTCACACAATTTACCCATATAACAAACCTGCACATGTAACCCGTGAATCTAAAATAAAAGTTAAAAAAAAAAAAAAAAAAAAGAGGCCGAGCGTAGTGGCTCATGCCTGTAATCCCACTACTTTGGGAGGCTGAGGTGGGCGGTTCACGAGGTCAGGAGATCGAGACCATCCTGGCTAACTCGGTGAAACCTCGTCTCTACTAAAAATACAAAAAGTTAGCCAGGCCTGGTGGCGCTTGCCTGTAGTCCCAGCTACTCAGGAGGCTGAGGTAGGAGAATCACTTGAACCCAGGAGGCGGAGGTTGCAGTGGGCCGAGATCGTGCCACTGTGCTCCAGCTTGGGCAACAGAGTGAGACTCCGGCCGAGTGCGGTGGCTCACACCAGTAATCCCAGCACTTTGGGAGGCTGAGGCTGGTGGATCGCTTGAGGCCAAGGGTTCGAGATCAGCTTGGGCAACATGCCAAAACCCTGTCTCTACAAAAAACAATACAAAAAAATTAGCCAGGCATGGTGGTGCGCACCAATAGTTCCAGCTACTGGGGAGGCTGAGCTGAGAGGATCATCTGAGCCCAGGAGGTTGAGGCTGCAGCAAGCTGTGATCACGCCACTGCACTCCAGCCTTGGTGTCAGACTGAGACCTTGTCTCAAAAATTTCAAAACCAAAAACACCAAAAAAAAAATTTTCTCCACAAGCACCTCAAACCTGAAACTTCCCAATCTTAAACTCTTGATCTTCCTCCCAGAATATGTTCCATCTCAAATGTTCTGCTCGAAGTAAACAGTAACTCCAGCCATCAGTACTAATTGTTATGTTTTTGTTTTTGTTTTTTTGAGACAGAGTCTCGCTCTGTCTCCCAGGCTGGAGTGCAGTGGCACAATCTCGGCTCACTGCAAGCTCCGCCTCCCGGGTTCATGCCATTCTCCTGCCTCAGCCTCCCGAGTAGCTGGGACTACTGGCGCACGCCGCCACGCCCAGCTAATTTTTTTGTATTTTTAGTAGAGACGGGGTTTCACCATGTTAGCCAGGATGGTCTCGAACTCCTGACCTCGTGATCCGCCCACCTCAGCCTCCCAAAGTGCTGGATTACAGACGTGAGCCACCGCGCCCAGCCTTGTTTTGTTTTGAGACAGGGCCTGGCTCTATCACCCAGGCTGGAGTGCAGTGGCACAAATTCAGCTCACTGTAACCTCTGCCTCAGGAGTTCAAGTCATCTTCCCACCTCAGCCTTCCGAGTAGCTGGGACTACAGGCGCACGCCACCATGTATTCTTTTTTTTTTTGTAACGACGAAATCTTGCTATGTTGCCCAGGCTGGTCTCGAACTCCTGGACTCAAGTGATCTGCCCACTTCAGCCTCCCAAAATGCTGGGATTACAGGTGTGATCCACCATACCTGACCCTAATCCATATTTCAATGTCCATCTGCCTCCTCTATAGACTGCAGGCTCCATGAGGAGGGTGCACCTGTTATTCACAGTTGCATCCTCATTGCCTAGGGCAGTGCCTGATACATCATCAGTATACTGTATATATACATCAGTGTATATATGTACAACAGTGATGTATACTGACATATACATCAGTAAATATCAACAGAATGAGTTAAAACAGGAAAGCTTATTAGCACAGAAACCAAAGCAGAGGCAGCAGCACACATGCCCTCTTGAGATTGACAAAATTGTGCTGTAGTCCTAGGCTGCTGGTTGTTAAGTGACTTTAGGGAAGTCACCGTGGCCATCTGCAGATTGAGGAAATTGACGTAATTATCTCTGAGGTCCCTCCCAAATTCTCATGTGTAGTGGACATCTATTATCTATTGCTTATATGTCTCTGAATTGGCAGGTATGCATAAATAGAATTTGCCCCTAATTACGAATGTGATTGTGTTGTGTATATTTTCTTTAAAAAAAATTGGGCTTTTGTTTCTCATATTAAGAACTCTGTTACGCCATTGTTGAATTTCTCGCAGATTTCCCCCCACCCACCTTCAAACTCTACTTCCTTAGACAGATTTGGCAATAGCTTTGTAAGTGATATGGACATAATTGCCTACAATAATGAAAACCTACAGGATTCTTTTTTCATTTTCCCTTTGGCATGTTTACTATTCCCTGCCCCACCAGGCAGGGAATTCTGTGTGAGTGTGTGCACACCTTACAAAGACAACTACTATGTTACTAACATATTCGATTTGGAAAAAACAATTGTAGGCTGGGCTCGGTGGCTGACGTCGGTAATCCCAGCACTTTTGGAGGCTGAGGTGGGCGGATCACGAGGTCAGGAGTTCAAGACCAACCTGGCCAACATGAAACCCCATCTCTACTAAAAATGCAAAAATTAGCCAGGCGTGGTGGCACGCTCCTGTAATCCCAGCTACTCGGGAGGCTGAGACAGGAGATTCGCTTGAACCCAGGAGGCAGAGGGTGTAGTGAGCTGAGACTGTGCCATTGCACTCCAGTTCTGGGTGACAGAGCAAGACCCCATCTCGGGGGAAAAAAAAAGAAAAAGAAAAAACAATTGTTTTTGAAAAACGATTTGTAATGTCTTTCACAGAGACTAAATGAAGGGTATGTTTTGATACTTTTTAAAAAATAATTTTGTCTTTTTAGATTCCGATTCATGTGCACATGAATGTACCCATGTACATGGTTATATCTCATGATGCTGCAGTTTGGGGTACAACTGATCCCATCACCCAGGGTACAGTACCCAATAGGTAGTTTTTCAACCCTTCCCACCTCTAGTAATCCCCCGTGTCTACTGTTCCCATCTTTATGTTCATGAGTACCCAATGTTTAGCTCCTACTTATAAGTGAGAACATGCAGTATTTGGTTTTCTGTTCCTGCATTAATCCACTTAGGATAAAAGCCTCTAGCTGCATCCATGTTGCTGCAAAGGACATGATTTCTTCTTTCTTTTGTTTTCTTTTCTTTTGCCTTGCCTCCCCTCCCGTCCCCTCCCATCCCCTCCCGTCCCCTCTCTCCCCCTCCCTTCCCTCCCTCCCCCCTTCTTTTCTTTCTTTCCTTCTTTCTTCCTTCCTTCCCTTTCTTCCCTTCCCTCCCTCCCGTCTTTCTTTCTCTCTTTCTTTTCTTTCTTTGTTCTTTCTTTCTCTTCCTTCCTTTCTTTCCTTTCCCTCCCTCCCTCTTTCTTTCTTTCTTTTCTGCATCCATGTTGCTGCAGAGGACATGATTTCTTCTTTTTACTCTTTCTTTTCTTTTTTTCTTTCCTTCCCTTCCTTCCTTTTCTTTTCTTTCTTTTACTTCCTTTTCTCCTTTCATCTTTCTTTCTTCTTTTTTCTTGAGTCAAAGTCTTGCTGTGTTGCCCAGGGTGGAGTGCAGTGAGTGGTGTGATTTTGGCTCACTGCAACCTCCGCCTCCCGTGTTCAAGCAATTATCCTGCCTCAGCCTCCCCCAGTAGCTGGGATTACAGGCGCGCGCCACCACACCCGGCTAATGTTTGTATTTTTAGTAGAGACGGGGTTTCACCATATTGGCCAGGCTCATCTCAAACTCCTGACCTCAAGTGATCTGCCCACCTTGGCCTCTCACAGTGTTAGGATTACAGGTGTGAGCCTCATCTCGTTCTTTCTTATGGCTGCGTGTTTTTATACTTTCAAATTACAAGGACTCAGTGAAGGCTATTCGTTGCCTTGAACTTCCCAAAGTATTTCCACAATCAGTCGGGTTCTCAGTAAGAATCCGAGACTTGCAGGGAAAATGCTGTCAGTACCCCCATTTAACAGATGTGGAAACTGAGGCCTAGACCTACATTCTTGTCCCTTTACAGACAAAGTCCCTGGAGGAGGGGGTTCATCTAGAGGCTCGTACAGATGTACTGGAATGTAAAGTTTTGGCTGCCTGGGTTCATACCTAAACTCTGCAGCCTCAGATCTCTTTCCACTGCTAGAAGATGGGGAGAAGGCTGGGTGCTGTAGCTCACGCTTGTAATCTCAGCATTTTGGGAGGCTGAGGCGGGCACATCACCTGAGGTCAGGAGTTTGAGAGCAGCCTGGCCGACATGGTGAAACCTCGTCTCTACTAAAAATACAAAAAAAAAAAAAAAAAAAAAGCCAGGCAGGGTGGCGGGCACTGTAATCCCAGCTACTCCAGAGGCTGAGGCAAGAGAATTGCCTGAACCCAGGAGGCAGAGGTTGCAGTGAGCCGAGATCATGCCACTGCACTGCAGCCTGGGCGATAGAGTGAGACCCTGTCTCCAAAAAAATAAAAAAGAAGGCTGGGCGCAGTGACTCACGCCTGTAATCCCAGCACTTTGGGAAGCAGAGGCGGACGGATCACCTGAGGTCAGGAGTTCGAGATCAGCCAGGACAATACGGTGAAACCCCGTCTCTATTAAAAATACAAAATTAGCCAGGCGTGGTGGCACATGCCTGTAGTCCCAGCTACTCGGGAGGCTGAGGCAGGAGAATCGCTTGAATCTGGGAGGCGGAGGATGCAGCTAGCCAGCTAGCCGAGATCGTGTCATTGCACTCCAGCCTGGGCAACAAGAATAAATCGAAAGAAAAAGAAAAAGAAAAAGAAAAAGAAAGAAAAAAGAAAGAAGAAAGAAAGAAAAAATGGAAAGAATGTTAGCACTTAATTTCCCAGCATTGTGAGACTTAACATATGTCAGCCTGGGCAGCATAGGGAGACCCCACCTCTACCAAAAATTTAAAAATTAGCCGGGCATGGTGGCTGGGGCATGCCTGTGGTCCCAGGTACTAGGGAAGCTGAGGCAGGAAGATCACTTGAGCCCAGGAGATTGAGGTGGCAGTGACCTACCATCACGTCACTGTACTCCAATTAAAAAATAAGTGTGGGGCCAGGCGCGGTGGCTCACGCCTGTAATCCCAGCACTTTGGGAGGCCGAGACAGACGGATCACGACGTCAGGAGATGGAGACCATCCTGGCTAACACGGTGAAACCCCGTCTCTACTAAAAATACAAAAAATTAGCCGGGTGTGGTGGCACACGCCTGTAGTCCCAGCTACTTGGGAGGCTGAGGCAGAAGAATCGCTTGAACCCGGAAGGCGGAGGTTGTAGTGAGTAGAGATCGCACTCCAGCCTGGGAGACAGACTCCTTCTCAAAAAAAAAGTGTGGAACTCAATAAATATGAGGTGTTATTACAGTGGCAAGCCCTGAAAGGGGGTCTACAAAAGCCCAATGGGCGAGGCTGAGGAAATGCCTGGGCACGACCCTTCTCATGGCATTCCCGGGGCGCCCGCATAAGCCCGTACCCACTCACGCTCGGGGACTTTCTCGGAATCGCGCTTCTTCTTCGAGCCGCCTCGAGGCGCGCCCCGTCCAGGTCTCTTTAGCTCCGCCCCCTGATGAGGGGGCGTGGCCTCCTCAGGGCCGGGGCGTGGCCCAACCGGGAAATGGGCGTCGAACTCCCCTTCCCAGTCTGGAGCCACCCAATCAAGGCGGGGCGGGAGACCGATCACGTGACCCGCAAGCGGTCTCACCCTCCTCATGTGCCAGTACCACCTCCTCCAGTCCCAGAGGGGGGATGTCTTACTCCTTTCCAGGAAGCAAACCCTTTATTTGAGTACGGTTTGCGTCCACATAGCGTGAGGGTGAGATCTTTGGGAGCCACTGGGACCGTCTTTGCCCCCTCGGTGGGGTTTTGTCTCCTGGCTTCCCCTAAGTGCGAGGCAGTTGGTCTCGCCCAGCCGGGTCTTGGGCGCGGCGGCGGCAGCCGCGTCACTGGCGGGCGGGATCCCTCCGCTCTGGGGAGGCAGCGCTGGCGGCGGGGTTGGGGCCACTGAGGAAATCCATCCGCGCCGCCGCCGCCGCCGCCGCCGCCGCCGCCTCCGCCGCGGAGGAAGACAGCGCCGCCCGCGCGCCGCCAGCGACCCCGCCGCAGAGTCCCACCGCCACAGGTACCTCCGCTGGCAAAAGGAGTCCTCGCGCCCCCCAGCCCCAATTTCCCGCAGGGGAACCTCTCTTCCTTCGGTCTTCCCGGGCTGGCCTCCTGGGAGCGGACGTAACTCCCCAGACCTCCCCTCCCTTCCTATCTGGCCCCGTCGCTCCCAAACCCGGAAGGGGAACCGGGGGGACCCTCGCCCCCCACGGTGCGTGCACTTCCCCGCACCATCAGCGAAGTTTTTGCCCGACCCCAGACCCCAGCCCAGCCCCGACTGCCTCTTGCTCCCTTGGAAGTTGGGGGGCTAAATTCAGGGCTTCCTCTAGGCCCCGCCCCGCCCCCTTTCCCCACCGCCACCCTCCCGCCTGCCCCCGGGGAGCACCCCTCGTGTCCTCCACTGTCGCACCCCTGCCGGCCCTCGCCTTGCACAACCCCCAAATCGGGGAGAAGCAGGCAAGGCCGCGCGCCACCCTTCCTTTAGTCTCCACCCTACCCCCGATTTGGGTTCTGCTCGTGGTTTCTGGCCCCACTCCCCGAAACTGGAGCCCTCGGCGCCCTATTCCCTTTACAGATCCCCACCCGAAGCCCAGCTCCCAGGCACCCGCCCCCCGCCCAGCTTTCTTTTGGGCAAAATGGAGGTCGTGGGGGCTGGAGGGCCAGGCCCACTGCGCTTCGCAGCGCCGCACCAGCCCGCGCCTTCCAGCTGCCAGATCCAGGGACCCTCCCGTCACCTCTCCTGGGCCCCGCCAGACCTGCGGAGGCGGTGGCACCCCCATTTATCTATGAGACCCTGGCTGCTATATCCCTAGAATCTGGGGGCTGCTGAGGGCCCTGCGGGGTGATGGGGACCGAGGGCTGAGAGCGTCGCCCCCGCCCCCAGTTTCTTCCTCCAGCCCTGCTTCCTTCTGCCCTGGGCCTCCGGCGGTGCCGCCAGGCCTGGGCTGCTAGTAGCTGGAAGAGGCTTTGTGCGGGCCTGGGGGTTGGGTGGAGTAAGGAGTTCTGCCTGCGCCCCCCACACCCCGATTTTGAGGGTCACCCCCTGGCACTGGCGTAGAAAGCTGAACTTACAAGGAGGGGAAATGTCAGTGGGGAATAGGAACGCCCTGTGCCTGGGGGAAGTGGGAGCTGGGTGGGGGACGCCTGGGTCGGCCGAGTGCAGTGTGTACGGCCGGATCGCACAGGTGTCCCGCGGGTGGGGAAGGACTCAGGCGCCCGGAGCGGAGCCAGCCAAGCCTCTGGGGCCCGGGCGCGAGCCCGCTGGCTGGGCCCCCCAGGTGTCCAGGGCGCCGGGGCCGGGCCGCCTGGGGCCTCCTGCCCGCGCCTGGGAGAGAGCAGCTCCGCGCCTCGGGGCCGGGGACCTCGTTGCGGAGCCGTAATTACTCGAGAGCGGCTCCCACGGGCTTTCTGCGGGCGCGGCGGGGCGGGCGGTCTCTGCGCTGGAGGGAAGCAGCGGCTCGGGGCTGCCTTCCCCGCCGTTGTCACCCCCACCCGCGGCGGAAGGCTAATGGGGCGCAGCCGGACCAGGGATTATCCGGGGTGAGCTGTCCAGAACCTATTAGCTCCCAATCGGCTTTTCCCAAATCCTGTAAACAGCCACCCGGGCCGGTTCTGGGGAGGGGCGGGAGCCTGGGTCGGGCGGGGGCGATGGGGCCGGGGGTGGGGTCACCCACCCTACAGGTCTCAGCCGTGGATGCGGTTGCCTTGGCAACGGGGCTAGGGTGGGGGCATTTCACCAATGAGGTGCTCTCGGTCCGGGTGACGGTTGCCTAGGCAACCCCACGAACAGCCCAGCTTCCCCCTCTGGTCGCTCCCCCCCACCCGCCACCGTCGAAGCTGGGGGTGTGTGTGGAGGGTGTGCGCCTTGTGGGGTGAATTTCAAGAGGCACCTCCCCTTTTAAAATTAGGTGCTTGGAGGGCGGTGCCGGTGCGGGCTGGGGCAGACGCCAGGTCTGTTTTCGAAGGGACACCCCCCCCCCCCCGAGTTCCTGCCGCGGGTGTCCCGCCCGGGCTGTGTCCGAGGGAGGGGTTTCCCCTGCGCTTCCTCTTGCACTTCCCGCTCCGTTTCCGGGGGGCGGGAGGAAGATTGGGGAAGTCGGCTCTTACTCGGCGACGTCTCCGTTGCCGGAGACCCTGGTTGTGCCGCCGCCCCTCCCCCCTCCCCTTGCTTACCCCTTCCGGGCCGTGCTGCAACCCCGCCTTTCCCCCCACTTCCCCGGCGGCCTCGGGCCTGACGTCAGCCCTGCATCCCCCAGGCCTCGGGCCAGCGGCCAGGAGCTGCCTCCCCCAGCCCCCGTCCCGCGGCCCCCAGCCGCCCCCAACCCCGCCCCACGGGCCCGGCGCCATGAGTGAGCTGGAGCAACTGAGACAGGAGGCCGAGCAGCTCCGGAACCAGATCCGGGTGAGGGCCTGGTGCGGTATGGGCCTGGTGCGGTATGGGCCGGGAGGTGTGTACACCTCCCGGTGCCCTGGACCGGGCTGGGTGAGGGTGTTGGTGGGGGAAGGGGGAAGGGGGAGGGAGGGCTCCTTAGTGGCTCAGAATCTGATTTTGTCCACTCCTGTCTTCTCGCCCTCTCCTACCCGTTCTACCTTCTCTTGCATCTCTCTGGCTCTGCCATTCCCTATAGGATGCCCGAAAAGCATGTGGGGACTCAACACTGACCCAGGTGAGGGCACTCGGTGGTCAGGAGGTGACTGGGGTTGGAGGGGCAAGGATCGGAGGCTGCTGCTTACTGCAGTCCTGCTACCTGGGCCTCCCCGAGCCCATTCTGTCTCTACCTCCAGATCACAGCTGGGCTGGACCCAGTGGGGAGAATCCAGATGAGGACCCGGAGGACCCTCCGTGGGCACCTGGCAAAGATCTATGCCATGCACTGGGGGACCGACTCAAGGTGTGTGTGTGTGCGGGCTGGCGCTGTGGGCCGACTTTCTAGCAGGCTGTGGGAGCAGCCTCTGATCTGGTGGGGTGAGTAGGCCACCAGAATACCCAGAGTATGTCTGGAAATAAGATGACTCCCAGACATGCCCGCCAGACCTGGACAGGCAGGACCATGCTGGTGAGAACTTGTGGGCTGCAGCTGGAGACTGTCTCTCAGGTGGCTCATACCTGTAATCCCAGCATGTGGTGAGGCCAGGGCAGGATCACTTGAGCTCAGGAGTTTTGAGACCAGCCTGGGCAACATAGTGAGACCCTGTCTCTACTAAAAATTGAAAAATGAGCCGGGTGTGGTGCTTGCCTTGTAGTCCCAGCTATGTGGGGGAGGCTGAGGTGGGAGGATCACTTGAGCCTGGGAATTCCAGGCTGCAGTGAGCTGTGATGGTGCCACTGCACTCCAGCCTGGACAACAGAGACCCTACCTTCTCCTACCCAGTGGGAAGGGGGTGTGTCTTGCTTTCATGCCATCCTTCTGCTCTCCCTGCACCGTTCCCCACCAGGCTGCTGGTCAGCGCCTCCCAGGATGGGAAGCTCATCATCTGGGACAGCTACACCACCAACAAGGTAGGGTGGCACGGGCTGGGGGGTGGGGCAGGGTCACAGGGCCCTGACTGGCTCTGACCCTGGCGCTGCCCCTGCTCCACAGGTTCACGCCATCCCGCTGCGCTCCTCCTGGGTCATGACCTGTGCCTATGCGCCCTCAGGGAACTTTGTGGCCTGTGGGGGGCTGGACAACATCTGCTCCATCTACAGCCTCAAGACCCGCGAGGGCAACGTCAGGGTCAGCCGGGAGCTGCCTGGCCACACTGGTGAGGGGCCTGGCCCGGCTAGCACCCTTTTTGGGGTCGGGAGGTGCACTGCCCTCCGTGTGGAGACCTGGCTGACCAGCTCCTTCCCCAGGGTACCTGTCGTGCTGCCGCTTCCTGGATGACAACCAAATCATCACCAGCTCTGGGGATACCACCTGGTGAGGCTCTGCCAGGGCTGAACAGTCTGGGCGAACTCACACTTCCTGCCTCAGGGGCCACTGTCCCAGTGCTCAGCACGCAGTGTGCACCGTAGTCTCCCTCTCCTGGTGGGCACTAAGGGGTCAGGGAGGGATGCATCCCCTCCCCACCTAAGGCTCTGACAAGAACCTCCCTGAACCCTTTCACAGGGTTGGGCTCACGTGGTGGGGCGGGGAAGGCAGGGACTCTGTTCTTTGCCCCGTCTCTTATCTTTTCCTTCTTCCTGTCACCTCTCCAGTGCCCTGTGGGACATTGAGACAGGCCAGCAAACAGTGGGTTTTGCTGGAC
Organism: Chlorocebus sabaeus; assembly: GCF_047675955.1. Classification (NCBI taxonomy): domain Eukaryota; kingdom Metazoa; phylum Chordata; class Mammalia; order Primates; family Cercopithecidae; genus Chlorocebus; species Chlorocebus sabaeus. The sequence continues at coordinate 12,060,464 of NC_132931.1, read as the reverse complement.
ACAGTGGGGATGTGATGTCCCTGTCCCTGGCCCCCGATGGCCGCACGTTTGTGTCAGGCGCCTGTGATGCCTCTATCAAGTTGTGGGATGTACGGGATTCCATGTGCCGACAGACCTTCATCGGCCACGAATCTGACATCAACGCGGTGGCTGTGAGTTCTGGGGCGAGTTGGGCCAGGTCCTCTCTACCAGGCTCCTGGCCCTGCCCCTCGCCCTCACCCCATCCCGGTCCCGTGTCCTGCAGTTCTTCCCCAACGGCTATGCCTTCACCACCGGCTCTGATGACGCCACGTGCCGCCTCTTCGACCTGCGGGCCGATCAGGAGCTCCTCATGTACTCCCATGACAACATCATCTGTGGCATCACCTCTGTTGCCTTCTCGCGCAGCGGCCGGCTGCTGCTCGCTGGCTACGACGACTTCAACTGCAACATCTGGGATGCCATGAAGGGCGACCGTGCAGGTGAGAGCTGGGGGCCCAGGCTGGGCGGGTGGGGACCTGGAGCCTAGGCCAAATGAGTTCTGACTTCTCCCTTCCTCACAGGGGTCCTCGCTGGCCACGACAACCGTGTGAGCTGCCTTGGGGTCACCGACGATGGCATGGCTGTGGCCACTGGCTCCTGGGACTCCTTCCTCAAGATCTGGAACTAACGGCCCCACCCCTGCTGGGCCCAGGCCGGGAGGGGCCCTGCCCACGCCCACACTACAGGCCAGGGCTGAGGGGCTGGGCGCACTCCCAGCCCCCTTCCCTGGGCCACGGGGCCTTGGGTCCCTGCCCTCCCACCCAGGTTTGGTTCCTCCCGGGGCCCCCACTGTGGAGATAAAAAGGGGATGGAATGGGGGAAAAGGAGGGGCAGGAGGCCCTCATCCTTCTGCTGCCCTGGGGTTGGGGCCTCACCCCTCTGGAGGGCCAGAGGCAGGAGGTGGAAACCCCAGGGGCTGGCTTTTTTAAAACTGGTTTTATTTTAATTTTTATTATATTTTCAGTTTTTCCATAAAGGAGCCAATTCCAACTCTGTACCTGGTCTCTGCCCTTGCTGTGTCCTTGTTTCTGAACTTTGCTGCCTGAGGGCTGCTGGGGGTGTGGGTGGCCGGGAGGGTATGGGGCCCACCAGGCAGCTGGGGCTGGGGACGGGGTCTGCACTCTCCCTCAGAGCAAAGCCGAAACCCCAGCCCAAAGCCGTCCATCCAGAGGTTGTTGGATAAGCAGCCCCCCGCCGTGGTCTCCCCCATCAGGCTGCTGACCAGAGCCAGCCTGACCAGACGGACCCTGCTTGGAGCTCCTAGTTCCCAACTCTGCGCAGAGCCACTCATCCCCATGGCTCTCCCCAGATAACGAGCAGTGGGGGCGGAACAGGAGAACACACACCAAGTTTTATTGGGAGAAGGGAGTATTTACAGGAGCAGGTAAAGAGGGAAGTCACACAGGGTGGAGAGGGGGTGGGGAGATTGTGGGTACAAGGCAGACAGGGAACACAGCGACCCCTGCACCCACCCCAACCCCAGGAAGGGCAGGGGAGCAGCTAGGGCCCAGGAAGACCGGGGCCGGGGGAAGGACAGCAACAGGGTCTGAGTCCCTGGGCAGGGGGGCTCAGGGGCTTGTAAACATTGACCACTCTCAGAAAGGGATGGGGGTGGGAGAGGGCTCCCCCTATACTTCCTCACAGGGTTAAGGCCTCTCCAGGCTCATGGGCCCCCTAAATCCAAAGTCTCTTTAGCTGGGGAGAAGGGGCAGGAAGAGACAGGAAGAGTGTCCCCCTTCCCCTGCATTGGCTGCAGCAGGGGTGGGGGGTTACATTCAGTCACAACAGGAGTCTCCCCCACACCTGGCGAGAGGGAAGGGGAGCTGGGGGCCAGCAGCAGCAAACACTCCCCCCGGCCCGTCACCCCTTATTGCTTTAGAGAGAATATTGTCTTTTCAGGGACGCTAACACTGTGGGAACCAGGGAGAAGCAGGTGGGGGCCCCCCACCCCGAGGCCAGCTTGATCCCCCAACACTGACCTAGTTGCCACTTTGGTGCAAAAAAAAAAAAAAAAAAAAAACCCTAACAACAAAAAACCAAACACCATCTTTCTGGGGCTAGATGGGGAAAGAAAGGGGCCACTCCCCACGTCCCCAGGGCAGGAGGGAGAAATACATTCATGGAGGGAGGCAGTGGCGGAGCCTTGCCCTAATACTGCACTCTGAGCAATGAGGTCAATGGGAGGAGCTGGATGAGAAACCCAAAAGACAAAACTGTTACAAAACCCAAAATGGGTGGAGACGAACGCAAGTAGGGGACTGGGAATAAGAAGTGGGTGAGCAATAGAAGGGGCAGTCTCCCCTAACCCAGGAGCCGCACGCTTCTCTTCACCCCAACCTTACCCAACGGTAAAAAGCGCATCATATCAGACCCGGGAGATCTCCTGCTCCTCTCCCATTTGGTCGGCGGAGGGGTCAGGTGCAGAGCTGGGTGGTCCATACCTCACAAGCTGGCTGCAGGCTGGGGCCCCAGGTGGCAGCCCCTCCACTGCAACCCTAAGCGCAAAGCCACCCACTCCTTGCCTTTGAGGCCCCTCCTCCTGCCCCCTTCACGGGAGAAACAGCTCAGCCTTCTCTCTGCAGCCTCCGGAGCAATCATCCACCCCCGCTGCTCACAGAGGTGAGGCAGGAGCCAGGCAGGGGTGAGGTGGGGGCTTGCGGCCCAAAGAATACATTCACGTGGCAAGGCAGAGAGCTGGGGCTTTCAGGTTCAAACCCAGGGTGTCCCCCAAAATGGCAGCGGTGGGGGACGCCCCTCACCAGGGCCAGAGTCAGAGTCCTGCTGCCCCACCCTGCCAGCCAGAGAGGTTGGCACGGCCTGGCCCCTCCCATCTACTCGGCCAGCACAGGATGGCAGCCAGAGAGCTGGGGCAGCTCTTCCAATTTGTGCAACTGTCCCCCAAAGCAGCGAAGCCAAGGGGCTACTTTGGCCCCACCCCGGACACCTCAGCCAGCCCTGGCGAAAGGAGCTGCTCACAGCGGGTCCAGTGGGCGGGGCTCAGACAGGCCTCCTGTGCAAACTGCTGGCCCTCAGCCTCCAGTTACCCCATGGCCCACCTTCCGGGGGGTAAGTGTGGCCTTGGGGGCCAGGCAGGACAAGTCCACGGGGCCTGTGTCCCCACTGCCCCAAAATAACAGTGTGTTTTTTCTTTCAGCCTCCTAACCACTTTTTTTTCATTTTTCATCTTTTTTCTTAAAAAAACAAAACACAAAAATCCTCTGTGGACCTTCCATCGTCACACCCACTATCCTCACAGCGGGAAGGGGTGTTTAGAGTCTAGTTTTTAACAATATTTTTGCCTCTCCTAACTTTTCTTCAAAGTCGTTTAAAATTAAAAAAAAGTAATAAAAAGAAAACCCCCTCCCCCAGTCTGTAAAGTGCCTCGTGGTGGGTGAGTTAAGGTGCATCGTGTGTTTGTAACAAGTGCTGGGGACCCCGCCCCTGCCTCCTCCTCTGCTCCCTGCGGGGAGCTGCAGGCTGGGACCCTCGGTCCATGCCGCCGCAGCCGCCCTGGCCTACAGCCCAGGGGCTGGGGGTCCGGGCTGGTCAGTAGTCATCCACGCTCTCGATCTCACCAGAAGATCCGTGCAGGGAGTACCCTGAAGCCGGGGAAAAGCTGGGTCTGAGCTCTCTCCTGGGCTCCTCCTGCCCTGTGCCAAGGAAGTCCCGCTCCTGCCCCAGCCCAGCTCACCCAGGATGCTGGGGTCTGAGTGCAGCATCAGTGCCCGCCTCTTGGCCTTGCTGCCCTCCCCGGGGCCGAGTTTGGTGCTGTGGTTGGCCTGGAAGGCCGTCTGCAGGGAGGCGCTGCTCAGCCACGCCTCCTAAGGCAACGGAGAGGAGGGTGAAGGTCAAGAAGCGCCAGGCAAGCCCACCCCAGCTACTGGTGCTGGGTGCCTCACCTGCTGCTGCTGCCGCTGTTGGCTGGCTTTCTGCTTGGCCCTCCGCTCCAGGAATTGTTTGGCAAATTCTTTGGCTTCCAGCGTGTCCCCCAGGCAGGAACGGATATAATCGTGGACATCATAGGGGGATTCCACCTCCTTGAGGATCGCTACAGCCATGGGCACTGCAGGATGAGCGAGGGCTGTCAGGGCCCCCTGGCCAGGTCTGGAGCCCCAGGCCCCGCCCACTTCCTGGAAGCCGCTCACGCACCGTCCAGGCTGCCTGTGGCGCTCAGTGTGTGCAGCATCTGCTCACACCACTGGGTGAAGCCATCCTGGGGCCTGGGGATGCCCTGCAGCAGCTTCAGCAGCTTCTCTTCTTCCTCTGTCTTTTTGCGAATGGGCCGACCTGATAGGTGGCTGTACGAGTCACTGAAGGGGGTGGGTGAGTCAGGGTCGGAAATCAGCTGGCGGGGGGCAGGAGAGTCTGCCACCTTCCCTCCCAGGGCCACCCCAAGCCTCCAGGTGCCACGCCCACCTGAGAGATGGGCTGCTCCGGCTGTTCTTCAGGCCGAGGCCGCGGACCAGGCTCCCGCCGCTCTTGGGGGTGTCCTCCCAGAGCCCCAGACTGCTGCTGCCGCCCCCACTCTTGTCTGGCCCGCCCCACAGCGGCCCAGCCTCAGACACCCACTGGTTCAGGGGGGCAGTGCCCAGGCCCCCAAGCTGCTACAGATGGCAGAAGATCAGAGTGGCTCAAACAAAGGCACCCCAGAAAAGCAGACAGGGAGGCTTGTTTAGGTGGCAAAGGGACAGGGGTGAGGCGAGGGCCACAAGAGCTGTTGCCATCACAGGAGGGGCTGGGGTTTGGGCTGCACAAGTCTGGGCTTAGTGATCCCCCTCCCTATGCCACCCTGGAAACCGCTTGGGGGGGTCCTGGGAGGTTCCTGGCCTGCTCACCACTCGGTGGTTGGGGGCCTGGGCCCGAGCTGGCTCCCGAGGTGGGGGCTGTTTGTGCAGCTGCCGCTCGCCCTCCAGCTGCAACTCCAGGAGTGTCTTCATGGACAGCCCCTGCTTGGCCAGGCCAGCCCAGAGTGGGGGCGGGGAGCTGGGCGCGGGGGGCACGGGGACTGCCTGCTGCTGCTGCTGTAGCAACTTCAGCAACAGCTCCTGCTGCCGCACCTAAGAGGGGGACACAGTGAGGGGACCTGACGAGGGCTCTCTCCCCAGCCAGCTGAGGCTCGGGAGCACCTACCTGCTTGCGCCTAAACAGCTCTTCCTCCTCTTGCCGCCGCTTCTGCTCCTCCTGCTGCTGCTGGCGGCGCTTCTCCTCCCGGCGCTTGCGTTCCTCTTCCTCCCGCTTCGCCCTGAGCTCCACTTCTCTGCGCTCCTGGAACTGAGACCAGTGGCTGATCAGAGGAGAGCTGCAGGGGACAGCTTGGGGCCTGCCTTGGTCCACCCTTTCATTCCCAGGGCCTCAGCCCCAGGATGCCTACTCACTTTATGTTGCAGCTGGAGTTGTTCTAGAATTGGACCCTGAGTCGAAGAGTTAATTGGTATGTCCCAAAGACTGGCCTCACCACCTGCAGGGGGCAGGGGGCAGAAGCAGCTGCAGGTGGGCACTTGGGCCCACTGATCCAGTCCAGCCGCAGCAGTGGGCTCCCCAGCCAGAATGGCAACTAGGGGTGCAAGGGTGGGGAGCAGACCCCGGACCCCAGTTCACCCGGAGACTGCCTTGGGGGTGGGGGCCAGGCAGGCCACACACCTGACTGTGATGAGGCTGAGGTATGTACGTCCCAGAGGCGGCCCGAATCCGGCACCGACAAGGACCGGCTCATCGTCGGGAGCAGGTTCTGGTCCCCGCCTCTGAGGAGCAAATCGTGGATTCTCAGGACCCCAAATCCATCTCTGGTCTGCCCCCGTTCCCTACCCTGTATCCTGAGGGCTAGCATGCGCCACGCACCTGGGGGGTTTGAGCGCCTGGAGCTGCTGCAGGAATGCCGTGAGCTGCTGCTGCTGCTGCGGCGGCGGCGGCGTCAGGTCCCCCAGAGCTGCCTTTTCTCGGAGCGCGCATTGTGGGAGCTGGCGGCTGCAAATGGGACAGTGGAGGTGGTGGGCCACAGAGCCAGCTCCGGGCCTTCTCCCAGCCCACCCCAGGCCCCCCATACCTGCTGACCAGCTGAAGAAACTGCTGGTGCTGCAGCTGCTGGTACAAGGCAGCCGCGGCCAGCTCCTGCTGCTTCTTCAGCCGCTCCTGGTCCATGTTTCCCTGCTCGGGTGAGAGTTCGGCCAGTGCCCGCAGCAGCGAAGAGGGGACTCTGCTGGACTCCTGCCCGCACCCCTTACACCCTGTCCCTCCATGTAGGGGAGAGGCGGCTCACCAGCAGTGGGGGTGGTGAGGGCCCTGGGGCGAAGGGCACACGGCCCCACATCTTGATCACCTCGCCTAGAGGCTGGAAGCCCTCATCACAGCCCCGCTTCACCAGCAGTGACATGGAGAAGTAGCCAGCCTGGAACCACTCTGCCATCTCCTGTGTCGTGAAGGGGCCTGGACAGGGAGCAAGGGAGCAGGAGAACCACTGTGGTCACAGGGTAGGCCAGAGACACCCTGAACCAGAATGGCCCTGAGCAGCCCTCCCATCCCACACAAGTACCTTGGATCTCGCCCTGCGGATCCTTGTAGAACCACTTCCGGGCAGCTCCATGGCTGAGTGGGAGGGCAGTGGCGGCTGCAGAGTGGCGCAGGCCCTGGGTCTGCATGGCAGCTGTGAACTGCTCCTCCTCCAAGGAGCTGTCCTGCAGGGAGGCCACCAGCTTCTCCGCCTCCTGGAAGCCCAGGAAGAGAAGAAAGTCTCAGCTGCCAATCTCAGCAACATCAGGATAGGGATGGAGCTTGGGATGGGGATGGAGCTTGAGCTGGGGCCGGGGCCGGGGCCAAGCAGGTCAGGTGGTCAGGAGGAGTGTGAAGGGTCCCTCCCACTTTCTCAGGCCCCCACACCTGCTGCAGGTGCTTTAAGCCTTCATCATCCTCCAGATCTCCAGGTGGGCCAGCAGGGGAGCCCACCCCGGGACTCAGCTGGATCCCCCGAATATCATCTGGAAGGCATGAGGACAGGAGGTGGAAGGGAGGGCGGCAAGGAGACAAGATAGCCTCCGCCCACCCTCACTCCAGAACACTGAGCTCTTGCCATGGCTCCTCAATGTGAATGTCCTGTGTGCCCACCCCCACAAGAGGGGACCACTTTCTCTCACAGCCCCAGGGCACCCGGGAGGTAGGTCATCCTCCCTTCCTACCTTCGGCCACTGGGGGCTCTTTCTCCGCAGCTTCGTCCCCATCCCCGTTTGTCCCCCAGAGTGGGCCCAGGGTGGGTAGTGGGGACGGGGAGCTGGACTTCTCCTCCTGAGGAGGCAGTGGGGTCAGCTCCTTCCCACCTAGAAGAGGAAGATGGCCAGAGTTCAGAACCAAGGGCTGGGCCTGCCACGCGAGTGAGCACAAGCCCTTGAGTGTGTGGCTGGACCCGCGGGTCACCCTCCCCCGGGCCAAGTCCACCACTGCACTTGGGTCAACTCAACTAATGGTGGAGTGGGAATGCGGTGCCCTGACCCTTGCCTCCATGTGCCAGACACAGCAGGAACGTATCAACACTGCACACCACCACACAACCCCGCAGACTTCACCGCAGGTTCTGCAGTTTCTTCAAGGGACTTTCAAAGGTCATTCTGATTATGCCTGATTTTTATCTGGTACACTGCCTTGAAGACACGGCTCTGCTACCCCCTGGTTCCTCCCCACCTCTCAACACTCTTCTTCCACTTCTAAGTAGCCTAATCCTACAGGTAGGTGGGCAGCAAGTGCCCAGCCTGGCAAAGAACCCCCCCATGCCAGCCCGGCCTGGCCCCAGGCCCGCTGGGCACCCCACAGGCTCACCTGCCTCAGGCCCTTCCTCCTCTAGCCCTTCGGAAGGCTCCTCCTCCTCCTCCAGCCCTTGGAAGTCCAACTCCTGCTCCTCAGGAATGGGCTCCTTGGGGCCCTTCTGCATGGGGCAGGGGTGGGGGGCAGAGAACAGCTGGGTGGGTGGGGAGGAAGAGGACCCCAGCAGGGCAGGTTCCCACCCTCGCCTCCTCGCAGATACCTTGAGAGGCAAGAAGGCCCCAGAGGCATCAAAGGTGCCCATTTCTTCATCCTCATCGTCCAGGCACCACTCTGGGAGCCCATCCTTGTCCTCCTCAAAGCCGTCAGGCACTCGGCACCGCCGCAGGTGAGAGCTGCCTCCCCCTCCCCGCCCCTCCTCTTCACCACACCCGCCTCGATCCCCTCGCAAATCAAATTCAAACTTGCGCCTCCGTTCCCCATGTTCCCGCCAGCCAGCAGAGCGGGGACCGCCATCTGCGCAGGAAAAGTCAGGGAGAAGAAGAGTGGGTACCCAAGCGAAGCTGGCGGCCCTCTCTGCTGCAGCTCATGGAGCACCTCCAGGGCTGCTGTCCCAGCCACTCCCACACCAGCCAGCCTCTGCTACCTCCCAGGGGCTACAGGAGCCCACCCTCTGAGAGTTCCTGCTCCCCACTGCCCCCACCAATGCTACTGGGCCCCAATCTCACCAGGGCTGGCAGAGCGCCAGCGGTCGCCATCTCGCCGGGGCCCTGCCCCAAGCCTCCAGCTGCCCTCCTCCTCCTCCTCCTGCTCCTCCCGTAAGGAGCGCCAGTTCTCGCTGTCTGAGCGGGCATGCTCCTTCCTTGGGCCAGCCCCTCCCTCCTCAAACCCACATCGTGCTGGGAGATGGAAGAGAGGGGTAGTTATCAGAAAGGCAGCGTGGTACCTGGACCCTCAGGAAACGTGGGGGGCCAGCTCCAGGCCCTCCTGCCCCCAGCACCTCTGAAATAAACACCCTCAGACTGGGCCACCCATCTTGATCCTCCCCGCTGCCCCGGCCGCCGCCCTCCGCAACCTCATACCTCCATCCCGCCTTGCTGACTTCTCAAACCGCCTCTCGCCTCTGCAGGAGGAGAAACGTGTGGGTCAAAAACAGTACAGCCTCCCCACCCACCCTTTGCGACCACCCCATGCCTTGTCCACTGTGCCCTGAGGCAGTGGAGGGAGGGAGGGGACAGAGGAAACCAGGGGTCAGGAGAACAGGGATCTCTGACAGGGCTTATCTGGTAGGCCTCTGTTACCCTCTAGCAACAGGAACCAGGCCTCCCTCCCTGGCCTGCCCTGCTCTATGCCACACCCCCTCCTGACCCCACCTGTCATCCCAGCTCTGGCTGCGCTGGATCTCCCGGGGGCTTCGTCCAAAGGCCCCATCACCTTCTTCGATGCTTCTTTGGTAAAAGCAGCTGTCACCGCGGCCACGGCCTAGATAAGAGGCCAGATGCACACTGAAACCTGCTGCACGTCCTCCAAGTCAGGGACCCTGATCTGCCCGCCCCCGGGACACGCCATCACCCCTCTACCTCGGCTCCGCGTGCTGCCCCTGCCTCGGGAGGTGCCAGTCAGGGGGGGGCCAGCCCCTTTCCCCATCAGCCTCAGCACAGCCACGCTGTTCACTGACAGGGAGAAGTTTCTCTGAGGAGGGAGCCAGGGGCGGGAGTGAGGACCCAGGCACCTGACCACCCCCACTCCCACCCCACAGCACCCTCCCGGCCTGTCTCCCCAGCACTGGCCCCTCTCCTCCTAGCCCGACTCACGGCCACCCCTCCCGGGCCCCCACAGCCTCAGCTCCTGGCCTGGCCCCACCTGTTCCTCCTCAGTCAGCGGCTCCAGGGCCAGGGGCTGCAGTGGCTCATCCTGCAGCACCGCGGCAAACTCCTTGTCCTGCAGCTCTTCTGGGACCTGGCGGTGGGGTGGGACAGCCAAGACACCACATGCTGCCAGATCCCCTCCATAGGCAGAGGCCACCGCCGCCAACAACCCTCGCCCACGCACCCACCTTGTTCTCCTTGACGTAGAGGGCCAGCATCTCCTCTCGCCCATAGCGGTAATCAGCCAGCTTGTATTTGGGCATGGCAGGGGACGGGGGTGGGGAGGCCACGCTGCCGCCCCCAGACAGGGCCCTGAGCCTGGACACGACACAGAGAGAAGAAGACAGAGGTCAGGGCAGCCTGACTGTGCTTTCCCGAATCTCCACGGCAGCCGAGGCACATGTGACTCACCACTCAGGCCCAAAGTTGAGTGTCTCTGCTGCCATCGTGGGGCTGGGCGTGTTTCTGAAAGGCCGGGGGTGGGGAGGAGGGGACCTGGCGTTCACTCTCCTAACACCTGTGGGGGAACAGGGCCATGGAGAACAGCACACGAAAGAGACCTTTCAAGTGCAGGGAGGACACCCCGGGGTACATCCTGGTAGGCATGGCAATGCGCCCCGGACTAGCTGGTGGGTCACCTGGGGTCTAAAAGGACTCACCTGAGCCAGCCACGTGGCCACTCACACCATGAGTTACCCAGAGATGAGTCCAGACGGTGAAAGACCTGGGGGAGGCGAGGAGATGGGAAGCTCGAGTCCTTCCGGCCTCCGTGGGGCAACCTCCCTCGGCCCAGGGCTCACCTGGCAGCCTGGCCCAGGAAGCAGGAGGGCAGGGGCTGGTGCTGGAGTGAACGAGGGTCCCCAAGCCACTGGGAATTGGTCTGGCCTCAGTAGAGCCTGGGAGCGACCTTCACATCTGGGAAAGACCCTTAAGGAGAGCAGGGGGGAGGAGATAGGGTTCAGGACAAGGCTCTATAGCAGCCCTGCCCTGCCCTGCATGACGGGAGAGGTCCATTTGCCGGGTGGTATCTCTGGGCATCAGCACCCTCACCACCCTCTCTGGGAGGCTGAGACAGGAGGTGCAGTGCAGAACTCAGGGAGGGAGGCAGCCGAGGCCAGGATGGATGTTCAAGGCAAAGATAAAACAAAAACAAGCAAGCAAGCAAAAACTCACTAGAGCCACAAATAGCTTACAGAGAAAAGGTCAGTTACGGAGAGAAGGATTAGAAATAAATCTAGGAGCAAAATTCTTTCCTTTATGAAAAAAATCACAGTTGGCTGCTCAGAAGCTCAAATCCAGGGGCTTGGTCTAGGGAGAAACCCGGTGAAAAGGAGCAAGAGGTGATTCTAGGGCCACAGACGGGTATATGACGAGGCTCCAGGCAAGCCTGAGCCAAGGCACCTTGGGCTGGTTTCCCCCACAGGAATCACACCCAGACTACTGCCCCCCAATCAAGAACGGAGGCTGAAACAACCAAGCCACCAAGGGAACAAGGATCTCAGGATACCGGCTGGGAAGCAGCCTCTGGCACCATCAGGTGGAAATAAGGTCAGGGCAATGGAGGCTGGTGGGGGTGCAGCGGCAGCCTGTTCCTCTAAGGGACGATGGAGGGGACTCTCAGGAGGAGGCGCATCCCTGGGGACCCGGGCAGAGGACTCAGGTGGGTGGGCGGGATCCAGGCGCTGCAGAGCTGTTGTCACTGGCTGGGAGGGAGGCTGGCCCGGCTTGGTGCTGCAGCTCCCATCAACTCCAGGACACCACAGTCTGGGAAAGAAGAGGAAGGGGGTTCCACCAGGGTGCTAAGGGGGAAAGGCCATCAGCCCCAGCTGAGCCAGCAGCCCACGACAAGCCGAGGCCTGCTCAGAGTCCCAGCACCCCAGGGGGAACCACAGGGCTCAGAGGCAACCCAGGGCCAGGGTGGCCTCCCCTGGGGCCTCTCCCTCCTCAGCCTCGGCTGGATGCTCCGGTGGTGGTGTGCTCCACGCCACGCAAAGCCACCAGCCTGTCACTGACTGCAGGTGGCCTCCTAGAGCAATCTGGGGACTGGATGAGCCTTGAGGACATGATGCTAAGTAAAACAGACCAGCCAAAAAAGGAGAGTTAGACCTTACTCTCTCCTTCATGAGGTCTCTAGAGCAGTCACTCACTGAGGGAGGAAGGTAGAAGGGCAGCCACCAGGGGCTGAGGGGACAGGGAACTGTTGCTGAAGAGCCCAGAGCTTCAACTGAGGAGCAGATCCTGGGGCCGCTGGTAGTCAGGGCCAGACACCAATGTGAGTGTACTCAGTGCCACAGAACAGCACAGTTAGAGACAGTTAAAGTATCTAAATTTTGTTGTATATTTTACCACAATAATCGCTTTTTAAAAAAAGCTTTAGGGAACAAAAGGTATCTGGAGATAACCACCGCATACCTAAGTTTTCCCCATTCCAAGAAAAACACCCCACATTCCTTCAAACCAGCCTCAAAAGAGGCTGTTTTGAGCCTCCTCCAGTTCATTCCTTCTAGAAGGCCAGAAGCTCATCCTGCAGGCATGAGGGTGGGAGAGGGTAGAACAGAAAAGGGACCACCTGGCCAGCACAATGGCTTATACCTATAATCCCAGCACTGTGGGAGGCTTGAAGAGAGAAGTCCGAGACCAGCCTGAGTAACAGAACAAAACCACGACTCTACAGAAACAATTCTAAACATTTTTTTAAAAAGAAAAAGCAGCCAGGCGTGGTGGCTCATGCCTGTAAACCCAGCACTTCGTGAGACCGCGGCGGGAAGATCACCTGAGGTCAGGAGTTTGAGACCAGCCTGGCCAATGTCGCAAAACTGTCTCTACTAAAAATACAAAAATTAGCCGGGCCTGGTGGTAGGTGCCTGTAATCCCAGCTACTTGGGAGGCTGAGGCAGGAGAATCGCTTGAACCCAGGAGGCGGAGGTTGCAGTGAGCCGAGATCGCGCCCCTGCACTCCAGCCTGGGCATCAGAGCAAGACTGTCTCAAAAAAAAAAAACAAAAAAAAACCTAAAGTGATGGCCTCACACTGCCCCCTGCCAGGCGCAGCAAGGGCAGCTCTCCTGGGTGCCTCCGGCTGGAGTCCCCCATCCTGGCTGTGTCTTGCCTGCAAGGGGCACACAAAGGGGGAGTGGCTCATACAGCCTAAGGACAGCGACACCAAGACACGGGAGAGAGCAGGCCCAGAGCAGGAAAAAGCCCATGCCACCTACCTTCTTGGGAAGAAACCAGGAGACTGAGGTTAACTCTCTAGGCGCCCCCACAGCAGGGTCTGGTGCCGGAAGCTGGTGGTGCCTGGCCCCATCCTTGGACTAAAGGAACTAGTGGCGCAGCTGCAGGCCACCATGGGGCTCCCACCCTCCAACAGGTTCTGGACTGGGGGCCCCTCTGCTCCTCAGGGGGCTCCTGGCCAAGTCTGGAGACATTCTGGGCTATCACCACTGGGCAGGGGGTGCACAGGGCATCCCCACAGCCAAGAGCTATGTGACTCCAGATTCCAAGCACGCCGGTGCTGAGACGCCCTCCTCTGCACCACAAGCACGGGCAGAGCCCTCGGGGGTCTACTGGGCCAAGGGGAAGGCAAGGGAAGCCAGGTGTGTGCAAAGCTGGGTCACTCTCCTCTCTGAACAGCAGGGATATCATTCCCTAATTACACTGTCCCACGAGGGAAATCTGAAATCCTGCCAGGAGGAAATCTTTGAGAAAAGAACAGATTTTTTTTTTTTTTTTTTTTTTTTTTTTTTAAGAAAAACTGCCTAAGTTTGTCTATTGCAAGCTCTCAAAGCCAGGCATCTGATCCCTGTCCAACGAAGACAAGAGCAGGAGGTGGCGGGGCGGGGGATGGGGGACCGCCACCTGCCCGCCTCAGCTTTTCCGGCTGAGCTTTCTCAGCTCAGGGTCTCCTCCTCACAGGCCCCTTCCAGCCTGTCCCCCGCCCTGGCCCTTCCCTCAAGCCTCGCCCCCTCCCCACCCCTTCTCTTTCTCAGGCCTGTCTACCCTCAGTCCCCCCAGCATCTGAATCAATGCTTTTGAAAGACTGCCCCCTGCCGGAGACAAGGGGCGAGGACATGCTGGGCCTGGGTGCTCCAGCAGGCGCCAGGGCGCGGGAAGGGAGCCCGCTCTCTGGGGCTCAGAACTCAAGGGAGAAGGAAAAGATGGAGAACAGGCGGTTCCAGTGCACATTCAGCTAAGAACATTATCTCCTCACTCCATCACCCCTAAAATTAGCTCCAACACGGAGCACTGTGCCTTGGCACAGAACAGTGCCACTTAAACAGAAGCAGAGCCCCCAGTTCCCCAACACTGGAGCGACCGCCCAGCCCCAGGCCTGCTGGAGGGGACCTGGGCCTTTCTCAGAATGGAGGTTCTCCAAGCGTGGTAGGATGAAGACGCTGAGGCTTAAAGAAGAGATGCAAGCCCGCGTTCCTCGCGGCCGGTCAGTTATCCCTGCTCTCTCCTCTCTGAGCCATCCCAGAAAATCACACCACCGCTTGGCAACTGCCTACAAGTTAACAGTTTTTAAGCATTTTCACTCTGTACCTCCTGTGATCCCTTTTGCCCACTTGCCCAGCCTTGGGCTCCAGCCAGGGAAAACAAGGAGGAAGCTGCTCCGACAGTGTGCCCCGACATCCTCGACACTCTATGCAATACTGGAGGTGTGCACGGTGGCAGTAATGACCATCCCAAACTCTCAAGTGTTACTCTGTGAGTTTGAAGCCATTTCACATTTGTTAGACTTTCAACCTCCTTCATCTAGCCGCCTCCTCTCATCTTCTCTCCTCTATAGTGGGCTATTTTTCTTTTTTAATTCCCAAATTCTAATAGCACAGGTAAAAGTTAGGGCTAACGCATCCGATCACGGACACAAGACTGATGTGTCCAACAGGAGAACAAGCTAGTTCAGAAGTTTAAGCACATGGTCCACTTGACTAACCACCACATGGGACCCTCAGGGCCCCTGGTTCCCAGGCAATGGCAGGGAAACCAAGTCCAGGTCTACCCCCAAATCCTTCCCAATGACACGACAGACCGCTGGGGTACCAAGACCTACAATCTAAGAAAATCAGATTAGAGCTGGCTAGCCTGGTGGAGGGTGGCTAGCCTAGGTCTGCAAAGGGCACAGGAAAGATGGGAAGGAGAAAGAACCCCAAATCCCCCATGTCGACAGCAAAGAAGAGACCCTTACTGGTACCACCGATGGTGTTTCCATGCCAAAGGCCAGGGGTTGGTGGGGTTCTAAATCAAAACTGCTATATGGACTCGAAGGGGCAGTGCAAAGAGGATGGGAAAGCTGACGATCTTCCAGAACAACACTTTGAAAGGCAGGAGGGAAGTAAGGCTTGGGTGATTGGAAAAAAAAAAAATTCAATCCAACTAACAAGTCTTTATGTAGCATCTCCCAGTTCCTGGCACTAGGATACAACAGACCTAGAGTCTCACCGGGAAAGCGAGTAATGACTGTGTAACAGAGGAGACAAACAAGGGGCTCTTAAAAAGTTACTTGGAAATTTTTTTTTTTAAGGCAAGGTGTGAGAGCTGTGGCCAGGGAGCTGCTGCACCGAGGGGCATGAGCTGGGAAGGGCCTGGCCTGGGACGGGGAGGTAAAGCAGCCTCTGCTATAGAAGGTGTTTCCCGCGGTTGGGCAACTGGGAAGGAGACCCCAATGACCCAGCACTAAGATCACCGGAGCGAAAGGAAACGGAGGTGAGGAGGACTCAGGCGAGGTGCCTGGGTGGAGGAGAAGGCTTCCATGTTGGCCAAAGTCGTGGAAAGCCTGGACTTGGGGAACCGCAAGGCCCAGCTCGTTCCGAGGGGAACCCAAAGGCGCGCTGGGGAGAACTCCGGGGAGCGCGGGGCCCGGACACCTTAGGACGCTAGGGTCGGGGGCCCCCAGGCGGCCCACAGCAGGGCTTGGCAGGGGCCCGGGGGCGACCGTTAGGAGCGCGGGGGTGGAAGGCGGCGGGCCGGCCCGGGAGGACGGCGTGCCCTTCAGGGAGGGGCGCCAGGTGCGCGGTGGTCGAGCGGTCGCCCCCCAAGCCGGGCGCCGGCCTCCTGGGGCCTCCCCGAGGCTGGCTGGCTCTGGGGGAGGGTCCCGGCGGCGGGGAGGGGCCGGAGCGGGCGGGAGGGCGGGCGGACGCACCGGGCGGCGGCGGCCTCGGGGAGGAGACGGGGGAGGGTCCTCGTCGGCGGCCCGCGCGCTGGCTCCAGCGCTTCGCTAGCTCGCGGGCTCGGCGCGGCCGCCGCGGCGTCGGGGGCGGGCCTGCCCCGGGGCCGGGCTGTGGGCTGGGGGCCGCGGGAACGCCGGGCGCTTACCGCGGGCGGCGCAAGGGTCCAGTCCGGGGCGTGGGCGGCGCGCGGCGGGCTGGGGCCGGGGACGGCGGCGGCGGCGGGGGAGGGGACGCTGGCGCTCCCGCGGCGGCCGCTCCTCTGTGTTTGTGTTTGTAGCAAGATGGCTGCCCGCCTCGCACCACGTGACGCGGACGCGGGGCCGCGGGGCCGCCCCCTCCTCCGCCGCCGCCGCCGCCGCCGCCTCCCTCCGCGGCTCCGGCCCGCGCCGCCTCTCCTCGTGCGCTCCTCGCGTGCCCCGCGCGCCGCTGTCCGGACGCCAGTCGCCCCCGACAGCCCCCACCTTCCCGCCTCGGCACGTGACCCGGGCGCCCGGCTGGTCACGTGACGTGGGCCCCCAACTGCGGGCGGGGTCGGCCCCGGAGCGGCCCCTTCTCCCCACCTCCTCCGACCCTGCGACGCCCGACCCTTGGAACCGAGGCCGCGGCCTCCCTGGCGGTCCAGTTTCCTCCAGGAAGCCCGCCTGGATGACAGGAAACAAAATCCAGAACCCTTCATCAGGCGTCCTGGGATGTGTGAAATAAGTGGCTCAGGCAGATGAGTTGACTCTCAAGAGCCTCTTTTATTTTTTTTTCTTATTATTTATTTAATTATTGAGACAGCGTGTGGCTCTGTCGCCCAGGATGGAGTGCAGTGGCGCGATCTCAGCTCACTGCAACCTCCACCTCCCGGGTTCAAGTGATTCTCGTGCCTCGGCCTCCCGAGTAGCTAGGATTACAGGCACACACTACCAAGTTCGGCTAAATTTTTGTATTTTTAGTAGTGAAGGGGTTTGCCATGTTGGCCAGGCTGGTCTAGAACTCCTGCCCTCAAGTGATCTGCCTGCCTCGCCCTCCCAAAGTGCTGGGATTACAGGCGTGAGCCACCGCGCCCGGCCTCTGTATATTTATTTTTTTGAAGCAGGGTCTCACTCTGTCACCCAGGCTGCAGTGCACTAACCCAATCTCGGCTTACGGCAGCCTCCAACTGCGGTGTCTCAAGCGATCCTCACATCTCAGCCTCCCGAATTGATGGGACTATTAGGTGTGCATCATTGTGCCCAGATAACTTTTTTATTCTCTGTAAAGATGGGGGCAGGTGGCGTGTCTCACAACATTGCCCAGGCTGGTCTTGAACTCCTGGCCTCAAGGGATCCTCCTGCCACAGGCTCTTGAATAGCTAGGACTACATCCGTGTGCCACCACAGCCAACTAATTTTTAAAGCTTCTTGTTTGTGTGTTTTCCAAGACAAGAGTCTTGCTGTCGCCCAGGCTGGAGTGCAGTGGCGCGATCACAGTTCACTGCATCCTCTGCCTCCTAGGCTCAAGCAATTCTCCTGCCTCAAGTGCCCTGAGTAGCCAGGACTACCAGGGCACACTACCGCGCCCAGCTAATTTCTTTTTTTTTTTTTTTTTTTGTAGAGACAGGTTTCCCCCATTTTGCCCAGGCTGGTCTTGAACTCCTGGACCCAAACGATCTTCCTCCCAAAGTCCTGGGATTACAGGCATGAGCCACCATGCCTGGCCTCTCAAAAGTCTCTGTTTCTCTTACAGAAGGATGTTAACACTGCTCTGCGCCCCACCCCCGACCCCCAACTCCACACTCTTCAGTGAGTGCTCTAAGAATTAAAATAAGTGAATGTGAAAGGCTTTGACAAGAGAGAAACTGCTATGCAAATGTGAGGTGACTGAAACCCCCTTTGTTTAAAAAGAGGACTTTTCAAGAACGACTGGCTGAACTTTTTCAGGGCTGGAAAGTTCCACGTATGCTTTCACCTTTTTCATTGGAAGTTACTCCAGAATGTATACCTTACTGCTGTCGCCCAACACAATGTAATCCTCAAAACCAGGAAAAGGTAAGTTCATGACCTGGAATTTGAGTGCCTGGTGTCTTGCCATGATAGAGTGTTGACTTCAGGAACTATTATACCTGGAACAACTTTTGTTTTCCCCACCAAGTACCACTAGGCTTCTCTGCACTAGGAGTTTTCCTGTTTTCCTTTTTTAACTATTTTATTTATTTAAGAGACAGGGTCTTGCTCTGCTACCCAGCCTGGAGTGCAGTGGCACAGTCATGGCTCACTGCAGCATCGACCTCCTAGGCTCAAGTGATCCTCCCTGCTCAGCCTCCCGAGTAGCTGGGACTGCAGGGAGTGGCACACCACTATGCCCGGGTATTTATTTATTTATTTATTTATTTTGAGAAAGAGCCTCACTCTGTTGCCCAGGCTGGAGTGCAGTGGCGTGATCTCAGCTCCGACCCCAGGTTCAAGCCATTCTCGTGCCTCAGCCTCCCAAGTAGCTGGGATTACAGGTGTGTGCTACCATGCCTGGGTAATTTTTGTATTTTTAGTAGAGGGGGTTTCATCATGTTGGCCAGGTTGGTCTCAAACTCCTGAACTCAAGTGATCCACCTGCCTCAGCCTCCAAAAGTGCTGGGATTACATGTATGAGCTACTGCGCCTGGTCTGGCTATTATTTTTCACTTTCAAATTTTTGTACAGACTGAAGTATCACGATGTTGCCCAGGCTCTTCTTGAGCTCCTGGGCTCTTCCATCTCGGCCTCCCAAAGTGTTGGGATTATAAGCGTGAGCCCCTGTGCCTGTCCTGCTGTCTGTTTTTATATTTTATTTAATTTTAAAATTTTTTTTCGAGACACAGTTTCGCTCTGTCGCCCAGGCTGGAGTACAGTGGCGTGATCTCGGCTCAGTGCAACGTCCATCTCCTGGGTTCAAATGATCCTCCCAACTCAGTCTCCTGAGTAGCTGAGACTATAGGCGGGCGCCACCACGCCCAGCTAATTTTTGTATTTTTAGTAGAGACAGAGTTTCACCATTTTGGCTGCCTTGGCCTCCCCAAGTGCTGGGATTACAGGCGTGAGCTGCCACACCCGGCTAATTTTTATATTTTTAGTAGAGACGGGGTTTCACCATTTTGGCCAGGCTGGTCTTGAATTCCTGGCCTCAAGTGATCCTCCCACCTCGGCCTCCCGAAGTGTTGGGATTATAGGCATGAGCCACCGTGCCCTGCCACCTAGCTTCGTTTCTCAAAGAGAGAGTTCATAGGCTTTAATTTCTGGTGACTTCAGCATCAGTATTCACACTTTACAGTCGGTGGGGATTACTTGTCCAAAGTCACAAACTGGTGTCCAGGAGATCCAGGGAGACCCCTCTAGTCTTCTACCCTGGTTGTATTAGTCAGTTCTCATGCTGCTAATAAACCTTGTCCTTCCTTGAGCCCAGAAAGACAAGGTTGTGTATTCCAGCCTGGGCAACAAAGTGAGTCCTTGACTCAAAAAGGGAGAAAAGTGAAAAAATAAAGAGGCGGGCCAAGGTGGGTGGATCACGAGGTCAGAAGATTAAGACCACCCTGACCAACATGATGAAACCCCATCTCTACTAAAAATACAAAATTAGCCAGGCGTGGTGGCTCATACCTGTAATCCCAGCTACGAGGGAGGCTGAAGCAGGAGAATCGCTTGAACCTGGGAGGCTGAGGTTGTGGTGAGCACAGATTGGGCCATTGCAGTCTGGGCAACAAGAGCGAAACTCCGTCTCAAAAAAAAAAAAAAAAAAAGAAATCACTTGGACCTAATGTGTTTTTGTTTGTTCAGGTGCTGCTCTGTAAAATGTCTTGGTCTGTGTTCTAAACTTGAAAACTTTTTAACTAAAGAGATTTGATTAGAAGGTTAATGGAGATGAAAGAGTGGTCTCACGCAAAACCAAACAGCCAGCCTCTACCTTTTTTTTTTTTTTTTTTGGAGACAGAGCCTTGCTCTGTTCCTCAGGCTGGAGTGCAGTGGTGCAACCTCCGCCCCTCCGGGTTCAAGCGTCTTGTATTTTTAGTAGAGATGAGTTTTGCCATGTTGGTCAGGCTGATCTCAAACTCCTGACCCTCAGGTGATCCGCCCGCCTCGGCCTTCCAAAGTGATGAGATTACAGGCATGAGCCACCATTACTGGCCCCTTTCTTTTCTTTCTTTCTTTTTTTTTTTTTTTGAGACGGAGTCTGCCTCTGATGTCCAGGCTGGAGCGCAGTGGCACCATCTCAGCTCACTGCAAGCTCCGCCTCCCGGGTTCGGTTCACGCCATTCCCCTGCCTCAGCCTCCAGAGTAGCTGGGACTACAAGCGCCCACCACTTAGCCTGGCCAATTTTTTGTATTTTTAGTAGAGACGGGGTTTCACCGTGTTAGCCCGGATGGTCTCCATCTCCTGATATAGTGATCCGTCTGCCTTGGCCTCTTAAAGTGCTGGGATTACAGGCGAGAGACACCGCGCCCAGCCCCCCCGCCCTTTTTTTTTCCGTAATGGCGGATTCCTCTTCTGAGTTTTCCATCGATGAAATGCAAGGAGAGGGCTGGATGCGGCTGCTCACGTCTGTAATCCCAACACTTTGGGAGACCGAGGCAGGTGGATCACGAGGTCAGGGGTTCCAGACCAGCCTGGCCAACATGGTGAAACCCCGTCTCTACTAAAAATACAAAAATTAGCCGGGCGTGATGGCGGGCGCCTGTAATCCCAGCTACTCGGGAGGCTGAGGCAGGAGAATCACTTGAACCTTGGAGGCGGAGGTTGCGTGAGCTGAGATCGGGCCACTGAACGCCAGCCTGAGAATCAGAGCGAGACCCTGTCTCAAAAAAAAAAAAAAAAAAAAATGCATGTAAGGGGATAAGGACTATCTTGTTGTCAGATCGGTTTATTGTCAAATTGGTTTATTACGGAGCTTGTCTTCACCCACTTAAATTGCGAGCCTTGATACTTACCTGGATATCAGAGTTTGCAAAACATATTTTAGGTACCATGGAAAGACATACGACCTGAGTAATGGAGTGATAACTCATAAACTGTGCTTTTTGTTAATTATGACATAATGGGCCTTAAAATTAATTTATTGCATTCAGAATTACTTTTGACCCTGAGCTAAGTTCTTTGTTCAACCAAACATAACTGCGTTGTAAGTCACCAATGACCTCCACATTGTGAAATCTACTGGTCCATTATCTTATATGACGTGTTACCAGCCAGTGACATAGATGGTCACTCCCTCCAGAAATGCCATCTTCACCTGGCTTTCTGGATGCTATATTCTGTTGGTTTTCCTCCCACCTCACTAGCTGCTATTTCTCAGACTTTTACTGGTTCCTCCTCTTCTCCCCATCCTCCCAGGGCTCAGTCCTTCAACACCTCCACTTTGGAACAGGATATGGGTAGGGCACAGTGGCTCACATCTGTAATCCCAGCACTTTGGGAGGCTGAGGCGGGAGGATCGCTTGAGCCCAAGAGTTCAAAAGCAGCCTGCACAACATAACGAAACCCTATCTCTACAAAAAATAAAAAAATTAGCCGGGTGTGGTGGTACGCACATGTAGTCCCAGCTACTCAGGAGGCTGAGGTGGAAGGATTGCCTCAGCCAGGGAGGTGGAGGTTGGAGAAAGTGGAGATCAAGCCACTGCACTCTAGCCTGGGTGGCAGAGCCAGACCCTGTCTCAAAAAAAAGTGAATGGGATATAGGACATATTACTAAACATTCCTGTCTCTGCCTAATCATTACTTCCTCTCGGAAAACCCTGGATCCCTCAAGATGATATTGGCTGTCTCTCCTTGGGAATCCACCCAATCCTATTCATGTCCCCTCCTGTTAGCACAGGTCACACGATCATGCTCACCTTGTCTTGCACACTACAATATGAGCAGGTGAGCACAGTATTATGCAATATAACTGGTATGTTCACAGCCTAACAGGTCACCTTGATCCATCCCTTATAGCTGTGTAATATTCCATGGGATGAATGTGCCATAGATTGTTTACCTTGCACTGATCAAAAGTTATCTGGAGGTCGGTGGCTCACACCTGCAATCCCAGCGCTTTGGGAGGCCGAGGCAGGAGGATTGCTTAAGTACAGGAGTTCAAGACCAGCCTGGGCAACACAGGGAGACCCCCCATCTCTACATAATAAATTAATATGAAAAAAAAGCCATCCAAGTTGTTTCCTGTTGGGCTATTACAAATAAAAATGGTATGGACGGGCTGGGCGCGGTGGCTCATGCCTGTAATCATAGCACTTTGAGGGGCTGAGGCAGGTGGATCATGAGGTCAGGAGTTCAAGACCAGCCTGGCCAAGATGGTGAAACCCCATCTCTACTAAAAATACAAAAAAATTAGCTGACATGGTGGCACGCGCCTGTAATCCCAGCTACTCAGGAGGTTGAGGCAGATAATTGCTTAAACCTGGGAGGCAGAGGTTGCAGTGAGCTGAGATTGTGCCAGTGCACTCCATCCTGGCCTGAGTGACAGAGTGAGACTCCATCTCAGGAAAAAAAAAAAAAAAATGCTATGGATGTTCATGTACGGTTTTTAAATGCTGAGAAATACTCTTGCTAGGTCATTTGGTAAGTGTACATTTAATTTTAGAAGGAACTGCCAAACTGTTTTCTAGGATGGCTGTATGATTTTACACTTCCACAAGCAGTGTATGAGAGATCCAGTTTCCCTGCATTCTCATCCACACTTGGTATTGTTAGGATTGTGTATTTCAGCCATTACAATGCATGTTATTGGTAGCTTGTCATGGTTTTCGTATGTATTTCCTTAATAGCTAGTGATATTGAACATCTTATGATGTGCTTATTTACCATTCTTATACTGTCTTTCACTGAAATGTCCGCTTGAGATTTGCCCATTTTCTTTTTCTCTTTTTCTTTTTCTTTTTTTTAGCCAGAGCCTTGCTCTGTCACCCAGGCTGGAGTACAATAGTGTGATCCTGGCTCACTGCAACCTGTGCCTTCCAAGTTTTAGTGATTTTCATATCTCAGCTTCCCGAGTAGATGGGATTAACAGGCGCCTGCCACCAAACCCAGCTAATTTTTGTAGTTTTAGTAGAGAGGGGGTTTCACCATGTTGGCCAGGCTGGTCTCGAACTCCCAACCTCAGGTGATCCACCCACCTCAGCTTCCCAAAGTGCTGGGATTACAGGCAAGAGCCACTGCTTGCTTGTTTGCTTCCTTCCTTCCTTCCTTCCTTCCCTCCTTTCTTTTCTTTCTTTCCCTCCCTCCCTCCCTCCCTCCCTTCTTCCCTCCCTCCCTCCCTTCCGTCCTTTTCTTTTTCTTCCTTTCCTTCCTCTCTCTCTTTCTTTCTCAGAGCCTCACTTTGCCACCCAGGCTGGAGTGCAGTGGTATAATCACAGTTCATTGCAGTGTTGTCCTCCTGGGTTCAAGCAGTCCTCCAACCCAGCCTCCGGAGTAGCTGGGACTACAGGCACACACCACCATGTCTGGCTAATTTTTAAATTTGTTGTAGAGACAGGATCTCACTGTGTTGCCCAGGCTGGATTTGCCCATTTTCTAATTGGGTTATTTGGTTTCTACTTCTTTTTTTTTTTTTTTTTTTTTTTTTTTTTTGAGACGGAGTCTCGCTCTGTCGCCCAGGCTGGAGTGCAGTGGCGCAATCTCGGCTCACTGCAAGCTCCGCCTCCCGGGTTCACGCCATTCTCCTGCCTCAGCCTCCCGAGTAGCTGGGACTACAGGTGCCCGCCACTGCGCCTGGCTAATTTTTTTCTATTTTTTAGTAGAGACGGGGTTTCACCATGGTCTCGATCTCCTGACCTTGTGATCTGCCCGCCTCGGCCTCCCAAAGTGCAGGGATTACAGGCGTGAGCCACCGCGCCCGGTGGGTTTCTACTTCTTGAACTTAGAGAGTGCTTTATATATGCTGGATACGAGTCCTTTGTCGGATATGTGATTTGCAAATATTTTCTCCCAGTCTGTGGCTTCTCTTTTCATCTTATTAACGTGGTCTTTCACACAGCAAATGTTTACACATCTTGATGAAGTCCAATTTATCAATGTTTTTTATTTTGAGACAGAGTTTCACTCTTGTTGCCCAAGCTGGAGTGCAATGGTGCAATCTCAGCTCACTGCAACCTCCGCCTCCTGGGTTCAAGCAATTCTCCTGCCTCAGCCTCCTGAGTAGCTGGGATTACAGGTGCATGCTACCACGCCTGGATAATTTTTTGTATTTTTGGTAGAGGTGGGGTTTCATCATGTTGGCCAGGCTGGTCTAGAACTCCTAACCTGTGGTGATCCACCCACCTCAGCTTCCCAAAGTGCTGGGATTACAGGCATGAGCCACCGCGCCCAGCCCAATTGTTTTTCTTTTATGGATTGTGCTTCTGGAGTCACGTCTAAGAACTCTTTGTCTTTAGCTGGGCGTGGTGGCATGTGCCTGTAATCCCAGCTACTCAGGAGGCTGAGGCAGGAGAATCTCTTGAACCCGGGAGGCAGAGGTTGCAGTGAGCCGAGATCCTACCACTGCACTCCAGCCCGGGCAACAGAGTGAGACTGTGTCTCAAACAAACAAACAAAAAAACAAAACTCTTCACCTGACCCTACACCATGAAGTTTTTTCCTAGATCACTATCCATTTTGTATTAATTTTTTGCATAGGGCTGAGGCTCATTGCTTTGCCTATTTGTACAATTGTTTCAGCACCACTTGAAAAGATCGTGCTTTCCCCATTAAAACACTTTTGTACCTTTGTCAAAAACAAGTTGGTTGGCAGTGGCTCACGCCTGTAATCTCAGCACTTTGAGGGAGCTGAGGCAGGAGGATTGCTTGAGTCCAGGAGTTCGAGATCAGCCTGATCAACATAGTAAGACCTCGTCTCTACAAAAAATAAAACAAAATTAGTTGGGTATGTAGTGTGTGCTGATAGTCCCCTGGGAGGCTGAGGTGGGAGGATGACTTGAGCCCAGGAGGTCGAGGCTGCATTGAGCCAAGATTGTGGCACTGCACTCCAAGCCTGGGTGACAGAGTGAGACACTGTCTTATAAACAAACAAAATTTATTTATTTATTTATTTTTATTTTTATTTTTGAGATGGAGTCTCGCTCTGTCACCCAGGCTGGAGTACAGTGGCGGTCTCGGCTCACTGCAAGCTCCGCCTCCCGGGTTCACGTCATTCTCCTGCCTCAGCCTCCTGAGTAGCTGGGACTACAGGCGACCACCACCACGCCCGGCTAATTTTTTGTATTTTTAGTAGAGACGGAGTTACACTGTGTTAGCCAGGCTGGTCTTGATCTCCTGACCTCGTGATCCGCCCACCTCAGCCTCCCAAAGTGCTGGGATTACAGGTGTGAGCCATCGTGCCCGGCAAAAAAAGTTTATTTTTTAAAGAGAGTTAGTTGACTGTACTTGTGTGAATCTATTTCTGAGGTCTCAATTCCATCTTACTGATTTATGTGTCTATCCCACTGGGGAGACCATAGTTTCTTGGTAACTATATTTATATAGTAAGTCATAAAATCAGGTAGATAGTGTGATTCCAACAACTTTTTCAAAGTGGTTTTTTTTTTCTTTTCTTTTCTTTTTTTTTTTTGAGACGGAGTCTCGCTCTGTCGCCCAGGCTGGAGTGCAGTGGCCGGATCT
This sequence comes from Chlorocebus sabaeus, assembly GCF_047675955.1. Lineage (NCBI taxonomy): Eukaryota > Metazoa > Chordata > Mammalia > Primates > Cercopithecidae > Chlorocebus > Chlorocebus sabaeus. The sequence goes on along the minus strand of NC_132931.1, from coordinate 12,035,082 downwards.
CGGCTCACTGCAAGCTCCGCCTCCTGGGTTCCCACCATTCTCCTGCCTCAGCCTCCCGAGTAGCTGGGACTACAGGCGCCCGCCACCTCGCCCGGCTAGTTTTTTTGTATTTTTTTAGTAGAGATGGGGTTTCACCGCTTTAGCCAGGATGGTCTCGATCTCCTGACCTCGTGATCCGCCCGTCTCGGCCTCCCAAAGTGCTGGGATTACAGGCTTGAGCCACCGCGCCCGGCCTCAAAGTGGTTTTAACTATTCTACTTCTTTTGCCTTTCCATATAAAGTTTAGAATAAACATCTATATTTAATACAAAAAAGCATTGCTGGGATTTTTGTAGGAATTGCATTATGCCTATAGATCAATTTGGGTTTTTGTTGTTGTTGTCGTTTGAGACAGAGGTCACTCTGTTGCCCACGCTGGAGTGCAGTGGCGGGATCTCAGCTTACTGCAACCTCTGCCTCCTGGGTTCCAGCTAGTCTCCTGCCTCAGCCTCCCGAGTAGCTGGGATTACTACCAGGTGCACGCCACCCTGCCCAGCTAATTTTGTATTTTTAGCAGAGATGGGGTTTCACCATATTGGCCGGGCTGGTCTTGAAATCCTGACCTCAAGTGATCTGCCCGCCTTGGCCTCCAAAGTGCTGGGATTAAAGGCGTGAGGCACCACACTCGGCCCCTATGGATTAATTTGAAGAGAATTGGTATCTTTACTATAATATGTTGGATCTTCCAATTCAATCCTAATCTTGTGGTTAATGAAAGAATCTGAAGTAAAGGAAAGAACTATGGGATTGAAATGGGGTGCTGGGAGCAAATTTCTCTGGAATCTGAACTCTCTTCGACCTTTGATCAAATGAGGTCGGACTCCATCCTAGGGAAGTGAGAATGGTCTGGGAGACATAAATATGCCAACTCACCTGTGTAGGTTTACAGTTTATGACATTACCTGGGGTTTCACAACTCAACTGCAAGAAAGGAATTAGCATCCCCGTTTTTTTAAACCAGTGTTTTCATATCCTTTATTCCCAAGTCAGTGTATTTGTCAGTTTGAATGTTACATGTATGATAAAACAGATTATGAAAAGTATACTTACGATGAGAACATTATTTTATATAACTGATCATTGAATATGCAACCTCTTGTAACAATAACTTAATGGACCCAACTCTACCTTCTGAATGGACAAATTTTATGATTCTCCTAAAACGTTTTGAGTTGGGTATAGTTTCTTGTTGCTTCTTCCTGTGACCCTAGGCTTAAAAATGAGGCTGGGCACAATGGCTCACGCCTCTCAACCCAGAGCTTTAGGAGACCAAGGCGGGAGGATCACTTGAGATCAGGAGTTTGAGACCAGCCTGGCCAACATGGTGAAACCCCATCTCTACTAAAAATACAAAAATTAGTCAGGCGTGATGGTGCATGCCTGTAATCCCAGCTACTCAGGAGGCTGAGGCAGGAGAATCACTTTAACCTGAGAGACAGAGGTTGCAGTGGGCTGAGATCACGCCTCTGCACTCCAGCCTGGGCGATAGAGCGAGACTGTCTCAAAAAAAAAAAAAAAAAAAAAAAGAATGAATCTCTGGAAACTAGCAATTAGAGCCAGACCTCCCTAGGACCAAGGAGACAGGAGTCGGGGAAAAGGACACTACAGATGATGCCCACAGTCTCAAGCACTGTGGCATATGCTTGACTTCAGAGCATTCTGGCGCTCAAGGTCAAGTGTGGAGCCATCTATATATCCTGTCAACGCAAATGCCTGCGACCGCTACAATGAACAGGATATGGGAGAGAGGAGGCACGTCATGTGTGGAGGAATGAATCAGTCCCAACAATTATGTGAACATTTCAAAAATTTCAATACCAAGGATTAACTTCTAAAATACAACTGTACATACTGGCGCATGCCTGTAGTCCTAGCTATTCAGGTGGCTGGGGCAGGAGGATTGCTTGAGCCCAGGAGGTCGAGGCTGCAGTGAGCTATGATCACACCACTGCACTCCAGCCTGGGCAACAGACTGCGACCCTGTCTCAAAAAAAAAAAAAAACAAAGACAAGTTTAGGCTGAGCACAGTGGCTCACACCTGTAATCCCAGCACTTTGGGAGGCCAAGGTGGGAGGATCGCTTGAGCCCAGGAGTTTGAAACCAGCCTGGGCCACAAAGTGAGACTCCATCTCTACAAAAAAATTAAAAAATCACCTGTGCATTGTGGCACACACCTGTGGTCCCAGCTACAAAGGAAGCTGACACAGGAATGATGGCTTGAGCCCAGGAGTTCAGGGCTGCACTGAGCCATGTTCATGCCACTGCATTCCAGCCTGGGTGACAGAGGAGGACCCAATCTCAAAAAAATGAAGTAAATTGGCCAGGTGCAGTGGCGTGTGCCTGTAATCCCAGCTACCCAGGAGGCTAAGGCACAAAAATCTCTTGAACCTGGTAGGCGGAAGTTGCAGTGAGCTGTGATCACACCACTGCACTTCAGCCTAGGCAACAGACTGAAACCCTGTCTTTAAAAAAAATAAAAATAAAAATAAAAGACAAGTTTAGGCTGAGTTAAGCCCAGTGGCTCACACCTGTAATCCCAGCACTTTGGGAGGCCAGGGTGGGAGGATCGCTTGAACTTAGGAGTTCAGAACGAGCCGGGGCCACAAAGTGAGACTCCATCTCTACAAAAAAATTTTTAAAACTCAGCCGTGCGTTGTGGCGCACACCTGTGGTCCCAGCTACACAGGAAGCTGACACAGGATGATCACTTGAGCCCAGGAATTCAGGGCTGCAGTGAGCCGTGTTCACGCCACTGCACTCCAGCCTGGGTAACAGAGTAAGGCCCTGTCTCAAAAAAATTTAACTAATTGGCCGGGTGTTGTGGCGTGCGCCTGTAATCCCAGCTACTCAAGAGGCTGAGGCACAAGAATCGCTTGAACCTGGTAGGCAGAGGTTGCAGTGAGCTGAGATCACACCACTGCAGTCCAGCCTGGGACACAAAGTGAGACCCTCTCTCAAAAATAAATAAATGCAAGTTTATAGTCAGAAGCTATACAGCTAGCCATTCAATAAAATGCATGTGCAATATGGTGGAGGAGCTGTTGTGAACATCCCCATTTGAATGCTGGGCAAACAGAGTAGTTCAAGGTCCCCAAAGGATGCAGCAGGTCCTACTCATTTCAGAAGGGAACTCTGTAGAAACCATCCAGTCTGGGCAGAGCCCCCACTCCGCTGGCCTGGAGAGCCACGAATCCGGCGCGCGTCCTCCCCACCTTGCCCACCAGGGGGCGACAAGTCCCTGTTAAGGGGTCGCGGGCCGCAGAGCTGGTGGGAAATGGTTGAGGGGCGTGCGTGGGTCAGCGTTCCTTGGGGACCCGTGAAGCCTGGGCTTAGGGCTCACAGCGGGGGTCCCCAGCACAGACAGGAGGCGGACAGCTTCCCGTGAACTGCAGGGGAGTCCCGGGACGCTGTCCTCCAGCGAGGTGGGGACCGGCTACGTCCCTCAGTTCCCCCCTCGGTCCTCGGGCCACAGGGACATTAGACTAGGGGATCAGTTCTTCCAGCCCTGCTCAGGCCTCTTCTGACCAGAGGAGCTGCGACCGACGGGGAGTTCAGGCCTCTTGGCGACCGCGGTCTCCTGAACTCGACCCCCTCCCTGCTCCCATGGGGAAGAACCCCGCCCCTAGAACGGCCTCCCCTCCAGGTGTCTCCCCTACACTACCCCTCCGCCGGCCGGGCACTCTGCCAGCCCTAGGGAGGCAGACCCTGCCCCTTCTAGCGCCTCCCCTGCTTGGACCTGGTCCCCGCCCCCGGCCGCCTGCCAGCCCCGGAGGCGTACACGTGGTAGATCCCGTCAGTCCCGGAAGTCTCGCGTTACTCAAACGCCTCGCGCAGTCGCACTTGCCCTCAGGGAAGGGGCGGGGTGAACGGAAGCCGGGAAGGAGATTCGTGGTTCGCGGGGTGTGGGCGCGCGTGCGCACTCCGCAGCCCGTTCAGGACCGCGGCGCTGGCAGGGCGCCCACGAGCCGGCAGGTTGGTTGCGCCCCCATCCTTCTTTCCCTGGGACCTGGGGTCGCGGTTACTTGGGCTGGCCGGCGAACCCTTCAGTGGCCTGGCGAGGAGCAGGCCTCGCGCGCCTGGAAGGCTCTGTGGAGCGAAGAGAGTGAGCACGGGAGGGGCGGCGGAGAGGCGCGAGGTTGGGGGAGACGCGGAATCTGGAGGTGGGTAGGAGGGGACGAGGGGCCGGAAGGAAACAGGGATGTCGAGTGTGTCCCCTCTCGGGTGCACCTTTTGTTTTTGTATTTGTTTCAGACAGCGGCTTGCTCTGTTTCCCAGGCTAGAGTGCAGTGGCGCGATCCCGGCTCACTGTAGCCTCGAACTCCCGATCTCAAGCGATCCTCCCGCCTCGGCCCGGGTAATTGAAAAAAATTTTCTTAAGACAGGGTCTTGCTGTGTTGCCCAGGCTGGTATCAAACACGCGGGTTCCAGTGATCCTCCCGCCTCGGCCTCCCAAAGTGCTGAGGTTACAGGCGTGAGCCACTGCCGGGCCAGGTGCACCCTTTGTACAGGAAAAGGGGTAGGAAAGGCTTCGAGGTCACTGTGATCCCTCTGATCTTGTCCCTTTCCCATGCCAGGGCACACAGCATGGCAGAAAACCGTGAGCCCCGAGGTACCGTGGAGGCTGAACTGGATCCGGTGGAATACACCCTTAGGAAAAGGCTTCCCAACCGCCTGCCCCGGAGGCCCAATGACATTTATGTCAACATGAAGACTGACTTTAAGGCCCAGCTGGCACGCTGCCAGAAGCTGCTGGACGGAGGGGCCCGGGGTCAGAACGCGTGCTCTGAGATCTACATTCACGGCTTGGGCCTGGCCATCAACCGCGCCATCAACATCGCGCTGCAGCTGCAGGCGGGCAGCTTCGGGTCCTTGCAGGTGGCTGCCAATACCTCCACCGTGGAGCTTGTTGATGAGCTGGAGCCGGAGACTGATACACGGGAGCCACTGACTCGGATCCGCAACAACTCAGCCATCCACATCCGAGTCTTCAGGGTCACACCCAAGTAGTTGAAAAGACACTCCTCCACTTATTCCTTCCATGATGTGGCTGTTCGCATGCCGAGTACTGGACCTCGGACCAGAGCCATGTAAGAAAAGGCCTGTTCCCTGGAAGCCCAAAGTACTCTGCATTGAGGGGGGTGGTAATTGTCTCTTGGTGAGCCCAGTTAGTGGGTCTTCCTGAGTGTGTGTGTGTGTGTGTGTGTGATCTGTAACTATTGCCATATAAATAAAAAATCCTGTTGTACTAGAGTCCTGCCACCTCCACTGCCACTGACTCTTTCCTGTGTAAATTGTGTGTGTGCCTGAATAGGGGTGGTAGGAAACGCTACAAGTATCTAGCTGAAAGGGGAACCCAAGTGTTTCTTGCCTCCATAGAGAACATAGATTATGCTATGCAGTGTAACAAAACAGTACAGTGCAGAAGCCCAGTCATCCCAATGTTTGTTTTAACGATTTTCATCTTTTAGTTGGGGGCAGTGGCTCCAGCTTGTAGTCTGAGCTACTGGCGGAGGCTGAGGCGGAAAGATCGCTTGAGCCTGGGAGTTTGAAAGTACAGTGAGTTATGATCGTGCCATCTGCACTCCAATCTAGATGACATACTGATACCCTGTCTATGCAAAAAACACACTTTTTTTTTTTTTTTTCTGAGATGAAATCTTGCTCTGTCACCCAGGCTGGAGTACAGTGGTGCCATCTTGGCTCACTGCAAGGTCGGCCTCCTGGGTTCAAGTGATTCTCCTGCTTCATCCTCTGCAGTAGCTGGGATTACAGGTGAGCGCCACCACGCCCCGCTAATTATTTTTGTATTTTTAGGGGAAACACCATGTTGGCCAGGCTGTTCTCGAACTCCTGACCTCAAGTGATCTGCCCGCCTCGGCCTCCCAGATGCAAAAAATTTTTTGAAAACTAGATGGGTGTAGTGGCTTGCACCTATAATCCCAGCTACCTCATTGGCTGAGGCAGGCAGGAGGATCGCTTGAGCCCAGGAGTTTGAGGCTGCAGTGAGCTGTGATCACCACACTACACTCCAGCCTGGGTGACAGACCAAGACCGTATCTCAAAAAAACAAAAAACAAAAAACAAAAAACGAAACGAAGCAAACTAAGACTTCAGGACCTTCTTAGTGTCAGGCTCCATGGTAGGGACTGACAATTGGCTTCATTTAATTCCTGGACCTGCAGGGCCTGCCGAGATGGCACCCGGGCTTTCAAGTCCAGAGCCCTTCAGACCCGGTTTTTTTGTTTTTTTTTGAGACAGTTTCACTCTGTCATCCAGGCTGGAGTGCAGTGGTGCGATCTCAGCTCACTGCAACCTCTGCCTCCTGGGTTCAAAGGATTCTTCTGCCTCAGCCTCCTGAGTAGCTGGGACTATAGGCGTGCACCGCCATGCCCTGCAATTTTTTGTATTTTTAGGAGAGAAGAGGTTTCACCATGTCAGCCAGGCTGGTCTCAAACTTCTGACCTTGAGCATTCTGCCCGCCTTGGCCACCCAAAGTGCTGGGATTACAGGCATGAGCCATTGTGCCCAGCCTTCAGACCCTTGTCACTGGGCTGCTCCAGTGGCAAAGGGACCCCCCCCCACATAATTACTGGGCACACAGGTAATACTTTCTGTTTGGATATTTGTGGGATGGCCTGATTTTTCACATTTATCAAACTAGAGTCAACTAAAGCAATTTTTTTTTTTTTTTTGAGACGGAGTCTTGCTCTGTAGCCCGGGCTGGACTGCAGTGGCCGGATCTCAGCTCACTGCAAGCTCCGCCTCCCGGGTTTACGCCATTCTCCTGCCTCAGCCTCCGGAGTAGCTGGGACTATAGGCGCCCGCCACCTCGCCCGGCTAGTTTTTTGTATTTTTAGTAGAGACGGGGTTTCACCGTGTTAGCCAGGATGGTCTCGATCTCCTGACCTCGTGATCCGCCCGTCTCGGCCTCCCAAAGTGCTGGGATTACAGGCTTGAGCCACCGCGCCCGGCCCTAAAGCAATGTTTATCAAAGCGGGTTGTGACCCATTTGTGGGTCACAGCTTCTTAAAAAAAAAGGCCAGGGGCGGTGGCTCACGCCTGTAATCCCCGCACTTTGGGAGACTGAGGCAGGCAGATCACAAGGTCCGGAGATCAAGACCATCCTGGCTAACACAGTGAAATCCTGTCTCTACTAAAAAATACAAAAAATTAACCAGGCGTGGTGGCACATGCCTGCAGCCCCAGCTACTCTGGAGGCTGAGGCAGGAGAATCACTTGAACCAGGGAGGTGGAGGTTGCAGTGAGCTGAGATCGTGCCACTGCACTCCAGCCTGGGTGACAGAGCGAGACTCGTCTCAAAAAAAAAAAAAAAAAACGAAAAAAACAAGGCCAGGTGTGGTGGCTCACGCCTATACTCCCAACACTTTGGGAGGCCGAGGCAGGTCAGTCTCTTGAGCCCAGGAGTTTGAGACCAGCCTAGGCAACATGGTGAAATCCCATCTCTACAAAAAATATAAAAAGTTATCCGGACATGTTGGCACAAACCTGTTGTCTCAGCTACTTGGGAGGCTGAGGTGGGAGGATTACCTGAGCCCAGGAAGGCGAGGTTGCAGTGAGCTGAGATCATGCCAGTGTACTCCAGCCTGGGCGACACAGCAAGACCTTGTCTAAAAAAAGGAAGGAAAAAGAAAAAACCCAAGTTAAAAAAAAAAAAAAAGTGCAACTTAAATGGTGGGGTTTTATTGCAGATTTTTTTGTTTTTTTGAGGCGGTGTCTCTATCACCTAGGCTGGAGTTCAGTAGCACAATCTTGGCTCACCGCAACCTCTGCCTCCCAGGTTCAAGCGATTCTCCTGCCAGTAGCTGAAATTATAGGCACGCGCCACCACGCCCAGCTAATTTGTGTATTTTTAGTAGAGACGGAGTTTCGTCATGTTGGCCAGGCTGGTCTCAAACTCCTGACCTCAGGTGATCCACCCGCCTCGGCCTCCCAAAATGCTGGGATTACAGGTGTGAGCCACTAGGCCTGACCAGCAGATTTTTCAGTTAGGCATGTGTATTATATATATGTGTAGTATAATAGGATGTACATTGTGTTTTTTACCGTTTCAGGTCATAAGCGTTTAAGAGCCTCTGATTTACAGGTTAGGAACAGAATTTCATTCTAATTCAAGTGAAGGTAGTTTGATTTGGAGGTCTGAAGATCAGGCTTCTAATTCATCAAAATCCCTTCCTCTGGCATCCGCATATGAAATGGTCCCTACATTTAAGGAGCTCGCCATCTAATTGGGAAGGTGGATACATAATTTTTTGTGAATGAGAAAGATGTGTAAGACATAAAAGTAACAATGATAAGGAAATGTGGAGATGGAAAGGGCTAATAACTTCCTGCTGGGACCCAAAATGGTTTCACTCACTTTTGATCTGGGTGTTGAAGGATGAATAGGAGTTTGCCAGGCAGAAAAGAGGGGAGACGGCATATTTGGCAGAGAGATCATAGTGGGGTGGGGAGATGGGTGGATTTGGCTGGGAATGGTGACTCATGCCTTTAATCCCAGCACTTTGGAAGGCCAAGGAGAGAAAATCGCTAGAGCTCAGGAGTTTGAGACCAGCCTGGGCAATAGAATAAGACTTCGTCTCTATCAAAAATTTAAAAATTAACTTGGCTTGGTGGCATGCACCTGTGGTCCAGCTACTCAGGAGGCTGAGGTGGGAAGATTGCTTGAGCCCAGGAGGTTGACGCTGCAGTTAGCTGTGACAGGGCTTGCGAAACAGCAAGAACCTGTCTCAAAAAACAGTGGGCAGGGAGGGGATTAATGAATAGGCAGCTACGTTCTGGGACTGGAGGGACTCGAGGTGGCTAGAAAGCAGGAGGTACTGGGAGACAAGGCTGCAGACTTTCCTTTTTTTTTTTTTTTTTTTGAGACAGAATCTCTATCACCAGGCTGGAGTGCAGTGGCGTGATCTCGGCTCACTGCAACCTCCGACTCTCTGGTTCAAGCGATTCTCTTGCCTCAGCCTCCTGAGTAGCTGGGATTACAGGTGGGCACCACCACACCCAGCTAATTTTTGTGTTTTAGTAGAGACAGGGTTTCACCATGTTGGCCAGGATGGTCTCTATCTCCTTACCTCGTGATCCACCCGCCTACGGCCTCCCAAAGTGCTAGGATTACAGGCGTGAGCCACTGCACCCAGCTGGCTGCGGACATTTCTATCGGGCCACATCCCTTCCATCAGCCTGACCGCAAGGCTTCCTTGCCCGGGAGCCCCCCGGTAGCTGAGTGGGGAGCCGGCAGGAAGCTGGATGGAGCTGTGTCTCCCTGCACGTATGTGCTCCGGGCCTAAGCCCAGCAGAGGTGGTGGCAGGCAGCCTTTCCCATCTGGTTTGTTTTGGCAGTTCCCTCCTGCAGCCTATTTGTTTGTTGTTTCTACTCCATGTTGTCTCACTGCTTGCCAGCGGGGCTTCCCTCAGTGGCAGTTCTGCAGAAACAGACCTCCACATTGCCACTGAAGGAAGAGCGGGGCCTGGGGCTCACTCTTTTGTGTGTGTGGGGGCCTGAGCCAGATTCCTGTATCTACTGGAGTCCATGCAGGGCAGGTGGGGTAGGGAACTCTGCCTGCAGGCCCGTCTATAGGGAGGCTGGCTCCAGCCTCCATTCTCCTCCTTCTACTGTCTCTCCTAGGTGACTTCCATCAAAGCTTGGGAGGCCAGGAACAGTGAGTCACGTCTGTAATCCCAGCACTTTGGGAGGCCAAGGCAGGCGGATCACCTGAGGTTAGGAGTTCAAGACCAGCCTGGCCAACATGGTAAAACCCCATCTCTACTAGAAATACAAAATTAGCTGGGTGTGGTTGCAGACACCTGTAATCCGAGCTACTCAGGAGGCTAAGGCAGGAGAATTGCTTGAACCTGGGAGGCGGAGGTTGCAGTGAGCCAAGATCGTGCCATTGCACTCCAGCCTGGGCGACAGAACAAGACTCAGTCTCAAAAAAAAAAAAAGCTTGAAAAACAGGGGAGAGGGGTAAGGAGATGGAGGCAGAAGGTGTGTGCAAATGCAGTGCCCTGCCCTCCTTTTTACATTTTATTTTTTAAATTTATTTATGTTAGAGACAGGGTCTCACTCTGTAGCCTAGGCTGGAGTACAATGGTACGATCATAGCTCACTGCAACCTCGAACTTCTAGGTGTTTGTTTATCTGTTTGTTTTGAGATGGAGTTGCGCTCTTGTTGCCCAGGCTGGAGTGCGATAGCATGATCTCCGCTCACTGCAACCTCCGCCTCCCGGGTTCAAGTGATTCTCCTGCCTCAGCCTCCTGAGTGGCTGGGATTACAGGCATGTGCCACTAAGCCCGGCTACTTTTTGCATTTTTAGTAGAGACGGGGTTTCACCATGTTTGTCAGGCTGGTCTCGAACTCCTGACCTCAGGTGATCCGCCAGCCTCAGCCTCCCAAAGTTCTGAGATTACAGGCGTGAGCCACCGCACCCGGCCAAGAGCTAGTATTTAGTATGAAGCCATTTTGCTAAGAAATAGTTTTACGCTTCTTAATAGGAATGGGGAGAAGTGAAGGAAGGCAATTTTGTGTGTGTTTAATTCTCAAGTCTGAGTTATTAGTTTCTGCCAGACTCAGTTGTCACTCGCGTAGCAGGGAAGGGGACAGGGCCTTGAAATATTAAGTGGTTTAGTCAGGCTGATGATCCTGCTAGAGAGGCCCAGCACTTTGTCCCAGGTGAGTTTCTGGTGCTTGGTCAGGAGTTGGGGGCAAAAATGGTGTTTCACAAACCCTCGAACCACGAGAGAGGTTGGACAAGAATGTGTCAATTGTAGTTCCTTAGGAAACAGAGGTCCAACTGCACAGAGATTTGGAATGAGGTAAAGGTCATCCTACCAGAAGGAAGCCTGTGAAAATGGCCACTTAAGTTCCCATCTTCCTAATGAGATTATGGGCGTTTTTCAGTTTATGTGTTTGAGTTTAGCGCTGTTTTCTAATTTTGGTCACGTATTGTTTTTGTAACGAGCAAAAGTTCATTACAAAAGTTGTTTTTTTTTGTTTTTGTTTTTTTTTTGAGATGAAGTCTGGCTCTGTCGCCCAGGCTGGAGTCCAGTGGCACAATCTCTGCTCACCGCAACCTCCGCCTCCCGGGTTCAAGCGATTCTTCTGCCTCAGCCTCCTGAGTAGCTGGGATTACAGGTGCATGCCACCATGCCCAGCTAATTTTTGTATTTTTAGTAGGGACGGGGTTTCACCATATTGGCCAGACTGGTCTCGAACTCCTGACCTCGTGATCCGCCTGTCTCAGCCTCCCAAAGTGCTGGGATTACAAGCGTGAGCCACCGTGCCCAGCCTACAGAAGTTTTATGAAGCCTATTCCTGACTGATCCTTTGTTCTCTAAGTAAGGTGATCAGGCAGTTATCAAACTGATGAGGGGCCAGGCAAGGTGGCTCATGCCTATAATCTCAGCACTTTGGAAAGCTGAGGTAGGAGGATCATTTGAGGCTAGGAGTTTGAGACCAGCCAGGGCAACACAGTGAGACCCTGGCTCTATAAAAAATAAGCAAGTTATTTTTTATAGAGTTATATTTTATAGAGTTATATTTTTTATATAAAAAATAAAGAAGTTAACCAGGCGTGGCGGTGCATGCCTGGTGTCACAGCTACTTGGGAGACTGAGGAAGGATGATCATTTGAACCTAGGAGGTCGAGGTTGCAGTAAGCTATAATCATGCCACTGCACTCGAACCTGGGGAACTGAGGAAGATCCATCTCTAAATAAGTAAAAATAAAGCTGATGAGATACCTCAAGAAGTTATTTTATTGCCCAATCCAGTAACTAATAAATATCTGATGAATGAATGGGTCAGTGGATACATGGATGGTGCAGAGGAGAATGGCTTGCTGTCTCCTGTATAACAAGCCTGTGCTCCCTTAAGAAAAGGCAACTATCGGCCGGGCGCGGTGGCTCAAGCCTGTAATCTCAGCACTTTGGGAGGCCGAGATGGGCGGATCACGAGGTCAGGAGATCGAGACCATCCTGGCTAACATGGTGAAACCCCATCTCTACTAAAAAATACAAAAAACTAGCCGGGCGAGGTGGCGGGCGTCTATAGTCCCAGCTACTGGGGAGGCTGAGGCAGGAGAATGGCGTAAACCCGGGAGGCGGAGCTTGCAGTGAGCTGAGATCCGGCCACTGCACTCCAGCCTGGGCTACACAGCGAGACTCTGTCTCAAAAAAAAAAAAAAAAAAAAAGAAAAGGCAACCATCTTGTCACTTGAAGTATGCAAACAGAGGGTGGACTTTCGCCCTCACAGGACCTGCTAGATTCCTTCCAACTCAGTCTATTAGTCTTGTTTGCTATTAGACAAATATACTTCCCTGAAAAGGGAAAAATTATTTATTGGTTGATGAACTAAGACATGAGCTGAAGAGCTTACATAGGCCAGGCACAGTGGCTCATGCCTGTAATCCCAGCACTTCGGGAGGCTGAGGTGGGTGGATCACCTGAGGTCAGGAGCTTGAGACCAGCCTGACCAACGTGGTGAAACACCGTCTCTACTAAAAAAATACAAAATTAGCCAGGTGTGGTGGTGCACGCCTGTAATCCTGGCTACTTGGGAGGCTGAGGCAGGAAAGTTGCTTGAACCCAGGAGGTGGAGGTTGCAGTGAGCCAAGATCGTGCCATTGCACTCCAGCCTGGGTGACAGAGCAAAACTCTGTCTCAATAAATAAATAAATAAATAAATTACCAGGCATGGTGGCTCACGTCTGTAATCCCAGCACTTTGGGAGACTGAGGCAGGTGGATCACCTGAGGTGGGGAGATCGAGACTGTCCGGGCTAACACGATGAAACCCTGTCTTTACTAAAAATACAAAAAATTAGCTGGGCATGGTGGCACATGCCTGTAATTCCAGCTACTTGGGAGGCTGAGGCAGGAGAATCACTTGAACCCAGGAGTTAGAGGTTGTGGTAAGCCAAGATCGCACCACTGCACTACAGCCTGGGCAATAAGAGTGAAACTCCATCTAAAAAAAAATTAATTAATTAATTAAATTAAAAATATATATAGACACCCAGAGACACCTCCCTCCACCCCACTATTCTGATGACACTTTTTCAGTAAGTTGTATGGTAGGGGCAGCTATAATATAATACCCAAGGTAAAGTGCCATGAATCTGTCCCTGGCTCCCCAGAGAAACAGGAGATGATGCTGGGGAAGGCTAAGGAATACACTGGACATTTGGTCTCCAGGTCTCCCAAGAAAGGACAATAGGAGAAATGATAAAGTGGGGAGTAGGGCAATAACAGCTAGTGTTTATCGATTACCATGTGCCAGGAGTTCCATAATCCCACCACAGCTGTGGGAGGCAATCACTATCATTTCTTTTTTTTTTTTTGAGACGGAGTCTCACTCTGTCGCCCGGGCTGGAGTGCAGTGGCTGGATCTCAGCTCACTGCAAGCTCCGCCTCCCGGGTTCACCCCATTCTCCTGCCTCAGCCTCCCGAGTAGCTGGGACTACAGGTGCCCGCCACCTCTCCCGGCTAGTTTTTTGTATTTTTTTAGTAGAGACGGGGTTTCACCGGGTTAGCCAGGATGGTGTCGATCTCCTGACCTCGACACCATCTCCTGACCCATCTTGGCCTCCCAAAGTGCTGGGATTACAGGCTTGAGCCACCGCGCCCGGCCAATCACTATGATTTCTACCTCCCCACTCTGCAAAGAAGGCTCAGAGATAAAGTCACCTGCCCAAGTTAGGCGCCTGGCAAGTCAGTGGCAGAATTCAGGCCACCAGGCCGGGTGCAGTGGCTCAGGCCTGTAATCCCAGCACTTTGTGAGGCCGAGGCAGGCGGATCACAAGGTCAGGAGTTCGAGACCAGCCTGACCAATATGGTGAAACCTAGTCTCTACTAAAAATACAAAAATTAGCCTGGCGTGGTGGCGTGTGCCTGTAATCCCAGCTACTCAGGAGGCTGAGGCAGGAGAATCACTTGAACCCGGGAGGCAGAGGTTGCAGTGAGCCGAGATCACTCCACTGCCTGCACTCCAGCCTAGGCAACAGAGGACTCCATCAAAAAAAAAAAAAGAAAGAGAATTCAGATCACCAATCCAAGCACTCCTGGTCACCAGACAACCAACCCCTTGAAGCCACCAGGCCACAGATCTGTTTGCTGAGAACAGAAACCTGGATGTCTGGTTCTATCAAAGATTTCCTGACGAAGCAAGTAGCCCTTGCCTCATGGTCTCCAAACTGACTTGGCAAAGGATTTCCCTTTGGTTCTCCAGCAGGAATCCCTTCTTCAGCATTCTTTTTTTAATTTTTTTTTTTTTTTTTTAAGAAAGACAGGGTGTTCTTTCGCCCAGGCTGGAGTGCAGTGGTGCGATCATAGCTAACTGTAGCCTCCAACTCCTGGGCTCAAGCAATCCTCCAGCCTCAGACTCCCGAGTAGCTGGGACTATAGCCATGTGCCAGCATGCCTGATGAATTTTCTGTAGAGACAGGGTCTTCCTATGTTTCCCAGGCTGGTCTCAAACTCCTGGGCTCAAGGGATCCTCCCTCCTTGGCCTCCCAAAGTGCTGGGATTCCAGGCGTGAGCTACCACGCCTGGCCCTCCAACATTCTTGCTTCCTTCATAGTTCCCCAAAGGCCACCCAACAAGGTCCCCAGCCACCACCCCTCCTAGCACAGAAGGTCTTCTGGGCCTCTGGCTGAACTCGAGCTGAGCTGAGAAGCCACTGCTTGGAAATAAGGAGGGAAAGAGAAGCCAGGAGGCCCCCCCCTCCCAAGTCTGACTCCAGGCAGCTGGGACTCCGTGCTGCCTGGGGGTCTGGGACAGCTCAGGGGGGCTGTAAATTTGCTTCTGCTCGGATTTCCGATCCGAATCCGCTGCCAGGAGGAATCCGTGGAGCACGGCCTGCTTCCACGCCCGCCATCCTCCTGTCACAACTGGCCCTTTTCAAACCCTGCCTTAGTGGCTGCCTAGTCAGGAAGTGCATGGAAGCTTCTCACGCCCCAGGATCCCAGGGAGCTGGGTTGACCGGGGGATGGCTCAGTGCCCCCTCTAGGCTGGGCCCTTCTCTGAGCATGTACTGGAGGGACCACATAATGCAATCCACACATGGGTGGTGACCACAGAAAAGGGACATGCTGGATGCTTGGTAGACACAAAATTGCATCAGAACTTCCACACGCAGCCCTTCGCTCTCTTCAATGGCCAGGGCACCTGCACTACATGACTCCAGATGCTACCATTCCCATCAGAGTCTCTATGGACACCCCTGGGAGTTGTGCAGTGCTCAACTTTGATGGCTGTCCATGGCAGCCCTGCCAGTGAGATGCCTAAGACATGTACATAAAAGACGGCAGTGCCAGGGAAGGAGACGATTTCCTGCTGGGAGTTCAGGAAAGGCTTCATGGAGGAGGTGATGCACAGATTTGGGCTTTAAAGAAAAGGGGGAGATGATGTGGGAGAGTAATCCAGGAGGAGCCAAGGGCACGAAGGCACAAACCATCTCCTGTGGTGGAGGGAGTGGGAGTGAGCAAAGCGGGAGAACAGGCTGGAATGTGAAGTGAATGGTGGACCTTCGAGGGTCTCAGTTCTGAGGCAATAGGAAGCCGTGGCAGGTTCCTTTTCAGGGAATTGGCACAAATGAGGCTGACGCTCTGCAGTGGTCCTGGGCCTGGGGGTCAGCATCATGTTAGAAGAGCAGGCAGATGGCAAGGGTGGGGGGCACTGGGCAGAGGGATGGTGGGCATTGGACGGGGAGCCCCACGGAGCTTCTTGTTTTCTTCCTGTTCCTCAAGGACAGATGAATGGACCCTGCATTGCACAGTATCCAAGAGGCTCTGGGCTCCAAACCAGCCTCTCCCCTCTTAGCAGAATTACTATGGCTTCAAGCCGGGTGCGGTGGCACAAGCCTGCAATCCCGGCACTTTGGGAGGCCGAGGTGGGCAGATCACTTGAGGTTAGGAGTTCGAGACCAGCCTGGCCAACATGGCGAAACCCCGTCTCTACTGAAAATACAAAAATTACCGGGCGTGGTGGCACATGCCTGTGATCCCAGCTACTCCGGAGGCTGAGGCAGGAGAATCACTTGAACCCGGGAGGTGGAGGTTGCAGTGAGCTGAGATCGTGGCACCACTGCACTCCAACCTGGGCAATAAAGTGAGACTCCATCTCAAAAAGAGAATTACTATGGCTTCGGATTGAGTATGGGATGGACCAAGATCCTGTCCTCCCTCCCAAGCTGCAAATCACAGCTCTCTCTCCAAAAGCCCCAGGGGACAAGTCAGTCACCACTCCTATCCAGCAGGCTCCAGCATTTAGAGGCTGGTGCCCCTGGCCCATCTCCTGCTCCTCCTCTACTGCAGACAAGGATGTAGGGACCCCTGAGAAGCTGTGTGAGGGGACGGGCAGGTCCCACAGCCCAAAAGGCTCCTCCTTCTCTAGCTGCATCCACCCCACCCATCTGTCTCCGGCCCCCTCTCTATGGTTAGGTCAGGGCATTGACGCAGGAGTCAGGGTCCTGGGAGAGCAGAGGCTGGGGAAGGGGAGCAGCCAAGATAGAACGCACGTGCAGCCATGTGTGGACGTGAGTGTGCATGTGCACGTCCCAGGACTCTGGAATGGAGCAGAACCAGTTGCCAAGTGGGGCTGGGGGAGCCTGGACAGCAGGTTTGGGAAGGTTCAAGGTGAGCAGAGGATGCAGGGGAGCAGGGTCTGAGGGAATCAGGCCAGCCAGAAGCATACCAGCCTCTGTGTCCTGACCCCCACCCATCCATCTTGCCAAACCACTCATTTTTTTTTTAAGACAGGGTCTCTTTCTGTTGCTCAGTCTAGAGTGCAGTGGCGTGATCATAGCTCACTGCAGCCTCGACCTCCTGGGCTCAAGAGATCCTCTGACTTCAGCCTCCTGAGTAGCTGAGACTACAGATGTGCACCACTATGCCCAGCTAATTAAAAAAAAAAAATTATAGACACGGGATTTCACTACGTTGCCCAGGCTGGTCTCAAACTCCTGACCTCAAGCAATCCTCCTGCCTCAGCCTCCCAAAATGTTGGGATTACAGGTGTGAGCCACCACACTTGGCCCAAACCCCCCTCCCATCAAGCTCTTCACCTCACCACACCCTCATGGTCCCTCACCCCCAACAGGTCTTTTTTCAAGTCACTTTCTCAGCCTGGTGTCTCTGACTACCTTATTTTAGATACCCCTGCCCGTGCCTTTTCTCCTTAGTTCTTCCGGCTGTTTGAAATCCTCTATCTTTTCTTTTCTTCCTTTCTTTTTTTTCTTTTTTTTTCTTTTGAGACAGGGTCTCACTCTGTTGCCCAGGCTGGAGGGCAGTGGCAAAACCACAGCTCGCTGAAGCCTCAACTTCCTGGGCTCAAGTGATCCTCCCACCTCAGCCTCCCAAGTAGATAGGACTATAGGCACACGCCACCAAGCCCAGCTAATTTTTGTATTTTTTTTTTTTGCAAAGATGGGGTTTCGCCATGTTGCCCAGGCTGGTCAAGTGATCCTCCTGTCTTGGGCTCCCAAAGTGCTGGGATTACAGGTATGAGTCACTTCCCCCAGGCGAAATCTTCTATCTTGTACTCATTTTTGTATTCATCATCGGCAACCCTACTAGAATGTCAGCTCCACCAGGGCAGGCATTCCTGGTTGTATCATTCACTGCTCTATCCCCAGGTCCTTGGCCACGGGTAGGTGGGAAATACATAAACATCTTTTGAATGAATGAGTGAATGTTTCCCACTCTTTCCAAACAAAATCCAAATTCTTCAGAGAGGCATTCAAGGTCATAGACAGCCTGACTCCTCCCTAAGCAGCATGCTGACCTCATCTTCCACCTCTCTCTCCTCCGCCCTCCCTTCTGCACACCTGACTCTCCATTCGCTTTGCTGAATCGACAATCCCCCACCCACCTCATACCTCTTCCCATAGATGCCCTAACCCCCTTCGAGGCTGAGGTCATTGTCATCTCCTCCCTCAAATCTTCCTTGATTTCTCCCAGCTAGCGGTGAGTTCTCCCTCTTCCAAACTCTTACAGCTCAGATCTGCACATTCCAGTCTTTTTTTGTTTTTGAGACAGGGTCTCACTCTGTCGCCCAGGCTGCAGGGCAGTGGTGTGATCATGGCTCATTGCAGCCTCGATCTCCTGGGCTCAGGTGATCCTCCTGCCTTAGCCTCCTGCATATTTGGGACTACAGGCGTGAGCCACCACACCTGGCTAACTTTCTTTTTTCTTTTTTTAGAGACGCGGTCTTGCTATGTTGTCCAGGCTGGTCTCGAACTCCTGGGCTCAAAGGATTTTCCTGCCTTGGTCTCCCAATGTGCTGGGATTACAGGTGTGAGCTGCGTCGCCTGGCACTTTCCTGTCTTTTTTTTTTTTTTTTGAGACAGAGTCTTGTTCTGTCGCCCAGGTTGGAGTGCAGTGGCACAATATCGGCTCACTGCAACCTCCGCCTCCTGGGTTCACACCATTCTCCTGCTTCAGTCTCCCGAGTAGCTAGGACTATAGGCGCTTGCCACTATGCCCGGCTAATTTTTTGTATTCTTTAGTAGAGAGAGGGTTTCACTGTGTTAGCCAGGATGGTCTCGATCTGCTGACCTCGTGATCCACCCGCCTCGGCCTCCCAAAGTACTGGAATTACAGGCATGAGCCACCGCACCTGGCCACTTTCCTGTCTTTTATGAAACCTATGTGGGGTAGGCTGGTAGTTTCACCACACCCATTTGACAGATGAGGACATTGAGGGCTCAAGGACGAGGCCACTTTCTAAGGTGTGAGAGGTCAGTTAGTCTTGGTCTCCTGCTCTGGGAATCTCACCCATCTGGCTCAGGGCTTTCAGAAGCCATAAAACCTTAGCTGTAAATCCCAGCCCCCATCACTCTTGGTGTTAGCTGTATTTCAGCGTTCTTAAGAACTCGGCCATGCAGCCTAGCTAACCTACACCACAGGTCAAATAAACAGATGTCAAGGTGCATGTGTGGCCTGCACAATGGACTGTGTGCTCTGTGCACTAAAAGTTAAGTGTCTGGGGTGGGGGCTGGGTGCGGTGGCTCACGCCTGTAATCCCAGCACTTTGAGAGGCCGAAGAGGGCTGATCACCTGAGATCAGGAGTTCAAGACCAGCATGGGCAACATGGCAAAACCCCATCTCTACTAAAAATACAAAACATAGCCAGGTGTAAAGGTGCGCCTGTACTCCCAGCTACCCCGGAGGCTGAGGCAGGAGAATTGTTTGAATCCAGGAGGTGGAAGTTGTAGTGAGTGGAGATGGCACCACTGCACTGCCTGGGCAACAGAGAGAGGCTACGCCTCAAGAAAAAACAAAAAACAAACAAAAAAAAACTTAAGTGTCTGGGTTTGCAGAGTCCTAGACAGTGAGGAGTGGGGTAGGGAGGAAGAACCCCAAATTTCTTGCCCTATTTGCCCCCATCAAATTCCTCAACATGGTTAACATTGTTTCTAGAACATGTCCTGGGATTGTGGGAAGGGAGACCACCCATTTGCCCGTCCCTGAAGCTTCTGGGCTTCCAGACCCAGGTACTTCGCGGGAACCCAGCAACCCAGGCATCTCTGAGTCTCCGCCCAAGACCGGGTTGCCCCCCAGGGGAGGTGTCCAAGAGCCCAGCCTTTCCCAGATAGCACGCTGCGCCCGTCCCGAGGGTGCGCACCCGGCTGCACTCCCCTCCCGGGACCCAGGGCCCAGGAGCAGCCCCCATGACCAGCACGCGCGTCTGCAGCAGCCCCGCTCACGCCCCAGCGAGCCTCAACCCAGGCGTCCTGCCCCCTGCTCTGACCCCGGGTGGCCCCTACCCTTGGCGACCCCTCACGCACACAGCCTCTCCCCCACCCCCACCCGCGCACGCACACATGCAGATAACAGCCCCGACCCCCGGCCGGAGCCGCAGAGTCCCTGGGCCACCCCGGTCGCTCGCTGCGTGCGTCCCGGAGTCGGACCGGGGCCACCGCGCCCGCTCTGCTCCGATCCCGCGCCCCCTGGACAGCCGCCCTCTCCTCCAGGCCCGTGGGGCTGGCCCTGCCCCGCTGAGCTTCCCGGGATGAGGACTCCCGGTGTGGTCACCGGGCGCGCCCTAGGTCGCTGAGGGACCCCGGCCAGGCGCGGAGATGGGGGTGCACGGTGAGTACTCGCGGGCTGGGCGCTCCCGCCCACCCGGGTCCCTGTTTGAGCGGGGATTTAGCGCCCGGGCTATTGGCCGGGAGGTGGCCGGGTTCAAGGACCGGCGACTTGTCAAGGACCCCGGAAGGGGGAGGGGGTGGGGCAGCCTCCACGTGCCAGCGGGGACTTGGGGGAGTCCTTGGGGATGGCAAAAACCTGACCTGTGACGGGAACACAATTTGGGGGTGGAGGGGAAGAAGGTTTGGGGGTTCTGCTGTGCCAGTGGAGAGCAAGCTGATAAGCTGATAACCTGGGCGCTGGAGCCACCATATATCTGCCAGAGGGAAAGCCTCTGTCACACCAGGATTGAAGTTTGGCCGGAGAAGTGGATGCTGGTAGCTGGGGGTGGGGTGTGCACAGGGCAGCAGGATTGAATGAAGGCCAGGGAGGCAGCACCTGAGTGCTTGCAGGGTTGGGGACAGTAAGGACGAGCTGGGGCAGAGGCGTGGGGATGAAGGAAGCTGTCCTCCCACAGCCACCCTTCTCCTTCCTCCCCGCCTGACTCTCAGCCTGACTCTGTCTTCTAGAATGTCCTGCCTGGCTGTGGCTTCTCCTGTCCCTGCTGTGGCTCCCTCTGGGCCTCCCAGTCCCGGGCGCCCCACCACGCCTCATCTGTGACAGCCGAGTCCTGGAGAGGTACCTCTTGGAGGCCAAGGAGGCCGAGAATGTCACGGTGAGACCCCTTCCCCAGCACTTTCCACAGAACTCACACTCAGGGCTTCAGGGAACTCCTCCCAGATCCAGGAACCTGGCACTTGGTTTGGGGTGGAGGTGGGAAGCTAGGTACTGCCCCCCTACATAAGAACAAGTCTGGTGGCCCCAAACCATACCTGGAAACTAGGCAAAGAGCAAAGCCAGTGGGTCCTGTGGCCTGTGGGCCAGGGTTAGAGCCCTCAGGGACCCTTAAGTCCCCGGTCTGTGTGCATTTCAGACGGGCTGTTCCGAAAGCTGCAGCTTGAATGAGAATATCACCGTCCCAGACACCAAAGTTAACTTCTATGCCTGGAAGAGGATGGAGGTGAGTTCCTTTTTTTTTTTTTTTTTTTTTTTTCGTTTCCTTTCTTTTGGAGAATCTCATTTTGCGAGCCTGATAAGATGGAAGGGAGAATGATCGAGGGAAAGGTAAAATGGAGCAGCAGAGATGAGGCTGCGTGGGCGCAGAGTCTCACATCTGTAATCCCAGGGTTTTGAGAGGCCGAGATGGGAGAATTGCTTGAGCCCTGGAGTTTCAGACCGACCTGGGCAGCATAGTGAGATCCCCCATGTCTACAAACATTTAAAAAAATTGGTCAGGAGAGGTGGTGCATGGTGGTAATCCCAGATACTCGGGAGGCTGAAGCGGGAGGATCACTTGAGCCCAGGAATTTGAGGCTGCAGGGAGCTGTGATCACACCACTTCACTACAGCCTCAGTGACGGAGTGAGGCCCTGTCTCAAAAAAGAAAAGAAAAAAGAAAAGTAATGAGGGCTGTATGGAATACGTTCATTCATTCATTCATTCATTCATTTATTTAAGTCTTATTGCATACTTTCTGTTTGCTCAGCTTGGCGCTTGGGGCTGCTGAGGGGCAGGAGGGAGAAGGGGGCGTGGGTCAGCTGACTCCCAGAGTCCACTCCCTGTAGGTCGGGCAGCAGGCTGTAGAAGTCTGGCAGGGCCTGGCCCTGCTCTCGGAAGCTGTCCTGCGGGGCCAGGCCGTGTTGGCCAACTCTTCCCAGCCTTTCGAGCCCCTGCAGCTGCACGTGGATAAAGCCATCAGTGGCCTTCGCAGCATCACCACTCTGCTTCGGGCGCTGGGAGCCCAGGTGAGTAGGAGCAGACACTTCTGCTTGCCCTTTCTGTAAGAAGGGGAGAAGGGTCTTGCTAAGGAGTACAGGAACTGTCCGTATTCCTTCCCGTTCTGTGGTACTGCAGTGACCTCCTGTTTTCTCCTTGGCCGCAGGAAGCCATCTCCCTTCCAGATGCGGCCTCGGCTGCTCCACTCCGAACAATCACTGCTGACACTTTCTGCAAACTCTTCCGAGTCTACTCCAATTTCCTCCGGGGAAAGCTGAAGCTGTACACGGGGGAGGCCTGCAGGAGAGGGGACAGATGACCAGATGCGTCCAGCTGGGCACATCCACCACCTCCCTCACCAACATTGCCTGTGCCACACCCTCCCTCACCACTCCTGAACCCCATCAAGGGGCTCTCAGCTAAGCGCCAGCCTGTCCCATGGACACTCCAGTGCCAGCAATGACATCTCAGGGGCCAGAGGAACTGTCCAGAGCACAACTCTGAGATCTAAGGATGTCGCAGGGCCAACTTGAGGGCCCAGAGCAGGAAGCATTCAGAGAGCAGCTTTAAACTCAGGAGCAGAGCCATGCTGGGAAAACGCCTGAGCTCACTTGGCACCCTGCAAAATTTGATGCCAGGACACGCTTTGGAGGCAATTTACCTGTTTTTGCACCTACCATCAGGGACAGGATGACCTGGAGAACTTAGGTGGCAAGCTGTGACTTCTCCAGGTCTCACGGGCACTCCCTTGGTGGCAAGAGCTTCCTTGACACTGAGAGAATGTTTTGCAATCTGCAGCAGGAAAAATTACGGACAGGTTTTGGAGGTTGGAGGGTACTTGACAGGTGTGTGGGGAAGCAGGGCGGTAGGGGTGGAGCTGGGATTCGAGTGGGAACCGTGAAGACAGGATGGGGGCTGGCCTCTGGTTCTCGTGGGGTCCAAGCTTTGTGTATTCTTCAATCTCACTGGCAAGAACTGAAACCACAGATATGACTCTTGGCTTTTCTGTTTTCTGGGAACCTCCAAGTCCCCTGGCTCTGTCCCACTCCTGGCAGCAGTGCAGCAGGTCCAGGTCCGGGAAACGAGGGGTGGAGGGGGCTGGGCCCTACGTGCTGTCTCACACAGCCTGTCTGACCTCTTGACCCTACCGGGCCTGAGGCCACAAGCTCTGCCTACGCTGGTCAATAAGGTGGCTCCATTCAAGGCCTCACTGCAGTGAGGCAGCTGCCAACCCTGCCCAGCGCAAGCCTGCGGTGCACTGAGATTGTGATCAAGGAGAGGGAGCCCAGAGGACGGGTCCCTTTGGGGGTTTTGGAGGCTGGTAACAGCTGCCAACCCTGGTCACTGGCCCTTGTTAATTTCTGCCTCTTTGGTCTCTTCGGCTGATGCCACACTCCCAGCATCAGCCTTCCGCCTCAATGTACACCCCTGCTAAGTCCAGCTGCCCCCTTTACTCACTTGGAGACTGTCACCATGAATGCTGTCCTCTGAAATTCACAAAAGGGGCGGTACATACAGGTGCAGTTGGAGCCACCTCTATAGACAGCATCTGCTCAGGGACAAGGGTCACTCTAGGTGGTTCATTTATATATTTGTGATTTTGTTTGTTTTTAGAGACAGTGTCTTTGTTGCCCAGGCTGGAGTACAGTGGTGCAATCATGGGTCACTGCAGCCTCAAACTCCTGGGCTCAAGCGATCCTCCAGTCCCAGACTCCTGAGTAGATGTGACTAAAGGCATGCATCGCCATGCCCTGCTAATTTTTTAGTTATTTTAATTTTTTTTAGAGATGGAGTCTTGCTATGTTGCCCAGGCTGGTCTCAAACTCTGGGCTCAAGTGATCCTCCCTCCTCAGCCTCCCAAAGTGCTGGGATTACAGGTGTGAGCCATTGCGCCTGGTTTATTCCTTCTACCTAATCTCTACCTGCTCCCTCACTCCCCTGAGGTGGGGGACATGGAACAAATGAACTCTTCGTTCCACTCTTGATTTCTACTTCTCATTTTTCCCTTTACTCTGACCAAAACTTCAGATTCCTTCTCAGAAATAATACTTCAGTGGGAAAGGACCACCTAGGAGGGACCTGTGCAGACAGCAAAAACTGTCATAAAACTGTATGGGAGGCCAGGTATGGTGGCTCATGCCTGTAATCCCAGCATTTTGGGAGGCTGAGGCGGGTGGATCACCTGAGGTCAGGTGTTGGAGACCAGCCTGGCCAACGTGGTGAAACCCCATGTCTACTAAAAATACAAAAAATTAGCCGGGTGTGGTGGTGGCACCTGTAATCCCAGCTACTCTGGAGACTGAGGCAAGAGAATCACTGAACCTGGGAGGCGGAGGTGGCAGTGAGCCGAGGTTGTGCCACAGAACTCCAGCCTGGGCGACAAGAGCGAAACTCCGTCTCAAAAACAAAACAAAACAAAAACAAACAAACAAACAAAAACAATTGTATGGGACCCTGATCCTGGTTGTTATTCCATATATGAGGGCCCGCCTTTTTGCTTGTATCATCATCTGTAGAGAAGTCAGCCTGTGTTCCCCTGCATATATGCAAACGGGAGAGAATGTTTTGCAATCTGCTGCAGGAAAAATTACGGACAGGTTTTGGAGGTTGGAGGGTACTTGACAGGTGTGTGGGGAGCAGGGCGGTAGGGGTGGAGCTGGAATGGGAGGAGTCTCTGAAGGGGAGGACCCAAGAGAATTTTCCCTCTGTTCTAACCTGCTCCTGGGCTACAGTGCCCTCTTCAGGTCTTACTGGGAACTGCTAGAGAATCCTTAGGACTGTGACCTTGTACATTTCTCTCTTTTTCTTTCCTTCCTTTCCTTCCTTCCTTCCTTCCTTCCTTCCTTCCTTCCTTCCTTCCTTCCTTCCTTCCTTCCTTCCTTCCTTCCTTCCTTCCTTCCTTCCTTCCTTCCTTCCTCTTTCTTTCCTCCCTTCCTTCCTTCTTTCCTTTTCTTTCTTTCTTTTTTCTTTTTTTTTTTTTGCAATAGAGTCTCACTCTGTCACCTAGGCTGGAGTGCAGAGGCGCGATCTCGGCTCACTGCAACCTCCGCCTCCCGGGTTCAGGCGATTTTCCTGCCTCAGCCTCCCGAGTAGCTGGGACTACAGGCGCCTGCCAATACACCTGGCTAATTTTTTGTATTTTTAGTAGAGATAGAATTTCACCATGTTGACCAGGCTGGTCTCAAACTCCTGAGCTCAGAGGATCTGCCCACCTAGGCCTCCCAAAGTGCTGGGTTTACAGGCGTGAGCCACCGTGCCCGGCCATGACCTTGTACATTTCAATACACATTTGTATTGTGGTTTCCACAGATGGCATTTGATTCTTGCACCACGAATGCTGTGAGTCAGTAAAGGAGAAATCTCCCTCTTAGGCTGCTGACATTGGAACTAAGAGGCTTGTTCTTAAGCCGAAGGAATCTGGCTAATAAGAGATTGAGCTAGAACCTGAGCACAGGATTTAGGACTCCTAACCCCAAAGGCTGTCCACCTCTTAGCCTGATTTGTAGTCTAAGGCTCAGACATCTCATCAATGAGTAACCTGCTTTTTCTCCCCTCCTCCCCCTCTGCAGGATACAGGGTCACTGATCTTATTCCACAACTCTCTTCAGACTTCTTACTGCTTTCAGTTTCTAAAATACAATAATAAAAAAATAGTAATTTTCAACCAGATGTTGCAGCTCATGCCTGTAATCCCAGCACTTTGGGAGACCAAGGTGGGAGGATCCCTTGAGCTCAGGAGTTTGAGACCATCCTGGGCAACATAGTGAGACCCCCATCTCTACAAAAAAATTTAAAAATTAGCGGGATGTGGTGGCATGCACCTGTAGTGCCAGCTACTTGGGAGGCTCAGGGCAAAACAGCACTTTGGGAGGCCGAGGTGGGCGGATCCTCTGAGCTCAGGAGTTTGAGACCAGCCTGGTCAACATGGTGAAACTCCATCTCTACTAAAAATACAAAACATTATCCAGGTATGTTGGCAGGCACCTGTAGTCCCAGCTACTCGGGAGGCTGAGGCAGGAAAATTGCCTGAACCCGGGAGGCGGAAGTTGCAGTGAGCCGAGATCACGCCACTGCACTCCAGCCTGGGAGAATCACTCAAGCCTGGGAGGTTGAGGCTGCAGTGAGCTGTGATCACACCACTGCATTCCAGCCTGGGTGACAGAGCAAGATCCCATCCCCACCCCCACAAAAATGGTAGTTATCAAACCTGAACTGTCTGAACCCTCCTGGGATGGATGTGAGAGGCGAATACGTTAGAAACTTTTAAAACATTTATTCCAAGTTTATAAAATGGCTACTGTGAAGCAAGCCTTTGCACTAAGTGCTAGGATACATGAAACAACACTCATAGCCCAGTGTCCAGTGGGCAGCCTCCTGGGGGCAAAAAGACAGACACACATTAATTTATTTTATTTTATTTTATTTTATTTTATTTATTTTTTGAGACAGGGTCTTGCTGTATCACCCAGGCTGGAGGGCAGTGGTGTAATCTCGGCTCACTTCAACCTCCACCTCCTGGTTCAAGCATTTCTTGTACCTCAGCCTCCCAAGTAGCTGGGATTACAGGCACATGCCACCATACCTGGCTAATCTGTGCGTGTGTGGTTTTTTTTTTTTTTTTTTTTTGAGACGGAGTCTCGCTCTGTCGCCCAGCCTGGAGTGCAGTGGCCGGATCTCAGCTCACTGCAAGCTCCGCCTCCCGGGTTTGCGCCATTCTCCTGCCTCAGCCTCCCGAGTAGCTGGGACTACAGGCGGCCGCCACCTCACCCGGCTAGTTTTTTGTATTTTTTAGTAGAGACGGGGTTTCACTGTGTTAGCCAGGATGGTCTCGATCTCCTGACCTCGTGATCCGCCCATCTTGGCCTCCCAAAGTGCTGGGATTACAGGCTTGAGCCACCGCGCCCGGCCTTTTTTTTTTTTTTTTTTTTTTTGTGGTAGAGATGGGGTTTCTCCATGCTGACCAGGCTAGTCTCGAACTCCTGATCTCAAGTGATCCACCCACCTCAGTCTCCCAAAATGCTGGGATTACAGGCGTGAGTCACTGCACCTGGCCTTGATGCACATTAACTCAAACACAGTCATTTTGGTATGGGACTCAGTGCTAAGCTGTGCAATGCCAAGAGGCCGGGGAAGCAAAGAACCACAGGAGTTAAAAGAACTAAGTGAGGCCCAGAGTCCGTGCTGAGAGGCAGATTCCCAAGGAAGGTGTTGCCAGATTTCAGAGGTTCTTCGAGTGCAGGCCAGGAAAGGAACTTTCCTCTGAACTACGATTATGGTTGTAATTAACAACACATTCAATCTGTGGCATCTGCACGCTGCAATTCTCACCCCAACTCCACGAAGCAGGAGTACAATGAGGATCATCTGCATTTGTCAGATGGGGAGCTAAGTTCTGCTGGAAAGTGACAGAGCCAGCTTTTTTGACTTTCCGATGGGGACAGGAGCCAGCAAAGCCTAGTTCTGAGTCAAGAGGTTACATAATTGTTTAAAGATGGTGCCTTCCGTTTGTAGAGAGCTTGGCTATTTACATGAAAAGCATGTGATTTCCTGGCCTGCTTTTCATTTGCTCTCCTAACGCCAAGAGGAAGGCCGGGATGTTGGGGGGTCCTCATTTTGCATAGGAGGAAACTGAGGCCCAGAGAGATTATGGGCCTTGCCCGGGTCATAAAACACGGAGATGGGGCTGGACGAAGTGGCTCATACTGGTAATCCCAGCACTTTGGGAGACTGAGGTGGGAGGCTGGCTTGAGCACAAGAGTTCCAGACTGGCCCCAGAAACATAGGGAGACCCTGTCTCTAAAAAAATTTTAAAGTCATGGGGCGTGATGGTGTGCACCTGTAGGCCCAGCAGAAGCAGGAGGGATCACTTGAACCCAGGGATTTGAGACTGCATTGAACTATGACTGCAGCACTGCACTCCAGCCTGGGTGGTAGAGCAAGATCCTGTCTCAAAGGAGAGAGAGAGAAAAAAAAAAAGTCCGGGTGTGGTGGCTCAGGTCTGTAATTCCTGCACTTTGGAAGACCAAGGTGGGTAGATCACCTGAGGTCAGGAGATTGAGACCTGCCTGACCAACATGGTGAAACCTCATCTCTACTAAAAATATAAACATTAGCCAGGTGTGGTGGTACACGCCTGTAATCCCAGCTACTTGGGAGGCTGAGGCATGAGGATTGCTTGAACCCGGGAGGCAGAGGTTGTAGTGAGCTGAGATGGAGTCACTGCACTCCATCCTGGGCAACAAGAGCGAGACTCCATCTCAAAAAGGAAAAAAAGAGAGAGAGAGAGTCCCTTTTCTCTCTGACCCAGGGTCACCAGGGAGAGGAAAGAGAAGAGATGGAGTGAATGAGACAGCTGTGGTCAGCAAGGCGTGTCCATCTTCCGCGACCGACTCCTTCCCATTCAATCCCCTGCTGTGGGCTCCTGCTTCTTCCCTGTGTAGGCAGAAGGTACCTATCAACTTCCCTTCTTCCCAACTCCCCGCTCTGAGTACTGCACTGGAAGCCATTCAGCTGCCTCCTGCTGCCCCAGCTCTCCATCTTAACTAGAGCCTCTCGCTCCTGGGTACCCATTGCCTCAAATCCTGCCTCTGGGCCCAAGCAGCAGGCTGAACAAAGACCTGTCCCCGGCTGGGTGTGGTGGCTCACGCCTGTAATCCCAGCACTTTGGGAGGCTGAGGCGAGCGGATCACGAGGTCAGGAGAGCGAGACCATCCTGGCTAAGATGGTGAAACTCCATCTTTATTAAAAATACAAAAAATTAGCTGGGGGTGGCGGCGTGTGCCTGTAGTCCCAGCTACTCCGGAGGCTGAGGCAGGAAAACGGCATGAACCCAGGAGGTGGAGGTTGCAGTGAGCCAAGACTGCGCCACTGCACTCCAGCCTGGGCGACAGAGAGAGACTGTCTCAAAAAACAGACAAACAAACAACAATAACAAAAAAACCTGTCCCCAGGTCACAGGTCACCTAGGATTTTTTTTTTTTTTTTTTTTTTTTGAGATGGGTTTCGCTCTTGTTGCCCAGGCTGTGGTGCAATGGAGCAATCTCAGCTCACTGCAACCTCCACTTCCCGGGTTCAAGTGATTCTCCTGCCTCAGCCTCCTGAGTAGCTGGGATTACAGGCGTACGCTACCACACCCAGCTAATTTTGTATTTTTAGTAGAGACGGGGTTTCTCCATGTTGGTCAGGCTGGTCTCAAACTCCTGACCTTAGGAGTTTGCCTCTGCCTGCCTCAGGCTCCCACAGTGCTGGTATTACAGGCGTGAGCCACCGCGCCTGGCCAGTCACCTAGGATTCTACTGGAATTACTGAACTAGGATTCTATTGGAATTACGTGATCTCACCACGGTAGGGGTTGTTGCTGGGGTTGCATTAGCTAAACAGGGTCTTTTAGACACTGGAATCTAAGCTGAATGCTAATTTTATTATTTCAAGCTGGTCAAAGTTAATTCTACTAAAATTCCATCATAAAACTGTGGCATCGTGAAAGATTGTTGGCAACAGATAAATAGATTATAGTATAGTTTCTCAACTTATGGGAGTCATGCCCAAATGTCTCTAAACTCCCTTATTTATTTAAGAAAATTGATTACTAAAAATGGCCGGTGGCTCATGCCTGTAATCCCAACACTTTGGGAGGCCAAGGTGGGCGGATCACCTGAGGTCAGGAGTTCTAGACCAGCCTGAGCAACATGGTGAAATCCTGTCTCTACTAAAAATACAAAAATTGTCTGGGCATGGTGGTGCACGCCTGTAATCCCAGCTACTTGGAAGTCTGAGGCAGGAGAATCGCTTGAACCTGGGAGGCGGAGGTTGCAGTGAGTCGAGATCGTACCATTGCACTCCAGGCTGGGCAACAAGGGCAAAACAACAGAAAAAAAAAGTATGTGACCAGGAGCGGTGGTGTACACTTGTAATATCAGCACTGTGGGAGGCCAAGGTGGGAGGATCACTTGAGGCTGGTAGTTCGAGACCAGCCTGGTCAACACAGCAAGACCCCATCTCTATAAAAAATGTTTTTAAGGCCGGGCGCGGTGGCTCAAGCCTGTAATCCCAGCACTTTGGGAGGCCGAGACGGGCGGATCACGAGGTCAGGAGATCGAGACCATCC
The DNA here is from genome assembly GCF_047675955.1 of Chlorocebus sabaeus. Lineage (NCBI taxonomy): Eukaryota > Metazoa > Chordata > Mammalia > Primates > Cercopithecidae > Chlorocebus > Chlorocebus sabaeus. The sequence continues at coordinate 12,005,017 of NC_132931.1, read as the reverse complement.
TGGCTAACACGGTGAAACCCCGTCTCTACTAAAAATACAAAAAACTAGCCGGGCGAGGTGGCGGGCGCCTGTAGTCCCAGCTACTCCGGAGGCTGAGGCAGGAGAATGGCGTAAACCCGGGAGGCGGAGCTTGCAGTGAGCTGAGATCCGGCCACTGCAGTCCAGCCCGGGCTACAGAGCAAGACTCCGTCTCAAAAAAAAAAAAAAAAAAAAAAAAAAAAATGTTTTTAAAAATTAGCTGGGCTACTAAAAAGTAGGCTGTAGTTCCAACTACTTGGGAGGCTGAGGTTGTAGTGAGCTATGATTGAGCCACTGCACTCCAACCTGGGTGATAGAGTGAGACACTGGATCAAAAAAAAAAAAAAAAAAAAAAAAAAAAAAAGTGACTGCCACACATAGATTTCTTTCTTTTATTATTATTATTATTTTTTGAGACAGAGTCTCACTCTGTCACCCAGGCTGGAGTGCAATGGCGTGATCTTGGCTCACTGCAACCTCCACCTCCTGGGTTCAAGCGATTCTCCTGCCTCAGCCTCCTAAGTAGCTGGGATTACAGGTGCGCATCACCATGCCCAGCTAATTTTTGTATTTTTAGTACATGCTGGGTTTCACCATGTTGGCCAGGTTGATCTCGAACTCCTGGCCTCAGGTTATCCACCCTCTTTGGCCTCCCAAAGTGTTGGGATTATAGGTGTGAGCCACGGCACCCAGCCAACATCATAGATTTCCGTCTTTAAAAAAATCTTGGCTGTACTGATTGAGCCTCCTCCACAGTCTTACAGAGGAAGGAGCTAAAACACAGAGAGGGTGAGAAAAGTCCCTAAAGACACACAGCAAATTTAGGACTGGGCTCCAGTTCTCTCCAGGGGTTTTCCACAGCCCAAGTTCTCTCATACCTGTTCCTGCAGCTGCCAGTCTTGTCAAGGTTGCCAGTCTCTGGGGCCTTGCTGGTTCCTGACTCCCTAAAATACAGGGCCCAAGGGTCCTCCCCAATTTTCCTGTCCTGCCTTGAGCTCCCCACCCCCAATTCCAGACGGATTGGGAGCTGTGACCCCCAGCTCTGTGGTCCCAAAGGGAGGTCAGCTAAAGCAGCCACCAGGGTACTTATTGCCCAACAGGGAGTGGCTATGATCAATGTCTTCTGCTGCTCTTCCCTGGGTTAACCATTTCCTGACCCTTGCCCCTCTGTTGATTCCTCTGCTAACCTGGTATGGAGGAAGGGTGGACAAGGGCTTGGGATGGGCACTCTTGATATCCCCAGCTCTGACACAAACAGGCAGGGGGCCTCTCAGTCCTCAGATGTGGTCCTCAGATGTAATCCCTGCCTGGGGTCTGTTGGCATTCCGTGGCGAGGCTCTTCAGCCTCATTTGGGCAGAAGGGGTCCTGGGGACTGCAAAGGGGCTTTCTTTTTCTTTTATTTATTTCTTTTTAGAAACATGGTCTCCTTGTGTTGCCCAGGCTGAAGTGCGGTGGTGCAATCATAGCTCACTGTAGCCTTGAACTCCTGGGCTCAGGCGACCCTCTTGCCTCAGCCTCCTGAGCAGCTGGAACTACAGGTGCGCACCACCACGCTTAGATAATTTTTGTATTTTTTGTGTAGAGGGTGGGTTCTTACTATGTTGCTCAAGCTGGTCTCGAATTTTTGGGCTCAAGCAATCCTCCTACCTTGGCCTCCCAGAGTTCTGGGATTACAGGCACAAGCCACTGCGCCTGGCCATTTCTTTCTTTCTTTCGTTATTTTTTGAGACACATTTTTGCTCTTGTTGCCCAGGCTGGAGTGCAATGGCGTGATCTTGGCTCACTGCAACCTCCGCCTCCCAGGTTCAAGCAATTCTCCTGCCTCAGCCTCCTGAGTAACTGGGAGTACAGGCATGCGCCCCCATGTCCAGCTAATTTTTTTGTATTTAGTCGAGACTGAGTTTCACCATGTTGGTCAGGCTGGTCTCGAACTCCTGACCTCAAGTGATCCACCCACCTCGGCTTCCCAAAGTGCTGGGATTACAGGCATGAGCCACTGTGCCCAGCCTCCGGCCATTTCTTAATATGATCCAACCACATACCTACTGATAAATATTTATCATGATAATTTTTCCTATTGTAAACAATGTTGCAATTAACATCTTTAGGTATGGGCAAATTTGTGCAAAGTGCATGTACTTCTGCAGCAAGATTCCTAGAAAGGAAATGTTAGGTCAAAGATATGCACATTTGAAAGTTCAATAGTCATTGTCAAATGCCTTCTAAGAAGTCTTCTGGCCAGGCACAATGGCTCATGCCTGTAATCCCAACACTCTGGGAGGCCAAGGTGGGTGGATCACCTGACATCAGAAGTTCGAGACCAGCCTGACCAACATGATGAAATCCCATCTCTACTAAAAATACAAAATTAGCCGGGTGTAGTGGCACATGCCTGTAATCCCCACTACATGGGAGGCTGAGGCAAGAGAATTGCTTGAATTCAGGAGGCAGAGGTTGCAGTGAGCTGAGATTGTGCCATTGCACTCTAGCCTGGGTGACAGAGAGAGACTCCTCCCCAAAAACAAACAAGCAAAGAAACAAACAAACCAAAAAACAAATGCCTTCTAAGAAGTTTTCCCTGTCTGGGCACAATGGCTCATGTTTGTAATCTCAGCACTTTGGGAGGCTGAGGCAGGAAGATCACTGGAGCCCAGTAATTTGAGACCAGCCTGGGCAACATAGTGAGACCCTATCTCTATAAAAAAACAAAAACAAAAACAAACCCAAAAATTAGCTAGACATGGTGGCTCGTGCCTGTAATCCCAACTACCCTGGGAGGCTGAGGTGGGAGGACTGCTTGAGCCTGGGAGGTTGAGGCTGCAGTAAGCTGTGATGGCACCACTGCACTCCAGCCTGGGCAACAGAGTGAGACCCTGTCTCAAAAAAAAAAAAAGTTTTCACCAACATTCTTTGTTTTGTTTTGAGACAGGGTCTCGCTCTGTTGCTCTGGCTGGAGTGCAGTGGCTTGATCATAGCTCACTGCAGCCTCGAACACCTAAGTCCTCCTGCTTCGACCTCACAACGAGCTGGGACCTACAGGCACATACTGCCATGCTTGGTTAATTTGTACAATTTTTGTGGAGACAGTGTCTCACTCTTTTACCCAGGCTGGTCTCTAGCCTCAAGCGGTCCTACCGTCTCTGCCTCAAAAAAGCACTTGGGATTACCAGCATGAGCCACCACACCTGGCCACCAACCTACAGTCTTATCATCACTGAGTTCGTATCTATCTGCATCTTGTCCAACACTCCATACTACCGATCTTTCAAATTTTTGCCAGCTGAGCACAGTAGTTCACACCTATAATTCCGGCACTTTGGAAGGCCAAGGCAGGCAGATCACTTGAGCCCAGGAGTTTAAGACCAGCCTCGGCGACATGGCGAAACCCTGTTTCTGCAAAATATACAAAAATTAGGCGGGCTTGGTGGCATGTGCTGGTACTCCCAGCTACTCCAGAGGTTGAGATGGGAGGATCACCTGAGCCCGGAGGGTTGAGGCTGCAGTAAGCGAAGTCATGCTGCTGCGCTCCAGCCTGGGTAACAGAACGAGGTCCTGTCTCAAAAAAAAAAAATTTTTTTTTTTTGGTCACTATAAGAGTCACAATTTTGATTAGCATTTCTCTTATTACTAGTGAAACAGAACAGCTTTTCAGATGTTTGCTGGTTGTTTGTATCTCTTCCTCTGTGACTTATCTTTCTCAGTGATTTGCCAATAGGCATTTGCAGTCCTTTTTTATTTTTGACATGGAGTCTCGCGATCTCGGCTCACTACAACCTCCACCTACCAAGTTCAAGCGATTCTCGTGCCTCAGCCTCCTGCGTAGCTGGGATTATGAGCATGTGCCACCACCCCCGGCTAATTTTTTGTATTTTTAGTAGAGATGGGGTTTTGCCATGTTGGCCAGGCTGGTCTTGAACTCCTGACCTCAAGTGATCCACCCACCTTGGTGTCCCAAATGCTGGGATTACAGGTGTGAGCCACCACATCTGGCCGTTTGCAGTCCTTCCTTCACCTAACTCTCCAGTTGCCACCGTTGCCAGTTATGGAATTTTAGGTTTGAAATGGTTTTCTGTTGGAATTCTGCAGACAATGTTCCGCTGCCTCTTAGACTCCATGGTTGCTATTGAAAAGCCAGATGCCATGTTGATTTCTGATCGTTGGTATATGACCTGTTATTGTCTGTCTGAAAGTGTTTCAGATCTTCTCTTCTCCCCTGATAGTCTGAAATCCAGTGCTTCCATAGGTCTCTGTACATTCATCACCCTGGATACCTTTTTAATCTAGAGACTTGTATATTTCAGTGCTGAATATTTTCTTGTGTGTTTTTCTTTTTAAAATAATAATTTATTTTCCTTTGTTCTCTCTTTTTGAACTCCTTTCATTTGAGGTTAGACTTCCCGGATTGATCCTCCAAACCTGTTTCCTTTTTGTTTCTTTCTCTTTTTTTCCCCCCTTCTCTCTAGTTTATTTCCCTCAATTTCAATCTACAACGCTTCTACTGGATGGTAAATTTCAACTCTCGTAGTTTTAATTTCCCAGAGCTTTTCTGTGTTTCTCTGTTCATTTTTCATGGCATCCTTGGAAGGATGCCAAGCTAAGGAGGCCAGGAGTGAATAAAAGGGGTCCAAGCTCCCAACTGTGCCCTTCTCCTCTCCCCTGGGAGCCACCACTGAGGTTCCTCATGGTTCCTCCAGTCTGGACTCTGCTGCTGCTGGTGGGAGCTGCCCATCTCAGGTAAGCTGGGCCCAGTGGGTAATGATAAACCAGGGTCAGTTGAGGGTGGCTGTAGGAATATGGAAGGGCAGAGCTGGAGGGGGTGAGCAGGCTAACTACAAAAGACCTGGAGAGAGGCCGGGCGCGGTGGCTCACGCCTGTAATCCCAGCACTTTGGGAGGCTGAGGTGGGCGGATCACGAGGTCAGGAGATCAAGACCATCCTGGCCAACATGGTGAAATCCCGTCTCTACTAAAAATACAAAAAATTAGCCAGGTGTGGTGGTGCGCACCTGTAGTCCCAGCTACTTTGGAAGCTGAGGCAGGAGAATCGCTTGAACCTGGGAGGCAGAGTTTGCAGTGAGCCGAGATCATGCTATTGCACTCCAGCCTGGGTGACAGAGTGAGACTCCATCTCAAAAACAAAAAAAAAAAAAAAAAAAAAAAAAAACCTGGAGAGGAAGGGGGAAACCCGGTGGGATGGAAATGGGTTGACCTTGACTGCTGACCCCAGGAAGGGGGAGAGCTGCACAGGCCCAGAGCCTGGAATTAAGGGGCAGGTTCTGGGAGCAGGACAGGGCTACAATATGAGAAGGGACAGAGGAGGTGCAGAGCTGGAAGACACATCTAAGGCTAGGAGAGAAGGATCGAGGGGTCAGGCCCTCAGGAAATGGACAAGACCCAGGGTGGACCCAGCTGATGAGGGAGACTTAAGTATGAGGCAGCAAAGAAATGACGGATGACAGGCCGGGCGTGGCAGCTCACCCCTGTAATCCCAGCACTTTGGGAAGCCGAGGCAGGTGGATCACCTGAGGTCAGGTGCTCGAGACCAGCCTGACCAACATGGTGAAATACTGTCTGTACTAAAAATATAAAATTAGCCAGGCATGGTGGTGCATGCCTGTAATCCCAGGTACTGGGGAGGCTGAGGCAGGAGAGTCACTTGAACCCAGGAGGCAGAGGTTGCAGTGAGCCGAAATTGCACCATTGCACTCCAGCCTGGGCAACAAGAGTGAAACTCCGTCTCAAAAGAAAAAAAAAAAAAAAAAAAAAAAGAAATGATGGATGTCTTGGTGTCCTGCAGTGTGTTTGGGAGAATTTGAACAAGTAGAACTTCAACAACAAAAAACTGAGGTCTGAGCACAGTGGCTCCTACCTGTAATCCCAGCACTTTGGGAGGCCAAGGTGGGAGGATTACATGAGGTCAGGAGGTCATGGCCAGCCTGTGCAACATAGAAAGACCCCATCTCTATAAAAAATAGAAATAAATTAGCTGGGTGTGGTGGCATGCTCCTGTAGTCCCAGCTACTGGGGAGGTTGAGGTGGGAGGATTGCTGGAGCCCAGAGGTTTGGGGCTGCAGTGAGTTGTGATTGCACCACTGTACTCTAGCCTGAGTGCCGGGGAAAAGAAAAGAAAAGAAAAGGAAAACAAAGAAAAAAAGTCAAGTCACATACATTCACTGCATAAACACGGATCATCCTTCCGTGACCACTCAGAAAGCTCATAGTCACTGAGTCTTATAATTCTTGATAATGACAAGAGTTGCATTTTTGCTTTCTCCAAACCACCCCCAAGGAGAGAGAAGCCTCCGGACAAGAAGCTGGTTGTTCGCAGCTCTAGGGACAACTGTGAGTTGGAAACCAGGAGTGCTAAGATTTCTCCTCCCTCCTCCGAACCCACATTCTGCCACCAGAACGCCAGTGCCTGAGTTCCTAGCAGAAGCGGCCACCTCCAGTCCCCTCCGGGCATCAGCCAGGACTACAAAACGTGTCCCGCCAGACCAAGTCCAGCCCTCCAACCTCAGTTCATGTCCCTGACCTTGGCATTCTGTCCACTCTCCCAGACCTGAATTTCTCCTAAAAGATTCTCTCTTTCAAATCTCTGCTCTGGGCCGGGTGCTGTGGCTCACACCTGTAATTCCAACACTTAGGGAGGCCGAGGTGGGAGGATGGCTTGAGGCCAGGAGTTTGAGAGCAGCCTGGGCAACACAGTAAGACTCTATCTCTCCAAAAAACAAACAATTTCTGCTCTGGACCCCAAGTCTTTGTGACAGCTTTCTTTTTGTTTTCTTTTTTTGAGACGGAGTCTCCCTCTGTTGCTCAGGCGGGAGTGCAGTGGCGTGATCTTGGCCTCACTGCAAAGTTCGCCTCCTGGGTTCAAGCGTTTCTCTTGCCTCAGCCTCCCCAGTAGCTGGGACTACAGGTGTGCGCCGCTACACCTGGCTGATTTCATGGCAGCTTTCTCTAAGCATAGCAGTCTTGCTACTTCCATCTCCCAGTGTGGTTCTGGGCCCTGCCCCTGTCCTCTCTGAAACCTCACAGTGACCCGTTCTTCCTAGACGTCCTCACCCAGTGTGATTTTGAGGATGATGCCAAACCCCTCTGTGACTGGTCCCAAGTGTCCGCAGATGATGGAGACTGGGTTCGAGCCAGCGGGCCCTCTCCCACCGGCACCACCGGGCCTCCCGGGGGGTACCCCAATGGAGGTAAGCGGCTACGGTTTCCGGGGGGCCATGAGCAGGGAGGTGTCTGGGAGGCGGGGATGGCTAGATGGAGGGAGAAGGGAGGCAACCAGAACAGAGTGCCTGGGCTCTGAGAAGGGGATGGGTGGGGGCAGCCCTCGGAGGTGACTGGGCCTCAGGGTCCTGGGCTCTGCCTCCCCCAGAGGGCAGCTATCTGCATATGGAATCCAACAACTTCCACCGTGGGGGCGTGGCCCGCCTGCGCAGCCCCAACCTATGGGAACAAGGCCCCCTCTGCGTGAACTTCGCCTACCACATGTTTGGGCTGTCTTGGGGCGCCCAGCTCAGGCTGCTGCTGCTCTCGGGTGAAGAGGGCCGCCGCCCGCACGTGCTCTGGAAACACCGGAACACCCAGAGACCCTCCTGGATGCCCACCACCGTCACCGTGCCCGCAGGGTTCACCCTGCCCACCCGAGTAAGGCCAGGGGCAAATTGTGGGACCTCAGGGGAAATCTAGGTTTGGGGAGCCTGGGGGTGGGGGTGTGGCAAAAAGGGATTGTGGGGGCCAAGCCATCTGAAATCAGGAAGGAAACTAGGAGCCAGGAGGCCTGGCTGAGGGGCTCATGGGGTTGGGTCCATTTATCCTCTTGCAGCTGATGTTTGAGGGAACACGGGGTAGCACTGCCTACCTGGACATTGCCCTGGATGCCCTCTCTATTCGCCGGGGCTCCTGCAATCGCGGTGAGTCCCTGTCCCTCCTCCTACCACCACCTGCCCTCGGACCCTTTTCTCTCCGCCCTTGCACAACTACCCAGGGTGGCAGGAGCAGTTCATGGACCAGGAGTCTAGTTGCTTCCTCTGCCTCTGCCCTCCACGCCAGAGGTAGAGATCACGCCACTGCACTCCAGACTGGGTGACAGAACAAGACTCTGCCTCAAAAAAAAAAAAAAAAAAAAAAAGATAAAGAGGCCGGGCGCAGTGGCTCAAGCCTGTAATCCCAGCACTTTGGGAGGCCGAGACGGGTGGATCACAAGGTCAGGAGATCGAGACCATCCTGGCTAACACGGTGAAACACCGTTTCTACTAAAAAAAAAAATACAAAAAAACTAGCCGGGCGAGGTGGTGGGCACCTGTAGTCCCAGCTACTCGGGAGGCTGAGGCAGGAGAATGGCGTGAACCCGGGAGGCGGAGCTTGCAGTGAGCTGAGATCCCGCCACTGCACTCCAGCCTGGGCGACAGAGCAAGACTCCGTATCAAAAAAAAAAAAAAAAAAAAAAAAAAAAGAAGAATGAAAGGTGCCAGAGAAAGGAGATGAGGAGCTGGCTGTACTGGGTCTGCCAGGTGGAGCTCATAGGGCTTTGACTCTGGTAGCAGCCACGCCTAAAGAGAGGTCTCCTCCGCCCAGCACTGTGGCTCAGGCCTGTAATCCCAGCACCTTGGGAGGCCAAGGTGGGAGGATGGTGTGAGGCCAGGAGTTTGATATCAGCCTGGGCAACATAGGGAGACCCCCATGTCTACAAAAGAATTTATTTATTTATCTATTTGAGACAGAATTTCACTCTTGTCACCCAGGCTGGATGCAGTGGCGTGATCTCGGCTCACTGCAACTTCCGCCTCTTGGGTTCAAATGATTCTCCTGCCTCAGTCTCCCAAGTAGCTGGGATTACAGGTGCCCACCACCATGCCTGGCTAATTTTTGTATGTTTAGTAGAGCTGGGGTTTCATTGTGTTGGCAAGGCTGTTCTAGAACTCTTGACCTCAGGTGATCTGCCCACCTCAGCCTCCCAAAATGCTGAGATTACAGGCATAAGCCACCGCGCCTGGCCAAAAACTTTTTAAAAATTAGCCGTGTTGGCCAGGCACGGTGGCTCAAGCCTGTAATCTCAGCACTTTGGGAGGCCGAGATGGACAGATCACGAGGTCAGGAGATTGAGACCATCCTGGCTAACACGGTGAAACCCTGTCTCTACTAAAAAATACAAAAAACTAGCCGGGTGAAGTGGCGGGTGCCTGTAGTCCCAGCTACTTGGAAGGCTGAGGCAGGAGAATGGCGTGAACCCAGGAGGCGGAGCTTGCAGTGAGCTGAGATCTGGCCACTGCACTCCAGCCTGGGCGACAGAGCGAGACTCCGTCTCAAAAAAAAAAAAAAAAATTAGCTGGGCGTGGTGGTGCCACCTGTAGTCTTAGCTACTCAAGAGGCTGAGGTGGGAGGACTGCTTGAGTCCAGGAGTTCGAGGCTGCAGTGAGCTATGATCACACCACTGTACTCTTAGCCTGGGTGACAGAGACCCTGTCTCTAAAAAAGAAGAAAATATTATATCTTCCCTTCTTTCTTTCCTCTCAGTCTGTATGATGCAAACATGCAGCTTTGACATTCCAAATGACCTCTGTGACTGGACCTGGATCCCAACTGCCTCCGGGGCCAAGTGGACTCAGAAGAAAGGGTCGTCGGGAAAGCCAGGCGTGGGGCCTGATGGCGACTTCTCTAGCCCTGGTAGTGAGTAGCGGGCATGCTTCTGCCCCTTGTCTTTCTGGGCACCACGCACCCTACTGTAATTGCCCTGGGACGGCCTGGCATGAACACCTACAACTTCAAGCCTCTTATCAACTCAAGTTTCACGTAGGAAGCTGATTTCAAGAACCCAGCCAGCCTCCCCCACCACTGCCCTACAAGCTCTACCTGGCACACCCAATACAGCCAGCTCCTCATCTCCTTTCTCTGGCACTTTTCATTTTTTTTTTTTTTTTTTTTTTGAGGCAGAGTCTCATTCTGTCACCCAGTCTGGAGTGCAGTGGCGTGATCTCTGCTCACTGCAACCTCTGCTTCCTAGGTTTAAGCAATTCTCCTGCCTCAACCTCCCGAGTAGCTGGGACTACAGGCATGCACCACCACACCTGGATAATTTTTGTATTTTTGGTAGAGACAGGGTTCCACCATGTTGGCCAGGCTGGTCTCGAACTCCTGACCTCAAGTGATCCACCTGCCTCAGCCTCCCAAATGCTGGGATTACAGGCATGAGTCATTGCTTCTGGCCCCTTTCATTCTTCATTCATTCAAGAAATACTGAGCACCTACAATATGCCAGTTGCTGTCCTAGGCACTTGAGATACACCAGTGTACAAAACAGACAAGGAAGAGTAGGGTGGGGTAGTGGGGGACAGTTACTGAAACAAAGTAAATATAGTTATAAAGTGAGCGGTGCCACTGGGAAAATAAAGAGTTGAACAAATTTGGAGCCAAGTGCACTGGCTCACACCTGTAATCCCAGCGCTTTGGGAAGGTGAGACGGGAGGATCACCTCAAGTGATCTGCCCACTTCGGCCTCCCAAAGCACTGGGATTACAGGCGTGAGCCACTGCACTCAGCTGTGAGTTATCAATTATTTATTTATTTATTTCTGAGACAGAGTCTCGCTCTGTCTCCCAGGCTGGAGTACAGTGACTTGATCTCAGCTCACAGCAACCTCTGCCGCCCAGGTTCAATTGATTCTCCTACTTCAGCCTCCTGAGTAACTGGGACTACAGGTGTGCACCACCATGCCCAACTAATTTTTGTATTTTTAGTAGAGATGGGGTTTCCCTATGTTGGCCAGGCTGGTCTCGAACTCCTGACCTCAGGTCATCCATCCACCTCGGCCTCCCAAAGTGCTGGGATTAGAGGCGTTGAGCCACTGTGCCCGTGCAAGTTATCAATTTTAAATGGGCTGGTCAAAGTAGGTCACATTCAGGACACATTTGAGCACGAACTTGAAAAAGGTGAAGGCGTAAGGCCTGCAAATTATCAAGGGTAGAGGAGGACATTCCAGGCTGAGGGGCCAGCTGTGCGAAGGTCCTGAGGTAGCATTGGGGCTGTCAGGGAAGGAGGGGATTAAGGTACAGCAAATAGCCATGTGGCCGGGATGAAGAGGGTGACCTGAGATCCACAGGAGAGGCAGATCACATAGAGCCTTGAAGGGCATCGTCAGGACTGTGGCTTTTCTGTTCTACGTGAAGCTTCCCAAAATCCTGGGAGCTTTTGCAGGATTTTGAGCAATTATTTGATCTGACTTTTTTTTTTTTTTTTTTTTTTTTTGAGATGGAGTCTGGCTCTGTTGCCCAGGCTGGGGTGCAGTGGCCAGATCTCAGCTCACTGCAAGCTCCGCCTCCTGGGTTGATGCCATTCTCCTGCCTCAGCCTCCCGAGCAGCTGGAACTACAGGTGCCCGACACCTCGCCCGGCTAGTGTTTTTTTTTTTTGTATTTTTTAGTAGAGACGGGGTTTCACTGTGTTAGCCAGGGTGGTCTCGATCTCCTGACCTCGTGATCCACCTGTCTCGGCCTCCCAAAGTGCTGGGATTACAGGCTTGAGCCACTGCGCCGGGCCTTGATCTGACTTATTTTTAAAGGATTTTTTTTGTGTTGCGAATCCACTGATGAGAACAGGCAAAGTCGATGCAGAGACGCTGTTTAGGAGTCTTTTTTTTTTTTTTTTTTTTTTGAGACGGAGTCGCTCTGTCGCCCAGGCTGGAATGCAGTGGCCGGATCTCGGCTCACTGCAAGCTCCGCCTCCCGGGTTTTCGCCATTCTCCTGCCTCAGCCTCCCGAGTAGCTGGGACTACAGGCGCCTGCCACCTCGCCCGGCTAGTTTTTTTTTTGTATTTTTTAGTAGAGACGGGGTTTCACTGTGTTAGCCAGGATGGTCTCGATCTCCTGACCTCGTGATCCGCCCGTCTCGGCCTCCCAAAGTGCTGGGATTACAGGCTTGAGCCACCGCGCCCGGCCGATCTGACTTATTTTTAAAGGATTTTTTTTGTGTTGCGAATCCACTGAGGAGAACAGGCAAGGTCGATGCAGAGACGCTGTTTAGGAGTCTTTTGCAAAAATCCAGGTGATATTCTTTCTTTCTTTCTTTCGAGACGGAATCTTGCTCTGTCGCCAGGCTGGAGTGCAGTGGTGCGATCTCGACTCACTGCAACCTCTGCCTCCTGGGTTCAAGCGATTCTCCTGCCTCAGCCTCCCGAGTAGCTAGGATTATAGGCATGTGTCACCATGCCTGGCTAATTTTTGTATTTTTAGTAGAGATGGGGTTTCATCATGTTGGTCAGGGCGGTCTCAATCTTCTGACCTCGTGATCCACCCACCTTGGCCTCCCAAAGTGCTGGGATTACAGGCATGGGTCACTGTGGCTGGCTGATATTCTTTCTTTCTGTGCACCCAAGTCTATCCCTAGCTTCTTTCCAACACCTCCCTGTGCTCGCAGCTGAGCTTCTTTCTCTTTCTACTGTTGACTTCTTCCTTTTCTCTCTCACACAACATTCACTTTCTCTCTCAATCTTCTCCACACAGCCCACATTTCAACCCCTCACTCAAGAGGTCAAGCACAGAGGGTTCTGCTCCCTAATTTCCTTTCTGAATTTACACTTCTTAATTTTGAATTTAAAAAAATGTTTTTTTTTGTTTGTTTGTTTGTTTGTTTGTTTTTGAGACAGAGTCTCGCTCTGTTGCCCAGGCTGGAGTGCTGTGGCGCAATCTCGGCTCACTGCAAGCTCCGCCTCCCGGGTTCACGCCATTCTCCTGCCTCAGCCTCCCGAGTAGCTGGGACTACAGGCGCCCGCCACTGCGCCCGGCTAATTTTTTCTATTTTTAGTAGAGACGGGGTTTCACCATGGTCTCGATCTCCTGACCTTGTGATCCGCCCGCCTCGGCCTCCCAAAGTGCTGGGATTACAGGCGTGAGCCACCGCGCCCGGCCTAAAAAAATGTTTTTAAAAACTAAGCCAGGTGCAGTAGCTCATGGCCTGTAATCCCAGAATTTTGGGAGGCCGAGGTGGGCAGATCACTTGAGGCCAGGAGTTCAAGACCAGCCTGGGACATATAGTGAGATCTTGTCTCTACAAAAAATACAAAAATTAGCCCAGCGTGGTGGCGCACACCTGTAGTCCCAGATACTCGGGAGGCTGACGTGGGAGGATCGCCTGAGCCTGGGAAGTGGAGGTTGCAGTGAGCTGTGATTGCACCACTGCACTCCAGCCTGAGTGACAGAGTGAGATTGTGTCTCAAAATAAATAAATAAAAAAAATAGGGATGGGGTCTTGCTACATTGCCCAGGCTGGTCTCAAACTCTGGGCCTCAAGCCATCCTCCTGCCTCGGTCTCTGAAAGTGCTTGAAGTACAGGTGTGAGCTGTCACATCTGGCCTTTATCTCTTTGTTCTTCTTTTTCCCTTAATATTTCTCCTTCCTCAATCTGTTTCCTCCCTTCCACCTTACCATTTCCACATTTTCTTTTATTTTCTTTATCTGTAAAGATGGGGTCTTGGTATGTTGCCCAGGCTGGTCTCAGACTCCTGGCCTCAAGTGATCCTCTTGCCTCTGCCATATTTCCTTTTCTGTTTCTTCCCCATCTTTTCCTCTCTCCACTCCATTAGTGTCCACTCCGACTCCTGCCCTCCTGTCTCTGATCTTTCCTGCTGCCTAAACTGTCTTCTAGAAGGGCCCTGGCCAGGCGTGGTGGCTCATGCCTGTAATCCCAGCACTTTGGGAGGCGGAGGCAGGCAGATCACCTGAGGTCAGGAGTTGGAGACCAGCCTGGCCAACATAGCAAAACCCTGTCTCTACTACAAATACAAAAAATTAGCTGGGCGTGGTGGTGTGTGCCTGTAATCCCAGCTACTTGGGAGGCTGAAGCAAGAGAATTGCTTGAACCTGGGAGGCGGAGATAGCGCCACTGCACTCTAGCCTGGACAACAGAGTGAGACTCTGTCTCAATAAAAATAAATAAGTAAGTAAGTAAATAAATAAATAAATAAGGCCTTAAGAAGCCCTGGCCCCACCTTCGCTGGAAGCCGGCCAGCCCTCTCTGCCACCCCTCAGCATTTTTAAATTATGTACTGTGGACTGTGCCCAGGAGCTTCAGTAAATGCTGGCTGGCCTTTTGGCTTTTTATTTTTCCTTTTTCTCCCTTTCCATCTCCATCTTGCTCGCGTCCTTACATTTTCTTCGCCTTTCACTTTTTTTTCCCTCCCATTTCTCCTCTTCTGTTTCTCATAGGTCTCCTTGATTTTATTTTCTTTCTTTTTTTTTTTTTTTTTTAGAGACAGAGTCTCGTTCTGTTGCCCAGGCTGGAGTGCGGTGGCGCGATCTCAGCTCACTGCAACCTCCGCCTCCCGGGTTCAAGCGATTCTCCTGCCTCAGCCTCCCGAGTAGCTAGGATTACAGGTGCTCGCCACTACGCCCGGCTAATTTTTGTATTTTTAGTAGAGACGGGGTTTCGCCATGTTGGCCGGGCTGGTCTTGAACGCCGCACCTCAGGTGATCCGCCCGCCTCGGCCTCCCAAAGTGCTGGGATTACAGGCGTGAGCCACTGGGCCAGCCCGTCTCGATTTCTCTTTCACCATTTTCCCACGTCCTTTCCTTTCCCTTCCCTCTTCCTTCCCGGTTGTTTCCTTTCTTCTCCTTCCTCCTGCCCATTCCCGCCATTCCAGCCTCTTCGCCGCCGCTCAGGATCCCACCTTCCGCGGGAGTGAGCGCGCACCAGGCAGGACCGAGCGCGCGCCAGGCATGACTCCCTGGGACTCGGGCGCGAGCACGCACGCGAGCGCGCTCCCCATGAGTTGGCAGCCGCTTACATTTTCCTCTTCGCTACCAGTTGCGTCACCTAGCGAGGTCCACGCTGATTGGCTGTCTGAGTTGGGGGCCGAGGTGGTGGTGGGTGACAGGGGGTTTGCCTTTGCTGGTCTGTGTCAGAGCCGCTGTGACTCTCACCAGTTTGTATGAATAGGTTATGTCCAGCGGGTAAAGAAAAGGAAGAGGCAACCAGGTGTAGTAGCTCAAGCCTGTAATCCCAGCACTTTGGGAGGCCAAGGTGGGAGGATTGCTTGAGGCCAGGAGACCAAGACCCGCCTGGGCAACACAGTGAGACCCCATCTCTTAAAAAGAAAAATTAGCTGGGCATAGTGGTGTGCACCTGGAGTTCCAGCTACTCGGGAGGCTGTGGCGAGAGGATTGCTTGAGCCCAGGAGTTTGAGACCTATGCCACTGCACTTTAGCCTGGGCAACAGAGCCATACCCTGTCTCAGAAAAGAAAAAAGAAAAAAAAGGAACAGGCTGTGACTCTAGTGGACCTTAAGAGTTAGCACCCAGGCCAGACATGGGGGCTCGTGACTGTAATCCCTTGGGAAGCCAAGGTGGGTGGATCATCTGAGCCTAGGAGTTCAAGACCAGCCTGGGCAATGTGGTGAAACCCCATCTTTTCAAAAAAAAAATTGAAAAATTAGCAGGGCTTGGTGGCGCACACCTGTAGTCCCAGCTACTTAAGGAGGCTGAGGCGGGAGGATTACCTGAGCCCGGGCAGGTTGAGTCTGCAGTGAACCATGAGAGCCATGATTGCGCCACTGCACTCCAGCCTGGGCGACAGAGTGAGACTGTCTCAAAAACAAAAACAAAATAACAACAAGAAAAAAAAAGAGTTAACACCCAAAGGACAAAGTTCTAGTTGCTGCTTTGGAGAAGGTGTCTGGCGTTTCCCATGGCAGCGCCGGGTCCTTACCCAGCCCAAGTATTTCTGGGAAAGTTGAAGACCTCAGTCAGTTGGCATAGGACCACCTCGGCACTGCCTGATTCCAGGCTGCTGTTGGGGCTCCCCAGGGACAAGTCCCCAGCCTCCTCAGGGCCCTATCTCTGCTGCCATCTTCCCTCAATTCCATCCACCTCAATTCCCTGGCCTTTTGCTTCACAGGTGGCCACTACATGCTCCTGGACCCCAAGAATGCAAGACCCGGGCAGAAAGCCGTCCTCCTGAGTCCCGTGAGCCCGTCCTCCGGCTGTCTGAGCTTTTCCTTCCACTACGTCCTCCGGGGCCAGTCTCCTGGTGCAGCCCTCCATGTTTATGCTTCCGTCTTGGGTTAGAGCGGAGAATTCACAGGATTTACACTGACTGGGCGCATCTCCCAGGGTTGGCTTGATGGGGCATCCCTCAGGGTCTAGGGAGGTCTGGAATATGTGTGAGATTATTCCATGAAGTGGAAATCATGGCTGAGAGGGCTCTTTGGGAGGCCGAGGCGGGCAGATCACGAGGTCAGGAGATCGAGACCATCCTGGCCAACATGGTGAAACCCTGTCTCTACTAAAAATACAAAAATTAGCCGCCTGTAGTCCCAGCTACACAGGAGGCTGAGGCAGGAGAATCGCTTGAACCCGGGAGGCGGAGGTTGCAGCGAGCCGAGATCATGCCACTGCACTCCAGCCTGGCGACAGAGCAAGACTCCATCTCAAATAAAAAAGAAGGTTGTGCTGGCCTGGCACGGTGACTTACACCTGTAGTCCTGCACTTTGGGAGGCTGAGGCTGGTGGATCACCTGAGGTCAGGAGTTTGAGACCAGCCTGGCCAACATAGAGAAACCTTGTCTCTACTAAAAATACAAAAATTAACCAGGTGTTGTGGCACATGCCTGTAATCTCAGCTACTCAAGACACTGAGGTAGGAGAATCGCTTGAACCTAGGAGACAGAAGTTGCAGTGAGCCAGGATAGTGCCACTGTACTCTGGCCTGGGCAACATAGCAAGACTCCATCTCAAAAAATAATAATGATGGTCAGGCGCGGTGGCTCAAGCCGTAATCCCAGCACTTTGGGAGGCCGAGACGGGTGGATCACGAGGTCAGGAGATCAAGGCCATCCTGGCTAACACGGTGAAACCCCGTCTCTACTAAAAACTACAAAAAACTAGCCAGGCGAGGTGGCGGGTGCCTGTAGTCCCAGCTACTCAGGAGGCTGAGGCAGGAGAATGGCTTAAACCTGGGAGGCAGAGCTTGCAACGAGCTGAGATCCGGCCACAGCACTCCAGCCTGGGCGATAGAGCGAGACTCCGTCTCAAAAAAAAAAAAAAAAAAAAAAAGATAAGTAAATAAAATAAAAAAGAAGGTTGTGCTTTCATTTGGCAGTAATAGTCCCCAACTATACCCTCTGCTCCTCATCCTCCTGGGTATAGTTCAAAGTCATTTCCCAGTCCCCTTAAGCTCACTTCTCCCTCCGATTCCTTTCACTGCAGGGAGCATCCGGAAACACACTCTCTTCTCAGGACAACCTGGGCCCACCTGGCAGGCTGTTTCTGTCAATTACACAGCCGTGGGACGGATACAGGTACAGAGAAGCAAGGGGTCAGGTCCTTGCACACGGTAGGCACACCCAATGTTGAAATAAATTGAGGGGCATGGTGCTGTGGCTCATGCCTGTATTCCAAATACTTTGGGAGGCTGAGGAGGGAGGATTGCTTCAGGACAGGAGTTCAAGACCAGCCTGGGCAACATAGCAAGACCCCATCTCTACAAAAAAATACAAAAATTAGGCGGGCATAGTGATGTGTGCCTGTAGTCCTAGCTACTCGGGAGGCTGAGGTGGGAGGATCATTTGAGCCCCGGAGGTCAAGGTTGCAGTGAGCTATGATCGCACCACTGTGCTCCAGCCTGGAAAACAGAGCAAGACCCTGTCTGGGAAAAAAAAAAAATGAGGCTGGGTGCGGTGGCTCAATCCTGTAATCCCAGCACTTTGGGAGGCCGAGAATGGTGGATCACGAGGTCAGGAGATCGAGACCATCCTGGCTAACACGGTGAAACCCCGTCTCTACTAAAAAATACAAAAAAACTATCCGGGCGAGGTGGCGGGCGCCTGTAGTCCCAGCTACTCGGGAGGCTGAGGCAGGAGAATGGCTTAAACCTGGGAGGCGGAGCTTGCAGTGAGCTGAGATCCGGCCACTGCACTCCAGCCTGGGCAACAGAGCCAGACTCCGTCTCAAAAAAAAAAAAAAAAAAAAAAAAGAAATGAATTGAGGGTCTGGAACAGGGAGTAGGGATTCTGGGTCGTGGAATGGAGCCGAGTCAGATCAGGGGCTTAGGGGTATGGGCTGTGTGCTCACTCCCAGCCCATCTCCCTTTTTCTCCAGTTCACCGTGGTGGGCGTTTTTGGAAAGACCCCAGAGCCAGCTGTGGCAGTCGATGCAACCAGTATTGCTCCTTGTGGGGGTGAGAACAGGCCCTGGGAGGCCCGGATCTCTCAGAATCCGGGGTGGGCTGGGAGAGGGCTGGAGAGCATCACTCAACTTGCTTAAATATCCTATTTTGATCCCCCAGAGGGCTTTCCTCAGTGTGACTTTGAAGACAACGCCCATCCCTTCTGTGATTGGGTCCAGACTTCCGGGGATGGTGGACACTGGGCCCTCGGACATAAAAATGGACCCGTCCACGGCATGGGCCCCGTGGGAGGTTCCCCTAATGCAGGTGAGGAGATTGAAGAGCGCTTGCGCCAAGGAATCACTCAGTCTGCTCCCAGGTAGTGGGCTGGCTGCTGTGACTGCTGGGAGAAGCTGTTTCGGGCAGGGGGAAGATCAGTCCGCAGGTGTTTATTCGGAAGTTGCCATGGTACCGGAACTGTGGAGATAGCAGAGTAACTTAAAGATTCTCAGGGCGGGGGGATCACTGAAATCCTAAGAAAACCCGGGCAATCTCACTTCATGGAGCCCAAGGCTTCAAAACCCACCACCTCATTTTCAGTCTAGACACTTATGAGTGGCTCATGCCTGCAATTCCAGCACTTTGGGAGGCTGAGGCGGGAGGGTTGCTTGGGCCCAGGAGTTTGAGCTCAGCCTGGGCAACATAGTGAGAATCCCATCCTTAGAAAAAAAAAAAAATATATATATATATATATTTTAAATTAGCCAGATGTGGTGGCGTGTGCTTGTAGTCCCACCTACTTGCGAGGGTGACATGGGAGGATCGCTTGAGCTCAGAAGTCGAGGCTGCAGTGAGCTGTGATTGAGCCAGTGCGCTCCAGCCTGGGCAACAGAGAGAGACCTTGTCTCTAAAAAATAAAAATAAAAAAATAGGCCAGGTGTGGTAGCTCACACCTTTAATTCTAGCACTTTGGGAAGCCAAGGCAGGTTGATCACTTGAGGTCAGGAGTTCGAGACCAGACTGGGCAACATGGTGAAACCCTGACTCTACTAAAAATATATAAAAATTAGCCAGGAGTGGTGGTATGCACCTGTAGTCCCAGCTACTCAGGAGGCTGAGGTGGGAGAACCGCCTGACCCCAGGAGGCAGAGACTGCAGTGAGCTGAGATCACACCACTGCACTCCAATCAGGGCAACAGAGTGAGATTCTGTCTTACAAAAATATTAAAAAGAAATAACTTTTTTAAAAGACAATAATGAGGGCAGGGTGCAGTGGCTCACACATGTAATCCTAGTGCTTTGGGAGGTTGAGGCGGGTGGATCACTTGAGGCCAGGAGTTTGAGACTAGCCTGGCCAACATGATGAAACCCCACCTCTACCAAAAACACAAAAATTAGCCAGACATGGTGGCGCACACTTGTAATGCCAGCTACTTGGGAGGCTGAGGCAGGAGGATCGCTTGAACCTGGGAGGTGGAGGTTGTAGTGAGCTGAGATCGTATCCCTGCACTCCAGCCTGGGTAATACACACACACGCGCGCGCGCGCGCGCGACATTAATGAATGTAATCTAGGTTGCTGGTTTGCCTTTTTTTTTTTTTGAGATGGAGTCTTACTCTGTCACCAGGCTGGAGTGCAGGTGTGATCTCGGCTCATTGCAACCTCCACCTCCCGGGTTCAAGTGATTCTCCTGCCTCAGCCTCCCGAGTAGCTGGGATTACAGGCACGCACCACCACACCTGGCTAATTTTTGTATTTTTAGTAGAGATGGATTTTACCATGTTGGCCAGGATGGTCTTGATCTCTTGACCTCGTGATTGGCCGGCCTCGGCCTCCCAAAGTGCTGGGACTACAGGCGTGAGCCACTGTGAATGGCCACTTTTCCCTTTCTTTGTGACGTCTAAAATGAGCAGAAAATGTTAGTTAGATGTCTAAAATGAGCAGAAAAAATAATGCTATGACCTGGGGAATTTGAGTGTTTGCTCAGATCCCTGTTCAGAAAGCGAAGCTTCGCTAAAGCAGCAGTTGGTGTGTCCTGTGCAGGCTTCTTATCTTGCCTGTTCCCTTCCTTTGCCCAGGGGGTCACTATATCTACCTTGAGGCTGACAAGTTCTCCCAGGTAGGGCAGTCGGCCAGACTGGTGAGCCGGCCCTTCTGCGCCCCGGGTGACATCTGCGTGGAGTTCGCGTACCACATGTATGGCCTTGGGGAGGGTACTATGCTCGAACTCCTCCTGGGAAGTCCTGCGGGGAGCCCTCCGATTCCTCTCTGGAAACGCGTGGGGTCTCAGCGCCCTTACTGGCAGAACACCTCCGTCACCATCCCCTCAGGACACCAACAGCCCATGCAGGTGAGAGACAGAGGCTGGGGTCCTGTCTGTGTGGGGTGAGAGGGTCAATGCCTGGGATCTGGAGGCGCCACCAGTGCTGAAGAGGTAGAAAACTGGAAAGAGAGCCAAGAAAAGGGGAACTTCGTGTTACGGAAAGCGAGAAAGGGGCCGGGACAGGGCTGGACCGTTGAGGCTGGAACAAGGTGACATTTTGGCAGAGGACAGACTCTATGCCCAGTGGAATCACAGAGTTGCTGGAGATTCATTTTTGTTTCTCTCTCCGTCTTTCTCCCTTGTCGCCTTCAGCTGATTTTCAAGGCCATCCGGGGCAGCAACATGGCCTTTGTGGTTGCTATGGGTTTCATCTTGATCAATCCTGGGACTTGTCCAGGTAAGACCAAAGCCCAGGCTCCAGGAAGGGGGCAGTGCCCTGAGATCACCATTCCCCAGGGTTCTCTCTATGAACTGCTTAAAATGCAGGTCCTGGCTGGGCGCGGTGGCTCAAACCTGTAATCCCAGCACTTTGGGAGGCCGAGACGGGCAGATCACGAGGTCAGGAGATTGAGACTATCCTGGCTAACACGGTGAAACCCCGTCTCTACTGAAAAATACAAAAAACTAGCCAGGCAAGGGGGCGGGCACCTGTAGTCCCAGCTACTCGGGAGGCTGAGGCAGGAGAATAGCGTGAACCCGGGAGGCGGAGCTTGCAGTGAGCTGAGACCCGGCCACTGCACTCCAGCCTGGGCGACAGAGCGAGACTCCGTCTCAAAAAAAAAAAAAAAAAATACGGGTCCTCCCTGGAGCCTGAATTCTCACCCAGCTGGCTTTATTTTCCATCTTCTACCCGCCTCTCCTTCCCCTGCACTTCAAGATGTTTGCCTGGGTGAATGTGGCTTAGATACCATGGATTTTGGGGGCTGGATCCAGAACTCCTTCCTTCCCCTGCAATCTTGAAGGCCAGACCCATATCCTATTCATTTTTGCTTTTCTCGTACCCGGCACAATATCTGACATATATTACTGTTTGTTGAGTGAATGAAGGCTGGGGGTTGGGAGTAGAAAGAAAAGTGTAAATAAGTCGCCCACTGGAGCCCACTCCAATTAGATGGCAGTGAAGAGGGTGGTGGTATAATTTTGACTAAACTCCAGGGATTCTTATTTTTTTTCTTTTCAGTAAAAGTGCTACCAGAGCTTCCTCCCATATCTCCAGTTTCTTCCACTGGCCCTTCTGAAACCACCAGCCTCACAGAAAACCCTACAGTTTCCATAGAAAAACCCACCGTCACCACAGAAAAGCCCACAGTCCCCAAAGAAAAGCCCACCATTCCCGCAGAAAAACCCACCATCCCTACCGAAGAGCCCTCTTTCCCCACAGAAAAACCCACCATCCCCACTGAAGAGCCCACTATTCCCACAGAAAAACCCACTATTTCCACAGAAAAGCCCACTGTCCCCACAGAAGAGCCCACTACCACCACTGAGGAGACCACTATCTCCACAGAAGAGCCTGCCATCCCCACAGAAAAACCCACTGTCCCCATGGAAAAAACCCACTATCCCCACTGAAGAAACCACCACCTCCATTGAAGAGACTACCATCTCCGTAGAAAAACCCACCATCCCCACAGAAAAACCCACTATCTCCACAGAAAAACCCACTATCCCCACGGAAAAACCCACCATCCCCACGGAAAAACCCACCATCCCCACAGAAAAACCCACTGTCCCCACTGAAGAAACCACCACCTCCATTGAAGAGACTACCATCTCCATAGAAAAACCCACCATCCCCACAGAAAAACCCACTATCCCCACAGAAAAACCCACTATCCCCACGGAAAAACCCACTATCCCCACGGAAAAACCCACCATCTCCACGGAAAAACCCACCATCTCCATTGAAGAGACTACCACCTCCACAGAAAAACCCACCATCTCCACAGAAAAACCCACCATCTCCACAGAAAAACCCACCATCTCCACAGAAAAACCCACCATCTCCACAGAAAAACCCACCATCTCCATTGAAGAGACTACCATCTCTGTAGAAAAACCCACCATCCCCACAGAAAAACCCACTATCTCCACGGAAAAACCCACTATCCCCACGGAAAAACCCACCATCCCCACGGAAAAACCCACCATCCCCACAGAAAAACCCACTGTCCCCACTGAAGAAACCACCACCTCCATTGAAGAGACTACCATCTCCACAGAAAAACCCACCATCCCCACAGAAAAACCCACCATCCCCATGGAAAAACCCACCATCTCCACAGAAAAACCCACCATCCCCACAGAAAAACCCACCATCTCCACAGAAAAACCCACCATCCCCATGGAAAAACCCACCATCTCCACAGAAAAACCCACCATCTCCACAGAAAAACCTATCATCCTCACAGAAAAACCCACCATCTCCACAGAAAAACCCACCATCCCCATGGAAAAACCCACCATCTCCACAGAAAAACCCACCATCCCCATGGAAAAACCCACCATCTCCACAGAAAAACCCACCATCTCCACGGAAAAACCCACCATCTCCACAGAAAAACCCACCATCTCCACAGAAAAACCCACCATCTCCACAGAAAAACCCACCATCTCCACAGAAAAACCTATCATCCTCACAGAAAAACCCACCATCTCCACAGAAAAACCCACCATCTCCACAGAAAAACCCACCATCTCCACAGAAAAACCCACCATCTCCACAGAAAAACCTATCATCCTCACAGAAAAACCCACCATCTCCACAGAAAAACCCACCATCCCCATGGAAAAACCCACCATCTCCACAGAAAAACCCACCATCCCCATGGAAAAACCCACCATCTCCACAGAAAAACCCACCATCCCCATGGAAAAACCCACCATCTCCACAGAAAAACCCACCATCCCCACGGAAAAACCCACCATCCCCACAGAGAAGCTCACAGCCCTGAGGCCACCCCATCCCAGTCCCACAGCCACTGGGCTGGCAGCCTTGGTGATGTCTCCACATGCTCCAAGTGCCGCTATGACCAGTGTGATCCTGAGCACTACCAGAACCCCCAGACCCAATACAGGTATGAGGTGGATGGAGCGTGGGCCAAGGCTGAATGTGAGAGAGAGTGACTAGGAGAGAATCAGGGAAAGGGATGCTTCTGGTAGAAAGCTTCTAGTTGTTTCTAGATGCTTCTAGTACTCTCAGGGCAGAGCTGAAGCAGTCCATGGTGACTTCAGAGGAAATGGGGAGGACTGCCCAGAGTGAGAGGGATGGCAGGGCTGGAGTGGGTGGGGGTGTCAGGACCCAGCCACAAGGCTTCCTTCTCCTTGTTTGTTACTGAGATATAATCCATATTTCATAAAATTCACCCTTTTAAAGTGTACAATTCTAGGCCAGGCATGGTGGCTCACACCTATAATCCCAGCACTTTCAGGGGCCAAGGCAGGAGAGTTGCTTGAGCGCAGGAGTTCGAGACCAGCCTAGGCAACATACATAGCAAGAGCCTGTCTCCACTTTAAAATGGGGAAAAAAAAAAAAATTAACTGGGTGTGGTGGTGCACACCTGTAGTCCCAGCTACTCGGGAGGCTGAGGTGGGAGGATCGCTTGAGTTTGGGAGGTTGAGGCTGTAGCGAGCCATGACTGGGTCACTGTACTTTAGCCTGGGCAACAGAGCGAGACCCTATCTTTAAAAAAAAAAAAAGGCAATTCTATGGTTTTTAGTATATTCCCAAGGTTGTGCAACCATTATCACTTTCTAATCCAGACATTTTCATCACTCCAAAAAGAAACCCTGTACCTATTAGCAGTCCTCGCTCCACCTTCCCCCAGCCCCTGGCAACCACAAATTTCTTTCGTTTATCCATGGATTTGCCAGTTCTGGACAGTTCATACAAATGGAATCATGCAATATGTGAGCCTTTGTGTTTAGCTTCTTTCACTGAGTGTAATGTTTTCCGGGCCATCCATACTGTAGCATGCATCAGGACTTCATGCCTTTAAAAAAAGTATTTCTTATTGTTTATATATATATATATGCTGTGGTCCCATGACAGAGATTGATGGCAGAACACCTGGGTTCCAGCTCCATCTGCTCCCCAGGTGAAGGAACGGGGATCACCGGATAGTCCCAAGGGGTCAGCTCAGAAGCAATGGTTACACGACAGCGAAGTTATTCATTCAGTCTTTTCTTTTTTTTTTTTGAGACAGGGTCTCGCTCTGTCGCTCAGGCTGGAGTACAGTGGCCGGATCTCAGCTCACTGCAAGCTCCGCCTCCCGAGTTCACACCATTCTCCTGCCTCAGCCTCCCGAGTAGCTGGGACTACAGGTGCCCGCCACCTCGCCCAGCTAATTTTTTGTATTTTTTAGTAGAGACGGGGTTTCACCGGGTTAGCCAGGATGGTCTTCATCTCCTGACCTCGTGATCTGCCCGTCTCGGCCTTCCAAAGTGCTGGGATTACAGGCTTGAGCCACCGCGCCCGGCCGCTTATTGTTTATATTTTTGAGACAGGGTCTCGCTCTGTCACGCAGGCTGGAGTGCAGTGGTGTGATCTCGGCTCACTGCAACCTCCGCCTCCAGGGCTCAAGCAACTATCCTGCCTCAGTCTCCTGAGTAGCTGGGGCCACAGGCCTGCACCACCAGGACCGGCTAATTTTTGTGTTTTTAGTAGAAATGGGGTTTCACCATGGTGGCCAGGCTGGTATTGACCTCCCAAAGTCCTGGGATTACAGGGGTGTAATCCTGTAATTACACTTCAGTCTCGGCCTCCCAAAGTCTTGGGATTATAGGGGTGAGCCACTGTGTCCGGCTCTAGGGTTTCACCCTGTTGGCCAGGCTGTTCTTGAACTCCTGGCCTCAAGTGATTCGCCTGCCTTGGCTTCCCAAAGTGCCAAGATTACAGGTGTGAGCCACCGCGCCCAGCCTAAAATTGTTTTATTTTTAAATTTGTTTTGTAGGGATGGGGTCTCACTACGTTGCACAGGCTGGTCTCAAACTCCTGGCCTCAAACAATCCTCCCACCTCAGCCTCCCAAAGTGCTGGGATTATAGGTGTGAGCTACCACACCCAGCCTTCAGGCCTTTTTATGGCTGAATAATACGGTCCTGTTTCCTAGAGAAGAACTTGAGTTTGGGGGTAGAGGAGAGAGAGGGAGACTCCCTGAGAAAGCTGTGGAATGAAAGCATGACAGAGGCTGTTTTCTCCTTAGAGCGCTGCCCCCCAAATGCACACTACGAATCCTGTGCTTGTCCGGCTTCGTGCAAGAGTCCCAGGCCTAGCTGTGGGCCACTCTGTCGGGGGGGCTGTGTCTGCAACCTTGGCTTTTTGTTTAGTGACAACCACTGCATCCAAGCCTCTTCCTGCAATTGCTTCTACAACAACAACTACTATGAGGTAAGCCCCTCGGGATGCTGTGGTCCCATGAGGGAGATTGATGGCAGAACACCTGAGTTCCAGCTCCATCTGCTCCCCAGGTGAAGGAATGGGGATCACTGGGTAGTCCCAAGGGGTCAGCTCAGAAGCAATGGTTACACAACAGCCAAAGTTATTCATTCAGTCTTGTCTTTTATTTTGAGACAGGGTCTCGCTCTGTCGCTCAGGCTGGAGTACAGACAGTGGCGTGATAGTGGCTCACTGCAGCCTCCACTTCCCGGGCCCCAGTGATCCTCCCACCTCAGCCTCCCGAGTAGCTGGGACTACAGGCACATGCCACCGTGCCCAGCTAATTTTTGTATTTTTGGTAGAGACAGGGTTTCACTACATTGCCCAGGCTGGTCTTGAAATCCCGAGTTCAAGCAATCCTCCTGCCTCAGCCTCCCAAAGTGCTGGGATTATAGGCATAAACCACTGTGTCTGGCTGGGCACATTTAGTTTTTTCTTTTTTGAGACAAAGTCTCGCTCTGTCACCCAGGCTGGAGTGCAGTGGCACGATCTCAGCTCACTGCAACCTCCACCTCCCGGGTTCAAGCAATTCTCTGCCTCAGCCTCCCAAGTCGCTGGGATAACAGGCTCACGCCACCACGCCCAGCTAATTTTTGTTATTTTTAGTAGAGATGGGGTTTCACCATACATTCTTTACCTCTTTAAATCTTTTATCCGTATTTATAAGGTGTACACAATAAGATTTTCTACCTCATATAACATTGTTGTAAAGACGAAATTAAGTCCTAACACATACAATTACTTAATAAGTGTTAATTATTATCGTTAGCAATTTATGATAAATATATCCAAACTATTAATTAAAAGTGCATTAAAGGGCCCAGCACGGTGACTCACACCTGTAATCCCAACACTTTAGGAGGCCGATGTGGAGGGATTGCTTGAGCCCAGCAGTTTGAGGCCGCAGTGGGCTATGATTGCACCACTGCACTCCAGCCTGGGTGACAGAGAGACCCTGTCTCTAAAAAAAAAAAAAAAAAAAAAATGTGCATTAAGTAATTCATTAATGTCCAGAGCCTCTTCTCAGCTCCAGGTGTTCTTCCCATTGACATTACAGCTTCTGCTTGTCCCTTTCGGGACTATTATTTCCTTCCCTTGCTTTAACCAGTCTCCTGGGTCTCTCTGAGTTGCTGCTGAGATTAGCTTCAGCCACAGCCTGGGCAGAAAGATCTGTTACAACCACTGGCACCAAGAGGCTCTTCCCTCTGCCGTAGGAGGCATGTATTCACTTCTTTTTTTTCTTTTTTCTTTTTTTTTGGGGGGGCAAACTATTCACTCACAGCCCTCTATTGATGCAAAAACCATTCTAGCCATTTTTGGTTGGTTGATTTTGAGACAGAGTTTGGCTCTTGTTGCCCAGGCTGGAGTGCAATGGTGCCATCTCCACTCACCACAACCTCCTCTTCCCGGGTTCAAGCAGTTCTCCTGCCTCAGCCTCCCAAGTAGCTGGGATTACAGGCACGAGCCATCACGCCCAGCTAATTTTGTATTTTTGGTAGAGACAGGGTTTCTCCATGTTAGTCAGGCTGGTCTCGAACTCCCGACCTCAGGCGATCCACCCACCTCGGCTTCCCAAAGTGCTGGGATTACAGGTGTGAGCCTCCGTGCCCGGCTGTATTCACTTCTATTAGGTTCCTTTATGCATTCAACAAATGTGTATTTAGTACTTTCTTCAAAGGTGTTTTTTTTTTGTTTTTTGTTTTTGGTAGAGATGGGGTCTGGCTCTGTTGCCCAGGCTAGTCTATGAACTCCTGGGCTCAACCCATCCTCCCATCTCAGCCTCCTGAAGTGCTGGGATTACAGTGGTGAATCGCCACACCCAGCCTATGTAATACTTTCTACTCTCCTGGCCCTGGGGTTGCTATGGATAGGTCGTGGTCCTTGCCCTCATGATGCTCTCAGATTCAGAGACACACATGGGGTCTTGGTGTACTCCTTCATTCAGCAAGTATTTATTGAATGAGAGCATTCATGGGAGGACTAAGATGTTGGGTAAAGACAGACATTGGCTGGGTGTGGTGGCTCATGCCTGTAATCCCAGCACTTTGGGACGCGAAGGTGGGCGGATCACCTGAGGTCAGGAGGTCGAGACCAGCCTGGCCAACATGGAGAAACCAAGTCTGTACTAAAAATACAAAAATTAGCCAGGCGTGGTGTTGCACACCTTTAATTCCAGCTACTCGGGAGGCTGAGGCACAAGAATCGCTTAAACCCAGGGGTGGAGCTTGCAGTGAGCCAAGATCATGCCACTTCACTCCAGCCTAGGCAACAGAGCGAGACTCCATCTCAAAAAAAAAAAAAAAAAAATGACAGACATAAGGCTGGGTGCGGTGGCTCACACCTATAATCCCAGCACTTTGGGAGGCCAAGGCAGGAGGGTCACTTGAGCTCAGGAGTTCAACACCAGCCTAGGCAACATAGCAAGACTCCATCTCTCCAAAATGTTAAAAAAAAAAAAAAAAAAAAAAAAAAAAGGTCAGGCATGGTGGCATGTGCCTGTAGTCCCAGATACTTGGGAGGTTGAGGCAGGAGGATGGTTTGAGCCCAGGGGGTCAAGGCTGCAGTGAGCCATGATTGAGCCACTGCACTCCAGTCTGGGCAACAGAGTGAGACCCTGTCTCTTAAAAAACAAAAACAAGTGGGAGGAGAGAAGAGCGTTCTAGGAGGAGAGAAAAGCATGTGCAAATGCACTGTGGTGGTGGGAATATCAAGTATCAAGTAGGTGGTGGGGAGAGGAATCACATCAGGAAGGTCAGGTCTGCATGGGAGAGCAGCCTCTCTCCTGGGCACGGCGGAGGGAAAGGAAGAATAGCTGGTCACGGAGGCTCACGCCTGTAATCCCAGCACTTTGGGAGGCTGAAGCAGGTGATCACCTGAGGTCAGGAGTTCAAGGCCAGCCTGGTCAACATGGTGAAACCCCATCTCCACTAAAAATACAAAAATTAGGTGGACATGGTGGTGGGTGCCTGTATTCCCAGTTACTCAGGAGGCTGAGGCATGAGAATCACTTGAACCTGGGAGGCAGAGATTGCAACGAGCTGAGATCAGACTCCATCCAAAAAAAAAAAGAGAAAGAAAGAAAAAAGGAGGGAAGGAAGGAACAAAGACAAAGAAAGGAAGGAAAAAGGAAAAGAAAGAAAGGAAGGAAGGAAGGAAGAAACGAAAGAGGGAAGGAAAGGCCAGGCTCAGTGGCTCATGCCTGTAATCCGAGCACTTTGGGAAGCCGAGGCAGGCAGATCTCCTGAGGTCAGGAGTTCGAGACCAGCCTGGCCAACATGGAGAAGCCCCACCTCTACTAAAAATACAAAAAATTTGCTGGGCATAGTAGTGGGCATCTGTAGTCCCAGCTACTCAGGAGACTGAAGCAGGAGAATTGCTTGAGCCCGGGAGGTGGAGGTTGTAGTGAGCCGAGATCACACCACTGCACTCCAGCTTGGGCAACAGAGTGAGACTCCATCCCAAATAAATCAATAAATATAAAAAAGAAAAAGAAAAGAAAAGGAAGAAGGACTCTAGGAGCTATATGACCATGTGACCTCATATCCCTTTCTCCCAGCCTGGGGCAGAGTGGTTCAGCCCCAACTGCACAGAACGTTGCCGCTGTTGGCCAGGGAGTCGGGTCGAGTGCCAAATCTCTCAGTGCGGGACACACACTGTGTGTCAGCTTAAGAATGGCCAGTACGGATGCCACCCCTATGGTGAGAGCCCCTCCCCATGCTGTCCCCGCCTGCCAGCCTGTTGGAGTGGACATGATGCCAGGATCCCAATCCCTCGATTGAGCAGAGGAACGGGGGCCTGCCACCAGGCAGTGGGTGGGCCGGCGTGTGGGGTCCAGCCTGGAGGGACCACAGAAGCAGCTTCCCCTGTTCTTTCCCCCTCCCAGCAGGCACTGCCACCTGCTTGGTCTACGGAGATCCTCACTACGTCACCTTTGATGGGAGGCACTTTGGCTTCATGGGCAAGTGCTCTTACATCTTGGCCCAACCCTGTGGCAACTCAACAGGTAGGCCCTGGAGATGCTGCCGCGGTCTGGGGGAAGGGTCTGTGGGCAGCGCTGCTGGGCATGAGGCATGGTGGGTGGCAGGAAGTGGCAGGGCACAGATGG
This sequence comes from Chlorocebus sabaeus, assembly GCF_047675955.1. Taxonomy (NCBI): domain Eukaryota; kingdom Metazoa; phylum Chordata; class Mammalia; order Primates; family Cercopithecidae; genus Chlorocebus; species Chlorocebus sabaeus. The sequence continues at coordinate 11,975,041 of NC_132931.1, read as the reverse complement.
GGGAAGAGGCAAAATAAGAGCAAGTTCTTCTGTAAGGTGAGGGTTGAAGGCCGGGCACAGTGGCTCACACTGGTAACCTCAGCACTTTGGGAGGCTGAGGCAGGAAGATCACTTGAATCCAGGAGTTTGAGACCAGCCTGGGCAGCACAGCAGGACTCTCATCTCCATGAAAAAAATAATAATAATGAAAATCAGGCCGGGCGCAGTGGTTACACCTGTAATCCTAACACTTTGGGAGGCTGAGGTGGGTGGTTCACCTGAGGTCAGGAGTTTGAGACCAGCCTGGCCAACATGGTGAAACCCTGTCTCTACTAAAAATATAAAAAATTAGCTGGGCATGGTGGCAGGCACCTGTAATCCCAGCTACTCGGGAGGCTGAGGCAGGAGAATTGCTTGAACCCGGGAGGCAGAGGTTGCAGTGAGCAGAGATTGCGCCACTGCACTCCTGCACTCTAGCCTAAGCAGTAAGAGTAAAACTGCATCTCAAAAAAAAAAAAAAAATTAAAAAATCAGCTGGGTGTGGTGGGACACACCTATAGTCCCAGCTACTTGGGAGGCTGAGGCAGGAGGATCACTTGAGCCCAAGAGTTGGAGGCTGCAGTGAGCTATGATCACACCACTGCACTCCAGCCTGGGTAGCACAGTGAGACCCTATCTTGAAAAATAAATAAATACATACATAAATAAAGGTAAAAAAAAAAAAAAAAGAAGAGGAAGAAGGTAGTAGTTGGGGAGCACAGACGCCCTGGAGGATGTTCCAGCCACTGAACGGAGACAGACACATTGCGGCTGCAGGCTCTTCTGACAGAGGCAGTCGTGGTCTGCTCCTGTGTGGGTCCGGCCTCCCCTGCTGGACTTTGGGGCCAGTGCCTCTGTGGTGTTCATCTCTCCCTGCGGCGCTGGGCTCAGGGCACTGCTCGTGGCGGATGTTGAGAAATGAGCCACTGGACTCTTTTCATTCTTCTCCCCACCCAGACCCATTCTTCAGGGTGACAGCCAAGAATGAGGAGCAGGGACAGGAAGGCGTGTCCTGCCTAAGCAAAGTCTACGTGACCCTTCCCGAGACCACCGTCACCCTGCTTAAGAGCAGACGTACTCTGGTGAGCCCCGTTCCGCCCCCACCATCCTTGCAGGGTCTCACTGTGTCCCCTGGCTGACCCTTCCAGGCCCTGAACCCTTCCACGGATGGGGTTCCACAAGACAGTGGCCTGCAATCCCAGCTCCTTGGGAGGCTAAAGTGGGAGGATTGCTTGAGGCCAGGAGTTTGAAGCCAGCCTGGGCAAGATAGCAAGACCCTGTCTCTTTAAAAATAGAAAAAATTAGCCTGGTGTGGTGGCACTTGCCTGTTGTCCCCTCTACTCCAGAGGCTGAGGTGGGAGGATTGCTGGAGCCTGGGAGGTCGAGGCTGCAGTGAGCTGTGATTGCACCATTGCACTCCAGCCTGGGCAACATAGTAAGACACTGTCTCTTAAAAACAAAAACAAAACAATGGTGAGGAAGCTCCAGTCCACTCCTGGTAGATGAGATTGTTAGGCTGCTGTGGATGGTGTCCTGCCTTCCAGCCATGGAAATGGAAGTCTGCTGGGGTCGTCCTTGACCCCCAGATCTGTCTCTCTGTCTCTTGCCTCTGCCCTGCCTTTCCAGGTTGAGGGTCAGCGAGTTACTCTCCCAGCCATACCCTCTAACGGCGTCTTCCTGGGTGCAAGCGGGCGATTTGTGGAGTTGCAGACGGAGTTTGGTTTGCGGGTGAGATGGGATGGTGACCAGCAGCTGTATGTGACTGTGTCCAGGTGAGGCGGTGTCCCGGCCAGGCAGCTGCCACTTCTTCCTGCTGCCCACCCTGCCCACTCCCCTTCCATCCCTGGCAGCACTACTTGATCCTTTATGCATCTCCTGATGGGTGGGAAGCACCCTGCTTAAGTGGCAGGGCTCTCTTTGGACCAGGAGACAGGAGAAAATGGTTTCGGGGCATGTGATAGATAGCAGGATGGACGTACATGCTTTGGTAATGTGCTAGAAGGAGCACTAGTGAGTTCTGGAGGCTTTCAGAAGGGCAGACACCTGGTCCCATTCTCAAAGGAAGAGTGGCTCCCCAGATGGACAGAACAAGGGAAAGAAAGATTCTTTTTCTTTTCCTTTTTTTTTTTTTTTTTTGAGACAGGATCCCTCGCTCTGTTGCCCAGGCTGGAGTGCAGTGGTGCTATCTCGGCTCCCTGCAACCTCTGCCTCCCAGGTTCAAGCGATTCTCCTGCCTCATCCTCCCAAGTAGCTGGGATTACAGGCATGCACCACCATGCCCAGCTAATTTTTGTATTTTTAGTAGACAGGATTTCACCATGTTGGCCATGCTTGTCTCAAACTCCTGACCTCAGGTGATCCTCCTGCCTCAGCCTCCCAAAGTCTTGGGATTACAGGGGTGACCCACTGTGCCCAGTGAAAGAAAGACTTTAGAAAAATAATTTATAGCGGCCAGGTGCAGGGGTTCCCGCCTATAGCTCTGCACTGTGGGAGGCTGAGGTGGGAGAATCCCTTGGGGCCAGGAGTTCCAGACCAGCCTGGGCAACATAGTGAGACCCCATCTCCACAAAAAATTTTAAATATTAGCCAGGCATAGTGGTCTACACCTATAACCTCAGCATGCTGGGAGGCCGAAGCAAGAGGATCACTTGAGTCCAGGAGTTCCAGACCAGCCTGGACAACATAGTGAGATCCTGTCTCTTAAAAAATAAAAAACAAAATTAGCTGGTTGTGGCAGTACTTGCTTGTAGTCTCAGCTACTCAGGAGGCTGACGTGGGAGGATTGCTCGAGCCCAGGAGTTGGAGGCTGCAGTGAGACGAGATTGCACCACTGCGCTCCAGCCTGAGCCACAGAGGGTGACCCTATCTCTAAAATAAATAAATAAATAAATAATTTGGCCAGGCATGGTGGCTGACACCTGTAATCCTAGCACTTTGGGAGGCCGAGGCAGGCAGATTATCTGAGGTCAGGAGTTCGAGACCAGCCTGGCCAACATGGTGAAACCCCGTCTCTACTAAAAATACAAAAAAATTAGCTGGGCATGGTGGTATGTGCCTATAATCCCAGCTACTTGGAAGGCTGAGGCAGGAGAATCGCTAGAACCTGGGAGGCGGAGGTTGCAGTGAGCCAAGATTGCACCACTGCACTCCAGCCTGGGTGACAGAGAGAGACTCCATCTGAAAAAAAGAAGAATAAAATAAAATAAATAAGGCGGGAGTGTTTTAGGGCCAGCAAGGGGTTTGCTGTGGCTGGACAATGAACAGAGGGGAAGGAGGCTCGGGGGAGAGCCATGGGTCCTCTTGTCCAGTCCACACCTCTTCATCCTCCTCACGCCCTCTGCTTTGGGACGCTAGGTCCTTGCCTTCTCTGCCACTGCCCCTCGAGGACTGAGGCTCCTTCTTTCCATTAACGCCAGCTCCTCTCCTGTTCCCCCAGCACCTACTCTGGCAAACTCTGTGGTTTGTGTGGAAACTATGACGGCAACAGTGACAATGACCATCTGAAGTCGGATGGCAGTCCAGCAGGAGACAAGGAGGAGCTGGGGAACAGCTGGCAGACAGACCAGGACGAGGACCAGGAGTGAGCAAGGAGCCCTCCCACTGGGGCCTCAGGAGGGTCCTGTCCCCTTCCTGGCACTCTCTTTCTTTCTTTCTTTTTTTTTTTGAAATGGAGTCTCCCTCTCTCGCTCAGGCTGGAGTGCAGTGGTGCGATCTTAGCTCACTGCAACCTCCACTTCCCAGGCTCAAGCAATTCCTGCCTCAGCCACCCGAGTAGCTGGGATTACAGGCGCCCACCACCACGCCCGGCTAATTTTCTTATTTTTGTAGAGATGGGGTTTCACCATGTTGGCCAGGCTGGTCTCAAACTCTTGGCCTCAAGTGATTCACCTGCCTTGGCCTCTCAAAGTGCTGGGATTACAGGTGTGAGCCACTACACCACCACGCCCAGTCCTCCCCCGCCCCATTTTTTTTTTTTTTTTTTGGAGATGGGATCCCCCCTCTGTCTCCCAAGCTGGAGTGCAATGGCACGATCGTGGCTTACTGTAGTCTCAAACTCCTGGGCTCAAGCAATCCTCCCTTCTCTGCCTCCCAAGTAGCTTGGACTATACCATGCCCAGCTAACTTTAACAAAATGTTTTGGTAGAGATGGGAGGGTCTCACTATGTTGACCAGGCTGCTGGCCCTCCCCAACTTTTTTTTTTTTTTTTTTTGAGATGGAGTCTTGCTCTGTCACCCAGGCTGGAGTGTAGTGGCGCAATCTCAGCTCACTGAAACCTCTGCCTCCTGGGCTCAAGTGATTCTTGAGCCTCAGTCTCCCAAGTAGCTGGGATTATAGGCACACACCACCACACCTGTCTGATTTTTGTATTTTTAATAGAGACGGGGTCTCATCATGTTGGCCGGGCTGGTTTCGAACTCCTGACCTCAGGTGATTCGCCTGCCCTGGCCTCCCAAAATGCCAGGATTACAGGCATGCACTACCGCACCCAGCCTGTGCCCTCCCTTTGAAAATGACTGGCATTGCCCCTTTCTCCTCTCTACCCTGGAGACTTCAAGTTGTTCTTTCAGTTGCTCAATATTCTTCTTTGTTTGTTTGTTTGTTTGTTTTTAGAGATAGGACCTTGCTCTGTCACCCAGGCTGGAGTACAATGGTTCAATCACAGCTCACTGTAGCCTCCAAGTCCTGGGCTCAACTGATCCTCTCACTTCAGCCTCCTGAGTAGCTGGGGCTATGGATGTGCGCCACCAAACCCAGCTAATTTCATATTTATTTTTGTAGAGATGGGATCTTACTGCATTGCCCAGGCTGGCCTGGAACTCCTGGGCTCAAGTGATTCTCCCTGCCTCGGCCTCCCACAGTGCCTGGCCAGGGCTCGGTGTTCAGACGTCCTCTGGGAGGGGTTTCCCAGCTGACAGGCTGGTTTGCCAACCAGGACCCGGCCTGCCAACCTTGCTGCCTGCTGGGTTAGGGCTGAGCTGGAAGCGAGTCTTTGTCTTTAGGGCATTTGGGGTGGGTCTCTTGCAGGTGTCAGAAGCACCAGGTGGTGAATCCCCCGTCTTGTGATTCATCTCTGCAGAGCAACATGTCGGGGCCAGGATTCTGTGGACGGCTGGTCGACACCCGTGGCCCGTTTGAGTATGAAGGAGGGCAGGCAGGGTCGCGCAGGGGTGGTGCTTGGCACCGGGGCTCCTCCAAGGGTCTGGCCCCATCCACCCCATTCCCCCTGACTTGGTCTCTCCCTGTAGGACATGCCTGCTGCATGTGAAGGCCACTTCCTTCTTCGACAGCTGCATGCTTGATATGTGCAGATTCCAGGGACTGCAGCACCTGCTGTGCACACACATGTCCACCATGACCACCACCTGCCAGGACGCAGGCCATGCTGTGAAGCCCTGGAGGGAACCCCAGTTCTGCCGTGAGTTGTGCCAAATGCAGGGGAGAGGCCAGGCGCAGTGGCTCACACCTGTATCCCAGCACTTTGGGAGGCCGAGGTGGTGGATCACGAGGTCAGGAGTTCGAGACCAGCCTGGCCAGCATGCTGAAACCCCGTCTTTACTGAACATACCAAAATTAGCCAGGCATGGTGGCATATGCCTGTAGTCCCAGCAACTCTGGAGGCTGAGGCAGGAGAATCGCTTGAACTTGGGAGGTGGAGGTTGCAGTGACCCAAGATTGCACCACTGTACTCCAGCCTGGTGACAGAGTGAGACTCCATCTCAAAAAACAATAAAAATAGGCTGGGTGCGGTGGCTCACACCTGTAATCCCAGCACTTTGGGAGGCTGAGGCGGGTGGATCACGAGGTCAAGAGTTCAACACCAGCCTGGCCAAGATGGTGAAACCCTGTCTCTACTAAAAATACAAAAATTAGCCGGGCGTGGTGGCACGCGCCTGTAATCCCTGCTACTCAGGAGGCTGAGGCAGAGAATTGCTTGACCCCGGGAGGCAGAGGTTGCAGTAAACCGAGATCACACCATTGCACTCCAGCCTGGGCGACAGAGCGAGACTCCGTCTCAAAAAAAATAAATAAATAAATAAATAAAATAAAAATACAAAAATTAGCTGGATGTGGGAGTGGGCGCCTGTAATCCCAGCTACTTGGGAGGCTGAGGCAGGAGAATCGCTTGAACCCAGGAGGTGGAGGTTGCAGTAAGCAGATATTGCACCACTGCACTCCAGCCTGGGCAACGAGAGTGAAACTCTGTCTTAAAAAAAAAAAAAAAAGTGTTTTTGTGCAGCCAAGTCATCACATGGAGGCACACGGTACAGGCCCTAGGCAGGGGAGGCAACGTGGCCCAGCTCTTTGGGGAAGCTGCTTCAGGGCAGGTCTATCCCCTGACTCAGACCTCACAGGTGGCCCCGTTCCCCTGCAGGCCAACAGCTCACCTGGGGCATGTTTTTACAGCAGCGTTACCAGTGGTGGGTCGGTCAGTTCCCACCATAGGTCTATCTAAGGCTCTTAGGGCAGGCGCCTTAGTGCTGGCCCTGCAGCCCCAGGGAGCCAGCCAGGCTTCTTGGGGAAGCTTCTCACAGTCACTGTCTCTTCTCGAGATTGGCCAGAAACCTGGAGCTGGGACCCTTCTGAACGTGTCTTTCCTGTTTCCCACCTGGGCTCGTGGCTTGTTCGTCTCCTTCTCACCCAAGCTTTTCCCTCCACCAGCAATGGCTTGCCCGCCCAATAGCAAGTACTCCCTGTGTGCCAAGCCATGCCCTGACACCTGCCATTCAGGATTCACCGGCATGTTCTGCTCAGACCGGTGCGTGGAGGCCTGTGAATGCAATCCAGGCTTCGTCCTCAGTGGCCTCGAGTGCGTACCTCGCTCCCAATGTGGGTGCCTCCACCCTGCAGGCAGCTACTTCAAGGTGAGCGGCTGCGTGGACCTCTCAGCCCTGCAGCCAGAAAGGGCCTGCTCCCTGCTCTCACACCCCCTGCAAGCTCTTTCTTTTCTTTTTGTTTCTTGTTTTGTTTTGTTTTGTTTTTGAGACAGAGTTTCTCTCTGTCCCCAGGCTGGAGTGCAGTGACGCCATCTCGGCTCACGGCAACCTCTGCCTCCTGGGTTCACGCCATTCTCCTGCCTCGGCCTCCCGAGTAGCTGGGACTACAGGCGTGTGCCACCATGCCCAGCTAATTTTTGAATTTTTAGTAGAGACAGGGTAGGGGGTGGTTTCACCATGTTGGTCAGGATGGTCTTGATCTCTTGATCTCGTGATCTGCCCACCTGGGCCTCCCAAAGTGCTGGGATTACAGGCATGAGCCACCACGCCTGGACTTTGGTTTTTTGGTTTTGTTTTGTTTTGTTTGTGTTTTGAGACCGAGTCTCACTCTGTTGCCCAGACTGGAGTTCAGTGGCATGGTCTCAGCTCACTGCAACCTCTGCCTCCTGGGTTCGAGTGATTCTTCTGCCTCAGCCTCCCGAGTAGCTGGGATTACAGGCACACACTACTACGCCAGGCTGATTTTTGTGTTTTTAGTAGAGATGAGATTTCGCCATGTTGGCCAGGCTGGTCTCAAACTCCTGACCTCAAGTGATCCGCCCACCTTGGCCTCTGAAAGTGCCGGGATTACAGGCGTGAGCCGCCACACCTGGCCTCGGATAGATCAGTTTTGGTTGAAATGATGAACAGACCCAGAAATGATGAAGTGACTGAAGCAGTGAATGGATGCCGAGCTTTTGCAGCGAATCTCGGAGCTTCAGGAAAAGAGGATGTCTCCCCACGATTAAGCCAGTGATCTGAACAACTCTGGTGGGCTCTGGTGTCAGATCTGGGAACAAACAAAACAAAACAAACCACTTTCTCTTCCTTCCCTGCTGTCTTCCCCCAGGTAGGGGAGCAGTGGTACAAGCCGGGCTGCAAAGAGCTGTGCATCTGTGAAAGCAACAACAGAATTCGCTGCCAGCCCTGGAGGTGTAGGGCCCAGGAGTTCTGTGGCCTGCAGGATGGTATCTATGGCTGCCATGCCCAAGGTGAGCCGTCAGGGTGGAAGGTGAGCCAGGAGCTGCCCAGGTAACACCAGGCAAGGTGATGGGTCCTGCCCAAAGCAGCTTCCCCAGACAGCTGAGTCTCCACCAAGGCCTAGGAGGGGCAGCATTATCAAAGACCCAGAGGGTGAGGTTGGGGATGTCAGTGTTTCTCTTCGGCAGCTCCAAACCAAGCCAACCACACTTCCTAGGGAAACACCGCATCTGCGGGTGGGCCGTGGGGACCATGCCGGTGTGGACTCGCCAGTGTGGCAGCTCTGGGTCAGAGCTTCTGGGGAGTGGAGCAGTGAGACCGTGAACTCCATCTTCTCCTCCGCAGGTGCCGCCACCTGCACGGCCTCGGGCGATCCCCACTACCTGACCTTCGATGGCGCCTTGCACCACTTCATGGGCACCTGCACCTATGTCCTGACCCGGCCTTGCTGGTCCAGGTCCCAAGACAGCTATTTTGTTGTGAGCGCCACCAACGAGAACCGCGGGGGGAACCTGGAGGTCTCCTACATCAAAGCTGTCCACGTGATGGTCTTTGACCTCAGCATCTCACTGCTCAGAGGCTGTAAGGTCATGGTGGGTGTCTTCCTCCTGCCTCCTGGACCCTGAACACCCAGCCTGCTTGCTTCTCTCCTGTGCCCCTCCTTGCCCACATGCCCACCTCTCTGGCTCCTTAGAGCACCTGGGAGGCACCTGCAGCTGACCCAGACCCTCCTCCTTGGACTCCCTCCTCCCTCTGTGAAATGCCCACCGGCACCAGCCCCTCCTGCTCCCAGTTTTTTGCTCCCCCCCGACCACTTTTTTTTTTTTTTTTTTTTTTTTTTCCTGAGACAAGGTCTTGCTCTATCACCTAGGCTGGAGTGCAGTCGTGCAATCATAGCTCATTGTAGCCTTGACCCCCTGGGCTCAAGTGATCCTCCCGCCTCAGCCTCCCAAGTAGCTGGAACTACAGGCACGCACCACCTGCACGGCTATTTTTTTTTTTTTTTTTACTTTTTGTAGAGACGGGGTTTCTCCATGTTGCCCAGGCTGATCTTGAGATCCTGGGCTCAAGCAATCCTCCTGCCTTGGCCTCCCAAAGTGCTGGGTTTGCAGGCATGAGCCCCCGTCCTTGACTTTAACCCAAGTTCCTTCCTGACTCTCCTTTCTACGTCCTCCCTGCCTCTGAAGCTGAATGGCCATCGGGTGGCCCTACCTGTGTGGCCTGCACAAGGCCGGGTGACCATAAGGCTCAGCAGCAACTTTGTCCTCCTCTACACGAACTTTGGGCTCCAAGTTCGCTACGATGGGAGCCACTTGGTGGAAGTGACAGTCCCCTCCTCCTATGGCGGCCAGCTCTGCGGGCTGTGCGGTGAGTTTCCTGGGCACCTGCAGGGAAAGCTGGAGCAATGAGGAGGCATGTGACCTGGTCCTCCCACATCTCTGTGAGGTGTTCTAAGTACTTGTCAACTGACTAATTGGTTGAGGACATTAGGCATGAAGGTAGGAGTTAAGGGAAGACGGAGATGAAGAGACAGAAAGGGGCCACGTGCAGTGGTTCATGCCTGTAAATGCAGCACTTTGAGAGCCCGAGGAGGGCAGATCACTTGAGGTCAAGAGTTCGAGACCAGCCTGGCCAACATAGTGAAACCCTGTCTCTACTAAAAATACAAAAAGTAGCTGGGCATGGTGGTGCACGCCTGTAATCCCAGCTACTCGGGAGGCTGACGCAGGAGAATCGCTTGAACCTGGGAGGCAGAGGTTCCAATGAGCCGAGATCACGCCTATACTTCAGCCTGGGTGATAGAACAAGACTGCATCTCAAAAAAGAAGCAAAAGCAAAAGAGACAGAAAGGGTTAACTTTGCTATGTAGAGTGAAGAGTGAGGGTGCCTCTTCTGGCCAGGAGGATGGTGGCCCTGGGGCCTGCCCTGCTGGGGGGCCCTTTGTTGCCTGTTTTAACGGCTCCCTCCTCTAGGGAACTACAACAACAACAGCTTGGACGACAACCAGCGCCCCGACAGAAAGCCTGCGGGCGATTCCGTGCAGCTGGGGGCAGCCTGGAAGTTACCTGAATCCTCTGAACCTGGGTGAGCTGGGGGCCGGGGGAGCCAGGCAGGAGGGGCTGGGCCAGGGAAAGGCCTCGGGGGGCAGCTTGGAAGTGTCCTCTGTGTGTCCCCACTCCCTCTGTGCTGTACTTCCCTACTGGCCAGAAACTGGCAATCTCGCCTGTTTAGACTCTCCAAGATTGGAGTTGGTAAGAAGTTATTCTGACCTCCCACGCCCCCACGCCCACGCCTGCTGACTTCTATGTTTAGTGATCTCTTTGGAGGGTCCACTTGAGTTCACCCTGAGGTCTAACCTTTTTCCTTCCTGCTGCATCTCCTGGCCTTCCCACTTGAGGGCACCGTTTTGTCCTCTTCTCCTGTATCGCTCTCTCTTTCCCTGCCCACTTTTTGTTTTGTTTTGTTTTTGAGACAGAGTCATGCTCTGTCACTCAGGCTAGAGTGCAGTGGCACAATCTTGGCTCAATGCAACCTCCGCCTCCCAGGTTCAAGTGATTCTCCTGCCTCAGCCTTCCAAGTAGCTGGGATTACAGGTGCTCTCCACCACGCCTGGTTAATTTTTGTATTTTTATTTGAGACAGGGGTTCTCCATGTTGGCCAGGCTAGTCTCAAACTCCTGACCTCAGGTGATCTGCCTGCCTTGGCCTCCCAAAGTGCTGGGATTACAGGTGTGAGCCACTACGCCCAGACCCTTGTCCACTTTTGCTTCGGTTTGGGAGATGGTTCCTCAGGCCCTCAGGTCTTCCCTTCCCTTTTTCCTTTCCTTTTTTTCTTTTCTTCTCTTGAGATAGGGTCTTGGTCTGTTGCCCAGGCTGGAGTGCAGTGGTGCAATCATAGCTCACTGAGGCCTCCAACTGCTGGGCTTAAGCCATCCTCCCACCACAGCCTCCTGAGTAGCTGGGACTATAGGCACATGCCGCCACGCCCGGCTAATTTTTTAAAGTTTTGTGTAGAGATGGGATCTCACTATGTTGCCCAGCCTGGTCCTGAACTTCTAGTCTCAAGCAGTCCTCCTACCTTGGCCTCCCAAAGTGCTGGGATTATAGGCATGAGCCACTGTGCCCAGCCTGTAGCCCTCAGTTTCTATTCTCTCCTCATTCAGCTGTTTCCTTGTGGGTGGCAAGCCCTCCAGCTGCCAGGAGAACAGCATGGCAGACGCCTGGAACAAGAACTGTGCGATCTTAATAAACCCTCAGGGTAAGACATGTCCCTGCTGGTCCTTTTTCCTCCCTGAAGGACAGGAGCCTGGGGAAGGAGTCTAGTCAGGGAGGGAGAAACAAAACCAGAAACAGATGGAAAGGCACGAGGAAGGCAAATGGGAACACAGGACCAACCAGCGGTCACCTTCTTGGGACCTATGACTGATGGGTCTGTATTTGTGTCTCAGGCAGTAAATAAATCAGGAATTTCTTTCTTTCTTTCTTTCTTTCTTTCTTTCTTTCTTTCTTTCTTTCTTTCTTTCTTTCTTTCTTTCTTTCTTTCTTTCTTTCTTTCTTTCTTTCTTTCTTTCTTTCTTTCTTTCTTTCTTTCTTTCTTTCTTTCTTTCTTTCTTTCTTTCTTTCTTTCTTTCTTTCTTTCTTTCTTTCTTTCTTTCTTTCTTTTCTATTAGAAATGTTTTAATAGGCCGGGCGCAGTGGCTCATGCCTGTATCCCAGTACTTTGGGAAGTTGAGGAGGGCATATCATGAGGTCAGGAGTTCGAGACCAGCCTGGCTAACACGGTGAAACTCCGTCTCTACTAAAAATACAAAAAATTAGCTGGGCCTGGTGGTGGGCACCTGTAGTCCCAGCTACTCGGGAGGCTGAGGCAGGAGAATCGCTTTAACCTGGGAGGCAGAGGTTGCAGTGAGCTAAGATTACACCACTGCACTCCAGCCTGGGCCACAGAGTGAGACTCTGTCTCAAAAAAAAAAAAGAAAGTAAGTTTTAATAGAGATGGGGGACTCTCACTGTGTAGCCCAGGCTGTTCTGGAACTATGGACCTCAAGGGATCCTCCCCTTGGCCTCCTAAGTAGTTGGGGTGACAGGCATGAGCCACGACGCCTGGCCGTTTTTTCTTTTTTCTTATTTTTTAGAGATAAGGTCTCACTCTGTTGCCCAGGCTGGAGTGCAGTGGCACGATCACAGCTCACTGCAGGCTTGAACTCCTGGGCTCAAGTAATCCCCCCGCTTCAGCCTACAGAGTAGCTGGGACTACAGGCAGGCACCACCATGCCCAACTAATTTTTTTTTTTTTTCTGAGTTGGAATCTCGCCCTGTCGCCTAGGCTGGAGTACAATGGTGTGATCTCGGCTCACTGCAACCTCCGCCTCCCAGGTTCAAGTTATTTTACCACCTCAACTTCCCAAGTAGCTGGGATTACAGGCCTGTGCCACCACACCCAGCTTGTTTTTGTATTTTTAGTATTTCACCATGTTGGCCAGACTGGTCTTGAACTCCTGACCTCAAATGATCCGCCTACCTCAGACTCCCAAAGCGCTGGGATTACAGGCGTGAGCCACCGTGCCCGGCCCAATTTTTTAATATTTTGGAGATGAGGCCTTGCTATGCAGCTCAGGCTGGTCTTGAACTCCCGGGCTCAAGTGATTCTCCTGCTTTGCCCTCCTAAAGTGCTGAGGTTACAGGCGGGAGCCACCACACAAATCTGGGTTTTGTTTGTTTGTTTGTTTTGTTTTTATTGTCTGTTGCCCAGGTTGGAGTGCAATGGCACAATCATAGCTCATCCTGCCTCAGTCTCTCGAGTAGCTGGGACTACAGGTGTGCACCACCATGCCCAGCTAATTTTTGTAGAGACAGAGTTTCACCGTATTGCTCAGGCTGGAAAATCCAGGGTTTTTTTTTTTGTTTGTTTTGTTTCATTTTGTTTTGTTTTTGAGACAGAGTCTCGATTTGTTGCCCAGGCTGGAGTGCAATGGCGCTATCTCAGCTCACTGCCACATTTGCCTCCTGGGTTCAAGAGATTCTCCTGCCTCAACCTCCCGAGTTGCCTAGACTACAGGTGCTCTCTACAATGCCCTGCTAATTTTTGTATTTTTACTAGAGATTGGGTTTCACCATGTTGGTCAGGTGAGTCTCCAACTCCTGACCTCAAGTAATCTGCCCGCCTCGGCCTCCCAAAGTGCTGGAATTGCAGGTGTGAGCCACTGTGCCTGGTGGGAAAATCCAGGTTTTGATTGAAGTGGATGTCAAATCAGCCCCCAGGGAAGCCACATGGCCGTGCTCCTTCCCGGCCCCTCCCCTGGCTCACCTGCCTTCTCTCTTCCTGCAGGACCCTTCTCTCAATGTCACCAGGTGGTGCCTCCCAAGTCCAGCTTTGCCAGTTGCGTGCATGGCCAGTGTGGGACCAAGGGCGACACCACGGCCCTGTGCCGCTCCCTGCAGGCTTATGCGTCCCTGTGTGCCCGGGCTGGCCAGGCTCCTGCCTGGCGGAACAGAACTTTCTGCCGTGAGTGACTGGCCACCTGTTCCCACAGCCTGTAGGAACCCTCCAGAATTCTGCCCTCCCTTTCTTCCTCTAAATTCTTTTTTTTTTTTTTTTCTTTGAGATGGAGTCTTGCTCTGTTGCCCAGGCTGGAGTGCAGTGGCGCAATCTCGGCTCACTGCAACCTCCACCTCCTGTGTTCAAGTCAAAGTGGGCGGATCGCCTGAGGTCAGGAGTTGCAGACCAGCCTGGTCAACATGGTGAAACCCTGTCTCTATTAAAAATACAAAAATTGGCCAGGTGTGGTGGTGAGCACCTGTAATCCCAGCTACTTGAGAGGCTGAGGTGGGAGAATCACTTGAACCTGGGAGGCAGAGGTTGCAGTGCACCGAGATCGCACCACTGCAGTCCAGCCTGGGCGACAAGAGTGAAACAAAAAACAAGAGTGTAAAACAAAACAAAACAAAACAAAAAGTTCTGGCGATGGATGGTGGTAATGGCAGCACAACAATGTGAATGTATTTAGTGCTGTTGAAGTGTACATTTAAAAATTGTTGCCGGGCGCGGTGGCTCATGCCTGTAATCCCAGTACTTTGGGAGGTCGAGGCAGGTGGATCACAAGGTCAGGAGATTGAGACCATCCTGGCTAACACAGTGAAACCTTGTCTCTACTAAAAACACAACCTATTAGCCAGGCGTGGTGGTGGGCACCTGTAGTCCCAGCTACTTGGGGGGCTGAGGCATGAGAATGGCATGAATCCGGGAGGCGGAGCTTGCAGTGAGCCAAGATCACACCACTGCTCTCCAGCCTGGGTGACAGAGTGAGACTCTGTCTCAAAGAAAAAAAAAATGTTAAATGGTAGATTTTATGTCTGTTTGGTTTTTTTTGGTTTTTGCTTTTGAGAGTCTCGCTGTCACCCAGGCTGGAGTGTGGTGGTCTGACCTTGCCTCATTGCAACCTCTGCCTCTCAGGGTCAAGAGATTCTCTTGCCTCAGCCACCTAAGTAGCTGGGACGACAGGCGTGCACCACCACGCCCAGCTAATTTTTGCATTTTTAGTAGAGATGAGTTTCACCATGTTGGCCAGCCTGATCTCGAACTCCTGACCTCAGGTGATCCACCTGCCTCAGCCTCCCAAAGTGCTGGGATTACAGGTGTGAGCCACCATGCCCAGCCACTACTAGGAGCTTTTGACGCCCCAAGGTTTGGGGGCTGGAAATGCCCCCCCGCTCTTCCTAATGCTCTCATTTTCCTTAGCTATGAGGTGCCCACCTGGCAGCAGCTATAGCCCCTGCGGCAGCCCCTGCCCAGCCACCTGCAGCAGCATAAACGACCCGAGGGACTGCCCCAAAGCACTGCCTTGTGCTGAGAGCTGCGAATGTCAGAAAGGCTACATCTTGAGTGGAACCTCCTGCGTGCCCCTTGGCCAGTGTGGCTGCACCGAGCCAGCGGGCTCCTACCATCCGGTGAGAGGCCAGCTAGCAGGGGCCCTGCCCTTTCCAGGCCCACATGTTTGGGGTCAGGGCAAGCTCAGGAGAGGCAGGAGGAAGGCTCAGAACCTGGAAGGGGCAGGGCTGGCCAAGGCTGGGGGACGAGGAGGAAGGCCAGATGCTGCAGCCAACTTCAACCCGGACATCAGCCCATCTCCCGATTCCAACTTTCTGTTGGCTCTGCTGATCCCTGTGGCCCACAGGTCGGGGAGCGCTGGTACACAGAGGACACCTGCACCAGGCTCTGCACCTGCTCCATCCACAACAACATCACCTGCTTCCAAAGCACCTGTAAACCCAACCAGATGTGCTGGGCCCTGGATGGGCTACTCCGTTGCCGGGCCTCAGGTAGGAGGACCACGGTGATAGGGGGACCCCACAACCCTGAGGCCAGCTCTCCCAACTCCCCAACAGACTCCCTGCTGCCTGTAGCACTGGGGTTCAGGTTTCGGCTCATAACTCTGCTGCAACAAAGAGCTTCCAGTGGGAAAGATGACCTCCAACTGCTGAGAAGGGAGACTCACTCATCCTTCTCCTGCAGTGGCCACCAACTTAGATGGAATATTATAAATCCTTTCCTGGGGCCGGACACCGTGGCTCACACTTGTAATCTCAGCACTTTGGAAGGCCAAGGCAGGCAGATCACTTGAGACCAGGGTTCAAGACCAGCCTGACCAACATGGCTAAACCCCGTCTGTACTAAAAATACAAAAATTAGCCTGTAATCCCAGCTACTCGAGAGGCCGAGGCAGGAGAATTGCTTGAACCCAGGAGGCAGAGGTCGCAGTGAGCAGATATCATGTCATTGCACTCCAGCCTGGGTGACAAGAGCAAAACTCCGTCTCTAAATAAATCTTTCCCTGGAGGCCAGGCATGGTGGCTCATGCCTGTAATCCCAGTGCTTTGGGAAGCTGAAGTCAGAGGGTCACTTGAGGCCAGTAGTTCAAGACCAGCCTGGGCAACATAGTGAGATGCCCATCTCTACAAAAAACAAAAAATTAAAAATTAAAAATTAAAATTAAAGACATTGCACCTGTAGCTCCTGCTACTTGGGAGGCTGAGGTAGGAGGATCCCTTGAGCCCAGGAATTAGAGTCTGCAGTGAACTATGATCTTGCCACTGCACACCAGTCTGGGTAACAGAACAAGACCCTGTCTCTAAAAAAAATTTTTTTTAATTAGTTGAATAGGGTACTTCATGCCTGTAGTCCCAGATACTCTGGAGGCTGAGGTAGGAGGACGGCTTGAGCCCAGGAGTTTGAGGCTGCAGTGAGCTATGATCATGCCACTGCATTCCAGCCTGAGTGACAGAGAGAGACCATGTCTCAAAAAAGAAAAAAAAAATCCTTCCTCCAAAGAATCATGCCCCCCTCCGCCCATAAACTTCACGCCTCCTAACTCTGGCCCCAGGTTTTTTTTTTTTTCTTTTCTTTTCTTTTTTTTTTTTGTTGAGACGGAGTCTCACTCAGTCGCCCAGGCTGCAGTGCAGTGGCGTGATCTTGGGCTCACTACAAGCTCCACCTCCCGGATTCACGCCATTCTCTTGCTTCATCCTCCCAAGTAGCTGGGACTACAGGCACCCGCTGCCACGCCTGGCTAATTTTTTGCATTTTTAGTAGAGACGGGGTTTCACCGTGTTAGCCAGGATGGTCTCGATCTCCTGACCTCGTGATCCACTTGCCTTGGCCTCCCAAAGTGCTGGGATTACAGGCGTGAGCCATCGCGCCCGGCCTTTTTTTTCTTTTTTTGAGATAGTGTCTTTGTCGCCCAGGCTGGAGTGCAGTGGCGCAATCTCAGCTCACTGCAACCTCCGCCTCCCTGGTTCAAGCGATTCTCCTGCCTCAGTCTTCCAAGTAGCTGGGATTACAGGCACATGTCACCACACCCTATTTTTTTTTTTTTGTATTTTTTTAGTAGAGACGGGGTTTTACCATGTTGGTCAGGCTGGTCTCAAACCAGCCCGCCTCGGCCTCCCAAAGTGCTGGGATTAGAGGCATGAGCCGCTGCGCACAGCTGGACCTGGAGTCTTGACTCTTTTCTGGAAGGCAGGGAGAACCCAGGACTAGTTTCCCAGGGACGCTGTACCTGCCAGAGGAACATCATAGCCCAGCTGTGTCTCTGTCCTCCCAGGTATGGGGGTGTGTCAGCTCCCAGGGGAGTCCCACTACGTGAGCTTTGATGGTAGCAACCATTCTATCCGGGACACCTGCACTCACGTCCTGGTGAAAGTGTGCCACCCCGCCATGGCCTTGCCGTTCTTCAAGATCAGTGCCAAGCATGAGAAGGAGGAAGGTGGAACTGAGGCTTTCCGCCTTCACGAGGTCTACATTGACATCTACGACGCCCGGGTCACCCTGCAGAAGGGCCACCGTGTGCTGGTGAGCTGGGTGTGGTGACCGGGCCTGGGAGGGAGTGTTGGGGAGAGGACTCCAGTCCCTGCTCCTACTTAGCGTCACTGTCCTCCTGTTTAGATCAACAGCAAAAAGGTCACCCTCCCTGCAATCTCCCAGATCCCCGGGGTCAGCGTCAAGTCCAGCAGCGTCTACACCATTGTTAACATCAAGATCGGGGTGCAAGTCAAGTTTGACGGGAATCGCCTCTTAGAGATTGAACTCCCCACAACCTACTACGGAAAGGTGAGGAAAACATCTGGCTCTGCTAGCTGGGGAGATTGATGGCCGGCAGGGACGGGGGGCAGTGTTCACATCGTGCCTGCCCAAAGAGGCCACTCCTCAGGAGGGAGCAGGGCAGTGGTGGAGCGCGCCTTTCTGTGTAGGATGGACAAGAGTGTTTCCAGGAAAAAACAGGAAAAACCGTTCTGGCTGGGTGTGGTGGCTCACGCCTGTAATCTCAGCACTTTGGGAGGCCGAGGCAGATGGGTCACCTGAGGTCAGGAGGTTGGGATCAGCCTGGCCAACATAGTGAAACCCTGTCTCTATTAAAAATAAAGATTAAAAAAATTAGCTAGGGGTGGTGATGCGCACCTGTAATCCCAGCTACTTGGGAGGTTGAGGCGGGAGAGTCACTTGAACCCGGGAGGCGAATAGTGAGGTGAGCCGAGATCATGCCACGGCACTCCAGGCTGGGTGACAAGACCCGAAGAAACTCGAAGGAAGAGAGGGAGGGAGGAAGGGAGGGAGGGAAGGAGGGAGGGAGAAAAGCTGCTCTCGTGCTTCCCCAGCACCGAAAAACCACTCTCCCCACCCAGGTCTGCGGCGTGTGCGGGAACTTCAATGACGAGGAAGAGGATGAACTAATGATGCCCAGCGACGAACTAGCGCATAGTGATAGTGAATTTGTGACCAGTTGGAAAGATAAGGACATTGACCCAAGGTAGTGGTCCCCTAAGACCCTCTAGCTTTTCTTTCTTTTTTTCCCGAGACGGAATCTTGCTCTGTCACCCAGGCTGGAGTACCATGGCACGATCTCGGCTCACTGCAACCTCCGCCTCCCGGGTTCAAGAGATTCTCCTGCCTCAGCCTCCCGAGTAACTGGGATTACAGCCACCTACCACCATGCCCAGCTAATTTTTGTAGTTTTTAGAAGAGATGGGGCTTCACCATGTTGGCCAGGCTGGTCTCGAGCTCCTGACCTCAGGCGATGCGCCTGCCTTGGCCTCCCAAAGTGCTAGGTAATCATGAGCCACTGCACCTGGCCCCTCTAGCTTTTCTTTTTTTCTTTCTTTCTTTTTTTTTTTTGAGATGGAGTTTTGCTCTGTTGCCCAGGCTGGAGTGCAATGGTGCAATCTTGGCTCACTGCAACCTCTGCTTCCCAGGTTCAGGCAATTCTTGTGCCTCCACCTCCCGAGTAACTGGGATTACAGGTGCATGACACCACGCCCCACGCCTGGCTAATTTGTGTATTTTAGGTAGAAACAGAGTTTCACCATGTTGGCCAGGCTGGCCTTGAACTCCTGACCTCAAGTGATCCACCTGCCTCAGCCTCCCAAAATGCTAGGATTACAAGCGTGAGCCACTGTGCCTGGCCACCCCTCCAGCTTTTCATAGTAACATGAACTAGGGAGCCAGACTGTAGGGCACACCTGGGGCAGGAAGACCAGAATGTTCCTTTTATCTTCTTCAATTTTTAAATTTTTTGTAGAGACAGGGTCTCGCCACGTTTGTCCAGGTTGGTCTCAAACTCCTGGGCGCTAATGATCCTCCTGCCTAGGCTTCCCAAAGTGCTGGGATTACAGACCAGAATCTTGCTTTGTGTGTGTGATTTGAGAGCGATGACTTCTGGGCATTCTGGGGTGATATGTGTAATTGATCCATCTCAAGGCTGCTAGAACCCACTTGGGGAAGTGTGAAAGTCTTCTTTTCCTCACTTAGAAACCTTGGAGGAGGAGCAGGAGCAGTGGCTCATGCCTGTAATTCCAGCACTTTGGGAGACCAAGACTGGAGGATCACTTGAGGCCAGGAGTTTGAGACCGGCCTAGGCAACATAGCAAGACCCTGTCTCTATAAAAAATTAAAAACTAAAATTAGCCAGGCATGGTGGCACATGCCTGTAATCCCAGCTCCTCGGAAGGCTAAGGCAGGAGAATCGCTTTAACCTGATACATAGAGGTCGCAGTGAGCCAAGATCACGCCACTGAACTCCAGCCTGGGCGACAAAGTGAGACCTTGTCTCCAAATAAACCAAAACCAAAAATTAGCTGGGTGTGGTGGTGCGCACCTGTAATCCCAGCTACTCAGGAGGCTGAGGCAGGAGAATTGCTTGAACCTGGGAGGCAGAGGTTTCAGTGAGCCAAGATTGCACTATTGCACTGCTGCATTCAAGCCTGGGCGACAGAGTGAGACTGTCTCCAAAAAAAAAAAAAAAAAAAGATAAACAACAAAAAAAACAAGCATTCGTTGGGCGTGGTGGCAAGTGCCTGTAGTCCCAGCTACTCGGGAGGCTGAGGCAGGAGAATCTCTTGAACCCAGGAGGGGAGGCAGAGGTTGCAGTGAGTCGAGACTGTTGCATTGAACTCCACCCTGGGAGACAGAGCAAGACTCCCTCTAAAGAAAAAAAAAAAAAAATTGTGTCATGGTAGAGGGACAACTGTCCCTAGGCTGATTCTTTTCCCTTCCCAGTTGTCAGAGTCTCCCAGTAGATGAGCAGCAGATTCCAGCGGAACAGCAGGAGAACCCAAGTGGAAACTGCAGGGCGGCCGACCTCCGCAGGGCGCGGGAAAAGTGCGAGGCAGTGCTCCGGGCTCCCGTGTGGGCCCAGTGTGCCTCCCACACAGACCTCATGCCCTTCCTGGTAGGCTGTACGAACGCCCTCTGTGAGTTTGGAGGTCTCCACCAGGCCCTATGCCAGGCTCTGCAAGCCTTCGGGGCCACCTGCCAGAGCCAGGGCCTCAAGCCCCCACTCTGGAGAAACAGCAGCTTCTGCCGTGAGTGTGCCCTGCTGTCACCCCAAACCCCTCCCAAACCCCCTTTCCCTCTCTGCTTCCCTGAGAGCTCCCTCACTCTCCTTCCTGTTTGTTCCTAATTCAGCTCTCATTGTCTCTTTGACAAGGACTATTTTTGAATTATTTATTTATATATATATATAGGCTGGGTATGATGGCTCACGCCTTTAGTCCCAGCACTTGGGGAGGCCAAGGTGGGTGGATCACCTGAGGTCAGGAGTTCGAGACCAGCCTGGCCAACATGGTGAAACCCCATCCCACTGAAAACACAAAATTAGCTGGGTGTGGTGGCACATGCCTGTAATCCCAGCTACTCGGGAGGCTGAAGCAGGAGAATGGCTTGAACCTGGGAGGCAGAGGTTGCAGTGAGCCGAGATGGTGACATTGCACTCCAGCCTGGGCAAAAAGGAGCAAAACTCTGTCAAAAAAAAAAATTTTTTTTTTTTTTTTTTTTTTTTTTTTTTTTTTGAGACGGAGTCTGGCTCTGTCACCCAGGCTGGAGTGCAGTGGCCGGATCTCTGCTCACCGCAAGCTCCTCCTCCCGGGTTTACGCCATTCTCCTGCCTCAGCCTCCGGAGTAGCTGGGACTACAGGCGCCCGCCACCTCGCCCGGCTAGTTTTTTGTACTTTTTAGTAGAGACGGGGTTTCACCGTGTTAGCCAGGATGGTCTCGATCTCCTGACCTCATGATCCGCCCGTCTCGGCCTCCCAAAGTGCTGGGATTACAGGCTTGAGCCACCG
Source organism: Chlorocebus sabaeus (assembly GCF_047675955.1). Lineage (NCBI taxonomy): Eukaryota > Metazoa > Chordata > Mammalia > Primates > Cercopithecidae > Chlorocebus > Chlorocebus sabaeus. The sequence continues at coordinate 11,953,955 of NC_132931.1, read as the reverse complement.
CGCCCGGCCAAAATTTTTTTTTGAGACAGGGTCTCACTCTGTCACCCAGGCTGGAGTGCACCACCACACCAGCTAATTTTTGTATATTTAATAGAGATGGGGTTTCACCATGTTGGCCAGGATGGTCTCGATCTCTTGACCTCGCAATTCACCCACCTTGGCCTCCCAAAGTGCTGGGATTACAGGCGTCAGCCACCGTGCCTGGCCAAGAAGGTTTATTTTTCTTCTTTTTTTTTTTTTTTGAGACGGAGTCTTGCTCTGTATCCCGGGCTGGACTGCAGTGGCCGGATCTCAGCTCACTGCAAGCTCCGCCTCCCGGGTTTACGCCATTCTCCTGCCTCAGCCTCCCGAGTAGCTGGGACTACAGGCGCCCACCACCTCGCCCGGCTAGTTTTTTGCATTTTTAGTAGAGACGGGGTTTCACCGTGTTAGCCAGGATGGTCTCGATCTCCTGACCTCCTGATCCGCCCGTCTCGGCCTCCCAAAGTGCTGGGATTACAGGCTTGAGCCACCGCGCCCGGCCAGGTTTATTTTTCTTTAACGCACTCTCTCATTCTAGGAGCAAAGCAGAGGTACAGGGGGCGCTGCAGAGCTTCTCAGGGCCAGTGGAGGCAACATGAGCACAGCAGCCTGAGCTGGCCGGAGGGTCAGGGTGAACGCAGCGCACAGGTCCTGTACAGAATGGGGCCTCTGCTCAGCTGCCCCACAGCTGGTGGGCATCACCGTGGGTCCAGTGTGACTAGACCCTCTGATTTTTTTTTTGGGAATAAGCTATAAGCCTGAGTTTTTATTTGATATTGCCATACCTTTTTTTTTCTTTTCTTTTCTTTTTTTTTTTTTGAGTTTCACTGTAGCTCAGGCTGGAGTGCAGTGGCATGATCTCGGCTCACTGCAACCTCTGCCTCCCAGGTTCCAGTGATTCTCCTGCCTCAGCCTCCGAGTAGCTGAGATTACTCGCATGTTCCACCAGGCCCAGCTAATTTTTGTATTTTTATTAGAGACGGGGTTTCACCATATTGGCCAGGCTGGTCTTGAACTCCTCACTCAGGTGATCCACCTGGCTCAAGCCTCCCGAAGTGCTAGGATTACAGGCGTGAGCCACTGCGCCTGGACATGAAAAATAACAAGTCTTAATTTGAGTTTTTATTATGAGTGAGATTGGACATTTTTTCATATACTTAGGAACGCTTTGAATTTCCCTTTCTGTAAACTATCTGCTCATAGCCAGTCACCATTTTTCCACTAGGTCGTTGGTCTTTATTGAACTATTTCATGGAAGTCTTTTATCTATTATGGAAAGTAGACCTTTATTAGTGCTCTGAGTTACACAGTTTTCCAGTGCTTTTTGTTTTCATCTTTTGGCTTTTTTTTTTCCATGCAGGAAAAAATTTTTTATGGGGTCAAATATATTAATCTTGTTTTATGTCTTCTGCATCTTGAGCAATAGCTATAAATGCGAGCCGCACAGAAGCTACAAAAGAGTTTGCTGATTCTTTGCTCTAGAAATTTTGTTTGTTTGAGACTGGGCGCGGTGGCTCAAGCCTGTAATCCCAGCACTTTGGGAGGCTGAGACAGGCGGATCACCAGGTCAGGAGATCGAGACCATCCTGGCTAACACGGTGAAACCCTGTCTCTACTAAAAAAAAATACAAAAAACTAGCTGGGCGTGGTGGTGGGCGCCTGTAGTCCCAGCTACTTGGGAGGCTGAGGCAGGAGAATGGCGTGAACCCAGGAGGCGGAGCTTGCAGTGAGTGGAGATTGCATCACTGCAGTGGTGTGATCCCGGATCACTGCAACCTCCACCTCCCGGATTCACGCCATTCTCCTGCCTCAGCCTTCGGAGTAGCTGGGATTACAGGCACCTCCCACCACGCCTAGCTAATTTTTTTGTATTTTTAGTAGAGATGGGGTTTCACCATGTTGGCCAGGCTGGTCTCAAACTCCTGGCCTCAAGTGATCTGCCCGCCTCGTCCTCCCCAAGTGTTGGGGTTACAGGAGTGAGCCACCGTGTCTGGCCTGCTCTAGAACTTTTATGGTTTCATTTTTTTACATTTAAGTGAGGTGTTTTTTTTTTTTTTTTTTTTTTTTTGGTGTATATTAAGTTTTTGACCCATGAGGATTTATCCTGATGTGTAAAATGAGGTGTGAATCAACTTTGTTTCTGTTTTTCTCCAGAAGGCTAGCCAGCTGTTCCAACATTATTAAATGACGAGTCTGTCTTTGCCCAGGGACTGAGATTCCACACTTTGTCTTCTACTAAATTCCCATATATATTTGGATCCTTATCTGAGCTTTCTCCTCTGTTCTATTGGTTCATCTGTATTTGCATGTAATAGTAACACAAAGTCGTAATCACTGAAAATTTGAAATGAGCTTTGGACTGGGCACAGTGCCTTACGCCTGTAATCCCAGCACTTTGGGAGGCCGAGGTGGGCGGATCACCTGAGGTCAGGAGTTCGAGACCAGTCTGGCCAACATGGTGAAACCCCGTCCCTACTAAAAATACAAAAATTAGCTGAGTGTGGTGGTATGTGCCTGTAATTCCAGCAACTCAGGAGGCTGAGGCAGGAGAATTGCTTGAACCCAGGAGGTGGAAGTTGCAGTGAGCCGAGATTGTGCCATTGCACTCCAGCCAGGGTGAAAAGAGCAAAACTCTGTCTCAAAAAATAAATAAATTAAAAAAAATAAAATAAAATAAACGTTGACTATGGAGGGACATTTACTACTGATGGCTCTTTTTTTTTTTTTTTTTTTTTTTAGGGATTTCCTGGCTTTTCTGGTTTGCTTATGTCTTCAGCTCAACTTTGAAATCATCTTGTCCTATTAAAAGCACACACACGTTTGGGCCAGGTGTGGTGGCTCACGCCTGTAATCCCAGCACTTTGGGAGGCCGAGATGGGCGGATCACGAGGTCAGGAGATCAAAACCATCCTGGCTGACACGGTGAAACCCTGTCTCTACTGAAAATGCAAAAAAATTAGCTGGGTGTAGTGCTAGGCGCCTGTAGTCCCAGCTACTCGGGAGGCCGAGGCAGGAGAATGGCATGAACACAGGAGGCGGAGCTTGCAGTGAGCCGAGATCATTCCACTGCACTCCAGCCTGGGCAACTCAGCGAGACTCCATCTCCAAAAAAAAAAAAAAAAAAAGCACACACACATATAAAATACTTTTGGTGGCTGGATGCGGTGGCTAACGCCTGTAATCCTAGCACTTTGGGAGGCCATTGTGGGAGGATCACCTGAGGTCAGGAGTTTGAGACCAATCTGGCCAACATGGTGAAACCCCATCTCTACTAAAAATACAAAAATCAGCCTGGCGTGGTAGTGCATACCTGTAATCCCAGCTACCTGGGAGGCTGAAGTAGGAGAATCTCTGGAACTGGGGAGGCAGAGGCTGCAATGAGCCAAGATCACTCCTGGATGTCAGAGAGAGACTCCGTCCCCACACCCCGCCCCCCCCCACAAAAAAAAATTTTTGGTATATTTTATTGAGATCACATTAAATGTGTACATTCACTGAGGCAGAACTAACATCACCATGTTGCTGAACCTTCCTATCCATGAACATGGTATGCATTTCCATTTGTTCACACTACTTTTGCTTAAGGGCCTTTCTTTAACTCCCCCAACAGAATTAACACCTCCCTTCTCTGTGCCTCCATCATGCCTTGTATACTCTTGCCTGTCAACACACCTACTGATCATGCACATCAAGGTCATGTTGCAGTTACTGTTTGACCACAGTCCTTCATGCTGACTTGGGAGAGTCATTCTTGTTCCTTTTTTTTTTTTTTTTTGAGACAATCTTGCTCTGTTGCCCAGGCTGGAGTGCAGGAGTGTGATCTTGGCTCACTGCAACCTCTGTCTCCTGGGTTCAAGTGATTCTCCTGCCTCAGCCTCCTGAGTAGCTGGGACTACAGGCACCTGCCACATGCCCGGTTAATTGTTGTATTTTTAGTAGAGACGGGGTTTCACCATGTTGGCCAGGGTGGTCTCGATCTCCCGACCTCATGATCCACCCACCTCGGCCTCCCAAAGTGCTGGGATTACAGGCGTGAGCCACGGTGCCCAGCTGCTTGTTCCTTTCTTTCCCCCAAAGCCTGGCACACAACCCATACTTAGTAAATGTTTTCTGAATGAATAACAAAAGAACAAAAAAAAGCTCCCCAAGCCTTGTTGGTCATCCATCCGTAGCCTGGTTTCTACAATCCCTGCCCACCCTGGCTCCCCTGTGACCCTCTCCACTGACCCACTGTCTCCTTCACCCACAGCTCTGGAATGCCCTGCCTACAGCAGCTACACCAACTGCCTTCCCTCCTGCTCACCCTCCTGCTGGGACCTGGATGGCCGGTGTGAAGGCGCCAAAGTCCCCTCTGCCTGTGCAGAGGGCTGCATTTGTCAGCCCGGCTATGTGCTGAGTGAGGACAAGTGTGTCCCCAGAAGTCAGTGCGGCTGCAAGGATGCCCATGGTGGCTCCATTCCTGTGAGTGGGCATGGGAAATGGGACTGGAGGCAACACAGCTTGAGGGTGGTGCTTTCTCCTTTTCTCCGTCTCTCTCTGCCTGGGATACCCATGACTTTACAGCTGGCCCAGGGGTGTGAAGGCTGGTGTAAGTGGCACATTGATCTCTAGCCAGGTCTGGGCTGATGGCACATGATTTGGGTTTTGGATTTGAGGAATCCAAACAAGGAGCATGTGGTATGGTATAGTGGAAAGACCATGGGCTCATTTCAAGCTGATGTAGGATTGAATCCTGATAGTGCCACTGATGAGTCAGATGACCTCTGTTATCTCCGTTTCCTCATCTGTAAAATGGGTTCAGTAATACCTCCTGCACAACATTATGTAAGACACCAAGCACAAACACAGTGCCTTTTTCTTTTCTTTTCTTTTCTTTTTGAGGCGGAGTCTCCCTCTATTATCCAGCAGGCTGGAGTGCAGTGGCATGATCTCTGCTCACTGCAACCTCCGCCTCCTGGGTTCAAGTGATTCTCCTGCCTCAGTCTCCTGTGTAGCTGGGATTACAGGCAAGCGCCACCATGCCCTGCTACTTTTTGTATTTTTAGTAGAGATGGTGTTTCGCCATGTTGGCCAGGCTGGTCTTGAATTCCTGACTTCAAGTGATCTGCCCACCTTGGCCTCCCGAAGTGCTAAGATTACAGGCGTGAGCCACCACACTTGGCCCGCACAGTTGTCTTTTGATGTTCACATGACACTGTGGCTGCCTCTGGCCAGCATTAATTAAACCATTTAGATGGTGGGCTAGGCTGCTGGGGCAAGAGGAAGGAGAACTGGCCCTTCCCTCTTCACTCTTTTTTTGAGACAGAGTCTCACTCTGTTGCCAGGCTGGAGTGCAGTGGCGTGATCTTGGCTCACTGCAACCTCTGCCTCCTGGGTTCAAGCAGTTCTCCTGCCTCAGCCTCTCGAGTAGCTGGGATTACACGCGCGGGCCACCATGCCCGGCTAGTTTTTGTGTTTTTAGTAGAGAAGGGGTTTCACCAGGTTGGCCAGGCTCATCACAAACTCCTGACCTTAGGTGATCTGCCGTCTCGGCCTCCCAAAGTGCTGAGATTACAGGCGTGAGCCCCTGCGCCCAGCCCCCTCCTCACTCTGTTTCTCTTCCTGTAATTTCTACAGCTGGGCAAGAGCTGGGTCTCCCGTGGTTGCACGGAGAAGTGTGTCTGCACAGGAGGAGCCATTCAGTGCGGGGACTTCCGATGCCCCTCTGGGTCCCATTGCCAGCTCAGTTCCGACAACAGCAACAGCAATTGTGTCTCGGACAGTAAGGGGAGCGACCGGGGAGGTTGGAGAGGGGGGCAGTTGGGGCCAGGGCTGAGGTAGAGGAAGAGGCAGGGTGGGAAGGGGCTTAGCCTGAACCCCAGCACAGTCAGGGGTTGGAGCAGGCGACTGGATCAGGAGGCCTGGCCTCCAATCTGGCTCTTGCCAACTCTGTGGCCATGTGCCAGGTCCTGATCCTCTCTGGAACCCTCCACCTGTAGGACAGAAAGAGGGGACTGGCCAAGGCGATCCTCCAAGGTTTTTGTTTGCTTGCTTGTTTGTTTTTTGAGACAGGGTCTTGCTCTGTTGCCCAGGCTGGAGTGCACTGGCACCATGATATAGCTCGCTGCAACCTCAAATGCCTGGAATCAAGTGATCCTCACACCTCAGCCTCCCAAGTAGCTGGGACTACAGGCATGGACCACCACACTCAGCCAATTTTGCTATTTTTTTTCCCTAGAGATGGGGTCTTGCTATGTTGCCCAGGATGGGCTTGAACTCATGGGCTCAAGTGTTCCTCCTGCCTCAGTCTCCTAAAGTGTTGAGATTACAGGCATGAGCCACTGTGCCCGGCCCCTCTGATTTTAATCAGGCCAGGAGAGAGAGAAAGTTGAAGATCAAGGATCCAGGGAGGCTGGGCATGGTGGTTCACACCTGTAATCCCAGTACTTGGGAGGCTGAGGTGGAAGAGTCACTTCAGCCCAGGAGTTTAACACCAGCCTGGCCAACATAGGAAGACCCTTTCCCTACAAAAAATTTTAAAATTTTAAAAAATTAGGTGTAGTGGCTTGTGCCTGCGGTCCCAGCTACTCAGGAGGCCGAGGCAGGAGAATTGCTTAAGCTTAGGAGTTTGAGGCTGCAGTGAGCTATGACTGCACCACTGCACTCCAGCCTGGGACACAGAATGAGACCTTGTCTCAAAAAAATAAAATAATAATAATAATAAAAAGGCCTTTAATTGAATGTCAGCAGGTATTGGGGAAAAAAAAAAATCCAGGTACCAGGCCTGGTGGCTTATGCCTGTAATCTCAGCACTTTGGACTTTGGGAGGCTAAGGTGGGAGGATTTCTTGAGGCCAGGAGTTCAAGACCAGCCTGGGCAATGTAGTGTGGCCCCCATTTATAAAAAAAGAAAAAAATTAGCTGAGGGTAGTGGTACACACCTGAAGTCCCAGATACTCTGGAGGCTAAGGCAAGAGGATGGCTTGAGACCAGGAGTTGGAGGCTGCAGTGAGCTATGATTGTACCACTTGCACTCCAGTCTGGGTGACAGAATAAGATCCTGTCTCAAAAAAAAAAGAAAAAGAAGAAAAAAAGAGAAAAGAAAGGATCCAGGGAGCCTGAGCCTAAGAGGGTGGCCACAGGGGATGTCACCGTAGGGGAGGGACTCTGGGGATCGTTACACCTGGGCAGGGTCGCTTCTCAGTCTTTTGTTTTGCTTTTTGTTCTTTTTTTGAGATGGTGTCTCACTCTGTCACCCAGACTGGAGTGCAGTGGCATGATCTCAGCGCTCACTGCAACCTCCGCCTCCCAGGTTCAAGCAATTATCTTGCCCAGTAGAGAACTACCAAGTAGCTGGGATTACAGGCACGCACCCACCATACCCGGCTAATTTTCGTATTTTCAGTAGAGACAGGGTTTTGCCATGTTGGCCAGGCGGGTCTCAAACTCCTGACCTCAGGTCATCCACCCGCCTTGGCCTCCCAAAGTTCTGGATTACAGGCATGAGTCACTGCGCCCGGCCCCTTCTCACTGTTTGACTTCTTCGCAGAGTCTGAACAATGCTCAGTCTACGGGGACCCCCATTATCTCACATTTGATGGCTTCAGCTACCGCTTCCGGGGCCGCATGACCTACGTTCTGATCAAGACTGTGGATGTACTGCCTGAGGGGGTGGAGCCCCTCCTTGTGGAGGGACGCAACAAGATGGATCCGCCCAGGAGCTCCACCTTCTTGCAAGAAGTGATTACCACTGTCTATGGCTATAAAGTGCAGCTCCAAGCTGGTCTGGAGCTTGTGGTAAGAGCTGGGCCAGGGCCTGGTGGGTGTGGGGAGGCAGGTGGACCAGGTAAGCCACCTGGAGTAGAAGTCAGAGATCCCTGTTCCCTGGGACGTTTGTGACGGTTGGGCTGGTTGTAAAATCAGAGTCAGCAGGATGCAGTAGTTCACGCCTGTAATCTCAGCTACTCAGGAGGCTAAGACAGGAGGATCACTTGAGCCCAGGAGTTCAAGACCAGCCTGGGCAACATAGCAAGACCCCACATCTCTGCAAAAAATTTAAAATGAGCTGGGTATGGGGGCGCACACCTGTAGTTCCAGCTATTGGACAGGCTGAGGCTGGAGGATCTCTTGAGCCCAGGAGTTTGAGGCTGCAGTGAGCCAAGATCTTGCCACTGCACTTTAGCCTGGGTGACAGAGAGAAACTGTCTCAAAACCAAAAACACATTCAGCAACAAGCTCTTGTCATGTGGGGAGGCAGCGGAGGCTGGCAAGACACAAGAGGAAGAGAGGAGGAAGAGGACAGAACACGAGGTGTGAAGGTCAATCCTGGGCTGAAGAACCAATGGCATCCACTACACCAATGTATTTTTATTTTTTGAGACAGAGTCTTGCTCTGTCACCCAGGCTGGAGTGCAGTGGCACCATCTCAGCTCACTGCAACCTCACCTCCAAGGTTCAAGTGATTTTCCTGCCTCAACCTCCCTAGTACCTGGGACTATAGGCATGTACCACCACACCCGGCAAGATGGGTTTTTGTATTTTTAGTAGAGACACGGTTTCCCCATGTTGGCCAAGCTGGTCTGGAACTCCTGACCTCAAGTGATCCGCCTGCCTCAGCCTCTCAAAATGCTGGGATTACAGGTGTGCGTCACCATGTCCGGTTAATTTTTGTATTTTTAGTAGAGATGCAGTTTCTCCATGTTGGCCAGGCTGGCCTGGAAGTCCTGACCTCAAGTGATCTGCCCACCTTGGCCTCCCGAAGTGCCGGGATTACAGGTGTGAGCCACCACGCCCAGCCTCACTGCACCAATTTTTTGCAAGGAAGGACTTGGGCTGGGAAGGGGGCGGACCTCACAGAAACTTCCGCCACATGAATAGCAAAGTCCACTGGGGTATCTTATTCCACTGTCTGCACGGAGACGTATGGAGATGACCCGGAAAAGCAAAGCCCAGCCAGGAAATGGCAGCAGGTCAGGTGGATTCAGCGCTCCCTGTTGCTCCTGTCTTCCCTCTTTAGGTCAACAACCAGAAGATGGCCGTCCCCTACAGGCCGAATGAGCACCTGCGGGTCACCCTGCGGGGCCAACGGCTCTACCTGGTCACCGACTTTGAGCTGGTCATCAGTTTCGGGGGAAGGAAAAATGCAGGTACCGGAGAGAGGGGAAAGAAGAGCAGAAGGGCCGTTTCTGAGAAGTTGGAGGGAAAATCCTATCTAAGATAGGCAAATCCTGGTGAGCGGACTCAGCCCGGTAGTGGGACACCCAGCTCCACAGGAGGACCAGGAGGAGGTGGGGTGAGAACAGGTGGAAAGCAGGGGGCAGAGTCTTGGCCGGGCGCTGTGGCACCGGCCTGTAATCCCAGAGCTCTGGGAAGCTAAGACAGGAGGATCGCTTGAGGTCAGAAGCTCAAGACCAGCCTGGGGAACATAGCGAGACCCCCGTCTCTACCAAAAAAAAATGTTTAAAGGCCATGCGTGGTGGCTCACGCCCGTAATCCCAGCACTTTGGGAGGCTGAGGCAGGCGGATCACCTAAGGTCAGGAGTTCAAGACCAGCCTAGCCAACATGGTGAAACCGCATCTCTACTAAAAATACAAAAATTAGCTGGGTGTGGTGGTGGGGGCCTGTAATCCCAGTTACTTGGGAGGCTGAGGCAGGAGAATCACTTGAACGTGGGAGGCGAAGGTTGCAGTGAGCTGAGATGGTGCCACTGCACTCCAGCCTAGTGACAAGAGCAAAACTCTGTCTCAAAAAAAAAAAAAAAAAAAAAAAAAATTTAAATGAGACAGGTATGTTGGTGCATGCCTGTAATCCCAGATTCTGGAACTGGAGACGCTGAGACGGGAGGATCACTTGAGGCCAGGCATTCGAGACCAGCCTGGGCAAACATAGCAAGACCCCATCTCTACAAAAAATAAAAATAAAAAATTAGCTGGATGTGGTTGTGCACACCTGTAGTCCCAGCTACTGGAAAGGCTGAGGAGAGAGGATCACTTGAGCCCAGGAGTTGGAGGCCGCAGTGAGCCATGATTGAGCCACTGTACTCCAGCCTGGGCAACAGAGCAAGACCCTGCTTTAAAAAAAAGTTAGTGAGGAGGGATGGCATTGGGAGTTATACCTGATGTAAATGACGAGTTGATGGGTGCTGACGAGTTGATGAGTGCAGCACACCAACATGGCACAAGTATACATATGTAACAAACCTGCACGTTATGCACATGTACCCTAGAACTTAAAGTATTAAAAAAAAAAAAAAAGTTATTTAAGGCCGGGCACGGTGGCTTACGCCTATAATTCCAGCACTTTGGGAGGCTGAGGCAGGCGGATCATGAGGTCAGGAGATCGAGACTATCCTGGTTAACATGGTGAGACCCCGTCTCTACTAAAAATACAAAAAATTAGCCAGGCATGTTGGCGGGTGCCTGTAGTCCCAGCTACTCGGGAAGCTGAGGCAGGAGAATGGAGTGAACCTGGGAAGCAGAGCTTGCTGTGAGCGGAGATCGTGCCACCACACTCCAGCCTGGGCGACAGAGCGAGACTCTGTCTCAAAAAAAAAAAAAAAGTTAATTAAATAAAAAGAGTAAGGGCTGGTTGCAGTGCTCATGCCTGTAATCCCAGTACTCTGGGAGGCCGAGGCGGGCAGATCACTTGAGGTCAGGAGTTCTAGACCAGTTTGGCCAACATGGTGAAACACCATCTCTACTAAAAATATAAAAATTAGCCAGGCATGATGGTGTGTGCCTGTAGTCCTAGCTACTTGGGAGGCTGAGCCACGAGAATTGCTTGAAACTGGGAGGCGGAGGTTGCAGTGAGCCAAGATCACGCCACTGCACTTCCAGCCTGGGCAACAGAGCAAGACTCTATCTCAGAAAAAAAAAAAAAAAGGAGTGAGGAGTCTCACTTCTGGGGGCCCCCTTCCTCCCACAGTGATCTCCCTACCCAGCATGTACGAGGGGCTCGTGCGTGGCCTGTGTGGAAACTACGACAATAACCGCAAGAATGACATGATGCTGCCCAGTGGCGCCCTGACCTGGAACCTCAACACCTTTGGCGACAGCTGGGAGGTGAAGACCGAGGGCGTCCTCCTCCGCTTCCCCAGGTGCGTGGCCTGGAAGGGATGAAGCTGGGGAGGTGAACAACAGTGTCTGTGCACGGTGGCCACTAGCCCTCCTTCCTCAGCAGAGGATGAAACTCCAAGGAGAGGGTGCAGAGAGGCCTGGATCCTCCCAATTCTGTCATTCCCTCTCACCTGACTCTGGGGGTACCCGCTCAATGGAAATCCCGCTCTGTGTCCCCGCTCTGCGCTCAGCCTGCCTTCCCAGTTCTTCTTCTTCCTTCTTTTTTTCCTTCTTCCTTCTTTCTCCTCCTCCTCTTCCTCCTCCTTTTTTTTCTCTTCCTCCTCCTCCTCCTTTTCCTTCTTCTTCTTCCTCTGTCACCCAGGCTGGAGTGCAGTGGCGTGATCTCAGCTCACTGCAACCTCTGCCTCCCAATTTCAAGCGATTCTTGTGCCTTAGTCTCCCGAGTAGCTGGGACTACAGGCATACACCACCACTCTCGGCTAATGTTCGTATTTTTAGTAGAGATGGGGTTTCACCATGTTGACCATACTGGTCTTGAACTCCTGACCTCAAGGGATCCGCCCACTTTGGCCTCCCAAAGTGCTGGGATTACAGGTGTGAGCCACCACACCCAGCCCCATTTCTTATTTCTTTTTTTAAAATATATTTTTTAGAGATGGGGTCTTGCTCTGTTACCCAGGTTGGAGTGCAGGGGCGTGATCTTGGCTCACTGCAGCCTCCACCTCCTGGGCTCAAGTATCCTCCTGCCTCATCTCCCGAGTAGCTGGGACTCCAGGCAGGCACCACTACACCCGGCTAATCAGTTGTTCTTCTTCTTTCCCCGCTTCACCTTCCTCGGGGCCTCACCTGACCCCGTGGCTGTCTCTGCCGCAGGGCTATACCAGTGGAGGAAAGACGAGGGGTGGAACTGGGCCTCCGCGTGTCCGAATGTAGCCCGGAGCAGTTGGCGAGCAACAGCACCCAGGCCTGTAGGGTGCTGGCAGACCCCCAGGGCCCATTTGCTGCCTGTCACCAGACAGTGGCCGCAGAGCCCTTCCAGGAGTGAGTCATGGGCCCAGGACTTGCGGGAATGGCCCAGGTGCCTGCTCAGGTCTTTCCCTGAGGCCTCGTGCCCACTTCCTGACCCAAGCTCTGTGTGGTTCACTCCTCCGTTCTCCCTGTGGCCTCATTTCCTTGTGACCCTCCCTGGACACCGACTGATGTCTTTCTATTTGGGGTTCCAGGCTCTCTTCTGCAGGGTTGGGTCTCCTCCCCTCCCCAAACTCTGACTGCATCCTTTCTGCCCCCTCTCCGCCCCAGGCACTGCGTGCTGGATCTGTGCTCCACTCAGGACCCAAGAGAGCAAGAGGAGCTGCGCTGCCAGGTCCTCAGTGGGTACGCCATCCTCTGCCAGGAGGCGGGCGCTGTCCTGGCTGGCTGGCGGGACCGCACCCTCTGCGGTGAGGCGCTGCCCCTCCCCGTGCCGACCCTGACCCCTCTGCCATCCACCTCTGCTGAACACTTTTCCCACCACTGCCTCATCTCGGACTTTCTGTCTTAATCTCAGCATCCCTCGAATTTCTGTCTCAGTCCCAGGTCCAAGTCAGCACAACCAGCAGCTTGCCTCCTTCTCTGCCCCTACCTGGGAGCCTCCCAACCCCATCCCACATCCCACTCCTTCCTGCCAAGGTCCACCTCTGCTCAACCAGTTCCTTCAAACGCTCTAATGTTGCAGACAAAAAGACCCTGAATGGGCTGGGCGTGGTGGCTCACACCTGTAATCCCAGTGCTTTGGGAGGCTGAGGCTGGAGGATGGCTTGAGCCCAGGAGTCCCAGGCTGCAGTGAACCATGACTGCACCACTGCACCCCAGCTTGGGCAACAGAGCAACAGCCTATTTAAAAAAAAAGAAAAGAAAAGAAAGAAAGAAAAAGAAAAAAGAAAGAAAAAGAAAAGACTGGACAGGCTGGGCGTGGTAGCTCACACCTGTAGCTTCACCACTTTGGGAGGCTGAGGCGGGAGGATCAATTGAAGCCAAGAGTTTGAGACCAGTTTGGGCAACACAGTGAGACCCCATCTCTATAAAAAGTTTAAACAAATTAGCCAGGTGTGGTGGTGCATGACTATAGCTCCAGTCACCAGGGAGGCTGAGGTGGGCGGATCATGGGAACCCAGGAGTTGGAGGCTGCAGTGAGCTGTGATAACGCCAGCCTGGGCACTCCAGCCTGGGCAACAGAGTGAGACTCCATCTCAAAAAGAAAAGAAAAAAAGACCCTAGATGAAGCTGCGATGCGTTCTGGCTTCCTGCCTATAAGCAACTCTGAGTGTTTTTGTTGTTGTGGTGGTTGTTTGAGACGGAGTTTTGCTCTTTGTCGCCCAGGCTGGAGTGCAATGGTGCGATCTTGGCTCACTGCAACCTCTGCCTCCCGGGTTCAAGTGATTCTCCTGTCTCAGCCTCCCGAGTAGCTGGGATTTCAGGTGCCCACCACCATGCCCGGCTCATTTTTGTATTTTTAGCAGAGATGGGATTTCACCATGTTGGCCAGGCTGGTCTTGAACTCCTGACCTCACGTGACCCACCTGCCTCATCCTCCCAAAGTGTTGAGATTACAGGTGTGAGCCGCTGCGTCCAGCCTACTCTGAGTTTTATTGGGTGACCTTGCCCCTGTTTGGCCTGCCCAGCCCCAGCCAACTTCTGACCATGATTGTCCCCGCAGCCATGGAGTGTCCAGCAGGTACCATGTATCAGAGCTGTATGACACCCTGTCCAGCATCCTGTGCCAACCTGGCGGACCCCGGGGACTGCGAAGGCCCCTGTGTGGAAGGCTGTGCCAGCATCCCAGGCTATGCCTACAGTGGCACCCAGAGCCTCCCGCTGGCTGACTGTGGCTGCACCAGCAATGGCATCTACTACCAGGTCCGGGCTGGCAGCGGGAGGCCCCGGGGAACAGAGGTGCCAAGGAGAGCCAGACCAGGGATGGAACCAGAATGTCTCCTCCTGACCCCTCTCCTTTCTAGCTGGGCAGCAGCTTTGTGACTGAGGACTGCTCTCAGCGCTGCACCTGTGCCAGCTCACAGATCCTGCTGTGCGAGCCATTCAGCTGCAGAGAGGGGGAGGTCTGCACCCTGGGGAACCACACCCGAGGCTGCTTTCCAGGTGAACCTGCACCCCTGCCCGGTTCCAAGCTGCCCCATGCCCTGGGGCATCCGTGGACCAAGAATCATCCCCTTGTTGTCCTGGGGACTCTTCCACATTGATTTCAGGACGTCTGTCCCTGCCTTTGTAGGGAGAGACAAAGGACAAAGATCTCCCCTTCCCTAAGCATCCACGACCTGCCCAATCCTTCCCTAGCATTCCTTCCCATTGTCTCCTTCAGCCCTGGTGGTTAGCACAGCACTTCTAATTTATACATAACAAACATGGAGTTCAGAGAGGTTAAGCAGTTTCCTGCCTGTAATCCCAGCATTTTCCGAGGTGAAGTGGGAGAATTGCTTTGAGCTCAGGAGTTCAAGATCAGCCTGGGCAATATGGGGAGACATCGTCTCTACTAAACATTAAAGAAAAAAAGAGCTGGGTGTGGTGGTGCACTCCTGTAGTCTCAGCTACTTGGAAAGCTGAGGTGGGAAGATCACTTGAGCCCAAGAAATTGAGGCTACAGTGAGCTATAATTGTGCCACTGCACTCCAGCCTGGGTGACAGAGTGAGATCCTGTCTCAAAAAAAAAGAGAAGAGAAGGGAGAAGGGGAGGGAAGGGGAGAGAAGGGAAGGAAGGGAGGGAAAGGAGGGTAGAGGAGGGAGAAGAGACAGAGGGAGGGAGGGAGGAAGAGAGGAAAGAAGAGATGAAAGAGTTTCGAAGGGCCGGTGGGCGGTGGCTCACGCTTGTAATCCTAGCACTTTGGGAGGCCGAGGCAGGCGGATCACAAGGTCAGGAGATTGCGACCATCCTGGCTAACATGGTGAAACCCCATCTCTACTTAAAAAATATAAAAATTAGCCAGGTGTGGTGGTGGGCGCCTGTAGTCCCAGCTACTTGGGAGGCTGAGGCAGGAGAATTGTGTGAACCCGGGAGGTGGAGCTTGCAGTGAGCTGAGATCGCACCACTGCACTCCAGCCTGGGCGACAGTGCAAGACTCCGTCTCAAAAAAAAAAAAAAAAAGAGTTTCGAAGGAAGGAAGTTTCCCCAAAGCCCAGGGCTAGTAAGGCAGGGTTGGGAGCCAGGCTGGCTGACCCCTGGCCAGTCTCTGGCAGCCGCTACTTTCTCCCCTGGCGTCCCAGCCTCTAGCCAGGCCTCCCCTGAGCTGGGACTGACCTCCCACGGTCCCCCTCCCACAACCCTCTCTGTCCTTGCAGAAAGCCCGTGTCTGCAGAACCCCTGTCAGAATGATGGGCAGTGTCAGGAGCAGGGAGCCATCTTCACCTGCGAGTGTGAAGTTGGTTATGGGGGAGACCTCTGTACGGAGCCACGAGATGTGCCACCTCCCAGAAAGCCAGGTGAGGGCATCATCCAAGGCCCTGTACCCTCACAGCCTCTTCCCGGCCGACAACCACATAATGATTCTATATGTATTGTATTCACATATAGAATGATATGCATTATAATATGTTATAGATATATATTATTATAAACAATATCGATTTGTATATATAATTGATATTAATATATTAATATATGTTGTATGTTGATTATATGTTTATATATTGCATATATTATTATAGTAGGAATTATAATATAATCCCTAGAAATTAGCAGGACAAGCATCCTCAAAAAACCAGTCCTGGCCGGGTGCGGTGGTTCACGCCTGTAATCCAGCACTTTGGGAGGCTGAGGTAGGCGGATCACGAGGTCAGGAGATCGAGACCATTCTGGCTAACACGGTGAAAATTCAAATTTTTAGTCTCTACTAAAAATTCAAAAAGTTAGCCAGGCGTGGTTGTGTGTGCCTGTAGTCCCAGCTACTCAGGAGGCTAAGGCAGGAGAATCACTTGAACCCGGGAGGTGGAGGTTGCAGTGAGCCAAGATCAAGCCACTGCACTTCAGCCTGGGTGACAGAGCAAGAATCTGTCTCAAAAAAAAAAAAAAAATTAGGTGGGTATGGTGGTGCACAGCTGTAATCCCAGCTACTCGGAGGCTGAGGCACGAGACTCGCTTGAACCCGGGAGGCAGAGGTTGCCATGAGCTTAGATCGCGCTACTGCGCTCCAGCCTGAATGACAAAGCAAGACTCCATCTCAAAAAAAACCCAAAAACCAAAACCAAAAACAAAACAAAAAACCAGTTCCTGTGGCCACCTCCTACCTATATACTGTGGAATCTTCTCTCTGAAGCCCAGCTCCCCATTCCTGTGACCTGTATCTCTCACCCATGCTGCTTCCTCCTCCTGTGTCCATCGGTGCCTCTCCAGCACCTTCCACTGTCCTTCCCTATCCCAAACTACAATTCCCATGAGCCTCTGGACCAGCGGTTCTCCAGCTTTATCTTGTCTAAGATTGAAGAGGGGGTAACTTGTGAACATGTGTATTCCAGAACACACCCCGAAAGATCAGATCCGGTAGGTCTGGAGTTGGCCCAGGAATCTTTTTTTTTTTTTTTTTTGAGACAGAGTCTTGCTCTGTTGCCCAGGTTGGAGTGCAGTGGCATGATCTCTGCTCATTGCAACCTCCACCTCCCAGCTTCAAGTAATTCTCCTGTCTCAGCCTCCTAAGTAGCTGGGATTACAGGCACCGGCCATCATGCCTGGCTAATTTTGTATTTTTAGTAGAGACAGGGTTTCGCCATCTTGGCCAGGCTGGTCTCAAACTCCTGACCTCAGGTGATCCTCCCACCTCAGCCTCCCAAAGTGCTGGGATTACAGGCATGAGCCACCGCGCCCAGTCAGAATCTGCATTTTCAACAAGGGCCCAGGAAACTATGGAAGTGACTCCAGGGCTACTCTTTGAGAAATGCTGGCTGAGATGACACCTGGACTCTAGGGCACCTACGAGGAACAGCTACCCCCTCTAAATAGGCTTAAGGGAGGGCAGGCATGGTGGTTCATGCCTGTAATTCCAGGACTCTGGGAGGCTGAGGCAGGAGGATCACTTGAGCCCAGGAGTTCAAGACCAGCCTGGTAACATAGCAAGACCCCATCTCTACAAAAAATCACGGAAATTAACTGGGTGTGGTGGCATGTGCCTGTAGTCCTAGCTACTTGGAAAGGAGGCTGAGGCGGGAGGATCGCCTGAGCCCGGGAGTTCAAGGCTGCAGAAAGCTATGATCCGGCTACTGCACTCCAGCCTGGGCAAGAGCCAGACCCTGTCTAAAAAGGCTTATGGGAAACAGAAAACATTGTGGGTGTAGGGGCGCTAAGACCTTGGAGTCCCTGGAGGTGAGAACCTCCTGTAGGGAGAAGCAGACACACCTAGAGATTTAGAGAGATGAGGTCCCCTGGGGTAGCACACAGTCCCCAAAAGGGAGTGCCCATCAGTCCCCACCCTTCCCGTCTCACGTTCGACCTAATGTCTCTTCCCCGCACCTGGAAGCATCTAACCCGGTGGCCATCCTACTGGGACTGCTGGTGCCTGTGGTGGTCGTAGTACTGGCCATGACCAGAGAGTGCATTTATAGAATGAGGAGGAAGAGGTGAGTCCTGGAAAGAGGAAGGGCAGGTGGGGTGTGCAAATGGGGGAGTGCAAACAGGGAAGTGGCTGGGCCCATAAAGGGCCACTCGGGGACCCATGTCTATTACCCCATGCCTTCTAGAGAGAAAATGCAGAGCCAGGAACGAGACAGACTGGCCAGGCTGGTGGACACAGGTGAGAACCGACCCCACAGCCCGGAACCTCAGGGCCTAGAGTTGAGTCTCCTCTCATACATGGTTTTCTTGCTTTCTCCTCAGATATTGTTCTGGACTGTGCCAGTTAAGCTGCTCAGTTTTGAGTTGTCTTCAAACAAGAAGATTAAATAAATATACGTATTTATTTATTTGAGACAGGGTTTTGCTCTATCATCCAGGCTGGAGTGCAGTGGCACGATCAGAGCTCACTGCAGCCTCAACCTCCTGGGCCTCCTGCCTCAGCCTCCTGGGTAGCTGGGACTGCAGGCATGCGTCACCATGAAGGTTAAATTTTAACATTGTTGGCCGGGCACGGTGGCTCACGCCTGTAATCCCAGCACTTTGGGAGGCTGAGACGGGCAGATCACAAGGTCAGGAGATCGCTACCATCCTGGCTAACACGGTGAAACCCCGTCTCTACTAAAAAATAAAAAAAAAAAAAACTAGCCGGGCGTGGTGGCGGGCGCCTATAGTCCCAGCTACTCGGGAGGCTGACGCAGGAGAATGGCATAAACCCAGGAGGCGGAGCTTGCAGTGAGCTGAGATCCGGCCACTGCACTCCAGCCTGGGAGACAGAGCGAGACTCCGTCTCAAAAAAAAAAAAAAAAAAAAAAAAAAAAAAAAAATTTTAACATTGTTGTTTTTGTAGAGATAGGGGTGAGGGTCTCACTACGTTGCCCAGGCTGGTCTCAAACTCCTGGCCTCCAGCAATCCTCCCGCCTTGGCCTTCCAGGGCACTGCGGTTACAGGCATGAGTCACGGCACCTGGCCAAAATTATTTATTTTTGTTTTGGTTTTTTGTTGAGACAGAGTCTCGCTCTGTCTCCCAGGCTGGAGTACAGTGGTGTGATCTCTGTTCACTGCAACCTCCGCCTCCTGGGTTCAAGCAATTCTCCTGCCTCAGCCTCCTAAGTAGATGGGATTACAAGTATGCACCACCTTGCCTGGCTAATTTTTGTATTTCTAGTAGAGATGAGGTTTTGCCGTGGTGGCCAAGCTGGTCTCGAACTCCTGACCTCGAGTGATCCACCCAACTCGGGCTCCCAAAGTGCTGGGATTACAGGCGTGAGCCACCGTGCCTGGCCCAAAATTATGTATTTGTGAGACGTGAATGTCCACATGATTATGGTGGAGGAAGTTGGGTCTTAGAGGGAGGAAAATGAGGGAGAGAGGCACATGGAGGACTAGGTAGGGCTGGGTTCTGTGCAAAATGTCTAGAGGGGAGAGGAACCTAGGTTTGAGGTGAGGGTGTTGTCCCTGAGAGAAAACCACATGGGGGTGGCCCATTCGGTCCTGGCAAGGCTGACATCACTGGGGGAGACAGAAGGAGCAGGGAGGGCAGAAGGAACAGGGCAGGCAGGGGAATAGGAGGGTGGGATGCAGCCTCAGACCCTTGGCTTCTGATTTAGGAGAAGACTTCACCCCAGGAATCCGAGTGCTTAGAGGATATGGCCTCTGGCTCCCCACCAAGGTGATTCTGAGAAATTTTACATGTCAAATACAGACTAAGGTTAGGGAATGTGGCTTTTTCTTTTTTCTTTTGGAGACAAGGTCTCACTCTGTTGCCCAGGCTAGAGTGCAGTGGTGCAGTCATAGCTCACTGCAGCCTTGACCCCCGGGGCTCAAATGATCCTCCCATCTCAGCCTCCTGAGTAGCTGGTACTACAGGTAGGCACCACTACGCCTGGCTAATTTTGATGTTTTTTGGAAGAGAGACGGTCTCACTATGTTGCCCAGGCTGGTCTTGAACTCCTGGGCTCAAAGAGCTCAGCCTGCCTCCACCTCCCAAAGTACTAGGAATACACGTGAGCCACCTCGCCCAGCCAAATGTGGCCTGCCTGCCTTCCCTCCCTCCCTCCCTCCTTGCCTCCCTTCCTTCTTTCCTTGCTTCCTCCATCCTTCCCTCCCTCCTTCTATTCCTTTTCTTCCTCTCTTCCTCACTCATTTCCTTCCTTCTTTCCTTCCTTCCTTCTTTCCTTCCTTCTTCCCTCCTTCCCTCCCTCCCTCCCTGCCTCCCTTCCTTCTTCCCTCCCTCCCTCCCTCTCTTTTTTTTTCTTTCTCTCTCCCCTCCCTCCCTCCCTCTCTCTCTCTTTTTTTCTTTCTTTCTCTCTCCCCTCCCTCCCTCCCTCTCCCTCTCTTTTTTTCTTTCTTTCTCTCTCCCCTCCCTCCCTCCCTCCCTCCCTTTTTTAGAGACAAGGGCTTCCTGTTACCCAGGCTAGAGTGCAGTGGTGCAATCATAGTTCACCCCCCAAGTCCCTCCCAAACCTCCTGGGGGTACAAAACATGGGTGATGTGTCACCAAGGGAAGATGGGACAGAGGACTCAAGAGCCCGAGAGACTCCAGAAGAGGGCAGTAGAGGTGAGAAATTGAGGACAAGACTCCCTGGGCTGGAAAGGACCCAAGCTGTGATTTGGGGTCCAGCACTGACACAAACACGACAATAGGGGGTGACGGAGGTGTGGAAATGGAAAAAGCAAGTCGGGTGCGGTGGCTCACGCCTGTAATCCCAGCACCTTGGGAGGCTGAGAGGGGAGGACTGCTTGAGGCCAGGAGTTTGAGATCAACCTGGGCAACATTATGAGGCCCCCCCGCTGTCTCTACAAAGAATAAAAAATCAGCTGGACATGGTGGCGTGCGCCTGGAGGATTCTCGGCTACTCGGGAGGCTCAGATGGGAGCTTGAACTCTTGGGCTCAAGCCTCAGCCTCTCAAGTAGCCAGGACTACAGGCGCACGTCACCACGCCCTGGCTAAAAAAAGTGGGTTTTTCCAAAAAAGCAAATCAGCCTGTGACTCTCCGGGGGAGGCCCCCACCCTCGGCATTCCTCCATTTCCCAAAAGGGGCTGGGGGTTACTGAGGGCGGGGTCTGGGGTCTGCGTTGCTGAAGAATTCTGACCTCTATCCTAGTAGGAGTGACCCACTCGCCCCAGCCTGAGGCCAAGGTGCAAACGTCCCGCCCCCTTCCTTGCGACTCCTGCCTCCCATCAGGCAGGTCCTTGCTTGGGAGTGGGGACTGGGACGTTTTGCTTGGGCTCTAAGAAGAAAAGGAAGGCTTGCTGGGTGCGGTGGCTCACACCTGTAATCCCAGCACTTTGGGAGGCTAAGGCGGGCAGATCTTTCGAAGTCAATAGTTGGAGACCAGCTTGGCTAACATGTTGCAGTGAGCTGAGATTGCACCACGGCACTCCAGCCTGGGCAACAGAGTGAGACTTTTTTTTTTTTTTTTTAAAAAAAAAAAAGGGCCAGGAACAGTGGCTCACGCCTGTAATCCCAGCACTTTGGGAGGCCGAGGCGGGCAGATCACGAGGTCAGGAGATCAAGACCATCCTGGCCAACACAGTGAAGCCACATCTCTACTAAAAATACAAAAAAAATTAGCCGGGCGAGGTGGCGGGCGCCTGTAATCCCAGCTACTCAGGAGGCTGAGGCAGGAGAATGGCGTGAACCCGGGAGGCGGAACTTGCAGTGAGCCGAGATCGCACCACTGCACTCCAGCCTGGGCAACAGAGCAAGACTCCATCTCAAAAAAACAAAAAACAAAAAACACACTGACAATTGGGCTGGTGGAGGATCAGGACATAGGACCCCAAAGGGGATTTGGGTTTGGGGATGTCAAAACAGAGAGGATAGGCTGGGTGTGGTGGCTCACACCTGTATTCCCAGTGCTTTGGGAGGCTGAGGAGGGAGAGTTGCTTGAGGTCAGGAGTTGGAGACCAGCTTGAGCAACACAGGGACAGAGTCCCTGTCTCTACAAAAATGTAAGAAATTATTGGGTGACTGAGGCGGGAGGACTGTCTGAGCCCAGGAGTTCCAAGCTGTAGTGAGCTATGATTGCACCACTGCACTCCAGCCTGGGCAACAGAACAGGACCCTGTCTCTAAAGAAACCACCAACCAACCAGGGAGGATTGAGTTCTAGAAATGTATTATACTCTGCGCTCATCCTCTGGGATGACATGCCCTGAGGCCACCTGCGTGGAAGGAAGACCCAACATGGGTAAGGAAAGGACCGTGGGAAGGAAGGGTCCTGCCCAGCGAGACTCCCCCTTTCCCTAGCTGGGAGAGCATTCGCGCTGGGGAGCTGGATGTGGCAGGCTGGCTCAGGGCAGCCTGGAGTTGTTGGGCTGGACCTCAGGGGGCTTCTGCAGCCCCCTGCCCTGACCCCAGCTCCCCACACCGGGTCTTCACTCAGCCTCTCTGCTATGCCTCTGCAATGCCCATTAACCTTTCTCCAGCTACCAGCTCTCTCGGATACCTGATCTAGCCTGGATGTCTGGTTGGCAGGGGAAGAGGGTGGGCCTGGGCAACATCCTCTGGATGGACCCGAGTCCCTCCCACACCTCCTCGGGGGTACGAAACATGGGTGATGTGTCAACAAGGGAAGAGGGGACAGAGGACTCAAGAGCCTGAGGAACTCCAAAAGAGGGTTGTAGAGGTGGGAAATTGAGGACAAGCCTCCCTGGACCGGAAGGGCCCAAACTGATTTGGGGTCCAGCACTGACCCAAACACGTCAACAGGGGGCGACTCAAGTGCAGAAATGGAAAAGGCAGGTTGGGCGCGGAGGTTCACGCCTGTAATCCCAGCGCCTTGGGAAGCTGAGAGGGGAGGATCACTTGAGGCCAGGAGTTTGAGATCAGCCTGGACAACATTGTGAGACCCACGCCCCCAGCCCATCTCTACAACAAAATTTAAAAATCAGTTGGGCGTGGTAGCGTGTGCCTGGAGGATTCCCAGTTACTCAGAAGGCTGAGATGGGAGGATCCCTTGAGCCCAGGAGTTCAAGGTTATAGTGAACTATGATCATTCCACTGCACTCCAGCCTGAGGGACAGAGCGAGACCCTGTCTCAAAAACAAACAAACAAAAAAGCAAAAAAAAAAACAGAAAAAGAAATGGACCAGGTTAAGCCAGGTTGGTCTTTGTCAAGACCCGCCCCTGCAGGTGTCCAGGGGGAGGCCAGAAAGATCCCTGGAGAAAAGGACACAGAAAATGGCAAGAAAGAGAGCGGGGCCTTTGGAGGGGGAAGTTGGGGGAAGACAGGAGGTTCCCCCTCCCGTTTCCAAGAGGCTGGGAGAACCTGCCCGGGCAGCATCTTGAATGGGAGAATTGTCCTTGGCCCAGCCACCCGCGCAAGTGCCTGTGTACACACGTGGGGGGCCCCTTCTTCCCTTCCGTCACAGCCACATTGCATCGAAATCTACCCCAGCTGTCAACATCTGGCCCCCATCTGTCTCCTTCATCCAACAGGACCCCCTGCTCCAGCTCCTGCTCCCTCCTCCCTCTCCAGGGGCTGTGGGGCAGGGCTGGGAGCTCAAGGCCTTCCCTCCCTCCCTCCCGAAGCAGCCCCTGGCCAGGATGGAGGAACCAGCACAGGGGAGGGAGGGGACAGCCCCACCCCGGAGGTGCCCCAGGCTCTTGGCAGAGTCAGCTGGAGCCGTTAGAAGCAGATGCCGAATGATTCATCTCGCCCCACCACCTCAAACACACCCTGGGGCTCATAACCGAGTTCCAGCCCCTACAGCCCTGCAGCCTCCAGACCTCTGACCGCTGTCAGTCAGTCACAAAGCCCTCCCTACCCAGCCCCCCTCTCCTTAGAAACGTAGTCCGTCACCCCGTCACCCCCGGAGCTGGGACACGTCCCATTTTCTTTTATTCATACAAAAAGTTACTTTTTTAAATATAATTTAAGAACCCCTCCAAGCACCGGCATCCGTTTCTGGGTTCCACCACCACCTACCGCCCCTTTTACTACCTCACCCCGCGCCCCTTCATGGGACACAGCTTGGGGGTCCCAGGCGGGATCCCGGGAGGCGGCATGACCAAGGCACTGTTCTGGAAACAGACACAATGATGGATCCCTGTTTCAACTTGGGCAAAGGAGGCCGTAGTGAAAAACAGGTTCCCTCCAACACAGAGTTCTGACAAGGACGGTAGAAAAACCAAACGAAAAAACAAGAAGGGAACTGGGAGAAAAATTAAGACCAAAAACAAAACTCAAAAACCTTCAATATGAAGGCAGCAGCTGGGGGAGAGGCATTTACAAGGGAAAAAATGATTGAGTTTGGTGGTGACAGCAGCAAGTTGGGACTACAAACCCCAATGGTTTTGTCACTGGGCCCTGACACCCTTCTTGCCCCCTGGGACAGTCCCCCTCTCCGGAGCTGGCAAGGGAGTCACACTCTTTGGTCTGCGGGAAGGCACCCGTCAAGGTGAGGGGGGTCACCTGGGGAGGCTG
The DNA here is from genome assembly GCF_047675955.1 of Chlorocebus sabaeus. Classification (NCBI taxonomy): domain Eukaryota; kingdom Metazoa; phylum Chordata; class Mammalia; order Primates; family Cercopithecidae; genus Chlorocebus; species Chlorocebus sabaeus. The sequence goes on along the minus strand of NC_132931.1, from coordinate 11,929,856 downwards.
GGAGATGATGGGCACTTCCTTTCCCTCTGGTCACACCCAGTCCCGAGGGAAAGGCACCCTCACCCTTGGTCTGGAGTTCCCCGAGGGGGCTGGGGGGGTGATTTTCCCCTCCTATTATGGCAGAACCCCCAAATCCTATCTCCAAATTGCCAACTCCCCACCCCACGGGTTCAAAGTGCAATCCAGCGGGGCTCAGGGCTGGGGGCCTCTGTGAGTCCCCACTCTGCCCCAGAAAGATGGGGAGGCCATGTCCCTGGGGTGGGCAGTTCCTGCAGGTCAGTACTGCGGGGTCGGTCCTCCGGTCCCACCCGGGGCTCCTGGCTTGGCCTGGGACTTCATGTGCTGGACACTGGCCAAGATTTTCTTCTGGTGTCCCGCCAGAGTGACTCCGATTCGGAGCAGGTCCCTGTAGAAGGAAAGGAGAGCTCGGTGAGACCCTAGGGTCCCTGTGGCCACTCTCCTCACTTAGCTACTGAGCTGGTCCTAGCCTCAGGATTGTAAGCCAATCAGAAAAGCCAGCGGAAGAGGGAGAACCGATGTCAACAGTTGCGGGGCAGTTTTAGGAGCCAGGCAGCCATCCTCCTGTGCAGCCGCAGTAGCGGGTGGGGCTGGAGGCCAGAGGCGGGGGGCTTTGGCTTGGGTACCAGGGAAGGAAGGAAAAGAGAGAAAGTCCCGCAAACTGAGACTAGGGGAAGAGGCTGCACAGATTGCCGTAGAGGGAAATGGAGACGTGAGAAAGAAAAGGCTGAAGTGGGAGAGGAAGAGCTGGGTGGAGAGGAAGAGGAGGTTGCTGATGGCTGGAGACTGAGATAAGGGGAAAAAAGGGAGAGGAGGCCCTCTGGGTCAGAGAGAGGCTGGGAAGAATTAGGGAGGGATGTGCCCAGGCCCCACGGGGCAGGGGCAGACTGGCCTGGGACCCTCTGGCTCTAGCCTCCAGAGTAGCTGAGACCTCAGGCACGCACCACCATGCCCGGCTAAGTTTTTTGTTTTTGTTTTGTAGAGATGGGGTTTTGCTATGTTGGCCAGGCTGCTCTCAAACTCCTGGGCTAAAGCATCAGTCCACCTCAGCCTCCCAAATTGCTGGGATTACAGGCATGAGCCACCACCCGGCCTTCACACTTTTTTTTTTTTTTTTGAGATGGAGTTTCACTCTGTTATCCAGGCTGGAGTGCGATGGCACAATCTTGGCTCGCTGCAACCTCCACCTCCCAGGTTCAAGCGATTCTCCTGCCTCAGCCTCCTGAGTAGCTGGTATCACAGACACGCACCACTATGCCCAGCTAATTTTTGTATTTTTAGTAGAGATAAGGTTTCACCAAGTTGTGCACAATGGGCTCAAACTCCTGACCTCAAGTTATCCACCCGCCTCGGCCTCCCAAAGTGCTGGGATTACAGGCATGAACCACCGTGCCCGGCCTTCAGATTTTTATATTCCTTCTATTTCTGTTATTCAACCTGGGATGAGAGGAGATCTTGGGAGAGAAACGGGAAAGCAGAAAGGGGGAGTAGCAGACAAAGGCCAAGTGGGGATATGCAGCCTTTGGGAGGCGAGGAATCATAAAACCATTTCACATAAAAGCTGAAGAGGATCTCCAAAACCTAGCCCAATCTTCTCCTTTTATGGGTGGAAAAAGAGAACCCGAGTTGACACGTTGTTACTGTGAGAGCCAGGCCTGGAATGCAGATAGATGCACAAAGATAGATACGGAGTGAGAGGCGGAAACGCGATGGCCCAGGGCAGTGATGGCAGGAGGAGGTGAGGCGGGCAGGCTGGCCCCAAAGAGTCCTTGGGTCCTTGGCTACACGGGGCTGTTACTGCTCCTCCGGGGCCCTTCTAGGCATGGCATGAACGCCGTGCGAGAAGACAGCGTTGGCACCCGAAGCTGACCCCAAAAGCCCCTGCAGACCCCATGGGCCTGACTCCAGCTGCCTTGCTTTCCCCGCCCCACTCCAGCTCCTGCCGCTACTTACTCGGCAGAGATCTGGCTGACCAGCTCAAAGGAGCCAAAGCCAGCGGCTGCAAAACTTTCTTCGTATCTTCCCATCTTGATGGCCCGAAGCCACTCGCCCACAGAGCCAAAAGCTGAGTAGTGAGGCTGCCGCTGGTCCAGGAGAGGGTGTGAGGCCCTGGGAGGCAAGGATGGGGAGGAATGCTGAGTACCAGGCGCGGGTCCGGGCGAGGAGGTGGAGCCCAGCCTTGGAGAGGCGGACAGAGACCCTTCCACCTAACATCAATGAACAGACACTTCTGGGCAAGGAGTGGGGGCAGAGAGCAGGAAGGGGCCCATTCCCTGCAGTCCTCACCCGCCATTCTCCCGGGCCACGATTTTGAGGCTGGCAGGGTTCCGGATCATCTTGTCCAGGGCGCTAACCACCTGAGGGAAGCGGGGCCGGGCATTCCGGTCTTTCTGCCAACAGTCCAGCATGAGCTGGTGGAGGGACGTGGGACAGTCTGGGGGCGGGGGCAGCCGGTAGTCCTGTTCAATGGCATTGATCACCTGGAAAGAGGGGAAGCAGCTCTGGGTAAGGCTGTCCAGGAAAAGCAAGATGCTAACAGGCCCAGGTAATGGTGGCCTGGCAGATGGTAGCATAGCAGCCACAGCCCCCACAAAAATCACAGATCCAGGAATCTTCCTAGCCAGAGTTGAAGCCCTCTGTGGCTGGAGGCCCCAGCAGCTCTTAGGCTATGATACAGACATGTTACCTCCCAACCCTGCCCTCCGTCTCTGCATCCTTCTGCGACCCCAATATGCTGTATCCAACTCTTTTTTTTTTTTTTTTTTCGCCCAGGCTGGAGTGCAGTGGCACAATCTCGGCTCACTGCAAGCTCCGCCTCCTGAGTTCTCGCCATTCTTCTGCCTCAGCCTCCCGAGTAGCTGGGACTACAGGCGCCCGCCACTACGCCTGGCTAATTTTTTTTTTGTATTTTTAGTAGAGACGGGGTTTCACCGTGTCGGCCTGGATGGTCTCGATCTCCTGACCTTGTGATCCACCCGTCTCGGCCTCCCAAAGTGCTGGGATTACAGGCATGAGCCACGGCGCCCGGCCCCAACTCTTTTATTTATTTTTTAAGATGAAGTCTCACTCAGTTGCCCAGGATGGAATGCAATGGCGTGATCTTAGTTCACTGCAGCCTCTGTTCCTGGGTTCAAGCGATTCTCCTGTCTCAGCCTCCCGAGTAGCTGGGATTACAGGCACCCGCCATCATGCTCGGCTAATTTTTTGTATATTTTTAGAAACGGGGTTTCACCATGTTGGCCAGGCTGGTCTTGAACTCCTGACCTCAGGTGATCTGTCCACCTTGGCCTCCCAAAGTGCTGGGATTACAGGTGGGAGACACCACGCCAGGTTCCCAACTCTTTTTAAAACTTTTTTCTAGAGATAGGATCCGGCTGTGATACCCAGGCTGGTCTCAAGATCCTGAGTTCAAGTGATCCCCCCTCCTCAGCCTCCCATAGTGTTGGGATTACAGGCGTTGAGCCACTAGGCCTGGCCCTGCATCTTAACTCTTTGATACAAAGATCAATTCTCCTTTTTTGTCATCTCCACGGTCTCAAGAACCCAGCAGTCATGACTTTCTGGGAACCCACCCTTCACCCCAAATCCCAGGTGAGAAAACACTCGAGGAAAGCTTGGTACGACCATGGGACACTTACATCCTGATTGCTCATGTCCCAGTATGGCCGCTCCCCAAATGACATCACCTCCCACATCACAATCCCGTAACTCCAGGCATCACTGGCAGAAGTGAACTTCCGGAATGCAATGGCCTCCGGGGCAGTCCATCGGATGGGAATCTTTCCTCCCTGAAGAAGGAGAAGAAAAGGTGAGCTGGGGGACTCACTGAGGGACTCAGCAGACCCAGCACACTGCCCCCTAGACCCCAACCCCACTCGGCTTTTTTTCCCTAGCTCAGGCCCCAAGCCTCCTACTCTCCAATGCTGTTTGCCCAGGTTGGACTGCAGTGGCACAATCTTGGCTCACTGAAACCTCCGCCTCCCTGGTTCAAGTGATTCTCCTACCTCAGCCTCCTGAGTAGCTGGGATTACAGGCGTACACCACCTCCCCCACCCCAGCTAATTTTGTATTTTTAGTAGCGACAGGGTTTCCCAATGTTGGCCAGGCTGGTCTCGAACTCCTGACCTCAGGTGATCCTCCCGCCTCAGCCTCCCAAAGTGCTGAATGAATTTACAGGCATGAGCCACCGTGCCTGGCCACTGTTCTTTCGAGACAGGGTCTTACTCCGTCGCCCAGGCTGCAGTACAGTGGCACATTCATAGCTCACTGCAGCCTCCAACTCCTGGGCTTAAGCGATCCTCCTGCCTCAACCTCCCAAATAGCTGGGACTACAGATGCATGCCACTGCGCCTGGCTAATCTTTTACCTTTTTTGTAGAGATGGGGTCTTGCTGTGTTGCCCAGGTTATCCAACTGTTATTTTCCTAGACGTCTGGAAGTCGGCTTCCCGGAGCTGACTGTCCCCGCCACCCACAGCCTGCTCCTCTATCCTCGCCCCGGAGCAGGGCTGCCAAACCCTCAGCCTCCCACCTTTCCAACCTGCCCTCCCCACCTGGCCCTAAGAAGCTCACACCCCTGGTCCCCAGCGTTACCAGGGAGCTCGTGTAGGTGGGATCAGAAGAGTTCTCCTCCAGGAATCGGGAAAGGCCAAAGTCAGACACTTTGCAGACCAGGTTGCTGTTGACTAGGATGTTGCGAGCAGCCAGGTCTCGGTGGACGTAGCTCATCTCGGCAAGGTACCGCATGCCCGAGGCGATGCCCCGCAGCATGCCCACGAGCTGGATGACCGTGAACTGTCCATCGTTCAGCTGGAGAGCAGATGGGGTGGGGGCTTGGTGAGGACAGCCCACCCACCGTTCCCCCTCCCATCCACCTTTTTTTTTTTTTTTTTTTTATACTTTAAGTTCTAGGATACATGTGCACGTGCAGGGTTGTTACATATGTATACGTGTGCCATGCTTTTTTTCTTTTTTGAGGCAGAGTCTAGCTCTGTCGCCCAGGCTGGAGTGCGGTGTCGCGATCTCGGCTCACTGCAAGCTCTGCCTCCCGGGTTCCCGCCATTCTCCTGCCTCAGCCTCCCGAGTAGCTGGGACTACAGGTGCCTGCCACCACGCCCGGCTAATTTTTTGTATTTTTAGTACAGACGGGTTTTCACCATGTTAGCCAGGATGGTCTCGATCTCCTGACCTCGTGATTCGCCTGCCTCGGCCTCCTGAGTAGCTGGAACAATAGGCATGTGCTATTATGTCTGGATAATTTTTTAATTTTTAGTAGAGATAGGTTCCCATTATGTTGCCAGGCTGGTCTTTAACTCTTGGCCTGAAGTGATCTTTCCGCCTGGGTCTCCCAAAGCACTGGGATTACAGGTGTTGAGTCACCACATCCAGCCTCCCGTCCACTTCCTGAACTGTATATGTCGCTTCCAGACGCACCTCACAACTCACCTGTAGGGCAAGTCCCCAACTCTCCCAGGTGAGCCTTCCTTTCTTTTCCCAAGTTTTCTCGGTTTTTGCTACAATATCACAACCCATTGCTTAACTTACAACGGTTGCTGTTTCAATGGTAAGTATTCAGTCTCTCCAAATTAGGTTATAATTTCAAAAATTATTTCAAGTTTTCCTTCTATTTAACCTGGTACACTGCTTTACACCCAGGAAATACTCAACAAATGCTTTTCTGTTTTTCAGTTTTTTGGAGACAGGGTCTCTTTCTTTCCCCCAGGTTGGAGTGCAGTGGCACGATCATGGTTCACCACAGCCTTAAACTCCTGGGCTTAAAGGATCCTTCTGCCTCAGCCTCCTTAATAGCTGGGACTACAGGTGCACATCACTGCACTGGCTAATTAAAACAAAGGGTTGGTTTTTTTTTTGGTAGAGGTGGGGGTCTCACTGTGTTTCCCAGGCTTGTCTCTAACTCCTGGTCTCAAGCGATCTTCCCACCTTGGCCTCCCGCAAGGTGCTGGGATTACAGGCATGAGTCACCTGAGCGACCTGTCTACAGGTGGAGATGCACCGGTGCTGATCCAACCACAAAACTGTTCAGCCCTCTTGGACTAGCTGTGTGTGGATTTGCAAGAGAACAGTGAGGAACTGCAGTATGGCCACTGATTGAGTGCAGAAACCAAGGTCTGAAGTCCAACCTTGACCTTGAAAGAGTTCCCTCTCACCAGGGAAACCAACAAGTCACAGACAGTAAACAAATCCCATTTTCTGGGTTCAGCTAAGATTCAGGAGACTGTCTGCAGCCCTACAGAACCAGGGACATAGAGTCCAAAAACTGAATTCTGAATCCCCTCCAGACCTGCACCTGCCCTACTCCCTACTCAGTTCATGGCAACACCATCCTACTTGTCAGATGGTCAGGGTATAGACCTCAGAGTCTCCTGTGACCCCCTTTTCTCCCTCACCAGCCACTTCCAATCCATTGGCAAGTTCTGCTGGTGATGCTTCCAAAACATGTCCCAAATCCAAACCCTTCCCTTCACCCCACAGCCTGGATGCTGGCAACAGACTTCTGCTGCAGGCCTCTCCCAGCTCCCGCTCTTGCTCCCCAGCATTCAGCAAAGACGTCTTTGTATTTTTTTTTTTTTTTGAGACGGAGTCTCGCTCTGTTGTCCAGGCTGGAGTAAAGTGGCATTATCTTGGCTCACTGCAACCTCCGCCTCCTGAGTTCAAGCGATTCTTCTGTCTTGGTCTCCTGAGTAGCTGGGATTACAGGGGTGCACCACCACGCCTGGCTAATTTTTGTATTTTTAGTAGAGACAAGGTTTCACCATGTTGGCCAGGCTGGTCTCAAACTCCTGACCTCAAGTGATCTACCTGCCTCGGCCTCCCAAAGTGCTGGGATTACAGGTGTGAGCCACTGTGCCCAGCGGGATCCTCTTAAACCACTCTCCTGCCAAAGCCCTCCAGCGGGTTCTCATCACACTGCCCAATGCAGGGTCTACCATCTCTCCTCTGTTTACCAGGTTCACCTGCACTCGCCTTCCCGTCTCTCTCTCTTTTTAAGAGATGGGAGGCCAGGCGTGATGGCTCACGCCTTTTTGGGAGGCTAAGGCGGGCGGATAACCAGGTCAGGAGATCAAGACCATCCTGGCTAACACGGTGAAACTCCATTTCTACTAAAAATACAAAAAACTAGCCAGGCATGGTGGCGGGCGCCTGCAGTCCCAGCTACTCGGGAGGCTGAGCAGGAGAATGGCACGAACCCGGGAGGTGGAGCTTGCAGTGAGCCAAGATCGTGCCACAGCACTCCAGCCTGGGGGACAGAGTGAGACTCCATCTCAAAAAAAAAAAAAAAAAGAGATGGGATCGCCCAGGTTGGAATGCAGTAGTGAGTAGTGCAATGATGGCTCACTGCAGCCTCAATCTCCCAGGCTTAAGTGATCCTCCTGCCTCAGCCTCCAGAGTAGCTGGGACTACAGATATGTGCCATCATGCTCTGCACATTTTTATATTTTTTGTAGAGCTGTATTTTGTATTTTGTAGAGTGCAGTGTGAGCCACTGTGCCTTTAAGCAGCTTTCTGTCTCTTTGACCAGTATTGGTGGCTCACGCCTTTAATCCCAGCACTTTGGGAGGCCAAGGAGGGTGCGTGACTTGAGGCCAGGGATTTGAGATCAGCCTGGCCAACATGGTGAAATCCCGCCTCTACTAAAAATACAAAAATCAGCCAGGCGCGGTGGCTCATGCTTGTAATCCCAGCATTTTGGGAGGCCGAGGCAGGCAGATCACGAGGTCAGAAGTTCAAGACCATCCTGGCCAATACGATGAAACTCCGTCTCTACTAAAAATACAAAAATTAGCTGGGCGTGGTGGCACTCGCCTGTAGTCCCAGCTGCTCAGGTGGCTGAGGCAAAAGAATCTCTTGAACCCAGGAAGTGGAGGTTGCAGTGAGCCAAGATCGTTCCACTGTACTCCAGCCTGGACGGCAGAGCGAGACTCCGTCTCAAAAACCAAACAAACAAACTAAACCAAAAAAATCCCACATCAGATAGAGCTTCTCTTACAGAAAATACAGAGACACAAGCTAAATGATCCCACAAGAAGAATCTCATAAATCCAGAAAACAAGACATTCAGGCAGACAAGAGACCCAACCCCTCAGTGTGTCAGTGTCATCATAAGGAGCTGCTCAGGATTTAGAAAGGCTCGAAAATATAATAATCAGTAGGCGCGGTGACTCATGCCCGTAATCCCAGCACTTTGGGAGGTTAAGGAGGCAGGATTGCTTGAGTCCAGGAGTTTGAGACCAGCCTAGGCAACATAGCGAGACTCCATCTCCACAAAAAATTAAAAAATTAGCCAGGTGTGGTGGTGTGCACCTGTAGTCCCAGCTACCCAGGAGGCTGAGGTAGGAGGATCACCTGGGCCAAGGAGTTTGGAGGCTGCAGTGAGCTATGACTGCACCACTGCACTCTAAATTGGGTGACAGGGCAAGACCCTGTTTCTAAAATAAATAAATAAAATATATATAATAACCAGATACAAAGCGTGGTCCTGAACTGAATCCTGGTTGGAATAAAGCAGCCGTGAAGGACATTTTTGGAACAACTAGAGAAACATGAAAATCAGCTAGGTATTCAATGACACTAGGGAATCACTATAATTCTGTTCAATGCAATGTTATTTTGCTACATAGAAAAATGTTTTGATTTTTTAAAAAAAGATGCCTAGGCCAAGCATGGTGGCTCATGTCTGTAATCCCAGCAATTTGTGGGGCCGAGATGGGTGGATCACTCGAGCCCAGGAGTTCAAGACAAGCCTGGGCAACATGGTGAAACCCAGTCTCTACTAAAAATACAAAAATCAGCCGGGTATGGTGGCGCATGCCTGTAATTCCAAGCTACTCAGGAGGCTGAGGCAGGAGAATCACTTGAACCCAGGAGGTGGACATTGTGGTGAGCCAAGAACGCACCATTGCACTCCAGCCTGGGTGACAGATGGAGACTCGGTCTTTTTTTTTTTTTTTTTTTAAAAAAAGCCTAATAAAGTTAAAAAAAAAAAAGTCAGTAAAATCTGGTAAAGTGACCAAATAAAGTTAAGTTCTTCCCTTTCCTCTCTAGCCATATTTGCATGAATGACCCTGTTTGCTTTTTTTCACATTTGAAATGATTTGTTTACTTTTTTAAAAAGCACTTGCTAATTTTCAGTCCCCCTGTCCCATTAGACCGTCTGTTCCCCAGGAGCAGAAATCCAGTTTGCTGTGTGCATAGCTTTATTCTTGGGGACTGGGAGGATGGCTGGTGCATAGAAGGCACTCGGTAAATATTTGTCAAATGAAGGAAGGACAGGCCAGGCACGGTGGCTCATGCCTGTAATCCCAGTGCTTTGGGAGGCTGAGGAGGGAGGATCGCTTGAGGCCAGGAATTTCAGACCAACCTGGGCAACCTATCAAGATCCTGTCTCTACAAAAAAATTTTAAAATTTGCTGAGCATGGTGGTACGTGAGTGTAGTTCCAGCTACTCAGGGGGCTGAGGCGGGAGGATCACTTGAACCCAGAAGGTCAAGGCTGCAGTGAGCTGTGAATGCACCACTGCACTCCAGCCTGGATGACAGAGTGAGACCCTGTCCTAAAAAAAATAAAAAATTAAATTAAAACAAAATTTAAAAAAGAAGGAACGACAACCTTCAGCTGTATGGGTCAGTGGCAAAGGAAGGTCCCAGGAGCCCGGCCTTTCCCAGAGGGAAAATTAAAGGCAGAGGACCAGCCGGACATGGTGCCTCATACCTGTAATACCAACACTTTTTCAGAGGCTGAGGCCGGGAGATAACTTGAGGTCAGAAGTTTGATACCAGCCTGGCCAACATGGTGAAACCCTGTGTCTACTAAAAATACAAAAATTAGTCGGCATGGTGGTGGACGCCTATCGTGCCAACTACTTGTGAGACTGAGACAGAAGAATCGCTTGAACCCTGGAGGTGGAGATGGCAATGAGCCGAGATCGCGCCACTGCACTCCAGCCTGGGCGACAGAGCAAGGCTGTCTTTTTTTTTTTTTTTTTTTGAGGCGGAGTCTGGCTCTCTTGTCCAGGCTGGAGTGCAGTGGCCAGATCTCAGCTCACTGCAAGCTCCGCCTCCTGGGTTCACACCATTCTCCTGCCTCAGCCTCCCGAGTACCTGGGACTACAGGCGCCCGCCACCTCGCCCAGCTAGTTTTTTGTATTTTTTAAGTAGAGACGGGGTTTCACTGTGTTAGCCAGGATGGTCTCGATCTCCTGACCTCGTGATCCGCCCGTCTCGGCCTCCCAAAGTGCTGGGATTACAGGCTTGAGCCACTGCGCCCGGCCGGCTCTGTCTTTAAAAAAAAAAAAAAAAAAAAGGCAGAGGACCAGGGCTTAGCCCAAGAGGAAAAGGCTGGAGAAGCTGACGTGGGATCCACTGTCTGTCCTGGCTTCTTAGCCCAAGTGGCCTCTGGGTGTAAGCGGGAACTCCAGGTGGCTGCGGAAGCCAGGGAGGGTGCTCACCCGCAGGAAGGAGTCCAGGGCGCCGTTCTCCATGAACTCCGTGAGAATCATGACAGGCATGCTGTTGGTGACCACGCCCTCCAGGCGGATGATATTGGGATGCTCGAACTGGCCCATGATGGAGGCCTCGCTCAGAAACTCGCGCCGCTGCCGCTCCGTGTAGCCACCCTTCAGGGTTTTAATTGCCACACAGCTCTCCTTCTTCCCTGGGGCCTTGAGCCGCCCCCGGCACACCTCGCCAAACTCACCTTCAAACAAGGACGCGGACGTCATCAGCTCTCCCGCCCTGATGTGGCCCTGCCCACTCCCGCTTCGTTCCCAGGTGCCGGGGCAGCCTTCCGCTTCCGCTCTCACCTGCGCCAATCACCTCTTCAATCTTGACATAGGAGACATCGATCTCTTTTGCAAATTCCCTCACAGCCTCATTAGGGTCTTCGTAAGTGAAGGGGTCGATGTAGACCTTAGTACCTGAGAAATCAGGCAGGGCCCCGTCAGCCAGGAATTAACTCCCACTGGACTCAGAGGCTCGGCTCATAGCTCTTGGCCCCAAGTCCCTATTTCCTTGTTTTTGTTTTTTTCCTGAGATGCAGTCTCGCTCTGTTGCCCAGGCCTGGAGTGCAGGGGCACAATCTTGGCTCACTGCAACCTCTGCCTCCCAGGTTAAAGTGATTCTCCTGCCTCAGCCTCCCGAGTAGCTGGGATTACAGGTGCCCACCACCATGCCTGGCTAACTGTTGTATTTTTTTATAGAGACAGAGTTTCAACATGTTGGCCTGGCTGGTCTCGAACTCCTGACTTCAAGTGATCCGCCCACCTCTGCCTCTCAAAGTTCTGGGATTACAGATAGAAGCCACCGCACCCAGTCCCAAGCCCCTATTTTCCATCACATTAGGGCAACCCACCGTGCCCAATGAGATACTGTCCGTGTTTGTCCGAATATTCTGCTTCTCTCCCGTTGCTCTGCTTCCTGTAGCCAATGGGAAAGGAGCAAAAGGTAAACTGAGTCACACATCTCTATGAGGCACACAGTGATGGGAGGAGCAGGGATTGGAGAAGATTTCAAGTAAAAAGAGGCTGGGGGCACCCAGAAAGTCTTGCCCTGTAGCACCCAGGCAGGTGGCCATCCACTCAGGGCTTCCAGGGCCCTCTGGGTGTCAGAGCTCTTACCTGAGGCAGAGAACGGCGACCACAATGACCACCAGGACCAGGACCACACCCACGACCGCCGTGCCCGCAATCAGGGCCAGCTGCTCCCGCCAGCCCTCGTTCTCTGCAGAAGGAAAGGCTGTTGATCAGGAGAAACTGATGGACCTGCAGGAGGCCCCAGCTCCGGCTCTGAGCAATGAACTGTGGTCTCCTGAGAACAGGTCCCCAGTACAGGGGACAGGTGGAGGGAGAGGACACAGGCAGGCAGGGTCAGGGAGCAGACCATGGGTTTCAAATTGTCCTCCAGGGGCCAGCAGGCTCTTCTGAAGTCCCTCAGGGCAAGGGAGGAAGTTCCACAATGTTTTTACTGCCAGAGTAGCTTTTTGTTTGTTTTTTGAGATGCAGTCTCACTCTGTCGCCCAGGCTGGAGTGCAGTGGTGCAATCTCAGCTCACTGCAAACTCTGCCTCCCGGGTTCTGCAATTATCCTGCCTCAGCCTCCTGAGTAGCTGGGATGACAGGTGTGTACCACCATGCTCAGCTAATTTGTGTATTTTTAGTTGTAATGGGGTTTCACCATGTTGGCCAGGCTGGTCTTGAACCAGCCTGGGCATAAGCCAGCATGCCAGCCACCAGAGTGGTTGTGATTTGGTTGTAGTTTAAATACCAGAGTCCACACACAAAAAAAATCTCCATTCAATGAAACATTCTAAAGATGAAACATTTTCAGGTTTTTATCCAAAAAGTGGAAACAATTGAAATGTTCACTAAAAGATAAAATAATAAACAAAATCGGCTATTTCCACACAACTGATTGTTACGTCTCCATAAAAAGAAATGAAATACTGGCCAGGAGCAGTGGCTCATGCCCGTAATCCCAGTACTTTGAGATGCTGAGGTGGGAGGATTGTTTGAGGCCAGGGGTTCAAGACCAGCCTGGGAAACACAGCAAGACCCCATCTCTACCAAAAAATAATAATGATTAGCCAGGCACGTCCCAGCTACTCAGGAGGCCGAGGTGGGAGGATTGCTTGAGCCCAGGAGTTTGAGGCTGCAACGCGCTATGATCACACTGTTACATTTCAGCCTCGGTGACGGGGCAAAACCATGTGTCAAAAACAAAAACAAATAACAGATCAGGTCCAGTGGCTCATGCCTATAATCACAGCACTTTGGGAGGCTGAGGTGGGCGGATTGCCTGAGCTCAGGAGTTCGAAACCAGCCTGGGTAACATGGTAAAATCCATCTTTACAAAAAATACCAAAAAAAAAAAAAATTAGCTGGGCATGGTGGCTCATGCCTGCAGTCCCAGCTACTTGGGAGGCTGAGACTGGAGGATCACGAGCCTGGGAGGTTGAGGCTGCAGTGAGCTGTAACTGAACCACTGCACTCCGGCCTGGGTGACAGAATGAGACCCTGTTTCCGAAACAAAGAAACAAAAAGCAAAACACAACCAAAAAAACCCACGGATATATACTACAACATGCAGAAACCTTGAAAACATTCTGCTTGGTGAACAGTCACAGAAGACCACAGTGGAGGATTTCAAGACAGAAAGTGGATTAGTGCTTGCAAGGGGTTAAGGCAACAGAAAGATCTGGGTGGAGGGTGATGGCTAAGGGCTATAGGGTCTCCTTTGAGGGTGCTGAAAAATGTCCCGAAATTACTTGTGGTGGTGACTGCACAATTCTGTGAATGTATCAAAAGTCATCGATTGTACCCTTTGAACAGGCAAATTGTATGGCAGGGGAACTGTATTTCAGTAAAGCTATTACAGAAAATTACAAGGTTAGAAAGCCACTGGTCCAAGGCCGGGTGTGGCAGCTCACACCTGCAATCCCAGCACTTTGGGAGGCCGATGCGGGCGGATTGCTTGAGGCCAGAAATTTGAGACCAGCCTGGGCGACATAGGGAAACTGTCTCAACAAAAAATAAAAATAAAAAATTAATAGAGCACGGTGGCACATGCCTGTAGTCCCAGCTACTTGGGAGGCTAAAGCGGGAGGATTGGTTGAGCTCGGGAGTTGCAGGCTGCAGTGAGCCAGATGGTGCCACTGCACTCCAGCCTGGGTGATAAAAGCAAGATCCTGTCTCTTAAAAAAAAAAAAAAAAAGTTAGGCCGGGCGTGGTGGCTCACACCTGTAGTCCCAACACTCTGGGAGGCCGAGGCAGGCGGACCACGAGGTCAGATTTAGAACAGGAGGCAGGGCCTGCGGTGAGCCAAGATCGCAATAGAGCAAGACCATGTCTCAAAAAAAAAAAGTTTAAGAAAAAAGAAAGCCACTGGCCTAGCATATTAAAAATAACCTGTTACCTCCAATCCTCAAAGCCCTGCAGGAAGCTTCATGATATTTCCAGTTTATTGGATGGGGAATGGAGAGCTCGGGGTCAGGTTGTTGCTAAACGTCAAGCCTTTTTTTTTTTTTTGAGACAGTCTTGCTCTGTTGCCCAGACTGGAGTACAGTGGCACAATCTCAGCTCACTGCAACCTCCACCTCCCAGGTTCAAACAATTCTCCTGCCTCGGCCTCCCGAGTAGCTGGGATTACAGGCATGCACCGCCACGCTCAACTAACTTTTGTATTTTTAGTAGAGATGGGGTTTCACCATGTTGGCCAGACTGGTCTCGAACTCCTGACCTCAAGTGATCCTCCTGCTTCGGCCTCCCATAGTGCTGGGATTACAGGGTGAGCCACTGTGCCTGGCCGTGCAGTGAGCTTTGACTGCGCCACTGCACTCCAGCCTGGGGGTATAGAGTGAACCAGGCTGAACTTCACACTCAGCTGTTGGTTTTGGTTCCGACACCCTATGTTCTTTCCTCTCTAGGGCATGCCATGTGATCCACAGAAAGAAGGACATGAAGATAGGACTCTGGCCAGGTGCAGTGGGTCACGCCTGTAATCCCAGCACTTTGGGAGGCTGAGGCGGGTGAATCACAAAGTCAGGAGTTCGAGACCAGCCTGGCCAACATGGTGAAACCCCGTCTCTACTAAAAATTAGCCAGGCGCAGTGGCAGGCGCCTGTAATCTCAGCTCCTCGGGAGGCTGAGACAGGAGAATTGCTTGAACCCAGGAGGCAGAGTTTGCAGTGAGCCGAGATGGCGCCACTGTACTCCAGCCTGAGAGACAGAGCAAGACTCCATCTCAAAAGAAAAAAAGAAGATTGGACTTTGGGGACCTGGGGTCTTCCCAGGAACTTTGGGGGTCTTTCCAACCCCCAGCCTCACCCCTTCCCCAGGCTCACCATCCAGTTGGGTCTGGCTGTGATGTTCCTGGCCAAAGGGTCCGTAGCCAGCCTCAGAGCGCGCCCGTACCTGCACCAGGTAGCTGGCTCCCCGCTTCAGCCCCCGCAGCTCTGCCCGGTTTTCTGACGTCTTCAGGAACCGCACGCTGCTGGGACCCTCGGCACCCTGTCCAGGAGAAGTAGGGGGGTGGCCGTCACGTGGGGCCCAAAGTTCCTACTGCTCTTCCTGCCTCCTCCCCTCGCCCTCCACTCGCATCACTAGCCTGCCTCGCAGCTGGTGGGGCCTTTGGGAGAACTTATGTATACAAGCCATGTGCTGTATTCATAATATCTTTTTTTTTTTTTAAGACAAGGTCGGCCGGGCGCGGTGGCTCACGCCTGTAATCCCAGCACTTTGGGAGGCCGAGATGGGCGGATCAGGAGGTCAGGAGATCGAGACCATCCTGACTAACACAGTGAAACCCCGTCTCTACTAAAAATACAAAAATTAGCCGGGCGCGGTGGCGGGCGTCTGTAGTCCCAGCCACACGGGAGGCTGAGGCAGGAGAATGGCGTGAACCCGGGAGGCGGAGCTTGCAGTGAGTGGAGATTGCGCCACCGCACTCCAGCCTGGGCAACAGAGCGAGACTCCGTCTCAAAAACAAACAAACAAACAAAAAGACAAGGTCTCACTCTGTCTCTCAGGCTGGAATGCAGTGGCGCAAACACGACTCACTGCAGCCTCGACCTCAAGTCGAGAATCACTTGGGCTCAAGTGATTCTCCTACCTTAGCCTCCCGAGTAGCTGGGACCACAGGCACACGCCACCATGCCTGGCAAATTTTTTTTTTTTTGAGATGGAGTCTCACTCTGTTGCCCAGGCTGCAGTGCAATGGCGCCATCTCAGCTCACTAGAACATCCACCTCTTGGGTTCAAGTGATTCTCCGGTCTCAGCCTCCTGAGTAGCTGGGATTACAGGGGCCCGCCAACATGCCCAGCTAATTTTGGTATTTTTAGTAGAGATGGGGATTTCACCACGTTGGCCAGGCTGGTCTCGAAGTCTTCATCGCAGGTGTTCCACCCGCCTCGGCCTCCCAAAGTGCTGGGATTACAGGCATGAGCCACTGTGCCCAGTCTAATTTTTTTCATTTTAAATTTTTCATAGAGGTGAGGTTTCACCATGTTGCCCAGCCTGGTCTCAAACTCCTAGGTTCAAGTAATCTGCCCACCTTGGCTCCCAAAGTGCAGGGTATTACAGGCGTGAACCACCACGCCTGACCTGAGCCACTGTGTCCAGCTGCTGGTAACTATTACAGTAACTATTTTATAGATGAAGAGTCTCAGGCTCAGACAGGCCAAGGGGCTTACCCAAGGCTGCCCAGGGAATTCACGGCAGAGCTGGAATTCAAATACCTGCCAGGTGCCTACAACCCATGTGTCCCAGCCAGGAGAGCACAACCCATTGCCCACCCACCCCAGGGCCGGGGGATGGCCTCACCTTCTCATGGTACTTGACCTCGTAGTCCAGCACAGCCCCACTGGGTGCCCGGGGAACAGCCCAGGCCAGGCTCAGGCTGCTGGGTGAGGACCGCGTCACCCGGATGTCAGACACTGCGGGAGGTACTGTGAGAGGCAGAGACACAGGGAACCCTTCTGCATGGTAGGTCTGTCCCTTAACTTTAAAAAATTTTTTTTTCGAGACAGAGTCTTGCTCTGTCACCTAGGCTGGAGTGCAGTGGCACAGTCTCGGATTACTGCAACCTCCACCTCCCGGGTTCAAGCAATTCTTCTGCTTCAGCTTCCCAAGTGGATTACAGGTGCCCACCACCATGCCTGACTAATTTTTTTATTTTTAGTAGAGACGAGGTTTCACCATGCTGGCCAGGCTAGTCTTGAACTCCTGACCTTATGATCAGCCTGGCCATGTCCCTTATCTTTTCCAACACTTCCTCTGCTGGCTACGCTTATCTCAGTTTCTCCCTGGCTGTTTCGAGAATTCCTTGATTCTCTCGGCCCCCAGTCCCATTGGGAGCCTTCCTGTACTTAACTCTCCAGCTCACCTTTAGGTCCTCCGCACCCTCTCTTTCTTATTCTTTATTTTGAGAGAGCGTCTCACTCTGTCACCCAGGCTGGAGTACAGCGGTGCGATCATAGCTCACTGCAGCCTTCAACTCCTGGGCTCAAGCGATCCTCTCGCCTCAGCCTCTTGAGTAGCTGGGACCAAAGGCATGCACCGCCTCACCCGGCTAATATTTTTATGTTTTGTGGAGACAAGATCTTCCTATGTTACCCAGGGTGGTCTTGAACTCCAGGGCTCAAGTGATCCACCTGTCTCAGACTCCCAAAGTGCAGGGATTACAGGAGTGAGCCACTGAGCCCAGCCATTGCCCTCTTTCTGCCTCTTGCCCCCAAAGCTTCGGCCCCTCATACTTCCTGGGGACCCTTCACAGCCCCTGCCTCTCCCCTTCAGGCCCTCAGTGACATCTCTCCCACTGGACCACCAGCCGCCCCAGCCCCCAAGTCTCACCCTCTCGGTCGGTGGTGACATTGACAGGCTCAAATGGGACGGGCCCCGTGGCTAAGGAGGACACTCCGTTCAACGCAGTGACCTCAAAAGTATAGGTGAAGTCAGGACGCAGCCCTCGAACCACCACCCAGGGCTCCACCAGGTCCCGGGGGCCAGGGTCAAAAGTCAGGTCTCCCCCGCAGGGCACGCAGGAGCCTCCGGGTCGGCACTCCCGGCAGCGGAGGGCGTAGGTGAGGTCCTCTCGGCCACCGGACTCCAGGGGGGCACTCCATTCCAGGTGCAGGGAGGAGCCGTTCAGGCGGGAAACCACGCTCCGCGGAGCCGAGGGAGGGGCTGCAGGAGACCAGGGAGTCAGGCAGAGGCTGACCTGCTCCGCAGCGGTGGGGAGAGGTCTGTGGAGGGACCAGCAGCCATGCTGGACTCTTGCCTTTGAGAAAGCGGGCTCCACCTGTTCCTCTGGGCTAGGGACCAGCATGCCAGGGACAAAGGGAAGAAGCCCAGGGAGGATGGGGGCCATGTCAGGGTCCATCTCAGGGGTCTGTGACCCCTCCCCAATGAACTTGCACCTGGGTGCTGGTCACTTACTGGTGCAGGGTGCACCCCGGGGGTCTGTGCGTGCCCGGAAGTACCCGATGCGGCACTGGCAGACGGCTGATCCAATGCTGTTAGAGTGGCTGTTGGCTGGGCATGGCTGGCAGGACCCTTCTCCTGACAGGGGCTTGAAGGTGCCCTGGGCACAGGCTGAGAGAAAGAGAAAGCATTCATCAAAAGCATGCATGAAAACATCCATCTGTGCGGGGGGCCTGGTGGCTCATGTCTTGAATCCCAGCGCTTTGGGAGGCTGAGGCCGGAGGATCGCTTGAGCCAAGGGGTTCAAGACCAGTCTGGGCAACATACTGAGATCCCATCTCCAAAAAAAGAAAAAAATTCCGGCGCTTTTAAGGGTGATGAAGTGCTAAGGTGGGAAAATGGACAAAAGATCTCAAAACCTCTCCTCTTAGAGGAGAAAGGAGACTCTCTCCAGAGAAGGGATCCTAACCTGTTTTGACCCTAATCTTGGCAGTCTGGTGAAGCCCACAGAAAGACCTCTACTCCAAATTATGATTTTAAATGCACACCACAAAATACATATAAATACCAGGGAAACCAATTAAGCTGAAATGCAATGATTGAAACATGAGGAAAAAACTTTGGCCTACAGCAACACTTGTGTTTTTTTATTAAGATATAGCAGCAGGGCCGGGCGTGCTGGCTCAAGCCTGTAATCCCAGCACTTTGGGAGGCCAAGATGGGCAGATCACGAGGTCAGGAGATCGAGACTATCTTGGCTAACCCAGTGAAACCCCGTCTCTACTAAAAAATACAAAAAGCTAGCCGGGCGAGGTGGCGGGCGCCTGTAGTCCCAGCTACTTGGGAGGCTGAGGCAGGAGAATGGCATAAACCCGGGAAGCGGAGCTTGCAGTAAGCTGAGATCCGGCCACTGCACTCCAGCCTGGGCAACAGAGTGAGACTCCGTCTCAAAAAAAAAAAAAAAAAAGATATAGCAGCAGGCCTCTTAACCTCTGTAATACTGAAGTCATTATGAGCAAAAACAATGTTTTGGCTCTTGGAATGGCTTGTAAATACCTGTGGTTTGTTTTTTTTTTTTTCCTAAGAAGGAGGCCTTGGGCAGGCAAATCACTTGAGGTCAGGAGTTCAAGACCAGCCTGGCCAACATGGTAGAACCCTGTCTCTACTAAAAATACAAAAGTAGTCAGGTGTGGTGATGCACGCCTGTAATCCCAGCTACTACTTGGGAGGCTGAGGCAGGAGAATCGCCTGAACCCAGGAGGCAGAGGTTGCGGTGAGCTGAGATCCCGCCACTGTACTCCAGCCTGGGCAAAAACAGCCAAACTCCGTCCTTTTGGAGTGCGCTCCCAGGCTGGAGTGCAATGGCGCGATCTCGGCTCACCGCAACCTCTGCCTCCCGGGTTCAGGAGATTCTCCTGCCTCAGCCTCCCGAGTAGCTGGGATTACAGGCATGCACCACCATGTCTGGCTAATTTTGTATTTTTGGTAGAGATAGGGTTTCTCCATGTTGGTCAGGCAGGTCGCCCAGATAATTATTTTAAATTTTTTTTGTAGAGACGGGGTCTTGCTATGTTGCACAGGCTGGTCTCAAACTTCTGGGCTCAAGTGATCCTCCCACCTTGGCATCTCAAAGTCCTGGAACTACAAGCATGAACCACTGTGCCATAGCAATAGCTATGATTTCCATGAGGCCCAAGTCTCAGGTCCTGTTACAACCGCAGGTGGAATTTCAGGTGAAAATAAAAAGTCTTTTTTTTTCCAGCCAGGTGTGGTGACACACGCCTGTAATCCCAGCACTTTGGGAGGTGGAGGCGGGCAAATCACTTGAGGTCAGGAGTTTGAGACCAGCCTGGCCAACATGGCAAAACCCTGTCTCTACTAAAAATACAAAAACTAGCCAGGTGTGGTGGTGCGTGCCTGTAGTCCCAGCTACTCTGGAGGCTGAGGCAGGAGAATCGCTTGAACCCAGGAAGCGGAGGTTACGGTGATCCAAGGTCGCGCTACTACACGCTAGCCTGGGCGACAGAGCAAGACGCTGTCTCAAAAAAAAAAAAAAAAAAAGTCGGCCAGGCACAGTGGCTCATGCCTGTAATCCCAGCACTCTGGGAGGCCGAGGCAGGCGGATCACGAGATCAGGAGATCGAGATCATCCTGGCTAACACAGAAAAACTCTGTCTCTACTAAAAATACAAAAAATTAGCCAGACGTGGTGGCGGGCGCCTGTAGTCCCACCTACTAGGGAGGCTGAGGCAGGAGAATGCTGTGAACCCGGGAGGCGGAGCTTGCAGTGAGCCAAGATCACGACACTGCACTCCAGCCTGGGCGACAGAGCGAGACTCCGTCTCAAAATAAATAAATAAATAGTCATTTTTTTCCTCCATCAAAGCTCACAGATTCCCTAGAAAACCAGAGGGTAAGTAGCCCTGCTCTAGAGAGAAGGCTAAGCGAGAATTCAGTATCAGTAAATTAGAGACTCACAATGAACAAGTGTGGAGACCTTAAAGGCTTTGTCCCTGCACCAACAAGGTCCACCCCACAGGACAGTCCTGCGGCCCAGCCTCCCATGTTCGGCAAGCAGGGAAGTTGGCCAAGGTTAAAGAGAAGTCTGGAAATGAGAAAGGGCTCAGAAAACAGACCCTCTGGTAACTGAGTGCTCAGGAGAGGGAAGAGCATTTGAAACAGAAAGTTGGCTGGGTGCAGTGGCTCACGCCTGTAATCCCAACACTTTGGCAGGCCAAGGTGGGTGGATCACGAGGTCAAGAGTTTGAGACCAGTCTGGCCAACATGGTGAAATCCTCTGTCTACTAAAAATACAAAAATTAGCCGGGCATGGTGGCGTGTGCCTGTAGTCCCAGCTATTCGGGAGGCTGAGACAGGAGAACTGCGTGAACTAGGACCCGGAAGGCGAAGGTTGCAGTGAGCAGATTGTGCCACTGCACTCCAGCCTGGGAGGCAGAGCAAGCCTCCATTTCAACAACTAAATAAAATGGAAGCTTAAGAAGTGGGTCCTGAGTGGAGTTCAGGACTCTCCCCCGCATGAGCAGCAGTCGCAGGGGAAGCTCCAGCTCTCACCTCGGCACTTGGTGTTCCCCTCGGCCGCCTCGAATCCTGGAGCACAGCTGCAGCCGGTCACCGGCTGCTCAGCCCACTGGCCGTCCTCACGGCAGTAGAGGCTGGGGCTGGGGCCAGGGGCGGGGACGGCATCCACCACGCAGCTGCCAGCCACGGGCACCACTAGCTCCCGAGGCACCGTCTCCGGGAAGCGGGTCAGGTTCACGGTCAGCTGGGCGCACTTCTTGTAGAAGAGGTGCAGGGACAGCAGGGCCATGCAGGCACCCTGGTCCTGGAAGGCCAAGTAGAAGCCGGCCTTGCTGAGTGGTCCCAGACGCAGCGTCTTGACATTCACCTTCCCGGTGGCCTCGGCCCCAGGGCGCTTCCGGGTGAGATGCTCCGCGGCCACTGTGTCCACCTGCCAGGGCGGGGGAGGCACACCGCTGCTGTCCCCACTCCCTGAGGACCCAGTGGACTGTCGTGCTCTTCCCAGCTCACCCCCCTGGGCCTCCTTGGTTTCTGTTCCAGAACCTTCCCTCCACCTTCCCCAGGGCACACTTTCTGCAGGCCCCCACACTGTCCATTCATCCTTGCAAAGCTCCTGCGATGTGCCCAGCCTCTAGCCTGCACCTCTGCCCTTTTTATTCACTCATTCTACAAACATTTACTGACACTGACGCCATGCCAGGCCCTGACCTCAGAGTCAAGGAGACAGCAATGAATGAATCTTAGGGAAGTTATAAAGTTCCCTGAGGCCGGGCGCAGTGCCTCACGCCTGTAATCCCAGCACTTTAGGAGGCTGAGGTGGGAGAATCTCTTGAGCCCAGGAGTTAGAGACCAGCCTGGGTAACATAGAAGACCCCGTTTTAAAAATATAGATATAAAAGAAAAATAAATAAAATAAAATGAGTGCTGAGACAGGCAGGTGGACAGAGGTATGCAGGATTACAGGGAGGAGAGAATCAGCCAAGGCAGCACAGGCAAGATCTCGGAGCTGGAACTTGGAAGACAAGTAGGGGTGTGAGAGGCAGAGAGGCCCCCAGGTGGAGACATCACCGCTGCAAAGTCACGAGCTGGAAACCAGCCAGGTGCAGTCAGGGAATGGGAGAAACTCAGCGTGGCTGGAGCGTAGTGGGGTAGAGTGGTTGAGTTGACCTGAGGAGAAGCCTGACCCCTGGGCCTCCCTGGGGACCGGGCCAGGCAGCCCCCATATATTCTGCTGCTCCGCCCAGAAGATCACCTTGTTCCCTCCCCAGACCTAAGCCTCCTGCTTCCAGCCCCTAGCGCCCCAGTTAGAGGCCTCAGAACTACATCGGCTGCCCTCCAGGCCACAGGCTTGCTGGCTGGAATCCCACCTTGGCTGTGGCTGAGCCCCAGTGGCGCCCAGGTACCTTGATGTAGGGGTTCTCCATCCAGGCTGGCGTGAGGGCCGTGGCCGTGTCCGCATCGCTCTCATAGTAGAAGACAGTGAAAGTTTCCTTGCAGGAGCGCCCGGCCCGAGGCAGGGATAGGCACTCAAGCATGGTGAAGCGCAGCGTGGCGTAAACGTGGACGGCGCCACGCCGTGGGACCCAGCCCGTGCGAAGCCAGTGGGCCTGGCCCGGGGCACGCTGCACATCACACACCTCGTAGGTGCGCACACTGTGCTGTTCCTCATCCAGGCCGCTCAGTTCCTCCCACTGTGCAGAGAAGGAGGTCAGCTAGGGGGCTGGGGAGCCGCCAGGGAGAGGGCTGCCTGGGGTGACTCCTATAAAGTGAGAGGGATGGAGAAAGGGGGCCCGCTGGTACTGCGGGGAGGGTGCCTCTGAGGAGAAGGGCTCAGACAACACTGCTGGGGCTGCTGTCATCTGGGGGGACAGGGGTGAGGAGTGGCGCACAGAAAGCAGGTGGCACAGGCCCTCCCTCCTCCCTCAGTTTCCCTCCAGAGCTCCAACTCCTGGGTGCAGCTCTCACCTGCCCGTCCACCTGAGGGAACGTCACCCACTTCAGATCTGCAGTTTCCAATTTTGTGTTCAGCAGGGTCTCTGAGACAGACAGACAGAGTCAGTGCTGCTTGGGGTTGGGGAGGGAGGTCAGGAAGACCAGATCCGTGGGAACTAGAGGAGTTGGGGGGCCAACAGGGGACTAAGTCCTGCCCTCTGCACCCGCCTCCGATTTCTGGCCTCTTTTGCTAAGTGCCAACCCCACCGCCAACATCTGGTAGGCGTGGAGCTCCCTTGGGATACCCCAGATCTAGGCCTTCCTGGAGAAGGGAGGGAGATCAAAATGGATGGGGAGAAGGGGCGGCAGCTCAGAAAGGGTTAAAATGAGAGCCCTGCCCCGGTCCTGACCCCCAAGAGCAGAGGCTGCTGGTATGGGAGAGGAACCTCTTGTCTTAGCCTCCATGTTTCCCCCGCTAAGTCCCAGAATCGGTCTCTCTACCCCACAGCTTCACTCCCTGTCCAAGACCCCTCCCTGCTTTCAGACCTAACACCCCGTCCTTTCCTCCTTGAAGGGAGTGCTCTGTGCCTGGGGCATAGCCCTGGCCCCCATCCCAGCACCTCCCTCCTCACAAGTGCCCTGATCAGGAAGCGCTGGAGGCCAGGATGCTAGGGTTCCCAGGCTCCCGCAGAGGCCTCACATCTGGATTTGGTTACGGGAAGGCGGAGGGGAGGAGATTATGGGGGGCGGTGTGAATGGGAGGGGTGAACACACCTGGCTTGGCTCGAATCATCGGGGGAGGGGACAGGCACTGGAGGAAGAGGGGGGGATCAGGAAAAACTGCACAGCCCCTGGCAGTGGGGATTGGAGGAGGGAGGGTAGGGGAATCCCCTCAGACACCAGCAATGTGGGGGGCAGTGGGCACTAGGAAGGGCAGAGAGGGGAGCCAGAACACCTGGCTCCTACCCCATGGGAGCTGCAGGAGAGAAGGGAAAGAGGGTGGGTGAGACAGCCTCTTCCTGGGGTCCAAATGATGTCCTCTGGCCAGGGTTCAGGTGGGAAGCCAGCCAGCCTGAGGTGAGAGGTGCAGGGTCCCCACGGGTGGCAAGAGACAGTCCTGCTCGCTGGGGACAGGATGCCCGGGTTCTGGGAAGCGGGTGGATAGAGGCTGCCGTCTCCACCCTCCATTGTTCCAGCCGGGATAGTGTTTTCCTGTCTCCAATTTACACACTGTCTCTGCCTCGGGCTATCCGCAGCCTGGAGCGAGAGCCCGCTCCCTTTCTGCAGCCCAGCTCGGCTGCAGCACACTTTGATCTGTCAGTTCGCGTGTCTCTCACCTCTCTCTCCTCCTCCACTCTCTGTCCACCTCAATTTCTCTTTCTGACAAGTCACTATCTCTCCTTTGCTTTCGGCCTCCACTTCTCACTGTTCCTCTAAGCACAGGGCCTTAGATAAACTACATAACTTTAACTAAGCCCTGGCCTCCTCATCTGAAAAATGGGGGCAATGATAGCACCCACCCTCAGCGTTGCTGGACGGGTGAAATTAACATTTGTAAGGCGCTCAGCACAGGCCTAGTGCTTGGAAACACTCAGGTAATAGGTGTCACAATCACCATTTCCTCTGCGTCTTTCCTTCTCACCACACCTCGTCCTCGTGGTTTTTCTACCCCTTTGGCCTTCCTCTTCCCCTCGTTCATGGTTTTTTTTTTTTTCCCTTCTCCTTTCTCTGAGCTGGGCAAACCTCCCCTCAACTCCCAACCCCACACCTAGCCTTTGATCTCTAGCCCAGGGCAATCCTGTTCAGCCCGGCGGGGGGAGAGGGTTTTTCTAACTCCACTGAATCCTTCCCTTCGGGAGTCCCTCATAGCCTACCCCCCATAGACCACTTTCATACCAGACAGAGAAAGGGGGGTGTTAGCAGCTCACTGAAAGGAGATTAGGGACACAGAAGGAGGGTTTCTAGGGCTCTTGGCTCCCCCTCTACGGGACCAGGAGGGACAGCGATCCATGGCCAAAACAACACTTGGAGAGACCAGGAGGCGGGAGATAGGTTAGTTAGGGCGATGTGGGGACCATGTAGGTTCAGTTTCTACCTGGGGGCTGTGTAGGTCAGTTTCTACCCGCTCCTAGGTCTCAAGGGAAGCCCAGGACTCACCTGGGGCCGGGATCTAGACCGCATTTAAAGGAGTGGGGTGCAGCCTGTAGAAACCAAGGAGCCACTCTATAGCAGGGGCAGGGGCAGTGGGTCGGAGAGCGGTTTGGGGGTTTGATGTGTGAATGCAAAGGAGGCCATCCTGTTGCAGGAGTGTGGAATTGGAGGATCAAGGTGTGATCGCTAAAGAATTGGCGATGGGGGTCGTTTTAGGGCCTAGCACGAAAAGTTCTGCCTTGTCTGCCGTTGCTCCTCCAGAAACCTTCCCTCATGTAGGGCGGGAGGTGGGACTGGGACAGAAACTTTGCAGATAGTTTTGAAGAGTGGGGTAGGGAGGAAAGGAAACGCTGCCAGGGACGTATGGAGTCAGCAGTGAGAGTTTGGGGAGCCCAGGCAGGGCAATGTCCCGGGTCGCAGCCAGACTCCATCTCTTTCCCAAACAAAAGAAAACTCCACTCCCCGCCGGGCGCCTCTTCCCCGCCCCCCTCCCGTTCCAGCACTATCGGTCCGAAGTGTTTGGGATTGGAGTGCCTGGGTAAGCGTAGACAGAGGCCGGCCACTCCACTCAAAGGCCCAGATGTGGTAGGGAGGTCCCAGGAGTGACGGGGTGCCTCCCCAAAGGAAACTCACCTTCCAAAGCGGCGGCCAAAGAAACCCAGCAGAGCAGCGCCCGGAGCTCCATGGCGCCGCCTCACTCGGGTAGAATCCAAACTGAGTTTGGGGGGCCCTCGCCCCCCCAGGTCTGACTCTCCCTGGGCGGGTGGACGTCGATTCTCCGCGCGGGACTCTCCGTCGGGGCCCTCAGCGCGGGCCCATGCGAGCGTGCGGGGCACCCGGCGGCGGCGCCAAGTGTGGCTCCGCGTCTGTGCCGCGCGCGGGCGGCGGGCCGGGAGCGTGCTGGCAGTGGCCGCGCCGGGCGGGCGCGCAGCAAGACGTGGCTGGAGTCGGGGTCCCTTCGGGGCCTCGGGGTCCCGCCCCGGGTGGCGGGGGCTGAGCCGGCCGCTCGCGGTCTCCCCCCCTCCCTGGAGTGGCTCTGCTCGCGCCGCCGGGCTGAGTGCTCTCCTCGCGGGCGGGGATGGTTGGAGCCCGAGCGGGGACGGAGCGGGAGGGAGGGAGACTGCGGCGCGGGGCCGGGCGGGCCGGGCCGGGGCTGAGCAGCGCTGGGACTGGGCCGGGCGGCGCCGGGCCCGGGAGGGAGGGGCGCGCGGGGGGCGGGGGCAGCTCCCCTAAAGCCGGGGCTCGGCGAGGGGGCCCGGGGAGCGCTGATTGGAGCTCACGCTACTGAATAATTCATGAGAGAAGCGGAGAGGGGCACCGAGTGGAGCAGGTCGGGAAGTTGGGAGAAAGTTTGGAGAAGGGGGAGGGGCGGCGGGTGAGGAGCCCCGGGACCGCCCAGATGTGCGCCGTGGCCTTGCGCGCTGTCTGGGACCGAGCATGTCGGGGCTGGGGCCCAGGGACCCCCGGGACAGGCCCGAACCCGGCTGGCACCAGGGAGCAGAGAAAACACACACCTAGCAGCAACACGGAGGGCCGCCCAGGCGTGCACGTAAATGTTCACCGCGCACACAAAGCCCGCTCTGACCTTGCTGCGGACTCCAGATGCCGCTCTTGGATGCGCCCACCACCCTCTAGTGGGCGCAGGGACTGCGTTTGGGGGAAAAGGAAGGAAAAGGGAGTAGAAGCTTTGGAGAATAGAGGGCCGCCCAGGGGGCCTCAAGGAGCAGTCCCAGTTTGGATAACCTTGCAGCGAACGTTCACAGTCACCCCATAAATATTCAGTGTTGAGAACCTACTGTGCGTGCAACCAAGCCCTGGAAAATGTCCGGAGGGGGCGCGCACTAAGCTGCGCTGGGGAGTAGAGAAAAATCGAGGAAGCAACGGTAAAGAAAAGGTGGGTGTGGCCGGGCGCGGTGGCTCACGCCTGTAATCCCAGCACTTTGGGAGGCCGAGGCAGGCGGATCATTTGAGGTCAGGAGTTCAAGACCAGCCTGGCCAACATGGTGAAACCCCGTCGCTACTAAAAATACAAAAATTAGCTGGGCATGGTGGCGCGCGCCTGTAATCCTAGCTACTCGGGAGGCTGACGCAGGAGAATTGCTTGAACCGGGACCCGGGAGGCGGAGGTTGCAGTGAGCTGACAGCTAAGATCCAGCCACTGCATTCCAGCCTGGGCTACAGAGTGAGACGAAGTCTAAAAAAAAAAAAAAAAAAAAAAAAAGTGGGTGTGTCCAAGAGGGTGAGGGGTCCGGCTAGATCTCCAAATCGCCCTTCTCACTCTCACTCTCGTGTTTTGGGGGGGCTTCCCCGCCGCCTGCAGCCATGACCCCTGAGGCTGGGGCTGCGGCTGCGGCTGCTGTCTTTCCTGAGCTGTTTCCTGTCTGGCTCCTGGGGGCCCTCGGGATGACTGGGAGGGGCCCTTCCTCTCATTACCAACTCCCCTCACCCTCCCATCAGTTAGCGGGGAGGGTCCAGCACAGCCGTGCTCCTCCCACCAACCCCCTTCTACTTCAGGGAACTTACGGTATGGGTTACTGGATGGATGGATGGATTGGAGGGGGTGCTGCTCCAGGAGTCAGTCCCTGCAAGGGGCAGAAAGAAAGGGCTTAGACTCCCACAGTAATTAGCGGGGACAGAATCCTTTCTTTTTTTGAGACGGAGTCTCCCTTTATTTCCCAGGCTGGAGTGCAGTGGTGTGATCTTGACTCACTGCAACCTCCACCTCCCGGGTTCAGGCGATTCTCCTGCCTCAGCCTCCCGAGTAGCTGGGATTACAGGCGCAGGGCACCACCCCCGGCTAGTTTTTGTATTTTTGGTAGAGACAGGGTTTCACCAATTTGGCCAGGCTGGTCTCGAACTCCTGACCTCAAGTGATCCACCCACCTTGGCCTCTCAAAGCGCTGGGATTACAGACGTTAGCCACCGCTCCCTGCTGGGGGACAGAATCTTGAAGAGCCCAGCAAGAGAGATGTTGGAGTCCAGGATGCTTGGGGGGCTGCCAAGCGCCCTTACGTCCCAGATAGGACAGCCAGGCCTGTGATAACCTCTTGTCCCGGCTTACTTATCTTCCTGCTGCAAGAGGTGTTCCCCACACCCCTGCCCTTCCTCGCTGTTCTGCCTGGGTCCTGCGCACGGGTTGTGGGGCGGCGGGGGGGGTGCGGGGCGGGGGTCACCGAGGGCAGGAAACAGCCGGCTCTGCTGGAGCCAGGCAGACCAGGCTGGAGCTGGGAATTCCCTCCTCCCTCCCCAGTGCAGGCCCAGTCTCCCCTTCTCTTATTCAGCTTCTCCCTCGGGGTACTCTGCAACCCTCTCCCAAACCCCTGCCCTGCCTTTTGCCACTCTCACTCTGTACCCAGATCCTGTAGCCTCTAAAAGTTATGTCTTCTGGCTGGGGACAGTAGCTCAGGTCTGTGATCTCAGCATTTTGGGAGGCCAAGGCGGGTGGATCACTTGAGCCCAAGAGTTCGAGACCAGCCTGGCCAACATGGTGAAACCCCTTCTCTACTAAAAACACAAAAATCAGCTGGGCATGATGGCGCGCACCTGTAGTCCTAGCTACTAGGGAGTCTGAGACAGGAGAATTGCTTGAACCCTGCGTGGTGGAGGTTGCAGTGAGCTGAAATCGTGCCACTGCACTCCAGCCTGGGCAACAGAGTGAAACTCTGTCTCAAATTAATTAATAATAAAAAAGAAAACACTCATCTCAGTGGGGCACAGTGACTCACACCTGTAATGCCGGCACTTTGGGAGGCCGAGATGGGAGGATCGTTTGAGTTCAGGAGTTTGAGACCAGCCTGGACAACATAGCGAGACCCTGTAAGAAAGAAAGAGAGAAAGAAAGGAAGAGAGAGAGGAAGAGAGAAAGCAAGAGAGAGAGGAAGAGAGAGAGAAATAGAGAGAGAGAGAGAAAGAAAGAAAACATTCTATCCCATGTCAGGTCATCAGCCCACCCCCCACACCAGGAGGCAGTAATCCATTTCCTACCATCTAGTGTATGCTAGTCAAAGAACGAATAAATTGCCAGGTGCGGTGGCTCATGCGTGTAATCCCAGGACTTTGGGAGGCCAGGACAGGTGGATCACGAGGTCAGGAGATCGAGACCATCCTGGCTAACACGGTGAAACCCGTCCCTACTAAAAATAAATAAATAAATAAATTTAAAAAAAAAGAATGAATAAATGCAATATTTCTTGAGCCTCTGCTATGTGCCGAGTGATCACATTGCTAGTTTTCAAGATTTGTAAAACATGGGTTCTGGCCTCAAAGAGAATGTGGTAAAAATTAATATAGTTTTATGTCATCTGGTGAATTATAACCCAGTAAAAAAAAAATCCCATGATTTCCCGTTTACGTGGAGATGGCATCTGAGATTTTCACTTCAGTTCTCAGGAACCACCCTTGGTCTATCCTGTGTGTGTGAAGTCATGTCCTCCACCCTCAGACCACCCAGAACTGCTTTCCAGGCAAGCAAATTCAGTAGCCACTGAATTACAGAACGTGGATGAGCACTGACATTACTACCTGAATCCATGCCTGTTCTGCAAGCCAAACAAATCTCAGGCTCTCCCTTCCTCATTATTAGAGTACTTTGCTGTTCTCTACCCAAAAGATTAGGCTGCCACCTTTGTTCCCAGCCCAGAGCAACACAGTGCTATCACATGTTGCATTGTCAGTACTTGCACATAGCATCCACCGACGGCTACTGGAATTTTCTTTTTTCTATTTTATTTTATTTTATTTTATTTTATTTTTGGAGACAAGAGTTTCATTCTTGTTGCCCAGGGTGGGTGCAATGGTGCGATCTCGACTCACCACAACCTCTGCCTCCCGGGTTCAAGCAATTCTCCCGCCTCAGCCGCCCGAGTAGCTGGGATTACAGGCATGCGCCACCATGCCTAGCTAATTTTATATTTTTAGTAGAGACGGGGGTTTCTCCATGTTGGTCAGGCTGGTCTCGAACTCCCAACCTCAGGTGATCCACCTGCCTTGGCCTCCCAAAGTGTTGGGATTATAGGCGTGAACCACTGCACCTGGCTGTCTTTTTTTTTTAGAGATAGGGTCTTGCTCTGTTGCCCATGCTGGAGTGCAGTGGCACAGTCATGGCTCACTGCAGCCTTGACCTCCTGGGCTCAAGCAATCCTCCATCAGCCTCCCAAGGAGCTGGGACCCCAGCCTGGGACCATGCTGGGCTAATAAGTTTACTTCTTCTTGTCCAGATCGTGACAGTTGTTTTGAGTAATCCTGGAGTTAGAGCTTTTCCTATTGTAAGAAATAACAAGCAACAAATCATCCCTTTCTCTGTAAATTGTTGAACTTCTCATTACTCTTTCCACATCTCAGTCTCCCCCTCTTCTGGGCCACCTAACTGTGTCGGGTCCAAAGTTCAGGTTTACCCCAAAGTTCATGAAGTTTAAGCTTCAGCACCTGTCACCTGCCTGGCTTCTTCCATGGCCCTGGTTAATAAGTGCCATCAATTTAAACAGTTTCAATTTAGAGTTTCAGCAGGACAACACTATTCAGACCTGAAATCTTACAGCTCTGTTACAAAAGGAATTTGATAGAGCTTTCAACATTACCAACGGAGTTGTAAAGCTCAAATAAATTTTTATAAACAATAATGAAACCTTAAAAACTTAGCCAGGCTGCTTGGGAGGCGGAGGCAGGAGAATCACTTGAACCTGGGAGGCGGAGGCTGCAGTGAGCAGAGATCACGCCACTGCACTCCAGCCTGGCAACAGAGCGAGACTCCATTCCCCCGACCACACCCCCCCCCCAAAAAAAAAAACTTAGCCAGGCACTGTGGCTCACGCCTGTAATTCCAGCACTTTGGGAAGCCAAGGCAGGAGGATTGCTTGAGTCCTGGAGTTTGAGACCAGCCTGGGCAACAAAGGGAGACCCCTGTCTCTACCAAAAAATAAAATTAAAAAAAAAAAATAGCTGGGCATGGTGGCATGTGGCTATGGTCTCAGACACTGGGGAGGCCGAGGTGGGAGGATCACTTGGGCCTGAGAGGTCTAGGCTGCAGGGAGTCATGATGGCACTACTGCATTCCAGCCTGGGCAACAGAGCGAGACCCCATCTCAAAGAAAAAATTAATCAGCCATCCTACAGGAAAGATGGAGAAAGAATAGAAAATAATATTACAAAATCATCATATGAAGAGGTGATCAAAGAGTACACATCTAAGAAAAAGGTAGCAAATGCGTATTCCAGGGCTATGTCAAGCTTATTTACTATAAATGTTATTTTTCTAGCTTATATAATATTTATGATGTTTGTCATATTTTAAACATTTGAGGTCAGTTGGGATTTCTTCTCTCAATCCAAAGATTAATTTTTATACTTTTTTTTTTTTTTTTTTAAGAAACAGGGTCTCCCTTTGTCACCCATGCTGGAGTGTGCAGTGGCACGATCGAGGTTCACTGCAGCCTCAAACTCCCAGGCTCAAGCTATCCTCCTGCCTCAGCCTTCCAAGTAGCTGAGACTATAGGCGTGTGCAACCATGCCTAGCTAACATTTTTAGCGTTTGTAGAGACAGGGTCTCACTATGTTGCCCAGGCTAGTCTTGAACTCCTGAGCTCAAGTGATCATCTCGCCTCAGCCTCCCAAAGTCCTATGATTACAGGTGTGATCCACTGCACCTGGCCCAGCTAATTTATTTTATTTTATTTTTATTTTTTGTAGACATGAGATCTTGCTATGTTGTCCAGGCTGGTCTCAAACTCCTACCTAATTCTAGTACTGTGTGAGGCCAAAAAAAAAAAAAAAAATGTTGAAAAAAAGGCTGGGCGCAGTGGCTCACACCTGTAATCCTAGCACCTTGGGAGGCTGAGGCAGGTGGATTACCTGAGGTCGGGAGTTCAAGATCAGCCTGGCCAACAATGGTGAAAGCCTGTATCTACTAAAAATACAAAAAATTAGCCAGGTGCAGTGGTGCACGCCTGTAATCCCAGCTACTCAGGAGGCTGAGGCACGATAATTGCTTGAACCCAGGAGGCAGAGGTTGCAGTGAGCTGAGATTGTACCACTGCACTCCAGACTGGGCAACAGAGTGAGACTCTGTCTCAAAACAAAACAAAACAAAAAAACAAAGAAAAAAAAAAACAGGCAAGTTGTGGTGGCTCATGCCTATAATCCTAGCACTTTGGGAGGCTGAGGTGGGAGGATCACTTGAGCCCAGGAGTTCCAGGCCAGCCTGGGCAACATAGTGAGACCCCATCTTTAAAAAGAAAATATAGCTGGGCGCAGTGGCTCACGCCTATAATCCTAGCACTTTGGGAGGCCGAGGCGGGCAGATCACGAGGTCAGGAGATCAAGACCATCCTGGCTAACACGGTGAAACCCCATCTCTACTAAAAATACAAAAATTAGCCAGGCATGGTGGCGGGTGCCTGTAGTCCCAGCTACTCAGGAGGCTGAGGCAGGAAAATGGCTTGAACCTGGGAGGCGGAGCTTGCAGTAAACCGAGATCGCACCACTGCACTCCAGCCTGGGCGACAGAGCGAGACTCCGTCTCAAAAGGAAAAAAAAAAAAAGAAAGGAAAAATAAAATAAAATAGAAATTGAAAATGGAGGACACCTAGTCATTTTCTAATTTCCAGGATTGGACAAGTCAGGGGTAGAAACAGCCACAAGGCCTCACCAGCATCCAGATGGGTAAGCGCACAGCCTGTCATGGTGCACAGACTGTACAGGATCATGCAGGAAGCACAGCCGATGCAGGTTCAGGTGAGCTTTCTGCAGAAGGTGAAGATGTCTGAATGAGTCCTAGAGGAGACTGGCAGGAAAGAATTTTAAAGGCAGAGTTGTGAGATCGCCCCATTCAGAGAGCTGCCAGAGTTCACGACCCAGAGGGCAAGGATAGTGACCATGGGTGAACTGGAGAGGTGAGTGAGGGCCAGCCTCAGGTCATTATGGGTTTCTGCAGGGCTGCTCTGGGGAGGTAGTGAAGGGTTTTAGGCCAAGAAACCACACTGTATGGTTTGTAGAGGAAGATCCCACTTGTACAGCTTTGGAGAATGGATTGAAAGGAATCAAGCCTGAAAGTGGGGAAACCAGTGCAGTATCCAAGTGACTACGTGGGCTTGAACCCAGATAGGCGTGTGTGTGTGAGTGTGTGTGTGTTGAGCGGGATGGTGCACGCACGTATGGAGCCAGGGGAGGATTCAGGAGATGTTAAGGGTTGGGCGCGGTGGCTCACACCTATAATCCCAGCACTTGGGAGTCCGCAGCTGGCGGATCACTTGAGACCAGGAGTACAAGACCAGCCTGGGCAACATGATGAATCCTCGTCTCTACAAAAATTAGCTGGGTGTGGTGGAGTGTGCTATTCGGGAGGCTGAGGAGAGAGGATCACCTGAGCTCAGGAGGCAGAGGTTGTAGTGAGATCACACCACTGCACTCCAGCCTGGGCAACAGAGTGAGACCCTGTCTCAAAAAAAAAAAAAAAAAAAAAAAATTAAACAAAAGAGTGTGATTGACTGGGCACGGTGGCTCATGCCTGTAATCCCAGCACTTTGGGAGGCCAAGGCAAGTGGATCACCTGAAGTCAGGAGTTTGAGACCAGACTGGCCAATATGGTGAAACCCCAGTCTCTACTAAAAATGCAAAAATTAGTTGAGCATCGCCAGGCGTGGTGGCTCACGCTTGTAATCCCAGCACTTTGGGAGGCCGAGGTGGGTGGATCACCTGAGGTCAGAAGTTCAAGACCAGCCTGGTCAACATGGTGAAAACCTGTCTCTACTAAATATACAAAAATTAGCCGGGCGTGGTGGCAGGCGACTGTAATCCCAGCTATGCAGGAGGCTGAGGCAGGAGAATCACTTGAACTTGGGAGGCAGAGGTTGCAGTGAGCCGAGATTGCGCCATTGCGCTCCAGCCTGGGCAACAAGAGCAAAACTTCGTTCCCCCCCCCAAAAAAAAAATTAGCTGGACATGGTGGCAGGTGCCTGTAATCCCAGCTACTTGGGAGGCTGAGGCAGGAGAATTGCTTGAACCCGGGAAGCAGAGGTTGCAGTGAGCTGAGATGGTTTCACTGCACTCCAGCCCGGGCAACAGAGCGAGGCTCCGTCTTCAAAAAAAAAAAAAAAAAGGCGGGACACGGTGGCTCACCCCTGTAATCCCAGCAATTTGGTAGGCCAAGGCAGGCAGATCCTGAGGTCAAGAGATTGAGACCATCCTTGCCAACATAGCGAAACCCTGTCTCTACTAAAAATACAAAAATTAGCTTAGTGTGGTGGTGCACCCCTGTAGTTCCAGCTACTTGGGAGACTGAGGCAGGAGAATTGCTTGAACCAGGGAGGCAGAGGTTTCAGTGAGCCGAGATTGCACCACTGCACTCCAGCCTGGGTGACAGAGCAACATTCTGTCTCAAACACACACACACACACACACACACACACACACACACACACACACACACAAGGGTGTGATTGACCCTTTAACATTTCATGCAGACTTTCCCATCCTGCTCCCCGCCTCAGTGCTGGGGATAGAGGAAGGGCTCTGGAGTGCTGTTGGAATAGCAAGAGGCTGACAGAAATAGCTAGAAATGGCAGTGAGCATCAGTGAGCTGATAGGAATGAGAGGAGAAGGGCAGAGCTTTCAGCAGAGGCCAGGGATGCCAGAGGGCATGGAGGTGGAGGAGAGAGAGGCTAAGGGGCTAGGGCCAGAGCTAAGAACGGCTGTTCAGGGAGGGGAGTGGAAAGGTAGGCGGGAGTGGGAGGGTTGGGGAGAGGTAGTGGGAGGCTCATTGTCCCAGTAGGGGGAAGTCTTTTGTTTCCTCTCTTCCCCTGACAGCCTGGCAGGATATGAGGCCAAGCCCCCCCATGCCAGCATCCCTGCACCCACTAGACTACACTGTGGCCCTTCCCTGACTATTGTGTCCTGGCTGGGAATGGGGGCA
Organism: Chlorocebus sabaeus; assembly: GCF_047675955.1. Lineage (NCBI taxonomy): Eukaryota > Metazoa > Chordata > Mammalia > Primates > Cercopithecidae > Chlorocebus > Chlorocebus sabaeus. Next base: position 11,894,885 of record NC_132931.1, on the reverse strand, counting down.
GGGGGAGGCAGGAGGCTGGCTCTAGGAGGGAAAGTAAGAAGGACTATTTGTGGCTGGAGGCTAGGATACTGGGGTCCGGAAGGGACAAGAAGCTCTTGGGCTGGTTAGGGGAGCTTGGCACAGAAAGGTCTGTGGGGGAGGAGCAGGAAGCCAGGCCGGGTGGGGCCAGCACCGAGGGTAGCAGGTCGGGCCAGGGGAAGGTAGGCCGAGCCCCAGAGGAGATGACGCAGGGCCTCAGGCCTCTCCCAGCCCCCACTCTTCCAGCCTGGGGACTAGAGAGCTCACCTGAACCTCAGAGAACCCACCCCTCCTCCATTCCCTAAGGCTGACATCACCCCATGCCTCACAGCCCTGCAACCTGTCTGGCCAGAGCCTTCCACATCCAGCTGCTGCCCCGGATACCCTTCCTCCCCAGGATCCAGGGGTCCGGCCTCGCACTGCTGCCCTCTAGGAACCCTGGAATTTCATCCCTCCTCTCTGCTCACTCCTGGGCCATTTTGCCCCATCAGCTGTTCTTGCAGGAAGGGCGCCCAGCTCAGCTCGCCTCTCTTCCCGAGAGTCTTTTGTTTGCTGGGTCTGCAGGAAATTGGAGGGGCGGTGGCCAAGGGCTCATCTGCCCCTGGGACCTGGGGGAGGGGGGCCCAGATTCACCAAACTCCTGGGGAGTTTACAGCAGGAATGGGGTGGGGGAGGGTGGGGGTGAAGTGGGCGGATCTCCAGGAAATTAGCATTTAAGGCCTAACTCTGAGAGTGCCATTGGATCTCCTTCTCCCCTCAGAGCAGATGGGGCATGTGTGTGTTCCAGGATCGGGGATCCCTATAAGTGAGGGCTGGGGGGCCACTCTGAGGTCACCTAATAGGTTGACAGGGGCGTTGACACCAAGGGAGAAAATCTCTGATACTGAATCCCACAATCTCCTCTATTTCTATACACGATTTTTAAAAATAGAGATGCAGGCTCGCTATGTTGCCCAGGCTGGTCTCGAACCTCTGGGCTCAAGCGATATTCTCGCCGTGGCCCCGCAAAGCGCTGGGATTACAGGCATGAGTCACTGCGCCCAGTCCCACAATCCGTCTTTTACACGCCTGGGATCCTGGGGATGAAAAGAGGTGGGGAGGCAGGTCGGACCAAACCCTCTTTGAGAATTATTTTTTCCATTAAAAAAATGGTGGAGAGGACGACCCGCACGCAGCCCCACAATTCGCGCCTTCCCAGGACGCAACCGCAGAAAAGGCGGTGGCGTGGACGCTCTGGCGGGCCGGCGTCCTCTCGTTGGTTGCCCTCTCTCTGAAGCCATCTTGGGCGCCGCCATCTTTCCTTCCCGGCCGTCAGTCACGAGAGCAGCACGCCCCAGGCCTCCGACTGCTGGCGTGCAGTGGGGCGGATTCCGGAGGGTTGCAGCAGCCACCGTGAATGTTTGGTTTTTCCAGGCGCAGGGCAGTAGCGAAGAAAACTGAAGCTCCTGTTTCGTAGACCTTAACTTCCTTTCGTTTTTGAGACAGGATCTCTCTCTGTTACCTATGCTGAGTGCATGGGCACGATCATAGCTCATTGCAGCCTCGAACTCCTGACCTCAAGTGATCCTCCACCCTTGGCCTCCCAAAGTGTTGGGATTATAGGCCTGAGCCACCGAGCTCGTCCTGAGCTTAACTTTCTATTGGGAGTAGGCAATCAATGAACAAGATACATACAATATATATCAGTTAGATGGTGTTAAGTGCTATGGAGGAAAAAAATAGGAAAAAGGGAGGAGGTACAATGGTTTAATTTTATTTTTGTGTATTTATTTTTGAGACAGAGTCTCATTTTGTTACCCAGGCTGGAGTGCAGTGGTGCAATCGCGGCTCACTGCAACGTCCACCTCCCAAGTTCAATCAATTCTCCTGCCTCAGCCTCAAGAGTAGCTGGGATTACAGGTGTGTGCCACCACGCCCGCCCAGCTAATTTTTGTTTTTAGTAGAGACGGGTTTCACCATGTTGGGCAGGCTGGTCTTGAATTCCCAACCTCAGGTGATCCGCCTGCCTCGGCATCCCAAAGTGCTGGGATTACAGGCGGGACCTACCACGCACAGCCAATTTTATTTCATCTATTAGTTTTTTAAAAAATTTATTTCAATTTTTAAATTTTTTTGTGGAGACAGTCTTGTTATGTTGCCCAGGCTGGTCTCACACTCCTGGGCTCAAGTGATCCTCTTGCTTCCACCTCCCAAAGCTTTGGGATTGTAGCGCCCAGCCATGCGGTTCAATTTTATTTATTTATTTATTTATTTATTTATTTATTTATTTATTTATTTATTTATTTGAGACGGAGTCTCGCTCTGTCGCCCAGGCTGGAGGGCAGTGGCCGGATCTCAGCTCACTGCAAGCTCCGCCTCCAGGGTTTACGCCATTCTCCTGCCTCAGCCTCCTGAGTAGCTGGGACTACAGGCGCCCGCCACCTCGCCCGGCTAGTTTTTTGTATTTTTAGTAGAGACGGGGTTTCACCGTGTTAGCCAGGATGGTCTGGATCTCCTGACCTCATGATCCGCCCATCTCGGCCTCCCAAAGTGCTGGGATTACAGGCTTGAGCCACCGCGCCCCGCCTGTGGTTCAATTTTAAATGGGATTGGCAGGGAAGATTTCACTAGGAAGATAATATTTGAGTCCAGAAGATCTAAAAGAGGTTCCGGGGTTGTCTGAGGAACAGCCCGGAGGCCCTAGTGGGGCACGCGCAGGAGGTGAGAAGAGAGATGTGGGAATAGAGAGGCCTTATTACAGGCATGGACCACCATGCCTAGCATTCTGGAACACTTCTGAGCGAAGGAGATACTATTATTTATTTATTTGTTTACGTATGTATGTATGTATTTATTTACGTATGTATGTATTTATTTATTTATTTATTTTGAGACGGAGTCTCACTCTGTCACCAAGGCTGGAGTACAGGGACGCGATCTCGGTTCACTGCGACCTGGCCTCCCGGGCTCAAGCGATCCTCCCACCTCACCATCCCCAGTACCTAGGATTACAGGCGTGCGGCACCACACCAGCTATTTTTTTTGCATTTTTAGTAGAAATACAGTGTTGGCCAGGCTGGTCTTAAACGCCTGACCTCAAGTGATCTGTCCACCGTGGCCTCCCAAAATGGTGGGATTACAGGCGTGAGCCACTGCACCCAGCCGAGAGATGCTGTTAATATTGAAGTCAAGGCATCAGGCATACAGCAGGACTGTAGTTGGAAAGTCAGGCCATCCTCCTTACAGATGCGGACTTCGGCTTTAACTTTGAGGAGAAAGGCATGTCATTGGAGAATTATGAAAGGTGGCAACCATCAGGAATGGATAGTTACTTAAACAGCATCCCTCTAGCTGCTAAGTTGAGAATAGACTTTGGGACAAGTGCAGAAGTGGGAAAACCAGTTAGGAGGCTATTGTGAAAATGCGGAAGAAGTGATGGTGGCTTGGACTGGGTGGTAAAATGTGGTTGCAGACTGGTTATAACTTGAAAGTGGAGGCCAGAGGAATTGTCTATGGTGTGGATGTTGGGTGTGAGAGTATTCCGGTGTAACCCCAGGTTTCCCGCCTGAGTGGCGGGAGAGATGAGAGGACCACAGGAGGAGCAGGTGGTGGGAGTTTGAATATTTGGTATTGGACGTACCAAGTTTGAGTTTTCCATTTGATGTCCAAGCAGAGATGGTGGTAGAGCTGGGTGCCATGGCTCACGCCTGTAATCCCAACACTTTGGGAGGCCGAGGTGGGTGGATCACGTGAGGTCAGAAGTTTGAGACCAGCCTGGCCAACTTGGGGGAACCCCATCTCTACTAAAAATACAAAAATTAGCCAGGCGTGGTGGCATGCACCTGTAATCCCAGCTACTCGGGAGGCTGAGGCAGGAGAATCACTTGAACCCGGGAAGAGGAGGTTGCAGTGAGCAGAGGTCTTACCACTGCACTCCAGCCTGGGCGACAGAGTGACTCCATCCCCCAAAAATAAAAAATAATAAAAATAAAAATAAAAAAAGATGGTAGTAGATTGTTAGTTATACAGTCTGAAGTTCAGAGTAGAGGTCTGGGCTAAAGGTACACCCTTGGAGGCACTATTATATAGAAGGAATTAAAACAGATTGGGCCGGATGTGGTGGCTCATGTCTGTAATCCCAGCATTTTGGGAGGCTGAGGTGGGAGGATTACCTGAGCCCATCAGTTCAAGACCAGCCTGGGCAACATAGTGAGAACCTGTCTCTACAAAAAATAAAAAATAGCTCAGCATGGGTGCATGTGCCTGTCAGGAGGCTGAGGCAGGAGGATTGCTTGAGCCTGGGAGATAGAGGTTGCTGCGAGCTATGATGGTGCCAGTGTACTCCAGCCTAGGCGACAGAGTGAGACCAAGTCTCAAAAATAAATAAATAATACATAAATACAGAAAAAAATAGAACTATGAGACTGGATGAGATCGTGAAGGGAGTGGGTATAAATGTTGAAAAGAGGTCGGGCGCAGTGGCTCACACCTGTAATCTCGGCACTTTGGGAGGCCGAGGCGGGTGGATCACGAGGTCAGGTGTTCGAGACCAACCTGGCCAATATGGTGAAACCCCACCTCTACTAAAAACACAAAAATTAGCCAGGCATGGTGGCAGGCACCTTAGTCCCAGCTACCTGGGAGGCTGAGGCAGGAGAATCGCTTGAACCCGGGAGGCAGAGGTTGCAGTGAGCTGAGATCGTGCCACTGCACTCCAGCCTGGGCAACAGAGCAAGACTCCGCTCAAAAAAAAAAAAAAAAAAATTGTTGAAAAGAGTCTGGGCCGGGCGCGGTGGCTCACGCCTGTAATCCCAGCACTTTGGGAGGCCGAGGCGGGCGGATCACAAGGTCAGGAGATCGAGACCATGGTGAAACCCCGTCTCTACTAAAAAATACAAAAAAATTAGCCGGGCGCAGTGGCGGGCGCCTGTAGTCCCAGCTACTCGGGAGGCTGAGGCAGGAGAATGGCGTGAACCCGGGAGGCGGAGCTTGCAGTGAGCCGAGATTGCGCCACTGCACTCCAGCCTGGGGCACAGAGCGAGACTCCGTCTCAAAAAAAAAAAAAAAAAAAAAAAAAGAAAAGAAAAGAGTCTGAAGACTGAGCTTTAGTCCTCAGTGGAGCTGCCGTTCCACTATGGCCTCCCGGCTGTTCCTACAACACCTAAGGGTGCTCCAAGGTTAAGATGTGAGATGAGGAAGAACCAGCAGAGCCGACGAAGTGAAAGGAATTTGGGATCCCAGAGGCTGAGTGAGCAAAGTGTTCTAAGGAGAAGGTAATGAGCACGTCTGTCAAATAATGCTGGTTGTTTAGTAAAATGAGGACTGAACAGAGGTCATTGCCTCGACCAAGTGGAAAGCATGGGTGACTTGCTGCGCACTTTCCATTTTGCAGAAGGGCAAAAACCCAAAGTGTAGTGGGGCTTAAGAAAAAGTGAGAGTTGGCCGGGCGCGGTGGCTCAAGCCTGTAATCCCAGCACTTTGGGAGGCCGAGACGGGTGGATCACGCGGTCAGGAGATCGAGATCATCCTGGCTAACATGGTGAAACCCCATCTCTACTAAGAAATACAAAAAATTAGCCGGGCGAGGTGGCGGGCGCCTGTAGTCCCAGCTACTCAGGAGGCTGAGGCAGGAGAATGGCGGGAACCCGGGAGGCGGAGCTTGCAGTGAGCCGAGATCGCGCCACTGCACTCCAGCCTGGGCGACAAAGCGAGACTCCGTCTCAAAAAAAAAAAAAAAAAAAAAAAAAGAAAAAGTGAGAGTTATCAATTTTGGAGGCCAGTTAATTGAAAAAGAAAGAAAGGGCTGGGCGTGCTAGCTCACGCCTGTAATCCTAGCACTTTGGGAGGCCGAGGCGGGTGGATCACCTGAGGTCGAGAGTTTGAGAATAGCCTGACCAATATGATGAAACCCTGTCTCTACTAAAAATACAAAAATTAGCCGGGTGTGGTGGTGGGCACCTGTAATCCCAGCTACTTGGGAGGCTGAGACAGAAGAATTGCTTGAACCTGGAAGGGGGAGGTTGCAGTGAGCTGAGATTGTGCCACTGCACTCCAGCCTGGGTGGCAGAGCGATACTCTGCCTCAAAAAAAAAAAAAAAAAAAAAAAAAAAAAAAAAAAAAAAAAAAAAAAGTAAAAGAAAGAAGTGAGAGGAAGGGATTAAAAAGAGCCAGGATAGGCTGGGGATGGTGGCACATGCCTGTAATCCCAGCACTTTGGGAGCCCAAGGTGGGCAGATGACAAGGTCAAGAGATTGAGACCATCCTGGCCAACATGGTGAAACCCCGTCTCTATTAAAAATACAAAAATTAGCCGGGTGTGGTGGTGTGTGCCTGTAGTCTCAGCTACTTGGGAGGCTGAGGCAGAAGAATTGCTTGAACCCAGGAGGCAGAGGTTGTAGTGAGCCGAGATTGTGCCACTGCACTCCAGCCCTGGGTGACAGTGAGACTCCGTTTACATAAAAATTTTAAAAAAGGCCGGGTGCGGTGGCTCATGCCTGTGATCCCAGCACTTTGGGAGGCCAAGGCGGGTAGATCACGAGGTCAGGAGATCGAGACCATCCTGGCTAACACGGTGAAACCCCGTCTCTACTAAAAATACAAAAAATTATCTGGGCGTGGTGGCGGGTGCCTGTAGTCCCAGCTACTTGGGAGGCTGAGGCAGGAGAATCACTTGAACCCGGGAGGCAGAGCCTGCAGTGAGCCGAGATCGTGCCACTGCACTCCAGCCTGGGCAACAGAGCGCGACTCCATCAAGAAAGAAAGCGGCCGGGCGCGGTGGCTCAAGCCTGTAATCCCAGCACTTTGGGAGGCCGAGACGGGCGGATCACAAGGTCAGGAGATCGAGACCATCCTGGCTATCACGGTGAAACCCCGTCTCTACTAAAACTACAAAAAATTAGCCGGGCGCGGTGGTGGGCGCCTGTAGTCCCAGCTACTCGGGAGGCTGAGGCAGGAGAATGGCGTGAAACCGGGAGGCGGAGCTTGCAGTGAGCCGAGATCCGGCCACTGCACTCCAGCCTGGGCGGCAGAGCGAGACTCCTTCTCAAAAAAAAAAAAAAAAAAAAAAAAAAAAAAAAAAAAAAAAAAGAAAGAAAGAAAGGGGCCGGGCGCGGTGGCTCAAGCCTGTAATCCCAGCACTTTGGGAGGCCGAGACGGGCGGATCACGAGGTCAGGAGATCGAGACCATCCTGGCTAACATGGTGAAACCCCGTCTCTACTAAAAAATACAAAAAACTAGCTGGGCGAGTTGGCGGGCGCCTGTAGTCCCAGCTACTCGGGAGACTGAGGCAGGACAATGGTGTAAACCCGGGACACGGAGCTTGCAGTGAGCCGAGATCCGGCCACTTCACTCCAGCCTGGGCGACAGAGTGCGACTGTCTCAAAAAAAAAAAAAAAAAAAAAAGAAAGAAGGAAAGAAAGAGAAAGAAAGGAAGGAAAGAAGGAAGGAAGGAGAAAAAAGAGAGTGAGCTAGGATAGACAACTAATATAAGGAGAGTGTTTGGTTAGTTTTTTGTGTTTTTTTTTGAGATGGACTCTTGCCCTGTCGCCTTGGTGGGAGCGCCTCAGCTTCCCGAGTAGCTGGGATTACAGGCGTGCACCACCAGGCCCAGCTAATTTTTGTAGTTTTAGTAGAGACGGGGTTTCACCATGATGGCCAGGCTGGTCTTGAACTCCTGACTTCAAGTGATCCTCCTGCTTCGGCCTCCCAAAGTGCTGGGATTACAGGCGTGAGCCACTGGGCCCGGCCTTCACTTCCCTTCTTACCTAGCTTAAATGTCTTTTAAATTTTTTTTAGTGGGGTCTTGCTCTGTCATCCAGGTTGGAGTGCAGTGGTGTGATCACAGCTCACTGTAGCCTCAACCTCCCAGATTCACTCTAAACTGGGCTAGGCAGACCTGGCAAGGCAGTGGGACGTGGAGGGAGTGGAACACAACATTGAGAGACCCAGTCAAGAGGACCCAGGCCTGGCGCAGTGGCTCACGCCTGTAATCCCAGCACTTTGGGAGGCCGAGGTGGGTGGATCAACTGAGGTCAGGAGTTTGAGACCAGCCTGGAGAACATGGTGAAATGCCATCTCTGCTAAAAATACAAAAACTAACCAGGCATGGTGGCAGACACCTGTAGTCCCAGCTACTCCAAGGCTGAGGCAGGAGAAACAATTGAACCTGGGATGGGGAGGTTGCAGTGAGCCAAGATCATGCCACCACACTACAGCCTTGGGCAATAGAGGGAGACTCTGTCTCAAAAAAAAAAAAAAAAAAAAAAAAAAAAAAAAAGATGACCTAGAGGAGACTGACTAAAATTTTCATCGATCTTACCCTCTTTCTACTGTGTCCCTTCTCTCCCTCCCCAACATCCTCCCTTCCCTTTTTTTTTTTTTTTTTTTTTTTTTTTTTTTGCAATAGAGTCTTGCTTTGTCACCCAGGCTGGAGTGCAATAGTGTGATCTCAGCTCACTGTAACCTCTGCACCCCAGGTTCAAGTGATTCTCCCATGTCAGCCTCCCGAGTAGCTGGGACTACAGAAGCCTGCCATCATGCTGGCTAATTTTTGTATTTTTAGTAGAGACAGGGTTTCCCCATGTTGGTCAGGCTGGTCTTGAACTCCTGACCTTAAGTGATCTGCCTGCCTTGGCCTCCCAAAGTGCTGGGATTACAGGCATGAGCCACAACTCCCAGCCTCCTTATTTTCCTTCCCTTCCTCCCTCCTTCTTTCCCTCCCTCCCTCCCTCCCGTCTTTCCTTCCTTCATTCATTCCTTCCTTTTCTTTCTTTTTATTGAGGTAAGGTCTTGCTGTATCGCCCAGATGGGCGTGCAGTCATAGGATCATAGCTCATCGCAGCCTCCATCCTCCTACCTCAGCCTCCCGAGTAGCTGGGACTACAGGTGTGTGCCACTACGCCCAGCTGATTTAAAAAAAAATTAGAGATAGTGTCTTCTGTGTTGCCCACACTGGTCTCGAACTCCTGGTCTCAAATGACCCTTCTGCCTCAGCCTCCCAAAGTGCTGGGATTACAGGTGCAAGCCACTACACCTTGCCACAGTCTTTTTTGTTTGTTTGAGACAGCGTCTCACTCTGTCACCCAGACTCGAGTGCAGTGGCACTATAGCTCACTCAACCTCCTGGGCTCAAGGGATCTTCCAGTTTCAGCCTCCTGAGGAGCTGGGACAACAGGCGTGCACCACCACGCCTGGCTAATTGTTTTCTTTTCTTCTTTTTTTTTGTGTTTTTTTGAGATGGAGTTTTGCTCTTGTTGCCCAGGCTGGAGTGCAGTGGCGCGATCTCAGCTCACCACAACCTCTGCCTTCCGTGTTAAAGCGATTCTCCTGCCTCAGCCTCCCCAGTAGCTGGGATTACAGGTGCGTGCCACCACGCCCAGCTAATTTTTGTATTTTTAGTAGAGACGGGGTTTCACCATGTTGGCCAGGATGGTCACAATCTCCTGACCTCGTGATCCGCCCACCTCGGCCTCTGAAAGTGCTGGGATTACAGGTGTGAGCCACTGCACCTGGCCCAATTTAAAAAAAAAAAATTTTGTAGAGATGAGGTCCCACTATATTGCCCAGGCTAGTCTGGAGCTCTTGGGCTCAAGTGATCCTCCTGCCTCAGTCTTCCAAAGTGCTGAGATTACAGGCGTGAGCCACCACACCCAGCTCCTCGCCACCATCTTGGTGCCAATCAAAATAGTCCTGAATAAATCTGACTTACTGTTTTAACAAGAGTCAGATTATTTCTTTAATAAGCGCAGTAGAAGAGGTGAACTGAAGAGGCGGGGCTGCAGTCATTGATGAAGACAAGGTCCAAGGCAAAACCACAGAGTAGCAGGGTAAGGTGGAGGTTGAGATTTACAGAAACAGAGTTCAGTGACGGACAGGCCAGGGTATACAAGGGAGTGCTTATAACTGACCCTGAAAACTTTTTTTTTTTTTTTTTCCTGAGACAGAGTCTCTTTCTGTCGCCCTGGCTGGAGTGCAGTGGTGCAATCTCAGCTCACTGCAACCTCTGCCTCCCAGGTTCAAGCGAACCTCTTGCCTCAGCTTCCTGAGTAGCTGGGACTGCAGGCACACGCTTCAGTTCAGAAGTTCCAGAGAAGCCTGGGCAACATGGCAAAACCGGGTCTCTACAAAATATTTAAAAATTAGCCAGGCGTGGTGGTGTGTGTCTGTGTAGTTCCAGGCACTCAGGAGGCCGAGGCAGGATGCTTGAGCCGGAAAGGCTGAGGTTGCAGTGAGCCGAGATCGCGTCACTGCACTCCTGCCTGTGTAATAATCCCTGGATTCAAAAAAGAAAAAGAAATGTATCTGAAACTCTCCAAGCTTCAATTTCCTAATCTGAAAAATTGAAATAGCGGTACCTACCTCACAGAGTGGCTAATTTAATACAGTGCTATTTGCAAGGGATAATTTATCGAATCTTTAGGCGTTGTTCTAGAGTACCTACTGAACTCACAACCTTAGGAGGGAGTTTCGAGTTTATGCCCATTTTACACGAGGACGCGTTGGCAGGCGATACTGCTGTTCATGGGATCTGTAAAGAGTGAAAAAGGAGTCTCAGCTCTCAGTAGAGTTCACAGGCTCTAGGGTTTCTGCTGGAGGTGAGAACACTGTGCAGGGAGGCACGAAAGCGGGCATCAGATGGTGCAAAGCGACGCTGGGCCCAGCTCGGCGGCCAATGGCTCCCTCCGGTGGCCGAAGCGAAGAGCGCAGCTGGATCGGGCGCAAAGAGAGGATCCCCGCAGCCTGTCAGGGGCGAGGCTGGAACCCGGTGGAGGTTCTAGGGCTTTGAGAGGTTGGAGGACTAGGACTCCAGAAGTCCCCGAACGAAGCAGGCCGGAGTTCCAGGTGACGCACCTGGCCCAGGTGTCGCAGCCCCGCCCACCTCCCTGCCGCCTTCCGCCGTCCTCACACGCCCCCTTTAGGAGGGTGGCTGCTCCCAGCGCCTCGGAGCTCGGACTGGGGTCCGGTCCCCGCGGCCACGATTGTTTGCACCTAAGTGATGGAGGCTCCGAGACCCAGGGCCCATGCCCTGCCGGGGACGCTTGTCTGCAGGGCTGCGTTGCAACCCTGGGCGCACGTGGAGCTGTAGCCGCGCAGGCTGGGGGAGCGCAGAGAGGGTCGGGCTTCCCCGGGCGCGCCCACGGGGCGGGGCCGAGGACGGGGACCAATGGCGCGCGCGTGCTGGTGGGGGTGGGGACAGGCTCCGGGCCTGGCATCCCGGTAGCCGCAGCTGTCTTTTCCGGCCCCCGTGCACTCTCCGCCCGAGGCGGAGCCCCCCGGCTCGCGGGGATCCCCCGAGCGCTGCGTCCTGCGGGTGGGTGAGTGAGTGCCCCGCCGTCCCTGAGATGTGGGGTGCACCTGGCTGGGGAGAAGGAGATCTTGGCTCCTTTGCACCCCAGCGGGCGCAAAGGGGCAGGAGCCCGGGTTGGGGGAGGAGGAGGAGGACCCGGGGACCTTGTGTCGCTCTGTGGGAACCGGTCTGTGTTTCTGTTTTGCTAGTCGAGGGGTGTGTTTGGGTTGGTAGAGTTTGTAGCGGGGGTGCCTCGTGTGGATGGGAGGAATCTGGGGAGGCTAAGGCGGGGGGCGGGTTTGAGATGAGTTGAGGGAGAGGATTGACGGAGGGTGGGATTTTGAAAGAGTTGGAAGTTTCTTGGGTGCGGTGATTGCATGGGGGGTCTTGGTAGGGGCAGCTTAGGACACCGAAGGAGAGGATGGCGAAGGCTCTCCTGCCCACAACTTACTTCCCTTTTGGGAGATTTGCTTCCTCTTGCATTGCTAGTTAAGGAAGGAGAAGCTGGAGAAGCCTGTGCCGTCAGAGAACCTTTGCCCCTTTGCAGAACCGGTGCCATCCCTAGTCTCAGGAACATAAGGGAAGGGATGGCCCCCAGGAGCCAGGAGTGGCCCTGAAACTCTTTCCGACAGGTTTGGGGTACCACTTTTTTGTGGAGCAGTGGCTGGTACCATTTGCAGCCCCATGGGCTCTTTTTAGTTGCCAGTAAGCAGGGTGTGGGTTCGTTCCTGTTTCCTTGTGGTTGTGTCTCTTTTTGTTTTTTTCTTGAGACAGGGTCTCACTCTGTCACCCAGGCTGGAGTGCAGTGGCACGATCTCGGCTGGCTACAGCCCTAAGCTTCCAGGACGCAGGCGATTCTTGTGCCTCAGCCTCCCAAGTAGCTGTGATTACAGACCCTGGCTAATTTTTTTTGTTGGTTTGAGACAGTCTCACTCTGTCACCCGGGCTGGAGTGCAGCGGCGTGATGTTGGGCTCACTGCAACCTCTGCCTCCTGGGTTCAAGCAGTTCTCCTGCCTCAGCCTCCCAAGTAGCTGGGACTATAGGCATGAGCCACCACGCCTGGCTAATTTTTGTATTTTTAGTAGAGACAGGGTTTCACCATGTTGATCAGAGTGGTCTCGAACTCCTGACCTCAGGTGATCCGCCCACCTCGGCCTCCCAAAGTGCTGGGATTACAGGCGTGAACCACTGAGCCTGGCCAATTTTTGTATTTTTAGTAGAGAGCAGCTCTCTCTTTTGGGGAGGCTTCGGGGTGTTTGATTAGTGGTCTTTGGGGGTGGGTGGGCCCTGTGGGGCTGCTTTTGATGCAACATAATCTCCTTTGCAGGTCACCTAACCCATTTGTGTCTTCCTCTACCTGTGCTCAGCCATGGCCAGTGAGAGCTCACCTCTGCTGGCCTACCGACTCCTGGGGGAGGAGGGGACGGCCCTCCCTCTCAATGGGGCCGGGGCTCCTGGAGGGGCATCTGCCCGGAAGCTGTCCACCTTCCTGGGTGTGGTGGTGCCCACTGTCCTGTCCATGTTCAGCATAGTTGTTTTTCTGAGGATTGGTGAGTGGGTTCTGGGGCGGGTGTGGACTAACTGTAGTATGGGAGGACATGATGGGGAGAGGTGGAGATGGGACTGGGATGAGAGTAGGAAGGGGACCCAAGAGAAGTGGTTGGCTAAAGGGTTTGGGGAGGGGCTCCCTGTGGGCTTGCATTTAGCTCCACCCTGGAGCTCTGCAGACCCAGGGGGTGGGGGATATGGGGTGTGAGCCCCTGTGACCTGACTCACTGCTTCTGCCTCAGGGTTCGTGGTGGGCCATGCGGGGCTGCTGCAGGCCCTGGCCATGCTGCTGGTTGCCTACTTCATCCTGGCGCTCACCGTCCTCTCTGTCTGTGCCATTGCCACCAATGGAGCTGTGCAGGGGGGTGGAGCCTACTGTATCCTCCAACATCGATGGACTGGGGTCTGGGCTGTTCTGCCTGCTCGGGAGGGTGTGGAAGGGGCCATTACCTTTGTTGGCTCAGGGGCGAGACAAGTGTTTATTTTCATTCTTAAAATTTTTTTAGGCTGGGTGCGGTGGCTCACACCTGTAATCCCAGCACTTTGGGAGGCTGAAGTGGGCGGTTCACTTGAGGCCAGGAGTTCGAGACCAGCCTGGCCAACATGGTGAAAACCCGTCTCCACTAAAAATACAAAAATTAGTTGGGCATGCTGGCACTTGCCTGTGATTTCAGCTACTCAGGAGGCTGAGGCATGAGAATCACTTGAACCTGGGAGGTGGAGGTTGCAGTGAGCCAAGATCGCATCACTGCACTCCAACCTGGGCAGCAGAGCAAGACACTGACTCTCAGACTGCAGTGCAGTGGCGCCATCATAGCTCACTGCGGTCTTGTCTTCCTGGGTTCAAGTGATCCTCCTGCCTCAGCCTCCTAAGTAGCTGGCACTATAGGCATGAACCACCACCCCTGTTTAATTTTTAAATTTTTTGTAGAGATGGAATCTTGCTATGTTTCCCAGGCTGGTCTTGAATTCCTGGCCTCAGGTGATCCTCTTGTCTCAGCCTTCCAAAACGCTGGGATTACAGGTGTCAGCCACTATGCCTGGCCTGGCAGGGCAAGTTTTAATAAATGTGCAGCAGGCACGCTCGTATAATGAAGGAGATCAACATTGCCCTACATGTTAATGCCAATTTCTAGTCTAACAGTCTCATCTGTTAGGCAGTGATTGTTTTACAGATGCAGAAACTGGCACTCAGAGGGTATGAGTGACTTGTGCAAAGCCACATGGCTGGGGCCTGGCTGCACTCAGGTTAAGTGCCTGGAGCTATGGCAACTTCCTTACGTCCATTTCAGTCTCTTTTCCCTTAACGCTTCCACTTTCAGTCATGATCAGCCGCACATTGGGGCCCGAGGTCGGGGGCAGCATTGGGCTCATGTTCTACCTGGCTAACGTGTGTGGCTGTGCCGTCTCCCTGCTGGGACTGGTGGAGTCTGTGCTTGACGTCTTCGGGGCCGGTCTGTGCTCTGTCCGATCTGGGCAGTGCTGCGGGTTTGCAGGGTCTGGGAGTGTGGGATCATGAGGGAGAAGGTCCTCTACAGGAGAGGGGCAGACTGAGCCATTACCTTGGCTTTCTGGAGCTTCTGCTGTGTGGCCAGCATCGTGCAGGAGATGTGGACATCCCTGAGATTGTTCTTGCCTGCAGGGAGCTAACCGTCTAATCGGAGAGACCAGGCTAAGATTCTTAAAATTGACAGAGACTACCAGGGAGAGCTAAGATGCTGGGATGGAGCTAAGAGGGAAGTGGGGAAGGTGGTCTCTCTGACAGCAGGTGGGTAGAGGGGGGCTTGTCTTGCTTTATGTCATGGTTGGGGCTGGGTACCTTCTTTTTTTTTATTTTTTATTTTTTTATTTTTGAGATGGAGTCTTGCTTTGTCGCCCAGGCTGGAGTGCAGTGGTGCGATCTCCCCTCACTGCAAACTTTGCCTCCTGCGTTCAAGCGATTCTCCTGCCTCAGCCTCCTGAGTAGTTGGGATTACAGGCACTCACCCCCACGCCTGGCTAAGGATTGTATTTTCAGTAGCGACGGGATTTCACTGTGTTGGCCAGGCTGGTCTCGAACTCCTGACCTCAAGTGATCTACCTGCCTCAGCCCTCCCAAAGTGTTGGGATTACAGGTGTGAGCCCTGGCGCCCTGCCCCCCTTTTTTTTTTCTTTTTTCTTGAGGCAAGGTCTTACTCTGTCACCCAGGCTAGAGTGCAGTGGTACCATCTTGGCTCAATGTAACTTCTGCCTCCCGGGCTCAAGCGATTCTCCCACCTCAGCCTCCCAGTAGCTGGGACTACAGGCATGCCTCCCCACGCCTGGCGAATTTTTGCAGTTTTTGTGGAGTCGGGGTTTCACAAAGTTGCCAAGGCTAGTTTTAAACTCCTGGACTCAAGTGATCCTCCCACCTCAGCCTCCCAAAGTGCTGGAATTATAGGCGTGAGCCGCCCACCATGCCCGGCTGGTGGGGTGCCTTAGGATCGGGCCTTCTAACTCTGTCCCTACCTCTTTCCAGATGCCACAGGGCCCAGTGGGCTCCGGGTCCTGCCCCAGGGCTACGGCTGGAACCTGCTGTATGGCTCCCTGCTGCTGGGCCTTGTGGGTGGGGTCTGCACCCTGGGAGCTGGCCTCTATGCCAGGGCCTCATTCCTCACATTCCTGCTGGTCTCCGGCTCCCTGGCCTCTGTGCTTATCAGCTTTGTGGCTGTAGGGCCGAGGGACATCCCCTTGACCCCTCGGCCTGGCCCCAATGGCTCCTCCCTGCCACCCCGGTTTGGCCACTTTACCGGCTTCAACAGCAGTACCCTGAAGGACAACTTGGCTGGTGAGCTGGGCACTGCCGTGGCAGGAATCTCGGGGCGAGGGGTGGGCAAGCGTCAGGGCTGGGCCCTTAAAAAATCTCTGGATGAGCACAGGTGTCAGAGGGAATGGGCAGGAGGTCTGGACTGCAGAGCAGTGCAGTTTAATTCAGGCCTGTCTAGCATGTGTTTGGCCAGCGGGGCAGGAGGAAGCCCACAAAACAGTCCCTGCTTTAGAGGAACTTGTGTTCTAGCTGAGGAGAGACGTGCATTTAGGAATCAGTTAAATAGCACAGTAAGGCCCAGCATGACTTTAACAGATCAGGATCTCCCAGGAGTGGAGAGAGGGAGGCCTGACTATGGGCTGGGGAGGGCAGGAGCCGGGGAGCTGGAGGTAGCCTGAGATAGATGGGTGGGGGATTCAGTCAGGAGCTGGGAACAGAGAGGGAAAGCACCTCAGGGAAGAGCTGGAGACTGGGTGTGGGGGCTCACATCTGTAATCCCAGCATTCTGGGAGGCTGAGGCAGGAAGATCACCTGAGGTCAGGAGTTTGAGACCAGTCTAACCAACATGGTGAAACCCTCTCCCAGTCTCTACTAAAAATACAAAAATTAGCTGGGCACGCTGGCTTGCACCTGTAGTCCCAGATACTCAGGAAGCTGAGGGAGAATTGCTTGAACCTGGGAGGTGGAGGTTGCAGTGAACCGAGATTGCGCCATTGCACTCCAGCCTGGGTGACAGAGCGAGGTTCCATCTCCAAAAAAAAAAAAAAAACCAAAAACCATAAAATAAAAATACAAAAATTAGCCAGGGGCAGTGGTGCACTCCTGTAGTCCCAGCTATTCAGGAGGCTAAGGCATGAGAATCGCTTGAACCCGGGAGGCAGAGGCTGCAGTGAGCTAAGATCGCCACGCCTGCACTCCAGCCTTGGCTTCCGAATGAGATTCTGTCTCAAAAAAAAAAAAACAGGCTGTGTGCGGTGGCTCACGCCTGTAATCCCAGGACATTGGGAGGTCGAGCTGGGTGGATCACCTGAGGCCAGGAGTTCGAGATCAGCCTGGCCAACATGGTGAAACCCCATCTCTACTAAAGTTACAAAAATTAGCCAGGCGTGGTGGCGGGCACCTGTAACCTCAGCTACCTGAGAGGCTGAGGCAGGAGAATCGCTTGAACCAGGGAGGCAGAGGTTGCAGTGAGCCGAGATCACACCACTGCACTCTGGCCTGGGTAACAGAGCGAGACTCCGTCTCAAAATAAATAAATAAATAAATAAATAAAAAAAAATTAAAAAGTTAGATGGGCGTGGTGGCGCACACCTGTAGTCCTAGCTACTTGGAAGACTGAGGCAGGAGGATCGCTGTAGCTCAGGAGGGAGAGGTTGCAGTGAGCCACTGCACTCCAGCCTGGGTGACAGAGCGAGATCCTGTCTCTAAATAAATAAATAAATTTATAAATAAATAAATAAATAAAAGAGTATGGATTAGGGTCTGGAGGGAGGAATGTCAGAGCATTAGGGGGACGTGGCAATGTGTCTGGCTGACCCAGGGCCAGTGCAGGGGCAGGCTGGTGTTTTAGTGAGTACGGTGCAAGGGGACCGTGGGAATGTGTGGAGAGGGTGGCTAAGAGGCCTGGATCCCCGAGAGGGATGCTGATGCCCTCTCCTCCGTGGGACGATCCTCTTAGCTGGCTACGCTGAGGACTACACCACAGGAGCCATGATGAATTTTGCCAGCGTCTTTGCTGTCCTCTTTAACGGCTGTACAGGCATCATGGCTGGGGCCAACATGTCAGGTGAGAGTCCCTGCCTGCTGCCTCCTGGGGGTTTGGGGCTGCCACCGTGAGGGACCCAGGGGGACGGTGGGAGGGCTGACCTCGCTCCCTCTGCTCCCCCCTCTCCAGGGGAGCTGAAGGACCCCAGCCGTGCGATCCCTCTGGGCACGATCGTCGCTGTCGCCTACACCTTCTTCGTCTATGTCCTGCTTTTCTTCCTCTCCAGCTTCACCTGTGACAGGTGTCTGGGGAGGGACGGGGATGGAGTGTCAAACAAGATTGGTGCATCTGGGTCACCAAGGGAAGCACAGGCTGGGGGACTGGGGAGCAGAAACCCAGCTTGTTGGAGTGGAGGGAAAATAGGGGGAGGGTAGCTACCAGCGATTGACAACCTGTAGCCAGCAGCTGCCATGGACCCAGTACTGTTGTAGGCACTTAGCTTGCAAGTGAGGGTGGCTAGTGACTTTCTACCCAGTTTGCATTTCCACAAATATTTGGCCTTTTGTGCATATACCGTTAGGTATGACAGCCAGGTGCGGTGGCTCACACCTGTAATCCCAGCACTTAGGGAGCCTCAGGCAGGAGGATTGCTGGAGCCCAGGGGTTCCAGACCAGCCTGAGCAACATAGCAAGACCCTCCCCCCAAATACAAAAATTAGCCAGGCGTGATGGCAAATGCTTGTAGTCCTGGCTACTTGGGAGGCTGAGGTGGGAGGACTGCTTGAGTCCAAGAGGTCGAGGCTGCAGTGAGCTATGAGTACAGCACTGCACTTTAGCCTGGGGGTTGGAGTGAGACCTTGTCTCTTAAAAAAAAGAGAAAGGAGGCCGGGCGCGGTGGCTCAAGCCTGTAATCCCAGCACTTTGGGAGGCCGAGGCGGGCGGATCACGAGGTCAGGAGATCGAGACCATCCTGGCTAACACGGTGAAACCCCGTCTCTACTAAAAAAATACAAAAAAAAAACTAGCCGGGCGAGGTGGCGGGCGCCTGTAGTCCCAGCTACTCGGGAGGCTGAGGCAGGAGAATGACGGGAACCCGGGAGGCGGAGCTTGCAGTGAGCTGAGATCCGGCCACTGCACTCCAGCCTGGGCGACAGAGCGAGACTCCGTCTCAAAAAAAAAAAAAAAAAGAGAAAGGAATGACCGCTGAGTGATTAAATCCAAGGCCGCCCAATGAATACCAGGCATATCCCTTTAGCACATTTGATATCTGAGTCTGATCCTTAAGATCAGGGCTGGAGATTTTCCTACCCCATGACGCATGATCATCTGTGTCCAACTTTCCCTCCTTCCTAGGACCTTGCTGCAGGAAGACTATGGGTTCTTCCGCGCTATCAGCCTGTGGCCCCCACTGGTGTTGATCGGAATCTATGCCACCGCGCTCTCAGCGTCCATGAGCTCGCTCATCGGCGCCTCCCGCATCCTCCATGCCCTGGCCCGGGATGACCTCTTTGGTGGGTTCTCTGCCTCATTGCTGGCTCAGAGCACGCCCTCCCTTGTCTGTTTGTCCATCACAGTTAGGCCCCGGCTGATGGGTCTGCTGTGGATTCTGTTTTTCTAGGAGTGATCTTGGCGCCGGCCAAGGTTGTGTCCCGGGGCGGAAACCCCTGGGCGGCTGTACTGTATTCTTGGGGCCTGGTGCAGGTGAGCCGCCTTCTTCAAGGGGCCCTTTCCCTCACCCCACCAGCTGGCAGGATGGGGCGCAGTTAGATGCAGGCTGGAAGACAAATGCAAAGGCAGATGTGTATGCACTTGGCTGTGCACTGGCACTCTGCAGCGTTCACTGGCACTTTGTGGGGTTCACCAGCACTTTGCAGGTTGCCCCAGTGCTTCGCAGGGTTCATTGGCACCCTGGGGGGTTCACTGACACTTTTTGGGGTACACGGGCATTTGGCAGGGTTCACTGACACTTTGTGGGGTGTATTAGTATTTTTCAGGGTTCACTGGCACTTTGTGGGGTGCCCCAGCACTTTGGGGGATTCACTGGCACTCTGTGGGATGTACCAACACTTTGTGGGGTTCACTGACACTTTGGAGGTTTGGTGGCACTCTGTGGGGGTGCACTGGCCCTTTCTGGGGTTCATTGACACTGGGGGTACACCGGCCCTTTGCAGGGCTCATGGGCACTTTTCAGGGTTCATCGACACTTTGGGGTGCACTGGCCCTTTCTGGGGTTAATTGACACTTTGGGGTGCACTGGCACTTTGCATGGTTCACTGGTATTTTCCAGGGGTTCACTGACACTTTGGGGGTACACTGGCACTTTCCGGGGTTCATTGACACTGGGGGTGCACTGGCACTTTTAGGGTTTAATAGCATTTTGGGGGTTGGGTTCATTGATACTTTGGGGGTGCACTGGCGCTTTGCAGGGTTCACTGGCACTTTCTGGGGCTCATTGACACTTTGGGGGTACACTGGCACTCTGGTGTTCACTGGCATTTTGGGGGTACACCGGCACTTTGGATCAATGCCTCTTGGCCCCTGCCCAGCTGGTGCTCCTGGCCGGGAAGCTGAACACGCTGGCTGCCGTGGTCACTGTCTTCTACCTGGTGGCCTATGCCGCTGTGGACCTGTCCTGCCTGAGCCTGGAGTGGGCCTCGGCCCCCAACTTCCGGTGAGAGACTCAGAGGCCTTTGTCCCCAGAGAGAAGAAGGAAGGAATGGAAAAATGGGGAGGACTCAGGCTCAGGTGTGGGGTTGGGGACAGCAGCCTCGGGTGCGGCCAGCCCTGAGTTTCTGTCTCTCTTCCCCTCCATGCCCGCAGCCCCACCTTCAGCCTGTTCTCCTGGCACACCTGCCTGCTGGGGGTGGCCTCCTGCCTGCTCATGATGTTCCTCATCAGCCCTGGTGCGGCCGGTGGTTCCCTGCTCCTCATGGGTCTCCTGGCTGCCCTGCTCACCGCGCGAGGAGGCCCCAGCAGCTGGGGCTATGTCAGCCAGGCCTTGCTTTTCCACCAGGTATCCCCGCGGAGCTGGCGGGGTGGTGGGGAGACGGGAGGTGGTCAAATAACCCCCCGTCTTTTTGGCTGGAGTTGGTGTTCCCGTCCAGGAGGTGCTGAACAGGGCTGTGTATTTGATCCTGCCACTTCCCCATCACCTCACCCATGTACCCAGGTGCGTAAGTATCTGCTCCGGCTGGACGTCCGGAAGGATCACGTGAAGTTCTGGCGGCCCCAGCTGCTGCTCCTGGTGGGGAACCCCCGGGGCGCCCTGCCTCTGCTGCGGTTGGCCAACCAGCTTAAGAAGGGGGGGCTCTACGTGCTGGGCCACGTCACCCTGGGAGACCTTGGTGAGCTGCCCTCCCACTCATTCACTCACTCCCATCCTTCTTTCCCCCTACCTTTTTTTTTTTTTTTTTTTTGAGATGGAGCTTCGTTCTGTTGCCCAGGCTGGAGTGCAGTGGGATGATCTTGGCTCACTGCAACCTCCACCTCCCAGGTTCAAGTGATTCTCCTGCCTTAGCCTCCTGAGCTGGGATTACAGGCACACACCACCATGCCCAGCTAGTTTTTGTATTTTTAGTAGAGAAGGGGTTTCACCCTGTTGGCCAAGCTGGTCTCGAACTCCTGACCTCAAATGCTCCACCCACCTCGGCCTCCCAAAGTGCTGGGATTGTAGGCATGAGACACCATGACCAGTCCCCCTCCCCCTGTTTTTTTTGAGACAAAGTCTTGCTCTGTCACCCAGATTGGAGGGCAGTGGTCCCATCATAGTTCACTGCAGCCTCAACCTCTTGGGCTCAAGCAATCCTCCTGCCTTGGCCTCCTGAGTAGCTGGGACTATAGGTGTGAGCCCCTAGGCCTGGCTAATTTGTAGAGATGAGGTATCTTTATGTTTCCCAGGCTGGTCTGGAACTCCTGGCTCAAGCAACCCTCCCACTTTGGCCTCCCAAAGTGCAGGGATTATAGGCATGAGCCATGACACTAGTCCCTCTTCTATTTTATTTTATTTTTTAAATTTTATTTAATTTTATTTATTTTATTTTATTTTTATTTTATTTTATTTTATTTTTATTTTATTTTATTTTTTATTTTATTTTATTTTATCTTTTTTTTTTTTTTTTTTTTTTTTTTTTTTTGAGACGGAGTCTTGCTCTGTCGCCCGGGCTGGAGGGCAGTGGCCGGATCTCAGCTCACTGCAAGCTCCGCCTCCCGGGTTTACGCCATTCTCCTGCCTCAGCCTCCCGAGTAACTGGGACTACAGGCGCCCGCCACTTCGCCCGGCTAGTTTTTTGTGTTTTTAGTAGAGACGGGGTTTCACCGTGTTAGCCAGGATGGTCTCGATCTCCTGACCTCGTGATCCGCCCATCTCGGCCTCCCAAAGTGCTGGGATTACAGGCTTGAGCCACCGCGTCCGGCCTTATTTTATTTTTTATTTTATTTTATTTTATTTTATTTTTTTGAGACAGAGGCTCGCTCTGTTGCCCAGGCTGGAGTGCAGTGGCCGGATCTCAGCTCACTGCAAGCTCCGCCTCCCGGGTTTACGCCATTCTCCTGCCTCAGCCTCCCGAGTAGCTGGGACTACAGGCGCCCGCCACCTCACCCGGCTAGTTTTTTTGTATTTTTTAATAGAGATGGGGTTTCACCGTGTTAGCCAGGATGGTCTTGATCTCCTGACCTCGTGATCCGCCCGTCTCGGCCTCCCAAAGTGCTGGGATTACAGGCTTGAGCCACCGCGCCCGGCCCCTCTTCCCATTTTATTTCCTTCCCCATGACCCCTCCAAGCAGCCATAGCCCTGCCTTGGCGCATCTGTGATTTGGACTCTAGGAGACATTGAGTTTGGCCAACACTGGCTACCTTCCTTTCCTTATCTTCTCTGTAGACTCCCTCCCCTCGGACCCTGTACAGCCGCAGTACGGGGCATGGCTCAGCCTGGTGGACCGGGCCCAGGTGAAGGCTTTTGTGGATCTAACTCTCTCACCCTCTGTGCGCCAGGGGGCTCAGCATCTGCTGCGAATCTCCGGCCTCGGTGAGCTGCTCCTCCCTGGATGCCCTTGGCCCTCCTCTGTGGCCACTTCACATCTCCGCTCCCCGCCCCTAGAGAGTCAGCCGCAGATTGCAAACTGCAAAAGGACCTTATAGTCAAGAGCAGATAAGACAGTGCTCAAAGATAATAGCCTCAGACAGTGTGTGATAAAGTCTAATAGGAGATGCTAGGGACTGGCAATGCTGTTGCGGTTTTTTTTTTCCTTTTTTTTTTTTTGGAGACGGAGTCTCGCTCTGTCTTGCCCAGGCTGGAGTGCAGTGGCACGATCTTGGCTCACTGCAGCCTCCGCCTTCCAGGTTCAAGTGATTCTCCTGTCTCAGCCTTCTGAGTAGCTGGCTGGGATTACAGGCGTGTGCTACCACGCCTGGCTAATTTTCGTATTTTTAGTAGAGATGGGGGTTTCACCATGTTGCCTAGGCTGATCTTGAGCTCCTGACCTCAGGTGACCCACCCGCTTTGACCTCCCAAAGTGCTGGGATTACAGGCACCTGACCTTTCTTTCTTTTTTTTTCTGACCCAAAAATTGGGGCATGGGCACTGAAGAGTGTATTTTTGGGGACAATGGAGCATTATTTGAATCTCCAGCTGCCTCATCAAATCAGGTGGTTTTTAACCACCAGCGTTCAGAGAAAGGCATGCCAGCCACTATGCACTGATATGGCCGGCAAAGGTTTTGCGGAGAGATGGTAATTCAGCCAGGCTTTGAAAGGGGTTGGGATGTAGGAGAAGTAACTGTCTCTCCCGCCCCGCCCTGACCCGAAGCCACAAAGGATGCTGGAGGCTGTGTGGGGCGGACGCTTGTGGATGGAGCAGTGAATTCTCAGCTTTTAGCGCTGAGGCCACCAGGGTTATCTGTGCTCAGTCACTGCCTTCTCCCTTAATCCTGGACCAGTACCTGTCACCAAAGTGCAGGCTTCCTTCTCTATTCAGAGTCTGGCTGAAGTTCAACAGTGCTGGACATTGCCCAGTTCAGTGTAAATCAGAACCCTGGGAAATACTCAGGAGGGGGCATGACTAGTTTATTTTGCAAGATCAGCTGGAGTTCACACCTGCTGAGATGTGCTGGGGTGTCGCCAAGCATCATTGACCCACAGAGTGTCTGAGAGCCTGGTCTTCACTTTTTGTGCAGAGACCACAATGCTCATGAAAGTTTTCCTGTGGAAGATACCAGGTCGGTGCAAAAGCAAATGCGGTTTTTGCTTTTTTTTTTTTTTTTGGACAGGGTCTCACTCTGTTGCCCAGGCTGGAGTGCAGTGGCACGATGTTGGCTCACTGCAACTTCTGCCTTCCGGGTTCAAGTGCTTCTCCCATCTCAGCCTCCCAAGTAGCTGAGACTGCAGATACACGCCAGCATGTCTGGCTAAATTTTGTATATTTTTAGTAGAGATGGGGTTTCACCACATTGCCCGGGCTGATCTTAAACTTCCGACCTCAGGTCCGCCTCCGTCTCCCAAAGTGCTAGGGTGCCATTTTAATGGGAAAAAAAAACCGCAATTACTTTTGCACCAACCTATTCCAATAAAAGGAAAAGTATTTCCTTTAAATGGTGGATTCTCCTATCATAGAAAATTTGACTTACGGGTTGAGCAACGTTTGCTTCATGAGAAGACGTCTCCACGTCTCCCTGTAACTCTCCGCGTCTCCCTGTAAACTCAGCCTGGTTCAAGGGGGCAATTATCCGATTCCACATGGGTTGTTCAAAAATTAAGAACCAAGAGCTTGTCAGCAGGGACTTGGAGCACTGTGGTTGGCACGTGCCCAGCTCGGTGGCTCAGAGTGTGGCCTCTCATGCTGGGTGGAGGCAGATTGCGTTGACCTACCTGCCCCAGTACCTACCAGCCATGAGCCTGTGGGCAAGTGACTTCATCGCTTGGTGCTTTGGGTTCCTTATCAGTAAAAAGAGAAGACTAAATAGTACCTACCTCATAGCATTACTTCAAGGTTCAAATAAGTTAAAATACAAAGTGCTTTCTATAGGACACAGCCACTGGTAAGTGGATACCATGCAATGAACCACCACGATTAGGGTTTTGCAGTAAACGCTACTAGGGTTAGGGTTTACTGCAGTAAACATACTGGGTAGCCCTGGTTCTTTTTTTTTTTTTTTTTTTTTGAGATAGAGTCTTGCTGGAGTCTCACTCTGTTGCCCAGACTGGAGTACAGTGGTGTGATCTCAGCTGACTGCAACCTCCACCTTCCGGTTTCACGCAATTCTCATGTCTCAGCCTCCTGAGTAGCTGAGATTATAGGCACCCACCACAGTGCCTGGCTAATTTTTGTATTTTTAGTAGAGACAGCATTTCACCGTATTGGCCAGGCTGGTCTCAAACTCCTGACCTCAGGTGATCTATGTGCCTCAGCTTCCCAAGATGCTGGGATTACAGGTGTGAGCCACTGCGCCCTGCCTGGTCCATTTTCTCATCTTTCCATAGCAGAGTCTGGGACGCTATTACCCTGGGGATTCAGGTCATCAGCTTGGCTGATCAGGGTGTCTGGTTTGCACAACTGAGTCAAACTCTCATCTCCTACCATGAAACAGATGCCCCGCTAGAAGCCGGGAGTGGACAGCGTCCTACTCTCTCCGCAGAATTGGAGTGCTCATTAGTGGCAAGAATCCTAATGCGAACTTTGCCTGTTTAAGTGGAGGAGATTAGTCACCGAGATAATAAAATAAATGCATGTGAAAGTGTTTAGGAAAAATGAAAAGTCATTATGCAAATGTGCAGAATGTTGCCGTGAGAGCCCGTACACAGTGGGAGTGTCATACCTATGGCTGACACACATTGCTGTCAGCGTGTGGGAGCGTGGTGTAAACTTAGCCTGTGAGCCTGACTCCTGTCTGTTCCTGCCTTCCCTGCTCTGCCCCCAGGTGGCATGAAGCCCAACACGTTGGTCCTGGGTTTCTACGATGACGCTCCACCGCAGGACCATTTCCTGACAGACCCGGCTTTCTCTGAGCCTGCAGACAGTACCAGGGAGGGCAGTTCCCCAGCTCTGAGTACCCTGTTCCCTCCTCCCCGGGCTCCTGGGAGCCCCCGGGCTCTCAGTCCCCAGGACTACGTGGCCACGGTGGCCGATGCCCTCAAGATGAACAAGAATGTGGTGCTGGCCCGGGCCAGTGGGGCCTTGCCCCCTGAGCGGCTGAGCCGGGGGTCTGGGGGCACCTCTCAGCTGCACCACGTGGATGTGTGGCCCCTCAACCTGCTGCGGCCCCGGGGTGGGCCCGGCTACGTGGACGTCTGCGGCCTCTTCCTACTGCAGATGGCAACCATCTTGGGCATGGTGCCCGCTTGGCATAGCGCCCGGCTCCGGATCTTCCTGTGCCTGGGGCCTAGGGAGGCGCCTGGGGCGGCCGAGGGGCGGCTGCGGGCGCTGCTGAGCCAACTGAGGATCCGGGCTGAGGTGCAGGAGGTGGTGTGGGGCGAGGGGGCTGGGGCTGGGGAACCCGAGGTGGAGGAGGAAGGGGACTTTGTGAACAGTGGGTGGGGAGATGCGGAGGCAGAGGCCCTGGCACGCAGCGCCAACGCCCTGGTTCGGGCCCAGCAGGGGCGTGGCACAGGAGGAGGGCCGGGTGGGCCGGAGGGTGGGGACACCGAGGGCCCCACCACAGCCCTCACCTTCTTGTACTTGCCTCGGCCGCCCGCCGATCCCGCCCGCTACCCCCGATACCTGGCGCTACTGGAGACTCTAACCCGAGACCTGGGCCCCACGCTGCTGGTTCATGGGGTCACCCCAGTCACCTGCACTGATCTCTGATGCCCCTGCCTCCAGGGCTGGGTAGAGAGGGCCCAGGCAGGTGGCCCATCCCGATCCTGAGGAGGAGGAGGAGGAGGAGGAGGAAGAGGAGGAGGAGGAGGAGGAGGAGGAAGAGGAGGAGGAGGAGGAAAGCACTGTGTCCCGTGGCCCTGCCCTTGGGACGTGGAGCCCAGGGGAGGTTTGAAGGGGATCATGCCACCTCCTTTGACAGAGGGACTCCAGCACACTAACTCTGGGCGCCTGTCCCCACTGTGCAGGGGAGGGAGTCCGCAGCCTCCCTTCACTGGTGCCTTGATGCTAGGGGCCAGGCCTCCGTGACTCTGGGCTACCTCAGTTTCCCCATTTTGGCCAGACTCACCGGCCCACTGGGGTGGTGATGTTTTCGTTCTGTTTTATTTTTCTAACTCTGCTGACCATGAATAAAAGACCAAAACACTACAGGCTGGCTGAGCAGTGCTGGTGGGTAGCTGAGAGGGAGCGGGTGGGAAGGGAGAGCTCTGCAGAGGGGTGGAGATCGGAGCCTTCAGCCTCCCGCAGTGAGGCTGCCACGTGCAGGGCTGGGGCTCGGGGCCTGGACGCATCCGTGGACTTGGAGGCTGGCCCGGGCCTGCACCTCCCATCCCCAGCTGCCCACAGCCCCCAGTGACTCGGGCTCCCCGGGAGAGCCCTCCCCTCTTGGCAGGAGGGGGCTGACTCGGGGAGAAATGGCAGTTTAGGGCCTAGGGGGCCACGTGACCCTCCCCCAGGAATGTGGTGACGTCATCGGGGGCGTGGTCGTCCCCAAAATTAGGGAGGAAGAGGAAAAAAAAGACAGAAAAAGTTTTCTTTTCTGGAGTCCCAAACGAGGTGCGGGACGGAAGAAGGGTTGAAGGCCAGAGGCCCGGGGCTTCAAGACTGTTGTCTGGAGTCCCCCCGTTCCAGGCCATGTCGGGGCCCACCTGGCTGCCCCCGAAGCAGCCAGAGCCTGCCAGAGCCCCTCAGGGGAGGGCGATCCCACGAGGCACCCCGGGGCCTCCACCGGCCCATGGAGCAGGTAAGGCAGCCCTTGTGAGACAGAAGAGCTACCCGGCTGTGGCGCTCACCTCTGTCCTCCAGCTCCAGCCTCCCGCCCTGCCTGCTTCCTCTTACCCCTTCCCCAAGCCGGGGGGAACAGCCGCCTGCGCTCTCTTGGGACCCTAGGTTTGGGGGAGGAGGTAAGGAGGGGCAAAGAGGGCAGCTCCCCAAATGCACACCCCTCCTGTCCTCCGCCACCCCACCTTTGATCTCTCTTCCCTCAACCCAGCACTCCAGCCCCACCCCAGGGTCAATTTTTGCCCCCTCCCATCTGAGCAGTGTTACCAGGCCCCAGGGGGACCGGAGGATCGGGGGCCGGCCTGGGTGGGGTCCCATGGAGTACTCCAGCGCACGCAGGTGAGAACTGGGATTGCGGGGTGGGATGTGCGGCGTCCCCTAGAACCGAGTCTGGGGGACCCAGGACAGGAGAAGGCCTATGGTGATTTGCATTCTTCCCTGCTCTGGCTCCATCCTCAGGGGCTCCCTGCAGACAGGGGGGGCCTTCGCCCCGGAAGCCTGGATGCCGAGATAGACTTGCTGAGCAGCACGCTGGCCGAGCTGAATGGGGGTCGGGGTCATGTGCCACGGCGACCAGAGCGACAGGTGACTCTGCCCCTCCTCCCCATTGGCACCCTGCCCCCTTCTGTGGACTCTCAGACCCAGCCCGACCCCCCGATGTATGTGATGTGCACCTTAGCATGGAGGAAGCACGGCTGCAAGTACCAACATGTCAGCCACTTGAGGACGGGACCTTGCCAAATGCAAAAGCCTGTGTTTCCCCACACCCAGGGTCATTTCCACAAATGTGGGTCCTGGAGTGGGGGCCTTGCTTACGGCTTCTGGCCTGCGTTTCTCCTTAGGCATACGAGCCCCCGCCACCTCCTGCCTACCGCACGGGCTCCCTGAAGCCGAACCCAGCCTCGCCGCTCCCAGCGTCTCCCTATGGGGGCCCCACTCCAGCCTCCTATGCTACTGCCAGCACCCCAGCTGGTCCGGCCTTCCCCGTACAAGTGAAGGTGGCACAGCCAGTGAGGGGCTGTGGCCCACCCAGGCAGGGAGCCTCTC
Organism: Chlorocebus sabaeus; assembly: GCF_047675955.1. NCBI lineage: Eukaryota > Metazoa > Chordata > Mammalia > Primates > Cercopithecidae > Chlorocebus > Chlorocebus sabaeus. The sequence continues at coordinate 11,866,648 of NC_132931.1, read as the reverse complement.
AGGCCTCTGGGCCCCTCCCGGGTCCCCACTTTCCTCTCCCAGGCCGAGGTGAAGTCTGGGGGCCTGGCTATAGGAGCCAGAGAGAGCCAGGGCCAGGGGCCAAAGAGGAAGCTGCTGGGGTCTCTGGCCCTGCAGGAGGAGGAAGAGGAGGCGAGCACGGGCCCCAGGTAAGCCCTGGGGAACTGGGATTTCGGGTCCTACAGGCAATGGGACACTGATTGGGTGGGATGGCTGGTGGTGTTTTAGGGGGCTAGTTTTTTTTTTGAGACAGAGTTTGCTCTTGTTTGCCCAGGCTGGGGTGCATTGGTACCATCTTGGCTCACTGCAACCTCTGGCTCACGGGTTCAAGTGATTCTCCTGCCTCAGCCTCCCGAGTAGCTGGGATTACAGGCATGCGCCGCCATGCTCGGCTAATTTTTGTATTTTTAGTAGAGACGGGGTGAGCCACCACGCCTGGCTAAGGGGCTGGTTTTGGAGCAGAGTCAGAGGTCTGGGATGTGGAACAGGTAAGGGTGGGGCCGTGGTATGGGGGAGCAGGATAGAACTGCTCACTGGGGCCAGGTACAGTGGCTCACACCTGTAATCCCAGCACTTTGGGAGGCTGAGGCGGGCGGATCACCTGAGGTTGCGAGTTTGAGACCAGCCTGACAAACATGGAGAAACCTCGTCTCTACTAAAAATACAAAATTAGCCAGGCATGGTGGGGCGTGCCTGTAATCCCAGCTACTCGGGAGGTTGAGGCAGGAGAATCGCTTGAACCTGGGAGGTGGAGGTTGTGGTGAGCCGAGATCGCACCATTGCACTCCAGCCTGGGCAACAAGAGCAAAACTCCGTTTCAAAAAAAAAAAAAAGAACTGCCCACAGGCCCCTGGGCTGAGATGTTCTCAGATGAGCTTTCTAGCTGGAATTGCCTGGCCACCTTCAGGGACATTACAGTAGTCCCCAGTCTTTTTGGCACCAGGGACCAGTTTTGGGGAAGACAATTTTTCCATGGACTGGGGAGGGCGATGGGAGGGGGATAGTTTCGGGATGATTCAAGCACATTACATTCATTGTGCACTTTATTTCTGTTATAATAATGGAACATACAATATATATAATTGTTTCATTATATATTACAATGTAATATATAACAACGTAACATATAACGAAACAATTATACAACTCATCATCATGTAGGATCAGTGGGAGCCCTGAACTTGTTTTCCTGCAACTAGACGGTCCCATCTGGGGGTGATGGGAGACAGTGACAGATCATCAGGCATTAGATTCTCATAAGGAGCTTGCAAGCTACATCCCTCGAATGCACAGTTCACAATAGCGTTCACACTCTTATGAGAATCTAATGCCCTGCTGATCTGAGAGGAGGCGGAGCTGAGGTGGTAATGCAAGTGATGGGGAGTGGCTGTAAATACAGATGAAGCTTTGCCCATTGCTCACCTCCTGCTGTGCAGCCCAGTTCCTAACAGGCCATGGCCTGGGGGTTGAGGACCCTGGTATTACAGAATCAGGAACTAGAGTAGGACCGAGCCCCTGATTCCCACCTTCCAGGTGCACCTGAGCCAGCCTCCAGAGGATGAGCTGGACAGGCTGACGAAGAAGCTGGTGCACGACATGAACCACCCGCCTAGCGGGGAGTACTTCGGTGAGCTGAGGCTGTGGAGCGGGTGGGGCGTGGGAAGGGAGGCTGGGAGACAGAGGCGACAGTGGCTTCCTGGGTCTGTGAAGACTGATGCTGTTTCTCCCTATCCTCAGGCCAGTGTGGTGGCTGCGGAGAAGATGTGGTCGGGGACGGGGCTGGGGTTGTGGCCCTCGATCGCGTCTTTCATGTGGGCTGCTTTGTGTGTTCTACATGCCGGGCCCAGCTTCGGGGCCAGCATTTCTATGCCGTGGAGAGGAGGGCGTATTGCGAGGGCTGCTATGTGGTGAGTGGCTGGGGCTGTGGGGAGGGAGTCAGCGACTGGATGCAGGGGGCTTCCATCCAAGGTGGGAACTAGAGCATCCAAGCCCAAAGGAGGAACGGTGCTAAAAGCCAGGTAACTGAAAGTGATGTACAAACAGAGAGGAATTCTGCAAGTATCAAGCAAGTAGCTTAACACTGGTGGCTGGAGGGAAGGATGCAGCTCTTACAAGTGTGGAGCGTCTTACAGTTAAAGAGAATGTGTTAGATTCCCACGACACCCCTGTGAGGCCGGTATTACTACTGATTCCTGTTCCTCTTTTTCTTTCTTTCTTTTTTAAATTTGAGACAAAGTCTCGCTCTGTTGCCCAGGCTGGGGCGCAGTGGCATGATCTCTGCTCACTGCAACCTCAGCCTCCCCTGGTTCAAGCGATTCTCATGCCTCAGCCTCCCGAGTAGTTGGGATTACAGGTGCCCACCACCACACCCAGCTAATTTTTGTATTTTTAGTAGAGACAGGGTTTTACCATGTTGGCCAGGCTGTTCTTAAACTCCTGGCCTCAAGCAGTCCGCCCACTCTGTCCTCCCAAAGTACTGGCATTACAGGCGTGAGCCACTGCACCCAGCCTGATGCCTGTTTTTCTCATAGTGGTTAAATACTGTGTGTAGTGCTGGGACCTGAACTCAGATCTGGTCAAGTCTGCCTTTCACCGAATTACATGCAGGGGGCTGCAGAAATTAGATGGCTGGGTTGCTGGGGTGCCTGTTGTGCTGCCATGGCTCCCGCCTGCTCCCAGACCTTCCTGCCTTCCTTCCCAACAGGCCACCCTGGAGAAATGTGCCACGTGCTCCCAGCCCATCCTGGACCGGATCCTGCGGGCTATGGGGAAGGCCTACCACCCTGGCTGCTTCACCTGCGTGGTGTGTCACCGTGGCCTCGACGGCATCCCCTTCACAGTGGATGCTACGAGCCAGATCCACTGCATTGAGGACTTTCACAGGTCAGGCCCAGGCTCCACCTCGTCTCACAATGTCTGACCTTTCCTGTCTCTTTCATCTCTTCATGCCCCAGTACTGTCTCTTCCTGTTTCCCACCCCTGGCCCTCCTTCATTCTTTGTTATTGTTATTTTTTAGAGACAAGAGTTTCACTCTGTTGCCCAGGCTAGAGTGCAATGGCAAATGATCATAGCTCACTGCAGCCTCCAACTCCTGGGCTCAAGTGATCCTCCCGCCTCAGCCTCCTGAGTATCTGGGACTACAGGTGTACACACCACCATGCCTGGCTAGTTTTCTTCTTTGTTTTTTGTTAGCTTTTTTTTTTTTTTTTTTTGAGATGGAGTCTCGCTCTGTCACCCAAGCTGGAATGCAGTGGCAGGATCTCAGCTCACTGCAACCTCTGCCTCCTGGGTTCAAGTGATTCACCTGCCTCAGCCTCCCAAGTAGCTGGGATTACAGGCGTGTGCCACCACGCCTTGCTAGTTTTTTTGTTTTTGTATTTTTTGTAGAGACAGGGTTTCATCATGTTGGCCAAGCTGGTCTCAAACTCCGGAGCTCAAGCGATCCACCTGCCTCGGCCCCCCAAAGTGCAGGGATTGCAGGCGTGGGCACCCAGTCTTCTTCTGTTTTTTAATAAAGACAGGGTCTTGCTGTGTTGCCTAGGCTGGTCTTGAACGCCTGACATCAAGTGATCCTCTTGCCTTGGCCTCCCAAAGTGGGAGGATTACAGGCTAGAGCCACTGCACCTAGCCTCTCTCATTCTCTGACATCATCCCTTCCCCAAGACCTAAGGTCATACCTCTGGCCTCCCTGAATCCCTCCTATGCCCCACCTTCTCTGGGTTCCATTGTTGGTGCCCTGCAACCCCAAGGCTTGATGGCCTTCTTGGTTCTCTTCCCCCGCAGGAAGTTTGCCCCGAGATGCTCAGTGTGCGGTGGGGCCATAATGCCTGAGCCAGGTCAGGAGGAGACTGTGAGAATTGTTGCTCTGGATCGAAGTTTTCACATTGGCTGTTACAAGTGCGAGGTCAGGGGCCCCCAGCACGTGCAAGGGGCTGGCAGTGTCTGCAGTGCTGGGTAGAGCACGAGACGGGGAACACAGAGGTCTGGGGCTGATGGAAATCTGTTCCTTCTTTCTTTTTTTTTTTTGAGATGGAGTCTCGATCTGTGGCCCAGGCTGGAGTGCAGTGACACGATCTTGGCTCACTGCAACCTCCACCTCCCGGGTTCAGGCGATTCTCCTGTTTCAGCCTCCTGAGCAGCTAGGATGACAGGTGCTGGCTACCACGCCTGGCTGATTTTTGTATTAGTAGAGACAGGGTTTCACCATATTGGCCAGGCTGGTCTCGAACTCCTGACCTTGTGATCCGCCCGCCTCGGCTTCTCAAAGTGCTGGGATTACAGGCGTGAGCCACCGCACCCGGCCAATTGTTGCTTCTTTTTCAACAGGAGTGTGGGCTGCTGCTCTCCTCTGAGGGCGAGTGTCAGGGCTGCTACCCGCTGGATGGGCACATCTTATGCAAGGCCTGCAGCGCCTGGCGCATCCAGGAGCTCTCAGCCACCGTCACCACTGACTGCTGAGTCTTCCTAGAAGTACCTGCTGGGTTCTCAGTTCCAGTTCCCATCCTTCGATCAATCACCCTCCCTGACATCCACCTGTATGACTTCATCACCAAATGCTGTCTCCTCTTTCTCCAATCAAGAAATAATAATCCCTCGAGTTTACAAAACACTTCCAAGTCTGCTGTCTCATCTGATTCTCCCAGTAGCCCATTACAAGCCCAGTTGTTGTTACTACCTGCATTTTTTTTCTTTTTTTTTGAGACGGAGTCTGGCTCTGTCACCTAGGCTGGAGTGCAGTGATGCCATCTTGGCTCACTGCAACCTCCGCCTCCCGGGTTCAAGTGATTCTCTTGCCTCAGCTTCTCGAGTAGCGGGGTTTACAGGCGCCTGCCACCATGCCTGGCTAATTATTTGTTTATTTTTTTGAGATGGAGTCTTGCTCTGTCACCCAGGCTGGAGTACAGTGGTGCAATCTCGGCTCACCGGAAGCTCCGCCTCCCGGGTTCACACAATTCTCCTGCCTCAGCCTCCCGAGTAGCTGGGACTATAGGCACCCACCACCATGCCCAACTAATTTTTTGTATTTTTAGTAGAGACAGGATTTTACTGTGTTAGCTAGGATGGTCTTGATCTGCCCTCGTGATCCACCCACCTTGGCCTCCCAAAGTGCTGGGATTACAGGTGTGAGCCACCACGCCCAGCCAATTTTTGTATTTTTGGTAGAGATGGAGTTTCACCATGTTGGTCAGGCTGGTCTCAAACTCCTGACCTCAAGTGATCTGCCCGCTTCGGCCTCCCAAAGTGTTGGGATTACAGGCATGAGCCACCGCGCCCGGCCACTGTCTGCATTTTTACATGTGAGGATGCCAGAGGAGAGTGACTCCCCCAGATTGCATGGTTCTTAAATGGTGGAACCTGGGTCTTTTTGGCTCAGGTCCAGTTTTTTTTGACAACTCTTGTAATGTCACTACCCACCTCTCAGTGCTGGGAGCAAGCATGCCTCAGGGAGGCGGCAAGATTTCCTATATGTATTTTGAGACAGGGTCTCACTCTGTTCCCCAGGCTAGAGTGCAGTGGTGAAATTCAAGGCAGCCCTGAACTCCTCGGCTCAAACAGTCCTCCTGGCTTAGCCTCCCCAGTAGCTAGGACTACAGGGGCATCCTACCAAGCCCAGTTATTATTTTTTTGTGCATAGATGGGATCTTGCTATGTTGCCCAGGCTAGGCCTGAACTCTTGGGCTCAAGTCCTCCCTCCTCAACCTTCCCAAGTGCTGGGATCACAGGTGTGAGCCACTGTGCCTGGCCCTGAATATTCTGTAAAGGGGTCTTGCTATGTTGCCCACGCAGGTCTTCAACTCCTGGGCTCAAGTGATCCTCCCACCTCGGCCTCCCAAAGCGCTGGGACTGCAGGCGTGAGTCACCTCAGCTGGCCTTCCTATTAGGTCTCACACTCAATTCTGAGAGGGGCCTTCGTGTTACTCCCGGGCGTGGCAGTCCACTGAATGTGGGCGGTCCATACTCTGTTTCGGGCCTTAACTTACAGCCTATATCATCCAAGTACTGACTGGCGTTAAAACTGAGATCTACCAATTTTCCTTAAAGATGGGGCGTCTTTGTCGAGGAAGATCAGGAATGGCGGACTTTGCATTTAGTGCGCACTGTGGCACCCAATTTTGGCTGGATATTTGGAGCAGAAAATGGTGGGAGACGATGCTTTAAAATGGTTGCTTCCATCTTCCATCCCCTAAACGCGCTTCCCAAGTCCACGTCCTGCCCGAGAAGAGGACGAAACCTCCCCCGGTGAGGTCAGGAGGCCCGTAGGGGGAACACGGCTGGATGAGAACTGGCTCAGACCCCCCACACATCCGGGGTCGCGCGATCCTCGACTTCGGCCCTCGGAAGCTCTCCCTTCGCGCCCACAGGGCGCCTTCGGCCCCCGAGGCCGCGCTTGGCCCAGCCGAGCTCCCGTAGTTCCTAAAACTCGAGCCATTCTCGTCTCGAAAAACCGCGCGAGACTTGCGAGAACCCCGCCCCTTTCCCGTCACGCCCTGCTTTCCCCGCCCATCGCGCTCGGTTCGTTAGTTCCAGTTCGGGCCGCGAGGGGGGAGCTTTGTGCCTCGGAGGCGTGGGTGACGCAGGCGCAACGCGGGCCGCGCTCGCTACCGCCCATCCTTGGTTGTCCCACTTTTGTTCCCCTCTCTTCGGCCCTGTAACCAAGAGCTCCGTCTTCGTTTCGCCCTCCTCGTCGTCCTCGTCGCGCGCCCGCGGCCCAGGTCGCCCTGAAATCCAGCCCGTCCGAGCGCGAGTCCAACGGCCGCGGCCGCTCCCAGGTGGGGGAGGGGAGGAGCCTGGGGGGCCCCGCTGGGGCGGGAGAGGAACCGGGGGCCACGGGGTCGTGCTGGGAGACCCTCAGGGCGAGTGGAAGGAAGCGTTGGAGCCGCGTCCTGAGGCCCAGGATGGTGTGGGTAGCGGAGGGCTGGCCTTGGCGGGAGGGAAGCGGGCGAGGTGCCCGCGAGGGACGATCTCTTCCTCTGCTTGCCCTTTTGCACCACCCTGACCGCCCCTCTCCGGTCCCCAGGCCCCCTCAGACCGCGCCATGGGTGACAGTGATGACGAGTACGATCGAAGGCGCAGAGACAAGTTCAGAAGAGAGCGCAGCGACTACGACCGTTCCCGCGAGAGAGATGAAAGACGTCGAGGGGACGATTGGAATGACAGGTGAGCCGTTTTTAACTTCATCTTGTCTCCATTTCATGCCGTTTCACTCCACCCGCGTCGCTTTTCTTTTTCCCCCTTGTAATTTTTATGAGGGCGAACCCTATGAAATGGCTCATTGGATCGTTTGCTGTTGTTTAGCCTATTTGTTGTTGGCCAAGTAACTAGCTGTGTGGCTTGGTTTTTGAAATTTTCTGCAGATCAGAGCAACAGAGCTAAGAGTTTGAGAATGAAGCAGCACTGTTTATACATGCACGAAAAACGTGCTTTTTTGTTTCTTTTTTGTTTTGTTATGGAGATGGGGTCTTGTTCTGCCCTGGCTGGAGTGCATTGGTGCAGTCATAGCAGCTTCCACCTCCTGGGCTCAACCGATCCTCCTGCCTCAGCCTCCTGAGAAGTTGGGAGTACAGGGGGAGGCCGTCACGCCTGGCTAACTTTTAAAAATTATTATTGTTATTATTTCGAGACAGAGTCTCGCTCTGTCGGCTATCCTGGAGTGCAGTGGCGCAATCTTGGTTCACTGCAGCATCCGCCTCTGGGGTTCAAGTAATTCTCCTGCCTCAGCCTCCCGAGTAGCTGGGATTGCAGGCACCCGCTACCACGCCTGGCTAATTTTTGTATTTTTAGTAGAGGCAGGGTTTCACCATGTTGGCCAGGCTGGTTTGGAACTCCTGACTTGAGGTGATTCACCCGGCTTAGCCTCCCAAAGTGCTGGGATTACAGGCGTGAGCCACAGTACCTGGTCTAAAATTATTTTTTGTAGAGACAGAGTCTTGCTCTGTTGCCCAGGTTGTAAATTATATTTTAGGAAGATTGCTTCAGAAAAATAATAATACAGAGTTGATCTGACTGAAGAGGTTGTCAGACTATTTCCCTGACAATATATGATTAGGTTTCTTGTCACTGTTTTGCCTAAAATCTCAGAGTTCATTGGATGGTGCTGATTGGATTAATTGATTATAAGATGTGGTTATTGACCTTAGGATGTTACAGTGTGGGCTTGGCCTGGGGGTTCAGAATGGCCATGGATGTATTCTATAAATGAGTATACATAGCAGAAGTTATGAAGAGGGTAAGCATTAAGGGAACAGATCTCTAAAGGAGGGGAGCGGTGCTGGAGGTGGTGTGTCAGGGACCCACTGGAAAGTGACACTTAGCTAGACTTAGAAAGATAAGTGGGAATTCCCCAGACACGAGTGACACGAACAGCTTGGAGTTGTGGACATAATGTGTGCTTTTAGCATATTCTAGTTTGGTTAGAGTCCTGTTTCTCAGGATGTCCGCAGACCATAGGGAGTCTCTGAGGTTAAAATTATTTTTTGTGGTAATGTTTACATATTATTGCCATTTCCACTGATGGTGCCATAGCAGTGGTGGGTAACACTGCTGATGCTTTAGCAAACATCAAGGCAGTGACAGCAAAGAGTTAAAAAAACAAAAAAAGCCAGCTGGGTGCGGTGGCTTGTACCTGTAATCCCAGTACTTTGGGAGGCCAAGACGGGCAGATCATGAGGTCAAGAGATGGAGACCATCCTGGCCAACATTGTGAAACCCCATCTCTACTAAAAATAGAAAAAGTTAGCCAGGCGCGGTGGTACGTGCATGTAGTCCCAGCTACTCGGGAGGCTGAGACAGGAGGATCACTTGAACCTGGGAGGCAGAGGTTGCAGTGAGCCAAGATCGTACCACTGCACTCCCGCCTGGCGACAGAGCAAGACTACGTCTCAAAAAAAAAAAAAAAATGCCAGTTCTATCAATGGTTCTTGATGAAAGAGTAAAACATTTAATTTGATTAAATTGGACTCGACTGTACGTCTTTGTTTTTGACATAAAATCTCTCTCTGTTACCCAGGCTGGAGTGCAGTGGTGCAATCTCAGCTCACTGCAGCCTCCACCCCCCGGGTTCAGGCGCTTCTCCTGCCTCAGCCTCTCGAGTAGCTGGGACTTCTGACCTCAAGTGATCTACCTGCTTCGGCCTCTCAAAGTGCTAGGATTACAGGCCTGCATTAGTTTTCTTGAGCAAGAGTATGCATGTGATTGAGTGAGCTGAACTAACAGCTTTTTTCTATGGGACGTTATTTTTACTTGAATGAATGACAAACAGTGATTGTTCATACTTGGGTATTTGGCAGACATCTTGAAAATGAACTGAGAACCTGTTACTTCAGTGTAAGCTGTCAGTATTTGTTGCCAGTGATGAAGTAGAACTTTCCAGTGAAAATTAAAATTTTGGGCCGACGCAGTGGCTCATGCCTGTAATACCAACACTTTGGGAGGAGAAGGTGGGTGGATTGCTTGAGCCCAGGAATTTGAGAACAACCTGGGCAATGTGGTGAAACCTGGCGGTACAAAAAAATACAAAAATTAGCTGGGGGTGGTGGCACATGCCTGTAGTCCTAGCTACTCAGGAGGCTGAGGCGGGAGGATGGCTTGAGCCTGGGAGGTCGAGGTGGGAGTGAGCCTTGATTGCACCACTGCACTCCAGCTTGGAGTGCAGACAGAGAAATACCCTGTCTAAAAAAAAAAAGGAAATTAAAATTTTGGAAAACTTCTGTCTACTAATGTGAGCTTGACAGCTTCCCGTTAAGTAAAGACTTTTTTGGTGAGATAGGCAGTGATGCTGATGCATACATATTGATATTGTGTGAGACGTATCAAAGTCCATTCAAAGGGCAAGATAGAAGAGTGCATTTTAATGTAGCAGAGAAAGAAATATTCACTGATACTATTTCAGATTGAAGGTTCTAACTAGCCTGTGAGAAACTACTTCCGTCTTGGACAAGGTAGCATAAAGAAAAGATAAAAAAGAACCTATTTCTTGTTGAATTTTGGGTAGTATTCAAAATGAATGTCTACAGTTAATCTGAAGAGGCTTTTTCAACTCCTTATTAGTGTGAGGCCTGATTATCTGTTTTTTTTTTTTTTTTTAAACGGGGTGTTACTCTGTTGCCCAGGTTGGAGTGCAGTGGCACAATCATGGCCATGGATCACTGCAGCCTTGACTTCCCCAGGCTCAGGTGATCCTCCCATCTCAGCCTCCTGATTAGTTGGGACTACAAGTGTATGCCACCACACCCAGCTAATTTTTTTTCTTTCTTTTTTTTTTTCTTTTTTTTGAGATGGAGTCTCACTCTGTTGCCCAGGCTAGAGTATAGTAGCATGATCTGGGCTCACTGCAACCTCTGCCTCCTGGGTTCAAGCGATTCTCCCGCCTCAGCCTCCCAAGTAGTTGGGATTACAGGTGTCTGCCACCACGCCTGGCTAATTTTTGTGTATTTAGCAGAGACAGGGTTTTGCCATGTTGGCCAGACTGGTCTCAAACTTCTGACCTCAAGTGATCTGCCCGCGTTGGCCTCCCAGAGTGCTGGGATTACAGGCTTGAGCCACCACTTCTAGCCAGCCAGCTAATTTCTGTATTTTTAGTAGAAAGGTGGTTTCACCATGTTGCCCCAGCCTGGTCTTGAACTCCTGGGCTCAGGCAATCCACCTGCTTTGGCCTTCCAAAGTGCTAGCATTCATTACAGATGTGAGCCACCATGCCCAGCCTGCCTCATTTTTCAAATAGAACAGAGTATCTCAACAGATTTCAGCGTAGAAGCTATCCTCTACAAAGCCAGAACTTGGAGAGATTGGTGACAATGTAAAAACAACGCCACTTTTTCTCACCAGAATTTTTCTGGAAAATAATCACTTTTCATAAAAACGTGATCTATTTCATCTTACTGTGTAATTTAAAAATGAAGGTTTTGGAATGTTTTGTTTTAATTTTGAATATAGTAAGTATTGATAGATGTAACCCACATAAGCAGAAACTCTTTGATGTCCTCAGTCATTTTTAAGAGTATTAAGGGGCCGAGGCAGGAGAATTGCTTGAGCCCAGGAGGCGGAGGCTGTAGTGAGCCGAGAGTGAGATTGCGCTACTGCACTCCAGCCTGAGCAACAGAGTGAGACTGTCTCCAAAACAAAAAAAAAAAAGAAGAAGAAGATGAGGATGGGGGAGGCTGGGTGACTGGTTGGGAGGTTGGTGACTGGTGGGGAGGCTGGTCGAGAGGCTGGAGTGACAGCCAGGAGCCCAAGTTAAAACAACAGTGTTGCTTACTGGCATTGAAGTAAGGGTGTGATGTGATGAGACTTGTGTTTGAGGAAGGTCTGCCTGCCAGTGGGGAGACAGGAGCGAGAGACCAGAAGCAGGTGGGCAGCCAGGGCTGCAGGAGCCACACTGGACAAAGACAAGGACTAGCACAGGTTGTGTGGGGATGGCAGAGTGTGGGACAGCTTTGATAGGCTTTGAGGCAGGGGATTAGCAGGAGCAGTAATTAGCGGTGAGGGTAGTGAATGACAGCTGGGGAGAGATGCTGTTCCGTTACAGCAGAGTGGGGAGTCGGGGGAGGAAAAGACATTTGGGCCCATAATGGTGGGATGAATAGGATTGATTCTGGTTTTTTTTTGTTTTTTGGGACGGAGTCTTGCCCTGTTGCTCAGGCTGGAGTGCAGTGGTGCGATCTCGGCTCACTGCAAGCTCCGCCTCCCAGGTTCACGCCATTCTCCTGCCTCAGCCTCCTGAGTAGATGGGACTAAGGGTGCCCACCACCACAACCGGCTAATTTTTTTTGTGTTTTTAGTAGAGACGGGGTTTCACCGTGTTAGCCAGGATGGTCTCAATCTCCTGACCTCGTGATCCACCTGTCTCCGCCTCCCAAAGTGCTGGGATTACAGGCGTGAGCCACCGTCCCCAGCCAAAAAGGCTTGATTCTGACAGGTTGAATTTGAGGGGGTGATGGACTTCTAGTGGGGGATGATTTTAAGGAAGTTCTTTTTATTTTTAGAGACAGGGTCTCCCTCTGTCACCCGGGCTGAATGCACTGGTGCAATGGAAGCCTGCCGCAGCCCCGACCTCCTGCGCGTGAGCGGGCCTGTAGCAGGGGCGATTCATGTGGGTCTGGAGCTCAGGCGGAAGGCCAGGCTGAGAGAACAGTTGGAGAACCATCAGTTCTTGGGTATTGGCTGAACTCATGGAGTTAGACAAGAATCTTTGTTTTGTTTTGTTTTGAGACAGGGTCTCTATTGCCAAGGCTGGAGTGCAGTGGCTTGCCCCGACTAGAGAAAAATCTTTTTCTGTTAGGAGTGAAGTTTTATAATTGTAGGCTTTTTAGTTTGGTATCTCAGGGTGCAGGAAGGGCCTGTTTAAGGAGCGTGGCTATGGCATATCCAGCTGTATCTTTAATTATTGTTACCTTTTTAAAAAATAAAAATTTTTTTTTTTTTTTTTGAGACTCACTCTGTCGCCCAGGCTGGAGTGCAGTGGCCGGATCTTAGCTCACTGCAAGCTCCGCCTCCCGGGTTTACGCCATTCTCCTGCCTCAGCCTCCCAAGTAGCCGGGACTACAGGTGACCGCCCCCTCGCCCAGCTAGTTTTTTGTATTTTTTAGTAGAGACGGGGTTTCACTGGGTTAGCCAGGATGGTCTCGATCTCCTGACCTCGTGATCCGCCTGTCTCAGCCTCCCAGAGTGCTGGGATTACAGGCTTGCGCCACCGCGCCCGGCCTAAAAAATGTTTTATAGGGATGGGGTCTCACTATTGCCCAGGTTGGTCTTGAACTGGCCTCAAGTGATCTTCTGCCTCGGCCTCTCAAAGTGCTTGGATTACAGGCATGAACCACCGTGCCCGACCTTTAATCTTTGTTACTTGTTCTTACCTCCAGAGAGTGGGACCGTGGCCGTGAGCGCCGTAGTCGGGGTGAATATCGGGACTATGACCGGAATCGGCGAGAGCGCTTCTCGCCACCTCGCCATGAACTCAGCCCGCCACAGAAGCGCATGAGGCGAGACTGGTGAGATGGAGCGGTTTCCCTCTCCTCCCCTTCACCTCAGTTCCACCTGGGCCTCCCCTTTCTCCCCTCACCTGTGCCTAAATCTTTGTCATTTCCTTGTCTCAACTTCCCATCACCCATCGTTTCTTTGTCCCTTGAAACCCTTGTCTGGGAGACCATGCTGTGTGTACCCCTGTCTGTCTGTCCTCCTTCATGCTCTGGGGAGGTGACTCCCTTCTCTGCCTTACTTTTGTGTCCCCCACCCTCAGGGATGAGCACAGCTCTGACCCATACCACAGTGGCTATGAGATGCCCTATGCTGGGGGTGGTGGGGGCCCAACTTATGGCCCCCCTCAGCCCTGGGGCCACCCCGACGTCCACATCATGCAGCACCATGTCCTGCCTATCCAGGCCAGGTAAGGGCCGGGCTTTTTGGGAGAAGGGGGTTGGTAGGCATGGGGGATGGATGAGGTTGCTGAAGGCTATGGCTGAAGCCAGGGAGTGGGTCAGGCCCACAGAGACATGTCCCTGGGATGGGGGTAGTAGCTGTTGGGGTTTGGGGTGATGTCCATGGTGGGCAAAGGAGGGGGGCACCTGGCTACTTTGGCCCCCGTAGCCTCCAACCCTTCCCCAACAACCAAGCCTTTCTGACCGGGGTCCCCTCCAGGCTGGGCAGCATCGCAGAGATCGACCTGGGTGTGCCGCCGCCTGTGATGAAGACCTTCAAGGAGTTTCTCCTCTCCCTGGATGACTCGGTGGATGAGACGGAGGCCGTCAAGCGCTATAATGACTATAAGCTGGATTTCCGGAGGCAGCAGATGCAGGATTTCTTCCTGGCGCACAAAGATGAGGAGTGGTGAGTGCCCCGGCTTCCCTGGATCTCTGCCCTGGCATGTCCCCCTGGCCCCACTGGTGGAGCCGTGGCCCTGTCCTCTTCCCAGTTTCCCCTGTCCGGAACTTTCTGGGGGTGGGGGTCGGGAAGTATGACAGCATTGGCTGATGGGGTCTCCCCCTCACTTCAGCGACTGCCACGGCCCCCGCCCTGCCCTATCTCCTGTCCTGCTGTCCTCAGAGAGTGGGACACCTCCAGGCAGCAGGCCAGAGCCACCTGGCCCCTTGGGGCAGCAAACAGGCCGCTTCCCACTTGCTGGTGTTGGGTCATTGTCATCCCTGATCACCAGGACCCCGTGTGGCTGTGGCGTCCTCCTAAAGCGACGAGTGAATCCAGACAGGAAAAGCAAAGATCTCAGGGTCATTTGACAGAAAAAGAATTTTAATTTTTTTTTCCTTTTGTGGATGTTTTAATTTTAATCAACCATCTTTTCCCCCCTTCCTGCTCCTCCTCCTCCTCATCCTCTTTCTGCTCCTCCTCCTTGAAAAGAGCCAGAACTGGGAACTACACCCGCTCATCGACGGAGCTCGGAGCAAACCCACCTCCACCCCCACCATACCCAGCCCATACATGAGCCCCTGGGCTGAGCTGCGCGGCCCGGCCAGGCAGACAGGCAGGGCACTGCTGTGCACAATGCAGCGGTTTAGCTGAATGTGATTGCTCAGGCAGCTAGCCAGTCAGGCCCCACTGCGGAGTCCCGCGGGGCAGGGCATTTCGGCCGGGCGCCCAGCCAGGAGCCAGCCGGTGGCCCACCAGCCAGCATGGGCCCTGGGCGCCGCTAGTTAAATCTTGAGCTCTGTTTGACCAAGCGGCCAAGGTAAAGATCCTGGAGGTGATGCCTGCGGCTTTCCTTTCCTCCTCCGCCCCACTCGTGGTTCTGTTCTGTCTTCGCTGTCCCCTCTCAAATTGCTCTGTGTCTTTGTCCTAATCTCTCACGCACCTTCATTCTTCTCTGTCCCTGTTCTTGCTCCCTGCCTAACACTGCCTTCCGCCCTGTTGGTTTTTTCAGTTTCTCTCTCTTTAGTTTTTCCCTTTGTTTTGGGGGACTTTCTCACACTTTCCCCTTTCCTCCCTTTCCCCTTTTCCTCATACTCCTCATTTCTTCTGTTTTCCCCCTGAGGTCCTATTTGAAATGTTTTATTTTTCTTTTCCTCCCTGACCTTCCAGCCCTCTCCTCTCTCTCCCCTGTGGGCAGGACCTGAGGCTCTAAAGGGCACTCCAGTCTCTCCCTTCGGTCTTTCCTGTCCCTTCACCGTCTTGCTTATCTTCCCACGGGTGGAGAAAGGCCTCTGGGCTTTTGCTATCTGGCCCCCTCTGTCTTCCACCTTGGGGTGGAGGGAGTTGGCGGGAGCAGTTTTTGAATGACTGCAGTTTGGGGTTGGTGAGGAGAGGGAGGTTCTTCAGGGCCTGCTATTTCCTGAGCCTTCCTCTCTGAAGCTTTGGGAAATGACACCTTTTGACTAGTTAGTGTTTCCCAGAGACTTAAAGTGGTAAATCTGCCTCTCCAACCCTGGCGTCCCCCTGTAGTCATTGGTCTTCCCAAATCCAGAGCTCTTAGTTCCTGGTTTTCCCCCAGATCTTCTCAGAGCACAACTTCTGGTTCCTTTTGGGGTGTTGGGTGGTTCTAGTGTAACCCTATCCCCTAATCTCTCTGTTTTGATGACCTTTTGTGGGTGTGAGAGGATGGGGGCTATGCCCTGTCTTTCCTGGGCCCCTTCCCACATCCTGGCTTTGGCTTCCAGTAATTGTTTTGTCTTTCCCTCCCCTGCTTCGTTCCCAGGTTTCGGTCTAAGTACCACCCAGATGAGGTGGGGAAGCGTCGGCAGGAGGCCCGGGGGGGCCTGCAAAACCGTCTGAGGGTCTTCCTGTCCCTCATGGAGACTGGCTGGTTTGATAATCTTCTCCTGGACATAGACAAAGCTGATGCCATCGTCAAGATGCTGGATGCAGGTGTGTGGATTTGGAGGGGTGGCAGGCATTTGGGGTGGGTGTATCTGGGGACCAGGCAGACATGGGTTGACAGGAGCCAGGGCCCTGGGGTTGTGAACTCTGTTCCCTTTGTTGGTAGCTGTGATTAAGATGGAAGGAGGCACAGAGAATGATCTCCGTATCCTGGAGCAGGAGGAGGAGGAGGAACAGGCAGGAAAGCCTGGGGAGCCTGGCAAGAAAGAGGAAGGACGGGCTGGAGCAGGCCTTGGGGACGGGGAGCGTAAAACGAACGACAAGGATGAGAAGAAGGAAGACGGCAAGCAGGTCCGAGCGCCGGGCCTCTAGTGCTGCCTCGGGGTCCAAAGGAGCTACAAGTGCGGGGCTGTGTTCTGGGAGGGGTGGGGAAAATGAACCTGTGGCCTCAGCTGTCGGGGTGGGGGCCCTCTGATAAAGGTGGAAGGGGAGGTTTGACATCCCCAGTGGTGGTCTCTTCCCATAGTCCGAGAATGACAGTTCTAATGATGACAAAACGAAGAAGTCGGAGGGTGACGGGGACAAGGAAGAGAAGAAAGAAGACTCTGAGAAAGAAGCCAAAAAGGTGAGGTGTCTGTGACCTGGGGTCAGAGCGTTGTTGCTGGGGTCCTGGCGCACTGACTGGTCCCCTCCGCTGTGGCTTGCTCAGAGTAGCAAGAAGCGGAACCGGAAGCACAGCGGGGACGACAGCTTTGATGAGGGCAGTGTGTCGGAGTCCGAGTCGGAGTCAGAGAGCGGCCAGGCTGAGGAGGAGAAGGAGGAGGCCGGTAGGGTTTCTTTTCTGCTTCTAAAGTGCATTCTAATGTGGGTGGGGAGGTGAGCGGTTGGTGACATTGATGTGGGAGGGAGGGTGGCTTTTAGGGGAAAGCTTCTCTATCCTCCCCATCAAAATCAGTAATAAAAATGCACCAACTCCTTCCTACCCCTTCCTGCCCAGAAGAAGCGCTCAAGGAGAAGGAGAAGCCCAAGGAAGAAGAATGGGAGAAGCCCAAGGATGCCGCCGGGCTGGAGTGCAAGCCACGGCCGCTGCATAAGACCTGCTCCCTCTTCATGCGCAACATTGCGCCCAACATCTCCCGGGCTGAGATCATCTCCGTGAGTGGGGACCCATGGAGTCGGGGCAGGGCTGATGGAGAAGTGGAGGGCAGAGGGAAGGCAGTGGGGCCCTGCCTGTGACAGATGCCCCCGTTTCACCTGTTAGGGAGGCCCCTTCCCCAGGGCCCATGGCCTCTGAGGACTAGTCCTGATCACGCCATTGGCTTTCAGGTGCTGGTGTTTGAAGCCCTTTAGTGGTTTTTCCCTGCCCAAGGATGGGAAGAATGACAAAGCAGTTAGTCCTAGGGTTCTGAGGACAGTGGGGGATTGGAGGAAGAAGTGAGTGAATCCTTGAGTCACTACATGGGGCTGGTTTTCTGCTTCTTGCAGCTTTGTAAAAGGTACCCAGGCTTTATGCGGGTGGCGCTCTCAGAGCCCCAGCCAGAGAGGAGGTGAGCAACTCGTTGTGTTGGAGGGAAAAATGCAGGGGAATGTTAATGGCCAACACCAAGTCCCTTGCTTGACTGTGCTAACATTTTCTTTCTTGTGTAGGTTTTTCCGTCGTGGCTGGGTGACCTTCGACCGCAGTGTTAACATTAAAGAGATCTGTTGGAACCTGCAGAACATCCGTGTGAGTGCTGCGGGTGGGACTGTGGGGAAGAGGAAGGGAGGCTCTCTGTGCCCCGCAGGACCTCTGCATGACTTTGTTCGTCTGATAGGCCGGTTGTTCTGCATCCTCTTTGACTGTGTTATCTGCCTACATTGTCTCTGGGCAAGGCTCTAGAGCTATTACCATGGACAGGACCTATGTGGTCCGCGTCCCCAGGGAGCTTGCAGTCTGATAATCGCTGGTGCTCAAGAGGGGAGGGTCTTAGAGCTGCTACTTCTCCGGCAAGTGGGGTAAGTGGGATAAGCTTCCAATGACGTCTGCCCTCCAGCTCCGGGAGTGCGAGCTGAGCCCTGGTGTGAACAGGGACCTGACCCGGCGCGTTCGCAATATCAATGGCATCACCCAGCACAAGCAGATTGTGCGCAACGACATCAAGCTGGCGGCCAAGCTGATCCACACGCTGGACGACAGGACCCAGCTTTGGGCCTCGGAACCAGGGACGCCTCCCCTGCCAACGGTCAGTGACTCCCCAAAGGACTTTGTCAGAAGCAGCTGATGGTGCCTCTGCTGTGGGCACCTCTGACCTCACCTATCTATAGCCTTAACCCCTTGCACCCACTTGCCTGCTCACTCATTTGTCCCTCCCTGTGTGGGTAGCATCTTCTCCAGCTTCCAGCAGAACGGGGGGATGCTAGTGATCATTTGTGGCTGGGGTGGAACAAAAGCTAAAATGAAGACAAATCTCAAGGGGGCAAAAGGCGCCAGTTATGTCCGGTGAACTCTTGTTCCCTCACTGCTCTTTCACTTGTAGAAGGTCTCAGGTTACCACCTCCCCTGAAGGTCTTTCTCTGCCTTACTTGCCTGTCTTCCTCCCACCAGAGCCTGCCCTCACAAAACCCCATCTTGAAGAATATCACCGACTACCTGATCGAGGAAGTGAGCGCTGAGGAGGAGGAGCTGCTGGGGAGCAGCGGGGGCGCCCCTCCTGAGGAGCCTCCTAAGGAAGGGAACCCGGCAGAGATCAACGTGGAGCGGGATGAAAAGTTGATCAAGGTGCCAGTGGCAGCACGGGGCACGTGGGGGCTCAGGTGGTGAGGGCAGGAGCTGAGCACTCGCACTCATTTCCCTTAGGTCTTGGACAAGCTCCTCCTTTACCTGCGCATCGTGCATTCCTTGGATTATTACAACACCTGTGAGTACCCCAACGAGGACGAGATGCCCAATCGCTGTGGCATCATCCACGTTCGGGGGCCCATGCCACCCAACCGCATCAGTCACGGGGAAGGTGAGCTCCAGGTTCCCCTTTGTCGCCGGCTGCCCCTGGCCTCGGTCCTCCAGCCCCTTGCCATCATCCTTCCTTCCGGCTCCCTTCCCAACCTTCCTTTCTCTGTTCCCAAACCACAGTGCTGGAGTGGCAAAAGACGTTTGAGGAGAAGCTCACGCCATTGCTGAGTGTGCGGGAGTCGCTCTCAGAGGAAGAGGCCCAGAAGATGGGGCGCAAAGACCCAGAGCAGGAAGTGGAGAAGTTCGTCACCTCCAACACGCAGGAACTGGGCAAGGATAAGTGGCTGTGTCCTCTCAGTGGCAAGAAATTCAAGGTCTGGGATGTTGGAGAATGGCCGTGCTACAGCGGTGGGAGGTGGGGTTGAGACAGGAAGCCCCCTAAAGGCCTGGGCAGGGGTGGGGGAACTGCTCACTGGACTGGCAGGTGGGAGCTGGAAATCCTTCCAGGTCAGGCCTGGGAGCGAGGCAACCATTACCTGGCTGTCCTGACCCCTCTCCTCTCTCCACCCAGGGTCCTGAGTTTGTGCGCAAACATATCTTCAACAAGCATGCAGAGAAAATTGAGGAAGTGAAAAAGGAGGTGGCGTTTTTTAACAACTTCCTCACTGATGCCAAGCGCCCAGCTCTGCCTGAGATCAAGCCAGCCCAACCACCTGGCCCTGCCCAGAGTAAGATACGATCCATGAAGGTCGCATGTCCCCTCTCCCTTGATTACCCACGGACTCCCGTTTCTCTTTAACATGTCACCCCGAGAAGTTTCTGCCCCATCCTCAGGGCATAGCCCTAGAAGTCAATTGTACCCATCCCCCTCCCGCCCCCGCAGTAATTCATGTCCCTGTCCGTGTTGTACTCCCCCCAGGTTTAACCCCAGGACTCCCCTACCCACACCAGACTCCCCAGGGCCTGATGCCCTACGGTCAGCCCCGGCCCCCGATCTTGGGCTACGGAGGTAAGTACAGGAGGGAGATGAAGGGGCTTGGTGAGTGTGTGGCGTTGGGAGGAAACAGAGGATGGAGTTGAGGACATAGTTTTGCAACTCAACACTAATCTCTGTCATAGCTGGTGCTGTCCGCCCTGCAGTCCCCACAGGAGGCCCTCCATACCCCCACGCCCCATATGGTGCTGGTCGAGGGAACTACGATGCCTTCCGAGGCCAGGGAGGTTATCCTGGGAAACCTCGCAACAGGTAAGGAGGAGGGCAGATGTGAAACGTCGCAACAGGTAAGGAGGGCAGACACCCAAGCTTTGTTGCTGCCTGCAAACTCCCTTTTGGGAGCCCCCAGCTCTCATCCTTTACCTCTCATCTCACAGGATGGTTCGTGGAGACCCAAGGGCCATTGTGGAATATCGGGACCTGGATGCCCCAGACGATGTTGATTTCTTTTGAGCCGTCCACCGTTCCTCACTCCTGTATCCATACTCGTGACTACCTTGTCCCAT
This sequence comes from Chlorocebus sabaeus, assembly GCF_047675955.1. Lineage (NCBI taxonomy): Eukaryota > Metazoa > Chordata > Mammalia > Primates > Cercopithecidae > Chlorocebus > Chlorocebus sabaeus. Next base: position 11,846,441 of record NC_132931.1, on the reverse strand, counting down.
CCAGCTCTGAGAATTTTTTGTACGATCAGCCTTACTGCCAATAAAAGCACTTCCACAGGGTTCCTGACTCTCGTGTTACATACCTCCCCCATCCTTCCACAGTAACTCCTGAGGTGTTGCTCAGCCCTGCCACTTTTATTATTGATGTCAAAAGCGCCAGGCTCTGCAGGGACACCAGTGGGAGGTACAAAGGTGCATGTCTGGGACCCGAGAATCTCAGTTCTGTAACTTTGCCCTCAGTCCAAGGTGTGCTGCTGCTGCTGGGAGCTAAGGCTGGTCAAGCACAGGTTGTAGAAGGAGTTGGGGTCAAAGGCTGCACTCACCTCTTGCCAGCCCACCCACCCAGCAGCTTGTAGTTCACTGGGGCTTTTTGGAGCGCCCCAGTAGTGAGGGTCCAATACCAGGACATAGGCTTCCGTGCCTGACCCGATGCAGATTCCCAGCAAGGCCTTAGACCTGGCATCCGCGTCTCCTCCAACCATGACTGGGCCCCCGCCCCCTGCGAAGTGGGAGTAAAGCTTCTCCAGCTCCCCGTGCAGCCCCGCTCCCCGGGGTACGTGGCAGAGGCGCCCCTGGGGCCCTCCGAAGTGAGCGAGGCAGAGGCTGGCCTCCACGCAGCCGATCCAGTCCCGGGAGCCCCGGAAGCCGGGGGGCTTGTCGCCCATGTCCTCCAGGGCCGCCTGCACGGCAGCCAGTCCGGGTACGCCTGTGGGCTGGCCCTCCGGCCACGAGCACAGCGTCTGCAGAGTGCGGTAGCCGCAGCCCCAACCGCGGTCGTCTAGGCCGTCGCAGCCGTAGTGGTAGTAGAGGTAGTGGCCGGAGAGCAGCGCCAGGCGGGCAGGGCCGCGGCTCGGCGGAGGCAGGCCCACGTGGACGTCCCTCAGCAGCTCCAGGGCGGTGGGCGGGAGCGGAGGTCCCAGGCCAGGCACAGCGTCCTCCTAGCGGCGCAGAGCGACCTCAGGCCCCAACACTTCCTTTCGGCTCCGGGTCTTTGGTCAGCTGCCGCAGGACTGGCGCGCAGGCTGGGGACGCGCTCCCCCGGCCTCGTTGATCACTGCAGGCAGCAAGCGGCAACCACCTAACGGCATCGACCCAGGGGCTCCCACAATGCTCCGCCGCGCTCCGCCGCTCCGCCCCTCCCCGCCGCTCCGCCCCTCCCCGCCGCTCCGCCCCTCCGCCCCTCCGCCCCTCCGCCCCTCCGCCCCTCCGCCCCTCCGCCCCTCCGCCCCTCCGCCCCTCCGCCGTGCCAGCCTGCCGACCCGCGGGCCTCATTGCGCAGGCGCGAGCTCCGCCCGGGGGGGCAGGGCGGGGGATTGGCGTTCGCTGGAATGAGCAGGCGCCTTGGGGCCGCCTCGGAGCTCGCCTATTTCTTGACCTGCAGCCCCGCTCCTGCATAGACTCGGTCCCCGTGATTCCGGCGTTCTGCCCCTACCCCTAGCTCCCTAGTTGCGCACACTCCCGTGGCTGTAACAGTTTATTGGCAGCCCAGAGGGGCGAAGGCACCGCGGGGGAGGGAGCTCAGTCCGAGACATGCAGAGGACCGGGAGCCCCGGGGGACGTCGGGGGTGGGGTGGGGATGGGCAGGGTCTGGGGCTCCTCTGTGTTATAGCCCAGCCCTGAAATAAATAGTATATACAGCTAGGAGGCCGGGCGGAGCGGGGGACTTGGGGGTCCCGCCGGGGTCACAGGTCTGAGCAGCGATCCTGCTTGCTGTAGTGGTCGAACTGGTTCTTCCAGTGCACCATGTAGGAGCTCCAGCGGTGGAACTCGGCCTTCCACTGGCGCTCCGCCTCGTCGAGCGTGTCTGCGGCCAGGGCGCCCGGCGAGGCGGGGGGGAGGACGGTACGAAGAAGGTCGGGGATCGGACATTTGGGCGGGTGGGTGGGGGCATGAGTGCAGGGAGGACGCACGGAGAAATGCAGGCGACCACGTGAGACGGTGGCAAAGAGGATCAGGAGAATGTGCGAAAGACGAGAGGGAGGATGAGGGCAGAGGCGGGGCCAGAGAAGGACAGCAGGAAGGAGAGAGGAGGAGAAAAGAATGACCGGAAGACAGGGGAACAGAGGGGACAGGAGGGGGAGGTTGGGGGAAAAAGAAGAGACAGAAATGGTTGACCGTTATAGCCCCAATGGGGGGTGCTACCCAGCCCAGGGCCTCCCTCTCCCCCCCAATGTCAGGCTCAGGTTCCAAAAGATAATTTTATAAAAGAATACTGGCTTTTCCATTTCCATTCAAACAACAAAAGCGTGGGGGTCCCTGAGAAGGGTGGGAGGCACGGTCCCTTCCTCCTGCCCTGTCCAGTGTGAGTCTCTTGGTTTGAGGAGGGAGGGGGCACTGGGTCTGAGATCCCTGAGTGGGGCCCTTCCCCACTGTCCGACCACTCATTAGAGGAGGGGCCCCTGTGGCCGTAGGGGAAGAGGCCGTGGTGACAGCCGCAGGAGGTGGGAGAGGAGGAGGAGGAGAAGCTGGTGGAGGAGGAGGAGGGGCAGGGGGAGGCCGGGCCTCGGAGCAGCCTCCCCATGGGTGAAGCCTGGGCAGGTGCTGGGAGCCTCCGAGGCTAGGGGGAGAAGAGAGGGGTTACACCTGGCCAGCTCCCACTCCCCTCCTCCCAGCCGCTGCCCGCTGGCCCCTGCGTACCGGTGGCGCTGAGCAATTTGGGGAGGAAACGGTTCCAGAAGGCGCAGGCCTGGGCGCGCAGCCCCCGCCGCACCTCCAGCGGCCGCAGGTCCAGACTCACGTACTGCTGAGCCCCCGCCGTGTACGGGGGCCATTGCGGGCCCTTGGGGTCTCGGGGCTCATTGGGGTCCCTGCGGAAGGAAGGGAAGGCTCAGACGGGCAGTGGGAGGAGGCGGACCCCAACCCCACGGGACCCGGACTCTTCAGCTCTGCGGAGAGCCCCAGAGATCCCGTCCCCTCCCTCCCACGACCAAGTCACTTCTTTCCCTTCTCCAGTGCGCCCGGTCATGGGGTCTTCCCTTCCTCCTATGCTCCGTCTCCTCTCCGTTTCCCTCAGCTTTTCTGTTCCATCTTTGTTTCTCGCACTAAAAAAATGGCTAGGATGTCTTAAGCCCTTCCTAAATAACCAGGACGGGTCCTATGTCTACAAACATCACATTTTTTAACAACAACCATCTGATGCTACATTTCATTGTCCTCTTCTTGATCCAGGTAAACAGGTGTGTGTGTGAGAGAATGTGTCACTGCTAGTGAATCATCACTGGTTTGGTTTAATCCAGCTCCAACTGCTTTGTCTTGGTCTGCCGTCTTTTTTTTTTTTTTTTTTTTCCTAGAGATAGGGTCGCTCAGGCTGGAGTGCAGTGGCACCGTCATAGCTCACTGCAGCCTCAACCTCCCAGGCTCAAGCAATCCTCCTGCCTCAGCTTCCCAAGTAGCTGGGACTACAGGCACGAGCCACCATACCTGGCTAAGTTTTGTATTTTTTTTTTTTTTCTTTTTAAGAGTCGGGGTCTTGTTATGTTGTCCAGTCTGGTCTCAAACTCCTGGCCTCAAGGGATCCTCCCACCTTGGCCTCCCAAAGGGCTGCGATTACAGGGGTGAGCCACTGTGCCCACCCCCTCCGTGTCTATCTCGTCTCTTCCTCACTTTTCTTTGCCTCTGTCTGTCTCTGCAAGACCCCCTCTGCCTACTCTGTCTCCTTTCTTTTGCTTTCTCCTTTTATCTCCTTTGTGAGCATGTCCCTCTCTGGCTGTCCTATCCTGCCCCTGTCCCACCCGTCCTTTCTGTCTCTGTGTGTCTGCCTCTTTGTGTGTGTCTCCCCACCCCCGACTCCTGTCCTCCCCAGCCTCCTCTCCCTCTGCACTGCTGACCCTGTGCGGGCGAAGTTGGCCCAGTATCGCATCAGTCGCTGGGCGAAGATTTTCTCCTCCGCGGTGTAGTTTCGAGAGGGGTCCAGGGGGATCCCAAAGATGAACTCGATCTCGTAGCCGTGGGGCACCCCCATCCACAGGGGCCAGGAGAGCGTGGAGGCACGGTGTTCGAAGACGTAGGCGTAGACCCGGGCACCCTGGGCAGCCAATCGCCCAGCCAGCTGGGCCACGGGGCACACGACATTGTGGTCGCCCACCACATCGCTCAGGGCCTCCCTCAGGCGTGCCGGGTCCTCGGGATGCAGCCAGTCTGTGTAATGCAGGACCACAGCCTCGGCTGCCAGGTCACTTACCTGGGGGACCCCGACCCGCACCCCGGCCAGGAACTCGGCCCGGCTGATGAGAGACTCGTTGTCTTTGCTGAAGCCTGGGGCCCCGTAAACCAGAAAATATGAGCCCTCATCCTTCACCACACCCACCAGCACCTGGGGGTGAGGGAGAGCGGGGTGGGATGGAGGGACAGGCACAGACAGACAAGTAGACAGAAACAGATGGACAGACAAAGAGCCAGAGAGATGAACAGTTACAGACCTGGAACCATGGACAGAGAGAGGACGAGATCGGGGGAGGGACTCAGAGAAACAGAAAACAGACCCATGGAGGCCTTCCTGTCTGCCCTGCCGACCACCCTGGGATCTGAGCCCTCAGGGAGGACTTCTGGGACTTCTGGGAATGGGTCTAGAGAAGCCCTCATGCTTGGGTCCCTGTGGGGAGGGGAGGGACTGTTGGGACCCAGAGGAGCCAGCTTCACCCCCACTAGTTACCTGCAGGCCATGGAAGTCTCCCGCGTTGATAAGGGCCTCTGGGGTGTCACTGAGGAAGTCTCCATCTACCACCGGTACGAAGGAGAACCGGAAGACGCTTTCTTGAGGCAGCACATGCCATTCGTTGTTCACCAGGACCTGCGCTGGTCGTGTCCGAAGGCAGGCTACTAGCTCTGTGTCATTCCCACCAGTGCCGCCCGGGGGACAGCCCACAAGGTGGGCCAGCTGTGTGGCCCTGCGGCGGGCCTCTCCCATGCCCACCGTGGCCCAGGGTCCATTGGGGGCACCGCTTTGTAGCACAGCCCTGTGGAACAGACCCCGGCTGGGCGGGGACAGCAGATGCATGCCCACTGAGGCAGCACCCGCGCTCTCCCCAAACAGCGTCACTGATGTCGGGTCCCCCCCGAAGGCTGCCACGTTCTCCTGCACCCACTGCAGGGCCAGCCTCTGATCCAGGAGACCCACATTGCCCGGGGCCTCTCGGCTCCCGGGCAGGGCCAGGAAGCCAAAGGCTCCCACCCGGTAGTTCATGGACACCAGCACAGTCCTCTCGGCCTGTACCAAGAAGCGGCCATCATAGACGTCTAAGGAGGAGGCCCCACTGTAGAAGCCACCCCCATAGATCCAGACGAGGACAGGGGTGGGGGATGTAGGCCGGGGGTATGGTGTCCACACGTTGAGGTAGAGGCAGTCCTCGCTCAGCTCACGGTTGGGGTTCCACATCTCGGTGCCCTCAAAACCTGGGTATAAGGTGTCCACATACTGGTAGCAGACACTCTGGAAGGTTGTAGCATCTACCACCCCTGACCAAGGCTGCTTGGGCTCCGGTGGCAGAAAGCGACGAGGTCCCGTGGGTGGCTCCGCAAAGGGGATGCCCAGGAAAGCAGAGACGGGGCCCCCGGGGGTCTTCAGACGAATGCCCCGCAGCCGGCCCCCACGCACAGTCACCAGCAGCTCTGCATCCTCCCGGCCCTCAGCCCCCACTCCTCCTCCCAGGAGCCAGAGAAGGAGGAGAAGGAGTGGGGAAGCCAGGGAAGGCGTGTGCAGGGGACACTGCGGGGGCCTCATGGCTGCAGGGCAGGCGGTGTCTGCTGGGAGAAAGAAAGGGAAAGGGTGAAAGGTCGGTGGAGAAGCCAGGAGGGAGGAGATTAGGACATGGTCGGCCCAAGGGTTATCGCTCAGCTGCAGAGGAGGTGGGGCAGGTTGGCAAAGATGAGGGGAGACAGGGAGGGAGGGAGGGAAGGAGACAGGCAGAGACAAGGACACAGGCCATCGGGCAGGAGGGGACAGAGATCAGGCAGACACCCCCATCCAGACAAATGAAGGGAACAGAGAGGAGTACCCTCTCTACCCCCCAGGGGTCCACCGCCCTCACCTCTTCCCGGAACTGGGCCGAGCCCAGCTCGTGCAGTGCGGGCACCAGAGGCCTCAGTCCACACACAGGCCACCCGACAGGGGCGCGGCCTCACGGACGGGCGGCGCCGCTGGGGGAGCTTGCTGCAGCCTGAAGGCGCAGCCCCGCTCTCCTGCGTTGGCCAGGCCCGGGGCCCTGGGGGACGGTGGGCTGGGCATTCAGGGTGTGGAAGCCTTAGGTCCCGGGGTCCCCCAAATCCTGCCTAGTCCACTCCCCACCCAACCCTGCCCCATCTCATCCAATGTCTAGCACCGAGCACTGATGCCCGCGGGTTCCCATCAGCTGCGCACGCTCCCAGCCCAGCCCCAGCAAACAGGCTAGCCAGGCTCCCGTGTCCCCCAGGACTCGAGAGCCCCCCATCCGTCTGAAGCTGCCGTGCACGCCGCCGCCGGCGGAGGGCAGTAGAGACCGAGAAAAGGTCGGCGCTCCCCACCCCGAGCCGGGAACCGGGAGCCGGGAAGTTGGGGTGGGGGACTGGGGGCTCAAGGGCCTTGCAGAGCCGCCTGAAGGGCGAGCCGGGACGCTTGTGTTCCCGGGGCTCCGGAGATCCCCGGCTGCAGGGGCGGGGGCGCTATTTTGGGGGCAGCAGCTGTTACGGTTCCGGCATCTCCAGCCAAAGGATCAAAATTCCCCGGGTGGGAACTCCCCCCTCTCCCGCCGGTCACCCCTCGCCCAGCCCCCACTGTCCTGAGCTGGGGGTGGTGATGCTGCTGGAGATTAACTAGGAAACCCAAGTGGCTCTAATTATAACTCGGGGCTTCCGCTGAGCCTCCCCTTCCCAAAAAATAGATGGAGTCTCCGCAGGAGGGGGCGTCCTGGGCCTGGGAGGGGGCCTCTGCGGGGCGCTGCGCAGGGGCGCTGGGCTTGCGGCCCTGTGGATGGGGGTGCCCGGCCCGGCGCCGGGAACCTGCGTAGTTCGGGTACCGCCCCAATCAGGAGGTGTCTTCCAGTGGCCCCGGACTAGGGAGCGATCGGGGAAAGGGCGCTCGGGGGTCCCCGCGGGAATCGGAGCGCAGAGGCGGCGGCGGTCCCCGCGGGCTTGGGCTCCTGCGTGGGCGTCGGTGAGTGTGAAGCAGCCGGGGAAGAGTTCCGGACGAGTGCGGGGCAGCGGAGGGCGGCGCTGGGCAGGCCCGGCGACGCGGGAGCCGTCCCGTTAGGGGGGCCTGGACCCCTCGGGGAGCGCACGGTGCCCCGGACGCGGGCCGGAAGGAGTGTCCCGGGCGGGGAGGGAGACTCACCTGAGGCGGCCAAGCCGGGCCGGGCCGGGCCGCGCCGGGAGCTGGAGGCGGCCGATGTTCCCCGGCGCAGGCTGAGCCGACTCTGACAGCCGCCGCCTCCGGCCCCCCGCACACACCCCCTGCGGGCTGCACAGCGCCCCCGCCCGCCCCCGCCCACTGTCTCCGCCCCCGCCCCTCCCCGCTTCCCCGGGCGGCCACCTCCCCTCTCTCTCCCTCCCTCGGAGCCGAGACCCGGAGACCCCGGGGCCCAGACGCACTCCAGTGCCAGACGCCGACCGACGACAGACGCGCAGTGACAGACGCGACCCAAAGACCTGCAGCGGCGGAGCAGACACCCACGTGACAGACAGACGGACAGAAGCCCGTGGAGACAGACACGCGCAGACGGACGACCTCATGCAGCGACAGGCACAGACAAACGCAGGGACCGACTTTCACAGACGGACGGACACACTTGGACACCCCGACGGTCTCGCTCGAGGCTGGGGAAGTTAGCGCAAGGCCAAGGGGCCATGCATCCACGGCCACGACAGAGACAGGGGTGGCATGGTTGGAGAGGCATGTGGGAGTGTGGCCGAGGACCGTCCTGTTAGGGGTCCAGGTGGCACTGGTGCAGAAATGGTGACGTGGGACACTCCTGGGGATGAAGGGACACCTGTGGGAATGGACATGTAAACATGGGATCGCGAGTGGAAATGAGGTGGGGGGGCATGGAGACAGGAGACTCCCGGGGGGAGGAAAGGGTGACTCGGGGACACCTGAGAAGGCAGGCCAGCGTGGTGGCACGCGCAAGGCTGCGGGTCGAGGCCGCACTCCGCGGTGGCAGTGGAAACTTCTGGAATCCCCGCGGGTGGGTCTGCGCTGGTTCCCTGACGGGTGACCTCGGACTTTCGTCACCAGGGTCCGGTCGGGGCATGACATCACCAGGCCTAGCATTCATTGGCCGCACTGCTGGCAGGTGGGAGCGGCCTGGCCCGGGCGCCCCTAGCCTGCTCCAAGGGGCCTGACCCGCGCAGATTGCCCCCCGCCCCGCCCTCCAGGAGGTCACCCGTGTGGACACGGCTGCTGCAGCAGGGTCCCCTCGCCCGAGGTGCAGGCGGCAATACCGCGCGGCGCCCGCTTTCCGGAGGCTGCGGGCTGGGGAACCCCCAGGCCCCCGCGTGGGAGAGCGGTCGGCGCAGGCCAGCGTCGGGGCGTGCGTGCGCGCGCGCGGCGGTGCGGGGCGAGGCGTGGGATGGGCGCGTGCGCGCACGCTCGCTCTGGCTGCCTCGCGCCCCGCAGCGCCCCGGGAACGCGTGCGCCGCCGCTTGGGACCGCGAGCGCTGGGTATCGGGCCCTCGCAGGGGTTGAATCCGGAGTCTTGCCCGTCCCTGGGCCGCGCGGTTCCCGGCTTTCCAAGCTGGGCGCGCCCCACGCCCGCTAGCCCCACGGGAACCGGGTCCCGCAGGCACGGACACTCGCACTCTGCTCGCTGGAGACGGCCGCCAGGTGGCGCAAAAAGCAGCCGCTTGGGCCTCGGAGACTGAGCTGGGTTGGGGGTGTTGGGGAGATGAACCCCTCGGCATCTGTGCCCACTGTCTCCGGCTCTCCCCGCCCCAAGCTCAGGCAACCCCAGATCTCCTGCCTGGACACCGAGGCTCCCTGCATCCGGCCTTCAGCGTCCTAGCCGCACTAGTTGAAGGCTCCCCACTGGCCAGACCGTGTGCCCTAGTTGAGATCCCTGAAGATCAGGTGTAAGGGCTGTGCATGGGTGCAGGGGACAGGAGAATGGACGGTGGGTGTTGCTGCGGGGGGAATGGATCTGAGGCAGGTTTCTAAGCGTGGTAATTATGAATCATTAAAATGATGGGGCCGGGTGCGGCCCCTAGTGCAGTGCCTGTAATCCCAGCACTCTGGGAGGCTGAGGCGGGAGGATCGCCTCAGTCCAGGAGTTGGAGACCAGCCTGGACAACATAGCGAGACTCCCTTCTCAGCAAAAAAATGAAATGGTGGAAACAAACTATGAACGAGTGTGCTGAGGCCTGCCCAAGTCCTGAGGCTTTAGGGAATTTTGACCCTGCTAGTGATAAAAGCTTGCCCTATCACCCTGCAGACAAACTGTGCCACGCAGGTGTCACCTAACCTCTGTCGTCACAAGTTTCTAGGCCTGTACAATGAAGATAGGGAGGGCAGGGACAGTTTATCACCAGGGTTATCATTTCCTGGAACTATCCCTCTTTTCGCCTTGAGCTCTCAGCAACCTTTGTCAACACAGGCACCTAACCTGTCAAGCCAGGAGGCCTTTCCCTACGTAGTCTAGCATAGTAAACTCCCCAGCATCCTCTAGGACCCCACCCTCAATAGCTGTCACTGCAGGGATGTTCTTGATTTTTCCCATTTCTTCTGTCACCATTTCTTTTTATCCACGAATCAGCCTTGTTTCTACTACCAGTTCCGCCAATTCAGAGAATTCCCCTACCCCTCTTTTATCTCTGTCTCCCACCTTGGCAGGAAGCCCCAATTTTTTTTTTTTTTTTTTTGAGACGGAGTCTCGCTCTGTCGCCCAGGCTGGAGTGCAGTGGCCGGATCTCAGCTCACTGCAAGCTCTGCCTCCCGGGTTTACGCCATTCTCCTGCCTCAGCCTCCGGAGTAGCTGGGACTACAGGCGCCCGCCACCGTGCCCGGCTAGTTTTTTTTGTATTTTTTAGTAGAAACGGGGTTTCACCATGTTAGCCAGGATGGTCTCGATCTCCTGACCTCGTGATCCGCCCCTCTCGGCCTCTCAAAGTGCTGGGATTACAGGCTTGAGCCACCGCGCCCGGCCCCAATTTTTATTTATTTATTTATTTTTTATTAGACAGAGTCTCGCTCTGTTGCCCAGGCTAGAGTGTAATGGCGGCATCTCAGCTCGCTGCAACCTCTGCCTCCTGGGCTCAAGGATTCTCCTGTCCCTACCTCCTGAGTAGTTGGGACTAGAGGCACCTGCCACCACGCCTGGCTAATTTTTATATTTTTAGCAGGGTGGGGTTTCACCATGTTGGCCAGGCTGGTCTCAGTCTCCTGACCTCAGGTGCTCCTCCTGCCACAGCCTCCCAAAGTACTGGGATTACAGGCATGAGCCACCATGCCTGTCAGGGAACCCCACTTCTATTACAAACCTTGATCCACATCTTCTAACAAAAAAGATTCTTATTTCCTCTATTTATTGGTTAATATTCAGTTCAGCTGTATGAAACCAAAAACCAAATAATGGCTTTAACAAAATATAATAGAGGCTGAGTGCGGTGGCTCACCCCTATAATCCCAGCACTTTGGGAGGCTGAGGCGGAGTGGATCACCTGTAATCCCGGAGGCCGAGGTGGGTGGATCACCTGAGGTTGGGAGTTCGAGACCAACCTGACCAACATGGACAAACCCCATCTCTACTAAAAATACAAAAAAATTAACTGGACCTGGTGGCCCATGCTTGTAATCTCAGCTACTCAGGAGGCTGAGGCAGGAGAATCGCTTGAACCCGGGAGGCGGAGGTTGCAGTGAGCAGAGATCACGCCATTGTACTCCAGCCTAGGCAGCAGGAGCAAAACTCCGTCTCAAAAATAATAATAATAGGCCAGGCGTGGTGGCTTACACCTGTAATCCCAGCACTTTGGGAGGCCGAGGTGGGTGGATCACGAGGTCAGAAGATCGAGACCATCCTGGCTAACATGGTGAAGCCCTCTCTCTACTAAAAATACAAAAAATTAGTCGGGCGTGGTGGCGGGTGCCTACAGTCCCAGCTACTCGGGAGGCTGAGGCAGGAGAATGGCGTGAACCCGGGAGGCGGAGCTTGCAGTGAGCTGAGATGGCACCACTGCACTCCAGCCTGGGCGACAGAGTGAGACTCTGTCTCAAAAAAAAATAAATAAATAAAAATAAAATAATAGAAATGTATTTCTTAGGCCAGGTGCAGTGACTGTCATCCCAGTACTTTGGGAGGACAAGGAGAGAGGATCACTTGAGGCCAGGAGTATGAGACCAGCATGGCCAATGTAGTGAGACCCTGTCTCTAGAAAAAATAAAAATAAATAGTTGGGTGTGGTGGTGCATACTTATAGTTCTGGCTACTTGGGAGGCTGAAGTGGGAGGATCACTTGAGGCCAGGAGTTTAAGACCAGCCTGGGCAACATAGTAAAACTTTGTCTCTACTAATAATACAAAAATTAGCTCAGTGAGGTGGCACGTGCCTGTACTCCTAGCTACTTGGGAGGCTGAGGCACGAGAATTGCTTGAACCTGGGAGGCAGAGATTGCAGTGGGCCAAGATCTCACCACTGCACTCCAGCTTGGGTGACAGAGGGAGACTCTGTCTCAAAAAAAAAAAAAAAAAACCCAGAAATGGGTCATGCAGGGTTGGCATGGTGCCCTCAATGTCGCGGTCCAGGCTTCTTTACACAGAACCTTGTTGCTTCTTACACAGTATCTTGTTACTGCACCATCTTCAGCATGTGACTTCCACCGCATGGCGTAGACTGGCTGCTGGAACATCAGCAATCACATCTACATTCCAGCCAGCAGGAAGGAGGAGGGGCTGAAGAAGAGTATCTCCTATTTATTTATTTATATATTTATTTATTTATTTGGCAGAGTCTCACTCTGTTGCCCCAGACTGGAGTGCAGTGGTGTGATCTTGGTTCACTGCAACCTCCACCTCCCAGGTTCAAGCGATTCTCCTGCCTCAGCCTCCTGAGTAACTGGGATTACAGATGCGCACCACCATACCTGGTTAATAGAGATGGAGTTTCACCATGTTGGCCAGGCTGGTCTCAAACTCCTGGCCTCAAGTGATCCACCTGCCTCGGCCTCCCAAAGTGCTGGGATTACAGGCCTGAGCCACCATACCCAGCCGAACTCTTCCTTTAATGATGAGCCTTTGCCTAATCCCCCATTAACTGAGATTGTAACCTGGCAGAATTGGGAGCCTGAGGCCACACAAAGGACTTTCCTCCCTCTGCCCACCCCTTCCTATGTCCCCTACTTAATGTTGGGCCAGTCTTCCTGCTGGATTCAAGTTACGTCATCCTACACAGGATGGGATGATTTCTTTTTGTGGCTTATCCATCCTTTTTACCCTTTTCTCTCTTGCTAGCTATGAGCATTTCACACATTTTTTATAGCTTGTCTCTACAAAGTCTTTGTTTTCAAAATTTTGTTAAATATTTAATGAGTGTACAGTATTTCCCATGGAATTTGCCAAATAACCTTTTGCTTAGTTGAGTCTCTTTTCTGGCGGGGGGTAGAGTGGAGTGGGGATGGCATGCCCTTGTGCTCAGGTTTTTTGTGTGTGTGTTTTGTTTTTGTTTTTGTTTTTTTGGTCTCATTTTGTCACCTGCGGTTGGAGTGCAATGGTGTGATCATATCTCATTGCAGCCTTGAAGTCCTGGGCTCAAGCAGTAATCCTACTTCAGCCTTCTGAATAGCTGGGACCACAGGTGGCACCACCACGCCCAGCTAATTTTTAAAAATTTTATTAATTTGTAGAGACGGGGTCTTGCTATGTTGCCCAGGCTGGTCTTGAACTCCTGGGCTCAAGTGATCCTCCCGCCTCTGCCTCCCAAAGTGCTGGGATTACAGGCGTGAGCCACCGTGCCTGGCCATCAGAACTGATCAGTACTTTTCTTGGCATTCCTTTCTGCCCATGAACGTGAGTGCTTCTGAAAGGAGTGAAATATGCAATTTAATTCACCAGTAGTACATTGAACTGCACGTTGCCACTCATCTTCCCTGGTATGACCCGACATCCATCTGACACGGTCCCTGGCATGCTGGGCTAACTGGCTGCTCAGATCCTGGTCTCACAGGTTCCAGCGAACCCTGACTCGGTTTTCAGTTTAAATGTTAGCAATGCATCTTGAATGGCTTCTTGGGAACAGCTGGTGAGGTTATACTAGGTGCTATAGATGTTTGACACCTGAAGAGCTCCTAGTCACTCCTGGCTGCCCTGCAGGTATCAAGTAGCCAAGTGAGAGCCATGCCGGAAGCACAGGTTCCACAGATGACCTTGGCTGGGGTTCCAGGGACACTGAGTATTTAGCACAAGATTGGTGCAGAAGTGAGGACAACCGGTTTGGAATTCTGCCACCTAGCTTGGGGACAGTGCAGGCTGGCTGTGAGGTTGGCCCAGTGGCCAGCTGGATCCCTTAAACGTCTACAACATTGGGGACAACAGGGTGGAGTGGAAGAGAAGCCCAGATTCAATGTTGCTTTCACAGTAGCATGTACGGAGAAGAAGAGCTTGTTTGCCAGCTGCTTGCTGAAGGCTTTGCTAAATATCCTCTCATTTAATTCTCACTTGTAGCATTCAAATGGGGTAGGATATATTTTCTTTCTTTTTTTTTTTTGAGACAAAGTCTCACTTTTGTCCCCCAGGCTGGAGTGCAATGGCACGATCTTGGCTCACTGCAACCTCTGCCTCCCAGGTTCAAATGATTCTCCCGCCTCAGCTTCCCGAGTAGCTGGGATTACAGGTGTGTACCACCATGCCCGGCTAATTTTTTGTATTTTAAGTAGAGACAGAGTTTCACCAGGTTGGCCAGGCTGGTCGCAAACTCCTGACCTCAGGAGATCCGCCCACCTCGGCCTCCCAAAGGGTTGGGATTACGGGCATGAGCCACTGCGCCCAGCTCCAATGGGGTAGGCTGTATTTGCATTACAATTTTTTTTGGTGGTGTTGAGACAGAGTCTCAATCTGTCGCCCAGGCTGGAGTGCAATGGTGTGATCTTGGCTCACTACCTCCTGGGTTCAAGTGATTCTCCTGTCTCAGCCTCCTGAGACAGCTGAGTAGCTGGGATTACAGGTGCCTACCATCACGCCCAGCTAATTTTTTCTATTTTTACTAGTAACGGGGTTTCACCTTGTTGGCCAGGCTGGTCTCCAACTCCTGACCTCAGCTCATCCACCTGCCTTGACCTCCCAAAGTCCTGGGATTACGGGCACGAGCCACCACACCCAGGCTATTCTTAGTACAATTTAACAGCTGGGAAACTGAAACTGATGCCCAGAGGTGTTATATACAGCTGATGATACAGAATTTGTTTCGTTTCATTAGCTGGTAAATTGCAGACTTTGGACTTTGGGTGAGAACTCTGACCCGAATGGGCTGGGTTGTTTCATAGTGACTCACTCCTGTGACTTCCGGAAAATCAACTCCTAGAGTTTCTCAGGCCCTCCTGGCCCCTCCTTCCAAGGAGAGGGGTGTGGGGTGTGTGCATGGTTACAGGGTGGGGGTCCCTGCCCGAGTCTCTGTGCTTCCTGGGAGATGATTCTCTTCTGCCTCCCATTCTCCCCCAAGTTCTTCCTCCTTTTTTTTTTTTTTTTTTTTGAGACAGAGTCTCACTCTGTTGCCCAGGCTGGAGTTCAGTGGTGTGATTTCCCCTCATTGCAACCTCCGCCTCCCGGGTTCAAGCAATTCTCCTGCCCCAGCCTCCTGAGTAGCTGGAATTACAGGTACACACCACCACGCCTGGTTAATTTTTGTATTTTTTGTAGAGATGGGGTTTTGCCATGTTGGCCAGGCTGGTCTCAAACTCCTGACCTTGTGATCTGCCTGCCTCGGACTCCCGAAGTGTTGGGAGTACAGGTGTGAGCCACTGCGCCTGGCCTGGGTTTAAATCTTGAGATGACAATTACTTCCTAGTCCTTCACTGTGCCTGCCCCGTTTCCCTACCCTTCCTCTCCCTAACTTACTTAGAGACTGCGGCTCTGCCACAGTGGAGGGTGGGGAGCCCTGGGGTCCTGGAGTGGCGGCATGTGGGCAGGTGCTTCCTCCGCTCCTCACTAGAGAGGTGCCCAGCAGGGCCAGGGTGGGGGCTGGGGCTGGGGCTGTGCTGGGAAGTTTTGTGCCATTGACACATGGGAACTACAGCAGAAAACGGATCAGCTCAGAGCATCTGGGGCCTCTCTGCATCTAGGGCTGGACGACTCCTCCTTTATTTTTTAATTTTTAATTTTGAAAAAAGAGATGGGGATCTCACTCTGTTACCCGGGCTGGAGTGTGGTGGTGTGATTGTAGCTCACTGTAGCCTTGACCTCCTGAGCTCAAAGGATCCTCTGGCCTCAGCTTCCTGAGTAGCTGGGACTACAGACCCATGCCACCAAGCTTGGCTAATTTTTTTTTTTTTTTTGGATAGATGCAGGGTTTCGCTATGTTGCCCAGGCTGAACTTGAACTCCTGGGCTTGAGCGATCCTCCTGCCTTCAGCCTCCTGAGTAACTGGAATTGATTACAGGTGTGAGCCACCGCGCCTGGCTTCCTTACTTTCATTCAGCTGTGACACCCTCCCATCCTCATCGTGGGCACACTTACAAATGTCTGTGCTATAGGCAACAGTGATGGCGAGAAATGAGAGTGGAAAGATCTTAGAAGAGTGGGGAGAAGTTATTTCCTGGCTGGGGAATATCTTTTTTAAGTTACATTTTGGGCCAGGCATGGTGCCTCACGCCTTTAGTCCCTGCACTTTGGGAGGCCGAGGTGGGTGGATCGCTTGAGCCCAGGAGTTCGAGATCAGCTTGGGCAACGTAGGGAGACCCCCTTCTCTACAAAAAATACAAAAATTAGCTGGGTGTGGTGGTGCGTGGCTGTGGTCCCAGCTACTCAGGAGGCTGAGGTGGGAGGATCGCTTGGGCCTAGGAAGTCAAGGCTGCAGTGAGCTGAGATTATACCACTGCACTACAGCCTAGGGGATAGAGGGAAATCCTGTCGTAAAAAACAAAAAACAAAAAACAAACACAAAAAACGTTGTATTTTGTTTATTTGGACAGTTAGTGAATTCATAAAATTGAAAAGGTATAGAGTGAAAAGTTCTCTTCTTCCCTGCCTTCCTCGACCCAGTATTCATTCCTAAAGCAGTGTTAGCTGTGGTCCTGTATTGCATATATTACCCACTTTTTTTCTTCATTTTTTCTGTGGCCCAAACAGGTACATGCATATATCATCAATATATATTTTTCTGCCCCAAATCCATGTTTTTACATAATTGTAGCATCCTTTATACACTCTTCTGTACTTGACTTAGAAAAAAAAAAAAAGAAACCTCGCTAACAGTATATTTTAAGGATAGTTCCAGACTGGTACATCATAGACTTTCTCATTCTTTTTTTTTTTTTAGACGGAGTTTAGCAATGTCGCCCAGGCTGGAGCACAGTGGCATGATCTCCAATCACTGTAACCTCCGCCTACCTGCCCCCGCCCCAAGTTCAAGCGATTCTCCTGCCTCAGCGTCCCAAGTAGCTGGGATTACAGGCACCCACCACCACACCTGGCTAATTTTTCCATTTTTAGTAACGGCGGGGTTTCTCCGTGTTGGCCAGGCTGGTCTCGAACTCATGACCTCAAGTGATCCATCCGCCTCGGCCTCCCAAAGTGCTAGGATTACAGGTGTGAGCCACCACACCTGGCCCTCATTCTTTATTTTTTTCCCTTTTTAATGAAAAGCTGCATACTTTATATTGTATGGAAGTAACATAATTTTATTTATTTATTTGGAAACAGAGTTTCGCTCTTGTTGCCCAGGCTGGAGTGCAACGGCACGATCTTGGCTCACTGCAACCTCCATCTTCCGGGTTCAAGAGAGTCTCCTGCCTCAGCCTTCCGAGTAGTTGGGATTATAGGCATGTGCCACCACACCCGGCTAATTTTTTTTATTATTTATTTATTTTTGAGACGGAGTCTGGCTCTGTCGCCCAGACTGGAGTGCAGTGGCATGATTTTGGCTCGCTGCAAACTCTGCCTCCCGGGTTCATGCCATTCTCCTGCCTCAGCCTCCCGAGTAGCTGGGACTACAGGCGCCCGCTGCCACGCCCAGCTAATTTTCTGTATTTTTAGTAGAGACGGGGTTTCACTGTGTTAGCCAGGATGGTCTCCATCTGCTGACCTCGTGATCTGCCCGTCTCGGCCTCCCAAAGTGCTGGGATTACAGGTGTGAGCCACCGTGCTCGGCCTAATTTTTTACTTTTAGTAGAGACGAGGTTTCTCCATGTTGGTCAAGCTGGTCTCGAGCTCCCTACCTCAGGTGATCTACCTGCCTTAGCCTCCCAAAGTGCCGGGATTATAGGTGTGAGCCACCTCGCCTGGTTAAAAGTAACATAATTTGGCTGGGCGCGGTGGCTCAAGCCTGTAATTCCAGCACTTTGGGGCGCCAAGTCGGGTGGATCACGAGGTCAGGAGATCGAGACCATCCTGGCTAACCTGGTGAAACCCCGTCTCTACTAAAAAATACAAAAAAATAGCCAGGCGAGGTGGCGGGCGCCTGTAGTCCCAGCTACTCGGGAGGCTGAGGCAGGAGAATGGCGTAAACCCGGGAGGCGGAGCTTGCAGTGAGCTGAGATCTCGCCACTGCACTCCAGCCTGGACGACAGGGCGAGACTCTGTCTCAAAAAAAAAAAAAAAAGTAACATAATTTAATTTGTCCTCTACTGATGAGCATTTAAGTTGCTTTTAGTTAGTTGCTATTACAAACAGTGCACAAATCATTTTGCAATGTTGCAAGTATATCCCCGGGATAAATTCCTCAGCAAATATTACTGGGTCTCCACCTCCTGCAATATGTAAGAGTTATTGGTTGCCTATAGGTTTTCCAACATAGTATATTTAAAAATAAAATAAAATTGGTTGGATGTGGTGGCTTATGCCTGTAATCCCAGCACTTTGGGAGGCAGAGGTGGGAGGATCACTTGAGCCCAGGAGTTCAAGACCAGCTCAATGAGCAACACAGTGAGACTCTCAGCTCTCCAAAAAATAAAGAATTAGCTGAGTGTGCTGGCTCATGCCTGTAGTCACAGCTACTTGGGAGGCTGAGGTGGGAGGATCGCTTGAGCCCAGGAGTTTGAGGCTGCAGTGATCTGTGATGATGCTACTGTACTCCAGCCTGCGTGACAGAGTAAGAACCTGTCTCAACAAACTCCAAAAACAAAACAAAACAAATTGTCCTGTTTAAGAGGTGAATGGTATTTCAGTTTAGCTTTACTTTATTTATTTATTTATTTATTTATTTATTTATTTATTTATTTATTTTTGAGACAGAGTCTTGCTCTGTCACCCAGGCTGGAGTGCAGTGGCACAATCTTGACTCACTGCAACCTCTGCCTCCTGGGTTCAAGCGAATCTCCTGCCTCAGCCTCCTGAGTAGCTGGGATTACAGACGCATGTCACCACATCCAGCTCATTTTGTATTTTCAGTAGAGACGGGGTTTCACCACGTTGGCCAGGCTAGTCTTGAACTCCTGACCTTGTGATCTGCTTGCCTCGGTCTCCCAAAGTGCTGGGATTACAGACATGAGCCACTGCATTGGGCCAGTTACTTTATTTAAAATTTTTTTTAAAAAAATTAATATATTTAATTCAGTAAGCATTAAGGGTTTAATTAACTTAATTTTTCCTATTTCTTTTGAGACAGAGCCTTGCCCTGTCACCCAGGCTGGAGTGCAGTGGTGCTATCTTGGCTTACTGCAATCTCTGCCTCCCGGATTCAACTGATTCTCTTGTGTCAGCCTCCCGAGTAGCTGGGATTACAGGCATGTGCCACGATGTCCGGCTAATTTTTGTATTTTTAGTAGAGATCGGGTTTCTCCATGTTGGTCAGGCTGGTCTTGAACTCCTGACCTCAGGTGATCCACCTGCCTCAGCCTCCCACAGTGTTGGGATTACAGGTGTGAGCCACGACACCCAGCCGGAAGCTTCTTTTTTCTGTTTGTTTGTTTGAGACGGAGTTTTGCTCCTGTTGCCCAGGCTGGAGTGCCATGGTGCAATCTCAGCTCACTGCAATCTCTGCCTCCCAGGTTCTGCAATTATCCTGCCTCAGCCTCCTGAGTAGCTGGGATTACAGGCATGTGCCACCATGCCTGGCTAATTTTGTATTTTTAGTAGAGACAGGGTTTCACCATGTTGGTCAGGTTAGTCTCGAACTCCTGACCTGAAGTGATCCACCTGCCTCGGCTTCCCAAAGTGCTGGGATTATAGGCGTGAGCTACCGTGCCCAGCTGGAAGCATCTTAAAATGTAAAATTGCAGATAGAGCTTTAGCAATTTTGACACTTGTACCCAAGATGCACATATTACTAGGGCAATGCCAAACAAATGCAATTCTGTGGGGTTTCTGTTTGATTTTTAATTTGGAAAGGATTCTGGCTGAGAGAGGTGGCTCACACCTGTAATCCCAGCACTTTGGGAGGCTGAGGTGGGCAGATTACTTGAGGCCGGGATTTTGAGACCAGCCTGGCCAACATGGTGAAACCCTGTCTATACTAAAATTACAAAAATTAGCCGGGCATGATGGTGGGCGCTGGTAATGCCAGCTATTTGGGAGGCTGAGGCAGGGAAATTGCTTGAACCTGGGTGGCAGAAGTTGCAGTGAGCCGAGATTGTGCCACTGCATTCCAGCCTGGGCAGCAGAGTGAGACTCTGTCTCAAAAGAAAAAGATTCTAAGGCATGGCAAATAAGATTTAAAAATTCTGTTGTACAATACTATGTTACATGTCAACGTGACTTACATGTAAGAATTGTAACCAGGATGTCCTTCAGTCCTTGGATTTCTCTAGCCTTCATTTGTTGATATAGTTTGATTGTTTGTCCTTTCCAGATTGCACGTCGAGATATAATCTCCAGTGCTGGAGATGAGCCTGGTTGGAGGTATTTGGCTCATGGGGGTGGATCTCTCACGAATGGTTCAGTGCCAGCCCCTTGGTGCTGTTTTTGCAATAGTGGGTGGGATCTGGTTGTTTAAAAGAGTGTGGCACCTCCCTCCTGTGCTCTCTCTTGCCCTGTGACATGCCAGCTCCCCTTCAACTTTCCCTATATGTGGAAGCTTCCCGAGGTCCTCACCAGAAGCAAATGCTGGTGCCATGCTTCCTGTACAGCCTGCAGAACCGTGAGCCAAATAAACCTCTTTTCTTTATAAATCACCCAGTCTTAGGCATTTATAGCAATGCAAGAACAACCTAACACGTTTGTTTTGCAACTAGGAGTGTGAATCAACATATTTGGTCTTTTCAACACTCAAAACATTGTGCTTTAATTGTGAGACACATAAGGTTGGCATATGGGTTGCCAAAATTATGATTCTTGAATGTTCTGGCAGATATTCCGAATTTATAGAAAGGAATTGAGGAATAAAAGAATTAAAATAAGAATAAATTTAATAAATTTAAGTAAGAATTTAAGGCCAGGTGCAGTGACTTATGCCTGTAATCCAGCTTTTGGGAGGCCGAGGTGGGTGGATCACCTGAGGTCAGGAGTGTGAGACCAGCCTGGCCAACATGGTGAAACCCCGTCTCTATTAAAAATACAAAAATTAGCCGGGCGTGGTAGTGGGCACCTGTAATCCCAGCTGCTCAAGAGGCTGAGGCAGGAAAATCACTTGAACCTGGGAGGTGGAGACTGTAGTGAGCCGAGATCGCGCCACTGCACTCTAGCCTGGGTAACAGAGTGAGACTCTGTCTCAAAAAAAAAGGCCAGGTGTGGTGGCTTATGCCTGTAATCCCAGTACTTTGAGAGGCCGAGGCGGGTGGATCACCGGAGGTTAGGAGTTCAAGACCAGCCTGGCCAACATGACGAAACCCTGTCTCTGCTAAAAAATACAAAAAATTATCTGAGCGTGGTGGCGGGCACCTGTAATCCCAACTACTTAGGAGACTGAGGCAGGAGAATAGCTTGAATCTAGGAGGCAGAGGTTGCAGTGAGCCGAGATCACACCACTGCCCCACCAGCCTGGGCAACACAACGAGACTACGTCTCTAAATAAATAAATAAATAAAAAGGTGTTTGGCTCTATAAAGATCTACTTTTCTCCAAATCTCCAAATCTATTTTTTTCTTTTTGAGGGACAAGGTCTTGCTCTGCCACCCAGGCTGTAGTACAGTGGCACCATCATAGCTCACTGCAGCCTCAAACTCCTGGGCTCAAGTGAGCCTCCCACCTCAGCCTCCCCAGTAGCTGGGACTACAGGTGTGCGCCACCCTGCCAGGCTAATTTTTGCATTTTTTTAGAGAAGGGGTCTTGCTATGTTGCCCAGGCTGGTCTCAAACTTGTGAGCTCAAGCAATCCGCCCTCCTCAGCCTCCCAAAGTGCTGTGATTATAGAAGTGAGCCACTGTGTCTGGTCTACATTTTTATTTTAAGGGAGCATTAAGGGAATGCAGTCTTTTTTTTTTTTTTTTTTTTTAGACAGAGTCTGGCTCTGTTGCCCAGGCTGGAGTGCAGTGGTGGGATCTCAGCTCACTGCAAGCTGCGCCTCCTGGGTTTACGCCGTTCTCCTGCCTCAGCCTCCCTAGTAGCTGGAACTACAGGCGCCCGCCACCTCGCCCGGCTAGTTTTTGTATTTTTT
Source organism: Chlorocebus sabaeus (assembly GCF_047675955.1). Classification (NCBI taxonomy): domain Eukaryota; kingdom Metazoa; phylum Chordata; class Mammalia; order Primates; family Cercopithecidae; genus Chlorocebus; species Chlorocebus sabaeus. The sequence goes on along the minus strand of NC_132931.1, from coordinate 11,824,807 downwards.
AGTAGAGATGGGGTTTTATCGCCTTAGCCAGGATGGTCTCGATCTCCTGACCTCGTGATCCACCCGTCTCGGCCTCCCAAAGTGCTGGGATTACAGACTTGAGCCACCTCGCCCGGCCAGGAAATGCAGTCTTTTCATCAGAACTCTGCCAATGCTTTTTATCTAGACGCCCATTGCCATTTTTGTCTTCTATGAAATTTTTGTCTCAAGAAAAGCAGGATTGCATTTTTTTTCCTTAACAGATTGAGTTAGTGGTGTGTATTCTTGGTTACAAAAATGCTCACATAGCTTGAGGTTTTGAATGGGTAAATATTCATGATGCATGAAAAAGCATAATATGTATTGTGTGATCTCAGTCCCATAAGATTGGCTGTTCTGCCTACACCCAGGACCCTAGAAGGAATGTCAAGCTGTAAAATGCTGGTGATTGTGGATGACTTTGTTTTTTGCTTCCTGTGTTTTTCAATATCCTATTTATTATTATTATTTTTTTAGACTGAGTCTTGCTCTGTCACCCAGGCTGAGGTGCAATGACGCAATCTTGGCTCACTGCAACCTCCGCCTGCCGGGCTCAAGCGATTCTCCTGCCTCAGCCTCCTGAGTAGCTGGGATTACAGGCATGCGCCACCATGCCCGGCTAATTTTTGTGATTTTAGTATAGATGAGGTTTCACTATGTGGGCCAGGCTGGTCTTGAATTCCTGACTTCAGGTGATCTGCCTGCCTCGGCCTCCCAAAGTGCTAAGATTAAGGTGTAAGTCACTGTGTGCCACCTATTTCTTCTATGTAATTGTATTTTTGTAGCTATCAACCACTCTCTCTTCACTGCCCTCTCCCTAAACTCTGGTAACTGTCAGTCTACTCTCTACCTCCATGAGGTTCTTCCTTTTTGTTTTTTTTGAGACAGAGTCTTGCTCTGTTGCCCAGAGTGCAGTGGCATGATTTCGAAATCATGCAGTGGCATGATTTCGGCTCACCACAATCTCCATCTCCTGGGTTCAAGCAATTCTCCTGCCTCAGCCTCCCAAGTAGCTGGGATTACAGGTGTGCAGCACCACGGCCGGCTAATTTTTGTATTTTTAGTAGAGACGGTGTTTTACCATAGTGGCCAGGGTGGTCTCGAAGTCCTGACTCAGATGATCCATCCACCTTCGCCTCCCAAAGTCTTGGGGTTACAGGTGTGAGCCACTGTGCCTGGTAGGTTCTTTTTGTTTTGAATGATGTTGCTGTGTTTTTAGATCTCTGCATGTCTTCATCCTCAACCCCTCCAGTTTTTTGCACTGATAACTTACAATGTGTTCCCATCATATTAAAGGTTGTGATGGGTTTTATGGCTCTTGTTACATACTACCAAGCTATTTTTCAGAAAGATGGGACTAAGAGAGTTTTCTCTAGCTTTATCAAGGTGTAACTTGTCTACAGTAAACCTCGTTCATTTTTAGTCTACAGTTCGATGAAAATTGGTAAATGTATACAGTCATACGACCATGACCACAAACAGGGTGTAGAACAGTTCCAGAACCCCCAACCCTGCCCCAAAATGTTTTATTTTGCCCCTTTACCGAAGAAATTTCCTCCCTTGATCCCTGACCCCAGAGAATCACTCACCTATTTTCTTTTTCTTTTCTTGCTGTTTTTTTTTTTTTTTTTTGAGATGGAGTCTTGCTCTGACACCCAGGCTGAAGTGCAGTGATGTGATCTCGGCTCACTGCAGCCTCTGCCTCCTGGGTTCAAGGGATTCTCCTGCCTCAGCCTCCCAAGTAGTTGGGATTACAGGCACCCACCACCACGCCCAGCTAATTTTTGTATTTTTTTTTTTTTTTTTTGAGGCAGAGTCTCGCTCTGTCGCCCAGGCTGGAGTGCAGTGGCCGGATCCCGGCTCACTGCAAGCTCTGCCTCCTGGGTTCACGCCATTCTCCTGCCTCAGCCTCCAGAGTAGCTGGGACTACAGGTGCCCGCCACCAAGGCCGGCTAATTTTTTGTATTTTTAGTAGAGACGGGGTTTCACCATGTTAGCCAGGATGGTCTCGATCTCCTGACCTCGTGATCCGCCCCCCTCGGCCTCCGAAAGTGCTGGGATTACAGGTGTGAGCCACCATGCCTGGACTAATTTTTGTATTTTTAGTAGAGATGGGGTTTCACCATGTTGGCCAGGATGGTCTTAAACTCCTGATCTCAAATCATCTGCCCCTGTCGGCCTCCCAAAGTGCTGGGATTACAGGCGTGTGTCTCACTGGCTGAGAACTTAGAGGCACCTCTCCCATCCATGCCCAGCTGCCCTCTTCCAGAATTTTTTATAAATAGAATAGTCATATTGCCATTTGACTTTTTTCACTATCCTAATGTTGTTGCAATTCTTCCAAGTCAGTTCATGTATATTTCATTCCTTCTTATTGCCAAATAGGATTCCATTGTACGGATATACCAAAATTATCTATCTGATAGCCTCCCTTCTTAATTTTTAGCTATTATAATTGGTACGGCAGAAAGTAGTACTAATTTTGAGTACACTCAAAACTTGTGTGTGTGTATACATGTTCATTTCTCTTAAGTAAATACCTAGATCAAGATAATCAGGCTGGGTGAGGTGGCTCATGCCTGTAATCCCAGCACTCTGGGAAGCTGAGGCTGGAGGATTGCTTGAGCCTGGGAGTTTGAGACCAGTTTGGGCAACATGGTGAAACTCTGTCTGTACAGAAAAATAAAAAAAATTAAGCTGGGCGTGGTGGTGCATGCTTGTAATCCCAGTTACCCAGGAGGCTGAGACAGGAGGATTGCTTGAACCCGGAAGGTTGAGGCTGCAGTGAGCTGTGATAGCACAACTGCATTCCAACCTGGGTAACAAAATGAGACCCTATCTCAAAAAAAAAAAAAAAAAGAAAAGAAAAAAGAAAAAGGTGGTGGGGCACAGTGGCTTTTGCCTGTAATCCCAGCACTTTGGGAGGCTGAGGCGGGTGGATCACCTGAGGTCAGAAGTTCGAGACCAGCCTGGCCAACATGGTGAAACCTGGTCTCTACTGAAAATACAAAAAATTAGCTGGGTGTGGTGGTGGGCGCCTGTAAATCCCAGCTACTTGGGAGGCTGAGGCAGGAGAATTGCTTGAACCCAGGAGGCGGAGGTTGCAGTGAGCTGAGATTGTGCCACTGCACTCCAGCCTGGGTGACAGAGCGAGGCTGTCTCAAAAACAAAAAAGAAAAAGAAAAAAAAAAGATAATCAGCAGGACCAGGAAATGGGAACAAAGAATGCTTGCTGTTCACAACAGATGCTACTCGGTGCCACCGTGAGCTTGTCAGGTAAACATCCAAAGAGAGCAGAAGGAGAGAAAAAAAATTTTTAGCCACCTAGAATGACAAGTAGTTCTACAGATTTTACTAAAAAAAAAAAAAAAAAGGAGGAAAAAAGGTACTGATTATCTTGCAGTGGGGGGCATCCCCAGAGAGGCTGCTGGTTGGAGACACAGGGCCCCTTTCTTCCTCTTCCCACTTTCCCTCTTGTCAGCCAGAGACAAAGAACTCAGGCTTCAGGTGGCTCAAAAGCTAAAGGAAGAAAAAAAGAAAAAAAAGAGGCCGGGCACAGTGGCTCACGCCTGTAATCCCAGCAGTTGGGGAGGCTGAAGTGGGCGGATCACGAGGTTAGGAGTTCGAGACAAGCCTGACCAACATGGTGAAACCCTGTCTTTACTAAAAATACAAAAAGTAGCTGTGCGTGGTGGCAGGAGCCTGTAATCGCCATTGCACACCAGACTGGGCAACAAGAGTGAAACTGTGTCTCAAGAAAAAAAAAAAAAAAAAAAAGAGAGTAAGAATGAGACTGCTGCTTCAGGAGGTTAAAAGTCCAAGAAAAAAAGGAGAACTTTAAACTTTAAGTATTGAGCAAACACTAGGTCTAACAAACATAATGTTAGCTCTAGATTACTTATTGATTAATGAGGAAACCTGTAGGTACGGGGAGAAAATAAAAGGTGACTAAATTATGTATACGTATAAAATATACATACATAATATACGTGATATAAATATAATATGTATAGTTGTATTATGTATATATGTATTTGTATATATGTATTTATGTATATATGTATTTGTATATGTATATAAATACATATAATGTATTACATATAATATATATATAATACATAGATAATATTTTAATATAAATATAAACAGACGAATTGAGTATACAGTATATTTTCTATAGTTTGATTCAACTGGAAATTCAAAATTCATATAACAAAAATATAAAACAGGACACTGGGTTTTGTGCTTCCACAATGTAGGTTCTAACTTTAACCTTTCAAAAAATGCACTAGGCTGGACGTGGTGGCTCACACCCTGTAATCCCAGCACTTTGGGAGGCCAAGGTGGGAGGACTGCTTTAGGTCAGGAATTTAAGACCAGCTTGGGCAACACAGTGAGACCCCTGCCTCTATAAAAAAAAAAAAATAATGAGCCGGGCATGGTGGCGAATGGCTGTTGTCCCGGCTACTCGGGAGACTGAGGCAGGAGGCTTGCTTGACCCCTGGAGGTTCAGGCTACAGTGAACCATGATAGCGCCACTTCAGCCTGGGTGACAGAGGGAGACCCTGCTTCCAAAAAAAAAAAAAAAGAAGAAGAAGAAGAAAGGAGCCCCATCCCACATGCCAGACTACATCACCCCGAAATCTCACTGCTGGAGATGCCATCATCTCAGACGACATCACCCCAACCCAGGGCCTTGACACTGGAGATGACTTCACCCCTTACACTAAACCTTCACTCCTTGGGTAGCAAACTCAGGTCATGCCCGTGGATTTGCCTCTCCTGAGACACAAATGGACACAGGACATTTTTACTTTTCTTTCTGAACTCCCTGCCTGCATAGGCTATGATCTTAGTACGCTGCTTGCTCTCTGCTCAAATGTACACCCCCTCACATCCATCCCTAAAAGAAACTCTGGCCATGTGCAAGCCAATCTAGAAGCCATGCCAGTGTGTGACAGCGTCATTCCACTCTGCTCTAGGTCCAGAATTGATCTGTTCCCTTGGCCCCACCGTAGGCGGTGGAGTGGGTGACTGTATGTGGGATTTCAGGTCACACTGGGTGCCTTCATATTCTTCAACTGTTTATGCTCATTCAAGGCCTTACTCAGCACGGCACGTAGCCCAGACTTCTCTGATAGCCTTTAATATCGACATCATTCGAACGGTATCCGTTGGAATATGCACAAGGTCTCACGTCTAGGTCTGTGGTGTTAGGAACAACAGACCAAAGGTTGCTGGCTAGACTTTAGAAGTAGATCACCACCTCCACATGGGCCAAGCTGGTAGCCAGAGTTTGAACTTAGAAGTAGATCACCACCTCCACATGGGCCAAGCTGGTAGCCAGAGTATGAACTTAGAAGTACATCACCACATCCACATGGGCCAAGCTGGTAGCCAGAGTATGAACTTAGAAGTAGATCACCACCTCCACATGGGCCAAGCTGGTAGCCAGAGTATGAACTTAGAGGCGCTTCTCCCACCTGGCAGGCTGGGCTCCCTGAATTCCCGCCACTTCCTTCCTTCCTTCCTTCCTTCCTTCCTTCCTTCCTTCCTTCCTTCCTTTATTTATTTATTTATTTATTTATTTTGAGACTGAGTCTTGCTCTGTTGCCCAGGCTGGGGTGCAATGGTGCGATCTCGGTTCACTACAACCTCCACTTCCCAGGTTCAAGCAATTCTTCTCCTTCAGTCTCCTGAGTAGCTGGGACTACGGGCACAAGTGACCATGCCCAGCTACTTTTTATATTTTTAGTAGAGACGGGGTTTCAGCTGGCCAGGTCTCAAACTCTCTACCTTCACGAGGTTTTTTTTTTCTTTCTTTTTTTTTTTTTTTTTCTGAGACAGAGTCTTGCTCTATTGCCCAAGCCTCAGACTCCTGACTTCAAGTCTCGAACTCCTCTCCTCAAGTGATCTACTTGCCTCGGCCTCTCGGCATCCCAAAGTGCTGGGATTACAGGCGTGAGCCACCGCGCCCAGCCCCCACCACTTTCTTTAAATGGAGCATTTAGACATCTGCCCTTGAACTTCAAGTGACTGGCACTGTATTCCCCTCTGTCTACATGTACTGCTAGTTGCTACATGCTCTCTCCAGTTGACTTTACTCCTATTCTCTCTCTCTCTCTACTTGATCTGGGGATGGAGGACTGCTCTCCCAACTCATGGTGCCCTCCTGACTCATGGTGCCCTCCCTGCCTAGAAGGCACTTATTTATTGTCTGTAAAAAATCTCTGGGGCCAGGCACAGTGGTTCATTTCTTTAATCCCAGCACTTTCGGAGGCCGAGGCAGGAGGATCACTTGAGCCCGGGAGTTCAAGACCAGCCTGGGCAACATGGTGAGACTCCATCTCTATAAAATAATGATAATGATAATAGGAAGAAATCTTTGATTTTGTTTCCTGTTGTGATGGTGTCAGAAGCATTTGAACCAGAGCGACCGCATCTTGAGTGGGGTAGAATGAGCTGAGACCTGCTGGGCTGCATCCCAAGAGTTAGGCATTCTTAGTCACAGGATGAGACAGGACGTCACAGGATACAGGTTACAAAGACCCTAATAAAACAGAATGCAATAAAAAAAAATGCCAGCCATGGCCAGGTGCAGTGGCTTATGCCTGTAATCCCAGCACTTTGGGAGGCCGAGGCAGGTGAATCACAAGGTCAGGAGCTTGACACCAGCCTGGCCAACATAGTGAAACCCCGTCTCTACTAAAAATACAAAAAAGTAGCCTGGCGTGGTGGCGGACCCCTGTAATCCCAGCTACTCAGGAGGCTGAGGCAGGAGAATCACCTGAACCCAGGAGGTGGAGGCTGCAGTGAGCTGAGATTGCGCCATTGCACTCCAGCCTGGGCGACAGAGCGACTCCATCTCAAAAAAAAGCTGGCCAAAACTCGCCAAAACCAAGATGGCAACAACAGTGACCTCTGGCTGTCCTCACTGCTCATAATATGCTAATTATAATACATTAGCTTGCTAAATGGCACTCCTACCAGTGCTGTGACAGTTTGCAAATGCCACAGCAAGGCCCAGAAGTTACCTTATATGGTCTAAAACGGGGAGGAATTCTCAGTTCTGGGACATTCCTATCCCTTTTCTGGAAAACTCATGAATAATCCACCCCTTCTTTAGCATATGATCAATAAATAACCATTAAAAAATAGCCAACCAACAAAACAAACAAACAAACAAAAAAAGACCAAAAAATAAAAAACAAAACGAAACAAAAATAGCCAACCAGCAGCCGTTGGGGCTGCTCTGTGAAGTAGCCATTCTCCTGTTTCTTCACTTCTGGAATAAACCTGCTTTCACTTCACTCTGTGGACTCACTCCAAATTTTTTTTTTTTTTTTTTTGAGACGGAGTCTCGCTCTGTCGCGCAGGCTGGAGTGCAGTGGTGCGATCTCGTCTCACTGCAAGCTCCACCTCCCGGGTTCACGCCATTCTCCTGCCTCAGTCTCCAGAGTAGCTGGGACTACAGGCGCCCGCCACCAAGCCCAGCTAATTTTTTGTATTTTTAGTAGAGACGGGGTTTCGCCATGTTAGCCAGGATGGTCTCGATCTCCTGACCTCATAATCCACCCACCTCGGCCTCCCAAAGTGCTGGGATTACAGGCGTGAGCCACCACGCCCGGCCCTTCCAAATTCTTTCTTGCACAAGATCCCAGAACCCTCTCCTGGGGACTGGATCAGGACCTGTTTCCAGTAAAAGTGCTTTCCTGAATTTACGACTTCCATCTGAAGAACCAGGGGAAATCTGAGGCTGGGTTTTCCCTGGGGTGCCTGGGGGAACACAAGATTGGGCTCCCAGAGTCACAGAGACCATCCAGCAGGCATAAACTAGACATGGTGGGTCACACAAAAGCCACGAGGGCATGTACCGGTATCAGCAAGTTTCCCGAGTGAGGAACCTTTAGGGATCCCTAAGCATTAGGCCATCCACCAGGTAAATAAGTATCCTGTGAAAAGCCTGCTGTGAACACTATGCCCAGCTTCCCTTCATTTCTCCTTAAAGCAGGTTTGTTAGCCACTCTGCTACTGAGACCCCCATGTAGCTCTTAAAGCAGGGTGTCTCTCCATGTTCTTGCTTGCCCCACTCCCCAGTATCTTGGGCCTGCTGTGGCTGGTTATGTTAAAGTGGATATCTAGGCAGACATGAGCAGGGTAGGAGAGGATGCCCTGTTCCCTTCCCCAGGAATGTCAAGTGACAACTAGGTGGTGGTCAGGTGGTTGTTAAACTGTCTTTCTAAAATAATAATTGGTTGTAGCTGGCGCCAGGGAAGGGCAGTTTCCCAATAGATAGAAAACACCTGAGGCTGGTGATCAGCCGCTTCCCGATAAGATCTCAGGAGTTGGGTAAGTGGGTTCAAGCCTGTGCAGTAAGAGGCAACATGGCAGAGTTTAAGTGGTATTTATTTTTTGTTTTGTTTTTGATGGAGTCTTGCTCTGTTGCGCAGGCTGGAGTGCAGTGGAGAGATCTCAGCTCACTGCAACCTCCAACTCCCAGGTTCAAGTGATTCTCCTGCCTCAGCCTCCCAAGTAGCTGGGATTACACATGCCCACCAGGACACTCAGTTATTTTTTTTGAGGTGAAGTCTCACTGTGTTGCCAGGCTGGAGGGCAGTGGCATGATCTTGGATCACTGCAACCTCTGCCTCCTGGGTTCAGGCAATTCTCCTGCCTCAGTCTCCCGAGTAGCTGGGATTACAGACACACACCACCATGCCCAGCTAATTTTTTTTTTTGTATTTTTAGTAGAGATGGGGTTTCACCATCTTGGCCAGGATGGTCTCAATCTCTTGACCTCGTGATTGCCTGCCTCAGCCTCCCAAAGTGTTGGGATTACGGGCATGAGCCACTGCGCCCGGCCCCAGCTAATTTTTATATTTTTGGTAGAGAGGGGTTTCACCATGTTAGCCAGGCTGGTCTTGAACTCCTGGCCTCAAGCAATCTGGCCACCTCGGCCTCCCAAAGTGCTGGGATTATAGGTGTGAGATGTCCTGCGTCCGGCCTCGTTCCTGTTATAAAAACTTTTTAATAAACCCTGACTCCTGCTCAAAACCTTGCCTCAGTCTCTCACTCTGCCTTATGCCCCTCAGATGAATTATTTCCTTCGAGGAGGCAAGAATTGAATTGCTGCAGACCCGTATGGATTCGCTGCTGCTAACAAAAGAAGCATCCCATGAAGGAGACACTGCAAACACCATGCCCTTCATTTCCCATTAAAGCAGGGTTACTAGCTGCTCTGCTACTGAAACCCCCATTGAGTTGGGGGCTCTCAAAGCAAGATCTCTTCCCATGTTCTTACTTTCCCCACCCTGCCAATAGCTTGGGACTGCTCTTGTGGGTTACTTGGTGTGAGGTTTATGGTAGAGGTGTTACAGGAAAGGTCAGGGTGAGTCTGTAAAGTGAAAGCAAGTTTATTTGGAAAATAAAGAAATAAAAGAATGGCTACTCCATAGACAAAGCAGCCCCGAGGGTGGCTGGTTGGCGATTTTTATGGTTATTTCTTGATTACACGCCAAACAAGGGGTGGATTATTCATGTCTCCTCTTTTTAGACCATATAGCATAACTTCCTGACGTTGCCATGGCATTTGTAAACTGTCATGGCGCTGGTGGGAGTGTAGCAGTGAGGACGACCTGAGGTCACTCTCGTCGCCATCTTGGTTTTGGTGGGTTTTGGCCGGCTTCTTTACTGAAACTAAGGGAGGAGACCACCCCTCATATTGTCTTATGCCCAATTTCTACCTCCAAAGAAAGAAGAAGTAAAAACTAAAAGGCAGAAATGAAATCCACAAGCAGACAGCTTGGAGCCACACCCTGGGCCTGGTCATTAAAGATCGACCCCTGGCCTAATCAGTTATGGTATCTATAGATTGCAGACGTTGTATGGAAAAGCACTGTGAAAATCCCTGTCCTGTTCTGTTCTATTCTAATTACCGGTGCATGCAGCCCCCAGTCACGTACCCCCTGCTTGCTCAATCCATCACAACCCTCTCACGTGCACCCCCTTAGAGTTGTGAGCTCTTAAAGGGGACAGGAATTGCTGATGTGGAGAGCTCGGTTGTTGGAGACGTGAGTCTTGCTGAAGCTCCCAGCCGAATAAAGCCCTTTCTTCTTTAACTCGTTGTCTGAGGGCTTTTGTCTGAGACTTGCCCTGCTACAAAACCTGTTTTATCAGCAAGGTCTTTATGACCTGTATCTTGTGCTGACCTCCTATCTCATCCTGTGACTGAGAAAGCCTTAACCATCTGAGAATGCACCCAGTAGGTCTCAGCCTCATTTTACTCAGTTCCTATTCAAGATGGAGTTGCTCTGGTTCACCTGCCTGTGACAGAGACAAGGTATTCCATTTTTCCAGGGCTAGTCTCTGTCCCAGGCAAGCTCTTTGCTCCTGGGTCTTGGGGGTGGAATTTCTCAGCATATCTGTCCGTGGCAGTCAAACTTTTCCTTATGTCTTTGGATGGGGGGGCAGGTCTTTGGCAGGACAGGATTTCTCATCCCTGCTCCCATGGTGGCTGACCTCTCTGTATCAGTGCAGGCTTCTGAGCGCAAGCAGCTGTCCTCCCCTCCACCCGGGCATTCAGCTTTGCCTCTAGCTCTTCTTCAGCAGCAGCTAGCTTGGAAATGAGGGCAGGAGGATGTGTAACCACCTGAGAGGTTCTTCTTGCTGGCTGCGTACAGAAACACCATGGCATTGTAGTAGAGAAAGAGTTTAATAGACATAAGGCTGGCCATACCACATGGGAGATGGAGTTAGCACTCAAATCATCTTGTCCAAAGCTTGTATGTTAGGAGTGTCATGGGAAAACGACAGCTGGTGGTGTGGGGGTAAAAGAATTTGTGAAGACAGTTTTAGGCCAGGCGGGCGCGGTGGCTCAAGCCTGTAATCCCAGCACTTTGGGAGGCCGAGATGGGTGGATCACGAGGTCAGGAGATCGAGACCATCCTGGCTAACGCGGTGAAACCCCGTCTCTACTAAAAAAAATACAAAAAACTAGCTGGACGAGGTGGCGGGCGCCTGTAGTCCCAGCTACTCGGGAGGCTGAGGCAGGAGAATGGCGTCAACCCGGCGGGCAAAGCTTGCAGTGAGCTGAGATCCGGCCACTGCACTCCAGCCTGGACGACAGAGCGAGACTCCGTCTCAAAAAAAAAAAAAAAAAAAAAAAAAAAAAAAAGACAGTTTTAAGTAAAGGAAGGCAGATTTATTAGACAAAGTAGGAAAATACGTTGCCGGAGAGATAACGGGCTACCAGCAGAAGAGAAACTGACTGCAAAAAAACAAAGGCTTGCTTGAGATTTTAGAGGGTAGTGTTTATGCTGTCTGTTGAAGAGGGCTTTATGTAGTACTGATAACATCAAGGTTGCAGTGCACTGACTTGCAGGTGTCTGGTGATACCTGGGTGCAGGAAAGATTTTGAGTTACTTGCGCAGGAGGGCTGTTCGTCCTGGACCATGAAGAAAGACAGACTTGTTGCTTATCTGCTTTCTCTTTTTGCTTTCCTTTGGTTCTGCCGGCCCAACTCCCTTTCCCTAATTAGGACTCCACAAGGGGATGAGGGTGGCCAGGAAATAGGTGCTTGCTGCTGATTGGCTGGGGCACAGATGAAATGACAGGAGTCCAAGCTGTCCTCCTGCAGGCAGAATTGCTTCTGGGCAGGGACAAGGGGTGGGTTTGGTGGGGTATTCAGGAGGGTTCAGGTGGAGCCACGAATGTCTCACATGCAAAAATCCTGAAAAGACATCTCAAAAGGCCAATCTTAGGGCTCAAGTTCCTCTCCTCCTCCGAGCCTGATGGCCACCCACTGGCTTTATAAAAGGCTTGCAGGAGGAGAGGAGTTTCAGGCAAGGCCTATTACCATTTAAATGATAACCTAAAACGTCTTCCAAAGTTAGCTTGGCCCAGTAGCCCCCAAATAATCAAGGGAAAGGCAAGATGGTGGAGGCGGAGGGTGTTAACTCTGCTTACTATTGTAATTTTTCTCAGTGATATAATTTTCGCAAAGGCAGTTTCAGGTAGACTACTGATCATTGCCAACTGGTGTGTTGACAAAAAGAGTTAAACTCTAAAATATTTAAAGAGATTTATGCTGAGCCAAATATGAGTGACCAAGGCCCATGACATAGCCCCTCAAAGTCCTAAGAACAGGTGCCCAAGGTGGTTGGTTTATAGCTTTTATACATTTTATTTTATTTTAGGCAGAGTCTTGTTCTGTTGCCCAGGCTGGAGTGCAGTGGCACTCACTGCAACCTGTGCCTCCCAGGCTCTAGCAATTCTTGTGCCTCAGCCACCCACGTAGCTGGGATTACAGGTGTGCACTACCATGTCTGGCTAATTTTTGTATTTTTATTAGAGATGAAGTTTCACCATGTTGGCTAGGCTGGTCTCGAACTCTTGGCCTCAAGTGATCCTCCTGCTTTGGCCTCCCAAAATGCTGGGATTACAGGTGTGAGCCACCACTCCTGGCCATTTTTTTTTTTTTTTTTCGAGAGGGAGTCTTGCTCTGTTGCCCAGGCTGGAGTGCAGTGGCACAATCTCGGCTCACTGCAACCTATGCCTCCTGGGCTCAAGTGACTCTCCTGTCTTAGCCTCCTGAGTAGCTGGGATTACAGGTGCTCGCCACCATGCCCGTTAAGGTTTGTATTTTTAGTAGAGACGAGGTTTCACCATGTTGGCCAGGTTGGTTTCAAACTCCTGACTCAAGTGATTCGCCCGCCTCGGCCTCCCAAAGTGCCGGAATTACAGGCGTGAACCCCTGCGGCCAATTTTATACGTTTTAGAGGGACGGAAGTTACAGGCAAACATCCATCAATACACGTAAGGTGTACATTAGTTCAGTCAGGAAAGGTGGAACAATTTGGGGTGCGGGGTGGGGGGACTTCCAGATCATAGGTGAATTCCAAGATTTTCTGACTGGAAATTGGTTGAAAGAGTAAAATTATGATCTAAAGACCTGGAATCAACAGAAAGGCATGTCTGGTTTAAAGATAAGAGGTTATGGCCGGGCGCGGTGGCTCAAGCCTGTAATCCCAGCACTTTGGGAGGCCGAGACGGGCGGATCACGAGGTCAGGAGTTCGAGACCATCCTGGCTAACACGGTGAAACCCCGTCTCTACTAAAAAATACAAAAAAAACTAGCCGGGCGAGGTGGCGGGCGCCTGTGGTCCCGGCTACTCGGGAGGCTGAGGCAGGAGAATGGCGTAAAAACCCGGGAGGCGGAGCTTGCAGTGAGCTGAGATCCGGCCACTGCACTCCAGCCTGGGCGATACAGCGAGACTCCGTCTCAAAAAAAAAAAAAAAAAAAAAAAAAAAAATAAAATAAAATAAAATAAAGATAAGAGGTTGTGACCTTTTACCTCGCACTTCTGAGAGCAAGATGGGTCACTAGCAGCTGTACTAGAGCCACCAGTGAATATTCGGCCAGGGTTCTCGTTCTTGTCATATCTGCCCAAACCGGCATGGTCTGATCCGGAAATATGTCCTCAATATGTGCTGCCAGTGTTTCCGTCAGTACGGGAAAGATATCGGTTTCATTAAGTTGCACTAACTGATCTTCCTTGAAAGGATTATCCAAGACATCTACCCAGTGAAAAACCATGATAGCGGCCGGACACGGTGGCTCACGCCTGAAATCCCAGCACTTTGGGAGGCCGAGGCGGGCAGATCACAAGGTCAGGAGATAGAGACCAACCTGGCCAACATGGTGAAACCTCATCTCTACTAAGAATACAAAAATTGGCTGGGCGTGGTGGCATATGCCTGTAATCCCAGCTACTCAGGAGGCTGAGGCAGGAGAATCGCTTGAACCCGGGAGGCAGAGGTTGCAGTGAGCCGAGATCACACCACCGCACTCCAGCCTGGCAACAGAGCAAGACTCCGTCTTAAAAAAAAAAAAACCAAAACCATGATAGCTCTTTGTACATAACATAAACAGTTTTAAAAAAGATAAGGGATTGTGGAGACCACTTTTTTTTTTTTTTTGGACAGAGTCTCACTCTGTTGCCCAGGCTAGAGTGCAGTTGCACAATCTTGGTTAACTTCAGAGAGAAGAAGGCTTCAGAGAGAATAGATGGTAAATGTTTCTCATCAGACTTAGAAAAGTGCCAGACTGTTGGTTAAATCTCTCCTGAATCAGGAGAAGACCTGGAAAGGGAAGGGGACTCTCTACAGAGTGTAGACTTTACCTGACAAGAAGCAGCTTTGCAGGGCCGTTTCAAAATATGTCAAAGAAAAATGTATTTTGGGCTAAAATACTTCTATTTCTTTCAGGACCTGCTCTGTCATGTGATGCTATACTTCAGTCAGGTTGGAATTTGGTATCTTATTGCTACAAAGAGTCTGTTTTGTCAGTCTTAAGAGCTCCGTGTTGATGTGAAAGCTGGTCAGTTGTGCCTGAATTCTGAAAAGATGAGGGCAGAATGAGGCATGTCCAACCCTCCTTCCCATCATGGCCTGAACTAGTTTTGCAGGTTTACTTTGGAATGCCCTTGGCGAGAAGGGATCCGTTTAGTAGGTTGGGGGACTTAGAATTTTATTTTTGGTTTACAGGTGCAAAGCTTATGATTCAGCCGGCGGTACTTCCTGCCCCTCCCAAGGGAGCAGATTGTGTTTCAACCCTCCCTCACCATGTAACCAGGGGCAGGTTCCTATCCCTCCCCCAGAACTAGATGGTCTTACTTATGCCCTTACTTCCACCAGGAGTGAACCTTTGCCTGTCCCCTGGGGATGGGAAGGATTCCTGCCCCTTCCCCTGAGGCTTAAGTCCTTCTGCTTGTGAGACAAGGTTCTAGGAGGTAGGAGGGGGTTCATGCCCGTGAACCACTGAGGGAGCCTCTTTCCTGTCTCTTGTACCTCCAGTCTTTCTTATGAGCACCAAGAGGTGGAAAAGAGATTGCAAGTGAACGTGGGGTCTGCTAGATCCTGACGTACCCAGGGGGATTCTAAGTTGTCATGCTGGCCCACTTCTGGCCTCTAAGAATTCATTAAAATGTTGTTTTCCTGTCACCTGCTTTTTTTGGTGGCCACTTCTTCTCCTGTGCTCTGACAAAGGTGGAACTTTTCATGTGTCCTGTCTCTCCTGAGAGGGCACAGTCACTCTTTGGACCTCAGTTCATCTGGTTTCCTTGAAGCCTAGATTTCTGATGGGCTCAAGAAATGCCAACATTTGTAGATGACCCAGCTTTTTCTTCTTTTTATGGTAGGAGTGATAGTCTCTTGTGGATTTATTTTATTTATTAATTTTATTGCACTTTTTGTAGAGATGGGGGCCTTGCTAGGTTGCCCAGGCTGGTCTTGAGCTCCTGGCTTCAAACGATCCTCCTGCCTTGGCTTCTCAAAATGCTGGGATTACAGGTGTGAGTCACCATGCCCAGCCTCTTGTGGCTTTTTTACTCTAAGTGAAAGCATAAATCCAATAATTTTTTTTTTTTTATTGCTATTGTTTGGAGACGAGTCTCACTCTGTCATCCAGGCTAGAGTGCAGTGGTACAATCCCGGCTCACTGCAAGCTCTGCTTCCCAGGTTCAAGCGATTCTTCTGCCTCAGCCTCCTGAGTAGCTGGGATTATAGGCGCACGCCACCACGCCTGGCTAATTTTGTATTTTTAGTAGAGATGGGGTTTCACCATGTTACCCAGGCTAGTTTCAAACTCCTGACCTCAGGATCTGCTCACCTCGGCCTCCCAAAGTGCTGGGATTACAGGTGTGAGCCACTGCACCCAGCCAAAATCCAATAATTTTTAATAACTCAAGATATGATTTTGATGACCTAAGTTGGTTTTTTTTTTTTTTTCTCTTTGTCCCTCTTTGTAATTTGATGCTTTGGTATACCTCAGTTCTAGTTTTTGATTTGGCTCCAGGTAGTACAAGTTCTCATGGATTACATGTATGGTTTAGAATCCTGAAGTCAATGAGATGAGAGCAGACCTAACATCAAACACTTGAAGTAAAGAAATTTATGTGGAAGGAATATATAAAATGAGTTTACATCGGGTAGTTTGGGTAAAGCATAACATTAGAGAAGGGTACATGTAGCTAGATGTGTCTTTACCTTTAAAAAAACTTGAATAGTGAGGCTGGGTGCAGTGGCTAATGCCTGCAATCTTAGCACTTTCGGAGGCCAAGACGGGCGGATCACTTGAGGTCAGGAGTTTGAGACCAGCCTGGCCAATGTGGTGAAACTATTTTTAGTCTCTACTAAAAATACAAAAATTGGCCAGGCATGGTGGTGCATGCCTGTAATCACAGCTACTTAGGAGGCTGAGGCAGGACAACCGCTTAAACCTGGGAGGTGGAGGTTGCAGTGAGCCGAGATGGCACCACTGCACTCCAGTCTGGGCAAAAGAATGAGACTCAGTCTCAAAAAACAAACAAAAGAACCCCAACAGACTTGAACGGCGAGAGGAGGATATTTTGATATGTTATTTCCATTTTCAGTAATAAATACATGTGTGTATCCAAGAACTTGTTAAAATGTAGATTTGTTTATTAAAAAATTTATTAGCATAAGGTCAGGAGATCGAGACCATCCTGGCTGACACAGTGAAACCCCGTCTCTACTAAAAAAGTACAAAGGAAAATTAGCCGGGTGTGGTGGCGGGCACCTGTAGTCCCAGCTACCCGGGAGGCTGAGGCAGGAGAATGGTGTGAACCCAGGAGGCAGAGGTTGCAGTGAGCCGAGATCGTGCCACTGCACTCCAACCTGGGCCACAGAGCAAGACTCTGTCTCAAAAAAAAACCACAAAAAACAAAAAACAAAAAATCTTATTAGGAGGTTTTAGTGGCAGATCAGACAGAGCTGAAGAGAGAATCTGTAAACTGAGAGAACAGAAGAAACTCACCACATGCTTCATGAGCAGCTATGAGACAGAAAATACGGAAGAGTACTTAAAAACACATGGAGAATAGAAAGGGAAGGGTTAACCTCTATTTAATGGCAGTTCCTGGAGAAAAGAGGTAATGGGGGAAGAGAAAATACGTAAAGAGATAATAACTGGCAAGTTTCCCAGATTGAGAAGAGACCTTATCAGCTTTGAGAAGCCAAGGAATCCCAAGCATGGTAAATACAAAGAAATCTATGCCCAGAAACATCCTGGTGAAGCTTTAGAATATTAACGAAACAGGAAGTCTTGAAGCAACAAGAGAAAAAGAAATTAAAGGCCTGACAGATCAAGCTCAGTCTTCTGTACAGCAACCTTGAAGCCAGAAGACAATGGAATCTTATTCATAAGCTGAAAAAAAAAAAAACAAAAAAAACTATCAACTTAGAATTCTATACCTAGTAAGAATACTTTCAAGAGGCCAGGCGCAGTGGCTCACGCCTGTAATTCCAGCACTTGGGGAGGCCGAGGCGGGTGGATCATGAGGTCAGAAGTTCGACGCCAGCCTGACCATGTGAAACCCTGTCTCTACTAAACGTACAAAAATTAGCCAGGCATGGTGACGCACGCCTGTAATCCTAGCTACTCGGGAGGCTGAGGCAGGAGAATCACTTGAATTTGCAGCCTCTACCTCCCAAATTCGTGGGATCTGCCCCCCTCAGCCTCCCAAAGTGCTGGGATTACAGGTGTGAGCCACCACACGCAGCTCAATGGCTGAACTTTTAGCTTCATTTTAGCAGAGTTCAGACATCCCCATAATCCTAATCTTGTGACTTGTCATTAGTTTTACAAAGGCAGTTTGGTCCCAGAACAAAGAGGGGGTAGTTTTGGGAAGGGCTATTATCATCCTTGCTTTAAGGTTAAACCATAAACTAAATTCCTCCGCAAGTTAATCTAGCCTATGCCCGGGAATGAACAAGGACAGTTTAGAGGCTAGAAGCAAGATGAAGTCGGCTAGATTACATTACTTTACTGCCATCATTTTCCTATGCCAGGTTTTACTCACTGTCATAACTTCTTTTTTTTTTTTTTTTTTTTTTTTTTTTTTTAAAGACAGAGTCGGCTGGGCGCGGTGGCTCAAGCCTGTAATCCCACCACTTTGGGAGGCCGAGGCGGGCGGATCACGAGGTCAGGAGATCGAGATCATCATGGCTAAACCAGTGAAACCCCGTCTCTACTAAAAAATACAAAAAAAAAACAAAACAAAAAAAACTAGCCGGGCGAGGTGGCGGGCGCCTGTAGTCCCAGCTGCTCGGGAGGCTGAGGCAGGAGAATGGCGTGAACCCAGGAGGCGGAGCTTGCAGTGAGCTGAGATCCGGCCACTGCACTCCAGCCTGGGCGACAGAGCGAGACTCCGTCTCAAAAAAAAAAAAAAAAAAAAAAAAAAAAACAGACAGAGTCCTACTCTGTCATCCAGGCTGGAGTACAGTGGGGCAATCTCAGCTCACTGCAACCTTCACCTCCCAGATTCGAGTGATTCTCCTGCATCAGCCTCCTGAGTAGCTGGGATTACAGGCGCCCGCCACCATATCCAGCTAAGTTTTAGTAGAGATGGGTTTTGCCATGTTGGCCAGGCTGGTCTTGGGCACCTGACCTCAAGCACTCCACCTACCTTGGCCTCCCAAAGTGCTGGGATTACAGGTGTGAGCCACTGCCCCCGGCCTCTGTCATAATTTTCGCAAAGGCAGTTTCAGTGGGATCACTAAACCACTCTCCTTGGCCAGGTTACCAGTTTCCCACCTGGGCACAGTGGGTTAGAGTCCTGGGGGTTGGTCCTCCCAACTCCAGTGTCTTCTGGTACCATCCTCCCTCCTTGCAGCAAATATAGTGTCTGTGGTCCAACTCTGGATTTACTGTGGCCAGAGGCTCTTAGTTACCACATTAACTGTCCCTTCCTCACTCCTTTCCCCCACAACCATCTGCTTCTGTACCAGCTCCCCCGGCTAGGAGTCTTTCTACCTCCCCCTACCTAGGGGACTGGCCCTGCGGTGAGACCCCGCCCACACAAAGCCCCGCCCAACCCAGGAAGTCACACCTACTCAAGAAGCCCTGCCCACCCAAGAAGCCCCACCCACCAGCAAGCCACACCCATCCAAGAAACCCCACCCATCCAGGAAGCCCTGCCCAGCCCATCAGATGGGCCCACTCCCCCATGAAAGCCACTATCGAGGTATTCTCAGCCCTGCTGCTATTTGGCCTGGCCATCAGGAGCCAGTCCACAGAACCCCATTAACCTTGCTGTCAAAACAGAATTTCCTGGCTGGGTGGCTCTCTCCTGTAATCCTAGCACTTTGGGAGGCTGAGGCTGGTGTGTCATTTGAGGTCAGGAGTACGAGACTAACCTGGCCAACATGGTGAAACCTCGGGAGTTCTAGACCAGCCTGACTAACATGGTGACACCCCACCTCTACTAAAATTACAAAAATTAGCTCTGCATGGTGGCGTGGGCCTGTAATCCCAGGTACTCAGGAGACTGAGGCAGGAGAATGGCTTGAACCTGGGAGACTGAGGTTGCAGTGAGCCAAGATGACGCCACTGCACTCCAGCCTGGGTGACAGAGTGAGACTCTGTCTCACAAAAACAAAAAAAACAAAGTAACAGGGTTTCTTTTTACAGACAATCTCCAAAGGCAATTTCATGATGATTAGATTCAAACAGGATGGCACCTAGGAATTGTCCAATCTTCAACATTATCTAGAAAGTTTCTCTCAACGATGCTTTAGTTTAGAATACTGTACCCCCCTCTCTCTCTCTGCATTTTCACAATCTGAGTTTTTTTTTTTGCTTGTTTATTTTATTTTATTTTACTATTCTATTTTTTGCACTAGAACTGCCAATGGAAACACATGCAGTCCCGTGACCTCATTCTGGATTTCTCAGTTTCTAGAAATTAAATCAGCAAATTTGGAGTCCAAAGAAATAGGTTGCCAGGTGTGGTGGTCACCCCTGTAATCCCAGCACTTTGGGAGGCTGAGGCACGTGGATCACTTGAGGTCAGGAGTTTGAGACCAGCCTGGCCAACATGGCAAAACCCCGTCTCTACTAAGAACACAAAAATTTGCTAGGCATGGTGGTGCACGCCTGTATTCCCAGCTACTCGGGAGGCTGAAGCAGGGAAATCACTTGAACCTGGGAGGCAGATGTTGCAGAGAGCTGAGGTCGCACCACTGCATGCCAGCCTGGGAGACACAGAAAAACTCCATCTCAGAAAAAAAAGAAAAAAAAAGAAATAGGTTGTTTAAAACTTGACAATAATAGAATTTTACATGAGAAATATGGGGGTGTCTAGCATGTTTCCCTTGAGTCTAGGCTGTCAGCATTGGTGAAGTGATCACTTTGGGTTGCTGATTGAGAAGCTACTTGTTCTCTCAGAATGGAGGAATATTCAGGAGGCCAGGTCTGTGGTCTGTTAGGAACCAGGTTGCACAGCAGGAGGTTCATGGTGGGTGAGCGAGCGAAGCTTCGCCTATATTTACAGCGGCTCCTCAACACTATTATTACTGCCTGAGCTCCCCCTCCTGTCAGATCAGCTGTGGCATTAGGTTCTCATAGGAGTACCAACTGTATTGTGAACTGTGCATGAGTGATCTAGGTTGTGTGCTCCTTATGAAAATCTAATGCCTGACGATCTGTCGCTGTCTCTCATCACCCACCTGTTGTGACCATCTAATTATGGGAAAACAAACTCAGGGCTCCCACTGATTCTACATTATGGTGAGTTGTATAATTATTTCATTATATATTACAACATAATAGTAGAAATAGGCTGGGTGCGGTGGCTCACGCCTGTAATCCCAGCACTTTGGGAGGCGGAGGTGCGCAGATCACCTGAGGTCAGGAGTTCGAGACTACCCTGGCCAACATGGTGAAACACTGTCTCTACAGCTGGGCGCGGTGGCTCAAGCCTGTAATCCCAGCACTTTGGGAGGCCGAGACGGGCAGATCACGGGGTCAGGAGATCGAGACCATTCTGGCTAACATGGTGAAACCCCGTCTCTACTAAAAAATACAAAAAAACTAGCTGGGTGCGGTGGCGGGTGCCTGTAGTCCCAGCTATTTGGGGGGCTGAGGCAGGAGAATGGCGTAAATCTGGGAGGTGGAGCTTACAGTGAGCCGAGATTCGGCCACTGCACTCCAGCCTGGGCAACAGAACGAGACTCTGTCTAAAAACAAAAAACAAAAAACAAAACCAAAAAACACTGTCTCTACAAAAAATACAAAAATTAGCTGGGGGTGGTGGTGGGTGCCTACAATCGCAGCTACTTGGGAGGTTGAGGCAGGGGAATCGCTTGAACCTGGGAGCTGGAGGTTGCAGTGAACCGAGATAGTGCCACTGCACTCTAGCCTGGGTGACAGAGTGAGACTCCATCTCAAATAGTAATAATAAAAATAGAAATAAAGTGCACAATGAATGTAATGTGCTTGAACCATCCCAAAACTATCCCCCTCGACCCTCCTGGTCCGTGGAACAATTGTCTTCCATGAAACCGGTCCCTGGTGCCAAAAAGGTTGGGGACTGCTGGTCTGGACAACTCGGGCTTCACAATTTTTAATTTGTTTGTAGGCTGTTACTGTAACAGGCTGAGAGGTGCTTGTAAACTTCAGAAGTTGTTTACTAGAGAGCCAAAAAAGATGTTATAATGTGTGTGACATGCTATAACCCAGCTCTGGCCATAGACCCTTTTCTGATGAAGACAATGTTTTATCTCTAGTGATCCAATATGGCAGACAGCAGGCATATGTGGCATTGTACTCTTAAAATATGGATAATGCAACTGAAGAATGAATTTCCTTCCTTCCTTCCTTCCTTCCTTCCTTCCTTCCTTCCTTCCTTCCTTCCTTCCTTCCTTCCTTCCTTCCTTCCTTCCTTTCTCTCTTTCTCTCTCTCTCTCTGTCTCTTTCTTTCTTTCAAGACAGGGTCTTACTCTATCACCCAGGCTAAAGTGCAGTGGCACTATCTGGGCTTACTGCAACCTCTGCCTCCCCGGTTCAAGTGATTCTCCTGCCTCAGCCTCCTGAGTAGTTGGGATTACAGGCGCCTGCCACCACACCAGTCTAATTTTTGTATTTTTAGTAGAGACAGGGTTTCACTATGGTAGCCAGGCTGGTCTTGAACTCCTGACCTCCGCCCGACTCAGCCTCCCAAAGTGCTGGGATTACAGGCGTGAGCCACCACACCTGGCCAGCCAACTTTTATTAATATTTTAGAAAAAGGGGATGCAAGTGCAGGTTTGTTACAAAGGTATACAGTGTGATGCTGAGTTTTGGGGTATGAATGAATATATCACCCAGGTAGTGAGCATAGTATCCAATAGATCATTTTTCAGCCCTTGCCCTGCTCCCTCTCTTCTACCTCTAATAGTCCCTTGTCTATTGTTTTCATCTTTATGTCTATGTGCGCCCAGTGTTTAGCTCCCTCTTATAAATGAGAATATGTGCTATTTGGTTTTGTGTTTCTGTGTTAGTTAGCTCAGAATAGTGGTTTGCAGCTGTATCCCGTTGCTTCAGTGGACATGATTTTGTTCTTTTTTATGGCTGTGTAGTATTCCAAGGTGTATGTATACCATATTTTTCACCATAGATGGGCATCTAGGTTGATTCCGTGTCTTTGCTATTGTGAATACTGCTGTGCCATGGGTGCAGGTGTCCTTTTGGTAGAATAATTTATTTTTTTGGGGGTAGTTACCCAGTAGTGGGGTGGCTGGGTTGGATGGTGCTTTGACTCTTAGTTCTTTGAGAAATATCAGAACTGCTCTTCGTAATGGCTGAACAATTTACATTCTGACCAACAGTGAATGAGTGTTTCCTTTTCTCCACAGCCTTGCTGCCATCTGTTTATTTTATTTTATTAAAAATATATAGGGAAAGTCTTGCTCTGCCACCCAGGCTGGAGTGGAGTGGCATGATCATGGCTCACTGCAGCCTTAGACTCCTGGGCTAAAGCAATTCTCCTGCCTCAGCTTCCTTGGTAGCTGTGACTACAGGCAAGCACCACACCCCAACACACACAGATAATAATATTATTATTATTATTTTTGTAGGGATGAGGTCTCGCTATGTTGCCTAGGCCAGTCTCCAACTTCTGGCCTCAAGTGATCCCCCAGCCTCTGCCTCCCAAAGTGCTGAGATTTCAGGCATGAGCCACTATACCTGGTCTTTGTTTTGACCTTTTTTTTTTTTTTTTGAGGCAGAGTAGCACTCTGTCGCCCAGGCTGGAGTGCAGTGGTGCCATCTCAGCTCACTGCAACCTCTACTTCCCGGGTTCAAGTGATTCTCCTAACTAGCCTTCCAGGTAGCCAGGATTACAGATGCGTGCCACCATGCCTGGCTAATTTTTTTTTTTTTTGTATTTTTAGTAGAGACGGGGGCCAGGCTAGTCTCAAACTCTTGACCTCAAGTGATGTGCCAACCTCAGCCTCCCAAAGTGCTGGGATTACGGGTGTGAGTCACCGTGCCTGACCTTTTTTGACTTTTTAACAAAAGCCCTGATAAATGTAGTTATACCCTGACTTTGCCTCATGATATGCCCCTGTGCCCACAAACTTCCTATGGTCACTTTCCTAATATCTACTGTAAAATTGAGATTAATATCCTCACCACCTTCCAGAATTCCCACACTGACTTCCTGACCTATAGAGTAAGAAATGTTAGGATGAGACAAATGGATAGCTCTTGTCAAAATAGTAAACCAGAAGCAATTCTGCACTGCTGCATTTAATCATAGTGATTTTCTTTTTTTAAGACAGGGCCTCACTATGTTGCCCAGGCTGGTCTCGAACTCCCAGGCTCAAGTGATCCTCCCGTCTCCCAAAGTGTTAGGATTACAGGTGTGAGCCACCATGCCTGGCTGAAAGATTAGTCTTGACGTAACAAAGAATTGCCCTCCAAAACCTACTAATAACTGGCCGGGTGTGGTGGCGCACACCTGTAATCCCAGCACTTTGGGAGGCTGAGGTGGGCAGATCACCAGGTCAGGAGATTGAGACCATCCTGGACAACAGGATGAAACCCCGTCTCTACTAAAAATAGCAAAATTAGCTGGGCATGGTGGCACGCACCTGTAATCCCAGCTACTCGGGAGGCTGAGGCAGGAGAATCACTTGAACCTGGGAGGCAGAGGTTGCAGTGAGCCAAGATTGTGCCACTGCACTCATGGCTTGTGACAGAGTGAGACTCCATCTCAAAACAAACACACACCTATTAATGACCTTAGCTTTAGAGATGTACTTAGTGCCATGGTCTGAATGTTCCTGTCTCCCCCAAATCCATATATGTTGCCATATTAACCCCTAAGGTGATGGTATCAGGAGGTGGGAACTTTGGGAGGTGTATTAGTCTGTTTTTACATTGTTATAAAGAAACAACTGACACTTTGGGAGTCCGAGGTGGGTGAATCACTTGAGGCCAGAAGTTCAAGACCAGCCTGGCAAACATGGTGAAACCCCTCTCTTCTAAAAATACAAAAATTAGCTGGGGGTGGTGGCATGCACCTGTAATCCCAGCTTCTTGGGAGGCTGAGGCAGGAGGATCACTTGAACCTGGGAGGTGGAGGTTGCAGTAAGCCGAGATCGCGCCACTGCACTCCAACCTGGGCGACAAAGCAAGATTGTCTCAAAAAAAAAAAAAAAAAAAAAAAAAAAGAAAACAAAGAAAGAACTGAGACTTGGTCATATATATGTTTAATTGTCTTAGGGTTCTGCAGGCCATGCATAGCTGGGGAGGCCTCAGGGAGCTTTTACTCACGGTGGAAGGCAAAGCCTGAGCAAGTGTCTTCACGTGGCCAGAGCAAGAGGAAGAGAGAGAGAGCAGGGAGATGCAACACACTTTTAAACAACCAGAGCTCATGAGAACTCTACCACAAGAATAGCACCAAGGGGATGGTATTAAACCATTTATGAAGGATTCACTTCCATGATCCAATCACCTCCCACCAGGCCCCACCTCCAGCATTGGGGATCACATTTTAACATGAGATCTGGGTGGGGACCAGATCCAAACCATATCAGGAGGTGATTAGGCCATGGTGGTGGAGCCCTCATGAATGGGATTAGTGCCCTTAAGAAAGAGACCCAGAGGCCAGGTAAGGTCATACCATAATCGCAGCACTTTGGGAGGCTGAGGCAGGTGGATCACTTGAGGTCAGGAATTCGAGACCAGCCTGGCCAACATGGTGAAATACATCTCTACTAAAAGTACAAAAATTAGCAGGGCATGGTGGCACACGATTGTAGTCCCAGCTACTTGGGAGACTGAGGCAAGAGAATTGTTGAACCTGGGAGGAAGAGGTCACAGTGAGCCCAAGCCTGCCTGGGTGACAGAGTGAGACTCCATCTCAGGAAAAAAAAAAAAAAAAAAAAAAAAAAAAAAAAAAAAAAGGAGACCTAAAAAGACCCTTGCCCTTCTACCACGTGAAGACACAGAAACAAGGAACAGTCTATAAGCCAGAAAGCAGGATCTCACTAGACACCAAATCTGCTTTGATCTTGGACTTCCCAGCCTCTACAACTATGAGAATAAGTGTCTGTTGTTTATAAACTACCCAGTTTATTGTATTTTGTTACAGCAGCCTGAACAGACTAAGA
This sequence comes from Chlorocebus sabaeus, assembly GCF_047675955.1. Taxonomy (NCBI): domain Eukaryota; kingdom Metazoa; phylum Chordata; class Mammalia; order Primates; family Cercopithecidae; genus Chlorocebus; species Chlorocebus sabaeus. The sequence continues at coordinate 11,799,334 of NC_132931.1, read as the reverse complement.
TACTTTGTTGATTTTTTTTTTCTTTTCTGTAGCTGTCCTTTAATAGGTTGAGGAAGTTCCTTCTATTTACTAATGTGCGGAGAGCTTTTATCAGTAACGGAAGTCAGGCTTTGTCAAACGCTTTTCCTGCATCTGTGGAAATGATCATGTGGTTTCTCATCTTTAGTCTGTTGACATAAGAAATTACATTGATTCATTTTCAAATGTTTAACCAGCTTTGTATCCCTGGGATTAACCCCACTTGGTCATGATGTATTATTTTTATGTATTGCTGTGTTTTATTTCATATTTCCTTGAGGATTTTTGCGTCTATATTCGTTAGGGATATTGGCCTAGTTTTCTTGTAATTTATTTGCCTGGGTTTGGTATCAGAATAATGCTGGGCTCATAAACAAAGCTGGGAAGTGTTCCTTCTATTTTCTGGAAGAGTTTGTGTACGGTTGGTATAATTTCTTCCTTAAATGTTTGCTGGAATTCAACAGAGAAGCAATTCAGTCATATTAGTGAGCTTAGATCTTTCTATAGGAAAGACTGTGGTATGATTTTTTTTTTTTTTTTGTTATACTTTAAGTTCTAGGGTACATGTGCACAACATGAAGGTTTGTTACATAGGTATACATGTGCCATGTTGGTTTGCTGCACCATGTTGGTTTGCTGCACCCATCAACTCGTCATTTACATTAGGTATTTCTCCTAATGCCATCCCTCCCCCAGCCCACCACCCCCAACAGGGCCTGGTGTGCGATGTTCCCTGCCCTGTGTCCAAGTGTTCTCATTGTTCAATTCCCATCTATGAGTGGGAACATGTGGTGTTTGGTTTTCCGTTCTTGTGATAGTTTGCTAAGAATGATGGTTTCCAGCTTCGTCCATGTCCCTGCAAAGGGCACGAACTCATCCTTTTTTATGGCTGTATAGTATTCCATGGTGTATATGTGCCACATTTTCTTAATCCAGTCAATCATTGATGGATATTTGGGTTGGTTCCAAGTCTTTGCTATTGTGAATAGTGCTGCAATAAACATATGTGTGCATGTGTCTTTGTAGTAGCATGATTTATAATCCTTTGGGTATATATCCAGACTGTGGCATGATTAATAGAGATTCTGTGGCCCAGACTGGAGTGCAAGTGGTGTGATCATATCTCATTGCAGCCTTGACCTCCTGGGCTCAAGTGATCCTGTAGCCTTAGCCTCCCAGGTAGTTGGGATTACAGGTGTGCACCACCATGCCCAGCTAATTTTTGCATTTTTTGTAGAGACTCGGGTTTCGCCATGTTGCCTAGGTTGGTCTTGAACTCCTAGGCTCAAGAGATTCACCCGCCTCAGTGTCACAATGTGCTGGGATTACAGGTGTGAGTCACTGTGCCCAGGGGAGAGTCTTACATAGAGGATTTTTTAGTGATTTGCTTTTAATAATCCAATCAACAATGTTTTATTTTAAGCTCATTAAACTAAATTCCCTGTAGTATAAAATGCAAAAATTGTACAGGACCTGGTAATATCTTTTAAAATATGGCATTGACTCATATCATGAAAGTAGAACTAGGCTGGTTGCAGTGGCTCATGCCTGTAATCCCAGCACTTTGGGAGGCTGAGGTGGGCAGATCACGAGGTCAGGAGATCGAGACCATCCTGGCTAACACAGTGAAACCCTGTCTGTACTAAAATACAAAAAAAATTAGCTGGGTGTGGTGGCGGGCACCTGTAGTCCCAGCTACTCGGGAGGCTGAGGCAGGAGAATGGCGTGAACCCGGGAGGCGGAGCTTGCAGTGAGCCAAGATTGCGCTACTGCACTCTAGCCTGGGTGACAGAGCAAGACTCGGTCTCAAAAAAAAAAAAAAAAAAAAAGAAAAACTAAATTGTAAAAGCAATATCCAAGAATGAAAAATGTTATACAAATGCTACCTATAACAGTTATTTGGTGATCCAGCATTGTGTATTGCAAACCAGCCTTTCTAGACATATAGTAAATATTTCATCTTCAGTTTTCCTTTTTTTGTTTTTTAGACATAGTCTCACTCTGTCAGCCAAGCTGGAGTGCAGTGTTACTCTGTCCCCCAGGCTACTAAAAATGCTAATTCTCTGCATTTTTAATAAAGACGGGGTTTCACCATGTTTGCCAGGATGGTCTCGATCTCCTGACCTTGTGATCCGCCCGCCTCGGCTTCCCAAAATGCTGGGATTACAGGCATGAGCCACTGCACCCAGCCAATTTTACTTTTAAATAACATGTACACCTCAATAAATTCACTAAGGTCAATCATGCTATAGATATCTGGGCTTGCAATTCAAGAATAATATTGAAATAAAAGTTCTAAGCACACAGTTTATTTTTATTTATTTATGTATTTTTGAGATGGAGTCTCGCAGTGTCGCCCAGGCTGGAGTGCAGTGGCGCGATCTCGGCTCACTGCAAGCTCTGCTTCCCGGGTTCACACCATTCTCCTGCCTCAGCCTCCTAAGTAGCTGGGACTACAGGCACCCACCACCACGCCTGGCTAGTTTTTTTTGTATTTTAGTAGAAACGGGGTTTCACCGTGTTAGCCAGGATGGTCTCGATCTCCTGACCTCGTGATCCACCCGTCTCGGCCTCCCAAAGTGCTGGGATTACAGGCGTGAGCCACCGCACCCGGCCAAAGCACACACTTTAAGATCACCAATGGTGGAAAACCAGTTTTAACAAAAATATATTTATTTATTACTTTATTTATTTATTTATTTTTTGAGACAGAGTCTCCCTCCGTTGCCCAGGCTGAAGTGCAGTGGCGCAATCTCAGCTCACTGTAACCTCTGCCTCCTGGGTTCAAGCAATTCTCCTGCCTCAGCCTCCCAAGTAGCTGGGATTACAGGTGCGTGCCACTACACCTGGCTAATTTTTTTTTTTTTTTTTTTTTTTGGTATTTTTAGTAGAGACCACATTTCGCCATGTTGGCCAGGCTGGTCTCGAACTCCTGACCTCAAGTGATCCACTCACCTCGGCCTCCTAAAGTGCTGGGATCACAGGCGTGAGCCACTGCACCTAGTCCAAAAATCATATATTTATTATTATTTTATTTTTTAAAACATAGAGACAGCTGGGTGCAGTGGCTCACTCCTGTAATCCCAGCACTTTGGGAGGCCGAGGCAGATGGGTCACCTGAGGTCAGGAGTTCAAGACCAGTCTGGCCAACATGGTGAAACCCTGTCTCTACTAAAAATCCAAAAATTAGCTGGGCGTTGTGGTGGGCGCCTATAATCTCAGCTACTGGGGAGGTTGAGGCAAGAGAATCGATTGAACCTTGGAGGCGGAGGCTGCAGTGAGCTGAGATTATACCACTGCACTCCCGCCTGGGTGACAGAGTAAGACTCCATCTCAAAAAAAAATATAAATAAATAAATAAATAAACCGAGAGTAGCAGTTTACGGTCTCTGCTACTCAGCAAATCCATCTTTTGGCTTCATTGTTTTGTCCCAAAGCTTCAATCAGGCTCTCGGTGACTGTTGACTGTCTGGTGTAAGGAGCAGGCCAGTGGCACCCTTGGTATTTATAGGAGGGCGATAGTTGCCTCCAGATCCGCTGAATGGGGCAGGCTAGTGTTCACAGAACTTTCAGATGCACCAGACTCTAGGAAGAAGACAAGAGGAGACAGAAGAAATTAAATTAATCAGAGAAAGGAAAGACCCCATCTCCCTGATTTGATATGAGTTTGCTGAACCTCTAGAAAAATCCTCAAGCTGACTTGAACTTCCGTTTACGCAATCCTCGGAAAACAATGACCGTATAAGAAATGTTTGCACAAGCTTTGAGGTTTTTTTTTAAAACCTCATAAATCCATAAATGTTGACATTTATAACTCTTAATGTGAGCATTCTAAGAGGGTAAGTTCCATGCTTAAATTTATGAGGTTATTTTTCCTCCTTAGAATCAGAAGCGGGCCGGGCGCGGTGGCTCAAGCCTGTAATCCCAGCACTTTGGGAGGCCGAGACGGGTGGATCACGAGGTCAGGAGATCGAGACCATCCTGGCTAACACAGTGAAACCCCGTCTCTACTAAAAAATACAAAAAACTAGCCGGGCGAGGTGGTGGGCGCCTGTAGTCCCAGCTACTCGGGAGGCTGAGGCAGGAGAATGGAGTAAATCCGGGAGGCGGAGCTTGCAGTGAGCCGAGATCTGGCCACTGCACTCCAGCCTGGGCCACAGAGCGAGACTCCGCCTCAAAAAAAAAAAAAAAAAAAAAAAAAAAGAATCAGAAGCGATAGCGTATTGTAAACAGAAACTGGCAGACTCTTGCTCTCTCCCTCTCTTGCTTCTCTTCTCAAGCTGGGGTGTTTGCATTCAATCATAAAGGGTGTGATAAATTCTTAGAAACTGCGTTAAAGCAGTGGCCATAAATGAAACTGCCAGTAAGAACATGAAAAATAGAACTGGCTGCTTTCTGAAATGTCCCTGTGTGATCTTAGGTTCCTGGGGATTTTGTGCAAGTGTGAATTAAGCACTTGATTTTATCTTAGGAATCATGAAGCTTGCATGAAACAAGCAAGGAAGGACAGAAAGAGAAGGAAAGAGAGAAACTGATTGGAGAAAAATACACATGGAACAAACTTCACATGAAAACAAGAGATGTTTTTCTTTTTTTGGGATGGAGTCTCACTCTGTTGCTCAGGCTGGAGTGCAGTGGCACGACCTGGGCTCACTGCAATTTCTGCCTCCAGGGTTCAAGTGATTCTCCTGCCTTAGCCTCCCAGGTAACTGGGATTACAGGCGTGCACCCCCATCCCTGGCTAATTCTTGTATTTTTAGTAGAGACGGGGGTTTCACCATATTGACCAGGTTGGTCTTGAACTCCTGACTTAAGTGATCCACCCACCTCGGCCTCCCAAAGTGCTGGGATTACAGGTGTGAGCCACCATGCCTGGCCGAAAACAGAAGTTTGAAAAAAATTATCGAAAAACATTTTGCCTATGATTCCAATATCATAAACATACTATAGGACTCCAAAAACCAACAAAATTATACTGTGATCCTGAAAGTATCTTAAGAGGCATTAAATATATAATGTCCATGAAGATCAGGTTGAACGGTGTGTTTTTTAAATATACATTTGTTTTTTTTTTTTTTTTTTTGAGACGGAGTCTCGCTCTGTCGCCCAGGCTGGAGTGCAGTGGCCGGATCTCAGCTCACTGCAAGCTCCGCCTCCCGGGTTTACGCCATTCTCCTGCCTCAGCCTCCCGAGTAGCGGGGACTACAGGCGCCCGCCACCTCGCCCGGCTAGTTTTTTGTGTTTTTAGTAGAGACGGGGTTTCACTGTGTTAGCCAGGATGGTCTCGATCTCCTGACCTCGTGATCCGCCCGTCTCGGCCTCCCAAAGTGCTGGGATTACAGGCTTAAATATACATTTGTAAATGCTTTTTGTATATTGCAGATATTAACTTCTTGTCTGTCATTCAGATTGCAAACAATTCTGCCACTACTTTGTATTGTTTTGGTAACTTTCCCCCACAAAATGTTACTTGTTAATGTAGTAAGATATGTGTAATTTTATTTTTGCAGCTTTTGGCTTTCTTGTTTTGATTAAAATAGTCTCTTCAGTTCCCAAATTATACATATAGTCTCCTAAATTTTCCTCTGAAATTTTTAGGTGGTTTATTTATTTATTTATTTTTAAATTTTTTGAGACAGAGTTTCACTGTTGCCCACCTGGGCTGGAAGGCAGTGGAGAGATCTCTTTGTGTGGCACACAAGGCCCCACCAGGGGTCTGATCCTGCTTGATGGGATCTTGATTTGCATAAACCATACCCCTGCTGGGATCCCACCTGTGGTAGATTGTGTTAGTGTTGAAAATATTTGCTTTCCTTCCCTTGGGTGGATCATACCTCCCTGTCTTGCTGATATCACACTTGATGTCTGACTGGCAGTGCCTCTCTCTGGTAGTATTTTATATCCAGGGTGACCTTGTGACTTGCTTTGACCAACAAAATGTGGGTGGAAGGGATGCACATCATCTCTGGAAAGAAACTTCAATAGCCAGCTGATGGTTTTGCCATCTGTCACCTTCCACCACCATGAGACTGGCAATGTCCCAGATGGGGGTGGTTTGGCCAGCCCAGGTCCCAGAGTGAAGATGGCATGGATGAGAGCACAGACATTGAAATGGGCAAGCAGCATGAGCAAGAAATAAACGTTTGCTGTTGTAAGCCATGTAGTCTTTAGGACTGTTTGTTACTGCAGCATAACCTGACACTTTCTGACTGCTACACCAACCTCACTGGCTTTGAGAGATTCTCCCCCTTTTTTTTTTGAGGTGGAGTTTTGCTCTTTTTGTCCAGGTTGGAGCGCAGTGGCATGATCTCGGCTCACTGCAACTTCTACTTCCTGGGTTCAAGTGATTCTCCTGCCTCAGCCTCCTTTACAGGTGCCTGCCACCATGCCCAGCTAATTTTTGTATTTTAGTAGAGATGGGATTCATCATGTTGGTCAGGCTGGTCTCGAACTTCTGACCTCAGGTGATCTATCCTCCTTGGCCTCCCAAAGTGCTGGGATTAGAGGCGTGAGCCACTTCACCCAGCTGAGAAACTTTACTCTTAAAGCCAAGTGTCAGCTTGTCATCTACCCATCAAGCAAGCTGATTCCCCCTACCCTAGCCACCATGACTTCAGAGACAACTCTTGTGGGTCCCTGGACTCCCATCAGCTGATATTATCAGGGACAACTGTAGCTGCAATTCAGAGAATCACACAGTGGCCAACATTCCCAACCTCCTCCTGCCTCACTTACTCCTCCTGGGAGAAAGACTGACCTATTCCCCAGCCCTAGTTTCCTTTTTTTTTTGAGACAATCTCACTCTGTTGCCCAGGCTGGAGTGCAGTGGCATGATCTCAGCTCACTGTAGCCTCCACCTCCCGGGTTCAAGCGATTCTTGTGCACGAGCCTCTCTAGTAGCTGGGACTACACATGTACGTCACCCTGTTCAGCTAATTTTTGTATTTTTAGTAGAGACGTGGTTTCTCTATGTTGGCCAGGCTGTTCTCACACTCCTGACCTCAGGTGATCTGCCCAGCTAGGCCTCCCAAAGTACTGGAATTACAGGCGTAAGCTACCATGCCCAGCCCCTAGCCCTAGTTTCAACACGTCCCTCCCTAATCCTTGATATTTGGGGGCTGGTCTCAGCCTGTACGTTTCTGGATTCACATCTTCCCCCAGGTACCTTGACAAAAGTGACCTTGGAGGGAGACCAGTGCCCCCCACTGACTTCCCGTGCATTCCATTTCAGTATTACTAGGAAGGGGCCCGATGGCGAGTGTCACTGACAACTGGGCTGACACCGCCATCGTCAGCATAGTCTTCCCACAGCTCTGCTCCTTCCTTCTCCCCAGCAATCCTCTCTCCTGTCTTGAGCTCTGGCTGGAAACTTATTAATTTCTGGAGTCAGCTCCCAGTCTCAGTTGTGTGTGGGCAGCCTACAGTCAGCAGCATCTGACATTATAGCCACATCTCTCAACCCCAGTAGAACACTCTTTTCTCTTCCATTTTCTCCAGCTTCCCCATGAAGGCTGGACCCCAGTGTGGGCATAGGGCATTCTTGAACCACAGGTGGAGGACTCCGGCAGTCTTAGCTCGTCCATTGCCTCCCTGAGTGGGGCGGGGCCCCTTCTCAGGCTCTGCAGGGAAAGTGGCCATTGTCCCCACTCAGAATACAAAAATGTCACCTTTCCCTCTCCCTTCTGGGCAGGCGTTCAAATGACTGTGCTCCCAGCTAGGAGATAATAAGTATGCATCATGGGAAAGGTATCGGTAATGAGCACCATTAATTTCAGGAGTGGGCCAGCTGCGGTGGCTCACACCTGTAATCACAGCACTTTGGGAGGCCAAGGTGGGAGGATCACTGGAGGTCAGGAGTTTGAGACCAGCCTGGCCAAAAAGGTGAAACCCCATCTTTACTAAGAATACACAAAAAAATTATCCAGGTGTGGTGGCACATGCCTGTAACCCCAGCTACTTGGGAGGTTGAGGCAAGAGAATCTCTTGAACCCAGAGACAGAGGTTGCAGTGAGCCGGGATGCCTCCATTGCTCTTCAGCCTGGACGACAGAGCGAGACTCCATCTCAAAAACAAAAAACAAACAACAAAAAAAATTTCAGGAGTGGAAGAGGTCACTTCCTGATTGCACATGACTTCCTGGAGGAGATGAGGAAGGTGTAGAACTCTAAAGGACAGGTGGGATTTTCACAGGTGAGAGAAAGAGGAAGAGCAGGAGGGCACTGAAGGTGTAGGAATGGCTCAGGCAATGGCCTGGAGTGGGGCAGAGGCTGAGATCGGGAGTCTGGTGACTGGAGCAGAAGGGGGTGTAAGTAGTAGAGAGGTGGTGGACAGAAGGGGTGGTGGACAGAAGCGGGTAGATCTGGGATCCATCTCCCCAGGAGCCTGGTAATCTTTACTTACAACAGGGATCCATTCTCCATTTATGTCTGTGTCTCCAGAACAGCGATGGAATTTTATGGTGCTTGATCCTTAGAAAAAATAAAAAATGAAAAAGGACTGGAAACCCCCGAAACCTCCAGCTTGGTTTGCAGCGTCTTGGCTGGCTATGGTGCTTGACCACGTGGCTTCAGCCTTTCCACAGAGACTGCTCTGAAAAACAACAACAAAACTTTTTGCAAACGAGTATCTTCATGCTGGGCAAATTGATCAAATGTATTAAGAAATCGAAGTGGAAGACCCCAAAAGTAGCCCTGCTCCCTGTTGGCCCCTCCCCTGAGTTACCACCAATAGTGTCATTGTCAGGCTCTGAGCTCCACCTCATTTGGACTCTTTAGCTTTTCATTTCTTTTTTTTTTCCCAGCTGGCACATTTATTGGCATTAAGCACAAGACTCTTCCCAGCACTAGGAAGCCATGCCCAAAGGGTGTCCCTCTGCCCCATTTCTGCAAAAATTCTCAGGCCTTAGCAGTAGCCTGAGCTGCCCCCAGGGCTGTGAGCTGCTGAATCTTCTGACTCATCATTTCCATGACAGCCTGTTTCATGGCGTGCTTCTTCTGAAGAGCTGGTTGGATTTTCTCCATCTGCTTGGTTAGAAAAATCTATCTTCCTCTTGAAGAAGTCCTTGGTATCCTGAGCTGTCTTCTCTACATAGTACCCAGTTCCCACATGGATGAGCACATGTTCCACATCATGCAGCTTCCCAGGGACACACATATAACTCGTCAGTGGGACATGTAATTCTTTCCCCTCATTGCTCTTGTTCAGCATGTTCAGACAGTCCTTGGCTTCCACATACTTAGTCTGTACCACTTTGAGCTGGGCAATGGACGTGGAGAAGAACTCCACTTCCTGGTCCAGCTGGTTCTTGAGCATTTCTAGTTGCGGCAGATGCAGCTCCGTGATGTTAATAGACTGCGCCATGTTGGGAAGGAGGACTAACGAAGAGATGCTTTTCATTTCTTTGCTCACTTCCTCAACTTGACCACACACCCTGAGGCCAGGGCTATATAATGTGTCCCCTGGATTTTGGTGCAGCCAGCTGCACAACCGATGCTCAGGCTGTGTCCCTTGGTGGGTGTCCACAGTGCCTCCTATTTAGGGTCCCTTCAGTGACTCTCAATAAGGATGAGGTCCCCCAGGAGACATGAGAGGCACAGCCCCTCACAAAGCTCTCCCAGCAGGCCTGGCCTCGGTGAGTTCACTGGCTACCTTTGCAATCCTGTCCCTTGGGCCTGCTGGGAAGAGGAAGAGCTGCAGTTTCTCTCTGCAAAGCATCTTCCCTTAGGGATGGGCAGACCTATTTAGATCTATTTTTCTTTTTATCTTTTTTTTTTTTTTTTTGTAGAGATGGGTCTCGCTATATTGTCCAGGGTGGTCTTGAACTCCTAGCCTCAAGAGATCCTCCTGCCTTGACCTCCCAAAGTGTTGGGATTACAGGTGTGAGCTACTGTGCCTGGTCTGAACTAATTTTGTTTTATTTTATAATTTTTTTTGAGACGGAGTCTCACTCTGTCACCCAGGCCAGAGTGCAGTGGCGTGATCTTGGCTTACTACAACCCTCACTTCCTGGGTTCAAGCAATTCTCCTGCCTCAGCCTCCTGAGTAGCTGGGATTACAGGCGTGCACTACCATCCCAGGCTAATCTTTGTATTTTTCGTAGAGACGGGGTTTCGCCATGTTGGTCAGGCTTGTCTCAAACTCCTGACCTCAAGTGATCCGCCCACCTCGGCCTCCCAAAGTGCTGGGATGACAGATGTGAGCCACTGTGTCTGGCCTTGATCTAATTTTATATTCATAATTTTTTTTTTTTTTTTTTGAGACAGAGTTTCGCTTTGCCACCCAGGCTGGAGTGCAGTGGCTCGATCATGACTCATTGGAGCCTCGACCTCCTGGGCTCAGGTGATCCTCCCACCTTGGCCTACTGAGTAGCCGAGACCACAGGTGCACACTGCTATGCCCGGCTAATTTTTTGTGTATTTTTTTTTTTTTTTTGTAGAGGTGGGATCTTTCCATGTTGCCCAGGCTGGCCTGGAACATCTGGGCTTAAGAGATCCTCCTGCCCTGGCCTCCCAAAGTGCTGAGATTAAAGGTGTTAGCCACAGAATCTGGCCTGAGCATAGTGTTCTGTAGGGTGACTATTCCATCTTCTTTCTGGATTGAAACAATCGTTTGGGTTGTTTCCAATTTCCGTCAGAATTGCCATAATTGAGAGTCAATAAACATTGTTGTGAATGCTTCCTTGAAGGGCTTCTTGGACACAGAGATGGAGAGTGAAATTGCTGGGTCCTAAGGCACACATTTAAAATTTTAATAGATGCCACCAAATTACCCCTTTAAAGCAACCCAACCCACCTACACACCCACCACCTGGATAAGAACATTTGTTTTATTTTATCTTATTTTTGAAATGAAGTTTTGCTTTGTTGCCCAGGCTGGAGTGCAGACGTATGATCTTGGCTCATTGCAACCTCTGCCTCTGGGGTTCAAGCAATTCTCCTGCCTCAGCCTCCTGAATAGGTGGGATTACGGGTGCCCACCCCACACCAGGCTAATTTTTGTATTTTTAGTACAGATGGGGTTTCACTATGTTGGCCAGTCTGGTCTTGAACCCCTGACCTCAAGTGATCCTCAAATCACCCTTTTAAAGCAACCCAACCCAGCTACACACCCACCAGCAGGGTAAGAACATTTATTCTTCACACCTTTGCCCAAACTGGATAGGTCAAACAATGTGCTAGGTCCAAGCTAGTTTTTTTTTAGATGGAGTCTCGCTCTGTTGCTCAGGTTGGAGTGCAGTGGTGTGATCTTAGCTCACTGCAACCTCCACTTTCTGGGTTCAAGCGATTCTTCTGCCTCAGCCTGTTAGTAGAGATGGGGTTTTGCCATGTTGCCCAGGCTGGTCTCGAACTCCTGACCTCCAGTGATCCACACCGCTCAGCCTCGCAAAGTGCTGGGAATACAGGCACAAGCCACCGTGCCGGGCCCAGACTAGTATTTTTGAGTGTTTCCTTTGGTCATCCGTGTTTCCTTTTCTGGGACCTAGCCCCAAGTCTTCAGATAATAAAATGACTTCAGACAGAATTCTGTGTTAATTACTCCCACGTTTTTGTGTGGCCTGTGGGGTCCTGCCGGGAGCAGGATGGAGCAGGGGCAAACGGAGGGACAGAAGGGGCTTGAAGGAGAGCGAGGTTGCACTGCCTCAGCAGGAGGAATTGAAAACTAAGGAGAGGCTGCAGGAGTCGATGCAGACTCCAGAGTCCACGCCCTCCGTCAAGGGTACCCTCCACCAGTGTCGTGGAGGAAGGGAAGCTTTCAGGGAGCTCCACGTGAGCCAGGTAGGCTGTGGGGCTGAGCCAATAGCAACTCTTTCTGCCAGACACTTTCTGGACTTGTCCTGTCTTTTTCCCGGTGTTCCGCTTCCCACAGCGCTGACGTCGGTCTGTCCGGATGCACGGAGAAGGGAGGAAAAGGGGTGAGGTGCGGCGGTGCAAAGGTGAGGCTGCGCTCAGCCCTGACGCTCAGCAAAACAGATAACCGACGCTTTCATTAAGTGCATGCCCTAGGGCCACGTCCCTGCCGCTGTCCTGATCCTGAAGGCTGCTCTGACCCAGCCCTCTGCCCGCTGGGCTCATGCAGCTGCTGGGGCTCCTCTGCCTCCTCTGGATGCTCAAGGCCTCCCCAGGGGCCACAGGTAAGGGAGGAGAGGTGGGAGAAAATGGAGAGAAGCTCCTGATATGATATTCCAGGAAACAGGAGGGAAAGGTGGCTGTGAGGCCTGGGGAGGCGGGATAGGGAGGCGGGATAAGAAGGCGCCGATTGGAGCTCTGGGTGCAGGGAGAACCGAGGCACGGCCTGATGCGGGGAGGGGGCAATGAGGAGAGGTTTCTCCCAGAGCTCCAGGTGCAGGGAAAACCGAGGTTGGGAAAGAGTGGGTCCCCGCTGCCAGTCTCCACCAAGCACTGAGCAGGTTGCAGGGGCTGCGCTCCAACGTGTATCTGCTGCCCGAGGGTGGAGGGTGGGACTTAGATCTTCCCAGAGCAGTGGCCTTCCTGCCTTGGCTCCTTCTGTCACCCGCCTCACGCCCCCAGATCCAGTGCCCTGTCCACACTGGCCTCTCCCTCCCTGACAGCCCTCTAACTTCTGCCCCTGGTCTCTGTCTTCGGGTTTCAACCTCTCTGCCTTTTGTCCCCCAGCGGCTCCTCCCCAGCTCTGCCGTCACTCTCTCACCCTGGCCAGGGCCCATGTGTCTGGGCACAGCTGTTGGTACCAGGGCCCGGGCAGGGAGCTCCTGAAGTCCGCTTCACTTTCAGGGGTGCGTCTGAGACTACCCAGCATGGGGTCCCAGGCTTCTCTCTTCTGCCCTGCAGGAATACCCCGCAATTCCTCCGTACCTCTCTTTTCTCTGTCTTTCAGTGTCTGCTTCTGATCCCCGATCCAGGCCACCCAGCCAGAGGCCCATGAGTCCTCTTCTCGGTCACCTCCAGGGACACATCCTGGAGCCAAGGGCTGTAGCCTGGAGATTCTCATAATCCCTGACCCCACTTCCCTGGCACCCACGAGCTAGGCTGAGACTTGACACCCCAGCTCTCAGTCACAAGATGGGCTGTGCCCGAAGTGAGGGGTATCAGATCGGGTACTTCCCACTTCCCATCTGCTGTGGCTGCCTGTCTTCCTCGTCCCCGACACCTCTGACAGCTGGATCTCTGATCCTAACTGTCACCAACTGTGAAATGGGTTGAAATCCACATGCTGGGGTTCATGCTTGTAAACGAATGAATCCCATGGCCAAAAGGGAATAGTTACAGAAAAATATGTCTATTTTTGTGATGAACACTCACTGCTAAGCCTTAAGGTCTCCGGAACTCATCACGCCTGACTGCTGAGGTAGCTCCTTCTGGAAGTTTCCTTCTCCATCCTGTCTCTCCGGCTCTCTGCCTGGTCCTCACTCCATGCCCATTGAAGTCATTAGCGTGTGTGAGCTTAGCTTCTGTTTCTCCTTGGTGTTCTCTGGGCAGTTTTGTGTGTTTTTTTTTAATGGAGTCTTGCTCTGTCTCCCAGGCTGGAGTGCAGTGGCGCCATCTCAGCCCACTGCAGTCTCTGCCTCCCGGGTTCAAGCGATTCTCCTGACTCAGCTACAGGTACACGCCACCATGCCCGGCTAATTTTTGTATTTTGTTTTAGTAGAGAACAGATTTCACCATGTTGGTCAGAGTTGTCTCGAACTCCTGACCTCAAGTGGTCGCCTGCCTTGGCCTTTCAAAGTGCTGGGATTGCAGGCATGAGCCACTGTGCCTGGTCCTCTTTATGCAACTTTCTCTGTCTCATGGTTTTTGTGATGTGCCCCTTGCTAGCACTTGGCTATATTCTCTCTTTTTCTCTTTGAAAGGAGTAGTCAGCTCAGACAGCAGCAGGGTGCGGGGAGAAGCCGTGGTGGGAGCAGAAGGTTAATGGAGGGGATGGGAGGACTCCAGGCAGCAGCAGGGGGAGGACAGGAAGGGGCAGAGGGAGGAGGGGCCTGGGTGTGACTAGAGGAGGGAAGGGAGGGGAGGGAGGCTCTGCCCAGCTTGGCTATCCCAGGACAGGAGGACCGGCCATGACAAGGCCAAGGCCGGGTGAGGAATGAACGCTCCCATGCCCCACTGCTCCCCTAGGAGCAGACAGGCAGTGGGCTCCAGCACCACAAAGCACCCAGCTCCAAGCTGCCTCTGATGCAGGAGTGAGCTGCGGCATGCCCTGCCCTCTGTGATGCTGCCTGGAAAATGGGAGTGAGTGAGTAACTTACATGAGTGATGTGACAAAATGACCCACGGATTTACCAGTGGATTCCTCTGCTTTGCCGCCAATGCAGGAACTGTATCTACGGCCACATCCATCTCTCACATACGTTTCCCCAGGGCGGAAGCAGCCCGCGCTGTGCTCAGCAATTCTCCACACTCCAGAGACCTGGCTGGGCGGCCACTCGGTGTCCCCCAGCTCGTCTCTCCTGCTCCTGGCCACAGGGAAAATGTACCTATGATGCTCGTTACCTCCCCATATGACACACTCATCTCTGAAACACTGCTCACCTCTCCAGTCAGTTCCAACACCTCAACCACCCCGATGTCCAAGTTTGCTTTCAAGGTTGAAACCACTCCACCCACTGTGTTGGTCTATTCGGCCACCACTGAGTGCGTGTATCCAACGAGCTTTACAATCACCATCTCCCATCCCACCTCCATCTGTGTGACCACGACGCAGGTGGCCTTCACCAGCTCTTACACCCCCACTCCCGTGACACAGAAGCCAGTGACCACCATCACCAGGACTTACCCTATGACCACTACTGAGAAAGGAACATCAGCTGTGACATCTCTCTCTACCACCACTGCAAGGGAAACTCCCATAGTGACAGTGACACCCTCTTCCTCTGTGTCAGCCACAGACACAACCTTCCACACTACGGTCTTCTCTACAATTAGAATCACAGAAAGGACTCCCCTGCCCACTGGAAGCATCCATACGACCATGTCCCCAGCACCAGTATTTACTACTCTCAAAACAGCGGTGACTTCCACTTCCCACGTCACTTCTTCAATCACTTCCACAGATACAGTGACTTCTGTGACAACGACCACCTCTCGGCCCACAGCCACTAATACACTGTCATCACCCACCAGTACCATTTTATCTTCCACATCTGTCCTGAGCACAGAAACAATCACCAGTGGTATCACAAACACCACTCCTCTATCTACCTTGGTGACCACACTCCCAACTACCATCACCAGGTCTACACCTACATCTGAGCCCACCTACCCTACTTCTCCCACCAGCACTGTGACAGACTCCACAACCAAAATTACCTACTCCACAAGTATGACAGGTACATTGTCCATGGAGACTTCTCTCCCCCCCACATCTTCCTCTCTCCCAACCACAGAAACAGCCACAACTCCTATGACAAACCTGGTAATCACCACCCCTGAGATCGCCTCCCACAGTACTCCCACCTTCTCTCCTTCAGCCATCTACTCTACAGTCAGCACATCCACAACTGCCATCTCCTCAGCTTCCCCTACCTCAGGTACCATAGTGACTTCCACAACCATGACCCCGTCTTCTCTGCCTACAGACATCCCTTCGACAACACCAACAATTATCACCCACCCTTCTGTGGGCTCTACTGGCTTCCTGACTACAGGAACAGACCTCACATCAACATTCACTGTTTCCAGTTCCCCAGCAATGTCCACAAGTGTTATTCCATCTTCCCCCAGCATCCAGAATACAGAAACCTCATCCCTTGTCAGCATGACCTCTGCCACCACTCCCAGTGGGACACCAACTTTTGCAGGTACACACAGCACTCCGACAAGTTCCCTCTTGACAACCTTCCCAGCGACATATTCATTTTCGTCTTCCATGTCTGCCAGCAGTGCCGGGACCACTCACACAGAGAGTATCTCTTCACCTCCAGCCAGCACCAGTACACTCCACACAACAGCTGAATCCACCCTGTCACCCACTACCACCACCTCATTCACAACTTCCACAACTATGGAACCACCTTCAACCACTGTAGCAACTACAGGAACAGGTCAGACCACCTTTCCCAGCTCTACAGCCACATTCCCTGAGACCACCACACTGACTCCTACAATTGACATTTCTACAGAATCTCTAACAACAGCCATGACTTCTACTCCCCCCATCAGTTCTTCAATCACTCCCACCAATACAGTGACTTCTATGACAACTACGACCTCTTGGCCCACAGCCACTAATACGTTATCATCACTCACCAGTAGCATTTTATCTTCTCCACCTGTCCCAAGCACAGAAATGGTCACCAGTCATAACACCAACACCACCCCTCTATCCACCTTGTTGACTACACTCCCCACCACCACCCCCGATACCACCTCCCACAGTGCCCCCAGCTTCACTTCATCAGCCATTTACTCCACGGTCAGCACATCCACAACTGCCATCTCCTCAGCTTCCCCTACCTCAGGTACCATAGTGACTTCCACAACCATGACCCCGTCTTCTCTGCCTACAGACATCCCTTCGACAACACCAACAATTATCACCCACCCTTCTGTGGGCTCTACTGGCTTCCTGACTACAGGAACAGACCTCACATCAACATTCACTGTTTCCAGTTCCCCAGCAATGTCCACAAGTGTTATTCCATCTTCCCCCAGCATCCAGAATACAGAAACCTCATCCCTTGTCAGCATGACCTCTGCCACCACTCCCAGTGGGACACCAACTTTTGCAAGTACACACAGCACTCCGACAAGTTCCCTCCTGACAACCTTCCCAGCGACATATTCATTTTCGTCTTCCATGTCTGCCAGCAGTGCCGGGACCACTCACACAGAGAGTATCTCTTCACCTCCAGCCAGCACCAGTACACTCCACACAACAGCTGAATCCACCCTGTCACCCACTACCACCACCTCATTCACAACTTCCACAACTATGGAACCACCTTCAACCACTGTAGCAACTACAGTGACAGGTCAGACCACCTTTCCCAGCTCTACAGCCACATTCCCTGAGACCACCACACTGACTCCTACAATTGACATTTCTACAGAATCTCTAACAACAGCCATGACTTCTACTCCCCCCATCAGTTCTTCAATCACTCCCACCAATACAGTGACTTCTATGACAACTATGACCTCTTGGCCCACAGCCACTAATACGTTATCATCACTCACCAGTAGCATTTTATCTTCTCCACCTGTCCCAAGCACAGAAATGATCACCAGTCATAACACCAACACCACCCCTCTATCCACCTTGTTGACTACATTCCCCACCACCACCCCCGATACCACCTCCCACAGTACCACCAGCTTCACTTCATCAGCCATTTACTCCACGGTCAGCACATCCACAACTGCCATCTCCTCAGCTTCCCCTACCTCAGGTACCATAGTGACTTCCACAACCATGACCCCGTCTTCTCTGCCTACAGACATCCCTTCGACAACACCAACAATTATCACCCACCCTTCTGTGGGCTCTACTGGCTTCCTGACTACAGGAACAGACCTCACATCAACATTCACTGTTTCCAGTTCCCCAGCAATGTCCACAAGTGTTATTCCATCTTCCCCCAGCATCCAGAATACAGAAACCTCATCCCTTGTCAGCATGACCTCTGCCACCACTCCCAGTGGGACACCAACTTTTGCAAGTACACACAGCACTCCGACAAGTTCCCTCCTGACAACCTTCCCAGCGACATATTCATTTTCGTCTTCCATGTCTGCCAGCAGTGCCGGGACCACTCACACAGAGAGTATCTCTTCACCTCCAGCCAGCACCAGTACACTCCACACAACAGCTGAATCCACCCTGTCACCCACTACCACCACCTCATTCACAACTTCCACAACTATGGAACCACCTTCAACCACTGTAGCAACTACAGTGACAGGTCAGACCACCTTTCCCAGCTCTACAGCCACATTCCCTGAGACCACCACACTGACTCCTACAATTGACATTTCTACAGAATCTCTAACAACAGCCATGACTTCTACTCCCCCCATCAGTTCTTCAATCACTCCCACCAATACAGTGACTTCTATGACAACTACGACCTCTTGGCCCACAGCCACTAATAAGTTATCATCACTAACCAGTAGCATTTTATCTTCTCCACCTGTCCCAAGCACAGAAATGATCACCAGTCATAACACCAACACCACCCCTCTATCCACCTTGTTGACTACATTCCCCACCACCACCCCCGATACCACCTCCCACAGTACCACCAGCTTCACTTCATCAGCCATTTACTCCACGGTCAGCACATCCACAACTGCCATCTCCTCAGCTTCCCCTACTTCAGGTACCATAGTGACTTCCACAACCATGACCCCGTCTTCTCTGACCACAGACATCCCTTCGACAACACCAACAACTATCACCCACCCTTCTGTGGGCTCTACTGGCTTCCTGACTACAGGAACAGACCTCACATCAACATTCACTGTTTCTAGTTCCCCAGCAATGTCCACAAGTGTCATTCCACCTTCCCCCAGCATCCAGAATACAGAAACCTCATCCCTTGTCAGCATGACCTCTGCCACCACTCCCAGTGAGAGACCAACTCTCACAAGTACTGACAGCACTCCAACAAGTTCTCTCCTGACGACCTTCCCAAGTACATATTCATTTTCCTCTTCCATGTCTGCCAGCAGTGCTGGGACCACTCACACAGAGGCTATTTCCTCACCTCCAGCCAGCACCAGTACACTCCACACAACAGCTGAATCCACCCTGTCACCCGCTGCCACCACCTCATTCACCATATTCACAACGATGGAACCACTTTCAACCACTGTAGCAACTACAGGCACAGGTCAGACCACCTTCCCCAGCTCTACAGCCACATTCCCTGAGATCACTACACTGACTCCTACAACTGACATGTCCACAGAATCTCTCACAACAGCCATGACTTCTACTCCTCCCATCACTTCTTCAATGACTCCCACCAATACAGTGACTTCTATGGCAAGAACGACTTCCTGGCCCACAGCCGGTAATACGTTATCATCACTCACCAGTAGCATTTTATATTCTACACCTGTCCTGAGCACAGAAACAATCACCAGTCATAACACCAACACCACCCCTCTCTCCACCTTGGTGACCACACTCCCCACGACCATCACCAGGTCTAGAGCTATATCTGAGACCACCTACACTACTTCTCCCACTAGCACAGCCACAGACTCCATGACCGACATCAGCTACCCCACAAGTATGACAGGTACATTGTTCCCTGAGACTTCTCTCCCGCCCACCTCTTCCTCTCTCCTAACCGTAGAAACTGCCACAACTCCTACCACAACCTTGGTAACCACCACTCCTGAAACCACCTCCCACAGTGTTCCCAGCTTCACTTCTTCAACCATCTATTCCACAAGGAGTACAACCACAACTGCCATCTCCTCAGCTTCGCCTACCTCAGGTACCATGGTGACTTCCACAACCATGACCCCATCTTCTCTGAGTACAGACATCCCTTCGACAACACCCACAACTATTACCCACTCTTCTGTGAGCTCTACTGAATCCTTGACTACAACAACAGTCCTCTCCTCAACATTTGCTGTTTCCAGTACCTCAGCAGTGTCCACAAGTGACATCCCATCTTCCCCCAACATCCAGAATACAGAAACCTCATCCCTTGTCAGCATGACCTCTGCCACCACTCCCAGCGAGAGACCAACTCTCACAAGTACTGAGGGCACTCAGACAACTTCCCTCCTGACGAGCTTCCCAGCAACATATTCATTTTCCTCTTCCATGTCTGCCAGCAGTGCAGGGACCACTCACACCGAGAGTATCTCCTCACCTCCATCCATCACCAGTACACACCACACAATAGCTGGATCCACTCCATCACCCACAATCACCACCTCATTCACAACATTTACAACGATGGAAACACCTTCATCCACTGTAGCAACTACACGCACAGGTCAGACTACATTCACCAGTTCAACAGCCACATCCCCTGAGACCACCACACTGACTCCTACCCTTGACATTTCCACAGGATCTTTCAAAACAGCAGTGAGTTCTACTCCCCCCATCACTTCTTCAATCACCTCCACATATACAGTGACATCTATGACAACTACCAACCCTCTGCCCACAGCCACTAATACATTACCATCATTCACCAGTAGCGTTTCATCTTCTATGCCTGTCCCAAGTACAGAAGCGATCACCAGTGGTACCACAAACACCACCCCTTTGTCTTCCTTGGTGACCACATTATCCAATTACGACACCAGTTCTACACCTGCATCTGAGACCACCTACCCTACTTCTCTTACTAGTGCTCTCACAGATTCCACGGTCAGAACCACCTTTTCCACCAGTATGACCGGTACATTGTCCACTGTGACCTCTCTCCGACCCACCTCTTTGTCTCTTCCAACCACAGCAACAGCCACAGTTCCTACAACAAACTTGGTAACCACGACCACCAAGACCACCTCACACAGTACTCCTAGCTTCACTTCTTCAATCACAACCACCGAGACCACCTCACACTGTACTCCCAGCTTCACTTCTCCAATCACGACCACTGAGACCCCCTCACACAGTACTCCTAGCTTCACTTCTTCAATCACTGTCTTGGAGACCACATCATACAGTACTCCCAACTTCACTTCTTCAATCACCACCAGTGAGAGCCCCTCACACAGTATTCCCAGCTTCACTTCTTCAATCACCACCACAGAGACCCCTTCACACAGTACTCCCAGCTTCACTTCTTCAATAACCACCACTGAGACTACCTTACACAGTACACCCAGCTACACTTCTTTGATCACCACCACCGAGACCACCTCACACAATACTCCCAGCTTCACTTCTTCGACCACCACCACCGAGACCACCTCATACAGTACTCCCAGCTTCACTTCTTCAATCACCACCACCGAGACCACCTCATACAGTCCTCCCAGCTTCACTTCTTTGATCACCACCACCGAGATCACCTCACACAGTACTCACAGCTTCACTTCTTCGATTGCCACCACCGAGACCACATCCCACAGTACTCCTAGCTTTACGTCTTTGATCACCACCAGGGAGAGCCCCTCACAGGGTACTTCCAGCTTCACTTCTTCGGTAACCACCTTTGAGACCCCCTCACACAGTACTCCAAGCTTCACTTCTTCGATCATGATCACCGAGACCACCTCATACAGTACTCCCAGCTACACTACCTCAATCACTACCACCGAGACCCCCTTACATAGTACTCCCAGCTTCACTACCTCATTCACCACCACTGAGACCACCTCACACAGTACTCCCAGCTTCACTTCTTCGATCACCACCACTGAGACCACCTCACACAGTACTCCCAGCTTCACTACTTCGATCACCACCACCGAGACCAACTCAAACAGTACTCCCAGCTTCACTTCTTTGATCACCACCACTGAGACCACATCCCACAGTACTCCGAGCTTCACTTCTTCAATCACCACCACCGAGATCACATCCCACAGTATTCCCAGCTTCACGTCTTCGATCATCACTACTGAGACCACCTCACACAGTACAGCAAACTACACTTCTTCAATCACCACCACTGAGACCACCTCACACAGTACTCCCAGCTTCACTTCTTCAATCACCACTACTGAGACCACATCACACAGTACTCCTGGCCTCATTTCTGTGGTCACCACCACCGAGGCAACCTCCCACGTTACTCCTGGCCTCACTTCAATCACCACCAGTGAGACTACCTTACACAGTACTCCAACCTTCACTTCTTCAATCACCACCACCGAGAAAACCTCACGAAGTACTCTCAGCTTCACTTCTTTAATCACCACCACTGAGACGACCTCACACAGTACTCCCAGCTTCAGTTCTTCAATCACCACCACCAAGACCACCTCACCCGATACTCCCAGCTTCATTTCTTCAATCACCACCACCAAGACCACCTCACCCGATACTCCCAGCTTCACTTCTTCCATCACCAACACTGAGACCACCTCACACAGTACTCCCAGCTTCACTTCTTCAACCAGCTACTCCACAGTCAGCACATCCACAACTGCCATCACCTCACATTTTACTACCTCAGAGACTGGGGTGACTTCCACACCTGTAACTCCAGCTTCTCAGAGTACAGACATCCCGACCGCAACCGTACGAACTCTCACCCCCTCATCTGTGGGAACCAGCACTTCATTGACTACAACCACAGACCTTCCCTCTATACCCACTGATATCAGTAGCTTACCAACCCCAACACACATCATTTCATCTTCTCCCTCCATCCAAAGCACAGAAACATCATCCCTTGTGGGCACAACCTCTCCCACCATGTCCACTGTGAGAACGACCCTCAGAAGTACTGAGAACACCCCAATCACTTCCTTGAGCACAAGTATTGTTGTTACACCTGAAACCCCAACACAGACCCCTCCTGTACTGACGTCTGCCACCGGGACCCAAACATCTCCTGTACCTACTACTGTCACCTTTGGAAGTACAGGTTTATCCACATCCACTCTTCACACTCTTACGCCATCAACAGCCTTGAGCACAATCATGTCAACATCGCAGGTTCCCATTCCTAGCACACATTCCTCCACCCTTCAAACAAGTTCTTCTACTCCGTCATTGCAAACTTCACTCACATCTACAAGTGAGTTCACTACAGAATCTTTCACTAGGGGAAGTACATCTACAAACGCAATTTTGACTTCTTTTAGTACCATCATCTGGTCCTCAACACCCACTATCATGTCCTCTTCTCCGTCTTCCACCAGCATAACTCCATTGTTCTCTACCACCACTCATTCTGTTCCTTCTTCAGCATACACCTTCAGTACAGAAAATGTGGGCCTCTCTTCTATCACAGCCTTTCCTACACTCTCTTCCTCTGTAACCACCAGCACTTCTCCAACCAGCTCCTCTCTGACCACAGCTCTCACTGAAATAACCCCCTTTTCTTATATTTCCCTTCCCTCCACCACACCCTGTCCAGAAACTATAACAATTACCATAGTCCCTGCCTCTCCCACTGATCCATGTGTTGAAATGGATTCCAGCACTGAAGCTACTTCTCCTCCCACCACCCCATTAGCAGTGCTTCCCTTTACTACCGAGATGGTCACCTGTCCTAGCTCCATCAGTATGCAAACTACCCTTGCTACATATATGGACACTTCTTCCATGACGCCAGAAAGTGAGTCCAGCATCACAACGAATGCTTCCAGTTCCACTGGCACTGGGACTGTACCCACAAACACGGTTTTCACAAGTACTGAAATGCCCACCAGTGAGACCTGGTTGAGCACCATCTCTGTGATCCCCCCACATCTTCCTGGCATCTCTACCGTCCCGCTCACCACAAAACCAAGCAGTAGCCTTTCGACCATCCTGAGGACTTCAAGCAAGTCAGCACATTCCTCCCCATCCACCACCAGGACTTCAGAGACACCAGTGGCCACTACCCAGACTCCTACCACCCTTACGTCGCGCAGGACAACTCCCACCACTTCTCAGACGACCACACAGTCAACGTTGACCACCACTGCAGGTTGGACCTTCTGCCTCTCTGTTCCCCTCCTTCCTTCCCTGCAAAATTTCTGTCACCTAGATCTTGCTTTATCCTGAACTTCCCTTTCTTCCTGTGTTTTCCAGGCACCTGTGACAATGGTGGCACCTGGGAACAGGGCCAGTGTGCTTGCCGTCCGGGGTTCTCTGGGGACCGCTGTCAGTTCCAGACCAGCTGCCGCAACGGGGGTCAGTGGGATGGCCTCAAGTGCCAGTGCCCCAGCACCTTCTATGGTTCCCATTGTGAGTTTGCTGTGGAACAAGTGGATCTAGGTGAGTCGCCAGAGCTATGCCTTCTGCACTTCCTCCCAGAGGGTGTCACTGACTGTCCCCAGACTTACCCCTCTGTGGGGCCTGGAGGCACCCATGGTGTTTTGCCCAGTCCTTCCCTCCCTGCCATCTCTCCCATTCCCTCCACTGCCCCGTGTCATGCTCCTCTCCATCCTCATCGTTAGGAGGTGGCTGGGACCACACTCCCTCCTGGGGTCATCTTCTGACTTGGACTGCTTGGAGCTGTATCAGTTTCCAACTGCTGCCGTACCAAGAAATACAGACCTGGCTGCTGGAACAACACGACATTATCATGTTAGAATTCTGTAGATTAGAAATCTGATGTGGGTGTCACTGGGCTGAAATCAAGGCGTCACCAGGGCTGTGTTGTCTTCCAGAGGTTCCAGGGAAGAATACATTTTTTTGCCCTTTGCAGCTTCTGGAGCCTCCCACATTGCGTATGCCAGGGCCCCTGGCTCCATCTTCCAAGCCAGCAAGGCTGCACCTCTCTGTGTCTTTCTCCCATAGCCTCATCTCCCTCTGATGAACTCTGGCCTCCTCTATTGCTTCTTCCACTGTTAAGGACTCTTGTGATGACTTTGCCTCCTCCCCAAATAGTCTATGTTAATTTTCTCAAAATCAGCTGATTAGGCCGGGTGCAGTGGCTCACACCTGTAATCCTAGCACTTTGGGAGGCTGAGGCGGGAGGATCACCTGAGATCAGGAGTTCGAGACCAGCCTGGCCAACATGGTGAAACTCTCTATTATAAATACAAAAATTAGTTGGGCATGGTGGCAGGTGCCTGTAATCCTCACTACTCAGGAGGCTGAGGCAGGAGAATCGCTTGAATCCAGGATGTGGATGTTTCAGTGAGCTGAGATTTAGCCACTGCACACTAGCCTGGATGACAGAGGGAGAGCGAGACTCTGTCTCAAAGGAAAACAAAAAATCAGCTGATTGTCTTATAATCCCTGCAGTTTGGAAGGCTGAGGAGGGAGGATCGGTTGAGGCCAGGAGTTCATGACCATCCTGGGCAACACAGCGAGAACCCCATCTCTACAGAAAATTTTAAAAAATTACCTGGGCATAGTGGCTCATGCCTGTGGTCCCAGTAACTTGGGAGGCTGAGGTGGGAGGATCACTTGAGCCTGGAAAGTCAAGGCTGCAGTGAGCTACGATCCCACCATTGCACTCCAGCCTGGATGACAGAATGAGACCCTATCTCAACAATAAAAAAAAGTTCGACTGATTAGCAATCTAATCCAATCTGCACCCTTCATCCTCCCTTGCCATATAGCGTAGCATACTCACAGTTCTGGGGATTTGGACATGGATCCCTGCCCACTATGGGGGCAGCCAGGAGGGATCCCAGGCTGACTTCTGTCTTTCTGCCTGTTTTCCCTCATCTCCACACAATTCCTTCCTTCCTTCCTTCCTTCCTTCCTTCCTTCCTTCCTTCCTTCCTTCCTTCCTTCCTTCCTTCCTTCCTTCCTTCCTTCCTCTCTCTCTTCTTTCCTTCTTCCTTCTTTCCTTCCTTCTTTCTTTCTTTCTCTTTCTTTCTTTCCTTCCTTCCTCCCCTCCCTCCCTCCCTCCCTCCCTCCCTCCCTCCCTCCCTCCCTCCCTCCCTCCCTCCTTTCTTTCTTTCTTTCTTTCTTTCTTTCTTTCTTTCTTTCTTTCTTTCTTTCTTTCTTTCTTTTTTCTTTCTCTTTCTTTCTTTCTTTCCTTCTTCCTTTTCCCTTTCCTTCCTTCCTTCCTTCCTTCCTTCCTTCCTTCCTTCCTTCCTTCCTTCCTTCCTTCTTTCCTTTCTTTCTTTTCTTTCCTTTCTTTCCTTTCCTTCTTTCCCTTGTCTTCACACAATGCTTTCTCCCTTTCTTGCTCTTTCTTTCTTTTTTCTCTCTCTCTTTTTCATTTTCTGAGACAGAGTCTCACTCTGTGGCCCAGGCTGGAGTGCAGTGATGCGATCTCGGCTCACTACAGCCTCTGCCTCCTGGGTTCAAGCGATTCTCCTGCCTCTGCCTCTGGGCATCAGTCCTCAGGGATCTTGGAGAGGAGCAGCAGGAGGAGCCTGTGGGTTGGGGTGTTGGTGTTGGTGGCTTCAGACAGACACAGATAGAGAAGTGACCGGGGACGTGCATGCTGTGTGCAGATGTAGTGGAGACTGAGGTGGACATGGAAGTGTCTGTCGATCAGGAGTTCTCGCCGGACCTCAATGACAACACTTCTCAGGCCTACAGGGATTTCAACAAGACCTTCTGGAATCAGGTAAAGGGCAAGGAGAGGGGAATTTTTTTTCTTTTCTTTTTTTTTTTTTGAGACGGAGTCTCGCACTGTTGTCCTGGCTGGAGTGCAAAGGCACGATCTTGGCTCACTGTAACCTCCGCCTCCTGGGTTCACGTGATTCTCCTGCCTCAGCCTCCTGAATAGCTGGAATTACAGGTGCACACCACCACACCCAGATAACGTTTTGTATTTTTAGTAGATACGTGATTTCACTATGTTGGCCAGACAAGTCTCGAACTCCTGACCTTGTGGTTCGCCTGCCTTGTCTTCCCAAAGTGCTGGGATTACAGGCGTGAGCCATGGCTCCTGCAAGGGGAGGGGAATTGAAGGGTGCTCCCCTGGAGCTGGGATTGGGCATCTGGGTGCCCTCAGGTCTGCAGGTTCGGACGTGAGCCCAGGGATCCTTGGTGTTTCAGATGCAGAAGATTTTTGCAGGCATGCAGGGCTTCACCTTCAAGGGTGTGGAGATCCTGTCCCTGAGGTACGAGACCCATCGGGGGATGTGGAGGCGGTGTTGGGTGGGGGATATGTGTGCACAGAAAAAACCCATTCCTTTCTTTTGTAATCATCAGATTTTATAAAGAGAGGAGTGGAGGGGCTACATAAGGAATCATTCCCTGGGGTATTTTTTGAGATCGTTTTCTGGGGCCATTTCTCTGGAGGAGGGGTGGCACCTCTCTTCCTCAGCACACTGGAAGGAGAGAAGTTGCAGGGACATGTGGGAAGGTGGTGCCTGGATGGGTGACTTTGTCCCCCTCTGGCTGGCCCCTGCTCTACTGGGTGGGTCAGCATTAGAGAGAGAGAAAGAGAGAGAGGGAGAGAGGGAGGGAGCATCCAGGGGAGCCAGTGGATGATGGCTTGATGCAACACAAGGAGAATGTCAGGCCAGATGTGGTGGCTCACACTTGCAATCCTAGCACTTTGGGAGAGCTATGCGTGTGGATCACCTGAAACCAGTTCAAGACTAGCCTGGGCAACATAGTGAGAACCCATCTCTACAATAATAAAAATAGTAATAATAATAATAGTACAATGATTAGCCTGGTGTGGTAGTGCACACCTGTAGTCTCAGATACTTGGGAGGCTGAGGAGTAAGGATCACTTTAGCCCAGGAATTGGAGGCTGCAGTGAGCTATAATTATACCACTGCACTCTAGCCTGGGTGACAGAGCCAGACTTTGTCTCTATAAAACACACAGAGACAGGAAGTCAATCATGTCAATTATTCCTTGTCCTGCCTTCCCAGGCGGACCAAGTCAGGAATGCTGGCAGCCCCTTCTAAAAAGGATGCATGTGGCATCCCGACTCAGGACCTCTGCCCCCTTTCCCGCTTCTGGGGCACTTTGGGTTGCTTCTGGAGTGCTCCTCCAAGGACCCATGTGCCCCTGGCTGGGGCACTCTCTAAGGCCGTGGACCCCTCAGGAATGGCAGCATCGTGGTGGACTACCTGGTCCTGCTGGAGCTGCCCTTCAGCGCCCAGCTGGAGAGCCAGTACGAGCAGGCGAAGATGACGCTGAAGGAGGCGCTGCAGAATGCCAGCCAGGATGCAGACAGCTGCCAGGACTTCCAGAGTGAGCCCCGGCTGGAGGGAGGGGCCAGGGCCTGAGCTGCCACCCCAGCCCACTCCAGTTGGGCCAGGGGCCCTCTGAACTCAGGTGCCAACCCTATGGTACCTCTGGCAGGTTGGGAGAAGGGGAATGAGTCCACACACAACGTCATCAAGGGTGGGGCTAGGGAGGGTCTCCCCAGGACCTGGGTACTGGGGAAGAGAACCCCTGATCGTCATGCTCAGCATTTCCTGGATGGCTGAAGCCCTTGGATTATTCAGGGGAGATGAGGGAGGGAATAGGAGTCTTCCCTTGTGGCCCCTCCACACTCCCCCAGACAGAGACAGCCCTCACTGCCCTCCCTGTGCCTGTCCTGCTTCCTGGTCCTAACCCCTTGACCTTAACCCCTTGACCTCCCCCTCCCATTCCATCTGTGCCTGTGTTCTCACAGCCCTGTGTTTTAAGCCTGACTCCATCAAGGTGAACAACAACAGCAGGACAGAGCTGACCCCGAAAGGTGAGGGTGGGGTAAAGGGTTGAGTGGTCGCTCTCCCGTGGCTCTGATCCCAGCCACCAGGGACATTTGCCCATTGAAGCCGGGGGCAGGGAGAGACCTTTGGGGGAGGCAAGTGATATGGCCCAGGGCGGCCCTTCCTGGCGCTGATTAGTGGCTTCCACCTGAGGACAGCAGGGGCCGCGAGGAGAGGGTGAGGGTGGTGGTACTGGACTCCCCTCATCGAATCCCAGGGTCTACCCCACGGCATCCCACCTCGGAAATGGAATCCTCCTCCCGCATTTTCAGAGGCACCATTATCAGGCCCCTGAATAGAATGGATGAGGTCCTTGTCTCTGTGCAACCCCCTCCCCAACCCCTCAGCCCTCTGCCGCCGCGCCGCTCCCGCGGGCTATGAGGAGTTCTACTTCCCCTTGGTGGAGGCCACCCGGCTCCGCTGTGTCACCAAATGCACGTCGGGCGTGGACGACGCCATCAACTGTCACCAGGGTCAGTGCGTTCTGGAGAGGAGCGGTCCCGCCTGTCGGTAAGGCACCGCTGACCATCAGCATCAGCCGAGCCCCGCCCACCCATTCTAGGATGAAGCCCCGCCCCATGCTTCGCCCCAGCTCCGCCCCCAGGCCCTACGGTGGAACCTTGTCCCCAGAGTCCCGCTCCAAGCCCATTCCCCTTGCCCTAAGGTGGAGCCTTGCCCTGGACCTCTGCTTCTTTGCCCCGCCCCCTTGATAGGGTTGAGTCCCGTCCCCTAGTTCTGGGACCACTCATTCTAGGGTGGGGCCCTGTCCCCTCGTTCTAGGGTTGAACCCCACCCCCTCCTTTGGTGGAGCCTTACCCACTTGATCTGGGGTGGAATCCCGCCACTTGCCTAGGGTGGAGTCCCGCCCCCTTTTTCTAGGGCGGAACCTCACCCCGTTGTTCTAGGGTGGAGCCCAGCCCCCTCCTTCTAGGGTGGATTCCCGGCCCCTTGTCTAGGGTGGAACGCCCCCGATTGCCCTAGGGTGGAAGCCCCAGCTGCCTTAGGCTGGGGCCCCGACCCTTCGCCCCACCCGCCCCGCGGGACCCAGGTGCACGTGTGGACCCCGAGTCCGGAGGTGAAGAGGGTCTGACTCTGCGATCTCCCGTAGCTGCTACTCCACGGACACTCACTGGTTCTCCGGCCCGCGCTGTGAGGTGGCCATCCACTGGAGGGCGCTGGTCGGAGGCCTGACGGCGGGCGCCGCGCTGCTGCTGCTGCTGCTACTAGCGCTGGGTGTCTGGGCGGTGCGCTCCGGACTGTGGAGCTGCCAGTGCCTAGACCGGTGAGCGCGCGGAAGATGGGGCCGGGGTGCGAGGGCGGCCGAGGGGCCCCAGGCGGGTCGGCTGTGTCTGACCGCGCGGCGGCCCCACCTAGGTCCTGGGACCAGGACAGGAAATGGTTCGAGACCTGGGATGAGGAAGTCGTGGGCACTTTTTCAAACTGGGGTTTCGAGGTCGACGGAACAGGTGAGTCCCACCTCCTGGAGAAGCAGGCAGGGGCTTTCCTGGGCATCATTGAGGACACTGCGAGGACAGACGCCCTTCCTGCCTTCCTCGCATTTACTCCGTCCCCCTCTCCCTTCCCTCCCGTCCCTCTCCCCTCCTCTTTCTCCCCTCTTCTCTCTCCCTCTCTCTCTCTCTCTAGACAAGGATGAAAATTTCCGTGTGGCCTTGGAGAACGTGGACACCACTATGAAGGTGAGGGGCTAAAGAGGGGGACCCCAAGGAACTCTCCCAGCCTCCATTCCAGATTCCCTCCCCAACCCCCACCAGGGCAAGGAGGGGGCTGGGCTCGGATCAGCAGTGTCAGCCCAAACCAGTGGCTCCGCCTTCCCTTCCCTCACTGTGACTCTGTGACAGGTGCACATCAAGAGACCCGAGATGACCTCGTCCTCAGTGTGAGCCCTGCGGGCTCCGTCACCATCCCCTCTGCCCTGCCCGGGACACAAGGCTCTGCACTGTGTCCATTTCAAGTGGTGGCCCCAGAACGGGGGCAGCCCAGGCACCTGCTGTTCTTGGGCAAAATGAGACTGTTCCCCCAAATCCCATCCTTGTCTTTCCAACTTGGCTGAAACCCACCAAGAGACACAGTTCAGATGCAGGCTCTTCCACTGCGGAACCTTGGGCAAGTCAGTAAGGAGTCTCAGTTTCCTCACCTGCAAAATGGGTACAACATTCCTGTGTGATATCTCACACCATTGTTGTGTAAACCACACGGACTCCGTCAATTCTCGGTCCTACTCTGCCCTCCCGTCTCAGCCCTCATGTTGCCTCTCTCCGATCCTCCAATCCTCATGTCCTTCGCCTGGTCTCCGGCCCTGGTTCCTATTTTCTCTCAATTCCCTACTGCCTGTTTCTTACTTTGAACCTGGAGGCAGCCTGCAGCCCATCCCATCTCCTGTCCTCTCCTGATCGAACTCCCTGCTGTGTCTCTTGCTCTCATTCCTTAGATGTCCTCTCCTTCTGACTCCGTTCCTTCATCCATCCTGCCCCCCAGTCCCCCAGCCCTAAATCCTCCCTCCTCTCCTCACATCCCGGTCCCTAGCAAGGTATAGATAGCCTCTGTGTCTTAGGGTACCCCAGCTGCTGTTCCCCCCATCACCCCGTTGCCCACTTCCCTGTTTCTCTTGCTCTCATTCCTTGTATCTTCTCCCCTTCTGAGCCAGTCCATTAGTTGGTTCTGCCCCCCAATCCCCCTGCCCTAAATACCCCAGCTGCTGTTCCTCCCATCACCCCCTACCCGATTCTCCATTCTCCACCCCTTTCTCTCACCCCTGGAGCCCCGAGGGTGGGGGCAGGGCATGAGTTCCCCAGTCCCCAAGGAAAGGCAGCCCCCTCCGTCCCCCTCCTCCTCACTCCCTTCGATCTTCCTCCCCTCTCACCTCCACTGCCTTTTCCCATCCCCTCCCTTTTCCTTCCTCCGTCCCTCTCTCCCTGATGTCACCTCGATTGATTCCTGATTCCTGCCATAACTCTGAGTCCTGAAATCCTCAATCTCCTTGGCCACGAAGATCGGCTTTGGGGACCAGAAGTCGGCACATCTCCAGGTCTCCATGTGAACACAATATAGAGTTTATTGTAAAAGAGGCTGCTCTCTGTCTGTCTCCCTTTCACCCTGCAGTGGTCTCCACCTGATTGGAGAACAGGGATTTCCAGAGGCGGTGCAGTAGGAGGATCCTGGGATCACTCCTGTCTCCCAGGGAGGAAGGAAGGGGTCTGTGGGCAGCCCTTGGGGGCCATGACGTTCCTCATAGAAAACACAGAGGTTGGGGGAACCCATTTTGTTGGGGAGTGACTCGGGGCAGGGGCCCCTTGGCCTTTGTCGTCCGTGCTCTCCCCACCCCCACCACTGCCCTGACCTTGACACTGGGGGCTTAGGGAGCAATTAGACCGCTGGTGCTGGGTCAGGGAGTTGGGTGGTCCAGGGGCTAGGGCTGCCTGGTCCAGTCACCCTTTACAAGGATGGGTAAAGCTGGACCTCCCCAAGGATCTTGATTCCCCACAAGGCCCCCAAACCCTGATAGCAAACGCACACAGCAGAGCCTGTCTGTGCTGGCACAGGGCCCTTCTGTTCCTGCTGTTGCAGGCAGTCAGGCCCGCCTGAGGAGTCGAGGGTGTTCAGAAACAGCATGTCCCCTTGGGTCTTTGGGTGCGGGCTTGGGAGAGGTCCCTGTGATGTTTGCCCTGGGCAGGGACGGGCCATGGCCTTTCGTCACCTCTGTGTCTGGCCAGGGGTGGAGACCAGGACCATAAAGTCTCAGGTGTGAGTGGGCACCCCGCCCAGGAGAAGGGCTGGAAGCTGGGGACCCCAGGGAAAGCCCTGGACATTTGGAAGGGACCATGTCGAGGCGGGGGATGGGGAGGGATGGCTGGAAGAGAGAGGGGCTTCTCGGGGGTGGGAGTGGAGGGTCCTTCACTTGGCCTGGCCTGTTGCCAGCTGCCCCTTCCATGGTTCTGAACTTCTCCCTCCATGGTCACCCGCTCCCTGGTGCTTCTTGGCTCCCACCTCTTGTCACCACTGGTGTGCTCACACCTCTAGCTTCTGTCCCTCCCTCCTGCACTGCCCCACCCACAGTGGCTCTGACTTCCGCTGAGAGAGAGGGACCCTGGCTCAGCACAGTGACTTCTCCAGGACTTATGAGGGAGGAGGGTGGACAGGCTGCCCTTCGTTTAACTCCCCGTGGTCACCACGTGCTACCTGCTCAACGCCATCACCTCACCTCTACCCTGGGACAGGCACTGCTCTTCTTCAAGGCAAAGGTCTCTGAGGTCCTTTTTATAGCTGATCCCTTCCTGGGAGGCTTTCATTTCTTGGTCCCTCTTGACGGGGGAAGGCGGGCAGCCAGAGGCCCGTTCCCCGGGAAATGCTGGTGATCTGGATTCCGACGCTGGCTCTCTGGCTCTCTGCATCCTTTACTGCTACATTGACACAGGGTGAGTGCCCCTGGGCTGATGCTCCGGGTCCAGTGCTCCTGG
The DNA here is from genome assembly GCF_047675955.1 of Chlorocebus sabaeus. NCBI lineage: Eukaryota > Metazoa > Chordata > Mammalia > Primates > Cercopithecidae > Chlorocebus > Chlorocebus sabaeus. Next base: position 11,766,657 of record NC_132931.1, on the reverse strand, counting down.
GTGGTCATAGTACACGCCCCTGCCTCAGGCAGCAGGGTTGCAGGTGGCCTCCTCCCCTTTGCATGGCAAGGGGCTGCCACAGGGCTGGAGACCCCTGCTGTGACCTCATCTTGCCTTGGGGTTGCTGAAGGGGTCACTGTGGAGACGTGTGGGTGCCTGTGGTGTGCAGGGGATGGTCTGCACACAGCCCCTGGCCATGGAGTGGCTGAAATCCACAGCTTCTGCCCTCCAGGCTCCCCCCGGAGGATAAGGGGGTTTTGTCACAGACAGTGGGCTCTGTCTGCCCTCCTCCTGGGGGCTTTATCTGCTGGAGAGATGGGTCTTTCCAAGCCTCACAAGGGCACTGCACATGCTGCCAGCCTTGGTCGGGAGAGAGGGAATCCAGAGGGGTGTCTGACAGTGTCCTCTCTTGACCTGGGGGAGCCTCAGGTGCACCTGGGGAATCCCCTCCATTTAGAAATGACTGACGGGGCCGGTTGTGGTGGCTCATGCCTGTAATCCCAGTACTTTGGGAGGCCGAGGTGGGTGGATCACCTGAGGTCGGGAGTTTGAGACCAGCCTGGCCAATATGGTGAAACCCCGTCTCTAATAAAAATACAAAAATTAGCTGGTCATGGTGTGGCACCCCTGTAATCCCAGCTACTTGGGAGGCTGAGGCAGGAGAATCACTAGAACATGGGAGGCGGAGGTGGAGGTTGCAGTGAGGTGAGATGGCACTACTGCCCTCCAGTCTCACAACATGAGTAAAAAACCGTCTAAAAAAATGGCTGAGGGGCTGCAGGAAAAGACAGGAGTTTGGGGGTCCTTGCTCAGCCTGGTGGTGGCTGTGTCTGAGAGATGACTCTGACCTGCTGATTTCCCTCATACAGAACAGACTTTCTGATTCCTTCCTGGCAGGGGTGGACAGGGATGAGGAGAGGTGGGAGAGGGAGACCTTGAGTTGAAGGCTGTGGGGTGGGCAGAAGGGGTCGTGAGGGGGCAGGGAGCTGATGTGGGGGTCTCTGGAGCCCTGCAGGACACCTTCGAGGTAACCCACCAGGGAAGTCCCACCATCCTCCTAGCCAGGGACTCAGGCCCTCCGAGGCGGCTTCTGTCTGCCAAGCCTTGACAGATGAAACCTCTTTACCCCACCAGGACATGTTCGGAGAGAGGTACAGGTGGGGAGGAGCTGATGGGAGAGTTTCAAGGGCTGGAGTGATGAACTCTGTGGATTTGGGGACATTATGAGAGTTTATTAATAACGTATAGATTCCCTTTAAGTTCATATACAGGAGTGGGAAGCTGTGGGCCTGGATGGGTCTTAGGAGGGGTCCTCCGCATCCCTGCTCCCAAGGCCTGGCCTAGTAGATCTCTCTAGTCAGATTATTCAAGGAGAGGGTGATGGAGGTGATGACAGCGATGATGAAGGCCCCAGGAGTCAGCAGGTGGCATTGCCTCTGTGTACCCAGCCATGTGTTAGAGACGGCCCCTAAGCAACCAAAGCCCCTGTCCCTGAGGTGCTTATAATTGTGTGGCAAAGATAACACAGGTGAATCCCTTCGTGGTAAAACAGTCAGAAAACCATCTATCTATGGCCAGTGCAGAAAGCAGGAGGGAGTGAGGCCAGGCATGTAGGGCCACTCCGGAGGGCTTTGGAAGGTCTGATTAGATCCAGAGACCCCTGCCCTCCTCTTGTAGAGAGCTCTGCCCTTCACAAGGCCCTTTCCCAGCATGTAGCTCATATGATTGTCACCAGGAGGACTGTGTAAGGAAGTCAGGGCAGATAAGGATATGGAGGCTCAGAGAGGATGAGTGATTTGCCTGGGGCCATACAGCAAATAATGAACATGGCCATCACTTGACAGGTGATTTGCGCCCTGTGCCCCTCTTCCCCTCTAGCGGACCCCAGTTCTCTGCACCCACGCCTCTCCTTATGGGACCCCAGTTCTCTGCACCCATGCCTCCCCTCCCCCTCTAGAGGACCCCGGTTCTCTGCACCTGCACTTCTCCTCCTCTAGCCGACTCCACTTCTCTGTACCCATGCTTCTCCTCCTCTAGCGGACCCCAGTTCTCTGCACCCGTGCCTCTCCTCCTGTAGCAGACCCCAGTTCTCTGAAAACCATCTCCTGCTCCGGGAATGGATTCTGGGTCCTTGGGGAGCAGTTTAGATGTCAGATCAGAGACTACCAGTGGCATCTGTAGCTTTTTTTTTTTTTTTTTCTTTGAGACTGAGTATTGCTCTTTTGCTCAGCTGACTGGAGTGCAGTGGCGGGATCTCAGCTCACTGCAACCTCCACCTTCCGGGCTTAAGCAACCCTCCTGCCTCAGCCTCCCAAGTAGTGGGGATGACAGGCACCTGCCACCATGCCCAGCTAATTTTTGTAATTTTAGTAGAGAGGGGATTTCACCATGTAGGCCAGGCTGGTCTTGAACTCCTGATCTTGTGTTCTGCCCACCTTGGCCTCCCAAAGTGCTGGGATTACAGGCGTGAGCCACTGTGCCCGGCCCTAACTTTAAAACATTTTTTTATTAAAAAATAAAATATTTTTGCCCATGCTAGTCTCAAACTCCTGCCCTCAAGCAATCCTCCCACCTTGGTCTCCCAAAGCGCTGGGATTATAAGCATGAGTGAGCCACCATGCCTGGCCCATTTTTAATATTTTAATATATTGAGTGTGGGGTGACATGGAGTTTCTGGGAGGAGCTGTTCTGGAGTCCTGCGGCTCCCGGACAAGGGACGCAGTCTAGAACTCTACCTTCTTCAAGTGCTACAAAGGGCACAAGGGCCAGAAAATGCCAGGGACCCACATGGGGACTGGAAATATTTTTAGTATTTTTGGGGTGTGGGGTCTGTGGGCCTTCCTGCACCCCAATGAGCTGTGGGTGACCCCAGCTCATCCCAGTGCCACCCAAGATTAGATCTTCTCCAGGGAATCTGATTACCAATATCCCAGTTCTCTCCCTAGCTCCGTGTAAGTTCAGACAATGCGGTTCTGAATTTGTCTAAGGCCTTTGAGCATCTGTTAATATCATACTTCCTTCCTGTACTACTTCTCAACCGCCACCAAACTCAAACGCTGCCTCTCCCTCTCCCCATACCCTCATCAGCCCAGATGGAAGGGCTCCAGAGGCCCCCTCTGTGCCCCTCCAGCCCCGGGCCCCCTCTCGTAGCTCCAGCAGCAGATTGGGCTGTGGCCATTTCTGCCCCAATCCCATCTCATTAACTCTACTATAAACTGTTTATTCACCCGGCCTCCTCCAGAGCACCTGCCCAGGCAGAGCCAGCCTTTGCTGTTTGCTGAATGCGTAAGTCTATTAATCTCTGTATAAAACAGCACTCCTTGTAATTCCTTCAGATTTTACATCACTCGAGTTTCAAAGGTTGCCCGTTTGTCTATTGTGAACAAATCTGTTCTCCCCTCCACCACTCTCTTCCCAAATTTATAGATGTTAACCATTTCTACTCCCAGCTTCACCTTTCTCAGCTAAAGAGTGCTGACCCCTTCAGACCCCTGACCCTGCCCCTCCGGAGCAGACACTTGGTCCCTCTCCCCTGCACCATCCCCTCCTGGACCCTTACTAGGAACACTTTGGAGCTTCATGTACACAAAACAGGATACTGGTTCCAGTCCCCATGTGGGTCCCTGGCATTTTCTGGCCCTTGTGCCCTTTGCAGCACTTGGAGAAGGTAGAGTTCTAGACTGCGTCCCTTGTCCGGGAGCCGTAGGACTCCAGAACAGCTCCTCCCAGAAACTTCACGTCACCCCACACTCAACAGGCCCAACTGGAGACCCTTGTCTTCCACCAAAGAGAGACTCCTTCCTCCCGGTCAATACAGCCTCCCAGACCGTCCATCTCCTATTCCAGGGTGGCTCTCGGTGCCTCTCAAGAGGCTTCTTTTAAATGAGGATGGTAGAAATACAAGCCATAATATCAGAGATAAAGAGTTCTTTTCTAATTTTTTAAGATTGTTATTATTATTATTTGAGACAAGGTCTCTCTCTGTTGCCCAGGCTGGAATGTAGTGGCATAATCACAGCTCACTGCAGCCTCGACCTCCTGGGCTCAAGCATTCCTCCTGTCTCAGCCTCTCAAGTAGCTGGGACTACAGGTGCACACCACCACACCCAGCTAATTTTTTTCTCGTATTTTTTGTAGAGATGGGGCCTCACTATGTTGCCCAGGCTGGCCTCGACCTCCTGTGCTCAAGCTGTCCTCCCACCTCAGTCTCCCAAAGTGCTGGGATTACAGGTATAAGCCACTGCACCTGGCCAAGACTTCTTTTCAACAGGATGTGCAGTAAATAAGACACAGTAGAGGAAATAATTATGAAGATAAGTCAGTAAAAACTGAAGATAAATCAGTTTTTATATTCAGTCAATTGACTGAAGATACATCAATAAAAATTACTCAAACTGAAATCCAGAAAGGGGTGGTGGGGATTTGTGCAGAACAGAGCACCCAAGAGCTATAGTCCAATATGGAATGTCCTAACATACATGTCATTGGAATCTCAGAAGGAGAAGAGAGAGAGAACAGGGCAGGAGAAATATTTGAAGACAATAATCACTAAGAATTTCCCAAAACTAAAAGATGGACCACAAACCACAGATATTATAGTCAGAGTCAAATTGTTGAAAATCAAAGATAAAGAGAGAAAAAAAATTTTTGAGACAGGGCCTCACTCTGTCACCCAGGCTGGGGTGCAATGGTGCAATCACAGCTCACCACAGTCTCTAATTCCTGTACTCAAGAGATCTTCTCCCCTTAGCCTCCCAAGTAGCTAAGACTATAAGGATGTGCCACTATGACCAGCTCATTTTTTTTTTTTTTTTTTTTTTTAAAGAGACCAGGTCTCCCTATGTTGCCCGAGCTGGTCTCGAACTCCTGGACTCAAGGGATCCTCCTGCCTCGGTCTTCCAAAGTGCCAGGATTACAGGCATGAGCCATCACATCCATCTTAATTTTTTTTTTTTTTTTTTTGAGACGGAGTCTCGCTCTGTCGCCCAGGCTGGAGTGCAGTGGCCAGATCTCAGCTCACTGCAAGCTCTGCTCCCGGGTTTACGTCATCCTCCTGCCTCAGCCTCCTGAGTAGCTGCGCCCGCCACCACGCCCGGCTAGCTTTTTGTATTTTTTAGTAGAGACGGGGTTTCACCGTGTTAGCCAGGATGGTCTCAATCTCCTGACTTCGTGATCCACCCGTCTCGGCCTCCCAAAGTGCTGGGATTACAGGCTTGAGCCACCGTGCCCGGCCAATTTTTTTTTTTTTTGCTTTTGATTTCTAAGCACTTTTATTTTAAAAATGTGAATTATACAATCCCAACACACACAACACACACACATACACACACACACCCCCTATAAGCACATTAAATACTACTTTGCCATGACAGCTCAGTGTACTTCACAATTCTTAACACTATTCTATGTGGAATACAAAATGCCTTTTTATCTGAATTAACATGCATTAGAGTTTTAGTATATGTGAAAATAAAGGAATTATAAATCAGTAGGAAAGATATTAAGGTAGAAGCATCACCAATCAGCTAGCTCAGTAGATGTTATCTATATTTATTTTCTACCTTTATGGAACAAGAACCTGCTAACAATCTTAGGTAAATGGTAAAGTAACATATTTTTGCCTTGATGCCATTAGTCACAATGCCATGAGGTAACTGCTATGTGATTTCCCATTTGCAAGGAAACATATTAATTCCATTTCTACTGAATATACAATTAGGTTGTAGGGACACAGATAGCTCATTTGAGTTATCTGAGTTTTTCATCTTTATATCTAAAAATCTAATCTGAAAATAGTAAAAGCAGAAAACACTGATTTAAAACCTTAGATGCTACTGTAATAAAAGTTATGTTTATAAACATGTCAGTATATTCCTTCAACTTCAAGAATCTTGAATTTCCTTGCTAGAAGGCTTTTTTCCTCAAAGATTCCTTTTAGGCTTACTTTGGTGTTCAGGATCTCCAAGTATAAATGTAATCTCTCAGCACCACATTCCGTAAAGCTGATTTCCCAAGTAATGGTATTTGACTAAGTTGCTCCACAGTGTTAGGGTGCAAACCACAGTTAGTAAGCTCCTTATGAACAACCTCCATTATCAAGTACTTTGTCCACTGGCAGGCAGATGTTAAACACAGCAGTTGGCTCGTGTGGATGTAGTACTGCAGAGAAAGACCCACTCTGTGAAGATTGGAGCAGCGCCGTCAGTGAATGCAGAGAATGAGGCATGATAGGACCTGTAATCTCCAAACTAAACTGGTCTCTGTATCCAGGAAGAGCTTGTGTCTTCACATAGACACTTCGTGCTCCCCATATCCCAAGCTTGTTCCAGATGCTGTCTCCTTCTTATGGCCACTTTCTTTTATTAAAGGCAGAGAAAATTCAATACCTTCATTTCTCATAGCTTCTCTTAAACCTCGAGTTGTAGGAGATATGAGAGCTGTGATGAAGTCACTTCCAGCTAATCCTGCTGCTCGGAACAGGACAGTAAACTGATAGGTACAAACGTAGAAATAGGGGCAAAGTTTTGTCTTCAGCAAATTATATACAGAAGTAAAGCTCACGGATCAGTCACTCATTAAAACATGCTGCAGGGTTGCATCATTTGACCAAGGACTTGTCTTTCCAGCCATTTTTCTATTAGCTCCAATACGAGGGAACAGTGGTAGCCAAGACAAAGCAGGGTGGAGCCAACAGATAAGGCTCTGCTGGAAGGCACAACGGAGCTCAGTGGAGAGTTTGGGATCCTGTATACTTTTAGGCAAAGTAACTTCTATTGCCCTGCAATGCTGGACAAGACCTTGAGCCTCTTCCTGTGCTTTCAAATGATCTGCCCAGGTAAAGGGTTGAGAACAGGTGAAAAGCAGTCGGGTTTTAATACTCCAGTCCACAGGTAACTCAGTATTTTCTGAGGACGGAATATCAGACTCAGAGAACGATACATGTAAAGTCTGGGGTAATTCAGTAACAGTTGTTCTTTCAGGGAACTTCTCTTCCCATAGCAAATCATTTTCTTGATTAGAATCTAAAAACGGGCCCGGCGCCTCCGGCTGCTCGCGGGCCGGCCCGTCGGGGAGCTCCGCGGCGACCCGCGGTCGGTTGTCCAGGCGGGCGAAAGGGTTCCTCCGGGCAGCGGCCGGGCCGCCGCCACCGCCTCTGCCCCCCGCGGCAGGGAAAGGGCGAAGGTGCAGCCCCGCCGCCAGGGCGGCTCGGCGGGCCGCCGGCTCCGGCAGCTCACGGGGCGGGGAGGCGGCAGCTCCACGGCTCCGGGCCCTTTTCCATCGGAGCTGCACTACCTCGGGCGGCTTTCGGAAGCTGGGTGAGTAGCAGGGAACCGATAGGGCCATGACGCGCGGCGGCTGAGGTCGGCCGGCCGCCTTTTTTTTTTTTTTTTTTAGAGATGGGGTGTCACGACGTTGCCCAGGCTGGGGCCTCCCAAAGCACTGGGATTACAAGGCATGAACCACTGCACCCAGCTGATGAAGAGAAAATCTTGAAGGCAGCCTGTCTTAGTCAGCTTGGGCTACCATAGCAGAGACCATAGACTGAATGGCTTAAATAATAGATATAGGCCGGTCACGGTGCGTCATGCCTGTAATCCCAGCACTTTGGGTGGTTGAGGTGGGAGGATAGCTTAAGCCCAGGAGTTCGAGGCAGGCCTGGGCAACAAAGCAAGACTTCCATCTTTAAAAAAAAAAAAAAAAAAGAGATTTATTTCTCACAGCTCTGAAGGCTGCAAACTTCAAGACCAAGGTGCTGGCTGTTTTAGTGCATGGTGAGCACCCACATTTGCATACCTCGGCCCATAGCAGGGGCTGGGGCAATGGCAGTGGACCCATCCCGGAAGCCCTCCCCTGAGACCCAAGGCCTCCAGGACAGCTCCACCCAGAAACCTCACCATCACCCCAAACTCAACAGACTCAACTGGAAACCCCTGTCATCCAGCAAAAAGAGGCCCCTCTCCTCCCAGTCAACACAGCCTCCTGGACCGTACATCTCAGTGCCCCTCAGCCAACCATCAGGTGGAGCCCCCATTTCCAGGGGAGTTGGGTTCCCAGCTGGACCTTCACGTCCTCCTCCCAGGATGGCTTTGGGTGCCTCTCAATGGCCTCTCTGACGCTGATCTGCCCTACAGAGGCATTTCCAGGCCTACTCAGCCCACAGAGGTTCCTCTGATGTCTAAATAGCTCAGCTTATGGCGCCGGATGTGGTAGCTCATGCCTGTAATCCCAGCACTGTGGAAGGCCAAGAGGGGTGGATCACCTGAGGTCAGGAGTTTGAGACCAGCCTGGCCAACACGGTGAAGCCCTGTCTCTACTAAAAATGCAAAAATTAGCTGGGCATGGTGGTGTGTACGTGTAATCCCAGCTATTTGGGAGGCTGAGGCAGGAGAATTGCTGCAACCTGGGAGGTGGAGGCTGCAGTGAACTGTGATCATATCACGGCACTCCAGCCTGGGTGACAGAGCAAGACTCTGTCTCAAATAAATAAATAAATAAACAAACATCTCAGCTTGGTCTTACTGCTCTTGTCACCTACAAATGCACCTGCACCACCACTCTCTCCCCAGCAAACATCACGCTCAATCCAGCACATGTCCCCTCATCTTTCAGGGCATTCCTGCGCCTTAGCTCCCCTGCAGAGCAGTGGAAATGATTTTCCTGCCTTCTCAGGGTAGTCTTCCCTCATTCTACTGTCTGCTTCTCCAAAACCTCACCAGTTCTCAGTGTGCACTGGAGTACCCAGAAGAGGCTGCAGAAAGTAGGAAGGAAATCAAGCTACAGATGCTGGGCCAGGCGTGGTGGCTTATACCTGTCATCCCAGCACTTTGGGTGGCCTAGACGGGTGTATCACTTGAAGCCAGGATTTCGAGACCAGCCAAGCCGACATGGCAAAACCTGCTCTCTAGCAAAAATACAAAAAAAAAAAAAAAATTGCTGAACATGGCGGCACACACCTGTAATCCCAGCTACTCGGGAGGCTGAGGCAGGAGAATCACTTGAACTAGGACAGAGGTTGCAGTGAGCCGAGATCATGTCACTGTACTCCAGCCTGGATGACAGAGTGAGACTCTGTCTCAAAAAAGCAATTCTCTTGCCTTAGTCCCCCGAGTAGCTGGGATTACAGATGTGCACCACCAAGCCTGGCTAAGTTTTGCATTTTTAGTAGAAACAGGGTTTCACCCTTTTGACCAGCCTAGTCTCAAACTCCTGACCTCAAGTGATCTGCCCGCCTTGGCCTCCCAAAGTGATTGCAGGCATGAGCCACTGCGCCCAGCCTCAAATTACCCTTTTAAAGCAAACCAACCCACCTGTAAACCCACCATCTGGGCGAGAACATCTATTCTTCATACCTTTGCCCAAACTGGATAGACTCAATCTTCCTAATAGTTGCCACCTAGGAAGGTCAAACAATGTGCTAGGTCCAAACTAGTGTTTTTTGTTTGTTTTTTTGTTTTTTTGTTTTTTTTTGAGATGGAGTCTTGCTCTGTTGCTCAGGGTAAAATGCAGTGGTGTGATCTTGGCTCACTACAACCTCTGCCTCCTGGGTTCAAGCGATTGTCCTGCCTCAGCCTCCCGAGTAGCTGGGACGACAGGCACCCGCCACCATGCCAGACTAATTTTTGTATTTCTAGTAGAGATGGGGTTTTGCCGTGTTGCCCAGCCTGGTCTCGAACTCCTGACCTCAAGTGATCCCTTGGCCTCCCAAAGTGCTGAGATTACAGGCGTGAGCCTCTACTCCTGGCCCAGGCTAGTATTTTTGAGTGTTTCCTTTGGTCATCCATGTTTCCTTTTCTGGAACCTAGCCCCAACTCTTCAGATAATAAAATGACTTCAGACGGAATTCTGTGTTAATTGCTCTCACAGTTTTGTCTGGCCTGTGGGGTCCTGTTGGGGGCAGGATGGAGCCGGGGGGCAGGTTAAGGGACAGAGCAGACTTGAAGGAGAGCGAGGTTGCACCGTCTCCCCAGCAGGAGGAATTGAAACTAAGGAGAGGCTGCAGGAGTCGGCCCAAACTCTAAAGTCCAAGCCCTTGGTCAACGGTACCCTCCATGGGCGTGGGGGAGGAAGGGCAGTTTCCAGGCAGCTCCACATGGGCCAGGCAGGCTGTGGGGCTGGGCCACCAGCGACTCTCCCTGCCTGACACCTCCTGGATTTGTCCTTTTCCCTCGTGTCCCTGCTTCCCACAGCACTGACGTCTGTCCAGGTGCAGGGAGAAGGAAGGAAGAGGGGTGAGGTGGGGCGGTGCAAAGGTGAGGCTGTGCTCAGTAGAACAGATAACCAGCACTTTCATTGCAAGCACGTCCCGGTCCCTGCCGCTGTCCTGGCCCTGGAACCTGCTCTGCACCAGCCCTCTGCCTGCTGGGTCAATGCAGCTGCTGGGGCTCCTCGGCCTCCTCTGGATGCTCAAGGCCTCCCTAGGGGCCACAGGTAAGGGGGAGAGGCGGGAGGGGACTGGAGAGAAGCTCCTGATGTTATGTTCCAGGGGAGTGGAGGAGAAGGTGGCTCTGAGGCCTGGAGACGGGGAATGAGGAGGGGCTGCTCTCAGCTCTGGGTGCAGGGAGAACCGAGGCATGGCTTTGGGGGGATGAGGAAGGGTTTGGTAGAGGGAAAACGGAGGTCGAGAAGGAGCCAGGGAGCTGGGTCCCCGCTGCCACTCTCCACCAAGCACTGAACAGGTTGCAGGGGCCGCACCGCAACCTGTGTCTGCAGCGGGATGGTGGAGTGTGGGAGTTACGTCTTCCCAGAGCAGTGCCCTTCCTGCCTTGGCTCCTTCTTGTCACCCGGCTCACGCCCCCAGCCCCAGTGCCCCCTCCAAACTGGCCTCTCCCTCCCCGAGAGCCCTTTGACCTCTGCTCCTGGTTTCCGACTTCCAGTTTCAGCCTCTTTGCCTTTTGTCCCCCAGCAGCTCCTCCCCAGCTCAGCTGTCACTCTCTCACCCTAGCCAGGGCCCATGTGTCTGGGCACAGCTGTTGGTACCAGGACCAGAGCAGGGAGCTTCTGAAGTCCACTTTGCTTCCAGGGGTGCGTCTGAGACTACCTGGCATGGGGTCCCAGGCTTCTCTCTTCTGCCCTGCAGAAACACCCCACAATTCCTCTGTACTTCTCTTGTGCTTGTTCTCCAGTGTCTGCCTCTGATCCCTGACCCCAGAGGCCCATGAGTTCCCTTCTCAGTCACCTCCAGGGGCACATCCTGGAGTCAAGTGGTGTAACTTGGGGCTTCTCATAATTCCTGAGCCCACTTCCCTGACACCCGCGAGCTAGGCTGAGACTTGACACCCCAGCTCTCAACCACAAGATGGGCTGTGCCTGAGGTGAGGGGCAGCAGGTCCAGTATTTTCCACTTCCCGTCTGCTGTGGCTGCCCATCTTCCTTGCCTGTGACTGCCCCCAACAGCGGGATCTCTGATCCTAAGTCACACCATCTGTGAAATGGGTTGAAATCCACATGCTGGGGTTCATGTTTGTAAACTAATGCATCCTATGGCCAAAATGGAATAGTTATAGAAAAATATGTCTATTTTTGTGATGAACACTCACCACTAAGCCTTAAGGTCTCCGGAACTCATCACACATGATTGCTGAGGTAGCTCCTTCTGGAAGTTTCCTTCTCCATCCTGTCTCTCCACCTCTCCGCGTGGTCCTCACTCCATGCCCCTTGAAGTCATTAGCGTGTGAGCTTAGCCTCTGTTTCTCCTTGATGTTACCTGTGCGGGGTTAATTTTTTTTTTTTTTGAGATGAAGTCTTGCTCTGTCGCCCAGGCTGGAGTGCAGTGGTGCGACCTTGGCTCCCTGTAGCCTCTGCCTTCCAGGTTCATGCGATTCTTCTGCCTCAGCTACAAGTGCACACCACCACACCTGGCTAATTTTTGCATTTTTTTTTTTCAGTAGAGATGGGGTTTCACCATGTTGGCCCGACTGGTCTGGAACTCCTGACCTCAGGTGATCACCTGCTTTGGGCTCCCAAAATGCTGGGATTACAGGCATGAGCCACTGCGCCTGGCCCTCTTTGTGCAGCTTTCTCTGTCTCATGGTTTTTGTGATGCGTCCCCTGCTAGGATTTGGCTATATTCTCTCTTTTTCTCTTTGAAAGCAGAGGTCAGCCCAGACAGCAGCAGGGTGCGGGGAGAAGCCACGGTGGGAGCAGAAGGTTAATGGAGGGGATGGGAGGACTCCAGGCAGCAGCAGGGGGAGGACAGGAAGGGGCAGAGGGAGGAGGGGCCTGGGTGTGACCAGAGGAGGGAAGGGAGGGGAGGGAGGCTCTGCCCAGCTTGGCTATCCCAGGACAGGAGGACCAGCCATGACAAGGCCAAGGCCGGGTGAGGAATGAACGCTCCCATGCCCCACTGCTCCCCTAGGAGCAGACAGGCAGTGGGCTCCAGCACCACAAAGCGCCCAGCTCCAAGCTGCCTCTGATGCAGGAGTGAGCTGCGGCATGCCCTGCCCTCTGTGATGCTGCCTGGAAAATGGGAGTGAGTGAGTAACTTACGCGAGTGATGTGACAAAATGACCCACGGACTTACCAGTGGATTCCTCTGCTCTACTGCCAATGCAGGAACTGTATCTACGGCCACATCCATCTCTCACATACGTTTCCCCAGGGCGGAAGCAGCCCGCGCTGTGCTCAGCAATTCTCCACACTCCAGAGACGTGGCTGGGCAGCCACTCGGTGTCCCCCAGCTCGTCTCTCCTGCTCCTGGCCACAGGGAAAATGTACCTATGATGCTCGTTACCTCCTCCTATGACACACTCATCTCTGAAACACTGCTCACCTCTCCAGTCAGTTCCAACACCTCAACCACCCCGATGTCCAAGTTTGCTTTCAAGGTTGAAACCACTCCACCCACTGTGTTGGTCTATTCGGCCACCACTGAGTGCATGTATCCAACGAGCTTTACAATCACCATCTCCCATCCCACCTCCATCTGTGTGACCACGACGCAGGTGGCCTTCACCAGCTCTTACACCCCCACTCCCGTGACACAGAAGCCAGTGACCACCGTCACCAGGACTTACCCTATGACCACTACTGAGAAAGGAACGTCAACCATGACATCTTCTTCCTCTACCACCACTGCAAGGGAAACTCCCATAGTGACAGTGACACCCTCTTCCTCTGTGTCAGCCACAGACACAACCTTCCACGCTATGGTCTCCTCTACAACTAGAATCTCAGAAAGGACTCCCCTGCCCACTGGAAGCGTCCATACGACCATGTCCCCAGCCCCAGTATTTACTACTCTCAAAACAGCGGTGACTTCCACTTCCCACGTCACTTCTTCAATCACTTCCACAGATACAGTGACTTCTGTGACAACGACCACCTCCCGGCCCACAGCCACTAATACACTGTCATCACCCACCAGTACCATTTTATCTTCCACACCTGTCCTGAGCACAGAAACAATCACCAGTGGTATCACAAACACCACTCCTCTATCTACCTTGGTGACCACACTCCCCACTACCATCACCAGGTCTACACCTACATCTGAGGCCACCTACCCTACTTCTCCCACCAGCACTGTGATAGACTCCACAACCAAAATCACCTGCTCCACAAGTATGACAGGTACATTGTCCATGGAGACTTTTCTCCCACCCACATCTTCCTCTCTCCCAACCACAGAAACAGACACAGCTCCTATGACAAACTTGGTAACCACCACTACTCAGATCACCTCCCACAGTACTCCCACCTTCTCTTCTTCAGCCATCTACTCTACAGTCAGCACATCCACAACTGCCATCTCCTCACTTCCCCCTACCTCAGGTATCATAATGACTTCCACAACCATGACCCCATCTTCTCTGACTACAGACATCCCTTCGACAACACCAACAATTATCACTCACCCTTCTGTGGGCTCTACTGGCTTCCCGACTACAGGAACAGACCTCACATTGACATTCACTGTTTCCAGTTCCTCAGCAATGTCCGCAAGTGTTATTCCATCTTCCCCCAGCATCCAGAATACAGAAACCTCATCCGTTGTCAGCATGACCTCTGCCACCACTCTCAGTGGGACACCAACTTTTGCAAGTACACACAGCACTCCAGCAAGTTCCCTCCTGACAACCTTCCCAGCAACATATTTATTTTCGTCTTCCATGTCTGCCAGTAGTGCTGGGACCACTCACACAGAGAGTATCTCCTGACCTTCAGCCATCACCAGTACACTCCACACAACAGTGGAATCCACCCTGTCACCCGCTACCACCACCTCATTCACAACTTCCACAACTATGGAACCACCTTCAACCACTGTAGCAACTACAGGAACAGGTCAGACCACCTTCCCCAGCTCTACAGCCACATTCCCTGAGACCACCACACTGACTCCTACAACTGACATGTCCACAGAATCTCTCACAACAGCTGTGACTTCTCCTCCCATTACTTCATCAGTCACTTCCACAAATACAGTGACTTCTGTGACAACTACCACCTCTCCTCTCACAACCACCAATTATTTTACATCACTGACCAGTATGACTCTGTCTTCTACACCTGTCCCAAGCACAGAAGCAATCACCGGTGGCATCACAAACACAATCCCTCCACCTATCTTGGTGACCACACTCCCCACTACAAATGTCTCATCTATGACTACATCTGAGACCACCTATCCTAATTCTCCGAGTGGTCCTGGTACAAACTCCACGACTGAAATCACCTGTCCCACCACTATGACAGAGACATCATCCACTGCCACCTCTATTCCACCCACCTCTCCCTTGGTCTCAACCGCAGAAACAGCCAAAACTCCTACCACAAACTTGGTAACCACCACCACCACCAAGATCACCTCACATAGTACCTCCAGCTTCACTTCTTCAACCATCTACTCCACAGACAGCACATACACAACTGCCATCACCTCAGTTCCCACAACCTTGGGTACCATGGTGACTTCTACATCCATGATCCCATCTACTCTGAGTACAAGTATCCCTACCTCACAACCAACAACCATCACTCCCTCATCTGTGGGCATCACTGGTTCATTACCTGTGATGACAGACCTCACCTCAGTGTACACAGTATCCAGCATGTCTGCAAGGCCAACAACCGTCGTTCCCTCATCTCCCACTGTCCAAAATACAGAAACCTCATCCTTTGTCAGCATGACCTCTGCCACCACTCCCAGTGGGAGGCCAACTTTTGCCAGTACACACAGCGCTCTGACAAGTTCCCTCCTGATGACCTTCTCTGGGACGTATTCATTTTCGTCTTCCATGCCTGTCAGCAGTGCCTGGACCACTCACACAGAGAGTATCTCCTCACCTCCAGCCATCACCAGTACACTCCACACAACAGCTGAATCCACCCCATCACCCGCAATCACCACCTCATTCACTACATCCACAATGATGGAACCACCTTCAACCACTGTAGTAACTACAGGCACAGGTCAGACCACCTTCCCCAGCTCTACAGCCACATTCCCTGAGACCACCACACTGACTCCTACAACTGACATGTCCACAGAATCTCTCACAACAGCCATGACTTCTACTCCTCCCATCACTTCTTCAGTCACTCCCACCGATACAGTGACTTCTATGGCAAGAACGACTTCCTGGCCCACAGCCGGTAATACGTTATCATCACTCACCAGTAGCATTTTATATTCTACACCTGTCCTGAGCACAGAAACAATCACCAGTCATAACACCAACACCACCCCTCTATCCACCTTGGTGACCACACTCCCCACGACCATCACCAGGTCTAGACCTACATCTGAGACCACCTACACTACTTCTTCCACTAGCACAGCCACAGACTCCACGACCGACATCAGCTACCCCACAAGTATGACAGGTACATTGTTCCCCGAGATTTCTCTCTCACCCACCTCTTCCTCTCTCCTAACCGTAGAAACTGTCATGACTCCTACCACAACCTTGGTAACCACCACCCCTGAGACCACCTCCCACAGTGTTCCCAGCTTCACTTCTTCAACCGTCTACTCCGCAAGCAGTACAACCACAACTACCATCTCCTCAGCTTCGCCTACCTCAGGTACCATGGTGACTTCCACAACCATGACCCCATCTTCTCTGAGTACAGACATCCCTTCAACAACACCCACAACTATCACCCACTCTTCTGTGAGCTCTACTGAATCCTTGACTACAACAACAGTCCTCTCCTCAACATTTGCTGTTTCCACTACCTCAGCAGTGTCCACAAGTGACATCCCATCTTCCCCCAACATCCAGAATACAGAAACCTCATCCCTTGTCAGCATGACCTCTGCCACCACTCCCAGCGAGAGACCAACTCTCACAAGTACTGAGGGCACTCAGACAACTTCCCTCCTGACGAGCTTCCCAGCAACATATTCATTTTCCTCTTCCATGTCTGCCAGCAGTGCAGGGACCACTCACACCGAGAGTATCTCCTCACCTCCATCCATCACCAGTACACACCACACAACAGCTGGATCCACCCCATCAGCCACAACCACCACGTCATTCACAACATTTACAACGATGGAAACACCTTCATCCACTGTAGCAACTACACGCACAGGTCAGACTACATTCACCAGTTCAACAGCCACATCCCCTGAGACCACCACACTGACTCCTACCCTTGACATTTCCACAGGATCTTTCAAAACAGCAGTGAGTTCTACTCCCCCCATCACTTCTTCAATCACCTCCACATATACAGTGACATCTATGACAACTATCAACCCTCTGCCCACAGCCACTAATACGTTACCATCATTCACCAGTAGCGTTTCATCTTCTATGCCTGTCCCAAGTACAGAAGCGATCACCAGTGGTACCACAAACACCACCCCTTTGTCTTCCTTGGTGACCACATTATCCAATTACGACACCAGTTCTACACCTGCATCTGAGACCACCTACCCTACTTCTCTTACTAGTGCTCTCACAGATTCCACGGTCAGAACCACCTATTCCACCAGTATGACCGGTACATTGTCCACTGTGACCTCTCTCCGACCCACCTCTTTGTCTCTTCCAACCACAGTAACAGCCACAGTTCCTACAACAAACTTGGTAACCACGACCACCAAGACCACCTCACACAGTACTCCTAGCTTCACTTCAATCACAACCACCGAGACCACCTCACACCGTACTCCCAGCTTCACTTCTCCAATCACGACCACTGAGACCCCCTCACACAGTACTCCTAGCTTCACTTCCTCAATCACTGTCTTGGAGACCACATCACACAGTACTCCCAACTTCACTTCTTCAATCACCACCAGTGAGAGCCCCTCACACAGTATTCCCAGCTTCACTTCTTCAATCACCACCACCGAGACCCCTTCACACAGCACTCCCAGCTTCACTTCTTCAATAACCACCACTGACACACAGCACTCCCAGCTTCACTTCTTCAATAACCACCACTGAGACTACCTCACACAGTACACCCAGTTACACTTCTTTGATCACCGCCACTGAGACCACCTCACACAATACTCCCAACTTCACTTCTTCGATCACCACCGAGACCACCTCATACAGTACTCCCAGCTTCACTTCTTCAATCACCACCACCGAGACTACCTCACACAGTACACCCAGATACACTTCTTCGATCACTATCACTGAGACCACCTCAAACAGTACTCCCAGCTTCGCTTTGATCACCACCACCGAGACCACATCCCACAGTACTCCCAGCTTCACTTCTTCGATCACCATCACTGAGACCACCTCATATAGTCCTCCCAGCTTCACTTCTTTGATCACCACCACCGAGATCACCTCACACAGTACTCACAGCTTCACTTCTTCGATTGCCACCACCGAGACCACATCCCACAGTACTCCCAGCTTTACGTCTTTGATCACCACCAGGGAGACCCCCTCACAGGGTACTTCCAGCTTCACTTTTTCGGTAACCACCTCTGAGACCCCCTCACACAGTACTCCAAGCTTCACTTCTTCGATCACAATCACCGAGACCACCTCACACAGTACTCCCAGCTACACTACCTCAATCACCACCACCGAGACCCCCTTACACAGTACTCCCAGCTTCACTACCTCATTCACCACCACTGAGACCACCTCACACAGTACTCCCAGCTTCACTTCTTCGATCACCACCACTGAGACCACCTCACACGGTACTCCCAACTTCACTTCTTTGACCACCACCACCGAGACCACATCCCACAATTCTCCCAGCTTCACTTCCTCAATCACTGCCACCGAGACCACCCCACACAGTACTCCCAGCTTCACTTCTTCAATCACCACCACAGAGACCACATCCCACAGTACTCCCAGTTTCACTTCTTCAATCACCACCACTGAGACCCCTTCACATAGTACTCCCAACTTCACTTCTTTGATCACCACCACTGAGACCACCTCACCCAGTACTCCCAGCTTCACTTCTTCAATCACCACCATCGAGACCAGCTCCCACAGTACACCCAGCTACACTTCTTCGATCAGAACCACTGAGACCACCTCAAACAGTACTCCCAGATTCACTTCCTCAATCACCACCACCGAGACCCCCTCACACAGTACTTCCAGCTTCACTTCTTCCATAACCACCTTTGAGACCCACTCACACAGTACTCCCAACTTCACTTCTTCGACCACCACCACTGAGACCACATCCCACAATACTCGCAGCTTCACTTCCTCAATCACCACCACTGAGACCCCCTCACATAGTACTCCCAGCTTCACTTCTTCAATCACCACCACAGAGACCACATCCCACAGTACTCCCAGCTTCACTTCTTCAATCACCACCACTGAGACCCCTTCACATAGTACTCCCAGCTTCACTTCTTCAGTCACCACCACAGAGACCGCCTCACCTAGTACTCCCAGCTTCACTTCTTTGATCACCATCACTGAGACCACATCCCACAGCACTCCAAACTTCACTTCTTTGATCACCACCACTGAGACCACATCCCACAGTACTCCAGGCTTCACTTCTTCAATCACCACCACTGAAACCACCTCACAGAGTACTCCCAGCTTCACTTCTTTTTTCAGCACCACCGAGACCACCTCACACAGTACTCCCAGCTTCACTTCTTTGGTCACCACCACCGAGACCACATCCCGCAGTACTCCCAGCTTCACTTCTTTGATCACCACCAACGAGACCACCTCACACAGTACTCCCAGCTTCACTTCTTTGATCACCATCACCGAGACCAACTCACACTGTACACCCAGCTACACTTCTTCAATCGCCACGACTGAGACTACCTCTCACAGTACTCCCAACTTTGCTTCTTCGATCACCACCACAGAGACCACTTCACACAGTACTCCCAGCTTCACTTCTTCAATCACCACCACCGACACCACCTCACCCAGTACTCCCAGCTTCACTTCTTCAATCACCACCACCGAGATCACCTCACACAGCACTCCCAGGTACACATCCTTGATCACCAAAACCGAGACCACCTCACATAGTACTCCCAGCTTCACTTCTTCGATCACCACCACAGAGACCTCCTCACACAGTACTCCCAGCTTCACTTCCTTGATCACCATCACCGAGACCACATTAAACAGTACTCTCAGCTTCACTTCTTCAATCCCCTCCACTGAGACCACCTCATACAATGCTCCCAGCTTCACTTCTTCAATCACCACCACCGAGACCAACTCACACTGTACACCCAGCTACACTTCTTCAATCGCCATGACCGAGACCACCTCCCACAGTACTCCCAGCTTTACTTCTTTGATCACCACCACAGAGACCTCCTCACACAGTACTCCCAGCTTCACTTCTTCAATCACCACCATGGAGACCCCCACACACAGTACTTCCAGCTTCACTTCTTCGATAACCACCTCTGAGACCCCACCACAACAGTACTCCCAGCTTCACTTCTTCAATCACCATCACCGAGACCACCTCACACAGTACTCCCAACTTCACTTCTTCGACCACCACTAGCGAGACCATCTTACACAGTACTCCCAGCTTCACTACCTCAATCACCACCACTGAGACTACTTCACATGGTACTCCCAGCTACACTTCTTTGATCACCACCAGCGAGACCTCCTCACACAGTACTCCCAGCTTCACTTCTTCAATCACCACCAACAAGATCCCATCACACAGTATTCCCAGCTTCACTTCTTCAATCACCACAACCGAGACCACCTCACACAGTACTCCCAGCTACACTTCTTCGATCACTATCACCGAGACCACTTCACACAGTACTCCCAGCTTCACTTCTTCAATCACCACCACTGAGACCACATCCCGCAGTACTCTCAGCTTCACTTCTTAGATTGCCACTACCGAGACCACATCCCACAGTACTCCTGGCTTCACTTCTTCAATCACCACCACCGAGACCACATCCCACAGCACTCTAGGTTTCATTTCTTCGATCAGCACCACTGAGATGACATCCCACAATACTCCCAGCTTCACTTCTCCAATCACCAACACCGAGACCACCCCACACAGTACTCCCAGCTTCACTTCTTTGATCACCACCAACGGGACCACATGCCAAAGTACTCCCAGCTTCACTTCTTCAATCACTGACACCGAGATTCCCTCACACAGCACTCCCAGCCTCACTTCCTCCATCACCATCACTGAGACCACATCACACAGTACTCCCAGCTTCAGTTCTTCAATCACCAACACAGAGACCCCCTCACATAGTACTCCCAGCTTCACTTCTTCAATCACCACCACTGACACCACCTCACACAGTACTCCCAGTTACACTTCCTTGATCACCACCAGCGAGACCACCTCACACAGTACTCCCAGTTTCACTTCTTCGATCACCACCACCGAGACCACCTCACACAGTACTCACAGCTTCACTTCTTTGATTGGCACCACCGAGACCACATCACACAGTACTCCCGGCTTCACTTCTTCAATCACCACCACGGAGACTCCCTCACATGGTACTTCCAGCTTCACTTCTTCGATAACTACCTCTGAGACCCCCTCACACAGTACTCCAAGCTTCACTTCTTCAATAAACATCACCGAGACCACCTCACACAGTACTCCCAGCTACACTACCTCAATCATCACCACTGAGACCCCCTCACAGAGTACTCCCAGCTTCACCACCTCAACTACCTCCACCGAAAGCACCTTACACAGTACTCCCAGCTTCACTTCTTCGAACACCACCAGTGAGACCCCCTCACACAGTACTCACAGCTTCACTTCTTCAATTACCACCACTGAGACCACTTCACAGAGTACTCCCAGTGTCACTTCTTCGATCACCACTACCGAGACCACTTCACACAGTACTCCCAGTTTCACTTCGTCAATCACCACCACCGAGACCACCTCAAACAGCACTGCCAGCTACACTTCTTTTATCACCACAACCGAGACCACCTCACACAGTATTCCCAGCTTCACTTCTTCGATCACCACCACGGAGACCCCCTCACGCAGTACTTCCAGCTTCACTACTTTGATCGCAACAACCGAGACTCCCTCACACAGTATTCCCAGCTTCACTTCTTCAATCACCACAACTGAGACCACCTCACATCCTACTCCCAGCTACACTTCTTCAATCACTACCACTGAGACCACTTCACACAGTACTCCCAGCTTCACTTCTTCGATCACCACCGCTGAGATCACATCCCACAGCACTCCCAGCTTCACTTCTGTTATCACCACCACCGAGACTGCCTCACATAGTTCTCCCAGCTTCACTTCTTCAATAACCACCACAGTGACAACCTCAAACAGTACTCCCAGCTTCACTTCTTCGATCACCACCGCTGAGACCACATCCCACAATACTCCCAGCTTCACTTCTTCAGTCACCACAAGCCAGACCCGTTCACTCAGTACTCCCAGCTTCACTTCTTCAATCACCACTACCGAGAACACCTCAAACAGCACTCATAGCTACAATTATTTTTTCACCGCAACCGAGGCCACCTCACACAGTACTCTCAGCTTCACTTCTTCCATCACCACCACCGAGACCCTCCCACACAGTATTCCCGGCTTCACCTCTTCAATCACCACAGCCAAGAACCTCAGACAGTACTTCCAGCTACACTTCTTTGATCACCACCACTGAGTCCACTTCACACAGTACTCCCAGCTTCACTTCTTGGATCACCACCACTGAGACCACATCCCACAGCACTCCCAGCTTCACTTCTTCAATCACCACCACCGAGACTGCCTCACACAATTCTCCTAGCTTCACTTCTTCAATTACCACCACAGAGACCACCTCATACAGAACTCCCAGCTTCACTTCTTCAATCACCACCACTGAGACCACCTCCCACAGCACTCCCAGCTTCACTTCTTTGATCACCCCCATGGAGACCCCCTCACACAGTACTCCCAGCTTCACTTCTTCGATCACCACCACTGAGGCCACCTCACCCAGTACTCCCAACTTCATTACTTCGATCACCACCACTGAGACCACCCCACCCAGTACTCCCAGCATCACCTCTACGATCACCACCACCAAGACCACACCCCACAGCACTCCAAGCTTCACTTCTTTGATCACCACCACCGAGAACACCTCCCACAGCACTCCCAGCTTCGCTTCTTCTATCACCACCACAGAGACCACCTCACACAGTAATCCCAGTTTCACTTATTTGATCACCACCATGGAGACCCCCTCACACAGTACTTCCAGCTTCACTTCTTCGATAACCACCCCTGGGATCCTGCCACACAGTGCTCCCAGCTTCACTTCTTCAATCACCACTAGCGAGACCCCCTCACATAGTACTCTGAGCTTCACTACCTCAATCACCACCACAGAGACCACCTCACACAGTACTCCCAGCTACATTTCTTTGATCAACACCAGGGAGACCTCCTCACACAGTGCTCCCAGCTTCACTTCTTCAATCACCTTCACCGAGACCACCTCACACAGTACTCCCAGCTACACTACCTCAATCACCACTAGCGAGACCCCCTCACATAGTACTCTGAGCTTCACTACCTCAATCACCACCACAGAGACCACCTCACACAGTACTCCCAGCTACATTTCTTTGATCAACACCAGGGAGACCTCCTCACACAGTACTCCCAGCTTCACTTCTTCAATCACCACCACCGAGACCCCATCACACAGTATTCCCAGCTTCACTTCTTCAATAACCACAACTGAGACCACCTCACACAGTACTCCCAGCTACACTTCTTCGATCACTATCACTGAGACCACTTCACACAGTACTCCCAGCTTCACCTCTTCGATCACCACCACTGAGACCATATCCCACAGCACTCCCAGTTTCACTTCTTCGATCACCACCACCGAGACTGCCTCACACAGTTCTCCCAGCTTCACTTCTTCAATCACCACCACAGTGACAACCTCACACAGTACTCCCAGCTTCACTTCTTCGATCACTACCACTGAGACCACATCTCACAATACTCGCAGCTTCATTTCTTCAGTCACTGGAAGCCATATCTGCTCACCCAGTACTCCCAACTTCACTTCTTCAATCACCGCCACCGAGACCACCTCAAACAGCACTCGTAGCTACAATTCGTTTTTCACCACAACCGAGGCAACCTCACACAGTACTCCCAGCTTCAATTCTTCCATCACCATCACCAAGACCCTCCCACACAGTATTCCCGGCTTCACATCTTCAATCACCACAGCCAAGACCACCTCAGACAGTACTTCCAGCTACACTTCTTTGATCACCACCACCGAGTCCACTTCACACAGTACACCCAGCTTCACTTCTTGGATCACCACCACTGAGACCACATCCCACAGCACTCCCAGCTTCACTTCTTCAATCACCACCACCGAGACTGCCTCACACAGTTCTCCCAGCTTCACTTCTTCGATCCCCACCATGGAGACCACATTCCTCAGTACTCCCAGCTTCACTTCTTCAATCACCACCACCAAGACCCCCTTACACAGTACTCACAGCTACACAACCTCAATCACCTCCAATGAGACTCCCTCACAGAGTATTCCCAGCTTCACTACCTCAGTTATCACCACCGAGACCACCTCACACAGTACTCCCAGCTTCACTTCTTTGATCACCACCAGCGGGAACCCTGCACTCAGTACTCCCTGCTTCATTTCTTCAATAGCCACCACCGAGACCACTTCACCCAGTATTCCCAGCTTCACTTCTTTGATCACCACCACCGAGACTGCCTCACCCAGTACTCCCAGCTTCACTTCCTCTATCACCACCACTGAGACCACATCTCACAATACTCCCAGCTTCATTTCTTCAGTCACCGGAAGCCAGACCCACTCACCCAGTACTCCCAGCTTCACTTCTTCAATCACCACCACCAAGACCACCTCAAACAGCACTCATAGCTACAATTCTTTTTTCACCACAACCGAGGCCACCTCACACAGTACTCCCAGCTTCACTTCTTCAATCACCACCACCAAGACCCCCTCACACAGTATTCCCGGCTTCATTTCCTCAATCACCACAACCGACACCACCTCAGACAGTACTCTCAGCTACACTTCTTTGATCACCACGACTGAGACCACATCCCACAGCACTCCCAGCTTCAATTCTTCAATCACCACCACCGAGACTGCCTCCCACAGTTCTCCCAGATTCACTTCTTCGATCACCATCACAGAGACCACCTCATACAGTACTCCCAGCTTCACTTCGATCACCACCACTGAGACCACATCCCACAATACTCCCAGCTTCACTTCTTCAATCACCACCACCGAGAGCACCCCACCCAGTACTCCTAGCTTCATCTCTTTGATCACCACCAGGGAGACCACATCCCACAGTACTCCCAGTTTCACTTCTTTGATCACCACCACTGAGACCCCCTTACACAGTACTCCCAGCTACATTACCTCAATCACCACCACTGAGACTCCCTCACAGAATACTCCCAGCTTCACTACCTCAATTACCACCACCAAGACCACCTCACACAGTACTCCCAGCTTCATTTCTTCAATCAGCACCAGTGAGACCCCCTCACACAGTACTCCCAGCTTCACTTCTTCAATCACCACCGCCGAGACCACCTCATCCAGCACTCTCATTTTCACTTCTTCAATCACCACCACCGAGAATATCTCACCCAGTGCTCCAAGTTTCCCTTCCTCAATCACCACCACTGAGATCACCTCAAACAGCACTCCTAGACGCACTTCTTTTATCACCACAACCGAGACCACCTCACACAGTACTCCCAGCTTCTCTTCTTCGATCACCACCACGGATATCCCCTCACACAGTACTTCCAGCTTCACGTCTTCGATCACCATAACCGAGACCACCTCGCAGAGTACTCCCAGCTTAACTTCTTCAATCACCACCACCGAGGCCATGTCCCACAGTTCTCCCAGCTTCACTTCTTCAATCACCACCCCCAAGACCACCTCCCAAAGCACTCCCAGCTTCACTTCTTCAATCACCACCACCAACACCCACTCACACAGCATTCCCAGCTTCACTTCTTTAATCACCACAACAGAGACTACCTTTCATAGTACTCCCAGCTTCACTTCTTCGATCGCCACCACCGAGACCACATCCCACAGCATTCCCAGCTTCACTTCTTGGATCACCACCACAGAGACCACCTCACACAGTACTCCCAGCTTCACTCCTTCGATCACCACCACTGAGACCACATCCCACAATACTCCCAGCTTCACTTCTTCAATCATCACCACCGAGACCAACCCACCCAGTACTCCCAGCTTCACTTCTTTGATTACCACCACGGAGATCACATCCCATAGTACTCCCAGCTTCACTTCTTCAATCACCACCACCGAGACCCCCTCACACAGTACTCCCAGCTACACTACCTCAATCACCACCACTGAGACCCCCTCACAGAATACTGCCAGCTTCACTACCTCAATTACTACCACTGAGACCTCACACAGTACTCCCAGCTTCACTTCTTCAATCACCACCAGCAAGACCATCTCACACAGTGCTCCCAGCTGCACTTCTTCTATCACCACCAGGGAAACCACCTCACACAGTACTCCCAGCTTAACTGCTTCGATCACCACCACCGAGACCATATCCCAGAGTACTCCCAGCTTCACTTCCTTGATCACCACCACTGAGACCACATCTCACAGTACTCCCAGCTTCAGTTCTTCGATCACCAACACCAATACCACATCTCCCAGCAATCCAGGCTTCACTTCTTTGATCACCACCACGAAGACCACCTCCCAAAGCCCTCCCAGCTTCACTTCTTTGATCACCACCACCGAGACCACCTCACACACTTCTCGCAGCTTCACTTCTTCCATTGCCACCAGTGAGACCACATCCTACAGTACTCCCAGCTTCTCTTCTTCAATCACCACCAGCAAGATTCCCTCACACAGTACTCCCAGTTTCACTTCTTCAATCACCATCACGGAGATCACATCACACAGTACTCACAGCTTCACTTCTTCAATCACCACCACCGAGACCCCCTCAAACAGTATTCCCAGCTTCACTTCCTCAATCACCACAACAGGTACCACCTCACACAGTACTCCCAGCTATATTTCTTTGATTACCAGCCCGGAGACCTCTTCACACAGCAATCCCAGCTTCACTTCTTCGATAACCACCACTGAGACCACATCCCACAGCACTCCCAGCTTCCATTCTTCAATCACCACCACTGAGACTGACTCATACAATTCTCCCAGCTTCACTTCTTCGATCATCACCACAGAGACCACCTCACACAGTACTCCCAGCTTCACTTCCTTGATCACCACCATGAAGACCACATCCCACAGTACTCCCAGCTTCACTTCTTCAATCACCACCAGGGAGATCCCGTCATACAGTACTCCCAGCTACACTACCTCAGTCACCATCACTGAGACACCCTCACAGAGTACTCCCAACTTCACTACCTCAATTACCACCACCGAGACCATCTCACACAGTACTCCCAGCTTCACTTCTTCAATCACCACCACTGAGATCACCCCACCCCGTACTCCCAGCTTCACTTCTTTGATCACCACCATGGAAACTACATCCCATGGTACTCCCAGCTTCACTTCTTCGATCGCCACCACCGAGACCCCCTCATACAGTACTCCCAGCTACACTACCTCAATCACCACCACTGAGACCCCCTCACAGAGTACTCCCAGCTTCACTACCTCAATTACCACCACCGAGATCATCTCACACAATACTCCCAGCTTCAGTTCTTCAGTCACCACCAGTGAGACCCCCTCACACAGTACTCCCAGCTTCACTTCTTCAATAACGTCCAATGAGAGCACCTCACACAGTATACTCAGCTACACTTCTTGATCACCACCACTGAGACCACCTCACCCTGTACTGCAAGCTTCACTTCTTCAATCACCACCACGGAGTCCACCTCAAACAGCACTCCCAGTTACATTTCTTTTATCCCCAAAACTGAGACCCCTTCACACAGTACTCCCAGCTTCACTTCTTCGATCACCACCACAGAGACCACCTCACACAGTACTCCCAGCTTCACTTCCTTGATCACCATTACCGAGACCACCTCACACAGTACTCCCAGCTTCACTTCTTCAATCACCACCACCGAGACCACATCCCACAGTATTCCCAACTTCAATTCTTCAGTCACCACCACCGAGACCACCTCCCAAAGCACTCCCAGCTTTACTTCTTCGATTACCACCTCCGAGACCACCTCACACAGTACTCCCAGCTACACTTCTTTGATCAACACCAGGGAGACCCCATCACACAGTACTCCCAGCTCGACCTCTTCAATCAGCATCACGGAGACCACATCCCACAGCACTCCCAGCTTCACTTCTTCAATCACCACTACCGAGACTGCCTCACACAGTTCTCCCAGATTCACTTCTCCAATCACCACCACTGAGACCACATCCCACAATACTCCCAGCTTCACTTCTTCAATTACCACCACCGAGACCACCCCACCCAGTACTCCCAGCTTCACTTCTTTGATCACCACCATGGAGACCACATCTCACAGCACTCCCAGCTTCACTTCTTTGATCACCACCACCGAGACCCCCTCACACCACACTCCCAGCTACACTACCTCAATCACCACCACTGAGACCCCCTTACAGAGTACTCCCAACTTCAGTATCTCAATTACCACCACCAAGACCACCTCATATATTACTCCCAGCTTCACTTCTTCAAAGACCACCAGTGAGACCCCCTCACACAGTACTCCCAGCTTCACTTCTTCGATCACCACCATCGAAACCACCTCACACAGTACTCCCAGTTCAACTTCTTCTATCACCACCACTGAGACAATATCCCACAGTACTCCCAGCTTCATTTCCTTGATTACCACCACCGAGAACACATCCCACAGTATTCCCACCTTCAGTTCTTCTATCACCACCACCGATACCACATCCCCCAGCGCTCCAGGCTTCACTCCTTCGATCACCACCACTGAGACCACCTCACAGAGTACTTCCAGCTTCACTTCTTTGATCACTACCACTGAGACCATCTCACACACTACTCGCAGCTTCACTTCTTTGATTGCGACCAGCGAGACCATATCTCACAGTACTCCCAGCTTAAATTCTTCGATCACCACCACAGACACCTCCTCACACAGTACTTCCAGTTTCACTTCTTTGATAACCACCTCTGGAAAACCCTCACACAAAACTCCCAGCTTCACTTCTTCAATCACCACCACCGAGACCCCCTCACACATTACTCCCAGCTTCACTTCCTCAATCACCAGCACTGAGACAACCTCACACAGTACTCCCAGCTTCACTTCTTCGATCACAACCAGTGAGACCCCCTCACACAGTACTCCCAGCTTCACTTCGTCAACCACCACCACTGAGACCACATCCCACAGCACTCCCAGCTTCACTTCTTCGATCACTACCACTGAGACTACCTCACACAGTACTCCCAGCTTCACTTCTTCAATCACCACCACAGAGACCACCTCACACAATACTCCCATCTTCATTTCTTCGATCACCACCACTGAGACCACATCCCACAATTCTCCCAGCTTCACTTCTTCAATCACCACCACTGAGACCACCGCACCCACTACTCCCAACTTCTCTTCTTTGATCACCACCAACGAGATCACTTCCCACAGTACTCCCAGCTTCACTTCTTCAATCACCACCACCGAGACCCCCTCACACAGTACTCCCAGCTACACTACCTCAATCACCACCACTGAGACCCCCTCACAGAGTACTCTCAGCTTCACTACGTCAATTACCAACACCAAGACCACCTCACACAGTACTCCCAGCTCACTTCTTCAATCATCACCAGCGAGGCCCCCTCACACAGTACTCCCAGCTTCACTTCTTCAATCACCACCACTGAGACCACCCCACTCAGTACTCCCAGCTTCACTTCTTTGATCACCACCACCGAGACCACATCCTACAGTACTCCCAGCTTCACTTCTTCGGTCACCACCACAGAGACCCCCTCACACAGTACTCCCATCTTCACTTCTTCAATCACCATCACTGAGACCACATCACACAGTACTCCCAGCTACACTACCTCAATCACCACCAGCGAGACCCCCTCACACATTACTCCCAGCTTCACTACCTCAACCACCAGTGAGATCCCCTCACACAGTACTCCCAGCTTTACTTCTTCAATCACCATCACGGAGACCACATCACAGAGTCCTCCCAGCTTCACTTCTTCAGTCAATACCACTGAGATCCCCACACACAGTACTCCCAGCTTCACTACTTCAATCACCACAACCGAGACCGCCTCACATTGTACACCCAGTTACAATTCTTTGATCACCACCACCGTGACTGCCTCAGAAAGTACTCCCACCTTCACTTCTTCGATCACCACCACTGAGACCACATCCCACAGCACTCTCAGCTTCACTTCTGTGATTACCACTACTGAGACTGCCTCACACAGTTCTCCCAGATTCATTTCTTCGATCACCACCACTGAGACCACCTCACACAGTACTCCCAACTTCACTTCTTCGATCACCACTCTTGAGACCACACCCCACAATACTCCCAGCTTCACTATGCCAGTTACCACCACCGAGACCACTTCACACAGTACTCCCAGCTTCACTTCTTCGATCACCACCACTGAGACACCCTCACACAATACTCCCAGGTACACTACCTCAATCACCACCACTGAGACCCCCTCACAGACTGCTCCCAGCTTCACTGCCTCAAATTGGTTCCCATTGTGAGTTTGCTGTGGAACAGGTGGATCTGGGTGAGTCGCCAGAGCTATGCCTTCTGCACTTCCTCCCAGAGGGTGTCACTGACTCTCCCCAGACTTACCCCTCTGTGGGGCCTGGAGGCATCCATGGCATTTTGCCCAGTCCTTCCCTCCCTGCCATCTGTCCCATGCCCTCCACTGCCCCGTGTCATGCTCCTCTCCGTCCTCACCCTTAGGAGGTGGCTGGGACCACACTCCCTCCTGGGGTCATCTCCTGATTTGGGTTGCTTGGAGCTGTATCAGTTTCCAACTGCCGCCCTACCAACAAACAGAAGCCTGGCTGCTGGAACAACATGACATTATCATGTTAGAATTCTGTGGATTAGAAATCTGATGTGGGTGTCACTGGGCTGAAATCAAGGCGTCACCAGGGCTATGTTGTCTTCCAGAGGTTCCAGGGAAGAATACATTTTTTTGCCCTTTGCAGCTTCTGGAGCCTCCCACATTGCGTATGCCAGGGTCCCTGGCTCCATCTTCCAAGCCAGCAAGGCTGCACCTCTCTGTGTCTTTCTCCCATAGCCTCATCTCCCTCTGATGAACTCTGGCCTTCTCTATTGCTTCTTCCACTGTTAAGGACTCTTGTGCTGACTTTGCCTCCTCCCCAAATAGTCTATGTTAATTTTCTCAAGATCAGTTGATTAGGCTGGGCGCGGTGGCTCACACCTGTAATCCTAGCACTTTGGGAGGCTGAGGCGGGAGGATCACCTGAGGTCGGGAGGATCACCTGAGGTCAGGAGTTCGAGACCAGCCTGGCCAACATGGTGAAACTGTCTCTATTATAAATACAAAAATTAGTTGGGCATGGTGGCAGGTGCCTGTAATCCTCACTACTCAGGAGACTGAGGCAGGAGAATCGCTTGAATCCAGGATGTGGATGTTTCAGTGAGCTGAGATTTAGCCACTGCACACTAGCCTGGATGACAGAGGGAGAGCGAGACTCTGTCTCAAAGGAAAACAAAAATCAGCTGATTGTCTTATTATCCCTGCAGTTTGGAAGGCTGAGGAGGGAGGGTCGGTTGAGGCCAGGAGTTCATGACCATCCTGGGCAACACAGCGAGAACCCCATCTCTACAAAAAATTTTAAAAAATTACCTGGGCATGGTGGCTCATGCCTGTGGTCCCAGTAACTTGGGAGGCTGAGGTGGGAGGATCACTTGAGCCTGGGAAATCGAGGTTGCAGTGAGCTGCGATCCCACCATTGCACTCCAGCCTGGATGACAGAATGAGACCCTATCTCAACAATAAAAAAAAAGTTCGACTGATTAGCAATGGAATTCAATCTGCACCCTTCATCCTCCCTTGCCATATCATGGTTCTGGGGATTCGGACCTGGACTGTGAGCATACTCACAGTTCTGGGGATTCCGACATGGACCCCCGCCCACTATGGGAGCAACCAGGAGGGACCACAGGCTGACCGCTGTCTTCCTGCCTGCTTTCCCTCATCACCACACGTTCTTTCCTTCCTTTCTGTCTCTCTCTTCTCTTTTCTTTCTTTCTCTTTCTTTCTTTCTCTTTTTTCTTTCTTTCTTCTTTCTTTCTTTCTCTTTCTTTCTCTCTTCTTTCTCCTTCCTTCCTTCGTTCCTTCCCTCCCTCCCTTTCTTTCTTTTCTTTCCTTTCTTTTCTTTCTTTCTTCTTTCTTTATCTTTCCTTCCTTCCTTCTTTCCTTTCTTTCTCTCCTTCTTTCTCTCATCTTCACACAATGCTTTCTCCCTTTCTCTCTCTCTCTCTCTCTCTCTTTGTTTTTGATTTTCTAGAGACAGAGTCTCGCTCTGTGGCCCAGGCTGGAGTGCAGTGACGCAATCTTGGCTCACTACAACCTCCGCCTCCTGGGTTCAAGTGATTCTACTGCCTCAGCCTTCTGAGGCACAATGCATCCTGGAATTCCTACATGTGTTCCTGCCTGTGGGCGTCAGTCCTCAGGGATCTTGGAGAGGAGCAGCAGGAGGAGCCTGTGGGTTGGGGAGGGGGTGGTGTTGGTGGCTTCAGATGGAAGCAGATGGAGAAGTGACCGGGGACATGCATGCTGTGTGCAGATGTAGTGGAGACTGAGGTGGGCATGGAAGTGTCTGTCGATCAGGAGTTCTCGCCGGACCTCAATGACAACACTTCTCAGGCCTACAGGGATTTCAACAAGACCTTCTGGAATCAGGTAAGGGCAAGGAGAGGGGATTTTTTTTTTTTTTTTTTTTTTGAGATGGAGTCTCACACTGTTGTCCTGGCTGGAGTGCAGTGGAATGATCTTGGCTCACTGCAACCTCCCCTTCTTGGGTTCATGTGATTCTCCTGCCTCAGCCTCCTGAATAGCTGGAATTACAGGTGCACACCACCACACCCGGCTAATGTTTTGTATTTTTAGTAGAGATGGGGTTTCACTATGTTGACCAGACAGGTCTCGAACTCCTGACCTTGTGATCCGCCCACTTTGTCTTTCCAAAGTGCTGGGATTACAGGTGTGAACCATGGCTCTCAGCCGGGGAGGGGAATTGAAGGGTGCTCCCCTGGAACTGGGATTGGGCATCTGGGTGCCCTCAGGTCTGCAGGTTCGGACGTGAGCCCAGGAATCCTTGGTGTTTCAGATGCAGAAGATTTTTGCAGGCATGCGGGGCTTCACCTTCAAGGGTGTGGAGATCCTGTCCCTGAGGTAGGAGGCCCATCTGGAGACGCAGAGGCGGTGTTGGGTGGGGGATATGTGTGCACAGAAAAAACCCATTCTTTTCTTTTGTAATCATCAGATTTTATAAAGAGAGGGGTGGAGGGGCTACATAAGGAATCATTCCCTGGGGTATTTTTTGAGATCGTTTTCTGGGGCCATTTCTCTGGAGGAGGGGTGGCACCTCTCTTCTTCAGCACACTGGAAGGAGAGAAGTTTCAGGGACATGTGGGAAGGTGGTGCCTGGATGGGTGACTTCTTTGCCCTCTGACTGGCCCCTGCTCTACTGGGTGGGTCAGCATTAGAAAGAGAGAAAGAGAGAGAGGGAGAGAGGGAGGGAGCGTCCAGGGGAGCCAGTGGATGATGGCTTGATGCAACACAAGGAGAATGTCAGGCCAGATGTGGTGGCTCACACTTGCAATCTTAGCACGTTGGGAGGGCTAGGCAGGTGGATCACCTAAAACCAGTTCAAGACTAGCCTGGGCAACATAGTGAGAACCCATTTCTACAATAATAAAAATAGTAATAATAATAATAGTAAAATGATTAGCCTGGTGTGGTAGTGCACACCTGTAGTCCCAGATACTTGGGAGGCTGAAGAGTAAGGATCACTTTAGCCCAGGAGTTGGAGGCTGCAGTGAGCTATAATTATACCACTGCACTCTAGCCTGGGTGACAGAGCCAGACTTTGTCTCTATAAAACACACAGAGACAGGAAGTCAATCATGTCAATTATTCCTTGTCCTGCCTTCCCAGGCGGACCAAGTCAGGAATGCTGGCAGCCCCTTCTAAAAAGGATGCATGTGGCATCCTGACTCAGGACCTCTGCCCCCTTTCCCGCTTCTGGGGCACCTTGGGTTGCTTCTGGAATGCTCCTCCAAGGACCCATGTGCCCCTGGTTGGGGCACTCTCTAAGGCCATGGACCCCTCAGGAATGGCAGCATCGTGGTGGACTACCTGGTCCTGCTGGAGCTGCCCTTCAGCGCCCAGCTGGAGAGCCAGTACGAGCAGGCGAAGATGACGCTGAAGGAGGCGCTGCAGAATGCCAGCCAGGATGCAGACAGCTGCCAGGACTCCCAGAGTGAGCCCCGGCTGGAGGGAGGGGCCAGGGCCTGAGCCACCACCCCAGCCCACTCCAGCTGGGCCAGGGGCCCTCTGGGCTCGGGTGCCAACCCTATGGTACCTCTGGCAGGTTGGGAGAAGGGGAATGAGTCCACACAGGGAGGGAACAGGAGTCTTCCCTTGTGGCCCCTCCACACTCCCCCAGACAGAGACAGCCCTCACTGCCCTCCCTGTGCCTGTCCTGCTTCCTGGTCCTAACCCCTTGACCTTAACCCCTTGACCTCCCCCTCCCATTCCATCTGTGCCTGTGTTCCCACAGCCCCGTGTTTTAAGCCTGACTCCATCAAGGTGAACAACAACAGCAGGACAGAGCTGACCCCGAAAGGTGAGGGTGGGGTAAAGGGTTGAGTGGTCGCTCTCCCGTGGCTCTGATCCCAGCCACCAGGGACATTTGCCCATTGAAGCCGGGGGCAGGGAGAGACCTTTGGCGGAGGCAAGCGACATGGTCCAGGGCGGCCCTTCCTGGCGCTGATTAGTGGCTTCCACCTGAGGACAGCAGGGGCCGCGAGGAGAGGGTGAGGGTGGTGGTACTGGACTCCCCTCATCGAATCCCAGGGTCTACCCCACGGCATCCCACCTCGGAAATGGAATCCTCCTCCCGCATTTTCAGAGGCACCATTATCAGGCCCCTGAATAGAATGGATGAGGTCCTTGTCTCTGTGCAACCCCCTCCCCAACCCCTCAGCCCTCTGCCGCCGCGCCGCTCCCGCGGGCTATGAGGAGTTCTACTTCCCCTTGGTGGAGGCCACCCGGCTCCGCTGTGTCACCAAATGCACGTCGGGCGTGGACGACGCCATCGACTGTCACCAGGGCCAGTGCGTTCTGGAGAGGAGCGGTCCCGCCTGTCGGTAAGGCACCGCTGACCATCAGCATCAGCCGAGCCCCGCCCACTCATTCTAGGATGAAGCCCCGCCCCATGCTCCGCCCCGGGTCCGCCCCCAGGCCCTACGGTGGAGCCCTGTCCCCAGAGTCCCGCTCCAAGCCCATTCCCCTTGCCCTACGGTGGAGCCTTGCCCTGGAGCTCTGCTCACTTGCCCTAAGTTGGAGCCCCGCCC
Organism: Chlorocebus sabaeus; assembly: GCF_047675955.1. Classification (NCBI taxonomy): domain Eukaryota; kingdom Metazoa; phylum Chordata; class Mammalia; order Primates; family Cercopithecidae; genus Chlorocebus; species Chlorocebus sabaeus. The sequence goes on along the minus strand of NC_132931.1, from coordinate 11,731,556 downwards.
CCCTAATGGAGTTGAGTCCAGTCCCCTCGTTCTGGGACCACTCATTTTAGGGTAGGGCCCCGTCCCCCTCGTTCTAGGGTTGAACCCCGCCCCCTCCTTCCAGGGTGGAGCCCTGCCCGCTTGATCTAGGGTGGAATCCCGCCCCGTTACCTATGGTAGAGCGCCGCCCCCTCGTTCTAGGGTGGATTCCCGGCCCCTTGTCTAGGGTGGAACCTCCCGCTTGCCATAGGGTGGAACCCCCCGCTGCCCTAGGCTGGGACCCCGTCCCCTCGCCCGCCCCCGTGGGGCCCAGGTGCACGCGTGGGCCCCGAGTCCGGAGGTGAAGAGGGTCTGACTCTGCGATCTCCCGTAGCTGCTACTCCACGGACACGCACTGGTTCTCCGGCCCGCGCTGCGAGGTGGCCATCCACTGGAGGGCGCTGGTCGGGGGCCTGACGGCGGGCGCCGCGCTGGTGGTGCTGCTGCTGCTGGCGCTGGGCTTCTGGGTGGTTCGCTCTGGATGGTGGGGCGGTCAGCGCCTAGACCGGTGAGAGCTCAGAGGGCGGGGCCAGGGAGTGAGGGTGGCCGAGGGACCCCAGGCGGGCCTGCTATGTCTGACCGCGGCGGCCCCACCTAGGTCCTGGACCAGGACAGGAAATGGTTCGAGACCTGGGATGAGGAAATCGTGGGCACTTTTTCAAACTGGGGTTTCGAGGACGACGAAAACCCAGTTGAGTCCCACCTCCTGGGGAAGCAGGCAGGGACTTTCCTGGGCACCACTGCGAGGACAGACGCCCTTCCTGCCTTCCTCGCATTTACTCCGTCCCCCTCTCTCTTCCATCCCCTCCCTCTCCCCTTCTCTTTCTCCCCTCTTCTCTGTCTCTCTCTAGACAAGGATAAAAATTTCCATGTGGCCTTGGAGAAGGTGGACACCACTATGAAGGTGAGGGGCTAAAGTGGGGGGACCCCAAGGAACTCTCCCAGCCTCCGTTTCAGATTCCCTTGGAGACCCCCAGAGGGCAAGGAGGGGGCTGGGCTCGGATCAACAGTGACCTCCCTGTCAGCCCAAACCAGTGGCTCCGCCTTCCCTTCCCTCACTGTGACTCTGTGACAGGTGCACATCAAGAGACCCGAGATGACCTCGTCCTCAGTGTGAGCCCTGTGGGCCCCGTCACCATCCCCTCTGCCCTGCCCGGGACACAAGGCTCTGCACTGCGTCCATTTCAAGTGGTGGCCCCAGGACGCGGCCAGCCCAGGCTCCTGCTGTTCTTGGGCAAAATGAGACTGTTCCCCCAAATCCCATCCTTGTCTTTCCAACTTGGCTGAAATCCACCAGGAGACGCAGTTCACCTGCAGGCTCTTCCACTGCGGAACCTTGGGCAAGTCAGTGAGGAGTCTCAGTTTCCTCACCTGCAAAATGGGTACAATATTCCTGTGTGATATCTCACACCATTGTTGTGTAAACCACAGGGACTCCATCAATTCTCGGTCCTACTCTGCCCTCCCATCTCAGCCCTCATGTTGCCTCTCTCCGATCCTCCAATCCTCATGTCCTTCGCCTGGTCTCGGCCCTGGTTCCTATTTTCTCTCAATTCCCTACTGCCTGTTTCTTACTTTCAACCTGGAGGCAGCCTGCAGCCCATCCCATCTCCTGTCCTCTCCTGATCGAACTCCCTGCTGTGTCTCTTGCTCTCATCCCTTAGATGTCCTCTCCTTCTGACACCATTCCTTCATCCATCCTGCCCCCCAGTCCCCCAGCCCTAAATCCTCCCTCCTCTCCTCACATCCCGGTCCCTAGCAAGGTATAGATAGCCTCTGTGTCTTAGGGTACCCCAGCTGCTGTTCCCCCCATCACCCCGTTGCCCAATTCCCCATTTCTCTTGCTCTCATTCCTTGTATCTTCTCCCCTTCTGAGCCTGTCCATTCATCGGTTCTGCCTCCACTCCCCCAGCCCTAAATACCCCAACTGCTGTTTCCCCTCATCACCCCCTACCCGATTCTCCATTCTCCACCCCTTTCTCTCACCCCTGGAGCCCCGTGGGTGGTTCAGGGCATGAATTCCCCAGTCTCCAAGGAAAGGCAGCCCCCTCCGTCCCCCTCCTCCTCACTCCCTTCAATCTCCCTCCCCTCTCACCTCACCACTGCCTTTTAAACCCATCCCCTCCTTTTCCCCTCCTCCCCCCTCTCTGGCTGGTGTCACCTCGATTCCTGCGGTAACTCTGAGTCCTGAAATCCTCAATCTCCTTGGCCGCGAAGATCGACTTCGGGGACCGGAAGTCGGCACATCTCCAGGTCTCCATGTGAACGCAATATAGAGTTTATTGTAAAAGAAGCTGCTGTCTGTCTTTCTCCCTTTCACCCCGCAGTGGTCTCCACCTGATTGGAGAACAGGGATTTCCAGAGGCGGTGCAGTAGGAGGATCCAGGGATCACTCGTGTCTCCCAGGGAGGAAGGAAGGGGTCTGTGGGCAGCCCTTAGAGACCAAGACATTACTCATAGAAAACACAGAGGTTAGGGGAAACCCATTTTGTTGGGGAGTAACTCGGGTCAGGGGCCCCTTGGGCTTTGTCATCTGTGCTCTCCCCACCCCCACCACTGCCCTGACCTTGACACTGGGGGCTTAGGGAGCAATTAGACCGCTGGTGCTGGGTCAGGGAGTTGGGTGGTCCAGGGGCTAGGGCTGCCTGGTCCAGTCACCCTTTATAATGATAGGTAAAGTTGGGCCTCCCCAAGGATCTTGATTCCCCACAAGGCCCCCAAACCCTGATAGCAAACGCACACAACAGAGCCTGTCTGTGCTGGCACAGGGCCCTTCTGTTCCTGCTGTTGCAGGCAGTCAGGCCCGCCTGAGGAGTCGAGGGTGTTCAGAAACAACATGTCCCCTTGGGTCTTTGGGTGCGGGCTTGGGAGAGGTCCCTGTGATGTTTGCCCTGGGCAGGGACAGGCCATGGCCTTTCGTCACCTCTGTGTCTGGCCAGGGGTGGAGACCAGGACCATAAAGTCTCAGGTGTGAGTGGGCACCCCGCCCAGGAGAAGGGCTGCAAGCTGGGGACCCCAGGGAAAGCCCTGGACATTTGGAAGGGACCATGTCGAGGCGGGGAATGGGGAGGGATGGCTGGAAGAGAGAGGGGCTTCTCGGGGGTGGGAGTCGAGGGTCCTTCACTTGCTCTGGCCTGTTGCAGGCTGCCCCTTCCACGGTTCTGAACTTCTCCCTCCACAGTCACCCACCCTCTGGCGCTTCTTGGCCCCCACCTCTTGGCACCCGTGGTGTGCTCACACCTCTAGCTTCTGTCCCTCCCTCCTTCGCTGCCCCACCCACAATGGCTCCCGTCTCAGGGCGTTCACTGCTCCAGGACTTATAAGGGAGGAGGGTGGACAGGCTGCCTTTTGTCCAACTCCCTGTGATCACCACGCGCCACCCACCCAACAGCATCACCTCACCTCTACCCTGGGACAGGCACTGCTCTTCTTCAAGGCAAAGGTCTCTGAGGTCCTTTTTATAGCTGATCCCTTCCTGGGAGGCTTTCATTTCTCGGTCCCTCTTGACGGGGGAAGGCGGGCAGCCAGAGGCCCGTTCCCCGGGAAATGCTGGTGATCTGGATTCCGACACTGGCTCTCTGGCTCTCCGCGTCCTTTCCTGCTACATTGACACAGGGTGAGTGCCCCTGGGCTGATGCTCCGGGTCCAGTGCTCCTGGGTGGTCATAGTACACGCCCCTGCCTCAGGCAGCAGGGTTGCAGGTGGCCTCCTCCCCTTTGCATGGCAAGGGGCTGCCACAGGGCTGGAGACCCCTGCTGTGACCTCATCTTGCCTTGGGGCTGCTGAAGGGGTCACTGTGGAGACGTGTGGGTGCCTGTGGTGTGCAGGGGATGGTCTGCACACAGCCCCTGGCAGTGGGGTGGCTGAAATCCACAGCCTCTGCCCTCCAGGCTCCCCCCAGGAGGATGAGGGGTCTTTTGTCACAGACAGTGGGTTCTGCCTGCCCTTCTCCTGGGGGCTTTATCTGTTGGAGGGATGGGTCTTTCCAAGCCTCACAGGGGCACTGCACATGCTGCCAGCCCTGATCGGGAGAGAGGGAATCCAGAGGGGTGTCTGACAGTGTCCTCTCTTGACTTGGAGCAGCCTCAGGTGCACCCGGGGAATCTCCTCCAGTTAGAAATGGCTGATGGGGCCAGGTGTGGTGGCTCATGCCTGTAATCCCAGCACTTTGGGAGGCCCAGGTGGGTGGATCACCTGAAGTTGGGAGTTTGAGTCCAGCATGGCTAACATGGTGAAACCCCGTCTCCATTAAAAATATAAAAATTAACCAGGCATGGTGGCTTGCACCTGTAATTCCAGCTACTTGGGAGGCTGAAGCAGGAGAATCACTGGAACCTGGGAGGTGGAGTTTGCAGTGAGGCAAGATTGTGCCACTGCACTCCAGTGTTTAAGAGTGAAACACTGTCAAAAAAAAAAAAAAAAAAAAAAAAGAAAGAAAGAAAGAAAGAAAGAAAGAAAGAAAGAAAAGAAAAATGGTTGCCAGTTGCGGTGGCTCACGCCTGCAATGCCAGCACTTTGGGATGCTGAGACAGGCGCATCACGAGGTCAGGAAATTGAGACTGTCCTAGCCAACATGGTGAAACCCCAACTCTACCAAAAATATAAAAATCAGCTGGGTGTGGTGGCATGCGCCTGTAGTCCCAGCTACTCGGGAAGCTGAGGCAGGAGAATCACTTGAACCCTAGAGGCAGAGGTCGCAGTGAGCCGAGATCGCACCACTGCACTCCAGCCTGGCGACAGAGCGAGACTGTCTCAAACAAACAAACAAACAACAACAACAACAACAAAGTGGCTGAGTGGCCGCAGGAGGAGACAGAGGCTCGGGGATCCTTGCTCAGCCTGGTGGTGGCTGTGTCTGAGAGATGACTGGTTACCCGATAATTTCTCTCATACAGAACAGACTTTCTGATTCCTTCCTGGCAGGGGTGGACAGGGATGAGGAGAGGCGGCAGAGGGAGACCTTGAGTTGAAGACTGTGGGGTGGGCAGAAGGGGTGGTGAGGGGGCAGGGGAGCTGGGGTGGGAGTCTCTGGAGCCCTGCAGGACACCTTCGAAGTAACTTACCAGGGAAGTCCCACCATCCTCCTAGCCGGGGACTCAGGCCCTCCGAGGCTACCTCTGTCCTCCAAGCCTTGATAGATGATTCCTCCTTTACCCTCCCAGGACATGTTGGGAGAGAGGTACAGAAGAGGAGGAGCTGATGGGAGAGTTTCAAGGGCTGGAGTGATGAACTCTGTGGATTTGGGGACATTATAAGAGTTTGTTAATAACACATAGATTCCCTTTAAGGTAATATACAGGTGTGGGAAGCTGTGGGCTGGGATGGATCTTAGGAGGGGTCCTTTCCATCTCTGCTTCCCAGGCCTGGCCTGACCGATCCTGCGATCTCTCTCTGGTCAGATTATCAAGGAGAGGGTGATGGAGGTGATGACAGCGATGATGAAGGCCCCAGGAGTCAGCAGGTGGCATTGCCTCGGTGTACCCAGCCGAGTGTTAGAGACAACCCCCAAGGAACCAAAAGCCCCTGTCCCTCAGGTGCTTATAATTGTGTGGCAAAGATAACACAGGTGAATCCCTTCGTGTACAAAAGAGTCAGAAAAACATCTATGGCCAGTGCAGAAAGCAGGAGGGAGTGAGGTCAGGCAAGTAGGACCACTCTGGACCACTCTGGAGGGCTCCGGAAGGTCTGATTAGATACAGAGATGGAGGCAGAGACCCCTGTCCTCCTCTTGCAGAGGCTTTTGCTGTTCACAAAGCCATTTCCCAGCAGGTAGCTCATATGATTCTCATGAGGAGATCTGTGTAAGGAAGTCAGGGTAGATGAGGATATGGAGGCCCAGAGAGAGGATGAGTGATTTGCCTGGGGCCACACAGCAAATAATGAACACGGTGACCACTTTACAGTGGATTTGTGCCCTGCGCCTCTCCTCCCCTAGAGGACCCCAGTTCTCTCCACTAGCGCCCCTCCTCCCCTCTAGAGGAACCCAGTTCTCTGCAAACCATCCCGTGCTCTAGGAATGGATTCTGGGTCCTTGGCAAGCAGTTCAGATGTCAGATCAGAGACTACCAGTGGCATCTGTAGTTTTTTTTTTTTTTTTTTTTTGACAGTCTCCTCTGTCACCCAGGCTGGAGTGTAGTGACACAATCTCGGCTAACTGCAGCCTCTGTCTCAAGGGTTCAAGAGATTCTCCTGCCTCAGCCTCTGGAGTAGCTGGGACTACAGGTGTGTGCCAAGAAGCCCAGCTAATTTTTTTGTGTGTGTTTGGTAGAGACAGGGCTTCACCATGTTGGCCAGGCTGGTCTTGAGCTCCTGGCCTCCAGTGATCTGCCTGCCCCGAACTCCCAAAGTGCTGGGATGACAGGTGTGGGCTGCTGCACCTGGCCCAGCATCTGTAACTTTTCTTCCTATTCTCTGCACCCTCTTCTGGGTACTCCCGGGCACACTGTGGACTGGTGAGGTTTTGGAGGAGCAGTCGAGTGAGGGAAGAGCACTCTGAGAAAGTAGAAAAATCATTTCCACAGCTCTGCAGGGGCGCTACAGCGTAGGAATGCCCTGAAAGACAAGGGGGCATGTGCTGGATCAAGCATGATGTTTGCTGGGGAGAGTGTGGTGGTGCTGGTGCATTTGTGGATGACAGGAGCACTAAGACCAAGCTGAGATGTTTAGACATCACAGGAACCTCTGTGGACTAAGTAGGGCTGGGGATGCCTCTGTAGGGCAGACCAGTGTCAGAGAGGCCATCGAGAGGCACCCAAAGCCATCCTGGGAGGAGGATATGAAGGCCCAGCTGGGAACCCAACTCCCCTGGAAATGGGGGCTCCACTTGATGGTTGGCTGGAGGACACTGAGACAGATAGTCTAGGAGGCTGTGTGAACTGGGAGAGGAGCCTCTTTTTGCTGGATGACAAAGGTCTCCAGTTGGGGCTGTGGAGTTTGGGGTGATGGTGAAGTTTCTGGGTGGAGCTGTCCTGGAAGCCTGGGTCTTAGGGGAGGGCTTCTAGGATGGGTCCAGTGCCATTGCCCCAGCCCCTGCTACAGGCTGAGGTAGGAAAATGTGAGTGCTCACTATGAACTAAATCAGCTGGCACCTTGGTCTTGAACTTTACAGCATCCAGAACTGTGAGAAATAAATCAATCTTTCTTTCTTTCTTTCTCTTTCTTTCTTTTTCTTTCTTTCTTTCTTTCTTTCTTTCTTTCTTTCTTTCTTTCTTTCTTTCTTTCTTTCTTTCTTTCTTTTTCTTTCTTTCTTTTTCTTTCTTTTCTTTCTTTCTTTCTTTTTTAATTTTATTTTAAGAGATGGGGGTCTTGCTTTGTTGCCCAGGCTGGTCTTGAACTCCTGGGCTCAAACCATCCTCCCACCTCAACTTCCTAAAGTGCAGGAACTACAGGCATGAGCCACCACACCTGGCCAATTTCTATTGTTTAAGCCACCCAGTCAATGGTATTTGCTATGGCAGCCCAAGAAGACTAAGACAGGCTGCCTTCAGAATTTTCTCTTCATCAGCTGGGTGCAGTGGTTCATGCCTATAATCCCAGTGCTTTGGGAGGCCCCAGCCTGGGCAACATAGTAACACCCCATCTCTTAAAAAAAAAATTAGGCTGGGTGTGGTGGTTCATGCCTGTAATCACAGTGCTTTGGGAGGCCAAGGAAGGAGGATCCCTTAAGCCCAGGAGTTTGAGACTAGCTTGGGCAACACAGGGAGACCCAATCCCTTAAAAAAAAATGTAGCCAGTCATAGAGGTGCATGCCTATAGTCTTAGCTACTTGGGAGGCTGAGGGGAGAGGATCTCTTGAGTCCAGGAATTCGAGACTGTAGTGAGTCCAGGAATTCGAGACTGCAGTGAGCTGTGATTGCACCATTGCACTTCAGCCTGGTGACAGAGTGAGGCCCTGTCTCAGAAAAAGCTTTTCTCTCTTTATCTTTGGTTTTCAGGAATTTGACTCTGACTACAATGTCTGTGGTTTGTGGCCCTTCGTTTATTTTTGTAAAGTCTTAGTGATTATTGTCTTCAAATATTTCTCCTACCCTGTTCTCTCTCTCTTCTCTTTCTGAGACTACAATGAGACGTATGTTAGGCCATTCCATATTGGACTACAGCTCTTGGATACTGTTCTGCACACATCCCCACCACCGCTTTCTGTGTTTCAGTTTGGGTATTTACTGACTTATCAATTGAGTGAAGATAAAAACTGACTTATTTTCAGTTTTTATTGATTTATCTTCTCTAATTCTTTCCTCTACTGTGTCTTATCTGCTGATCATCCTGTTGAAAAGAAGTCTTTGGCCAGGTTCAGTGGGTCACACCTGTAATCTCAGCACTTTAGGAGGCTGAGGTGGGAGGATTGCTTGAGCTCAGGAGTTTGAGGCCAGCCTGGGCAACATAGCAAGACCCTGTCTCTACAAAAAATACCAGAAAAAAATTAGCTGGGTGTGGTGATGTGTGCCTGTAGTCCTAGCTACTTGGGAGGCTGAGATAGGAATGCTTGAGCCCAGGAGGTCAAGGCTGCAGTGAGCTGTGATTGTGCCACTGCATTCCAGCCTGGGCAACATAGAGAGACTTTGTCTCAAATAATAATAATAATAAAAAATTTAAAAATCAGAAAAGAACTCTTTATCTCTGATATTATGGTTTGTATTTCTACCATCTTCATTTGAAAGAGGCCTCTCGAGAGGCACCAAGAGCCACCCTGGAATAGGAGATGGACGGTCCAGGAGGCTGTATTGACCAGGAGGAAGGAGCCTCTCTTTGGTGGAAGACAAGGGTCTCCAGTTGGGCCTGTTGAGTGTGGGGTGACTGTGGGGTTTCTGGGAGGAGCTGTCCTGGTGGCCTGGGGCTCCTGGAATAGGGACACAGTCTAGAACTCTACCTTCTCCAACTGCTGCAGAGGACACAAAAGCCAGAAAATGCCAGAAAAATGCCAGGGATCCACATGATGACTGGAACCAGTATCCTGTTTTCTGTACATGAAGTTCCAAAGTGTTCCTAGTAAGGGTTGGGGCGGGGATGGGCCAGGGGAGAGGGACCAAGTGTCTGCCCTGGAGGGGCAGGATCGGGATCTGAAGGGGTCAGCACTCTTTAGCTGAGAAAGGTGAAGCTGGGAGTAGAAATGGTTAACATCTATAAAATTGGGAAGAGAGTGGTGGAGGTGAGAACAAATTTGTTCACAATAGACAAAGGGGCAACCTTTGAAACTCAAGTGATGTAAAATATTACAAGGAGTGCTGTTTTATACAGAGAGTAATAAACTTACTCATTCAGCAAACAGCAAAGGCTGGCTCTGTCTGGGCAGGTGCTCTGGAGGAGGCAGGGTGAATAAACAGTTTATAGTAGAGTTAATGAGATGGGATTGGGGCAGAAACGGCCACAGCCCAATCTGCTGCTGGAGCTACGAGAGGGGGCCCAGGGCTGGAGGGGAACAGAGGGGACCTCTGGAGCCCTTCCATCTGGGCTGATGAGGGTACGGGGAGAGGGAGAGGCAGCGTTTGAGTTTGGTGGCGGTTGAGAAGTAGTACAGGAAGGGAGGATTATATTAACAGATGCTCAAAGGCCTTAGACAAATTCAGAACCGCATTGTCTGAACTTACACGGAGCTAGGGAGAGAATTGGGATATTGGTAATCAGATTCCCTGGAGAAGATCAAATCTTGGGTGGCACTGGGACGAGCTGGGGTCACCCACAGCTCATTGGGGTGTGGGAAGGCCCAGAGACCCCCACACCCCAGTTGGAGAAGTCAATAGAGACCTGATAGTCTGAGTATCATAGTAATATTAAAAATGGCCCAGGCATGGTGGCTCAATCATGCCTGTAATCCCAGCACTTTGGGAGACTGAGGTGGGAGGATTGCTTGAGGGCAGGAGTTCAAGACTAGCCTGGGCAAAAATATTTTTAAATAAAAAGATTAGCTGGGTGTGGTGGTGTGTCTCTGTAGTCCCAGATGCTCAGGAGGCTGAGGGGAGAGGATCTCATGAATCTAGCAATTCCAGGCTGCAGTGAGCTAGGATGGCACCACTGCACCCCAGCCTGGGCGACAGAGCAAGACATTACCTCTTAAAAATAAAAATAAAAAAAATATGTATTAAAAATTGCAAATATTCATTGAGGGTTGGCTATGTGCTGGACACTTTTCTAAATATTATCTCATTTGACTTTCACAACATTCCTAAGAAGAAGGCTGTGTTACTGATTTTGGGTTTTTATACGTGGGGAAACAGGTGCAGAGATGATAAATAATTTGCTCAGTGGGGCGCGGTGGCTCACACCTGTAATCCCAACACTTTAGGAGGCCAAGGCAGGCAGATCATGTGTGGTCAGGAGTTCGAGACCAGCCTGGCCAACATGGTGAAACCCCGTCTCTACGAAAAATACAAAAATTAACTGGGCATGGTGGCAGGTTCCTGTAATCCTGGTTACTTAGGAGGCTGAGGCAGGAGAATCACTTGAACTCTGGAGGCAGAGGTTACAGTGAGCCGAGATCGTGACACTGTACTCCAGCCTGGGCGACAGACCAAGACTCCATCTCAAAAAAAAAAAAAAAGAAAGAAAGAAAGAAAGAAAAGAAAAGAAATTGCTCAATGCCACCCACTCATCAGTTGCAGGAGCCAGGATTTGAACCTAAGCCTTCCAGCTCCAGGTCCCCATTCTTTGCCACTTGCTGTCATTGGGGATGCCTGTGTGTATGCCTTCCCTAGGTCTGCCACAATAAATTAACAAACACTACTTGGTGGCTTCAAGCAACATAAATTTATTCTCTTACAGTTGTGGAGGCCAGAAGCTTGAAGTCAAGCTTATCATGAGTGCCACATTCCCTTCAAACGCTCTAGGGGAAGACCTCTCCTTGCCTTTTCTAGCTCTTTTTTTGTTTGTTTGTTTTTTGAGACGGGGTGTCTTTCTGTTGCCCAGGCTGGAGTGCAGTGGTGCGATCTTGCCTCACTGCAACCTCCGCCACCCGGTTCAAGCAATTCTCCTGCCTCGGCCTCCCAAGTAGCTGGGATTACAGGCACACGCCAACACGCCTGGCTAAGTTTTGTATTTTTAGTAGAGACGGGGTTTCACCATGTAGGTCAGACTGGTCTCAAACTCCTGACCTTGTGATCCACCCACCTTGGCCTCCCGAAGTGCTGGGATTACAGGTGTGAGCCACCACGTCTGGCCAGCTTCTTCCCTTTTAAAAAATGTTTATCTCGTTATTTAGAGGCTGGATTATGAGACTGGTTAATTTTTGTATTTTTTTTCTTGTAGAGACGGGGTCTTGCTATGTTGCCCAGGCTGGTCTCAAACTCCTGGGCTCAAGCGATCCACCGGCCTCGGCCTCTCAAAGTGCTGGGATTACAAGCATAAGCCACCGTGGACGGCCAGCCTTTTCTAGCTCCTGGTGACTCCTGGTGTTCCTTGGCTTGTGATAGCATCACTCCAATCTCTGCCTCATCATCTCTGGGCATCTTCCCTGTATGTCACACCTCTCTCTCTTTTCTCTGACAAGTATTTGAATTTAGGGCCCATCTTAAATCTGATCTTGAGATCCTTGACTTAATGACATCAGGAAAGCCTCTATTTCCAAAGAAGTTTGCATTCCCAGGTACCAGGAGTTAGGACTTGAGGATATATTTTGGGGTGATCCTATTCAATGCACCATACCATGCTTTAGCCTCAACTGGTGACTCTTGCTTTCAAGAAACAGTGACAGTGTCTGCTGGCACTAGAAAGCCAGGAAGTCCATCCACCGCCATTGGTGTGTGCAGGGGTTGGAGTGGCCCCAGCTCTACCTCAACCTTCACAACTCTGCCAGGAGCCAAGGACCTTATGGAAAAGGAATAGACCCAGGCTACCTAGCTCTTGTGTGGCAGAGCAGAATGTGCACCCAGGACTGGGGGACCGCAGCTCATTCCAGTGCCTCCCATAACATTGTAGAATATTCTAGAGTGATCTGGGTGGCCAGAACAGGCATCATTTACTCTCATTTTCCAGGGGGAAATGGAAATTCAGAGAGGTTCTCTGGATTACACAAGGTCACACAGTGGTGTACAGGTTGGTCTTGGAGATGCAGGAAGGACCCTCCCTCCATGCCCCATGGGGGCTCCCCACACTGCCACTGCCTCTTCAGGGGAGCTGCCACTGGGGACTTCACTGACTGATTTTGTCACAAGCAGAAATATGTCCTGGAGGTGGCAGGAGGAGACAGTTTCAAAGTTTGGTGATCGTCCTCAGACTTGTCCTTGAAGAACCTTCTAATGTGTGTCCCCAAGAATGCCACGATGTGAAAGATTTGCCTGAAAAACCAGCTGCCTTAATTAAGTAATAATCTATTTTATTTTATTTTATTATTATTTTTTTAAATTTATTTTATTTTAGAGACAGGGTCTTTCTCTGTTGCCCAGGCTGGAATGCAGTGGCACAATCATAGCTCACTGCAACCTCGACCTCCTGAGCTCAAGTGAGCCTTCTGCTTCAGCCTCTCAAGTAGCCGGGACTACAGATGTGCACCACCATGCCCAACTAATTTTTAAAAGTTTTGTACAGATGGCGGTCTCGCTATGTTTTCCAGGCTGGTCTTGAACTCTTGGCCTCAAGCAAACCTCCTGCCTCAGCCTCCCAAAGTGCTGGGATTACAGGTGTGAGCCATTGCCCTCAGCCTTAATCTTTTTAAAGAAAAATCCAAATACATGTGGAATGTAGAAGCAATAAACACTGTAAATGAGCAAGAAAGGACTCAACTCATTTAATGAGACACCATGCCATTACTTTCGCACGGAAAAAAGCTACCAAACTTTACCTGCTTAGCAGGAGAGGGCCCTGGCATCTTTAATGAACAGTGGCTTCAGTGTAGGCAAATAGGCAATTTTTGTTAAGCATTTTGACTACAAAGGTCTGGGGAATCCCAGCTTGGAAATTGTTACCAGTGAATGATTTTCCATAGGTTCTCCAAGGGATGACATAAGGCATACCTATAATAAAATAAAATAAAACAGAATAAAATAAAGTAAAAAAAAAAATGTATATAGTCAGGGCACAGTGGCTCACGCCTGTAATCCCAGCACTTTGGGAGGCCGAGGCAGGCAAATCACGAGGTCAAGAGATTGAGACCATCCTGGCCAACATGGTGAAACCCCATCTTTACTAAAAATACAAAAATTTAGCTGAGCATGCTGGCATGGGCCTGTAGTCCTAGCTACTCGGTAGGCTGAGGCAGGAGAATCGCTTGAACCAGGGAGGCGGAGGTTGCAATGAGCCAAGATTGCACCACTGCACTCCAGCCTGGATGACAGAGCAAGACTCTGTCTCAAAAAAATAAAAATAAAATAAAATGTGTATATATATAAAACATATATACATATACATGCATATTTATATATTCACACACATTTATTGTGTTTTAAAAATTATATAATGAAGTGTGGTACATCCGTAACCCCAGCTACTCAGGAGGGAGGGAAGATCACTTGAGCCCAGGAGTTTGAGGCTGCAGTGAGCTAGGATCGCACCACTGCGTTCCAGTCTGAGGGACACATTGAGAACTTGCCTCTCTCTTTTGTTGTTGTTGTTGTTGTTGTTGTTTTGTTTTGCTTTTGAGACGAGTCTTGCTCTCTCGCCCAGACCGGAGTGCAGTGGTGCGATCTCTGCTCACTGCAACCTCCGCCTCCCAGGTTCAAGAGATTCTCTTGCCTCAGCCTCCCGAGTAGCTGGGACTATAGGTGCGCACCACCACGCTCAGCTAAATTTTTGTATTTTTAGTAGGAATAGGGTTTCACCATGTTGGCCAGGATGGTCTTGATCTCTTGACCCCATGATCCCACCCACCTTGGCCTCCCAAAGTGCTGGGATTACAGGCATGAGCCACCGGGCCCAGCCAGAGACCTTGTCTCTCAAAAGAAAAATTATAAGATGAAAACATATCCATCGTGGAACATTTAGAAAATATAGACAAACACAAAGAGGAAAATCTTCCTTTTTTTTTTTTTTTTTTTTTTTTTTTCTGAGACAGAGTCTCAGTCAGAGTGTCACCTAGACTGGAGTGCAATGGTGTGATCTCGGCTCACGGCAACCTCCGCCTCCCAGGTTCAAGCGATTCTCCTGCCTCAGCCTCCCGAGTAGCTGGGATTACAGGCATGTGCCACTGTGCCCGGCTAATTTTTGTATTTTGTTAGAGACAGGGTTTCACCATGTCGGCCAGGCTGGTCTTGAATTCCTGACCTCAGGTGATCCAGGTGCCTCGGCCTCCCAAAGTGCTGGGATTATAGGCGTGAGCCGCCATGCCCAACCTGAAAAAATACCCCCTTAACCTTAACATTCAGATAAACATTGTTAACATTTTATTTCTATGTATTTAGATTTAGTCTATGGACGGTTTGTATTTTAATGGCTGATTACTATTTTATTCTATGGAATATGACAGTCATATAACCAGTCCCCTATTTGTCTATTCTTGGACATGTGTACCTCTGCTTTTTACTGTAATCAGTAACAAGGCAATAAACATTCTTGTATGAATTTTATTTTATGTCTGCATCAGATTAATTGAAGATGAATAGCTAGAAATGGCATCGTTAAAATGATATCAGCAGCTGGGTGTGGTGACTCATGCCTGTAATTCCAGTGCCTTGGGAGGCTGAGGTGGGACAATCACTGGAGGTTGGGAGTTGAGACTAGCCTGGGCAACATAGTGAGACCCCATCTCTACGAAATGTAAAAAATTAGCTGGGTATGGTGGGGCCTGTGGTCTCAGGTACTCTGGAGGCTGAGGTGGGAGGATCATTTGAGCCCAGGAGTTCGAGGCTGCAGTGATCTAAGGTTGTGCCACTGCACTCCAGCCTGGGTTACAGAGTGAGACGCCAACTCCTAAAAAAAAAATGGTATGACTCTTCCAATGGTCCCTGATGAATATTTTCAAATTATCCTTTAGAACTATGATGCCAAGTCAACACCACATGAAAACACCCGTACACCACCAGCTATTATAGTCATCTCTCATCATGATGGGTGCAATTTGATAGACAAAGACGAAGAAGAAATCGTATCTTGCTATGTTTTAGATTTATTTGCTTCCTGGTGAAATTTATATGCTTTTTCCTTCTCCTGGGCTTGTTGGCTATTTGAGTTTCTTTGGAGAAGAAGCTGCGTTCTTTGCCCAGCTTCCTTGTGGAGCACCCTGACCCTGGAGGTTGACCTGGGGGAGGAATGCCCCACCTGCTCCGTTACATCCTTTGGGGACACCGTTGCCACCAGCATCCCAGGCTGGGAGGGGTCTGAATCTCTTCACCCAGAGCACGGTTCCCTTGTCCCTCCTGCAGTGAGTGAAGAGCCTTGGCTTGGTGGCGTTTGCCAGCCCGGGGGACGATGGAGATGGCAGAGCCGAAACCTTTAGCCTGGTGCTCCCACTTAGTGAGCAGGCAAGGGCTGTAGGAGCCGGGGAGAAGGAGTGTCAGGAGGTGAGGGTGTCCTAAGAACTGATTGTGAGATTTCAGAAAGAGGAAGGGCAGCTGGATGAGATGGATGGGGATTTGGTCACTTACAACTCAAGCTTGGTGTGACCTGTGAGGGCAACTGTTGTGGAGATGTGAGCGGTTAAGGACAAATTGAATGGTAGCAAATCAGAGAAAATGGTATGAATCCAGGAACAAAGGCAAAAGAGAGCAGGTATGTTCAGAACGGTATCCTGCATTCCACAGAGTGTCCCTGCCTTCTTTGGGTCCCTGTCCCTCCAAGCCCCTTCTTGCAGTCTCCAGGGCACAGCTGTTTTTCCCTTTTCTTTTCTTTTCTTTTTGAGACAGAGTCTCACTATATTGTCCAGACTGGAGTGCAATGGCATGATCTCAGCTCACTACAACCTCTGCCTCCCGGGTTCAAGTGATTCTCCTGCCTCAGTCTCCCGAGTAGCTGGGACTACAGGTGCCCGCCACCACACCCGGCTAATTTTCGTATTTTTAGTAGAGACGAGGTTTCACCATGTTGGCCAGGCTGGTGTCGAACTCCTGACTTCAGGTGATCCGCCCACCTCCCAGAGTGTTGGGATCACAGGTGTGAGCCTCCGCACCCGGCCTCCAGGGCCCTGCTTCTAAGGCACAGTTGGGATCATGGCTTTTTACTGAACTAAGTCAAGTCCAAACCCCATTCTAGGCTGGTTCACGTCCATTTTCCTAGCTTCCCTCTGTCTTAGTGTCTTCCCTTACCCCAAACACACAGTGAGGACTTTTACTCACCTCTGGGCCCCCACACATGCTGTTCTCCTGCCCTGAAACCTTCCCCTTCCTCCTCTTTATTCCTCTAGCCCTTTTTTGGGGATAAAGGTAAAAGTCACTTTTATTTCTTTTATTTTTTTTTAAGAAATAAGGTCTTTCTCTGTTGCCCAAGCTGGAGCGCAGTGACCCAATTATAGCTCAGTACGACTCAGAATTCCTGGACTCCAGTGATCCTCCCACCTCAGCCTCCCAAGTAGCTGAGACTACAGGGACACAGCACCATGTCTGGCTAATTTTTTGTTGAGACAGGGTCTCCTTATTTTGCCCAGGCTGATCTCAAACTCCTGGGTTCAAGCAATCCTCTGCCTTGGCCTCCTAAAGTGCTGGGATTACAGGCATGAGCTGCCACATCTGGCCTTTTTGTTTTGTTTTGTTTGAGATAAGGTCTTTCTGTGTTGCCCAAGCTGGAGTGCAGTGGTGCAGTCATAGCTCATTGCAGCCTTGAGCTCCTGGGCTCAAGCAGTTGTCCTGCCTCAACCTCCTGAGTACCTGGAACCGACTACAGGTGCATGTACCACACTGGGCTAATATTTAAATTTATTTTTTGTAAAGACAGGATCTTGCTATGTTGCCCAGGTTGGTCTTGAACTCCTGGCGTCAACTAATCTTCCCACCTTGGCCTCCCAAAATGCTGGGATTACAGGTATGACCCACCGTATCTGGCCAAAAGCCATCTTTAGAATGTGCTTGAATTCTATGTTATTAACTGAGTGACCTTGGAAATTATTTATCTTTAGAACCTTGATTCCTATGTAAAATAGAAATAGCGGCCAGGTGCGGTGGCTCATACCTGTAATTCCAGCAGTTTTGGAGGCCAAGGCGGGTGAATCACATGAGGTCAGGAGTTCAAGACCAGCCTGCCAACATGGCAAAACCACGTCTCTACTAAAAATAGAAAAATTAGCCAGGTATGGTGGCGGGCACCTGTAATCCTAGCAACTTGGGAGGGTGAGGCAGGATAATTGCTTGAACGTGGGAGGTGGAGGTCTCAGTGAGCCAAGATCCTGCCACTGCACTCCAGCCTGGGTGACACAGCGAGACTCTGTCAAAAAAAAAAAAAAAAAAAAAAAAAAGGAAATAGCCGTGTCCACCTTGCGGGGTTGTTGTGATGTTTATATTTGGTAACTAAGAGAAATCTTTGGACCTTCCAGCATTCACTGACTCATTCACTGAGAAAGTCTCTGTGAGCCTCTACAGGGTTAACTGAACAGGACAGAAATGTTCTTTATCCTCACGGAGTTCACAGCCTACAACGGCAAAGACGTTCCTAGGAAGTTACAGAATCACTGAGTTCCAGTTAATATGTCTTGTGATAGGGCGAGTACAGGAGTCTGATCCGTACCCAATAAACGCCAGCTCTCCCCACCCCTGTTCATACCTCGTGAGTCAGTTATGGAGATGACCATAAACTACCTTTACATGCTTTTTCATTGTTTGACTTGTGACAACAGACACATTCTACTTTTATAACTTAAAAATTCCGGTAAAATTTATGAGTAAACCCAACAGACTCCCATTTTTAAACGAAGAAGGAAAAAATGACAGGTCAAGTGTCACCTCCTCCTGGAAGCCTCCCTTGATGAGAGGCAGGAGAGTCCGCCCTGCTGCATTGAGTCCTGTGTTGCCCTCATATGGGCCCCTGCTGTCTCCTCGTTGTACTGAGGGTCTAGGAGCCCCCGTGAAGGGCAGGGGGTACATCTGCCTTTGATCTCAATGTTACCAGATGGCACCAGGCTCTTGGTGTCCCAAACAAAGAATTGGATGTGACACATACAAATAGCAAAGCAAGCAGCAGAAGTTCGTTACACACAGTGTTACACTCTCAAAGAGGAGAGAGCGGACTGATCTCTGTGAGGTGAGATCAGCATCAGTTTGATGTATTTTGCATCTTTTTTTTTCTTTCTTTTTTTTTTTTTTTTGATAGAGTCTTGCTCTGTCACCCAGGCTAGAGTGCAGTGGCATGATCTTGGATCACTGCAATCTCTGCCTCCCGGGTTCAAGCGATTCTCCTGCCTCAGCCTCCCAAGGAGCTGGGATTACAGGCGCCCACCACCATACTCGGCTAATTTTTATATTTTTAGTAGAAACAAGGTTTCACCATGTTGGCCAGGCTGGCCTCTAACTCCTGACCTCAGGTGATCCTCCTGCCTTGGCCTCCCAAAGTGCTGGGATTACAGGTGTGAGCCACCATGCCTGACCACTTTGCATCTTTTTATTTATTTATCTATTTATTTATTTATTTTTTCCTTCTCTTCCCAAGGCCACCTAGTCTTTAGCCAGCATCTGTCTTTTGATTGATAGGTGTGTCACTTAGTTACTTTGGCCTTTGTGTGCTTGCATATCGCTTCCATCTCATAATCTTAAGTACAGGCATGATATGCAGTCCATGTAGGTGAGCTGTAATGAGCTGATTATCATACAGGGTTATGTTAAAGATACTTTTTCTCTCTGACGGACATGCCTAGCCCTGAGCAGCTACCCCTTACTGGTTTGGTCTGCATTTTGCCGGCCATGAGATCTCTCTTTTTTTTTTTTTTGAGATGGAGTCTCACTCTGTTGCCCAGGCTGGAGTACAGTGGCTCATGATCTCGGCTCACTGCAACCTTTGCCTCTCGGGTTCAAGTGATTCTCCTGCCTCAGCCTCCTGAGTAGCTGGGATTACAGGCACCCACCACTACGCCCGGCTAATTTTTGTATTTTTAGTAGAGATGAGGTTTCACCACGTTTGCCAGGCTGGTCTCAAACTCCTGACCTCAGGTGATTAAGGGCCTCCCAAAGTGCTGGGATTACAAGCAGGAGCCACTGTGCCCGGCCAAGGGGAGCAGTTTTAAAGGATAACTTGGTGGGTGGGGGGAGTCAGTGAGTCAGGAGTGTTGATTGGTCAGAGATGAAATCACAGGGAGTCGAAGCTTTCTTCCTGTGCTGAGTCAGTTCCTGGGTGACAGCCACAAGATCAGATGGGCCAGTTTATTGATCTGGGTGGTGCCAGCTGGTGTATCAAGTGCAGAGTCTGCAAAATATCTCAAGCACTGGTCCTGGGAGCAGTTTACAGAGGGTCAAAATCTAGTAACCTCCAGCTGCATGACGCCTAAACCATCGTTTCTAATCTTGCGGCTAATGTTAGTCCTACAAAGGCAATCTAGCCCCCAGGCAAGAAGAAAGTCTGCTTTGGGAAAGGGCCCTTACCATCTTTGTTGCTCCCCAAGTTAGTTCAGCCTACTCCCTGGAATGAACAAGGACAGCTTGGAGGTTAGAAGCAAGATGGAGTCAGCTAAGTGAGATCTCTTTCACTGTCTCAGTCATAATCTTGCAAAGGCGGTTTCAGCTGGAGGGCTGAGTTTTCCTGTGGGTGCAGAAAGGTCGGGTGGCTGAGGATTGTGGCGGTCTCTGGGTGAGACACAGAGGAGGTTTCTAAGAGGTGAGTGGGGGAGGTGACCTCAGAGACCAGAAGGGAAGAGGGGTCCCTTGCTCAAGTGAGGGAGGAAGTCTATGGGAAGGAACACCTCGTGAGCCTGTTTTGAACCCTGCCACCCTCCACTTTGATGCCTGCCTATGCCCCGCTTTCCTCTCTGACCATTGTATTCAGGGTTCAGGGATGCTCCACCTCCACCTTGGCAGTCCCTGGAGCTCAGCCCTTCCACTACTATCAGGTTGAACTAGACAAAACCTAGCTCATAAATGAGAGGATCGGGCAAAACCTCAAATGTCCACTGACTTCAAAACAAACACGTGGCCGGTGTGTGCCTCAAGCCTGTAATCCCAGCACTTTAGGAGGCCGAGGTGGGAGAATCACTTGAGGTCAGAAGTTTGAGACTGGCCTGGGCAACATAGCAAAACCCCATCTCTAAAAAACCAAAATTTTAAAATTAGCGGCACATGGTGGCGTGCCCCTGTAGCACCAACCATTTGGGAGGCCGAGGCAGGAGGATCACTCCAGCCTGGGAATTTGGGGCTGCAGTGACTCCAGCCTAGAAGTAGGATGGTGATATAGTTTGAATATTTATCCCTTCCCAGATCTGATGTTGAACTGTAATCCCCAGCCTAGGTAACAGAGTGAGACCCTGTCGAAGAAAAAAAAAAAAAAAAAAGCCAACAAAACCCAAAAATCTCCCCCAAACACCAAGCCATCTTTTCAATCTTTTCCATGAAGTTAGAATTCCGAAAAATCTTAGGCATTATTGCCTTTGACCTGAACTGCATTGATCAATGATTTGATAGTGCTCTGTCTACCCCTCCACCCCGGCCTTCCGTCTTGGTCCAGCTCCTAGCCTCTCCCTGTGACTATGTGTCTCTTTCGTGACTCTGTAAAACTGGGGCCATCTGGGATGGTGGAGGGTGCCTCTGCTCTGGTGGACTGAACTGTCTCCTCTGCCGGGGGCCAAGGTTGGCCTTCCTAAGACAAGTGAGAAGAATGCAGCTCCCGGCATCTTGGAGATTGACAGATGGGACAAAAGGCCACACACCCTGTCCTCTCAAGGAAGTCCCTTATACATCATCCTGTAGAATTCCTAATAACTCCTGGGCTGATGGCACTGCTGTCACAGATTCTGTGCATATACAATCTGATTCATTTCATAGGCAGGATGAAGAAAGCCAGGAATTATATGTCTGTTTTACATAAGAAAATGGAATCCTACATGTACTGTCACATGTTCTAAGTAGCACAGAGAAGTTACAGTAGCTCCTCCAGCCCAGGGCCAAGATAATGCTTTGTTTTTGAGATGGAGTCTCACTCTGTCACCCAGGCTGGAGTGCAATGGTGCGATCTTGGCTCACTGCAACCTCTGCCTCCCTGGTTCAAGAGACCCTCCTGTCTCAGCCTCCCAAGTAGCTGGGATTGCAGGCACAAGCCATCATGACTGGCTAATTTTTGTATTTTTAGTAGAGATGGGGTTTTGCTGTGTTGGCCAGGCTGGTCTTGGACTCCCGACCTCAAGTGATTTGCCTGCCTCAGCCTCCCAAAGTGCTGGGATTACGGGTGTGAGTCACTGCACCCAGACTAGCTAATGATTTTTTTTTTTTTTTTTTTACAGTTGTAGCCCTTCGAGTGGGCCTGAACCAGGGTGGAGGAGGTGCTCCCTGGGCAGGCTATGAGGGCTGCAGGATGACCAGGTAGATGTGGCAGTGTTCCAAGAAAAGTGATGATAGCCCTTGAATGTTTGTCCTCATCCAAATCTCATGTTGAGTTGTAATCCCCAGTGTTGCAGGTGGGGCCTGGTGGGAGGTGTTCGGATTATTGGGGGCAGATCCCTGTTGAATGGCTTGGACCATCCCCTTGGTTATGAGTGAGCTCTCATTCTGAGTTCACACAAGATCTGGTCTTTTAGAAGTGTGTGGGCCGGGCACAGTGGCTCACGCCTGTAATCCCAGCACTTTGGGAGGCCAAGGCAAGCAGATCACCTGAGGTCGGGAGTTTGAGACCAGCCTGACCAACACGGAGAAAACCCGTCTTTACTAAAAATACAAAATTAGCTGGGCATGGTGGTGCATGCCTGTAATCCCAGCTACTTGGGAGGCTGAGGCAGGAGAATCACTTGAACCCAGGAGGCAGAGGTTGCGGTGAGCCAAGATCGTGCCATTGCACTCCAGCCTGGGCAACAAGAGCGGAACTACATCTGAAAAAAAAAAAAAAAAAAAAAGGAAAGCAGCATGTGGCATTGGCTGGGTGTGGTGGCTCACACCTGCAATCCCAGCACTTTGGGAGGCCAAGGTGGGCAGATCATTTGAGGTCAGGAGTTCAATATCTGCCTGGCCGTCATGGTGAAGAGGAAGAGGAGAAGGAAGAAGAGTAGGAGGAGGAGGAGGAAGAGGAAGACATACCAGAGACTGGGTAATTTATACAGAACAAATGGTTTAATGAACTCACAGTTCCACATGGCTGGGGAGGCCTCACAATCATGGTGGGAAGCGAAAGGCACATCTTACACGGCAGCAGGCAAGAGAGAGGATGAGAGTCAAGTGAAAGGGGTTTCCCCTGATAAAACCATCAGATCTCGCGAGACTGACTTATTCATTACCACAAGAACAGTATAGGGGAACCTGCCCCCATGATTCAATTATCTCCCACTGGGTCCTTCCCACAACACATGGGAATTATGGAAGCTAAAATTCAAGATGAGATTTGGGTAGGGACACAGCCAAACCATATCACACATGGTCTGACAAGTCTCTCTTCCTCATCCTTGACATCTGAGAGACCCCTTTGACCTCTAACTCTGTAGCTGCCAACCCAGGAAAAACAGAAGAGCTAAGGCAGTCACCCATTCCATGGACAATTCTCTCTGTCCTTTCTCTCCAGATGCATTACATACACAAGAGCTAGCCACCTCTATTAGGCCTTTCTTGCATTGCTATAAAGAAATACCTGAGCCTGGGTCATTTATAAAGAAAAGAGGCCTAATTGGCTCACAGTTCTGCAGGCCATACAAGAAGGATGGTGCTGATGTTTGCTTCTAGGGAGGTTTCAGGAAGCTTCCAATCATGGAGGAAGGTGAAGGGAGAGCAGGCTGGTCACATGGCAAAAGCAGAAGCAAGAGAGAGGCAAAGGGGGTAGGGGAGGGACTACATACATTTCCTTTTTTTTTTTTTTTTCGAGACAGCCTGTCATCCATTCTGGAGTGCATTGGCACAATCTTGGCTCATTGCAATCTCCGGCTCCTGGGTTCAAGTGATTCTCCTGACTCAGCCTCCCAAGTAGCTGGGATTACAGGTGCCCACCACTGCACCTGGCTAATTTTTGTATTTTTAGTAGAGACTGGGTTTCACAATGATGCCTAGGCTTGTTTAGAACTCCTGACCTCAAGTAATCTGCCACCTCGGCCTCCCAAAGTGCTAGGATTACAGGCATGAAACACCACACCTGGCCTTCGGTATGTTTTTATCAGCAGTGTGAAAATGGACAAGTACAATGTGTAAGCCAGACAATATAAGGTCTGCAAAACGCAGAATGTGAGGTACAGAAGGAATGCGTGTGGGGGCATTTGTGGGAGTATAACCTTCTGCTGGAGTTGATGCCTGAGCACCTTGATAGATGAACATGTCCCAGTGTGGCTAGGGTGGAAACAGCAGGTGATACTGGACAGAGGCATATAAGTACAGTTCTCCACCACTATACAGATGTCAAAACCCAAAGCCACACTACTAACAATTCAAGTTCCTTCTTCTTCTTTTTTTATGAGACGATGTCTCACTCTGTCACCAGGCTGGAGTGCAGTGTCATGATCTCAGCTCACTGCAACCTCCACCTCCTGGGTTCAAGTGATTCTCGTGCCCTAGCCTCCCAAGTAGCTGGGATAACAGGTGTGCACCACCACACCTGGCAAGTTTTTTTGTATTTTTAGTAGAGATGGGATTTCACTCTGTTGGCCAAACTGGTCTCAAACTCCTGACCGCAAGTGATCCACCCGTCTTGGCCTCCCAAAGTGTTGGGATTACAGGCATAAGCCACTGCACCCAGCCCTAAAAATTCAAGTTACAAATTACAGTCAAGACTCAGAAAATTATCTAGTGACATCTTGCCCACTAGCCACGGTTATATTCCACAGAAGACACAAGGGTCTACACGAGGGGTCCCCAACCCCCTGGCCCCAGACCAGAACAGGTCCGTGGCCTGTTAGGAACTAGGACTCACAGCAAGAAGTGAGCAACGGGCCAGCAAAGCTGAGCTCTAACCCTATTGTGAACTGTGCATGCACCCTCCTTATGAGAATCTAATGGTAAATGTAATGTGCTTGAATCATCCTGGAACCATCCCCCAACAGCCCCTAGCTCCAGTCCTTGGAAAAATTGTCTTCCATGAAATCGGTCCCTGGTGCCAGAAAGGTTGGGGACTGCTAGTCTACACCACCAGTGAGATTTCTTCAAATCTACAGGTTTACTCGACCCTTCCTATGCCCCTGAAAGAGGGACTTGAGCTTCAATATCACGAGGTGACCAGGTATCTTCCAGCCTGGATGTGTCAGAGTTGACTAGCACCACATCTGTCTGGTGATCTGGGGCTACTGTAGGAGACAGTCATAAATCATAGCACTTTCTCTGGTTTCTCTCAACTCACAGGCTCAACAGAAAGCACTAGTATTGAAGATAATGCAAGTTCTGCATCCACACCCAGTTCAAGTGACTCTTTTACCACTTTTAGTGGCTATGGGGTATCAACCAAATTTACTACTATAAAACCAATTGTCTCTGCCACCATCTCAGAGGGCTCGAAATATACAACCTTCCACAGCAGCCAAGGCTCCAGTCACACAACACTCTTCCCTCACAGCACCACAAGCTCAGCCATCACTGAAACATCTAAACACGTCTACAACAGCACTGGCTCAACACACACAACACTGTCCCCTGCCAGTTCCACAAGTGCTGGCCTTCAGGAAGAATCTGGAACTTTCCAGAGCTGGCCAAGCTCAAATGACACAACACCTTCACATCCTAGCACCACATCAGCCCCTGTTGAAGTACCTACAACCTACCACAGCAGACAGACCTCAATTACAACAACACAATTTTCTGCCAGCTCAAAAACCTTGGACCATGGTGAGGAATCAACAAAAGTCCACAGCAGCCCGGATGGAACTGGAACAACACTCTTACCTACCCGCTCTACAACCTCAGTTCTTGGAGAATATACAGTATCACCCATCAGTTCAGGCTCAACGGAAACAGCAATGTTAAGTGGCAGTACCACAACACCAGGCCTCAGTAAGAAACCTACCACCATCTACGGTAGCCCCAGAGCAGCAGACACAACACTTTCCCCTGCCAGCAAGACAAGCTCAGGCATCAGGGAAGAACTCACCACATCCCACAGCCGACCAGGCTCAATGCACACAACACTGTTACCTGCCAGCGCTACAACTTCAGGGCTCAGTGAGAAGCCTACAACCATCCCCAGCATGCCAGACTCAGTGCACACAACGCTGTTACTGGCCAGCACAACGTCAGACCTCAGTGAAAAATCAACAACTTCCCACAGCAGCCCAGGCTCAACGGAGACAACACTCTTCCCTGACAGCACCACAACCTCAGGACGCAGTGAAGAATCAACAACTTCCTACAGCAGCACAACTCACACAACACCGTCACCTCCTAGAACCACATCTGCCCTTGTTAAAAAATCTTCAACTTACCACAGCAACCTGGGCTCTCCTGCAACAACACACTTCCCTGACAGCTCCACAACCTCAGGCCATAGTGAGGAATCAACAGCATCCCACAGCAGCCCAGACGCAATGGAAACCACATTCTTACCCACCCGCTCCACGATCTCAGCTCTTGTTGGAGAATCTACAACCTCATCCATCAGTTCAGGCTCAGTGGAAACAACAATGTTACCTGGCAGTACCACAACACCAGGCCTCAGGGACATATCGACCACTTTCCACAGTAGCCCCAGATCACCAGATACAACACTCTCACCTACCAGCACGAGAAGCTCAGGTGTCAGTGAAGAATCCACCACCTCTCTCAGCCGACCAGGGTCAAGGCACACAATGGCGTTCCCTGACAGCACCACCATACCAGGCCTCAGTCAGGAATCCACAACTTCCCACAGAAGCCCAGGCTCAACAGACACAACACTGTTCCCTGGCAGGACCATAGCATCATCCCTTGGTCAAGAATCCACAACCTTCCACAGCAGCCCAGGTTCCACTCACACCACACTCTTCCCTGACAACTCCACAACCTCAGGCCTCCTTGAAGCATCTACACCCGTCCACAGCAGCACTGGCTCACCATACACAACACTGTCCTCTGTCCAATCTACAAGCCGTCAGGGGGAACCTACCACCCTCGCGAGCTGGTCAAGCTCAAATGACACTACACCTACACCTCCTACTACCACATCAGCCTTTGTTGATGTATCTACATCCTACCAGAACAGCCCGAGCTCAACTCCAACAACCCACTTTTCTGTAAGCTCCACAAGCTTGGGCAGTAGTGAGGTATCAACAATAGTCCACAGCAGCCCAGATGCAACTGGAACAACACCCTCAACCACCCATTCCACAACTTCAGGTCATGGAGAATCTACAACCTCACCCATCAGTCCAGGCGCAACTGAAATAACAACATTACCTGGCAGTACCACAACAACAGGCCTCAGTGAGACATCTACCACCTTACACAGTAGCCCCAGATCAGCGACCACAACACTCTCACCTACCAGCATGACAAGCCTAGGCGTCAGTGAAGAATCCACTACCTCTCATAGCCAACCGGGCTCAACTCACTCAACAGTGTCACCGGCCAGCACCATCACGCCAGGCCTCAGTGAGGAATCTACCACCATCTACAGCAGCCCAGGCTCAACTGAAACCACAGTGTCCCCTCGCAGCAGCACAACCGCAATTCATGGGGAAGAATCCACAACCTTCCACAGCCGGCCAGCCTCAACCCACACAACACTGTTCACTGAGGTCACCACCAACTTGAGACTCACTGAGAAATCTACAGCCCTCCCTGGCAGCCTTGTCTCCACCCAAACAGTGTTACCTGCCACCCTCACAACCACAAACCTCAGTGAGGAACCAACAACCTTCCCCAACAACTCAGGCTCAAGTGGAACAACACTCTCATCTGCCCGCTCCACAACCTCAGGCCTTGTTGGACAATCTACAACCTCACCCATGAGTCCAAGCTCAACTGATACAACAACAACTTTACCTGGCTTTACAACATCACCAAGCCTCAGTGAGAACTCTACCACCTTCTACACTAGCCCCACATCACCAGATGCAACACTCTCACCTGCAACCACAACAAGCTCAGGCATCAGCGAAGACTCCAGCACATCCCTTAGTCAACCAGGCTCAAAGCACACACCAGCGTTCCCTGACAGCACCACCATGTCAGGCTTCAGTCAGGAACCTACAACTTCCCACAGCAGCCCAAGTTCAACAGACACAGCACTGTCCCCTGGCAGTACCACAGCCTCATCCCTTGATCAAGACTTTACAACCTTCCCCAGCAGCCCAGGCTCCACTGAAACCACAGTCTCACCTGAAAACACCACAACCTCAGGCCTCGATGTAGCATCTACACCCATCCACAGCAGCACTGGCTCACGACACACAACACTGTCCCCTGCCAGATCCACAAGCCCAGGCCTTCACGGAGAATTTACCACATTCCAAACCCACCTAGGTTCAACTCACACAGCACCTTCACCTCCCAGCACCGCAACTACCCTTGTTGAAGAATATACTACCGACGACAGCAGCCCAGACTCAACTGCAACAACATACTTCCCTGACAGCTCCACAACCTCAGACCATAGTAAGGAACCTACAGTATCCCACATCAGCCCAGACGCAATGGAAACCACATTCTTACCCACCCGCTCCACGGTCTCAGTTCTTGTTGGAGAATCTACCACCTCACCCATCAGTTCAGGCTCAGTGGAAACAACAATATTACCTGACAGTACCACAACACCAGGCCTCAGTGAAAAATCGACCACTTTCCACAGTAGCCCCAGATCACCAGACACAACACTCTTACCTGGCAGCATGAGAAGCTCAGGTGTCAGTGAAGAATCCACCACCTCCCTCACCCGACCAGGGTCAATGCACACAACGGTGTTCCCTGAAAGCACGACCATACCAGACCTCAGTCAGGAATCCACAACTTCCCACAGCAGCCCAGGTTCAAGAAACACATTGTTCCCTGGCAGGACCACAGCGTCATCCCTTGGTCAAGGATCCACAATCTTCCACAGCAGCCCAGGCTCCACTCACACCACACTCTTACCAGACAACACCACAACCTCAGGCCTCGTTGAAGCATCTACGCTTGTCCACAACAGGACTGGCTCACCACACACAACACTGTCCTCTGTCGACTCTACAACCCATCATGGGGAAGCTACCACCCTTGCGAGTTGGTCAAGCTCAAATGACACTACGCCTGCACCTCCTTCTACCACATCAACCTTTGTTGATGCATCTACATCCTACCAAAGCAGCCCGAGCTCAACTCCAACAACTCATTTTTCTGTCAGCTCCACAAGCTTGGGCCATAGTGAGGAATCAACAATATTCCACAACAGCCCAGATGCAACTGGAACAACACCCTCACCGGCCCACTCCACAACTTCAGGTCGTGAAGAATTTACAATCTCACCGATCAGTTCAGGCACAACTGAAATAACAATCTTACCTGGCAGTATCACAACAACAGGCCTCAGTGAGACATCTACCACCTTCCACAGTAGCCCCAGATCACTGACCACAACACTCTCACCTGCCAGTGTGACAAGCCTAGGCCATAGTGAAGAATCCACCACCTCTCATAGCCAACCGGGCTCAACTCACTCAACAGTGTCACCGGCCAGCACCACCACGCCAGGCCTCAGTGAGGAATCTACCACCATCTACAGCAGCCCAGGCTCAACTGAAACCACAGTGTCCCCTCGCAGCAGCACAACCGCAATTCATGGGGAAGAGCCCACAACCTTCCACAACCGGCCAGCCTCAACTCACACAACACTGTTCACTGAGGACACCACCACCTTGGGACCCACTGAGGAATCTACAGCCTTCCTCGGCAGCCTTGTCTCCACCCAAACGGTGTTACCTGCCACCCTCACAACCACAGACCTCAGTGAGGAACCAACAACCTTCCCCAGCAGCTCAAGCTCAAGTGGAACAACACTGTCACCTGCCCGATCCACAACCTCAAGCCTTGTTGGACAATCTACAATCTCACCCATGAGTCCAAGCTCAACTGATATAACAACAACTTTACCTGGCATTGCCACATCACCAAGCCTCAGTGAGAAATCTACCACCTTCTACACTAGCCCCATATCATCAGATACAACACTCTCACCTGCAACCACAACAAGCTCAGGCGTCAGTGAAGACTCCAGCACATCCCTTAGTCAACCAGGCTCAAAGCCCACAACAGCGTTCCCCGACAGCACCACTATGTCAGGCCTCAATCAGGAACCTACAACTTCCCACAGTAGCCAAAGTTCAACAGACACAGCACTGTCCCCTGGCAGTACCACAGCCTCATCCCTTGATCAAGATTTAACAACCTTCCCCAGCAGCCCTGGCTCCACTGAAACCACAGTCTCACATGAAAACACCACAACCTCAGGCCTCGATGAAGCATCTACACCCATCCACAGCAGCACTGGCTCACGACATACAACACTGTCCCCTGCCAGCCCCACAAGCCCTCAGGGAGGCATGCAGGGAGAATCTACGACCTTCCAGACCCACCCAGGCTCAACTCATACAGCACCGTCACCTCCTAGCACCACAACTACCCTTGTTGAAGAATCTACTACCAACGACAGCAGCCCGGGCTCAACTGCAACAACACACTTCCCTGACAGCTCCACAACCTCAGGCCATAGTGAGGAATCTACAGCATCCCACAGCAGCCCAGACACAATGGAAACCACATTCTTACCCACGCGCACCACAGTCTCAGTTCTTGTTGGAGAATCTACAACCTCACCCATCAGTTCAGGCTCAGTGGAAACAACAATGTTACCCGGCAGTACCACAACACTAGGCCTCAGTGAGAAATCCACCACTTTCCAGAGTAGCCCCAGATCACCAGACACAACACTCTTACCTGCTAGCACAACAAGCTCAGGTGTCAGTGAAGAATCCACCACCTCCCTCAGCCGACCAGGGTCAATGCACACAACGCCGTTTCCTGACAGCACCACCTTGCCAGGCCTCAGTCAGGAATCCACAACTTCCCACAGCAGGCCAAGCTCAACAAACACAACACTGTTCCCTGGCAGTACCACAGCATCATCCTTTGGTCTAGAATCCACAACCTTCCACAGCAGCCCACACTCTAGTGAAACCACAGTCTCACCTAAAAACACCACAACCTCAGGCCTTGATGAAGCATCTACACCCATCCACAGCAGCACTGGCTCAGGCAACACAACACTGTCCCCTGCCAGCTCCACAAGTCCAGGCCTTCAGGGAGAATTTACCACCTTCCAAACCCACCCAGGCTCAACCCACACAGCACCTTCACCTCCCAGCACCACAATTACCCTTGTTGAAGAATCTACTACCAACGACAGCAGCCCGGGCTCAACTGCAACAACACACTTCCCTGACAGCTCCAAAACCTCAGGCCATAGTAAGGAATCAACAACATCCCACAGCAGCCCAGACACAATGGAAACCACATTCTTACCCACCCGCTCCATGGTCTCAGCTCTTGTTGGAGAATCTACAACCTCACCCATCAGTTCAGGGTCAGTGGAAACAACAATATTACCTGACAGTACCACAACATCAGGCCTCAGTGAGAAATCGACCACTTTCGACAGTCCCAGGTCACCACACACAACACTCTCACCTGCCAGCACGACAAGGTCAGGTGTCAGTGAAGAACCCGCCACCTCCCTCAGCCGACCAGGGTCAAGGTACACAATGGCGTTCCCTGACAGCACCACTCTACCAGGCTTCAGTCAAGAATCTACAACTTCCCACAGCAGCCCAGGCTCAACCGACACAACACTGTCCCCTGGCAGTACCACAGCATCATCTCTTGGTCAAGAATCCAAAACCTTCCATAGCAGCCCAGGCTTCACTCACACCACACTCTTCCCTGACAACACCACAACCTCAGGCCTTGTTGAAGCATCTATGCCTGTCCACAACAGGACTGGCTCACCACACACAATACTGTCCCCTATCAGCTCCACAACCCATCAGGGAGAAGCTACCACCTTCCCGAGCTGGACAAGCTCAACTGACACTACGACTGCACCTCCTGCTACCACATCAGCCTTTGTTGATGTATCTACATCCTACCATAGCAGCGGGAGCTCAACTCCAACAACCCACTTTTCTGTCAGCTCCACAAGCTTGGGCCGTAGTGAGGAATCAACAATAGTCCACAGCAGCCCAGATGCAACTGGAACAACAACCTCACCCACCCACTCCACAACCTCAGGTCGTGGAGAATCTACGATCTCACCCATCAGTCCAGGCGCAGCTGAAATAACAATTTTACCTGGCAGTACCACAACAACAGGCCTCAGTGAGACATCTACCACCTTCCACAGTAGCCCTAGATCACCGACCACAACACTGTCACCTGCCAACGTGACAAGCCTAGGTGTCAGTGAAGAATCCACCACCTCCCATAGCCAACCGGGCTCAACTCACTCAACAGTGTCACCGGCCAGCACCACCACGCCAGGCCTCAGTGAGGAATCTACCACCATCTACAGCAGCCCAGGCTCAACTGAAACCACAGTGTCACCTCGCAGCAGCACAACCTCAATTCGTGGGGAAATATCCACAACCTTCCACAGCCTGCCAGCATCAACTCACACAACACTGTTCACTGAGGTCACCACCACCTTGGGACTCACTGAGAAATCTACAGCCCTTCCCAGCAGCCTTGTCTCTACCCAAACAGTGTTACCTGCCACCCTCACAACCACAGACCAAGGTGAGGAAACAATCTTCCCGAGTAGCTCAGGCTCCAGTGGAACAACACTCTCACCTGCCCGCTCCACAACCTCAGGCCTTGTTGGACAATCTACAACCACACCCATGAGTCCAAGCTCAACTGATACAACAACTTTAACTGGCAGTACCACATCACCAAGCCTCAGCGAGAAATCTACCACCTTCTACACTAGCCCCACATCACCAGATACAACACTCTCACCTGCAACCACAACAAGCTCAGGCGTCAGTGAAGAATCCAGCACATCCCTTAGTCAACCAGGCTCAAAGCACACACCAGCGTTCTCTGACAGCACCACCATGTCAGGCCTCAGTCAAGAACCTACAACCTCCCACAGCAGCCTAAGCTCAACAGACACAACACTGTCCCCTGGCAGTACCACAGCCTCATCCCTTGACCAAGATTTTACAACCTTCCCCAGCAGTCCAGGCTCCACTGAAACCACAGTCTCAACTGAAAACACCACAACCTCAGGCCTCGGTGAAGCGTCTACACCCATCCACAGCAGCACTGGCTCACGACACACAACACTGTCCACTGCCAGCTCCACAAGCCCTCAGGGAGGCCTTCAGGGAGAATCTACCACCTTCCAGACCCACCCAGGCTCAACTCACATAGCACCTTCACGTCCTAGCACCGCAAGTACCCTTGTTGAAGAATCTACTACCGCCGACAGCAGACCGGACTCTACTGCAACAACACACTTCCCTGACAGCTCCACAACCTCAGGCCATAGTGAGGAATCAACAGCATCCTACAACAGCCCAGATGCAATGGAAACCACATTCTTACCCACCCACTCCACGGTCTCAGTTCTTGTTGGAGAATCTACAACCTCACCCATCAGTTCAGGCTCAGTGGAAACAACAATGTTACCCAGCAGTAACACAATAGCAGGCCTCAGTGAGACATCGACCACTTTGCACAGTAGCCCCAGATCATCAAACACAACACTCTCACCTGGCAGTATGAGAAGCTCAGGTGTCAGTGAAAAATCCACCACCTCCCTCAGCCGACCAGGGTCAATGCACACAACGGTGTTCCCTGAAAGCACGACCATACCAGACCTCAGTCAGGAATCTACAACTTCCCACAGCAGCCCAGGTTCAAGAAACACAACATTGTTCCCTGGCAGGACCACAGCATCATCCCTTGGTCAAGGATCCACAACCTTCCACAGCAGCCCAGGCTCCACTCACACCACACTCTTCCCTGACAACACCACAACCTCAGGCCTCGTTGAAGCATCTACGCCTGTCCACAACAGGACTGGCTCACCACACACAACACTGTCCTCTGTCGACTCTACAATTCTTCATGGGGAAGCTACCACCCTTGCGAGTTGGTCAAGCTCAAATGACACTATGCCTGCACCTCCTTCTACCACATCAACCTTTGTTGATGTATCTACATCCTACCAAAGCAGCCTGAGCTCAACTCCAACAACCCACTTTTCTGTCAGCTTCACAAGCTTGGGCCATAGTGAGGAATCAACAATAGTCCACAGCAGACCAGATGCAACTGGAACAACACCCTCACCGGCCCACTCCACAACCTCAGGTCGTGGAGAATCTACAATCTCACCCATCAGTTCAGGCACAACTGAAATAAAAATGTTACCTGGAAGTATCACAACAACAGGCCTCAGGGAGACATCTACCACCTTCCACAGTAGCCCCAGATCACCGACCACAACACTCTCACCTGCCAGCTTGACAAGCCTACACATCAGTGAAGAATCCACCACCTCCCATAGCCAACCGGGCTCAACTCACTCAACAGTGTCACCGGCCAGCACCACCACGCCAGGACTCAGTGAGGAATCTACCACCATCTACAGCAGCCCAGGCTCAACTGAAACCACAGTGTCCCCTCGCAGCAGCACGACCTCAATTCGTGGGGAAGAATCCACAACCATCCACAACCAGCCAGCCTCAACTCATACAACACTGTTCACTGAGGACACCACCACCTTGAAACTCACTGAGCAATCTACAGCCCTCCCCGGCAGCCTTGTCTCCACGCAAACAATGTTACTTGCCACCCTCACAACCACAGACCTCGGTGAGGAACCAACAACCTTTCCCAACACCTCAGGCACAAGTGCAACAACACTGTCACCTGCCCGCTCCACAACCTCAGGTCTTGTTGGACAATCTACATCCTCACCCATGAGTCCAAGCTCAACTGACACAACCATAACCTTACCTGGCATTATCACATCACCAAGCCTCAGTGAGAAATCTACCACCTTCTACACTAGCCCCACATCACCAGATGCAACACTCTCACCTGCAACCACAACAAGCTCAGGCGTCAGTGAAGACTCCAGCACATCCCTTAGTCAACCAGGCTCAAAGCACACAACAGCGTTCCCCGACAGCACCACCATGTCAAGTCTCAGTCAGGAACCTACAACTTCCCACAGCAGCCAAAGTTCAACAGACATAGCACTGTCCCCTGGCAGTACCACAGCCTCATCCCTTGATCAAGATTTAACAACCTTCCCCAGCAGTCCAGGCTCCTCTGAAACCACAGAAGCCTCTACACCCATCCACAGCAGCACTGACTCACGACACACAACGCTGTCCCCTGCCAGTTCCACAAGCCCAGGCCTTCAGGGAGAATTTACCACCTTCCAAACCCAACCAGGCTCAACTCTCACAGCACCTTCACATCCCAGCACCACAACTACCCTTGTTGAAGAATCTACTACCGCCGACAGCAGCCTGGACTCAACTGCAACAACACACTTCCCTGACAGCTCCACAACCTCAGGCCATAGTGAGGAATCAACAGCATCCCACAGCAGCCCAGACGCAATGGAAACCACATTCTTACCCACCCGCTTTATGGTCTCAGCTCTTGTTGGAGAATCTACAACTTCACCCATCAGTTCAGGGTCAGTGGAAACAACAATATTACCCGACAGTACCACAACACCAGGCCTCAGTGAGAAATGGACCACTTTCCACAGTAACCCCAGATCACCAGACACAACATTCTCACCTGGCAGCACGAGAAGCTCAGGTGTCAGTGAAGAATCCACCACCTCTCTCAGTCGACCAGCGTCAACGCATACAATGGCGTTCTCTCACAGCACCACCATACCAGGCCTCAGTCAGGAATCCACAACTTCCCACAGAAGCCCAGGCTCAACAGACACAACACTGTTCCCTGGCAGGACCACAGCATCATCCCTTGGTCAAGAATCCACAACCTTCCACAGCAGCCCAGGCTCCACTCACACCACACTCTTCCCTGAAAAAAACACAACCTCAGGCCTCGTTGAAGAATCTACATCCGTCCACAGCAGCACAGGCTCACCACACACAACACTGTCCCCTGTTGGCTCTACAACCCATCAGGGGGAAGCTACGACCCTCGCGAGTTGGTCAAGCTCAAATGACACTACACCTGCACCTCCTACTACCACATCAACCTTTGTTGATGTATCTACATCCTACCATAGCAGCCCGAGCTCAACTCCAACCACCCACTTTTCTGGCAGCTCCACAAGCTTAGGCCATGGTGAGGAATCAACAATAGTCCACAGCAGCCCATTTGCAACTGGAACAACACTCTCACCCGCCCATTCCACAGCCTCAGGTCGTGGAGATTCTACAATCTCACCCATCAGTCCAGGCGCAGCTGAAATAACAATCTTACCTGGCAGTACCACAACGACAGGCCTCAGTGAGACATCTACCACCTTCCACAGTAGCCCCAGATCACCGACCACAACACTCGCAACTGCCAGTGTGACAAGCCTAGGCGTCAGTGAAGAATCCACCACCTCCCATAGCCAACCGGGCTCAACTCACTCAACAGTGTCACCGGCCAGCACCACCACGCCAGGCCTCAGTGAGGAATCTACCACCATCTACAGCAGCCCAGGCTCAACTGACACCACAGTGTCCCCTCGCAGTAGCACAACCGCAATTCGTGGGGAAGGATCCACAACCTTGCAGAACTGGCCAGCCTCAACTCACACAACACTGTTCACTGAGGTCACCACCACCTTGGGACTCACTCAAGAATCTACAGCCTTCCCCGGCAGCCTTGTCTCCACCCAAACAGTGTTACCTGCCACCCTCACAACCACAGACCTCGGTGAGGAACCAATAACCTTCCCCAGCAGCTCAGGCTCAGGTGGAACAACACTCTCACCTGCCCGCTCTACAGCCTCAGGCCTTGTTGGACAATCTACAACCTCACCCATGAGTCCAAGCTCAACTGATACAACCACAACTTTACCTGGCATTACCACATCACCAAGCCTCAGTGAGAAATCTACCACCTTCTACACTAGCCCCACATCACCAGATGCAACACTCTCACCTGCAACCACAACAAGCTCAGGCGTCAGTGAAGACTCCAGCACATCCCTTAGTCAACCAGGCTCAAAGCCCACAACAGCGTTCCCCGACAGCACCACCATGTCAGGCTTCAGTCAGCAACCTACAACTTCCCACAGCAGCCCAAGCTCAACAGACACAGCACTGTCCCCTGGCAGTACCACAGCCTCATCCCTTGATCAAGATTTAACAACCTTCCCCAGCAGCCCAGGCTCCACTGAAACCACAGTCTCACGTGAACACCCCACAACCTCAGGCCTCGATGAAGCATCTACACCCATTCACAGCAGCACTGGCTCACGACACACAACACTGTCCCCTGCCAGCTCCACAAGCCCTCCGGGAGGCCTTCAGGGAGAATCTACCACCTTCCAGACCCAGCCAGGCTCAATTCACACAGCACCTTCACCTCCCAGCACCACAACTACACTTGTTGAAGAATCTACTACCGCCGACAGCAGCCCGGGCTCAACTGCAACAACAGAATTCCCTGAGAGCTCCACAACCTCAGACCATAGTGCTGAATCAACAGGATCCCACAGCAGCCCAGACGCAATGGAAACCACATTCTTACCCACCCGCTCCACGATCTCAGTTCTTGTTGGAGAATCTACAACCTCACCCATCAGTTCAGGCTCAGTGGAAACAACAATGTTACCCGGCAGTACAACAACACCAGGCCTCACTGAGACATCCACCACTTTCCACAGTAGTCGAAGATCAGCAGAAACAACACTTTCACCCGGCAGCACGAGAAGCTCAGGTGTCAGTGAAGAACTCACCACCTCCCATAGCCAACTGGGCTCAACTCACTCAAAAGCATCACCAGCCAGCACCACCATGCCAGGTCTCAGTGAGGAATCTACTACCACCTATAGCAGCCCAGGCTCAACTGAAACTACAGTGTCCCCTCGCAGCAGCACGAACTCAATTCGTGGGGAAGAATCCACAGCCTTCCATAGCCTGCCAGCCTCAACTCACACAACACTGTTCACTGAGGACACCACCACCTTGGGACTCACTCAGGAATCTACACCCTCCCCCGGCAGCCTTGTCTTGACCCAAACAACGTTACCTGCCACCCTCATAACCACAGACCTCGGTGAGGAACCAACAACCTTCCCCAGCAACTCAGGCTCAAGTGGAACAACACTCTCACCTGTCCGCTCCACAACCTCAGGCCTTGTTGGACAATCTACAACCTCACCCATGAGTCCAAGCTCAACTGATACAACCACAACTTTACCTGGCATTACCACATCACCAAGCCTCAGTGAGAAATCTACCACCTTCTACACTAGCCCCAGATCACCAGACGCAACACTCTCACCTGCAACCACAACAAGCTCAGGCATCAGTGAAGATTCCAGCACATCCCTTAGTCAACCAAGCTCAAAGCCCACAACAGCGTTCCCCGACAGCACCGCCATGTCAGGCCTCAGTCAGGAACCTACAACTTCCCACAGCAGCCCAAGCTCAACAGACACAACACTGTCCCCTGGCAGTACCACAGCGTCATTCCTGGATCTAGATTTTACAACCTTCCCCAGCAGCCCAGGCTCCACTGAAACCACAGTCTCACGTGAACACCCCACAAACTCAGGCCTCGGTGAAGCGTCTACACCCATCCACAGCAGCACTGGCTCACGACACACAACACTGTCCACTGCCAGCTCCACAAGCCCTCAGGGAGGCCTTCAGGGAGAATCTACCACCTTCCAGACCCACCCAGGCTCAACTTACACAGCACCTTCACGTCCTAGCACCGCAAGTACCCTTGTTGAAGAATCTACTACCGCCGACAGCAGCCCGGACTCTACTGCAACAACACACTTCCCTGACAGCTTCACAACCTCAGGCCATAGTGAGGAGTCAACAGCATCCCACAGCAGCCCAGATGCAATGGAAACCACATTCTTACCCACCCACTCCACGGTCTCAGCTCTTGCTGGAGAATTTACAACCTCACCCATCAGTTCAGGCTCAGTGGAAACAACAATATTACCTGACAGTACCACAACACAAGGCCTCAGTGAGAAATCGACCACTTTCCACAGTAGCCCCAGACCACCAGACACAACATTCTCACCTGGCAGCACGAGAAGCTCAGGTGTCAGTGAAGAATCCACCACCTCTCTCAGCCGACCAGGGTCAACGCATACAACGGCGTTCTCTCACAGCACCACCATACCAGGCCTCAGTCAGGAATCCACAACTTCCCACAGAAGCCCAGGCTCAACAGACACAACACTGTTCCCTGGCAGGACCACAGCATCATCCCTTGGTCAAGAATCCACAACCTTCCACAGCAGCCCAGGCTCCACTCACACCACACTCTTCCCTGAAAAAAACACAACCTCAGGCCTCACTGAAGAATCTACACCCGTCCACAGCAGCACAGGCTCACCACACACAACACTGTCCCCTGTTGGCTCTACAACCCGTCAGGGGGAAGCTACCACCCTCGTGAGTTGGTCAAGCTCAAATGGCACTACACCTGCACCTCCTACTACCACATCAACCTTTGTTGATGTATCTACATCCTACCATAGCAGCCCGAGCTCAACTCCAACCACCCACTTTTCTGGCAGCTCCACAAGCTTAGGCCGTGGTGAGGAATCAACAATAGTCCACAGCAGCCCATTTGCAACTGGAACAACACTCTCACCCACCCATTCCACAGCCTCAGGTCATGGAGATTCTACAATCTCACCCATCAGTCCAGGCGCAGCTGAAATAACAATCTTACCTGGCAGTACCACAACAACAGGCCTCAGTGAGACACCTACCACCTTCCACAGTAGCCCCAGATCACCGACCACAACACTCTCACCTGCCAGCGTGACAAGCCTAGGTGTCAGTGAAGAATCCACCACCTCCCATAGCCAACCAGGCTCAACTCACTCAACAGTGTCACCGGCCAGCACCACCACGCCAGGCCTCAGTGAGGAATCTACCACCATCTACAGCAGCCCAGACTCAACTGAAACCACAGTGTCCCCTCGCAGCAGCACAACCTCAATTCGTGGGGAAGGATCCACAACCTTCCAGAGCTGGCCAGCCTCAACTCACACAACACTGTTCACTGAGGTCACCACCACCTTGGGACTCACTCAAGAATCTACAGCCTTCCCCAGCAGCCTTGTCTCCACCCAAACAGTGTTACCTGCCACCCTCACAACCACAGACCTCGGTGAGGAAACAACAACCTTCCCCAGCAGCTCAGGCTCAAGTGGAACAACACTCTCACCAGCCCGCTCTACAACCTCAGGCCTTGTTGGACAATCTACAACCTCACCCATGAGTCCAAGCTCAACTGATACAACAACAACTTTTCCTGGCTTTACCACATCACCAAGCTTCAGTGAGAAATCTACCACCTTCTACACTAGCCCCACATCACCAGATGCAACACTCTCACCTGCAACCACAACAAGCTCAGGTGTCAGTGAAGACTCCAGCACATCCCTTAGTCAACCAGGCTCAAAGCACACAACAGCGTTCCCCGACAGCACCACCATGTCAGGCCTCAGTCAGGAACCTACAACTTCCCACAGCAGCCAAAGTTCAACAGACACAGCACTGTCCCCTGGCAGTACCACAGCCTCATTCCTTGATCAAGATTTTACAACCTTCCCCAGCAGTCCAGGCTCCACTGAAACCACAGTCTCACCTGAAAACACCACAACCTCAGGCCTCAGTGAAGCGTCTACACCCATCCACAGCGGCACTGACTCACGCCACACAGCACTGTCCCCTGCCAGCTCCACAAGCCCAGGCCTTCAGGGAGAATTTACCACCTTCCAAACCCACCCAGGCTCAACTTACACAGCACCTTCACCTCCCAGCACCAGAACTATCCCTGTTGATGAATCTACTACCGCCGACAGCAGCCCAGGCTTAAGTGCAACAACATACTTCCCTGACAGCTCCACAACCTCAGGCCATAGTGAGGAATCAACAGCATCCCACAGCAGCCCAGACGCAATGGAAACCACATTCTTACCCACCCGCTTTACGGTCTCAGCTCTTGTTGGAGAATCTACAACTTCACTCATCAGTTCAGGCTCAGTGGAAACAACAATATTATCCGACAGTACCACAACACCAGGCCTCAGTGAGAAATCAACCACTTTCCACAGTAGCCCCAGATCACCAGACACAACACTCTCACCTGCCAGCACGTCAAGCTCAGGTGTCAGTGAAAAATCGACCACCTCCCTCAGCCGACCAGGGTCAATGTACACAACAGCATTCCCTGACAGCACCACCATACCAGTCTTCAGTCAGGAATCTACAACTTCCCACAGCAGCCCAAGCTCAACCGACACAACACTGTCCCCTGGCAGTACCACAGCATCATCTCTTGGTCAAGAATCCAAAACCTTCCACAGCAGCCCAGGCTTCACTCACACCACACTCTTCCCTGACAACACCACAACCTCAGGCCTCATTGAAGCATCTACGTCCGTCCACAGCAGGACTGGCTCACCACACACAATACTGTCCCCTGTCGGCTCTACAACCCGTCAGGGAGAAGCTACCACCTTGCCGAGCTGGTCAAGCTCAAATGACACTACGCCTACACCTCCTACTACCACATCAGCCTTTGTTGATGTATCTACATCCTACCATAGAAGCCTGAGCTCAACTCCAACAACCCACTTTTCTGTCAGCTCCACAAGCTTGGGCCGTAGTGAGGAATCAACAATAGTCCACAGCAGCCCAGATGCAACTGGAACAACACCCTCACCCTCCCACTCCACAACCTCAGGTCGTGGAGAATCTACAATCTCACCCATCAGTCCAGGCGCAGCTGAAATAACAATTTTACCTGGCAGTACCACAACAACAGGCCTCAGTGAGACATCTACCACCTTACACAGTATACCCAGATCACTGACCACAACACTCTCACCTGCCAGCGTGACAAGCCTTGGCGTCAGTGAAGGATCCACTACCTACCATAGCCAACCGGGCTCAACTCACTCAACAGTGTCACCGGCCAGCACCACCACGCCAGGCCTCAGTGAGGAATCTACCACCATCTACAGCAGCCCAGGCTCAACTGAAACCACAGTGTTCCCTCGCAGCAGCACGACCTCAATTCGTGGGGAAGAATCCACAACCTTCCATAGCCTGCCAGCCTCAACTCACACAACACTGTTCACTGAGGTCACCACCACCTTGGGACTCACTCAGGAATCTACAGCCTTCCCCGGCAGCCTTGTCTCCACCCAAACAGTGTTACCTGCCACCCTCACAACCACAGACCTCGGTGAGGAAACAACAACCTTCCCCAGCAGCTCAGGCTCAAGTGGAACAACACTCTCACCTGCCCGCTCCACAACCTCAGGCCTTGTTGGACAATCTGCAACCTCACCCACGAGGCCAAGCTCAACTGATACAACAACAACTTTACTTGGCATTACCACATCACCAAGCCTCAGTGAGAAATCTACCACCTTCTACACGAGCCCCAGATCACTAGATGCAACACTCTCACCTGCAACCACAACAAGCTCAGGTGTCAGTGAAGAATCCAGCACATCCCTTAGTCAACCAGGCTCAAAGCACACAACAGCGTTCCCCGACAGCACCACCATGTCAGGCTTCAGTCAGCAACCTACAACTTCCCACAGCAGCCCAAGCTCAACAGACACAGCACTGTCCCCTGGCAGTACCACAGCCTCATTCCTTGATCAAGATTTTACAACCTTCCCCAGCAGCCCAGGCTCCACTGAAACCACAGTCTCACCTGAAAACACCACAACCTCAGGTCTCGAAGAAGCCTCTACAC
The DNA here is from genome assembly GCF_047675955.1 of Chlorocebus sabaeus. NCBI lineage: Eukaryota > Metazoa > Chordata > Mammalia > Primates > Cercopithecidae > Chlorocebus > Chlorocebus sabaeus. Next base: position 11,689,680 of record NC_132931.1, on the reverse strand, counting down.
CCATTCACAGCAGCACTGGCTCACGACGCACAACACTGTCCCCTGCCAGCTCCACAAGCCCAGGCCTTCAGGGAGAATTTACCACCTCTCAAACCCACCCAGGCTCAATTCACACAGCACCTTCACCTCCCAGCACCACAACTACCCTTGCTGAAGAATCTACTATCGACGACAGCAGCACGGGCTCAAGTGCAACAACACACTTCCCTGACATCTCCACAACCTCAGGCTATAGTGAGGAATCAACAGCATCCCACAGCAGCCCAGACGCAATGGAAACCACATTCTTACCCACCCGCTCCACGGTCTCAGCTCTTGTTGGAGAATCTACAACCTCACCCATCAGTTCAGGCTCAGTGGAAACAACAATGTTACTCGACAGTACCACAACACCAGGCCTCAGTGAGAAATCGACCACTTTCCACAGTAGCCCCAGATCATCAGAAACAACACTCTCACCTGGCAGCACGAGAAGCTCAGGTGTCAGTGAAGAATCCACCACCTCCCTCAGCCGACCAGGGTCAACGCACACAATGGCATTCCCTGACAGCACCACCATACCAGGCCTCAGTCAGGAATCCACAACTTCCCACAGCAGCCCAGGCTCAACAGACACAACACTGTCCCCTGGCAGGACCACAGCATCATCCCTTGGTCAAGAATCCGCAACCTTCCACAGCAGCCCAGGCTCCACTCACACCACACTCTTCCCTGGCAACACCACAACCTCAGGCCTCGTTGAAGCATCTACGCCTGTCCACAGCAGCACTGGCTCATCACACACAACACTGTCCTCTGTCAACTCTACAACCCATCAGGGAAAAGCTACCACCCTCGCGAGTTGGTCAAGCTCAAATGACACTATGCCTGCACCTCCTACTACCACATCAGCCTTTGTTGATGTATCTACATCCTACCAGAACAGCCCGAGCTCAACTCCAACAACCCACTTTTCTGTCAGCTCCACAAGCTTGGGCCATAGTGAGGAATCAACAATAGTCCACAGCACCCCAGATGCAACTGGAACAACACCCTCACCCACCCACTCCACAACCTCAGGTCGTGGAGAATCTACAATCTCACCCATCAGTCCAGGCACAACTGAAATAACAATGTTACCTGGCAATACCACAACAACAGGCCTCAGTGAGACATCTACCACCTTCCACAGTAGCCCCAGATCACCAACCACAACACTCTCACCTGCCAGCATGACAAGCCTAGGCGTCAGTGAAGAATCCACCACCTCCCATAGCCAACCGGGCTCAACTCACTCTACAGCGTCACCGGCCAGTACCACCATGCCAGGCCTCAGTGAGGAATCTACCACCATCTACAGCAGCCCAGGCTCAACTGAAACCACAGCATTTTCTCACAGCACCACAACCTCCATTCATGGTGAAAAATCTACAGCTTTCCTTGGCAGCCCACGCTCCACTGAAATAGTGTTACCTGCCACCCTCACAACCACAGACCTCGGTGAGGAATCAACAGCCTTCCACAGCAGCTCAGACGCAACTGGAACAACACCCTTACCTCCCCACTCCACAACCTCAGCTCTCGTTGAAGAATCTACAACTTTCTACATGAGCCCATCCACTACTTACACAACCCTCTTTCCTGCCAGTTCCAGCACATCAGGCCTCACTATGGAGTCTACCACCTTCCACACCAGTCCAAGCTTCCCTTTTACAATTGCGTCTACTGAAAGCCTGCAAACCTTAGTGCCAGGTACTGCTCTTTCAATTTCATCCACATTTAGCTTCTTCTCCAGGCCTGTCCGTGAGTCTTCTTCATCCATTACAAACTCTTGGTTCTTTTCCTCTATCTTCCACTTTACTTTGGTCTACTGACTATCCAGTTTCTGGGTTTGATACCACTTCCAGTGTTCATGTGCCGTTCACTGGTCCCCACACATCTATGATGACAATCTCTCCTTCCTCTATGACTCCAGGGTGGGGTTGTTGTTTTGTTGTTTGTTTGTTTGTTTTTGCATCTTTCTATGAACCCCTTCTCTGTGTTTCTTTTTTTCTTTTTTCTTTTTTTTTAGAGACAGAGTCTTGCTCTGTTGCCCAGGGTGGAGTGCAATGGCATGATCTTGGCTCACTGCAACCTCTGCCTCCTGGGTTCAAGCGATTCTCCCGCCTCATCCTCCCGAGTGGCTTAGATTACAGGTGCCCACCACCACACCCAGCCAATTTTTATATTTTTAGTAGAGACAAGTTTTTACCATGTTGACCAGGCTAGCTGCAAACTCCTGACCTCATGTGATCCACCCACCTCAGCCTCCCAAAGTGCTGGGATTACAGGCGTGAGCCACAGCGCCCGCCCGCCTTCTCTCTGTCGTCATGAGAATCTGCATCTGCTTTGGCCTCCTGTGGTTTTGTTTCACATTTCCTACTCTTGCTCCTTGCTGTTCCAGGTGATCCCAGGGGTAGAGTTGTCCTCTTTTGATACATGAGTGCTTTTTTCAGAGCTGGACCTCTTGTATCTTTTGTTTCCTTACTGTCTGCTGTTCCTCCTCCCTTTCTTACTATCTCCCAGGGATGGGGGTGGCAGCAGAGGCGTCTTCGTCGCTGCATGGTCATCTGGCACCATCTTCCTCTCCAGTGTGATGCTGAATGACTGGACCTGGAATGGGAGTGCGTGTTTTTGCCCTTTGGGCTCCCATGGTGACTGCTGTGGATTCTCTCTCTACACAGGGTCATGCCAGGAAGGACAAATCTGGAATGGAAAACAATGCGTCTGTCCCCAAGGCTACGTTGGTTACCAGTGCTTGTCCCCTCTGGAATCCTTCCCTGTAGGTAATGACCTTTTCTGAGACCTGCAGCTCTTTGCAGGGCCTTTGACCCCTGAAAACAGCATGGCAGTGTTGGATCAACCACTGCCTCACTTGCCGGTGGAGGAGGTGTGGCTCTTCCCAGCAACACTGTAGGGAGAGCATGAACCTTCTACCTCTGCCTTCAGGGACAAAAATAGAAGGTAGAAAAATGGGGTGGTCGATTTTTTTTTAATTTTTAATTTTTGGGGATACATAGTAGATGTATATATTTATGGAGCATACATGAGATGTCTTGTTACAGGAATGCAACGTGTAATAATCACAGCATGGAAAATGGGGTGCCCATTCCCTCAAGCATTTAATCTTTATGTCACAAACAATCCAATTGTGCTATTTTTGTTATTTTATTTTATTTTATTTTTTGAGAGGGAGTCTCGCTCTGTCTCCCAGGCTAGAGTGTGGTGGCACGATCTTGGCTCACTGCAACCTTCACCTCCTGGATTCAGGCGATTCTCCTGCCTCAGCATCCTGAGTAGTTGAGATTATAGGCATGGGCCACCATGCCCAGCTAATTTTTGTATTTTTAATAGAGACGGAGTTTCACCATATTGGCCAGGCTGGTCTGTAACTCCCGATCTTAGGTGATCTGCCTGCCTCGGCCTCCCCAAGTGCTGGGATTACAGGCATGAGCCGTCGTGCCCAGCTATTTTAGTTATTTTAAAATGTACAATTAAATTCTTATTGACTATAGTCATGCTGTTGTGTTAAATACCAGGTCATACTCATTCTTTCTAACTATGCATTTTTTGTACCCATTAACCATGCCCACCTCCGTCTCACCGCCACCCCACTACCCTTCCCAGCCTCTGGTAACCATCCTTCTACTCTGCCTCCATGAGTTCAATTGTTTGGACTTTTAGATTCCACCAGTAAGTGAGAACATGCAATGTTTGTCTTTCTGTGCCTGGCTTATTTCACTTAACAATGACCTCCAGCTTCATCCATGTTGTTGCAATTGACGGGATCTCATTCTTTTTGATGGCTGAATAGTACTCCATTGTGTATATGTACCAGGTCTTCTCTATACGTTCATCTGTTGATGGACACTCAGGTTGCTTCCAAGTCTTGGCTATTGTGAACAGCAACAAACATGGGAGTGCAGAGATCTCTTCGATGTACTGATTTCCTTTCTTTTGGATATATACCCAGTAGTGGGATTGCTGGATTGTATGGTAGCTCTATTTTTAGTTTTAGGAATCTCCCTTTCTTTTGAGATAGGGTCTCACTCTGTGGCCCAGGCTGGAGTGCAGAGGTGCAGATCATAGTTCACTGCAGCCTTGCACTCCTGGGCTCAAGTTATCCTCCAGCCTCAGCCTCCCGAGTAGCTGGGACTACAGGTGTGCACCACCACGCCTGGCTAATATTTTTACTTTTGCGGAGACAGGGTCTCACTTTGTTGCCCAGGCAGGTCTTCCCATCTCCCCAGTGCACTGGGATTACAGGTGTGAGCCACAGCACTTGGCCCAGGGCCCTTTCCATTAGCTCACCTGTCCCTCTCATCAGAGGGCTTCTGTACTTAGTACTGTCCCTTTCCCTCCTGGCCACTGACTCCTAAGGGTTTTGGGAGACAGGCAACAGAAGTCTCAGTGACCCCCACCTTCCTCTTAAGTTTCCTTCACCTGCAAGACACCCACAGGCAGAGAATGTATCAATACTTGAGGACATTATTGGGAGGTCGCTGTCTCACGCATACCATGGCCTTTTCCCACAGAAACCCCGGAAAAACTCAACGCCACTTTAGGTATGACAGTGAAAGTGACTTACAGAAATTTCACAGAACAGATGAATGACTCATCCTCCCAGGAATACCAGAACTTCACTAACCTCTTCAAGAATCGGGTAAGACCAGAGCACACCCAGACACGCCAGGGTTATGTCCCACGTGAGAGGAAATTGGGGGGTGCACTCTGACTTAGTGATCTGAGTTCTGCTCATGAGCCGCCTCCTCACCAGTCCCCCTAAGTCTTGAAAGGAGGTCCTCTGAGAGTTTCCAGCCTTCAGCCCCACATGACCCACATTATGGCAGAGGGAGCTTCCTGGGTTGGTGGTTCTTCCTATGGGATCTTACGTGGGCTCCACAGAAGGGTGCCTAGGGCTGCCTCGAGACGGGGAACAGGAGAGTCTTCATGCTCTAGCTCTGTGTGACCTTCACTGCCTTGTTTCTTTCAGATGGATGTCGTTTTGATGGGCGATGATCTTCCGCAGTATAGAGGGGTGAACATTCGGAGATTGCTGTGAGTATATTGGGGGGCAGGTTTATAGATGTGGGGAAATCCTCCTTGTCCCTGCTTTCCTGCCTCCTCCTATCATGAATGGCTAGAATGTCAATACCTGGTTGGGTAAGAGAGGACTGCAGCCGCTAGGTAAGAGCGGGGGGCTGTGAGACCATTCATCCTTCATTCATTCATCCAGTCAACACACATTTGTTGAAAGCCAGCCCCTGGCTGGGTGCTGGGAACACAGTAGTCCCAGTTTTCCTGCAGCTCAGAGTGGCAGAACACAGATGGAAAAGTGGTTGTGCAGTCTGCTTAGAGTTACAGTGAGGGGCACACAGGGTGCCCTGGGAGAGGTCCCAAAAGCAAAGCTTGGTGAGGCAGAGGGAATTCTTCCTGGGAAAACTGGCAACAGGCTGGGCATGGGGGCTCATGCATGTAATCTCAATGCTTTGCGAGGCCAAGGCGGGAGGATCACTTCAGGCCAGGAATTAGAGACTATCCTGGGCAACATAGCGAGACCCCATCTCTACAAAAAAAAAAAAAAAAAAAGTAACAGCAAAACTGAGGCTTGAAGGATGAGGAGGAATGATCCAGAGAGGGGGAAGGGAAGGAGAGGCAGTTGCAGCAGCGGGAATCAATGAGAAGGAGCCCAGAGGGGAGAAAGAGGAGGACAGATTCCAGGAATCTAAAGACGCTCAGAACAGCAGGGTGCTTAAGAGCAAAGGAGCAGTAACTGGGGAGGAGGTTGGAAAGATGGCTCATGCCAAGTTAGTCAGACTTTCGGCATCAGTAGTGTAGGCCCATGGGGGATAGTGTCTGGTCTGCAGAGTAGACAGCTCAGTCTGGCTGTAGGGTGGAGACTGCATAAGCAGAAGTCTGTACTGGAGATGATGGTGGCCTACACCAGATAGGTGACAGTATAGGAGCAAACGGGTCCAGTGTGAAAGGTCTTTGGGAGGCAGGATCAGCAGACCATGGGATTTGCTGCGGGAGAGGAGGGAGAGAAGAATGAGGAATGAGGGCAGATTTCTGGGCTGCTGGAGGTGTGGGGTGCCCTGTGCTGGGTCAAGGAATGTCATGAGAGGTAGAATGGGGGAAGGAAGTGATGAGTTTGGTGTGCACCACGTCAACTTTCAAGTGCCCAGGGCCCAGCCACATGGAGTAGTTGCGTGATACAGCAGTGGAATATGCCCTAAAGGGTCTTATTTTGGGGGGATCAGGGGGACAGGGTCTTGCTCTCTTGCCCAGGCTGGAATGCAGTGGCATAATCACGGCTCATTGTAGGCTAAACCTCTCAGGTTCAAGCAATCCTCCCATCTCAGCCTCTTGAGTAGCTGGGACTACAGGCCTGTGCCATCATGCTTGGCTAATTTTTGTAATTTTTTTGTTTTGCTTTTTCTGAGACAGAGTCTTGTTCTGTCTCCCGGGCTGGAGTGCAGTGGTGCAATCTTGGCTCACGGCAGCCTCCACCTCGCAGGTTCAAGTGATTATCCTGCCTTAGCTTCCCGAGTAGCTGGGACTACAGGCACATGTCACCACACCTGGCTAAATTTTGTATTTTTAGTAGAGACACGGTTTCACCATGTTGGCCAGGCTGGTCTCTAACTCCTGACGTCAAGTGATCCACCCGCCTTGGCCTCCCAAAGTGCTGGGATGACAGGTGTAAGCCACGCCCCTGGCCTAATGTTTGTAATTTTTGCAGAGATGGGGTCTTGCTATGTTGCCCAGGCTGGTCTCAAACTCCTGGGTTCAAGTGATCCTCCCGCCTCGGCCCCCCAAAGTGCTGAAATACAAGCGTGAGCCACCATGCCCAGTCTCCAAAGGGTCTTATGAGGGACACGGGCATTGGTATCCCCAGATGGATGTCGCTGGATGTCCTGGGAGTGGGATAAGATGGCCCAGGTCAGGGGTGAGGGAGGGTCATAGCACAAAATGAGGGTCTCCCAGGAATGAAGCTGGAAAGCAGCAACATTTAAGATCTAGCCAGAGCCCCCAGTGGAGAGTAGAAAGAGGCAGACAGAGGAGTGGGAAGGGTGCCTCAAGAGTGCCGTGTCCTTGCAGCAGGGAAGAGAGGGTCCTGGTGCCCCAACCTTGCCCCTGGCTCAGCATCGGCACCCTGGTCTTTCTCTCCATTTTGGCTCAGGATTTTTTTTGTTCAAGTCCTCCTGAGTCCCACTACTGACGTATCTTTCCAAATGACAGTGGCAGGTGACTCGCTTTGTCTCAAGACTTCTCCCCTCAGCTGCATCATTGGCTATCGAAGAAGTAGCTTCTAGGTTAGAAACTTACCTTTCTTTTTCTTTCTTTATTTTAAAAATTTTAAAATATGGGGTCTTGCTCTGTTGCCAGAAGTGCAGTGGTGCAATCATAGCTCACCGCAGCCTCAAACTCCTGGGCTCAAGCGATCCTCCTGCCGCAGCCTCCTGAGTAGCCAGGACTACAAGTGTGCACCACCTTGGCTGGCTAATTTCTGTATCTTTTGTAGAGATGGTGTCTCACCATGTTGCTCAGGCTGGTCTTGAACTCCTGGCCTCAAGCAATCCTCCTACCTTGGCCTGCCAAAGTGCTGGGATGATAGGCATGACCCACCTCACTACCTGCCCTGTACTTCCTTTTTAAGGCTAAATAATATTCCATAATAGACCACATTTTGTTTCTCCATTTGTCTGTTGATGGACCCTTCGTTTGCTTCCACCTTTCGGCTATGGTAAATAATGCTACTGAAAACACGAGGGTACAAATATAAATTCAAGATCGGCTTTCAGTTATTTTGTGTATATACCCAGAAGTAGAATTGCTGGATCATGCATTAATTCTATTTTACATTTTTTGAGGAACTCCATACTGTTTTCCATAGCAGCTGCACTATTTTACTTTCACATCAACAGGACACAGGGATTCAAATTTCTCCACCTGTTCATTCAAGAGCCTCTATTTTGCGAGAGATGAATTTCACTCGTTGGCATTTATCGTGATCACTGATATGTTTGAGATCTTGAATCGTTTTGCTCTCATCCCTCTGTCTGGGTGGTCAGCTGCTGGGGGGAAGACTCGGTATTCTTTCTCACCTGTGGGGCACATGGCTGCTTCATCTCCCATTACCCCTCTGGGTGCTTGGTCTCCACTTGCTGGCTGGGTGGTGACATGGGTAACTGATGAAACAATTCCCACTTCCAGCAACGGTAGCATCGTGGTCAAGAATGATGTCATCCTGGAGGCAGACTACACTTTAGAGTATGAAGAACTGTTTGAAGACCTGGTAGAGATTGTAAAGGCCAAGATTATGAATGAAACCAAAACAGTTCATGACCCTGATTTCTGCAGAGGTAGGCTCACCTAAAACCCCTTGACACTTGTGGGTGTCTTGGAGATCGTGACCTTGATCTCTTCCTCCCCTATCTCTTCTTTCTTCTGGGACTCCCAAGACTCCTGCCACAGGAACCCAGAAGCCAGGCTCAGGATGCCTTCCCCAGATCCCAAAGCGGCTCCCAACAGCCTCCTGTCGGTCCCAGGCTGAGGCTGTCATATCCCCCATTTGAGCCTCCTCATAAGCCCAGCTGCATGTCTAGGGTGGGCAAAGACCCCACAGGTACTGGCCCAGGGGAGGGCATAGTATAGAAGAAGAGAGAGGCCTGGCTACCCCCAGGGAGGCAGAGGGAACTGTCTCTGTTCCATGGTCCTTCCCATCCACTCTCAGCAGAGGCCATACTGTGCTATAGTGAAGAGGACACTTTCGTGGATTCATCGGTGACACTGGGCTTTGACTTCCAGGGTAAGCAGCTATGTGGAGTGTGGGCACTAAGAGTGGGGGCTGGGGTGCTTTGGCCAGGCTCATGCGTGCTGCCCACCCCCCTCCCCCAGAGCAATGCAGCCAGAAGGCTGCCAAAGAATATGCCCAGTTCTACTATGCGGATGTCTTGGATGGGAAGCTGGCCTGTGTGAACAAGTGCACCAAAGGAACGAAGTCCCAAATGAACTGTAACTCGGGTGTGTGTCAGCTGCAACGCAGTGGCCCCCGCTGCCTGTGAGTGTCCCCACAAGCCCAGCGCCTACTCTGTCCTGGTGGTAGGGCCCTCCCCCTCCCCAGCAGTCACCCACAGGGTGGGGGGATTGAGTAGAACTTGGCAGGTGCCTCCTCCCCACTCCTGGACATCCCTCTCCCCTGTATCCTCATTCCCACCCCCCACCCCCACAAGAGTGAGGAGTAGGAGTAGGTTATAGACACAGAGGTCCCAGAGCTGGGCAATCCCTTCCTGAGAAAGTTCAAGCTATCAAGTTCCAAATCTATCTCTATCTCTATCTGTGTTTGTATCTCTACCTCTACCTATCTATAGTGTTAATTTCCCTTACACCACCCCACCCATGCTGTCACGGTTACCTCTAGCTGCAGCCAGAGCACTAAGTCCACAGACCATAAATTAAAGTGCAAAATAAAAAACACGATAACAGGCCCATTTAGGTGGCAGATGATTAGAGATTACATGGGTGAATGGCACGTGTCTGGGACGAGACACCCAACACTCTCGGGTGCCCCTTAGCCCTAGTCATTTCAATTCCTGATCTGCAGTCTCCAAGTCCCCCCAACTCCTTCAGTGCCCATCAGCCTGAGGAAGTCAGGGACCCAGGCTTTCTGGGGGCTGAGCTCCAGCCCTTGGAGTGAGGGAGATCTGGTTTCCTGTGTTTAGGAGAGTGGGTTTGCCCTTGGGATATTGGATGTGAGGGATCCCGGGGGGTCAGTCTGAGTTTGTCTGTGTCCCCAGGTGCCCAAATACAGACACACACTGGTATTGGGGAGAGACCTGTGAATGGAACGTCGCCAAGAGCCTCGTGTATGGCATCGTGGGGGCTGTGGTGGCGGTGCTGCTGCTCTCATTGATCATCCTGGTCATCTTATTCAGCCTATCCCAGAGAAAACTGCACAGGTGAGCTTGTGGGGCCAGCACCACAGGCCCAGAGACAGGGGACAGACCCTGGGGCAGCCACTGTCTGAATGTCCTCAGGCTCTGCTCCTTCCAGGCCAACAGTCAGAGAGGTCAGCTGAGGCCAGACGGGGTGCCCAGACCCTCCCAGCCCTGGGTACAGCAAAGGGCGGCCTTCCTATAGGATATATCAGTTTGGCAGACTGTTTTAGTTCATTTTCTGCTATTAGAATACCTCCACTGGGTAATTGTAAACAATAGAAGTTTATTTGGCTCAGTTTTGGAGGCTGGGAAGTCCAAGATCAAGGGGCTGAATCTGGTGATGACTTTCTTGCTGCATCACAGCATGGCAAGAGGGCAGTCTGCATCCCATGGACAGAGAGAAAGAGAGGGCTGAACTCACTTTTTTTTTTTTTTTTTTCCCTTAAGAGACAGGGTCTTGCTCTCACCCTGGAGTGCACTGGCATGATCTCGGCTCACTGCAACCTCTGCCTCCCAGGTTGAAGCGATTCTCGTGCCTCAGCCTCCTGAGTAGCTGGGATTACAAGTGCATTCCACCATGTCTGGCTAATTTTTGTATTTTTAGTAGAGATGGGGTTTCACCATGTTGGCCAGGCTGGTCTTGAACTCCTGACCTCAAGTGATCCACCCACCCTGGCTTCCCAAAGTGCTGGGATTACAGGTGTGAGCCACTGCATCTGGCCCTAAATTAAATTAAATTAAATTAAATTAAATTAAATTAAATGTTTTGTAGAGATAGGGTCTCACTATATTGCCCAGGCTGGTCTGAAACTCCTGGCCTCAAGCAGTCCTCTCACCTCAGCCTCCAAAGTTGTTGGGATTACAGGCGTGAGCTGCCGACCCCCGGCTGTCTGAACTCGCTTTTATTACACACCTACTTTCGAGATAATGACATTAATCCATTCATGAGGACAGCACCTTCATGACCTAATCACATCTTCAAGGTCCTACCTCTCAGCTTTGCTGCGTTGGGGGTTAAATTTCCAATGCATGAACTTTAAGGGACACGTTCAAACCATAACACAGAGACTGGAAACAGAAGCTTATGTGTGGAAATTAGACTATGCAATGACATTCTCCGTGGTTAGTTATCACTCACCTGGCCACCACAGAGCATGGCACCACATGGGGAAGCTGAGATGGAGCGTCTGGGTCTCGCTTTTCCCAGCTGTAAAATGGGATAAGATGCACCTGTGAAGGTTGCTGGGCAACCCTGGCACAGTACTTGGCCCGAAGTTGGCAATTGAAGGGAGCTACCCTATGCCCCCATCTCACGGATATGGAAACTGAGGCCCACTAAAGGGAGTGAGGGGCAGCCGGGAGGCCTGGCCAGTGCCTGCCTTGGAAGAGGGGAAGCCATGGTGATGCTACCTTTTGTTCTCTGCCATCATCGCTGCTGTCTCTGACTTGGGGTGTGGCTGTGACTGTCCCCTCAAGGGAAGTTGAAGGTCTGGGTCCACCAAGTCCCTCCTCAGCCTCCTTGACTACAGCTGCTTACGGCATTTCTGTCTGCAGGCAACAGTATGATATGCCTCAAGAGTGGCAAAACGAAGGCACCCCTGGCACCTTCCAGAAGACGGCCATCTGGGAAGGTACCTCTAGTTAAGGGCAAGGGGATGAGCAGAGCTGGAGGGTGAAGAAAGACAGGGCGGTGCCTGTGCCTGTTGGGGTGATGTGGGGTCCTGCCCCCCTTCACGGTGGCTGTGGCTGACAGCCCGTTCCCCCCGCTGCAGTCCCGGACCCAAACACCACCCCTGCTGTGTGTAAGGGTGCAGGAGTGGTTGAGAACCAGATCCTGCCCCTAGAGACCAACTCAGTGAGGGCATCCAATGCACACTCAGCTAAGCAGGGTGATAGGGCCATTCACAGGGCAGAGGGAGCAGAGGGGAGAACCTGACCCAGCCTGGGTGGGGATGGGGGATCAGATAAGCCCCGAGGTGAGACTAATTCTTGAGCAGGTGGGTAAGCAGGTACGCTTCCTCCTTCAACAGAGGGGGAGCCCAGTAAGCAGGGAGGCCTTATCCCAGTGATGATAAGGGAAAAGGCACCCCAGGCAGGGGGACTGCATGAGAAACCCTGCAGTTGGGAAAGAGCTTGCTTTTGGTGGGGAAGGGAGGGCAGGTCAACCTCACAAAGAGTGAGGGACATAAGGTTGGCAGGGCTTCAGGAATGGGGTAGGGGGTTGAGGGGCTTTGGTGCCCCCCCCTTTTTTTTGAGATGGAGTCTCGCTCTCCGGCCCAGGCTGGAGTACAGTGGTGCGATCTTGGCTCACTGCAACCTCTGTCTCCCAGGTTCAAGCGATTCTCCTGCCCTCAGCCTCCCTAGTAGCTGGGATTACAGGCACGCCACCACGCCCGGCTAATTTTTGTATTTTTAGTAGAGATGGTAGAAACAGGGTTTCATCATGTTGGCCAGGCTGGTCTTGAACTCCGGACCTTAGGTGATCCACCCACCTTGGCTTCCAAAGTGCTAGGATTACAGGCGTGAACTACCATGCCCGGCCACATTTTGAATTTTTTTTACTCAAAAGGCCATTCTGGGAGCACTAAAGCAGGGAGACCAGGTGGAGGAAGTAAGGCTGAGGGGTGGGGGAGGAAGAGGAGACACAGCCTGGTGGATGTGAGGCTGAGGGGGTGGTGGAGGTGAGGTTGAGAGGGTGGGGGAGGGAGAGGGAGTGAGGGAGGATTTCCAGGATTGTCTGAGCTGACCCTTGGGCCCCGATGGATGGGGGAGAAGCAGCCGGTGGGGCACACTGAGTTAGGGGACTGGTAGGTGCTGGGGGTAAGGCTGCAAGGCTGGTGCCTGTCTGAAGCTCCGGGAGGGGTCTGCAGCCTGAACCACGGACTGGAATAGAGATTTGTCCATTCATTGGGGAGAATGCAGAGTGAGAAGTGAGGAGGGTGAAAGTGGAACCCCCTCCCCGGGAGCCACCATAGAGGGACAGGTAGGGCATGAGGACCCCGACCTCGAAGGAGGTAGGAAAAGAGGGGTGAGAGGTGCAGGGGGAGTCCGGGAGTCAAGAGAGTGAGTGGTTCTGCGAGACCAGGAAGTAAGTGATCGCTGTGCTCCGGGAGGATGCTGGAAGCAGATTCCAAGCGCAGCTCTTTTGCTTGCTATGGCTACCGTTGCTATGAGGGAGTGCGGCCCTGCTGACCCAGAGCCAGCCCTGCCTCCCGCTCCACTCTGACCTCATCCCTCAGTTCAGGGCTGCAGGCACGCTCCTCTGTGGCCCAGGCTACCACAACGTGCGTGTGAGGGAGTTCCGCTCCGCTGCCTCCTGTTCCAGGGTCCAGCGGGCGGCGGAGGGGTGGTCGGCAGTGGGAAAGGGTGTAGGGTAGATGCGGGGCTGACTCTTTTGCTGGAAGAAATCACCACTGCCCCGGAGTCCTCCCCCCACCCCACCCCCCACCAAGGCTCCCATCACTCAGCACCGCCTCTCCCCACAGACCAGAATCTGAGGGAGAGCGGATTCGGCCTCGAGAACGCCTACAACAACTTCCGGCCCACCCTGGAGACTGTTGACTCAGGCACAGAGGTGACTCAGCTGCGAGCTGCCCCCACCCTCTGAGGCTGCTCCACTTCCTCTGGGGTTCCCTCTTCCCCCTGGGACTCCCTCCCTCCCCCTGGGACTCCCTCCTCCTCCTGGGGATCCCTCCTACCCCCAGGGCTTCCTCCTCCTCCTGGGGCTCCCCGTTTCCCGGGTCTGCCCCTTGGCCTCACCTCTTCTCTCCCGCCCCCCAGCTCCGCATCCAGAGGCCGGAGATGGTAGCATCTGCTGTGTGAGCCAGTGGGGTCCTCCCACCCTCATCTATCTCTGGACAGGAAAGCGGCACACACGGAGCCCACCGCAGACCGTAGTCCCCCCGAGTTGGTCAAGAGGAGACTGAAGTCGGGCCCTGAAGCTGGTCCTGATCTGAGCTGACAGACTTGGCCAGTCCCGGGCCTGTGCTCCTGCTGGGGGCTATGAGGCCTTCCATCCAGGAGCCCCCAGACTCCCAGAAGCCTCAGCACCCCTGTCTCCTCCTGGGTCTCCACTCTGGAATTTCTCTACCAATAAAAGCAAATCTTAAAGCTCAGAATGTGAAGTGAGAGGTTTCCTTCCCCTCTTTCTGCAGTGGGGGTCAGGTGGGGAGTCAGAGTCCTCCCAGGACTGGCTGCTGAATCGGTCATGGAACAAACGCTCTGGGCCCTTTCCTGTGTCCTGGCAGGGAGCCCTCTCCTCTGCTCCAGTCAGGACAGGGCTAGGCCTGCCTCTGCTGAGGTCCCTGTGGCAGAAAAGCCTAAGGTCAGGTTCTGGGGACAGGAGAAGACCTCAGGTTCAACCCCAGTTGGCCAGGGAGTGAGCGCTTGGCTCTATTGGGCTTGCACAGGGCAGGGTCACTCCAGATGGCCCTGGGAGCCGTGCTTACCTCGGAACCCACAGACCAGACCCAACAGTTCCCTGGCCCAGGCATGGCCATGTCTTCAGGGCATCCTTATAGGACAATAAGAAGGGTTATTTTATTTATTTATTTTTTCTGAGACAGAGACTTGCTCTGTCACCCAGGCTGGAGTACGGTGGCATGATCTTGGCTCACTGCAACCTCTGTCTCCCAGGTTCAAGGGATTCTCCTGCCTCAGCCTTCTGAGTAGCTGGGATCGCAGGTGCCTGCCACCAAGTCTGGCTGATTTTTGTATTTTTAGTAGAGACAGGGTTTCATCATGTTGGCGAGGCTGATCTGAAACTCCTGATCTCAAGTGATCTGCCCTCGTCAGCCTCCCAAACTGCTGGGACTACAGGTGTGAGCCACCATACCCGGCCAATAAGAAGGGTTAGAAAAGAGACAAAGGGGGTGTCCCTGCTAGGGGTTAGGGTCAAATGCAGGCGGTTCCCTCCTCTTTTCCCAGCTCAGGCCCGGCCCCTCTCGCCCATCTCCCACCACCCATGGTGGGGGGGTCTCATCAGTTCCCCCCTGGCTCCTGCAGGCCCCCTGGGCTGCCCCTCTATTGGGGTGATAAAGCTGATAACCCTCATGCCTATGAGCTGCTGGGCCAGGGAGAGGCACCCCCTCCCTCTGCCCTTTGGCCTGAAGCAGGCCCTGCGCCCCAAGTCATGAGGGAAGCTTACAGACTGACTCAGGCTCAGGCTGGCCCCTGGTCCCCAGTGTCTCAGGGACCAAAGGTCTCTGGCACCCATTTATTTATGAGTTTCTTTCTCTGAGTCTCATTTTGCCAGCTCCTCCCGGGGTAACAGGTAAGTGAGACGTGCTCGGAGCTCCGATGCCAAGGCCAGGGACCATGGAGCTGTGTCTGCTGACCTTGGTCCTCCCGCTCCTGTCCCCACAAGCTGCTGCAGAGCATGGTGAGTGACCCCCACGTCCTGCTGCCCACGAGGCCCCCATCCCAGGGGCCAGCCTGCTCTGTCTGCCCATCCCCGAGAGAGGGCTGCCTCCAAGGCACCAATGGGGGGGGCCCTCTGCCTGGAGCTCAGCCCTGTGCCCACCCCCTGGACTTCTCTCCCCAGCGAGCTTTGGCGGGAAGAGCCAGGGCATTGGAGCCTTGTCCAGTTGAGGGTCTCTGAGCCTTAGTTTCCCCTTCTGAGCCTCAGACTCCCCTCCAGAAAATAAGAATAATAACACCTGCTTTTCAGGGCTGCTGCTAGGACTGACAACAGCCACCCCCAGGCATGATCCCTGGCACAAGACTGATGCTCAACCCATATTAGGGTCTGTCCTTATCCAGTGAATGTTTCCGCTAACTCCCTGTCACCTCCCACACCAGCACACCCTGCTGTGTGCCCCGGGGAATGTTTCTGGGATATAGCCACACGGGCACAAAATGGGGTTTCAGGAGCCCCAGATTCTAATCCTGCCATGAACCAGCTGTGCACCCTGGGGCCACTCAGTTCATCTCCTGTCTCAGTCTCCCCAAAAGACAAGGCATTAGGACCTCTGAGGATCGTTCCAGCTCAGCTACTTTGGGCTTCTTGGTCATGGGGACCTGGGGACTCAGGGCAGGAGGGATAACTGTGGCTCCAGTTGGACCCTCCCGAAGCGTCCTCTGCTCCTCACCAGCCCCCAGAGAAGGGTGCAGGGGAACCAAGACAGAAACTGGACCCATAGACCTCAGGGTCCCTGCCCCTTGAGATGTCACCCTGTGGCGATGTCACCCAGACCTGCCAGCCCATTCGTCATAATGAAAACACTCCCTTCCTTGCACTTTCTGTGCCTCCCAGACCCTTGGTGATGTGTCTCTAACAACAGCATTTTAGCCATGATCTTTTGTTTCCCTCCCAACCCTCCTCCCCGCTCGGTTTCCTTTTCTTTCTTTCTTTGTTTTTTTTTTTTTTTTTTTTTTTTTTTTTTGAGACGGGGCCTCACTCTGTCACGCGGGCTGGAGTGCTGTAGCGCGATGCTGGCTCACTGCAGCCTCCACCTCCCAGGTTCAAGCGATTCTCCTGCTTCAGGCTCTTGAGTAGCTGGGATTACAGCCATGGGCCACCACGCCCAGCTAATTTTTGTATATTTTTAGTAGAGACAGGGTTTCACCATGTTAACCAGGCTGGTCTCAAACTCCTGACCTCTGGTGGTCCTCCCACCTTGGGCTCCCAAAGTGCTGGGATTACAGGGGCGGGCCACCGCTCCCGGCCCCCTCCTTTCTTTCTCTCTGCTCCTCCCTTCCCTCTTCCTGGGTTCTTCTAGCCCCTTCCTTCCCCCTGTCTTCTCTTTCTTCTTCTCCCCACCTCTCCTTGGCCCCCTCCTGGCCTCTCCCAACTTTCTGCATGTTATCACTGGTTTCATCCCTAGCCTCAGTCTCCTCCTCTGTAGAATGTGACCTTTCAGACCCTGTTCCTGCTTTCCAGGATTCTGTGGTTCCTCCGTCTCTGCGACTGGCATCGGCTGTCCTCTGGGGCCCTGGCCAGCTTTGAGCAGCCTCTGACCCTTTCCATGTCCCCTCTCCAGGGACTCATAGCCCCACCCCCACTCAAGTCATGGAGCTGGGGATGCCAGGGCAGGGCGTGGGTCTAGAGAGAGAGCTGCAGTGACCTCAGCCTGGTCCTTCGCAGCAGACACACCCTCTCACCCTGCAGATCACCTGGTTATATTGCATGTCAACAAAACACAACGTCCTGTCTGTTGGCCCAGCCCTGCCCTGCTGTCACAGATGCCCTCTCACCCCCACACCCAGCATGAGGGCCATCAAGGCCTGAGTGCTCAGTCACCTGTCCATGGCAGGTATCCCTCTGTCCTCCCCGCATCCCTGTCTAGGGCTCTTTCCCCATCTAACACTTCCATCACCATCCCATTCTTGTCCCCGAGAGATTCTTTTCTTTCTTTCTTTCTTTCTTTCTTTCTTTCTTTCTTTCTTTCTTTCTTTCTTTCTTTCTTTCTTTCTTTCTTTCTTTCTTTCTTTCTTTGTTTTGAGACAGAGTCTCAGTCTCTGTCTCAAAAACTCAGTCTGAGTCTCAGTCTCTGTCTCAGTCTCAGTCTCAGTCTCAGTCTCAGTCAAATACTCAGTCTGAGTCTCAGTCTCTGTCTCAGCCACCCAGGCTGGAGTGCAGTGGCATGAGCTCAGCTCACTGCAACCTCCACCTCCCGGGTTCAAGCAATTCTCCTGCCTCAGCCTCCCAAGTAGCTGGGATTACGGGTACACGCTACCACACCCAGCTAATTTTTGTATTTTTAGTGGAGACAGGGTTTCACCATGTTGGCCAGGGTGGTCTTGAACTCGGAATCTCAGGTGATCCACCTGCCTCGGCTTCCCAAAGTGCTGGGATTACAGGCATGAGCCACTGCACCCGGTACCCTCCTGAGAGATTCTAAGGAAACTTCAAATGTCTACCTCAATTCCCTACTCCCATCAACAAGGCTCCCCTCCCAGGCCTGGTGCGGTGGCTCATGCCTATAATCCCAGGCCTATTGGGAGACCAAGGTGGAAGGATCACTTGAGCCTAGGAGTTTGAGACCGTCCTGGGCAACATAGCAAGACCCCATCTCCACAAAAAAGTAGCTGGGCATGGTGGTGCATGCCTGTGTCCCACCTACCTGGAAGGCTGAGGTGGGAGGACTTCTTGAGCCTAGGAGGTCAAGGCTGCCGTGAGCTGTGATTGCACTACTGCACTCCAGCCTGGATGACAGAGTGAGACTCTGTCTCCAAAAAAAACAAAAACACCCACCTCCTCCAGGGAGCCTTCCAGGAATCTGCACTAACTCTCCTTGCCTCAAACCCACCCCTGCAACCACAGGGAACCAGAAAAAAACTGTAGTTGTTGCTCCCTGGGGCTGTCATTATAAAGTACTGCAATCTTGGTGCCTTAGGACAACAGAAATGGATTGCCTCACTGTCCTGGAGGCCGGAAATCTAAAACCGAGGCATCACAGGGCCATGCTCCCTCTGAAGTCGCCAGGGGAGGATCTGTCCCAGGCCTCTCTCCTGGCTGCAGGTGGCTGGTGGCAATCTCTGGCGTTCCTGGGCTGGTAGATGCATCGCCTCCCTCTTTTTTTTTTTTTTTTTTTTGAGATGGAGTCTTGCTCTGTTGCCCAGGCTGGAGTGCAGTGGCCAGATCTCAGCTCACTGCAAGCTCCGCTTCCCGGGTTTACACCATTCTCCTGCCTCAGCCTCCTGAGTAGCTGGGACTACAGGCACCTGCCACGTTGCCTGGCTAGTTTTTTGTATTTTTTAGTAGAGACGGGGTTTCACTGTGTTAACCAGGATGGTCTCGATCTCCTGACCTCATGATCCGCCCATCTCGGCCTCCCAAAGTACTGGGATTACAGGCTTGAGCCACCGCGCCCGGCCTGCCTCCATCTTTACCTCATCTCGCTGTAGGTGTATCTGTCTCTGTGTTGGGTTGGGACCCATGCTAGTGACCTCAGTTTAACTCGATCCCCTGCAAAGACCCTATCTCCAAATAAGGCCACCTTCTGGGGCACTGGGGTTTAGGGTTTCAATTCAGCTGACAGCAGAAAGGAATGAGGGGAGACCCTGCCAGGGTGGGGCATGGGTAGCAGACCTTTCAAAATTAAATATATATATATTTTTGGTTTTTATTTTTTTTTAAGACAGGTCTCACTCTGACCCAGGGTGGAGTGCAGTGACACTATCTCAGCTCATTGCAACCTCTGCCTCCCAGGTTCAAGTGATTCTCCTGCCTCAGCTTCCCGAGTAGCTGGGATTACAGGTGCCCACTGCCACGCCTGGCTAATTTTTGTATTTTTAGTAGAGATGGGGGTTTCGCTATGTTGGCCAGGCTGGTCTCAAACTGCTGATCTCAAGTGATTTGTCTGCCTCGGCTTCCCAAAGTGCGGGGATTACAGGCATGAGCCACTGCGCCCGGCTGATACAGTGACTTGTTTTCTTTTGGTTAGGTACCCAGTAGTGGGATTGCGGGATCAGATGGCAGATGTACTTTGAGTTCTTTGAGAAATCTCCATACTGTTTTCTATAGAGGTTGTACTGATTTACTTCCTGCCAGCAATGTATCAACGTTCCCGTTTCACCACATCCATGCCAACATCTATTTATTTGTTTGTTTGTTTGTTTGTTTGGCTTTTTAATAATGGTCATTGTGACTGGGATATATTCTGTATCTCATTGTGGTTTCCATTTGCATTTCCTTGGTGATTAGTGATGTTGAGCATTTTTTCATGTTTGGTGGTCATTTGTAAATCTTCTTTTGAGAAGTGTCTGTTCATGTCCTTTGCCCACTTTTTGATGGGAGGGAGCAGGTCTTTTTTTTAAAAAAAAAGAAATTGCTGACCAGGAACAGTGATTCACGCCTGCAATCCCAGCACTTTGGAAGGCCAAGGCGGGTGGATCACTTGAGGTCAGGAGTTCAAGATCAGCCTGGCCAACTTGGCAAAACCCCGTCTCTACTAAAAATGGAAAAATTAGCTGGGCATGGTGTGACAAGCCTGTAATATCAACCCCTCAGGAGGCTGAGACATGACAATCGCTTGAACCTGGGAGGCAGAGGTTGTAGTGAGCAGAGATGGTCACTGCATTCCAGCCTGGGCAACAGAGTGAGACTCCGTCTCTATCTCAAAAAAAAAAAAAAAAAAAAAAGAAAAAGAAAAAGAAGAAGAAAAAAGAAATTGCTATTAGCTGGAAAAAACAGCAAGGGAGGAAACCAGTGAGGAGAAGGCAGGGGTGTGTGACCCCAGCTGCTTCTACCTCCTTCTCTTCCACCCGATCCTCCCACCTCCCATGGCCCTCCAGTGGGGAGGCCACCAGCACCCCACTTGAGCACTGCACTCCAGTCTGGGTGACAGACGGAGACCACGTCTCTAAAATAAGAGAAAAAATTAATGGGGTTGGGGAGAACAGAGCCAACATGAAAACAAATTAGAGGACCAGGCGTGGGTGGCTCATGCCTGGAATCCCAGCACTTTGGGAGGCTGAGGTGGGAGGATTGCTTGAGCCCAGAAGTTTGAGACCAGCCTGGGCAACACAAGGAGACTTCCATCTCTACAAAAAAATTTAAAAATTAGGCAATGTGGTGTGCGTCTGTGGTCCCAGCTACTTGGGAGGCTGAGGTAGGAGGATCACTTGAGGCCAGGAGGTGGAGGCTGCAATAAGCCAGTTTGCACCACTACACTCCAGCCTGGGCAACAGAGGGAGACCCCGTCTCAAGGAAAAAAAAAAAAAAAGAGGCTGGGCATGGTGGCTCACACCTGTAATCCCAGCACTTTGGGAGGCTGAGGCAGGCAGATCACTTGAGGCCAGGAGTTCAAGACCAGCCTGGCTAACATGGTGAAAGCCCGTCTCTACAAAAAATATAGGCAAGGTGCAGTGACTCATGCCAGTAATCCCAGCACTTTGGGAGGCCAAGGTGGGCGGATCATGTGAGGTCAGGAGACCAGCCTGGCCAACATGGTGAAACCCCGTCTCTCCTAAAAGTACAAAAAATTTAGCCAGGTGTGGTTGTGTGTGCCTGTAATCCCAGCTACTTGGGAGGCTGAGGCAGGAGAATCACTTGAACCTGGGAGGTGGAGGTTGCGGCGAGCCAAGATCATGCCACTGCGCTCCAGCCTGGGTGACAGAGCAAGACTCTCTGTCCAAAAAAAAACAAAAAACAAAAACTAGCTGGGCATGGTGACGCATGTCTGTAGTCCCAGCTACTTGGGAGACTGAAGTTGAAGGATTGCTTGAACCCAGGAGGCGGAGATTGCAGTGAGCCACGATCGCGCCACTGCACTCCAGCCTGAGTAACACTGAGACCTTGTCTCAAAAAAACAAAGAAAAAATAAAAATAAAAGAAAGCAGTTATGGAGGAGCCCACACAGTGGATATTACGGAACTGAGTGTTTGCTGTGCGTGGAGGCCTCACCCCAATAACACTGTCCAAGGCCCAGTCCCTTCTCTCTCCTTATCTCCTATACTCACCCCTGCAAAGTCTTCTTACTTCCCTCTCACTAAACCCTCTTCCCACCTCTTGGGGTCAGTGGGTCAGAGCCTACTGAGCACAGTGGAGTGAAGATGGTCATGGGGAGCCCTTGGCCTCCTATATCTGCCTAGATTTACCTGCAGGGGCTAGGCCCAGGCAGGGACAGGGGTGTACTGTTCCCAGGAAGTTCTGCTGTGGGCCTGGGCCAATGGCCTGGCTTTGCCATAAGGAGGGCTGGCTATGGGAGCCGTGAGGCCTCGTTGGCCTTGGTCACTCGGCCTTGCCTCACCATCCCTGGCACACTCTGTCTTAGGTAGCTGACCCCGGCCACCAGCACCCCACAGACTAAGCGACTTCATGCCACTCATAGTGCTGAGATAATGGGGCTGAGACCTCTCAGCTGGTTCTAGACGAAACCGATTACATAATTTTAGGGCCCAGAGCAAAATGGGCATGCAAGGCCCTTTTGTTCAAAGACTTCTTGTGGTTTTTAAGAGATACGACCTCTCTCTGTTGCCCAGGCTGGAGTGCAGTGGTGCCATCATAGCTCACTGCAGCCTTGAACTCCTGGGCTCAAGTGGTCTTCCCCCACTCAGCCTCCCGATTAGCTGGGACTAGAGGTATGCACCACCACACCTGGTTAATTTTTTTTTTTAGTAGCGGTAGTATCTCGCCGTGTTGCCTAGGCTGATCTCAAACTGTAGCCTCAAGTGATCCACCTACCTCAGCCTCTTGAGTAGCTGGGACTACAGGCGCGCACCACCACGCCCAGCTAATTTTTTTGATTTTTGGGAGAGACAAGGTCTTGCTATGTTTCCGAGACTGGTCTGAAACTCATAGCCTCAAGCAGCTCTCCTCTCTTGGCTTCCCAAAGTGCTGAGATTACAGGTGTGAGCCAGCACGCCCAGCCTATTTTATTTTTTCATTATTGAAAGATAATATGCCAGACACAGTGGCTCATGTCGGTAATTCCAGCATTTGGGGAGGCTGAGGCAGGAGGATCACTTTGGACCCAGAGCTTGAGATCGTCTGGGCAATGTAGCAAGACCCCATCTTGCTACATTAAAAGTAATAAAAAGAAATCATGTTATATTAAATTACATTAATTTGCAAGATCCCAGTGGGATGAAAGGTAGTAAGTGAGGTTGGGGATGGGTCACCTAGGGTCAACGCCCAGCCCTAATTTTTATATTTTATATTTCTTGTACAAATGAGCTTTCTCTCTATTGCTAAGGCTAGTCTCGAACTCCTGGTCTCAAGTGATCCACTGCCCCTCGGTCCCCTGAAGGGCCGGGATTACAAGCATGAACCACCATGCCTGGCCAATCTATTTATTCTCGAGTGAGCTTTTCTAGTTTGTGTCTTCCAGAGAATTTGTTCGTTTCATCTAAGTTGTCAAATTTATTGGATAAAGTTGTTTACAGATCTCCATTTTAATATCTGTGGAATCTGAGTGCCCTGGTAGTTTTCTTCATGCTTCTTGTGTTTGGGGATTTTGAACTTTTCGGAGCTGTTGGCTTATAGTTTTTATCAAGTTTGAAAATTTGGGGCCATTGTTTCTTCACATATTTTTTAGTTACCCCTTTTTCTCCTTGCCTTTACATACGCGTATATATTAGGCTGCTTAATATAATCTGTAAAACAGAATTTTTTTTTTTTTTTTTTTTTTTTTAGACAGGGTTTCATTCCATTGCCCGGGCTGGAGTGCAGTGATGCAATCTCAGCTCACTGCAACCTCTGCCTCTCGGGCTCAAGCAGTTCTTCTGCCTCAGCCTCTCAAGTAGCTGATACTACAGGTGCACGCCACCATGCCCAGCAAATTTTTGTACTTTTTGTTGAGATGGAGGCTTCATGATGTTGCCCAGGCTGGTCTTGAAATCCTGGGCTCAGGTGATCTGCCTGTCTGGGCTTCCCAAAGTGCTGGGATTACAGGCATGAGCCACTGCACCCTACCCCTAAATTTAAAAAAAATTTTTTTTTTTTTTTTTTTTTTTTGAGATGGAGTCTTGTTCTGTCACCCAGGCTGGAGTGCAGTGGCATGATCTCAGCTCACTGCAAACTCCACCTCCCGGTTCAAGTGGTTATTCTGCCTCAGCCTCCCGAGTAGCTGGGACTACAGGTGTATGCCATCAAGCCCGGCTAATTTTTGTATTTTTAGTAGAGACAGGGTTTCACCATATTTGCCAGACTGGTATCGAACTCCTGACCTTGTGATCTGCCCATCTCGGCCTCCCAAAGTGCTGGGATTACAGGCAAGAGCCACCACGCCTGGCTCATTTTTTCTTTACATCTTTCAATGTGGATAGTTTCTATTGCCATCCCTTCACATCATTATTCATTTTCTTCTTCAATGTCTAGTCTGTCCTTAATCCCATCTGGTGTATTTTTTTATCTCTAGAAGTTCTGTTTGTTTATATACACATTTTTTCCATGTTTTTATTGAATTATTGCACATACAGAACACAGTTATAGAAACTATTTTGGACTGGATGTGGTGGCTCATACCTGTAATGCCGGCACTTTGGGAGGCTGAGTCAGGAGGATCCCTTGAGGCCCAGAGTTTAAGACCAACCTGGGCAGCATGTCTCTAAAAAAAAAAAACTTTTAAATAATTGGCTAGGCGCGGTGGCTCACGCCTGCAATCCCAGCATTTTGGGAGGCCAAGGCGGGTGGACTACCTGAGGTCAGGAGTTTGAGACGAGCCTGGCCAACATGGTGAAACCCCGTCTCTACTAAAAATACAAAAATTAGCCAAGCGGTGGCACGTGCATGTAATCCCAGCTACTCGGGAGGCTGAGGCAGGAGAATTGCTTGAGCCTGGGAGACAGAGGTTGCAGTGAGCCGAGATCGTGCCACTGCTCTCCAGCCTGGCTAACAGAGCGAGACTCTGTCTCAAATAATAATAATAATAGTAAATAAAAGAAAAACGGAATGCAAAAATTCCCAGCACCAAACAAAGTAACATTCACAACATCTGGCATGAATCATTCTTGTCTTTTTAAAATAATTTTTCTGCTAAGAATATGTGACTGTACATTTTATTTTCTATTGAAGGACTTCAGTTGTCTGATTCATAAATTAAACTTCATTAAATTCATAAATTAAACTTCCCGATTACTTAAGAAATTCCATAAATCTAATAAATTAAATGTACATTTTTTAAAACTTCCCCACACATAGATGGTTCTACGAGTCTAATTAAATATTTACATGTGTTGAATCTTAAGTTCTTTTAAATGTTTTAACAGTTTACAACCTTACAAGATTCTAATGGAAAATCACAAATCTAAATCAACCACTCACTTATATATTTCAAATTGCGATTACAATGTGGGCATTTTGTTTTGTTTTGTTTTGTTTTTTTGAGTCTTGCCCTGTCACCCAGGCTGGAGTACAGTGGTGTGATCTCGGCTCACTGCAACCTTTGACTCCCAGGTTCACGTGATTCTTATGCCTCAGCCTCCCAAGCAGTTGGCACTATAGGCGCACATGCCACCATGCCCTAATATTTGTATTTTTAGTAGAGGCAGGGTTTTGCCATATTGGCTAGGCTGCTCTCGAACTCCTGACCTCGTGATCCGCCTGCCTCAGCTTCCCAAAGTGTTGGGATTACAGGCATGAGCCACCAAGCCCAGTCTGTTAGTGTGGTATTCTAATAGGTCATATTCTCTCTTTTTAAAAATATTTATTTATTTGTTTATTTATTTATTTATTTTAGAGACAAGGTCTCACTCTGCCACCCAGGCTGGAGTGCAGTGGTGCCATCATAGCTCATTATAAACATGATCGCCTGGGCTTGAGTGATCCTCCCGCCTCAGCCTCCTGAGTAGCTGGGACTACAGGCGTGTGCCACCATCCCCAGCTAATTTTTATAAAATTTTGTAGAGACAGGGTCTCACTCTGTCACCTAGGCTGGAGTGCAGTGGTGCAATCATAGCTCACTGTAGCCTTGACCTCCTGGGCTCAAACGATCCACTCCCCTCAGCCTCCCAAAATGCTGGAACTACGGGCACATGCCACCTGCACAATTTGACATTGCTGGACCTCTCCCAGCCTGGGGAGCAAACCCCCTGCCCCATCTTCTTGCTTTACTTTCTGGGGCAGGATCCTCATGGCTGATTTCGAACTGAAATCAGCAGGCTGGTTCAGGGGCCAGGGACTTTCCAGGGCAGGGAGTAGAGACTCAGAGGCTTCAAGAGAATGAAGGAAGATCGTGACTCTGGGAGACTAACTTCCCTTTGTCTCTTTCAGACCTCAGTGTGAACAGGGCTGTGTGGGATGGAGGAGGGTGCATCTCCCAAGAGGACCTCTGGGACCCTCAGTGCCAGCAGCTGTCTCAGAGCTTTGAGAAAGGTAAGGCAACGGACTCCAAGATCTGGGAAGATGGCTCACCTGCAAAAGGGCTAGAGCGACCCCTGCCAGGCTGGTGAAGCTGCCACATTTTACAGTGTGTGATGGCTTGTGATCTGGGGCCAGGAATTACGGGCAGAAATGGAATCACCCAAGCAGGGACTGTGGAAGAAAAGGGGTTCAGACTGAGTTCAATTCCTAACAGTGTAGAAGGGAAGGCAGGAGAGACTAAGACACTGGAGAAACTGATTCCACTTCATCCTGAAAATGAATAATGACATCACTCATCTGAACACATTTGCAGTAAAAAGCCCAACTGAAACAATCACTCCTGACATAGAGAACCCTAAGAAACTCCTAAAGAAAACATCACTGTAACTTAAACAGGTTTTGTGACAAACACCACCATAGGTACACCTACAAACTTCGTGGAGCGAGGAACATCTTTGAGTGACAGCGCCAACTCTGAGACGACCTTGATTGAGTACAGTATGAATTCAGATACTTCTAGTGTCTCTAGTGCCTCTACTGAAGACACTTCATCTCCTACAACTCCTGAAGGCACCAACATGTGCATGTCAACACTGACTGAAGAAAGCACTTCATCAACAACGGATGTGGTCAGCACTGCACCTCAGAGCAGTTCAGAGGCGAGCACGTCTTTAACATCTGTGGTTGATACGCGCACACCTCTGACCACTTCTGTTCAGGCCAGTTCATGTCCTACTATTCCTGAAAGCACCACCATGCCCAAATCAACTGACAGTGAAGGAAGTACTCCATTATCAATTGTGCCTGTCAGCAACACGCCGGTGGCCACTTCTGAGGCTAGTACCCTTTTAACAACTCCTGTTGACACCAGCACACCTGTGAGCATTTCTACTGAAGAAAGTTCATCTCCTACAAGTGCTGAAAGTTCCAGCATGCCAACCTCAACTCTTAGTGAAGGAAGCACTCAATTAACAATTATGCCTGTCAGCACCACGCTGGTGGCCAGTTCTGAGGCTAGCACCCTTTCGACAAATCCTCTTGACACCAGCACACCTGGGAACACTTTCACTGAAGCCAGTTCATCTCCTACAGCTGCTGACAGTACCGGCATGTCAACCTCAACTCCTAGTGAAGAAAGCATTCCATTAACAAGTCCGGTGGTCAGCAACACGCCAGTTGCCAGTTCTGAGGCTGGCGCCCTTTCAACAATTCCTGTTGATACCAGCACACCAGTGACCACTTCTACTGAAGCTCGTTCACCTCATACAACTGCTGAAAGCAGCGGGATACCAATCTCAATTCCTAGTGAAGACAGCATCCCATTAACAAGTATGACAGTGGGCACCATGCTGGTGGCCAGTTCCGTGGCTCACACACTTTCAACAACTCCTATGGACAGCAGCACCCCTGTGACCACCTCCACCGAAGCCAGTTCACCTCATATAACTGCTGAAAGTACTAGCATGCCAATCTCAACTCCTAGTGAAGGAAGCACTCCATTAACAAGTATGCCAGTCAGCACCACACTGGTGGGCAGTTCTGAGGCTACCACCCTTTCAATAACTCCTGATGACTCAAACATTGCTGTGACCACTTCTAGTCAGGTCAGTTCTTCTAATACAATTGCTGAAGCTACTAGCATGCCAACCTCAATTCCTAGTGAAGGAAGCACTCCATTGACAAGTATGCCTCTCAACAGCACGCCAGTGGCCAATTCTGAGGCTAGCACCCTTTCAACAACCTCTGTTGACACGAGCAAACCTGACATCATTGCTACTGAAGCCACTTCACCTCCTACAATTGCTGAAGGTACCAGGAGGCCAACCTCACCTCCCAGTGAAGGAAGCCCTCCATT
Source organism: Chlorocebus sabaeus (assembly GCF_047675955.1). NCBI lineage: Eukaryota > Metazoa > Chordata > Mammalia > Primates > Cercopithecidae > Chlorocebus > Chlorocebus sabaeus. The sequence continues at coordinate 11,662,121 of NC_132931.1, read as the reverse complement.
CACAAGTATACCTGTCAGCACCACACTGCAGGCCAGTTCTCAGGTTAGCACCATTTCAACAACTCCTGTTGACACCAGCTCACCGGTGACGACTTCAACTGCAGCCAGTTCATCTCCTAGAACTTCTGAAGGAACCAGCATGCCAACCTCAACTCCTCGTGAAGGAAACACTCCATTAACAAGTATGACAGTGGGTACCACGGAGGTGGCCAGTTCTGAGGCTAGCACCATTTCAACAACTCTTGTTGACACCAGCAAACCCTTCACCACTTCAACTGTAGCCAGATCATCTTCTACAACTGCTGAAGATATGAGCATGCCAACCTCAACTCCTCGTGAAGGAAGCACTCCATCAACAAGTATGAGAGTGGGCACCACGCAGGTGACCAGCTCTGAGGCTAGCACATTTTCGACAACTCCTGTTGATGCCAGCACCGCTGTGATCAGTTCTACTGAAGTCAGTTCATCTGCTACAACTGGCAAAGACACCACCATGCCAACGTCACCTCCTAGTGAAGGAAGCACTCCATTGACAAGTATGCCCATCAGCACCACGCCACTGTCCAGTTCTGAGGCCAGCATGCATGGAACAAGTCCTGTTGACACCAGCATACCTGTGACCATTTCTACTGCAGCCAGTTCATCTCATTCAAGTGCTGAGGGTACCAGCATGCCAACCTCAACTCCTAATCAAGGAAGCACTCTAGTAACATTTATGACATTGGGCACCACACCGGTGGCCAGTTCTGAGGCTACCACCCTTTCAACAACTCCTGCTGACTCAAATATTGCTGTGACCACTTCCAGTCAGGTCAGTTCTTCTAGGACAATTGCTGAAGCTACTAGCATGCCAACCTCAATTCCTAGTGAAGGAAGGACTCCATTGACAAGTATGCTTCTCAACACCACGCCAGTGGCCAGTTCTGAGGCTAGCACCCTTTCAACAACTTCTGTTGACACGAGCAAACCTGACATAACTGCTACTGAAGCCACTTCACCACCTACAATTGCTGAACGTACCAGCAGACCAACCTCACCACCCAGTGAAGGAAGCACTCCATTCACAAGTATACCTGTCAGCACCACACTGCAGGCCAGTTCTCAGGCTAGCACCCTTTCAACAACTCCTGTTGACACCAGCTCACCGGTGACAACTTCAACTGCAGCCAGTTCATCTCCTACAACTTCTGAAGGTAGCAGCATGCCAACCTTAACTCCTCATGAAGGACGCACTCCATTAACAAGTATGACAGTGGGTACCACGGAGGTGGCCAGTTCTGAGGCTAGCACCATTTCAACAACTCCTGTTGACACCAGCACACCCTTGAGCATTTCAACAGTAGCCAGTTCATCTTCTACAACTGCTGAAGATATGAGCATGCCAACCTCAACTCCTAGTCAAGGAAGCACTCCATCAACAAGTATGAGAGTGGGCACCACGCAGGTGGCCAGCTCTGAGGCTAGCACATTTTCGACAACTCCTGTTGATGCCAGCACCGCTGTGATCAGTTCTACTGAAGTCAGTTCATCTGCTACAACTGGCAAAGACACCACCATGCCAACGTCACCTCCTAGTGAAGGAAGCACTCCATTGACAAGTATGCCCATCAGCACCACGCCACTGTCCAGTTCTGAGGCCAGCATGCATGGAACAAGTCCTGTTGACACCAGCATACCTGTGACCATTTCTACTGCAGCCAGTTCATCTCATTCAAGTGCTGAGGGTACCAGCATGCCAACCTCAACTCCTAGTCAAGGAAGCACTCTAGTAACATTTATGACATTGGGCACCACACCGGTGGCCAGTTCTGAGGCTACCACCCTTTCAACAACTCCTGCTGACTCAAATATTGCTGTGACCACTTCCAGTCAGGTCAGTTCTTCTAGGACAATTGCTGAAGCTACTAGCATGCCAACCTCAATTCCTAGTGAAGGAAGCACTCCATTGACAAGTATGCCTCTCAACACCACGCCAGTGGCCAATTCTGAGGCTAGCACCCTTTCAACAACCTCTGTTGACACGAGCAAACCTGACATCATTGCTACTGAAGCCACTTCACCACCTACAATTGCTGAAGGTACCAGCAGGACAGCCTCACCTCAAAGTGAAGGAAGCCCTCCATTCACAAGTATACCTGTCAGCACTACACTGCAGGCCAGTTCTCAGGTTAGCACCCTTTCAACAACTCCTGTTGACACCAGCTCACCGGTGACGACTTCAACTGCAGCCAGTTCATCTCCTAGAACTTCTGAAGATACCAGCAAGCCAACCTCAACTCCTCATGAAGGCAGCACTCCATTAACAAGTATAACATTGGGTACCACGCAGGTGGCCAGTTCTGAGGCTAGCACCCTTTCAACAACTCCTGTTGATTCCAACATTGCTGCGACCACTTCTATTCAAGTCAGTTCTTCTACTACAATTGCTGAAGCTACTAGCATGCCAACCTCAATTCCTAGTGAAGGAAGCACTCCATTAACAAATGTGACAGTGGGTACCACGCAGGTGGCCAGTTCTGAGGCTAGCACCCTTTCGACAACTCCTGTTGACACCAGCACACCCTTGACCAATTCAACTGTAGCCAGTTCATCTCCTACAACTGCTGAAGGCACGAGCATGCCATCCTCAACTCCTAGTCAAGGAAACACTCCATTATCAAGTATGACAGTGGGCACCACGCAGGTGGCCAGTTCTGAGGCTGGCACCTTTTCAACAACTCCTGTTGACTCCAGCACCCCTGTGATCACTTCTACTGAAGTCAGTTCATCTGCTACAACTGGCAAAGGTACCACCATACCAATGTCACCTCCTAGTGAAGGAAGCACTCCATTGAAAAGTATGCCCGTTAGCACCACGCCACTGTCCAGTTCTGAGGACAGTACGCATGGAACAACTCCTGTTGACACCAACATACCTGTGACCATTTCTACTGCAGCCAGTTCATCTCATTCAAGTGCTGAGGGTACCAGCATGCCAACCTCAACTCCTCATCAAGGAAGCACTCCAGTAACAATTATGACATTGGGCACCACACCAGTGGCCAGTTCTGAGGCTACCACCCTTTCAACAACTGCTGCTGACTCAAATATTGCTGTGACCACTTCTAGTCAGGTCAGTTCTTCTAGGACAATTGCTGAAGCTACTAGCATGCCAACCTCAATTCCTAGTGAAGGAAGCACTTTATTGACAAGTATGCCTCTCAACAGCACGCCAGTGGCCAGTTCTGAGGCTAGCACCCTTTCAACAACCTCTGTTGACACGAGCAAACCTGACATCAGTGCTACTGAAGCCACTTCACCACCTACAATTGCTGAAGGTACCAGCAGGCCAATCTCACCTCCCAGTGAAGGAAGCACTCCATTCACAAGTATACCTGTCAGCACCACACTGCAGGCCAGTTCCCAGGCTAGCACCCTTTCAACAACTCTTGTTGACACCAGCTCACCGGTGACGACTTCAACTGCAGCCAGTTCATCTCCTAGAACTTCTGAAGATACCAGTATGCCAACCTCAACTTCGCGTGAAGGAAGCACTCCATTAACAAGTATGTCAGTGGGTACCACGCATGTGGCCAGTTCTGAGGCTAGAACCATTTCAACAACTCCTGTTGACACCAGCACACCCTTGACCACTTCAACTGTATCCAGTTCATCTTCTACAACAGCTGAAGATATGAGCATGCCAACCTCAACTCCTAGTCAAGGAAGCACTCTAGTAACATTTATGACATTGGGCACCACACCGGTGGCCAGTTCTGAGGCTACCACCCTTTCAACAACTCCTGCTGACTCAAATATTGCTGTGACCACTTCCAGTCAGGTCAGTTCTTCTAGGACAATTGCTGAAGATACTAGCATGCCAACCTCAATTCCTAGTGAAGGAAGCACTCCATTGACAAGTATACCTGTCAGCAGCACACTGCAGGCCAGTTCCCAGGCTAGCACCCTTTCAACAACTCTTGTTGACACAAGCTCACCGGTGACGACTTCAAATGCAGCCAGTTCATCTCCTAGAACTTCTGAAGATATCAGCATGCCAACTTCAACTCCTCGTGAAGGAATAACTCCATTAATAAGTATGACAGTGGGTACCACACAGGTGGCCAGTTCTGAGGTTAGAACCATTTCAACAACTCCTGTTGACACCAGCACACCCTTGACCACTTCAACAGTAGCCAGTTCATCTTCTACAACTCTTGAAGATATGAGCATGCCAACCTCAACTCCTAGTCAAGGAAACACTCCATTAACAAGTATGACAGTGGGCACCACGCAGGTGGCCAGTACTGAGGCTAGCACCTTTTCAACAACTCCTGTTGACTCCAGCACCCCTGTGATCACTTCTACTGAAGTCAATTCATCTGCTACAACTGGCAAAGGTACCACCATGCCAACGTCACCTCCCAGTGAAGGAAGCACTCCATTGACAAGTATCTCCGTCAGCACCACGCCACTGTCCAGTTCTGAGGCCAGCACGCATGGAACAACTCCTGTTGACACCAGCACACCTGTGACCATTTCTACTGCAGCCAGTTCATCTCATTCAAGTGCTGAGGGTACCAGCATCCCAACCTCAACTCCTCGTCAAGGAAGCACTCCAGTAACAATTATAACATTGGGCACCACACCGGTGGCCAGTTCTGAGGCTACCACCCTTTCAACAACTCCTGTTGATTCCAACATTGCTGTGACCACTTCTATTCAAGTCAGTTCTTCTAGTACAATTGCTGAAGCTACTAGCATGCCAACCTCAATTCCTAGTGAAGGAAGCACTCCATTAACAAGTATGACAGTGGGCACCACGCAGGTGGCCAGTTCTGAGGCTAGCACCCTTTCAACAACTCCTGTTGACACCAGCACACCCTTGACCACTTCAACTGTAGCCAGTTCATCTCCTACAACTGCTGAAGGCACGAGCATGCCATCCTCAACTCCTAGTCAAGGAAACACTCCATTATCAAGTATGATAGTGGGCACCACGCAGGTGGCCAGTTCTGAGGCTGGCACCTTTTCAACAACTCCTGTTGACTCCAGCACCCCTGTGATCACTTCTACTGAAGTCACTTCATCTGCTACAACTGGTGAAGGTACCAGCATGCCAACCTCTCCTCCTAGTGAAGCAACCACCCCATTAACAAGTGTGCCTGTCAGCACCACCTCACTGTCCAGTTCTGAGGCTAGCAACCTTTCAGCAACTCCTGTTGTCACCGGCTCAACTGTGATCATTTCTACTCAAGCCACTTCAGCTACAACTGCTGAAGGTACCAGCATGAAAACCTCACCTCCCATTGAAGGAAGCACTCCAGGAACAATTATGCCTGTCAGCACCATGCTGCCTGCCAGTTCTGAGGCCAGCACCCATGAAACAACTGCTGTTGACAGCAGCATACCTGTGACCATTTCTACTGCAGCCAGTTCATCTCATTCAAGTGCTGAGGGTACCAGCATGCCAACCTCAACTCTTAGTCAAGGAAGCACTCCAGTAACAATTATGACATTAGGTACCACACCGGTGGCCAGTTCTGAGGCTACCACCTTTTCAACAACTCCTGCTGACTCAAATATTGCTGTGACCACTTCCAGTCAGGTTAGTTCTTCTAGGACAATTGCTGAAGCTACTAGCATGCCAACCTCAACTCCTCGTGAAGGAAGCACTCCATTAATAATTATGACAGTGGGCACCACACAGGTCGCCAGTTCTGAGGCTAGAACCATTTCAACAACTCCTGTTGGCACCAGCACACCCTTGAGCACTTCAACAGTAGACAGTTCATCTTCTACAACTGCTGAAGATATGAGCATGCCAACCTCAACTCCTAGTCAAGGAAACACTCCATTAACAAGTATGACAGTGGGCACCACGCAGGTGGCCAGTACTGAGGCTAGCACCTTTTCAACAACTCCTGTTGACTCCAGCACCCCTGTGATCACTTCTACTGAAGTCAGTTCATCTGCTACAACTGGTAAAGGTACCACCATGCCAACCTCACCTCCTAGTGAAGAAAGCACTCCATTGACAAGTATGCCCGTCAGCACCACGCCACTGTCCAGTTCTGAGGCCAGCACACATGGAACAAGTCCTGTTGACACCAGCTTACCTGTGGCCATTTCTACTGCAGCCAGTTCGTCTCATTCAAGTGCTGAGGGTACCAGCATGCCAACCTCAACTCCTCATCAAGGAAGCACTCCAGTAACAATTATGACATTGGGCACCACACCGGTGGCCAGTTCTGAGACTACCACCCTTTCAACAAACTCTGTTGATTCCAACATTGCTGTGACCACTTCTACTCAAGTCAGTTCTTCTAGGACAATTGCTGAAGCTACTAGCATGCCAACCTCAATTCCTAGTGAAGGAAGCACTCCATTAACAAGTGTGACAGTGAGCACCACGCAGGTGGCCAGTTCCAAGGCTAGCACCCTTTCAGCAACTCCTGTTGACACCAGCACACCCTTGACCACCTCAAGTGTAGGCAGTTCATCTTCTACAACTGCTGAAGATATGAGCATGCCAACCTCAACTCCTAGTCAAGGAAGCACTCCATTAACAAGTATGACAGTGGGCACCACGCAGGTGGCCAGTTCTGAAGCTAGCACCTTTTCAACAACTCCTGTTGACTCCAGCACCCCTGTGATCACTTCTACTGAAGTCAGTTCATCTGCTACAACTGGCAAAGGTACCACCATGCCAACCTTACCTCCTAATGAAGGAAGCACTCCATTAACAAGTATGCCTGTCAGCACCATGCCACTGTCCAGTTCTGAGGCTAGCAACCTTTCAGCAACTCCTGTTGTCACCGGCTCAACTGTGATCATTTCTACTCAAGTCAGTTCAGCTACAACTGCTGGAGGTATCAGCATGAAAACCTCACCTCCCATTGAAGGAAGCACTCCAGGGACAATTATGCCTGTCAGCACCATGCTGCCTGCCAGTTCTGAGGCCAGCACCCATGAAAAAACTGCTGTTGACAGCAGCATACCTGTGACCATTTCTACTGCAGCCACTTCGTCTCGTACAAGTGGTGAGGATACCGGCATGCCAACCTCAACTCTTAGTCAAGGAAGCACTCCAGTAACAATTATGACATTAGGCACCACACCGGTGGCCAGTTCTGAGGCTACCACCCTTTCAACAACTCCTGCTGACTCAAATATTACTGTGACCACTTCCAGTCAGGTCAGTTCTTCTAGGACAATTGCTGAAGCTACTAGCATGCCAATCTCAATTCCTAGTGAAGGAAGCACTCCATTGACAAGTATGCCTCTCAACACCACGCCAGTGGCCAGTTCTGAGGCTAGCACCCTTTCAACAACCTCTGTTGACACGAGCAAACCTATCATCACTTCTACTGAAGCCACTTCACCTCCTACAATTGCTGAAGGTACCAGCAGGCCATCCTCACCTCTCAGTGAAGGAAGCAGTCCATTCACGAGTATACCTGTCAGCACCACACTTCAGGCCAGTTCTCAGGCTAGCACCCTTTCAACAACTCCTGTTGACACCAGCACACCCTTGACCATTTCAAGTGCAGCCAGTTCATCTCCTAGAACTTCTGAAGCTACCAGCATGCCAACCTCAACTCCTCGTGAAGGAAGCACTCCATTAACAAGTATGACAGTGGGCACCATGCAGGTGGCCAGTTCTGAGGCTAGCACCCTTTCAACTACTCCTGTTGACACCAGCACACCCTTGACCACTTCAACAGTAGCCAGTTCATCTCCTACAACTGCTGAAGGCACAAGCATGCCAACCTCAACTCCTAGTCAAGGAAGCACTCCATTAACAAGTATGACAGTGGGCACCACGCAGGTGGCAAGTTCTGAGGCTAGCACCTTTTCAACAACTCCTGTTGACTCCAGCACCCCTGTGATCACTTCTACTGAAGTCAGTTCATCTGCTACAACTGGTAAAGGTACCACCATGCCAACCTCACCTCCTAGTGAAGGAAGCAGTCCACTGACAAGTATGCCTGTCAGCACCACGCCATTGTCCAGTTCTGAGGCCAGCACGCATGGAACAAGTCCTGTTGACACCAGCATACCTGTGACCATTTCTACTGCAGCCAGTTCATCTCATTCAAGTGCTGAGGGTACCAGCATGGCAACCTCAACTCCTCGTGAAGGAAGCACTCCATTAACAAGTATGACAGTGGGCACCACGCAGGTGGCCAGTTCTGAGGCTAGCACCCTTTCAACAACTCCTGTTCACACCAGCACACCTGTGACCACTTCAACTGAAGCCAGTTCATCCTCTACAACTGCTGAAGGTACCAGCATGCCAACCTCAACTCTCAGTCATGGAAGCACTCCATTAAGAAGTATACCTGTCAGTACCACATTGCTGGCCAGTTCCGAGGTTGGCACTTTTGAAACCACTCCTGTTGACTTCAACACCCCTGTGACCACTTCTACTGAAGCCACTTCATCTGCTACAACTGGCAAAGGTACCAGCATGTCAACCTCATCTCCTAGTGAAGGAAGCACTCCAGTAACAAGTATGCCTGTCAGCACCACGCTGCTGGTCAATTCTGAGGCTAGCACCCTTTCAACAAGTCCTGTTGACACCAGCACACCTGTGACCACTTCAACTGAATCCAATTCTTCCCCTACAACTGCTGAAGTTACCAGCATACCAACCTCGACTCCTAGGCAAGGAAGCACTCCATTGACAAGTATACCTTTCAGCACCAGTCTGGCATCCAGTTTTGAGGCTAGCACCCTTTCAACAACTCCTGTTGACACCAGCACACCTGTCACTACTTCCTCTGAAGCCAGTCCATCTCCTGCAACTGCTGGAGGTACCAGCATGCCAATCTCACCTACCAGTGAGGGAATCACTCCATTGACAGGTATGCCTTTCGATACCACGCCAGTGGCCAGTTCTCGGCCTAGCACTCTTTCAACATCTCCTGTTAACACCGTCAGGCCTGTGACCACTTTTACTGAAGCTAATTCATCTCCTTCAAGTGCTGAAGGTACCAGCATGTCAACCTCAACTCCTACTGGAGAAAGCACTGGATTAACAAGTATTACTGTCAACCCCACGCCAGTGACCATTTCTGAGGCTAGCACCATTTCAACAACTCCTTTTGGCTCCGAAACTCTTGTTACCACTTCTAGTCAAGCCAGTTCATCTCCAGCAACTCTTCAGTTCACCACTATTCTTATGTCTACTCCAAGTGAAGGAAGCACTTTATTAACAACTATGCCCCTCAATAGCACACATGTCACCAGTTTCGAGGCTAGCACACCTTCCACACCTTCTGTTGACACCAGCACACCTGTGACTACTTCTACTCAGGCTAGTTCAACTCCTACAACTCCTGAACTTATCACCATGCCAATATCAACTCCTAGTGAAGGAAGCACTCCATTAACAATTATGCCTGTCAGTACCACATCGGTGACCCTTTCGGATCCTAGCACACCTTCAACACCTCCTGTTGACTCCAGCACACCTCTGACTACTTCTATCGAAGTCAGTTCATCTCCAACAATTCCTGAAAGTACCAGTATGCCAATCTCGACTCCTAGTGAAGGAAGCACTCCATTAACAACTATTCCTGAAAGCACCACACGTGTGACTAGTTCTGCGGGCAGCATGCATTCAACACCTTCTGTTGACAACAGCACACCTGTGACCACTACTACCCCAGTCGGTTCATCTCCTACAACTCCTGAAGGTACCAGCATGCCAATCTCGACTCCTAGTGAAGGAAGCACTCCATTAAAAACTCTTTCTGTTAGCACCACACATGTGACCAGTTCTGCGGGCAGCACGCTTTCAACACCTTCTGCTGACACCAGCACACCTGTGACAACTTCTATCCAAGCCAGTTCATCTGCTACAACTCCTGAAGGTACCAGTATTACAACCTCGACTCCTAGGGAAGGAAGCACTCCATTAACCACTATTCCTGTCAGTACCACACGTGTGACCAGTTCTGAGGGCAGCACCCGTTCAACACTTTCTGTAGACACCAGCACACCTCTCACCACTTCTACTCGCATCAGTTCATCTCCTACCACTCCTGAAGTCACCACCATGCCAAACTCAACTCCTAGAGTTCCAAGCACTCCATTAACAACTATTCCTGTCAGCACCACACGTGTGACCAGTTCTCAGGGTAGCACCCTTTCAACACCTTCTGTTGACACCAGCACACCTGTGACCACTTCTACACGAGTCAGTTCATCTCCTACAACTCCTGAAGTCACCACCATGCCAATCTCAACTCCTAGTCTACGAAGCACTCCAACAACGACTATTCCTGTCAGCACCACACGTGTGACCAGTTCTGAGGGCAGCACCCTTTCAACACCTTCTGTTGACACCAGCACACCTGTGACCACTTCTACCCAAGTCAGTTCATCTCCTACAACTCCTGAAGGTAACAGTATGGCAACCTCGACTCCTAGTGAAGGAAGCACTCCATTAACAACTATTCCTTTCAGCATCACACGTGTGACCAGTTCTGCGGGCAGCATGATTTCAACACCATCTGTTGGCACCAGCACACCTATGACCACTTCTACCCACGTCAGTTCATCTCCTACAAATCCTGAAGGTACCACTATGGCCACCTCAACTCCTAGTGAAGGAAGCACTCCATTAAAAACTATTCCTGTGAGCACCACACCTGTGGCCAGTTCTGCGGGCAGCACGCTTTCAACACCTTCTGTTGACACCAGCACACCTGTGACCACTTCTACCCAAGTCAGTTCATCTCCAACAACTCCTGAAGTTACCAGTATGGCAACCTCACCTCCTAGTGAAGGAAGCACTCCATTAACAACTATTTCTGTCACCACCACATGTGTGACCAGTTCTGAGGGCAGCACCCGTTCAACACCTTCTGTTGACACCAGCACACCTGTGACCACTTCGACCAGTGTCAGTTCATCTTCTACAACTCCTGCAGGTACCAGTATGGCAACCACTACTCCTAATGAAGGAAGCACTCCATTAACAACTATTGCTGTCAGTATCACACGTGTGACCAGTTCTGCAGGCAGCATGCTTTCAACACCTTCCGCTGACGTCAGCACACCTGTGAACACTTCTACCCAAGTCAGTTCATCTCCAACAACTCCTGAAGTCACCACCATGCCAAACTCTACTCCTACTGATGGAAGCACTCCATTAACAACTGTTCCTGTCAGCAGCACACGTGTGAGCAGTTCTGAGGGCAGCACCCTTTCAACACCTTCTGTTGACACCAGCACACCTGTGACCACTTCTATCCAAGTCAGTTCATCTGCTACAACTCCTGAAGGTACAAGTATTCCAACCTCGATTCCTAGTGAAGGAAGCACTCCATTAACAACTCTTCCTGTCAGCATTACACGTGTGACTAGTTCTGAGGGCAGTACCATTTCAACATTTTCTGTTGAAACCAGCACACCTGTGACTACTTCTACCCGAGTCAGTTCATCTCCTACAACTCCTGAAGTCACCACAATGCCAATCTCTACTCCTAGGGAAGGAAGCACTCCATTAACCACTATTCCGGTCAGCACCACACGTGTGAGCAGTTTTCAGGGTAGCACCCTTTCAACAACTTCTGTTGACACCACCGCACCTGTGACCATTTCTATCCAAGTCAGTTCATCTCCTACAACTCCTGAAGGTATCAGTATGCCAATCTTGACGCCTAGTGAAGGAAGCACTCCATTAACCACTATTCCGGTCCGCACCACACGTGTGATCAGTTCTGAGGGCAGCACCCTTTCAGCACCTTCTGTTGACACCAGCACACCTGTGACCACTTCTACACGAGTCAGTTCATCTCCTACCACTCCTGAAGTCACCACCATGCCAATCTCAACTCCTAGTCTACGAAGCACTCCATTAACGACTATTCCTGTCAGCACCATAACTGTGACCACTTCTGAGGGCAGCACGCTTTCAACCCCTTCTGTTGACACCAGCACACCTGTGACCACTTCTACCCAAGTCAGCTCATCTCCTACAACTTCTGAAGGTACCAGTATGGCAACCTCGACTCCTAGTGAAGGAAGCACTCCATTAACAACTATTCCTGTCAGAACCACACGTGTGACCAGTTCTGCGGGCAGCATGCTTTCATCAATTTCTGTTGACACCAGCACACCTGTGATTACTTCTATCCAAGTCAGTTCATCTGCTACAACTCCTGAAGGTACCAGTATTCCAACCTCGATTCCTAGTGAAGGAAGCACTCCATTAACAACTATTCCTGTCAGCACCACACGTGTGACCAGTTCTGAGGGCAGCACCCTTAAAATAACTTCTGTTGACACCAGGACACCTGTGACCACTTCTACCCAAGTCAGTTCATCTCCTACAACTCCTGAAGGTACTAGTATGGCCACCTCAACTCCTAGTGAAGGAAGCACTCCATTAACAACTATTCCTATGAGCACCACACCTGTGATCAGTTCTGAGGGCGGCACGCTTTCAACACCTTCTGTTGACACCAGAACACCTGTGACTACTTCTAACCAAGTCAGTTCATCTACTACAACTCCTGAAGGTACCAGTATTCCAACCTCGATTCCTAGTGAAGGAAGCACTCCATTAACAACTATTCCTGTCAGCACTACACGTGTGACCAGTTCTGAGGGCAGCACCCTTTCAACACTTTCTGTTGATACCACCACACCTGTGACCACTTCTACCCATGTCAGTTCATCTCCTACAACTCCTGAAGTCACCACCATGCCAATCTCTACTCCTAGTGAAGGAAGCACTCCATTAACCACTATTCCTGTCAGCACCACACGTGTGACCAGTTCTCAGGGTAGCACCCTTTCAACAGCTTCTGTTGACACCAGCACACCTGTGACCACTTCTACCCAAGTCAGTTCATCTCCTACAACTCCTGAAGGTACCAGTATGGCAACCTCAACTCCTAGTGAAAGAAGCACTCCATTAACAACTATTCCTGTCAGCACCACACGTGTGACCAGTTCTTCGGACAGCACGCTTTCATCACCTTCTGTTGACACGAGCACACCTGTGACTACTTCTATCCAAGTCATTTCATCTTCTACAAGTCCTGAAGGTACCAGTATTCCAACCTCGATTCCTAGTGAAGCGAGCACTCCATTAACAACTATTCCTGTCAGCACCACACATGTGACCAGTTCTGAGGGCAGCACCCTTTCAACAACTTCTGTTTACACCAGCACACCTGTGACCACTTCTACTCAAGTCAGTTCATCTCCTACAACTCCTGAGGGTACCAGTATGGCAACCTCGACTCCTAGTGAAGGAAGCACTCCATTAATAACTATTCCTGTCAGCACCACACGTGTGACCAGTTCTGCGGGCAGCATGCTTTCAACACCTTCTGTTGGCACCCGCACACCTCTGACCACTTCTACCCACGTCAGTTCATCTCCTACAACTCCTGAAGGTACCAGTATGGCCACCTCAACTCCTAGTGAAGGAAGCACTCCATTAACAACTATTCCTGTGAGCACCACACCTGTGACCAGTTCTGCGGGCAGCACGCTTTCAACACCTGTTAACACCAGCACACCTGTGACTACTTCTATCCAAGTCAGTTCATCTGCTACAACTCCTGAAGGTACCAGTATTCCAACCTCGATTCCTAGTGAAAGAAGCACTCCATTAACAACTATTCCTATCAGCACCACACGTGTGACCAGTTCTGAGGGCAGCACCCTTTCAACATTTTCTGTTCACACCACCACACCTGTGACCACTTCTACCCATGTCAGTTCATCTCCTACAACTCCTGAAGTCACCACCATGCCAATCTCTACTCCTACTGAAGGAAGCACTCCAATAACCACTATTCCTGTCAGCACCACACGTGTGACCAGTTCTCAGGGTAGCACCCTTTCAACACTTTCTGTTGACACCAGCACACCTGTGACCACTTCTACACGAGTCAGTTCATCTCCTACCACTCCTGAAGTCACCACCATGCCAATCTCAACTCCTAGTCTACGAAGCACTCCATTAACGACTATTCCTGTCAGCACCATAACTGTGACCAGTTCTGAGGGCAGCACGCTTTCAACCCCTTCTGTTGACACCAGCACACCTGTGACCACTTCTACCCAAGTCAGCTCATCTCCTACAACTTCTGAAGGTACCAGTATGGCAACCTCGACTCCTAGTGAAGGAAGCACTCCATTAACAACTATTCCTGTCAGCACCACACGTGTGACCAGTTCTGCGGGCAGCATGCTTTCATCAATTTCTGTTGACACCAGCACACCTGTGATTACTTCTATCCAAGTCAGTTCATCTGCTACAACTCCTGAAGGTACCAGTATTCCAACCTCGATTCCTAGTGAAGGAAGCACTCCATTAACAACTATTCCTGTCAGCACCACACGTGTGACCAGTTCTTCGGACAGCACGCTTTCATCACCTTCTGTTGACACGAGCACACCTGTGACTACTTCTATCCAAGTCATTTCATCTTCTACAAGTCCTGAAGGTACCAGTATTCCAACCTCGATTCCTAGTGAAGGAAGCACTCCATTAACAACTATTCCTGTCAGCACCACACATGTGACCAGTTCTGAGGGCAGCACCCTTTCAACAACTTCTGTTTACACCAGCACACCTGTGACCACTTCTACTCAAGTCAGTTCATCTCCTACAACTCCTGAGGGTACCAGTATGGCAACCTCGACTCCTAGTGAAGGAAGCACTCCATTAATAACTATTCCTGTCAGCACCACACGTGTGACCAGTTCTGCGGGCAGCATGCTTTCAACACCTTCTGTTGGCACCCGCACACCTCTGACCATTTCTACCCACGTCAGTTCATCTCCTACAACTCCTGAAGGTACCAGTATGGCCACCTCAACTCCTAGTGAAGGAAGCACTCCATTAACAACTATTCCTGTGAGCACCACACCTGTGACCAGTTCTGCGGGCAGCACGCTTTCAACACCTGTTAACACCAGCACACCTGTGACTACTTCTATCCAAGTCAGTTCATCTGCTACAACTCCTGAAGGTACCAGTATTCCAACCTCGATTCCTAGTGAAAGAAGCACTCCATTAACAACTATTCCTATCAGCACCACACGTGTGACCAGTTCTGAGGGCAGCACCCTTTCAACATTTTCTGTTCACACCACCACACCTGTGACCACTTCTACCCATGTCAGTTCATCTCCTACAACTCCTGAAGTCACCACCATGCCAATCTCTACTCCTACTGAAGGAAGCACTCCAATAACCACTATTCCTGTCAGCACCACACGTGTGACCAGTTCTCAGGGTAGCACCCTTTCAACACTTTCTGTTGACACCAGCACACCTGTGACCACTTCTACACGAGTCAGTTCATCTCCTACCACTCCTGAAGTCACCACCATGCCAATCTCAACTCCTAGTCTACGAAGCACTCCATTAACGACTATTCCTGTCAGCACCACACCTGTGACCAGTTCTGAGGGCAGCACCCTTTCAAACCCTTCTGTTGACACCAGCACACCTGTGACCACTTCTACCCAAGTCAGCTCATCTCCTACAACTCCTGAAGGTACCAGTATGGAAACCTCGACTCCTAGTGAAGGAAGCACTCCATTAACAGCTATTCCTGTCAGCACCACACGTGTGACCAGTTCTGCGGGCAGCATTTTTTCATCAACTTCTGTTGACACCAGCACACCTGTGATTACTTCTATCCAAGTCAGTTCATCTGCTACAACTCCTGAAGGTACCAGTATTCCAACGTCGATTCCTAGTGAAGGAAGCACTCCATTAACAACTATTCCTGTCAGCACCACACGTGTGACCAGTTCTGAGGGCAGAACCCTTAAAATAACTTCTGTTGACACCAGCACACCTGTCACCACTTCTACCCACGTCAGTTCATCTCCTACAACTCCTGAAGGTACCAGTATGGCAACCTCGACTCCTAGTGAAGGAAGCACTCCATTAACAACTATTCCTGTCAGCACCACACGTGTGACGAGTTCTGGGGACAGCATGCTTTCAACACCTTCTGTTGGCACCAGCACACCTGTGACCACTTCTACCCACATCAGTTCATCCCCTACAACTCCTGAAGGTACTAGTATGGCCACCTCAACTCCTAGTGAAGGAAGCACTCCATTAACAACTATTCCTATGAGCACCACACCTGTGACCAGTTCTGCGGGCAGCACGCTTTCAACACCTTCTGTTGACATCAGCACACCTGTGACTACTTCTATCCAAGTCAGTTCGTCTGCTACAACTCCTGAAGGTACCAGTATTCCAACCTCCATTCCTAGTGAAGGAAGCACTCCATTAACAACTATTCCTGTCAGCACCACACGTGTGACCAGTTCTGCGGGCAGCATGCTTTCAACACCTTCTGTTGGCACCAGCGCATCTGTGACCACTTCTACCCACGTCAGTTCATCTGGTACAACTCCTGAAGGTACCAGTATGGCCACCTCAACTCCTAGTGAAGGAAGCACTCCATTAACAACTATTCCTGCCAGCACCACACGTGTGACCAGTTCTGAGGGCAACACCCTTTCAACACTTTCTGTTGATACCACCACACCTGTGACCACTTCTACCCATGTCAGTTCATCTCCTACAACTCCTGAAGTCACCACCATGCCAATCTCTACTTCTAGTGAAGGAAGCACTCCATTGACCACTATTCCTGTCAGCACCACACGTGTGACCAGTTCTCAGGGTAGCACCCTTTCAACACCTTCTGTTGACACCAGCACACCTGTGACCACTTCTACACGAGTCAGTTCATCTCCTACCACTCCTAAAGTCACCACGATGCCAATCTCAACTCCTAGTCCACGAAGCACTCCATTAACCACTATTCCTGTCAGCACCACACGTGTGACCAGTTCAGAGGGCAGCACCCTTTCAACACCTTCTGTTGACACCAGCACACCTGTGACCACTTCTACCCAAGTCAGTTCATCTCCTACAACTCCTGAAGGTACCAGTATGGCAACCTCGACACCTAGTGAAGGAAGCACTCCATTAACAACTATTCCTGTCAGCACCACACGTGTGACCAGTTCTGCGGGCAGCAGGCTTTCATCACCTTCTTTTGACACCAGCACACCTGTGACTACTTCTATTCAAGTCATTTCATCTGCTACAACTCCTGAAAGTACCAGTATTCCAACCTCGATTCCTAGTGAAGGAAGCACTCCATTAACAACTATTCCTGTCAGCACCACACATGTGACCAGTTCTGAGGGCAGCACGCTTTCAACAACCTCTGTTTACACCAGCACACCTGTGACCACTTCAACTCAAGTCAGTTCATCTCCTACAACTCCTGAAGGTACCAGTATGGCAACCTCGACTCCTAGTGAAGGAAGCACTCCATTAATAACTATTCCTGTCAGCACCACACGTGTGACCAGTTCTGCGGGCAGCATGCTTTCAACACCTGCTGTTGGCACCCGCACACCTGTGACCAATTCTACCCACGTCAGTTCATCTCCTACAACTCCTGAAGGTACCAGTATGGCCACCTCAACTCCTAGTGAAGGAAGCACTCCATTAACAACTATTCCTGTGAGCACCACACCTGTGACCAGTTCTGCGGGCAGCACGCTTTCAACACCTTCTGTTGACACCAGCACACCTGTGACTACTTCTATCCAAGTCAGCTCATCTGCTACAACTCTTGAAGGTACCAGTATTCCAACCTCGATTCCTAGTGAAGGCAGCACTCCATTAACAACTATTCCTGTCAGCACCACACATGTGACCAGTTCTGAGGGCAGCAACCTTTCAACACTTTCTGTTGACACCACCACACCTTTGACCACTTCTACCCATGTCAGTTCATCTCCTACAACTCCTGAAGTCACCACCATGCCAATCTGTACTCCTAGTGAGGGAAGCACTCCATTAACCGCTATTCCTGTCAACACCACACGTGTGACCAGTTCTCAGGGTAGCACCCTTTCAACACTTTCTGTTGACACCAGCACACCTGTGACCACTTTTCCACGGGTCAGTTCATCTCCTACCACTCCTGAAGTCACCACCATGCCAATTTCAACTCCTAGTCTACGAAGCACTCCATTAACGACTATTCCTGTCAGCACCACACATGTGACCAGTTCTGAGGGCAGCACCCTTTCAACACCTTCTGTTGACACCAGCACACCTGTGACCACTTCTACCCAAGTCAGTTCATCTCCTACAACTCCTGAAGGTACCAGTATGGCAACCTCGACTCCTAGTGAAGGAAGCACGCCATTAACAAGTATTCCTGTCAGCACCACACGTGTGACCAGTTCTACGGGCAGCATGATTTCATCACCTTCTGTTGACACCAGCACACCTGTGATTACTTCTATCAAAGTCAGTTCATCTGCTACAACTCCTGAAGGTACCAGTATTCCAACCTCGATTCCTAGTGAAGGAAGCACTCCATTAACAACTATTCCTGTCAGCACCACACGTGTGACGAGTTCTGAGGGCAGCACCCTTAAAACAACTTCTGTTGACACCAGCACACCTGTGAACACTTCTACCCAAGTCAGTTCATCTCCTACAACACCTGAAGGTACCAGTATGGCAACCTCGACTCCTAGTGAAGGAAGCACTCCATTAACAACTATTCCTGTCAGCACCACACGTGTCACGAGTTCTGCGGGCAGCATGCTTTCAACAACTTCTGTTGGCACCAGCACACCTGTGACCACTTCTACCCACATCAGTTCATCTGCTACAACTCCTGAAGGTACCAGTATGGCCACCTCAACTCCTAGTGAAGGAAGCACTCCATTAACAACTATTCCTGTCAGCACCACACGTGTGACCAGTTCTGAGGGCAGCACCCTTTCAACATTTTCTATTGACACCACCACATCTGTGACTACTTCTACCCATGTCAGTTCACCTCCTACAACTCCTGAAGTCACCACCATGCCAATCTCTACTCCTAGTGAAGGAAGCACTCCATTAACCACTATTCCTGTCAGCACTACACGTGTGACCGGTTCTGAGGGCAGCACCCTTTCAACACTTTCTGTTGACACCACCACACCTGTGACCACTTCTACCCATGTCAGTTCATCTCCTACAACTCCTGAAATCACCACCATGCCAATCTCTACTCCTAGTGAAGGAAGCACTCCATTAACCACTATTCCTGTCAGCACCACAGGTGTGACCAGTTCTCAGCGTAGCACCCTTTCAACACCTTCTGTTGACACCAGCACACCTGTGACCACTTCTACACGAGTCAGTTCATCTCCTACCACTCGTGAAGTCACCACCATGCCAATATCTACTCCTAGTGAAGGAAGCACTCCATTAACAACTATTCCTGTGAGCACCATACCTGTGACCAGTTCTGCGGGCAGCACGCTTTCAACACCTTCTGCTGACACCAGCACACCTGTGACTACTTCTATCCAAGTCAGTTCATCTGCTATAACTCCTGAAGGTACCAGTATTCCAACCTCGATTCCTAGTGAAGGAAGCACTCCATTAACAACTATTCCTGTCAGCACCACACGTGTGGCCAGTTCTGAGGGCAGCACCTTTTCAGCAACTTCTGTTGACACCAGCACAACTGTGACCACTTCTACCCAAGTCAGTTCATCTCCTACAACTCCTGAAGGTACCAGTATGGCAACCTGGACTCCTAGTGAAGGAAGCACTCCATTAACAACTATTCCTGTCAGCACTACACGTGTGACCAGTTCTGAAGGCAGCACCCTTTCAGCAACTTCTGTTGACACCAGCACACCTGTGACTGCTTCTACTCAAGTCAGTTCATCTCCTACAACTCCTGAAGGTACCAGTATGGCAACCTCGACTCCTAGTGAAGGAAGCACTCCATTAACAACTATTCCGGTCAGCACCACACCTGTGACCAGTTCCCTGGGAAGTATGTTTTCAACTCCTTCTGTTGGCACCAGCACACCTGTGACCACTTCTACCCACGTCAGTTCATCTCCTACAACTCCTGAAGGTACCAGTATGGCCACCTCAACTGCTAGTGAAGGAAGAACTCCATTAACAACTAATCCTCTGAGCACCACACCTGTGGCCAGTTCTGCGGGCAGCACGCTTTCAACATCTTCTGTTGACACCAGCACACCTGTGACTACTTCTATCCAAGTCAGTTCATCTGCTACAACTCCTGAAGGTACCAGTGTTCCAACCTCCATTCCTAGTGAAGGAAGCACTCCATTAACAACTATTCCTGTCAGCACCACAAGTGTGACCAGTTGTGAGGGCAGCACCCTTTCAACATTTTCTATTGACACCACCACATCTGTGACTACTTCTACCCATGTCAGTTCACCTCCTACAACTCCTGAAGTCACCACCATGCCAATCTCTACTCCTAGTGAAGGAAGCACTCCATTAACCACTATTCCTGTCAGCACCACACGTGTGACCAGTTCTCAGGGTAGCACCCTTTCAACACCTTCTGTTGACACCAGCACACCTGTGACCACTTCTACACGAGTCAGTTCATCTCCTACAACTCCTGAAGGTACCAGTATGGCAACCTCGACTCCTAGTGAAGTAAGCACTCCATTTACAACTATTCCTGTCAGCACCACACGTGTGACCAGTTCTGGGGGCAGCATGCTTTCAACACCTTCTGTTGACACCAGCACACCTGTGAGCACTTCTACCCAAGTCAGTTTATCTCCTATAGCTCCTGAAGGTACCAGGATGGCAACCTCGACTGCTAGTGAAGGAAGCACTCCATTAACAGCTATTCCTGTCAGCACCACACGTGTGACCAGTTCTGCTGGCCGCACGCTTTCATCACCTTCTGTTGACACCAGCACACCTGTGACTACTTCTATCCAAGTCAGTTCATCTGCTACAACTCCTGAAGGTACCAGTATTCCAACCTCGATTCCTAGTGAAGGAAGCACTCCATTAACAACTATTCCTATCAGCACCACACTTGTGACCAGTTCTGAGGCCAGCACCCTTTCAACACTTTCTGTTGACAGCACCACACCTGTGACCACTTCTACCCATGTCAGTTCATCTCCTACAACTCCTGAAGTCACCATCATGCCAATCTCTACTCCTAGTGAAGGAAGCACTCCATTAACCACTATACCTGTCAGCACCACACGTGTGACCAGTTCTCAGGGTAGCACCCTTTCAACACCTTCTGTTGACACCAGCACACCTGTGACCACTTCTACTCGAGTCAGTTCATCTCCTACCACTCCTGAAGTCACCACCATGCCAATCTCAAAGCCTAGTCTACGAAGCACTCTATTAACGACTATTCCTGTCAGCACCACACGTGTGACCAGTTCTGAGGGCAGCACCCTTTCAACACCTTCTGTTGACACCAGCACACCTGTGACCACTTCTACCCATGTCAGTTCATCTCCTACAACTCCTGAAGGTACCAGTATGGCCACCTCAACACCTAGTGAAGGAAGCACTCCATTAACAACTATTCCTGTGAGCACTACACCTGTGACCAGTTCTGCTGGCAACACGCTTTCAACACCTTCTGTTGACACCAGCACACCTGTGACAACTTCTATCCAAGTCAGTTCATCTGCTACAACTCCTGGAGGTACCAGTATTCCAACCTCCATTCCTAGTGAAGGAAGCACTCCATTAACAACTATTCCTGTCAGCACCACACATGTGACCAGTTCTGAGGGCAGCACCCTTTCAACACTTTCTGTTGACACCACCACACCTGTGACCACTTCTACCCATGTCAGTTCATCTCCTATAACTCCTGAAGTCACCACCATGCCAATCTCTACTCCTAGTGAAGGAAGCACTCCATTAACCACTATTCCTGTCAGCACCACACGTGTGACCAGTTCTCAGGGTAGCACCGTTTCAACACCTTCTGTTGACACCAGCACACCTGTGACCACTTCTACACGAGTCAGTTCATCTCCTACCACTCCTGAAGTCACCACCATGCCAATCTCTACTCTTATTGAAGGAAGCACTCCATTAACAACTTTTCCTGTGAGCACCATACCTGTGACGAGTTCTGCGGGTAGCACGCTTTCAACACCTTCTGCTGACACCAGCACACCTGTGACTACTTCTGTCCAAGTCAGTTCATCTGCTACAACTCCTGAAGGTACCAGTATTCCAACCTCGATTCCTAGTGAAGGAAGCACTCCATTAACAACTATTCCTGTCAGCACCACACGTGTGGCCAGTTCTGAGGGCAGCACCTTTTCAGCAACTTCTGTTGACACCAGCACACCTGTGACCACTTCTACCCAAGTCAGTTCATCTCCTACAACTCCTGAAGGTACCAGTTTGGCAACCTCGACTCCTAGTGAAGGAAGCACTCCATTAACAACTATTCCTGTCAGCACTACACGTGTGACCAGTTCTGAAGGCAGCACCCTTTCAGCAACTTCTGTGGACACCAGCACACCTGTGACCGCTTCTACTCATGTCAGTTCACCTCCTACAACTCCTGAAGGTACCAGTATGGCAACCTCAACTCGTACTGAAGGAAGCACTCCACTAACAACTATTCCGGTCAGCACCACACCTGTGACCAGTTCTCCGGGCAGTATGTTTTCAACACCTTCTGTTGGCACCAGCACACCTGTGACCACTTCTACCCACGTCAGTTCATCTCCTACAACTCCTGAAGGTACCAGTATGGCCACCTCGACTGCTAGTGAAGGAAGCACTCCATTAACAACTATTCCTGTGAGCACCACACCTGTGACCAGTTCTGCGGGCAGCACGCTTTCAACATCTTCTGTTGACACCAGCACACCTGTGACTACTTCTATCCAAGTCAGTTCATCTGCTACAACTCTTGAAGGTACCAGTGTTCCAACCTCGATTCCTAGTGAAGGTAGCACTCCATTAACAACTATTCCTGTCAGCACCACACGTGTGACCAGTTCTGAGGGCAGCACCCTTTCAACATTTTCTGTTGACAGCACCACACCTGTGACTACTTCTACCCATGTCAGTTCATCTCCTACAACTCCTGATGTCACCACCATGCCAATCTCTACGCCTAGTGAAGGAAGCACTCCATTAACCACTATTCCTGTCAGCACCACACGTGTGACCAGTTCTCAGCGTAGCACCCTTTCAACACCTTCTGTTGACACCAGCACACCTGTGACCACTTCTACGCGAGTCAGTTCATCTCCTACCACTCCTAAAGTCACCACCATACCAATCTCAACTCCTAGTCTACGAAGCACTCCATTAACAACTATTCCTGTCAGCACCACACGTGTGGCCAGTTCTGAGGGCAGCACCTTTTCAGCAACTTCTGTTGACACCAGCACACCTGTGACCACTTCTACCCAAGTCAGTTCATCTCCTACAACTCCTGAAGGTACCAGTTTGGCAACCTCGACTCCTAGTGAAGGAAGCACTCCATTAACAACTATTCCTGTCAGCACTACACGTGTGACCAGTTCTGAAGGCAGCACCCTTTCAGCAACTTCTGTGGACAGCAGCACACCTGTGACCGCTTCTACTCATGTCAGTTCACCTCCTACAACTCCTGAAGGTACCAGTATGGCAACCTCAACTCGTACTGAAGGAAGCACTCCACTAACAACTATTCCGGTCAGCACCACACCTGTGACCAGTTCTCCGGGCAGTATGTTTTCAACACCTTCTGTTGGCACCAGCACACCTGTGACCACTTCTACCCACGTCAGTTCATCTCCTACAACTCCTGAAGGTACCAGTATGGCCACCTCGACTGCTAGTGAAGGAAGCACTCCATTAACAACTATTCCTGTGAGCACCACACCTGTGACCAGTTCTGCGGGCAGCACGCTTTCAACATCTTCTGTTGACACCAGCACACCTGTGACTACTTCTATCCAAGTCAGTTCATCTGCTACAACTCTTGAAGGTACCAGTGTTCCAACCTCGATTCCTAGTGAAGGTAGCACTCCATTAACAACTATTCCTGTCAGCACCACACGTGTGACCAGTTCTGAGGGCAGCACCCTTTCAACATTTTCTGTTGACAGCACCACACCTGTGACTACTTCTACCCATGTCAGTTCATCTCCTACAACTCCTGATGTCACCACCATGCCAATCTCTACGCCTAGTGAAGGAAGCACTCCATTAACCACTATTCCTGTCAGCACCACACGTGTGACCAGTTCTCAGCGTAGCACCCTTTCAACACCTTCTGTTGACACCAGCACACCTGTGACCACTTCTACGCGAGTCGGTTCATCTCCTACCACTCCTAAAGTCACCACCATACCAATCTCAACTCCTAGTCTACGAAGCACTCCATTAACGACTATTCCTGTCAGCACGACACGTGTGACCAGTTCTGAGGGCAGCGCCCTTTCAACACCTTCTGTTGACACCAGCACACCTGTTACCACTTCTACCCAAGTCAGTTCATCTCCTACAACTCCTGAAGGTACCAGTATGGCAACCTCGACTCCTAGTGAAGGAAGCACTCCATTTACAACTATTCCTGTCAGCACCACACATGTGACCAGTTCTGGGGGCAGCATGCTTTCAACACCTTCTGTTGACACCAGCACACCTGTGACCACTTCTACCCACGTCAGTTCATCTCCTACAACTCCTGAAGGTACCAGTATGGCCACCTCAACTCCTAGTGAAGGAAGCACTCCATTAACCACTATTCCTGTGAGCATCATACCTGTGACCAGTTCTGCGGGCAGCACGCTTTCAACACCTTCTGTTGACTCCAGCACACCTGTGACTACTTCTATCCAAGTCAGTTCATCTGCTACAACTCCTGAAGGTACCAGTATTCCAACCTCGATTCCTAGTGAAGGAAGCACTCCATTAACAACTATTCCTGTCAGCACCACACGTGTGGCCAGTTCTGAGGGCAGCACCTTTTCAGCAACTTCTGTTGACACAAGCACACCTGTGACCACTTCTACCCAAGTCAGTTCATCTCCTACAACTCCTGAAGGTACCAGTATGGCAACCTCGACTCCTAGTGAAGGAAGCACTCCATTAACAACTATTCCTGTCAGCACCACACATGTGACCATTTCTGCGGGCAGCATGCTTTCAACACCTTCTGTTGGCACCATGACACCTTCGACCACTTCTACCCACGTCAGTTCATCTCCTACAACTCCTGAAGGTACCAGTATGGCCACCTCAACTCCTAGTGAAGGAAGCACTTCATTAACAGCTATTCCTGTGAGTACTACACCTGTGAACAGTTCTGCGGGCAGCACGCTTTCAACACCTTCTGTTGACACCAGCACACCTGTGACTACTTCTATCCACGTCAGTTCATCTGCTACAACTCCTGAAGGTACCAGTATTCCAACCTCGATTCCTAGTGAAGGAAGCACTCCATTAACAACTATTCCTGTCAGCACCACACGTGTGACCAGTTCTGAGGGCAGCACCCTTTCAACACTTTCTGTTGACACCACCACACCTGTGACCACTTCTACCCAAGTCAGTTCATCTCCTACAACTCCTGAAGGTACCAGTATGCCAATCTCGACTCCTAGTGAAGGAAGCACTCCATTAACAATTTTGCCTGTTAGCACCACATCGGTGACCATTTCTGATGTTAACACACCTTCCACACCTCCTGTTGACACCAGCACACCTGTGACCACTTCTACCCACGTCAGCTCATCTCCTACAACTCCTGAAGTCACCACCATGCCAATCTCTACTCCTAGTGAAGGAAGCACTCTATTAACAACTATTCCTCTCAGCACCACTCGTGTGACCAGTTCTGAGGGTAGCACCATTTCAACACCTTCTGTTGACACCAGCACACCTGTGACCACTTCTACCCGTGTCAATTCATCTCCTACAACTCCTGAAGTCACCACCATGCCAATCTCTACTCCTAGTGTACGAAGCACTCTATTAACAACTATTCCTGTCAGCACCACACGTGTGACCAGTTCTGAGGTCAGCACCCTTTCAACACCTTCTGTTGACACCAGCACACCTGTGTCCACTTCTACCCAAGTCAGTTCATCTCCTACTACTCCTGAAGTTACCAGTATGGCATCCTCGACTCCTAATGAAGAAAGCACTGCATTAACAACTATTCCTGTCAGTACCACACGTGTGACCAGTTCTGCAGGCAGCATGCTTTCCACACCTTCCGCTGACGTCAGCACACCTGTGACCACTTCTACCCAAGTCAGTTCATCTCCTACAACTCCTGAAGTCACCACCATGCCAATCTTTACTCCTAGTGATGGAAGCACTCCATTAACAACTGTTCCTGTCAGCAGCACACATGTGACCAGTTCTGAGGGCAGCACCCTTTCAACACCTTCTGTTGACACCAGCACACCTGTGACCACTTCTACCCAAATCAGTTCATCTCCTACAACTCCTGAAGGTACCAGTATGCCAATCTCGACTCCTAGTGAAGGAAGCACTCCATTAACCACTATTCTTGTCAGCAGCACACGTGTGACCATTTCTGAGGGTAACACCCTTTCAACACCTTCTGTTGACACCAGCACACGTGTGACCACTTCTACTGAGGCCATTTCATCTTCTGCAACTCTTGACAGTACCACCATGTCTGTGTCATTACCCACAGAAATCAGCACCCTTGGGACCACTATTCCTATCAGTTCCACCCCTGTAACGAGGTTTCCTGAGAGTAGCGCCCCTTCCATACCATCTGTTGACACCAGCATGTCTGTGACCACTGCCTCTGAAGTAAGTTCATCTGCTACAACTCTTGAAGGCACCACCATGCCTGTGTCAACTACGAGTGAAAGAAGCACTTTACTGACAACTCTCCTCAGCCCTATATCTGTGACGAGTCCTTCTGAGGCCAGCACACTTTCAACACCTCCTGGTGATACCAGCACACCTTTGCTCACCTCTACCAAAGCCAGTTCATCCTCCATACCTGCCGAAGGCACTACCATACATATTTCAACTACCAGTGAAAGAAACACTCCATTAACAACTCTCCGTGTTAGCACCACACCTCCAACTAGCTTTACTGAGGCCAGCACACCTTCAACACCTCCTCTTGACACAAGCACAACTTTTACCCCTTCTACTGAAGCTACCTCAACTCCCACCATTCCTGTAGCCACCACCAGATCTGTATCAATGACCACAGAAGGAAGCACACCTGGGACAACCATTTTTATTCCCAGCACTCCTGTCACCAGTTCTACTGCTGATGTCATTCCTGCAACAACTGGTGCTGTATCTACCCCTGTGATAACTTCCACAGAATTAAACACACCATCAACCTCTACTAGTAGTACCACCACATCTTTTTCAACTACTAAGGAATTTACAACAACTGCAGTGACTACTGCAGCTCCTCTCACATATGTGACCATGTCTACTGCCCCCAGCACAACCAGCAGAGGCTCCACTACTTCTGCATCAACGCTTTCTGCAGCCAGTACACCTCACACCTCTACGTCTGTCACCACCCATCCTGTGACCCCTTCATCAGAATCCAGCAGGCCGTCAACAATCACTTCTCACACCATCCCACCTATATTTCCTCCTGCTCACTCCAGTACACCTCCAACAACCTCTGCCTCCTCCACGGCTGTGATCCCTGAGACTGTCACTACCATGACCACTGCGTCAAAACCCAGCACAAGGACCACTTCCTCCCCCACGGTGACCACCACCACTGTCCCCACGACTACTTCTACAATTAAGAGCACCCCCACCTCAACTACTGTGCCAACAACCACAACATGTAAGTGATTTCTTGAATTTTTCCTTTTTTTAATTATACTTTAAGTTCTAGGGTACATGTGCACAACGTGCAGGTTTGTTACATATGTATACATGTGCCATGCTGGTTTGCTGCACCCATTAACTCATCATTTACATTAGGTATTTCTCCTAATGTTATCCCTCCCTCATCCCTCCACCCCACAGCAGACCCCAGTGTGTGATGTTTCCCGCCCCATGTCCAAGTGATCTCATTGTTCAGTTCCCACCTATGAGTGAGAACATGCGGTGTTTGGTTTTCTGTCCTTGCGATAGTTTGCTCAGAAGGTTTCCACCTTCATCCATGTCTCTACAAAGGACTTGGACTCATCGTTTTTTATGGCTGCATAGTATTCCATGGAGTGAACAGGCAACCTACAGAATGGCAGAAAATTTTTGCAATCTACTTTTCTGACAAAGGGCTAATATCCAGCATCTACAAAGAACTTAAACAAATGTGCAAGAAAAAATCAAACAACCCCATCAAAAAGTGGGCAACGGATAAGAACACTTTTCAAAAGAATTTACCTTTTTGAAACTGACCCTTCTTTTCAATCTCCACTCACTACTTTTTGTGGTTTTCTTCTTAAACATTTACTCCTAAACTCCTTTTGCTCTGACTTACTTGTTTTCCAATGGATAAAACTCGCATCAAGGTTTTCTGTCTCAGCACTCTCTCACTTCTCCACTCTCGCTGTTTCTTGCACAAGTTCCCCTTTTTTGAACAAAGTATTACCTCTCTTTGTCTGGGCACCTCAATCTCCAGTATTCTGTCCACAAGTCCTGTTTTCCCTCTTTTGTATTCTGCAGGTCTCTGTTCCATTGCACTTGGTATGCCATGATGTTATTAACTCTGAGTGGTTTATTTGTGTTTTATTTTAAACTTTTTAGTTTACTTTGTAAACTTTCTAGTGGATTTTCTCACTGATTTTGTTCTTACTAAAGTACAAACTTTTTTTTTTTTTTTGCAGAAGGTTTTTGCCAATTCATTCATGTGTACCTTTGTCAAGTATCTCTGCCACCATTCACTTTTATTTTGATTCATCTTATCTCCTGAGCATCTGCTATAGAAGCAAAAGAAGATTCCTTCACTTCTATCAGCTCTGAATTCTACCTCCAATGCCTATGAGTGTTTTGCTGTCCTTACGTATCCCTCTCCTTTCTCTGACTCAAGAACTTTCACTCAGCCTTCTTCTCTCTTGTTAGGGTAAGAATTGCACCATCCAATACCTGCTATTATAATATCCTGTATATTGTATTACATGAATCATGTAATATACTAATAGGCCCGTGAGTATGACTCCCAGATTAAGAATATTTTGCATACATTTTTAAAAGTATGTTAGTTAAAATACTTGAAAACTCTGATTTATTTAGATGACTAGGCTCACAGGTATATGATCTGTGTCTGCCCACAGAACTGCCCAATCCCATCTCGAATTGATGACGATGAAGGTGGTTCTTCAGTTTTTGACTACTACGTTTTCTCTGGACTTTGTGATTTTTTCCTCTGCTGAATTCTACTTTGCCTGAACTTTTCTTTTTCTTTTCTGATGGAGTTTCACTCTTGCTGCCCAGGCTGGAGTGCAATGGCGTGATCACGGTTCACTGCAACCTTCACTCCCCAGGTTCAAGCGATTCTCTCACCTCAGCCTCCCACGTAGCTGGGGATAGAGCACACGCCAACACACCCAGCTAATTTTTGTAGTTTTGGTAGAGACAGGGTTTCACCATGTTGGCCAGGCTGGTCTTGAACTCCTGACCTCAGGTGATCCACCTGCCTCAGCTTCCCAAAGTGTTAGGATTACAGGTGTGAACCACCATGCCTGGCTGGATTTTCTATCACATGGCTTTTTTCTCTTGATTCTCTCCAATATGTCTTTGTCTTCTTGAGCTCTCCGATTCTCAGATGAGTGGTCTGAGCATTTTCAGGTGGGAGATCTGGACCTTGTGTTTCCAGGAAGCCTTGTAGGTGTCTCACGACAAAAGCCAAGTGGCTGCAATGCCACTGGACCCACTATCTGGTGTCGGTCGCATCTTTAAAAGCAGATTGTCCTCCTTCTGTCTTCCTCCTCTTCCCCAGAGATTGGCCTTCCCTTTAGACTGCTGAGCAATGAGTGAATGCACCCCAGCGTCTGCTTCTGTTGTTTCTCACTAGCCTGTGTTTTGGCACTTAGCTCAGGTCTGGGCATCTTCAGTAACGAAAGCGGGAAAGAGACGGAGGGAGGAGACTGATTTATGTATAGGCAAACCCATAGGATGTATGGGTTTCCGGTGTGTCCAGGACTCTTGACTTCTCTCTTCTATTCTTTCCAAACTTCTTGGAGCAAAAGCCCATAAATAGAGGCTGCATGATGTGATTTTCATGAGTGTGGATCCTGCTCTCTGAGTCTGTTTAGGGTAAACCAGAAGGCAGGGGTGAGGCAGGTCTTTGCAGAGTCTATACATACCTCATGCCCTTCCCCAGACAAAACACACCTTGAATACTGATCTACCCAGGCACAGCGATTTTCAAGAAAAACCAAAGAAAATAGAGCTTTAGATTTTCCAGGTTGGTTGGCACAGATATTCAAGAGTTGGCTACCACTACTTCCTACCTATTTAAACTAAGAGGAGTTTATTTGTTGTACTGCAATTTAAAAAGGAGTTGTTAGGCTGGGTGTGATGGCTGACACCTATAATCCCAGCATTTTGTGAGGCTGAGTCTGGAGGATTTGTTAAGGCCAGGAGTTTGAGACCAGCCTGGGCAACAGAGCAAGACCCCATCTCTACAGAAAAATTTTAAAAATAAGCCAGACATGGTGATTCATGCCTGCAGTCCCAATTACATGGGAGGCTAAGGTGGGAGGATTGCTTAAGCCCAGTAGGTCAAGGCTGTAGGGAGCTATGATTGCACCACTACACTCCAACCTGAATGACATGGTGAGACTCTGTCTCAAAAAAAAACAAAAAAATAAGATCTAAACTCCTCCCTCAAACTCCACATCCCGGTAAATTAAAAAGAATCAGAAAGAGTCATAACAGTAACGATTGCCAGTATGGGCTTTTCCAAAGCAGGTGTTGAAGAACAACGACCATCTCATTTTCAACCTGGGTGGAATCTAGACTGGTCAAGTTCACCTGGGTTTTTCCTTCCTCAGCCCTGACTGTGTCGTTCACCTCTCACAATGTCAGATTTCTCTTTCTTCACGTTTTCGGGGTAAAGTCAAGCATGCTGGACTAGGACTGGGTGAAGTGTAGCCTAAACGTGGACCCATGGAGAGGTGGCTTAGCCACCACAGATACTTTGCGTATCTGTGAAGTGAGGATAATGGCAACTGTCCTGTGCACCCCCGGGGTCTCCTGAGAGTATCAAATTAGGCAGTGTTGGAGCCGGGCGTGGTGGCTCACACCTGTAATCCTAGCATTTTGGGAGGCCGAAGTGGGCAGATCACCTGAGGTCAGGAGTTTGAGACCAACCTGGCCAAACAGGTGAAACCCTGTCTCTACTAAAAATACAAAAACTTAGCTGGGTGTGGTGGCACGCGCCTGTAATCTCAGCTACTCGGGAGGCTGAGGCAGGAGAATAGCTTGAACCTGGGAGGTGGAGGTTGCAGTGAGCCACGATCGCGCCATTGCACTCCAGCCTGGGCAACAAGTGGGAAACTCAGACTCAAAAAACAAAAACAAATTAGGCAGTGTCCGTGCAAATGCATTGTAAGCTGTAAAGTGCTGTGCTCAACATATAAACACGGTAGATCCCTGTTCCTTTCAGTGAGCTGCCTCAATGGAGGAACTTGGAAAGAAAACTTCTGTGATTGTTCCACAGGCGTTGGAGATCAATGCTCTCGCTGCAAGAATGGAGGCTCCTGGGATGGGCTCAAGTGCCAGTGTCTCACCCCCTATTCTGGGGAGCGGTGTCAAGAGGTGGCCAGCAGCATTGACATAGGTGAGTGCAACCCCAGGCCCTCTGCCCTCCCCATGCCCTAGGACCCAACCTCCATACAGGCACCAGTTCCTACCCCACCTTGATGTGAGGCCAGGAATAGGGCCTCTTCTGGACTGTGGTGTTTTTGTTTTGTTTTGTTTTGGTTTTTTCCACCTAGAGCTAAGAACGCTAAGGTATTACATGATGAATAAATAGGCCAGGAACGGTGGCTCTCGCCTGTAATCCCAGTGCTTTGGGAGCCTGAGGCAGGATCGCTTGAGGCCAGGAGTTCGAGACCAGCCTGGGCAACATAGTGAGATCTCATTTATTTAAAAAAAAAAAAAAAAAAAAACCTTAGCTGGGTGTGGTGGCGCATACTTGTAGTCTTAGCTGTTTGGGAGGCTAAGGTGGGAAGATTGCTTGAGCCCAGGAGGTCAAGGCTGCACTGACCTATGATCTCACCACTTCACTCCAGCCTGGGCAACAGAACAAGACCCTGTCAAAAAAAAGAAAGAAGGAAGGAAGGAAAAAATAAAGAAAGAAAAGAAAAAGAAAGAAAGGAAAGGAAAGGAAGGGAAAGGAAGGAAGGAAGGAAGGAAGCAAGGAAGGAAGGAAGGAAGGAAGGAAGGAAGGAAAGAAAGAAAGAGAAAGAGAAAAGAAAATGAATAAAAGAGAAAGAAAAGAAAATAAAACAAGAAGGTGTATTTTGGATACAAATTTGGCACAAAATTTTACCATAAAATACAATGGAGGTCACTCCCTCCACCTAGGCTGGGGGGCAGAACTTCTGAGTAAGAAACTCAGAGATGCTTTGCTCAGTAAGTCTACCCACCTCAGCGCCACCGGAGACTGTCTCTGCCCAAATGGAACTGACTGTGACAGTGACCAGTGTGAAGTTCACCGATGAGCTAAAAAACCGCTCTTCCCAGGAATTCCAGGAGTTCAATGAGACATTCACAGAACAGGTAAGTCTGGGAGAGCAAGGCCCCATGGCCACTCAGTTCCCCCCAGAGCAGAGTTTGTAGGGTAAGAAGGCAGCAGGGGGCTGTTCCCTTGTTAGATGTTCAGGGGTTCCCTCAGGCCCCCACGTCCTCAGGGCTTGCCAGTGGAGCGGGGAAGAGATGAGGCCAGGTTTTACCTGGGGGCTGCAGGAGGCCCCTGAGGCAGGGCAGGTCTCTGGAAAGAAACCACTCCATTTGATGAGTGTGCTATGATGCTGTAGGACAGGAGCATCCCCTGGTCCTGTGCCCTCCTGATGTCCCACGGAGAGGCCCCATGGTCTCTCTGGGATGACACAGTGGCCCCTTGCCTTTCAGATGAACATTGTGTATTCCGGGATCCCTGAGTATGTTGGGGTGAACATCACAAACCTACGGTAAGTGTCTGGGCCCATGGGAAGAGGGTCTGTGGTGTGGAAGCAGCAGTCATAATTATAAAGGCAGTTAGAACTGTGCCTCCTGCATTACCGTGCTCAGGCAGCTATTGCAGAATACCACCAACGGGGCAGCTTAAACAACAGAAATCTATTTCTCCCAGTTCTAGGGGCTGGAGGTCTAAGATGAAGGTGTGGGTGGGTGTGGTTTCTCTGGAGGCCTCTCTCCTTGGCTTGTGGATGGCCACCTTCTTGCTGTGTCTTTGCATGGTCTTTCCTCTGTGCACACCTCCCTGCTGTCTCTGCATATCCAAATTCCCCCTTTTTATAAGGACACCAGTCAGACTGGATGAGGGCCTACACTAATGGCCTCATTTTAACTTACTCACCTCTTTAAAGACCCTATCACCACATATGGTCACATTCTGAGGTTCTGGGGGTTAGGGCTTCAATATATAAATGTAGGTGGCACCAGGTGCAGTGGCTCACACCTGTAATCCCAGCACTTTGGGAGGCCGATGTAGAAGGATTATTTGAGGCCAGGAGTTCAAGACCAGCCTGAGCAACATAGCAAGACCTTGTCTCTACAAAAAATAGCAGAGCATAGTGGCATGCACCTGTAGACCTGGCTACTCAGGAGGCTGAGGCAGGAGGATCACTTGAGCCCAGGAGTCAGAGATTAGAGTAAACCAGGATCTCACCATTGCACTCCAGCCTGGGCAGCAGAGTGAGACTCTGTCCCTAAAACAAAACAAAACAAAACAAAAAAATCAAAAACCTCAAGGATGGCCTCTTCTGTGGTTCCCATTCCTCCATCCATCTTCATCACTGAGGCTTCCCTAAGACTTCCCGGAGACTCACTTTGTAGAAAGTTATCTTAGGCACCACTGCTGGGAGAACTCCTATAGCAGGGGGCCCAGTGCAGTGCCTAGGACAGAGTCATCACCCTAACTGTCCTCCTGCCAGCTCTGCCTTCCCTTGGGATCAGAGAGGGTGAAGCCTGTCTGGGATGGATTCAAGAGGTAAGCACCCAATTCTGACCCCAGGACATCTTCCCTTCCCTCCTCAGTCTTGGCAGTGTGGTGGTGGAGCATGACGTCCTCCTAAGAACCAAGTACACACCAGAATACAAGACAGTTTTGGACAATGCCACCGAGAGAGTGAAACAAAAAATCACAAAAGTGACTGCAGAGCAAATAATGACCAATGATAATTGCTCAGGTAAACTCTTGGGCTTCTAGGGAGGGAAGGGAGAGGGGATCAGAGCTGGGGCATGACCTTCTTAACAGAGAGGAGGGCTGGGAGTGAGGATGGTTAATGGGCAGGTGCAAGAATCACTGTGGGGTCCTAGAGTACCTGGGGGTGCAGCCCAAAGAAGCCCCAGGATTGGGCCGAGAGAGTCTTTAACCTTCATCATCCTCCAGCCCATTTTGTCCCTAGGGTAGGGGAAGGGACAAAGGCAAATGGAGACAGCAAGAGAACATGGAGATCCAGGAATTCGTCCCGGAACCTGCAAGGCCAGACATACAAACAGACCAGATCTTGCAGGGTGCCAGGACTAAGGGCTATAGGACAGGGGAGTCTGCTGGAAATGGGGACCCATGGGCCTCATTACACGGGGGTTCATCTAAGTGTGTGGATCATGGCAGAAGAGGGAAGAAGGAGGCATCGGGAAGGCATGGTGGCTCACGCCTGTAATCCCAGCACTTTGGGAGGCTGACACGGGCAGATCACTTGA
This sequence comes from Chlorocebus sabaeus, assembly GCF_047675955.1. NCBI lineage: Eukaryota > Metazoa > Chordata > Mammalia > Primates > Cercopithecidae > Chlorocebus > Chlorocebus sabaeus. Next base: position 11,627,425 of record NC_132931.1, on the reverse strand, counting down.
GGCCAGGAGTTTGAAACCAGCCTAGTCAACATGGTGAAACCCCATCTCTACTAAAAATACAAAATTAGCTGGGCGTGGTGGCGGGCGCCTGTAGTTCTAGCTACTTGGGAGGCTGAGGCAGGAGAATCACTTAAACCTGGGAAGCAGAGGTTGCAGTGAGCCGAGATCGCACCACAGCACTCCAGCCTGGGTGACAGAGCAAGACTCCATCTCAAAAAAAGAAAGGAAGGAAGGAAGGAAGGAAGGAAGGAAGGAAGGAAGGAAGGAAGAAAAGAAAGAAAGAAAGAAAGAAAGAAAGAAAGAAAGAAAGAAAGAAAGAAAGAAAGAAAGAAAGAAAGAAAGAAAGAAAGGAAGGAAGGAAGGAAGGAAGGAAGGAAGGAAGGAAGGAAGAGAGAGAGAGAAAGAAAGAGAGAAAGAAAGAGGGAAGGAAGGAAGGAAGGAAGGAAGGAAGGAAGGAAAGAAGGAAGGAAAAGAAAGAAAGAAAGAAAGAAAGAAAGAAAGAAAGAAAGAAAGAAAGAAAGAAAGAAAGAAAAAGAAAGAAAGAAAGAAGGAAAGAAAGAAAGAAAAGAAAAGAAAAGAAAGAAAGAAAGAAAGAAAGAAAGAAAGAAAGAAAGAAAGAAAGAAAGAAAGAAAGAAAGAAAGAAAGAAAGAGAAAGAAAGAAAATAAGAGAAAAGGGAGGCATGGGACAAAAAGGCTCAGGACACTTGGAGGGTCATAGGACGCAAGGCTGATGCTGCTCCTCTGCCGGGGCCAGATTCCCACCTCCCCATCACAGCCCACCCCCTTCTCACACACACACACACCTCAGCTCCCTGAGGATGCAGAACAAGCATGTATGTGTCATGAGGGGTTTTATGTGTCTCTTTCACAGCCCTGATGTGTTTCAACACCACTGGCACCCAAGTGCAAAACATTACAATGACCCAGTACGACCCTGTAGGTAGGTGATAACACAAGGGGTTTGGGGGAAGGCTGGAGGGGTGGGGAGCCCAGGAGGAGGGGGACAGTGCCCCCCAGCCCCCTGATCATGGCTGCTCCCCATTCCTGCACCCCTCCACCAGAGGAATGCCGGCAGAAGGCCAACGAATATGGAGACTACTTCCTAGTGGAGTACCGGGACCAGGAACCACACTGCATTAGCCCCTGTGAGTCTAACTTCAATGCCTCCAAGAACTGTAACCATGGCACGTGCCAGATGTCTCAAAACGGAGCCCGGTGCTTGTGAGTGCTCCCCCATCTCCTCCAGCCCAGCCCAGATGTCCTGGTCCTCCCCTCCCCTGCAGGGCTTCACCTCAGGCATTGCCTGGAGGCCAAGGTCATGGGACTAGTGTCTCCTGAATGTGTCCAGTTGCAGAGGAATTGGGTTGGGGATGGGGGTAAAACATGAGTAGTTGAGCTCCAAGGCTATGTCCAGAACAGCCTAGCCGTGTCCTCTCTGTGCTAAGGAGGGCTGAGGACAGTAAGAACCTCCTGGGAAGGTTGTCTGACAGGGGGAACAGAGACACAGCCTTGCTCTCTCTCCAGAGAGAGAACAAGACCCTCTTCTGGTGAAATAGAAACAGAAGGTTACACACCCACATGAGGAGTGGGGAGAACCCCTCTAGCCCAGTCACAGAGGTAGGAAAGCAAAGAAAAACGTTGCCACTTGAAACAGAACCAAAGAGAGAGACCAGATGGAGCATCAGGTGCAGGAAGAAGCCACATGTGGGCAAAGACCTGAGTAGTTAGTTTTGGAAAGCTTCCTGGAAGAGGGGGTCACAAGCTGGAAAGGGGAAGAAAGGAACAGGGTTTAGAGAGGGCATCTCAAGGCAGCAGGGAGGAAGAGCTTCAGGGGTGTAACGGGAGCTCTGGATCAGGGCTGCAGCCTGGCTTTCTTGACAGAGAGGAGGGCTGGAAGTGAGGATGGTTAATGGGTGAATGCAAGATCACTGTGGGGTCCTGGAGTCCCTGGGGGTGCAGCCCAGGGAAGACCCACAGTTGGGCCAACTGTCCTAGGTCCTGGGTTGCAACTGGAGGCAAAACCTAAAAGCCTGGAGTGGGAACTGAGCTCATTTGAGGACCACATCCAGGGATGCTGGTCTTCATCTCCGTTCATCCCCTCAGGGCGCCTTGCTTTATGCACCCTGGCAATCTCTTCTCACCTCCTCTTCATTAAACACCCACCAGGCAGGGCCCGGTCTGAAGCTGGTGCTGACTCTGTTCTCTCTCCCTAACCTGCCGCTTCTCTCCCATCTCAGCTGCTTGACCACGGAAACTCACTGGTACAGTGGGGAGGACTGTAACCAGGGCACCCCGAAGAGTCTAGTGTACGGCCTCGTGGGGGCAGGGGTTGTGCTGGTGCTAATCATCCTGGTAGCTCTCCTGATGCTCCTTTTCCACTCCAAGAGAGAGGTGAAACGGTGAGCAAGCCCCTACCACCTCCTCTTTCAACTCCCTCCAGCTCCTCCTCTTCCTCTGATCCCTCTGCCTCTAATCACTTCATCCTCGAGGTGGACAGTGGGGCAAGCTAAAAATGGGGATACAATTTGTCCCTGGTCCTTGTTCCTGTTCCCCAATCCTAATGTGGTCTCTCTGGTGTTTCCATCAATAGGCAAAAGTACAGATTGTCTCAGTGGTACAAGTGGCAAGAAGAGAACGGTGGACCAGCTCCTGGGACCTTCCAAAACATTGGCTTTGACATCTGCCAAGGTATCGGCCTTCCTCTCTGCACTCAGAATGACTCAAAATGTGGAAACAGGCTGGGTGCTGTGGGCTCGTGCCTGTAATCCCAGCACTTTGAAAGGCCAAGGCAGGAGGATTGCTTGAGGCCAGGAGCTCAAGATCAGCCTGGGCAACAACACAGAAAACTCTATCTCTTTTTTTTTTTTTTTTTTGAGACGGAGTCTTGCTCTGTCGCCCAGACTGGAGTGCAGTGGCACGATCTCGGCTCACCGCAAGCTCCGCCTCCCGGGTTCACCCTATTCTCCTGCCTTAGCCTCCCGAGTAGCTGGGACTACAGGCGCCCGCCACCACGCCCGACTAGTTTTTTGTATTTTTAGTAGAGACAGGGTTTCACTGTGTTAGTCAGGATGGTCTTGATCTCCTGACCTCGTGATCCGCCCACCTCGGCCTCCCAAAGTGCTGGGATTACAGGCATGAGCCGCCACGCCCAGCCAAACTCTATCTCTTAAAAAAAAAAAAAAAAAAAAAAAAAAAAAAAAAAAAAGGAGGCCAAGGCAGGTGGACCACTTGCGGTCAGTAGCTTGAGACCAGCCTGGACCACATAGTGAAACCCTGTCTCTACTGAAAACACAAAAAATTAGCTGAGCGTGGTGGCAGGTGCCTGTAATCCCAGCTACTCAGGAGGCTGAGGCAGGAGAATCACTTGAACCCGGGAGGCAGAGATTGCAGTTAGCCGAGATTGTGCCATTGCACTCCAGCCTGGGCAACAAGCGTGAAACTCCATCTCAAAAAGATAAAAAATAAAAAATTGTTTTAATTATCTGGGCACGGTGGCATGCACCTCTAGTCCCAGCTACTCAGGAGGCTGAGGCAGGAGAATTGCTTGAGCCTGGGAGATGGAGGCTGCAGTGAGCCGTGATTGCACCACTGCACTCCAGCCTGGGCAACAGAACAAGACACTATCTTTAAAAAAAAAAAAAAAAAAAAAAAAGGACTTAGGAGGCACTTGGGAAGACCCTGGGGCTTACAGTGTGAAGGGGGAAAATATTTCCCACTCCAAAATGTTTGGCTCTATAGCTAAAACCTTATTTCCATTACTGACTCCTGTGAGACCCTGGATGGGGCATAGTGAACTGAACCACTGGGGAGACACAGATTCCTTGAGGGTGGTAGATTTCCCTAATGCACAGATCAGTGCTCGGGAGTGGGTGAGCTCATTAGCAGGGGAGTTGTTCCTCAGTAAAGCGACTAATGTTAGATTTTGCTAGGTTAAAGGCACGTGTTAACATTTCTAAAACTAGAGTCTTTAACTTCTAAAGAAGGAAATACGTGGAATGAGAAATTTCTCAAAATAGTCTTTAAATTCTAAAGAAGGGGAAGATTAGAATGAGGAAAAAGCCCAGTCAACCCACAAAGAGCAGGAAAGGGAGAAAAAGAAAAAGGAGGTGGGATGCAGTGGCTCATGCTTATAGTCCCAACGTTTTGGGAGGCTGAGGCTGGAGAATCGCTTGAGGCCAGGCAAGACCAGCCTGGGCAGCATAACAAGATCAAAAAATTAAAAAAATTAGCCAGGCACAGTGGTGCATGCCTGTAATCCTAGCTACTCAGGAGGCTGAGTCAGGAGGATCACTTGAGCCCAGGAGGTCAAGGCTGCAGTGAGTTATGATTACACCACTGCACTCCAGCCTGGGCAACAGAGCAAGACCCTGTCTCTTAAAAAAAAAAAAAAAAAAAAAAAGAAGAAGAAGAAGAAGAAGAGGAAAAGGAAGAGGAAGAGGAAGAAGAAGAAGGAGAAGGAGAAGGAGAAGGAGAAGGAGGCGGCTGGGCATGGTGGCTCATGCCTGTAATCCTAGCACTTTGGGAGGCTGAGGCTAGTGGGTCACCTGAGGTCAGGAGCCCAGCCTGGCCAACATGGTAAAACCCCGTCTCTACTAAAAATACAAAAATTAGCTGGGTGTAGTGGCGTGTGCCTGTAATCCCAACTACCTGGGAGGCTGAGGCAGGAGAATTGCTGGAACCTGGGAAGTGCAGGCTGCAGTGAGCTGAAATCGCACCACTGCACTCCAGCCGGGGCAACAGAGCAAGATTCTGTCGAAGAAGAAGGAGGAAGAGGAAGAGGAGGAGGAGAAGGAGGAAGGGGAAGAAGAAGAGGAGATAGGACACATAGAAAATACAAAATAGTGGCCGGGCGCAGTGGCTCACGCCTGTAATCCCAGCACTTTGGGAGGCTGAGGCAGGTGGATCATGAGGTCAGGAGATTGAGACCATCCTGGCTAACACAGTGAAACCCTGTCTCTACTAAAAATAAGAAAAAAAATTAGCCAGGCGTGGTGGTGGGCGCCTGTAGTCCCAGCTACTCGGGAGGCTGAGGCAGGAGAATGGCATGAACCCAGGAGGTGGAGCTTGCAGTGAGCCGAGATCGCGCCACTTAACTCCAGCCTGGGTGATAGAGCGAGACTCCATCTCAAAAAAAAAAAAAAAAAAAAAGAAAGAAAATCCAGAATAAAATGATAGGAAGTAATGCAAATATATCACAAAGCATAATACATATAAGTAGATTAAACTCTAGTTTAAAAAGGATTTTTTAAAAAAGAAAACTAGGTATTCACTGTGGATGGGAGGTACACATAAATTGGAAACACACAGGTTGGAAACAAAAGTATAGAAAAGACAAAACAGGGTAATACTAAACAAAGTATCTGTTGTTTTGTGTATAGCTTTACTCATTGCAGTCACATACACTTTAAAGCAAAAAGAATTACTAGGGATAAAAATGATCAATATTAGCAAATGGCTTACTCTGTTAGACGCAAGTCTAATTTGTATGCTCTATTAATACAATCTCAAAATAGATAAAGCAAAAACTGACAAAGCTACAAAGGAAAATTAACAAATCCACCAGCACGGTGAGAAATTTTTAAAACACCCCTCTTAGTAATTGACAGAAGTCATTGAGGATTACAGAACTTTTGGACAACATAATTAGCCTTAATACAATACAGAACACCACATTCAACAAATAGAGGGTATACATTTATTATGTGAGTCCATGAGAAAACTTTTAAGGATGGCCACACACAGGACATGAAAAAAGCCTCAACAAACTTACAAAAAATTATTTAAATCAGACGATCTTATCTGACCACAATGCAAGTATGTTAGAAATGAATAACAAAAATATTTTTGGAAAATGAAAACAAAAATCACATATCTTTGGAAATTTTTTCCAAGTTTCTAAATAATGTATGGATCAGATAAGAGATTATAGTGAAAGTGAGAAAATACTTAGTATTCAGACTCGCGGGATGCAGCTACAGCTGTACTCAGAAAATTCATAGCCTTAATATGTCTGTATTGGGAGCTGCTGAGTCAGGTAGTGTTGACAGTTTGGCACATTTGCAAGAGTTTTCAGTTTCCTAGGGGTAGGGACAAACTCACCCTCCATTGGATGGGATTAAAGGGAGAGATGAAAGTTTGTCCTTCTAACCTCCTGTTTCCATGGTGCTTTCCATCCCTCTAGAAGATGATGACTCCATCCACCTGGAATCCATCTATAGTAATTTCCAGCCCTCCTTGAGACACATAGACCCTGAAACAAAGGTAAGAAGGGCCTGGATGGGATGCTGGCCTCCCCCAACCCTGAGACTTTCTTCTCCTTTCCTGCATGGTAGGACCTTCAGGAAAGCAAAACCATGTTTACAGTTTATTGGTCCAGGTGATCCTCCCAGGTCCATACTGCCAGGAAACAAGCCTAACTCAGGGGAAGAATAAAAGCTAAGTAGCAAGGTGGAATCACCTTCCGTTGACCCCTGAGGCTTCAGATTCTGAGGTTTCCTTCCCTACTGTAAGTACACCCTTGATGGCCAATTTACTTAGTTATTTTAGTTTGTAAACACACATAAAAGTCAAAATAGTAGTGCAGTAAATACTTACATATTCCATGCAGCTCAGCAAGGCTTAACATGCCATATGTCTCTTTCTTTGTATTGATCTATTCACTAATTTTTGCTGAATAATTTGGAAGTCAGCTGCCAACATTATGACACTTGATCCCCAACCATTTCAGCCCACACTTCCCAATACCACGATTATATCCAATACGTTGATCGTAACTTCACAATATCATCTGATATCCAATTTTTCCAATTAGCCCAAGGACATCTTCTATTACTAGTTTTTTTTTTTTTTTTCTCAGATGTAGATACAACAGATTTCACTCACTGACTTCTGTTATGTCTCTTTGGTCTTTTAATCTAGAATGGGCTCCTACATTTTAAAGTATATTGCTTTTCTTAAGAGTCTAGGATGGTTGTCTTGAAAAATGTCTCACACCCCTGGTTTGTTTCATGATGTCATCTAACTTGTCCCCCCTACCCTTAGTATCAGAGGTATTAGAGATATTCTGGGATTGGAAATACTGGAGGTTGGGTCTAAAGGCTTAACTGGAATCAGATTAAACATTTTTATTATATCACAGATAATGCTATTGCCTCACTACAACAAGTATATAACATCAGATTGTCCCTCCATGGTTAAGGCCAAGATTGGTTACTCGGGCAAAAGGTGACCACTCCTTGATCACTGCCTTAATATGATTTAAACTGGATGGATAGTTGAAGGTAGGAGAAATAACAAGTGTGAACATCTTCAGGTGCTATTCTCCCTTGACATAGCCCTTTGGGGCAAAGATGAAATCTCCAGCCAGGATACCTGTAAACCTACCTGGTGGAGAGGGGAAGGCACAATTGGTTTGTGCTAGAATCCAGGTGATGGGACAAGTTCTAAACTAACCACTTAGGCCAGGTGCGGTGGCTCATGCCTGCAATCCCAGCACTTCGTGAGGCCAAGTCAGGAAGATCGTCTGAAGTCAGGAGTTTGGGACCAGCCTGGGCAACAAAGTGAGACTCTGTCGCTGTAAAAGAAATAATAATAATAGCCAGGCACAGTGGCTCACGCCTGTAATCCCAGCACTTTGGGAGGTTGAGGTAGATGGATCACTTGAGCCCAGGAGTTTGAGACTACCCTGGGCAACATAGCAAAACCTCATCTCTACAAAAAATTTAAAAATTATTCAGGTGTGGTTGCGTGCACATGTAGTCCCAGGTACTTGGGAGGCTGAGGTGGGAGGATCGCTGGAGCCCAGAAGTTACAGGCCGCAGTGAGCCGTGATTGTGCCACTGCACTCCAGTCTAGATGGCAGATTAAGCCTGTCTCAAAAAAATTAAAAAATAAAAATAATTAAACTGAACACTTCCCATCCCAAGCCTCCTTATGCTTCCAAAATCCCAAATTCCTCATGAGCTGAGCCTTCACCTGGTTTTATCTCTCTTTTCAGATCCAAATTCAGAGGCCTCAGGTAAAGACATCATTTTAAGGCTTGGAGTTGAGAAGTCTGGGAGTGAGGAGATTCCAGTCCGGCTAAGCTTGGTGGAGCATTTCCCCATTGAGAGCCTTCCATGGGAACTCAATGTTCCCATTGTAAGTACAGGAAACAAGCACTGTACTTACCAAGGAGAAAGAGGAGAGAGATGGCAGTGCTGGGAGAGTCTCAAATAGAAACCCGTGGAAGCTCCAATGGACTTGCCTTGATATCAGGCTACGCTTTCCTGCTCAGTTTTCAAAGAGGTTCCAGATTTGAGGGGTGCTCTGACTGCAACATCTGTCACCCCATTGATCGCCAGGATTGATTTGACTGATCTGGCTGGGTAGGCGGGTGTCCCCGTCCTCCCTCGCTGCCCCATGTATGTCCCTCCTAAAGCTGCACGCTCAGTTGAAGAGGACGAGAGGACGACCCTCTCTGATAGAGGAGGACCACGCTTCAGTCAAAGGCATACAAGTATCTGGATTTCCCTGCTAGAACTTCCAAACAAGGTCAAAGAGGTTCCTCCTCTCGCCTGCCCGGATTCAGTACCATGGACAGCGCCCTCAACGAGCTGTTTACAACCGTGACCCCTTGGACACGGGACTGCTGCATGCACTTTACATTTCACAAAATGCTCTCATAAGAATTACTGAATGCCATCTTCATGAAAAACACTTGTGTTTACATATAGAGCATTTACCTTTGGTATATAAGATTGTGAGCATTTTTTAAGTTCTTATTTTTATGAGTTCTGATTTTTTCCTTAGTAAATATTATAATATATATTTGTAGTAACTAAATATAATAAAGCAATTTTATTAAAATTTTCATGGTTCCCAGATCTTTCCCTCCTATTTCCCATAGCTCCTGTTTCTAACCTCCCAGACTCTCTCTCTCCTCCCTTCCTCTAGAACATAAAATCTGATGCATTTGGGGTTCAAGATAACAAGACAGAGATTTGCAGTGGGAAGAGGACCATTCCCTGAACTCCACTGACACCATTTGCTGATGTCCAGGAGGCAAGGCAGACAGACAGACAGACAGACACACACACACACACACACACACACACACAGAGAGAGAGAGAGAGAGAGAGAGAGACAGCCTCATTTCCTACCACAGAAAACCAAATTTTCCAAGCTCTCCTTCTGAAAATGGGCTGATATTTCTTTCCATGCATCTAAAGAGATAGAGACCTGAGCTCTATTTCCAGCTTTCTCATGAATTCCCTTAGGTTAAATCTGGGAAAAATCTATTTGGACTCAGTCTTGCCTTCTGCCGAATAAGGACTAGGTTTCTAAAGCCTCTTTCATAGCTGTCCTTAATATTCCTAGGACGCTTTTTAAAAATTATTATGATTCCAGCCATGCCGCTCAGGATTCACCGTATTCTCGAAGGTCTCTCCCACCGGCCACCCGCTTCAAAGCCTAACCTGAGATAGAACCTGGACTCTGCTGCCCCCTCCTGGATGCCCTGAGCACCTGCAGGCACCATACCTCTTCTCAGCGGTCCGCTCCTGGCCTCTCCTGTGAGAAAAATACTCCGTTACACTTGATTATTTTCATATTTGCCATCAAAATTCTGTTTCTTTTCTTTTCTTTTTTTGAGACAAGGTCTCACTCTTTCGCCAAGGCTCGAGCACAGTGGTGTGATCACTGCTCACTGCAGCCTTGAGCTCCTGGGCTCAAGAATTCCTCCAGCCTCAGCCTCCCAAGTAACTGGGACTACAGGTGTCGGCCACCACGCCCGACTAATTTTTAATTTTTAATTTTTTTTTTGTAGAGATGGGTTTTTGCTGTGTTGTCCAGGCTGGTCTTGAATTCCTAGGCTCAAACAATCCAACCACTTCTGTCTCCCAAAATGCTGAGATTCCAGGTGTGAGCCACTATGTCCAGACTTTTTTATTTTATTTTTTTAATTTTGGAAATTTGCAAATCTACAGAGAAGTTAAAACAACAAATTTTTAAAAAGTGAAATCTACCTGGGTATGGTGGCTCACACTTGTAATCCCAGCATTTTGAGAGGCTGAGGCAGGCGGATCTCCTGAGGTCAGGAGTTCAAGACCAGCCTGGTCAACATGGTAAAACCCTGACTCTATTAAAAATACAAAAATTGGCCAGGAATGGTGGTGCATTCCTGCAATTCCAGTTACTTAGGAGGCTGAGGCAAGGCAGGGGAATGGCTTGAACCTGGGAGACGGAGGTTGCAGTGAGCCGAGATCACACCATTGCACTCCAGCCTGGATGACAGAGAGAGATTCTGCCTTAAAAAAAAAAAAATTACACATATATATGTATATATAACAGTGAACCCCATATAACCTTCACCTGGAGATATCAGTTGTTAGCATTGTGTCCTATTTGCTCTAAAGTGGTATGTATTTTTCTTGAATTCAGCAAAACTGGAAATAAAAAATTAGAAAAGTGGGCCGGGTGAGGTGGCTCAAGCCTGTAATCCCAGCACTTTGGGAGGCCGAGACGGGCGGATCACGAGGTCAGGAGATCGAGAGCATCCTGGCTAACACGGTGAAATCCCGTCTCTACTAAAAAAATACAAAAAACTAGCCAGGCGAGGTGGTGGGCACCTGTAGTCCCAGCTACTCGGGAGGCTGAGGCAGGAGAATGGCGTAAACCCGGGAGGCGGAGCTTGCAGTGAGCTGAGATCTGGCCACTGCACTCCAGCCTGGGTGACAGAGCGAGACTCCGTCTCAAAAAAAAAAAAAAAAAAAAATTAGAAAAGTTACAGATAAAAAATTACCATGAACCTGACCTTTTTTTTTTAAATTTTAGACTCAAGGGGTACATGTTCAGGTTTGTTACAAAGGTATATTGTGTGTGCTGAGGCTTAGAGTCTGAATAAATCCTTCACACAGGTGGTGAGCATAGTATCCAATAGGTAGTTTTTTTTTGTTGTTGTTGTTTGTTTGTTTGTTTTTTGAGACTGAGACTTGCTATCACCCAGGCTGGAGTGCAGTGGCACAATCTCAGCTCACTGCAAGCTCCATCTCCCAAGTTCAAGCGATTCTCCTGCCTCAGCCTCCCGAGTAGCTGGGATTACAGGTGTGCACCACCAGGCCTGGTTAATTTTTATATTTTTAGTAGAGACAGAGTTTTGTCATGTTAGCGAGGCTGGTCTCGAACGCCTGACCTCAAGTGATCTGCCTGCCCTGGCCTCCCAAAATGCTGGGATTACAGGCATAAACCACGGCACCCGGCCCCAATAGGTATTTTTTCGACGCTTGCCCCCCTCCCTCCTTGTCTGCTTTTGGGGTCCCCAGTGTCAACTGTTCCCATATTTACCTCCATGTACACTCAATGTTTAGAGCCCACTTACAAGTGAGAACGTGTGGTACTTGGTTTTCCGTCTTTGTGTTAATTCATTTAGGATAATGGCCTCTAGTTGCATCCATGTTGCCACAAAGGACGTGATTTCATTCTTTTATTTATGGCTACATAATATTCCATAGTGTACATGTACCACATTTTCTTTATCCAATCCACCATTGATGGACACCAAGGTTGATTCCATGTCTTTGTTATTGCGAATAGTGCTGCAATAAACATACAGGTGCAGGTGTCTTGGGGGTAGAACAGTTTATTTTTCCTTGGAGTACATACCCAGTAATGAACAATGCTCAGTTTCCAAAACTGAGCTGAATTCATACACCTTCACTTTCAGACCTGCCTCCTGCTTCCCATAGGCATCGGTGGCCATGGGAGGGGGGACTTAACAGGGCTACAGACCCCACATCCCATCCGGAACTGAAATCGCAGCACCTTCCCACTCTCTCATCCTATCTGTGCAACGGAGAGGAGGGACATAGCACCCACACCCATAGGCTGCCCGGGTCCACTCTTTGTGAGCCATTTACTACCTGCGTGAGCTTGGGAAAGTAACCTTCTCTCTCTGAACCTCTGCTCCCTCAGCTGTAAAACAAAACAAAACAAAACAAAACAAACTGAGTAGCTGGGCATGGTGACTCACACCTGTAATCTCACCACTTTGAGAGGCTGAGGCACCTGGATCACCTGAGGTCAGGAATTCAAGACCAGCCTGGCCAACATGGTGAATACTCATCTCTACTAAAAATACAAAAATTAGCCAGGTGTGGTGGTGCATGCCTGTAACCCCAGCTACTTGGGAGACTGAGGCAGAAGAATCACTTGAACCCAGGAGGCAGAAGTTACAGTGAGCCCAGATTGTGCCATTGCCCTCCAGTCTGGGCAACAAGAGCAAAACAACTCTGTATTTAAAAAAAAAAAAAAAAAAAAAAGAAATGACCACCTACCATGTGCAAAGTACCTTTCATTATTCCCAGTCCACCAATGAGGGTAACTGAGGCAGACATCCTAGCAACTTGCCCAAGATCATGAAACCAACAGGTGTGAGGCTGGGATTAGAAAACAGGGTGGCATCTGGTCAAGCCCATGTTCTTTTTGTTGTTGTTGTTGAGATGGGGTCTTGCTCTGTTACCCAGGCTGGAGTGCAGTGGTGCAATCATGGCTCACTGTAGCCTCAAACTTCTGGGCTCAAGCAATCTTCTTGCCTCAGTCTCCCAAGTAGTTGCAGGTGTGCACTGCCACACTCAGCTAATTTTTAACCTTTTTTAAAATAGAGACAGGGGTTTTTCTATGTTGCCCAGGCTGGTCTCGAACTCCTGACTTCAAACGATCCTACCATGTCAGCCTCCCAAAAGTTCTGCGAATGCAGGTGTGAGCCACAGTGCCTGGCTCAAGTCTGTGTTCTTATCCATCATTTATGTGCCCTCCCCATGGGACCACTCTTGGGATGAACTGGGTTAATACATGTAAAATGCTTGGAACAAATTGTGGCATATAAAAAGTTCTAAAAGAGAAAGACAGTGGGAGAGAGAGAATATGAGCTATTGCTACATCAGCTTCCCATCAGCTACATCATAATTCTCTCTTCAGCTCTTCCCTCTTAAGTTTCTTCTTCTCTCTCTTCCTCCAACCACAGAAGAGTGATGGCTGGACTTGAAGCAAGACAGAAGGCTGGCCCTGTCACTTTGCAGAAACCAAGAAATCCAAACACATAGAGACGCAAAGAGATAGTTGGACGCAGATACACTAAGTCACAGAGAGAGGAGTCTGGTGGGGCTTGATGTGGTTTGGATGCATGTCCCTTCCAAATCTCATGTTGAAATGTTATCCCCAATGTCAGTAGTGGGGCCTACTGGCCCTGGGTCATGAGGGCAGATCCCTCATGAATGGCGGCTCAGCACCATCCCCTTGGAAATGAATGAGCTCTGACTCAGTTAGTTCACGGGAGACCTGGTTGTTTCAAAGAGTTGAGGCCAGGCAAAGTGACACACGTCTCTAACCCCAGTACTTTGGGAGGCCAAGGCGGGAGGATCGACTGAGCCCAGGAGTTTGAGACCAGCCTGGGCAACATAGTGAGACCTCCCTGCTCCCGTCTCTACCTAAAGTTAAAAAAAAATTAGCTAGGCATGGTGGCGTACACCTGTAATCCCAGCTATTCTGGGGCTGAGATGGGAGGATTGTACGAGCCTGGGAGGTTGAGGCTGCAGTGAGCTATGATCGCACCACTGCACTCCAGCATGGGCGACAGGGGGAGACCCTGTCTCCAGATAAATAAATAAATAAATAATAGTTTAAAAGAGCACTTCCAGCCAGGCATGGTGGCTCACGCCTGTAATCCTAGCACTTTGGGAGGCCGAGGCAGGCGGATCACTTGAAGTCAGGAGTTCAAGACCAGCCTGGCCAAAACATAGAGAAACCCTCATCCCTAATAAAAATACAAAAATTAGCTGGGTGTGGTGGCAGGCACCTGTAACCTCAGCAACTTGGGAGGCTGAAGCAGGAGAATTGCTTGAGCCTGGGAGGGCGGGGTTGCAGTGACCCAAGATTGTGCCATCACACTCCAGCCTGGGCGATAGACCAAGACTCCATCTCAAAAAAAAAAAAAAAAAAGAAAAAAAAAAAAGAAAAAAAAAGCACTTTCTCTCTTTCTGTCTCTCTCTCTCTCTCTCTCTCTCTCTCTCTCTCTCTCTCTCTCTCTCTCTCGTGCGCGCGTGTGCCATGTGACTGGGTCCCTCTTCGCCTTCCTCCATGATTGTGAGCCTTCTTAAGGCCCTCAACAGAAGCAGATGCCGCTATGCTTCTCAGCCTGCAGAACCGAGAGCCAAAATACAAACTCTTTGCTTGACAAATTACCCAGCCCCAGGTGTTGCTTTACAGCAATGTAAGAAAGGACTAACAGAGGACCTAAAGGCAAAGAGGCACTCAGGGACCACCCCTCCGGGCTCACCTCAGGCCACCTGCACCGCTGCTCACCGTCACGCAGGTGCACATGTACCCCCGCTTGACCTTTGGTGCCGTTCCTGCCAGACCCATGACTCAGTTCATGGGCATCTCCTTGCAGCCAGCCCATGGCGTCCATCCGCCTTACAGCTGCTCTGTAAATCACTGCCAATCACTGCTTCCTGCCACAGCCCACCATTGCCTTCCCAGTTATGCGATTCACCTGCTCCAACACGAACGCCCTGGCCTTCTGATTAAAGCAATATCTCCACCTCAACATGGTTTTCAACGTCCCTGGAATCTGGTCTCATTTTCCTCCTGACTCCATTTCTTCCCACACCCACCCATGTCCCGGCCACGTGGCATGTGGGTTGCCAAACTGCCCGCAGCTACTTATTATTATTATTACTATTATTCTTTTTGGGAGACGGAGTCTCCTTCTGTTGCCCGGCTGGGGTGCAGTGGTGTGATCTCGGTCACTGCAACGTCCGCCTCCCAGGCTCAAGCGATTCTCCTGCCTCAGCCTCTCCAGTAGCTGGAATTACAGGTGCCCACCACCACACCCAGTTAATTTTTGTATTTTTATTAGATACGGGGTTTCTCCATGTTGACCAGTCTGGTCTCGATCTTCTGACCTCAGGTGATCTGCCCGCCTCGGCCTCCCAAAGTGCTGGGATTATAGGCATGAGCCACCGCACTCAGCCTCCCAGCAGCTTCTCTACCCTCCTCTTCCCACATATCTCTCTCTAGAACCTGACCCATCCTGCAACTCCAATTCTGCTTCCTCCAGGAAGCCCTCTCTGATACCATCCTTGTCTACTTCTCTCATTGCGTTCATCATTTCCCCTTGTTCACCCCAGGATGAGGATGAGGCTTTGTTATTCTCCGTACCCCACAGCACCTAACACCGTGCCTTGTGTATAGAAGATGCCTTGTGAATGCTTGTTAACTTTAATTAAATCAAAACTTCTCTCCCTTGGCCAGGCGCGGTGGCTCAGGCTTGTAATTCCAGCATTTTGGGAGGCCGAGGCAGGAGAATCTCTTGAGCTTGGGAGTTCAAGACCAGCCTGGGCAACATGGTGAAACCCCCATCTCTACAAAAAGTTTTAACATTAGCTGGGCATGGTGGTGCCTGCCTGTAGTCCCAGCTACTCAGGAAGCTGAGGTGGGAGGATTGCTTAAGACGGGATTGCCAAGACTGCAGTGAGCTGAGATCACACCACTGCACTCCAACCTGGGCAACAGAGTGAGACCCTGTCTCAAAAACAAACAAACAAACAAACATACTAACCTCTCTTGGCCAGGTAATCCCAACACTTTGGGAGGCCAAGGCAGCAGGATTGCTTGAGCCCAGGAGTTCAAGACCAGCCTGGACAACATAGCAAGACCCCATCTCTACAAAAAATTAGCCAGGCATGGTGGTGCACACCTGTAGTCCCAGCCGCTTGGGAGGCTGAGGTGGGAGAATCACTTGAGCCCAGGAGTTGGAGGCTGCAATGAGCTATGATCATGTCACTGCACTCCAGGCTGGGCCACAGAGCAAGATCCCATCTCAAGACAAAAAAACAAAAACAACTCATCTCCACAAAGCTGTTTTTGTTTGTTTGTTTTGTTTTGTTTTTTAAGACAGTCTCACTCTGTCACCCAGGCAGGAGTGCAGTGACACGGTCTCAGCTCACTGCAACCTCCACTTCCCAGGTTCAAGCAATTCTCCTGCCTCAGCCTCCTGAGTAACTGGGATTACAGGCACCTGCCATCACACCAGCTAATTTTTGTTATTTTTAGTAGAGATGGGGGTTTTACCATGTTAGCCAGGCTGGTTTCAAACTCCTGACCTCAAGTGATCCGCCACCTCGGCCTCCCAAAGTGCTGGGATTACAGATGTGTCCACAAAGTTTTTTAAACATCTACTGTCTGGCGTAGTGGCTCACACTGTAATCCCAGCACTGTGGAAGACCGAGGCGGGTGGATCATCTGAGGTCAGGAGTTCAAGACCAGCCTGGCCAACATGGTGAAACTCCATCTATACAAAAATTAGCCGGGTGTGATGGCGGGTGCCTGTAATCCCAGCTACTTGGGAGGCTGAGGCAGAAGAATCGCTTGAACCTGGGTAGGAGGCAGAGGTTGCAGTGAGCTGCGATCGTGCCACCGCACTCCAGCCTGGGCGACAGAGGGAGACTCCATCTAAAAAAAAAAACAAAAGCAGAAAAAAAAGTCTCCTGTTACATTCACCCTGTCCTTCTTATGACCCTTTTGGGCTTGTATCAACACGATGTGACCAGATTCTCACTTGTTCTGGTTACTTCACGCATGCTTACCCCAACCCCGCAGAAAGCCAGCCTCCGTAGGCCACAGAGCTCAGCTCAGACAGTGCAAGCTGTGGGCCCCCTGGGGCTCACTCTCTTCTCCTTTCCTCCCACGGCCCTTTCTGGAAGGGATCAAGACAAATGGAATGGTAAGCAGGGCTTATTTCTGCGTCCCGGGGGGCCCTCGGCTTGAGCATAAACACAGCATCTGATCTTTCTCCTTCTCCTCCTCTGAGTCTTTTCAGGTCACCCTGAATCACCAGACACCCTGGGGGGTGGGGCAAGATTGACAGGAGGCTGGAAGTTCAAGGACCATCTCCTGACCAATAAATGAAAATGTATGCCTCTCGCCTGCCCTGGAGATGCATGGAGATGAGGGAAATCATTTTCCAAAGCATCTTGTAAAATTCAGCTCTCTTGCAGGCAGATTATAATACGGCTTTTGAAGAACAGGAGGGGTCTTGCCATTTAGATCTCTGGGGGTTGTGCTAGACCCGGGGGGAAGACGTGACCAGTCGTGCTTCGCTGCGGAGGGTGATGTGACTCTGTAGAGCCTGTTGAAATGACACCCCCAAGGTGGGCAGGCCTGATTCATCTGCGATGATACAGCAGGTCGGGGAGCTGGCGGCTTCCTAAGTCAGGCCGCCTGACGAGAGGCAGGACTCACAGGGGAGCCAGGAAGCTAAGGAAATTTACAGCATGTCATAGCCGGGGGAAAGTGGAATTGAACCTGGGTGATCATCAGCCTGATTAGCTCAGTGCCTCCTGGTGGGAGCCAAGGGCGGGAGGCAGTGCAGGGGAAGAGGGGGCGGGGAGTCAGGTCGGCATCATCAAGGTGGAGTTCCAGGAGCTGCGGTTTGCTAAGGTCAAGAGCAACTAGGGCCCAGAAAAGCGTGTGGAGCAGCAAACCCAGAGAAAACAAGCCTGGCACCCAGTCCTGGAATTGAGGGTCCTGGGACTGAAAGCTGCGTTAAGGCAGGCCGGAGTAGTAGGGAAACCTGGAGGGAGGGCAAGGACTGTGGGCAGGACTGGGGACTCATGGTACATCCTCCCTGAGAGCTGGCTCAAGGCAGGTGCTGGCCAGGTAAAAGACTCAAGATCTGCCACGAGCAACCCCCTCCTGAAGTCCTGAAGTGACTCCACCTCTGCTGGGTGAGAGTGGGCATGAGGCCAAGATCATCAGCCTTCATCTTGGTGCAGGCTGCAAGCTTCTTGCGGGGCGGCTACAGGATGCCTGGAAGCTCTACTCTGTTCAAAGAATCTGTAGCCTTGTAGATTCTGGCATCCTGTTTCTATAAGATTCAAAATTGCCTTGAGGCCAGGAGTTTGAGACCAGCCTGGGCAACATAGCAAGACCTTCGTCTCTACAAAAAAATAAAACATTAGTCGGGTGCCTTGGCATGTTCCTGTAGTGCCAGCTACTTGGGGGACTGAGGCAGGAGGATCACTCGAGCCCCAGGAGGTCAAGGCTGCGGTAAGCCATGGTCACACCACCGCACTCCAGTCTGGGAGACAGAGCGACACCCTGTTTCAAAAAAAAGAAAAAAAAAAAAAGTTAAAAATGTGGCCGGGCATGGTGGCTCACATCTGTAATCCCAGCATTTTGGGAGGCTGAGGCAGGCAGATCACTTGAGGTCAGAAGTTCAAGACCAACCTAGCCAACATGGTGAAACTCTGTCTCTCCTAAAAATACAAAAATTAGCCAGACTTGGTGGTGCGTGCCTATAATCCCAGCTACTCCGGAGGCTGAGGCACGAGAATCGCTTCAACCTGGAAGGTGGAGGTTGCAGTGAGCCAAGATTGTGCCGCTGCACTCCACCCTGGGCGAGAGAGCAAGACTCTGTCTCAAAAAAAAAAAAAAAAAAAAAAATTCAAAATATGAATCTTTGGGAAAAGAGGGCCCGTAATGCCAGATGAGGACTGTGTAACTTTATTCTCCGTGACCAACACAGGCCATTGACAGCCCCCGCCAGGTGGGGGCATTTCCCATGCCTTCCAGAATTGCCCTGATTGCAATAATCACACAACCCTTTATGAGCCATTGGTATAAGTCAGGGCTGGTACCAGGATTCATGCATACACATTAATTCATACCTCCCCGACCTCGGTTTCTCAACCCAGCACGTCCTGAAAGGGCTCTAGGCTTCCAGAGAGAGTGAGGCCACAGCCCTCAGGCCACCACGCAGGGCTTGCCAGGGGCTGGAGCTCCATCACCCCTAGTAACTGTGGCCTCCAGCCTTGCAGATGCAATCATATTTCACTTGCTTTTTTTTTTTTTTTTTTTTTTTTGAGACAGAGTTTCACTCTTGTTGCCCAGGCTGGAGTGCAGTGGCACGATTTCGACTCACTGCAACCTCTGCCTCCCAGGTTCAAGTGATTCTCCTGCCTCACCCTCCCGAGTAGCTGGGATTACAGGCATGTGCCACTGTACCCAGCCTTATTAATATAGTTTTGTTGTTGTTGTTGTTGTTGTTGTTTGAGACAGAGTCTTACTGTGTCACCCAGGCTGGAGTGCAGTGGCGTGATCTTGGCTTACGGCATCCTCTGCCTCCCGGCCAGACATGAAAAAGGGTTGAAACCACAGCATTCCTTTATTTGATCTTCACATCTCTGTGGAGCAAGTATGTTTATCTCCCTTGTACTGACAGGAAAGTGAAGAGTTAAGTGGCTTGCCTAGGGTAGACTTGCAATGTGCATTTTTTGGATTTGTTTTTTGTTTTTTTGAGACAAAGTTTCACTCTTGTCACCCATACTGGAGTGTAGTGGCATGATCCCGGCTCACTGCAACCTCCGCCTCCCGAGTTCAAGCGATTATCCTGCTTCAGCCTCCTGGGTAGCTAGGATTACAGGCACGTGCCACCACGCCCCGCTAATTTTTATGTTACTAGTAGAGACGGAGTTTCACCATGTTGACCAGGCTGGTCTCAAACTCCTGACCTCAGGTGCCCGCCTCAGCCTCCCAAAGTGCTGGGATTACAGGCGTGAGCCACCGCGCCCGGCCCCGTGCATGTTTGATTCCCATGATAGCATGCTCAGGCAAGCGGACTGCCTCCCTCTAATACCAGTCCAAGCCCAGGCCACTCATGGCTGGCAGAGCCAGCTTTCTCCTGACACTTACGCAGTGTTGGGATTCTCTGCCCTGAGCAGGGAGGAGCCTCTGTCAAGAGCACTCGAAGTATCTCTTTTTATGCGGCAGAGGTAGACCAGATGGACGCAGCAGAGACGACCTCTTGAGCCTTCTCATGTCAGAGTTGAGAGGCCCAAGCATTCAGCATTTTCTCGTCTTCCTCCCTTACAGAAGGAGGCTGCATTGTAGACACCCGTGTTGAGAATATCCAGGCCTGAAATTTGGTTCAGTAAGTCAGAGATGCCCCAGAGCACCACTGTACTGATTTGATGCTAAAACGGCCAAGGGTTTGCTGTGGCTTCGCTGCTTAAAACCGGAGGGCAGGCTGAGCCCAGGAACCTGAGGGTGAGCCTGGCTGTCCCCACAAGATTCATCCTCCAGGCACCAGACCAAGACCTCATAGGCACCTCGGGGCGGGGCTAACTGCTCTTCCTAGTTCCCTGGGGCCTCGGGACGGGGCTAACTGCTCTTCCTAGTTCCCTGGGGCCTCGGGGCGGGGCTAACTGCTCTTCCTAGTTCCCTGGGGCCTCGGGGCGGGGCTAACTGCTCTTCCTAATTCCCTGGGGCCGCCATCACAAAGTACTACACTGATTGTCTGAAACAAAAGGAATCTATTGTCCCACAGTTCTGAAGGCCAGAAGTCCAAGACCAGGGTATCTGCGGGGCTGGTTCCTTATGAGGCCCACAGGGAGAATCTGTTCATGCCTCTCCCCCAGCTCCCGGTCGTCTGCTGGCAAACTTTGACATTCCTTGGCTTGTAGAAGCATCACTCCAATCCCTGCCTTCGTCTTCATATGGTACTGCCACTGCAGACCTATCTCTGTGAATCAATTTCCCTCTATTTTTAAATTTTTTTCTTTTTTTTTATTTTTTGAGACAGAGTCTCACTCTGTTACCCAGGCTAGAGTGTAATGGTTCTATCTCGGCTCACCGCAACCTCCGCCTCCCAGGTCCAAGCGATTCTCCTGCCTTAATCTCCCGAATAGCTGGGATTACAGGTGTCTGCCACGCCACCCTGCTAATTTTTATATTTTCAGTAGAGACAGGGTTTCACCATGGTGGGCAGGCTGATCTCTAGCTCCTGACCTCAGGTGATCCACCCGCCTGGGCCTCCCAAAGTGCTGGGATTACAAGCATGAGCCACCATGCCCAGCCAATTTCCCTCTATTTTATTTTATTTTATTTTTATTTTTTGAGACAGTCTTACTCTGTCTCCCAGGCTGGAGTGCAGTGGCAAGACCTCGGCCCACTGCAATCTCCAACTCCTGGGCTCAGACAGTTCTCCTGCCTCAGCTTCTTGAGTAGCTGGGATTGCAGGCATGTGGAACTACACCCAGCTAATTTTTTGTATTTTTAGTAGAGATGGGGTTTCACCATGTTGACCAAGCTGGTCTCGAACTCTGGACCTCAAGTGATCCACCTGCCTCAGCCTCCCAAAGTGCTGGATTACAAGCATGAGCCACCACACCTAGCCTATTTTTTTTTCTTCTTCCTTTGAGACAGAGTCTTGCTCTGTCACCCACTCTGGAGTGCAGTGGTGTGATCTCGGCTTGCTACAGCCTCCACCTCCCGGGCTCAGGTCAGCCTCCTGCCTCAACCTTCTGAGTAGCTGGGACCACAGACACATGCCACCACAGCCAGCTAATTTTTAAACTATTTGTAGAGATGGGGGCTTTGCCATGTTGCCCAGGTGGGTCACGAGCTCTTGGCCTCAAGGGATTCTCCAGAGTGCTGGGATTACAGGCGTGAGCCTCTGCACCCATCCTAAAGGACTTTTGTCTAGCCCTCAGTGCAGAGAGCTGATCTGGTTACACATCTCAGATCATTTCATTGCCAACAGTCTGAACAAGGCTCATCTCTCATCAGATTTCCCACTGCACTCCTGTGCCTTCTACCTCCCCTCCTCCATCGGTGCCCACTCACTCCAATTCACTGAATATATATTAAGTATGTATTAATATATTAATAGACCAGGTGGAGTGGCTCACGTCTGTAATCCCAGCATTTTGGGAGCCTGAGGCGGGCGGATCAGGAGCTCAGGAGATCGAGGCCATCCTGGCTAACACGGTGAAACTCCATCTCTACTAAAAATAGAAAAAAATAAGCTGGATGTGGTGGCGCAGGCCTGTAGTGCCAGCTACTCGGGAGGCTGAGACAGGAAAATTGCTTGAACCCAGGAGGCAGAGGTTGCAGTGAGCTAAGATCACGCCACTGCACTCCAGCCTGGTGACAGAGAAAAACTCCATCTAGAAATATGTATGTGTGTATGTGTGTATGCATGCGTGTGTGAGTGTGTGTGTATGTTAATATAGTCTTTTTTTTTTTTTTTGAAACAGGGTCTCATTCTGTCACCCAGGCTGGAGTGCAGTGGTGCGATCACAGCTCACTGCAGCCTCGATCTCCTGGGCTCAAGTGATCCTCCCATCTCAGCCCCCAGAAGTAGCTGGGACTATAGGCGTGCACCACCAAGCCCAGCTAATTTTTGTATTTTTTGTAGAGACAGGGTTTTGCCATGTTGCCCAGGCTGGTCTCGAACTCCTGGGCTGAAGTGATCCCATCCACCTCAGCCTCCCAAAATGCTGGGACTACAGACGTGAGCCACTGCGCCCCACCTTATTAATATAGTTTTGAAAGTTATATTATACTGTTTAATTTCTACGTCTTAAGTTTACATACATGAATGTGTTCTGTGGATCTCATCTTTCTGTTTCTATTCTTTTAGGTTTTGTTTGTTTTTGAGTCAGGGCCTCAAGATGGCCCCGTATGGGCCATTTACAGATGTTGACCACGTTCTGGGTTACAAGGAACCTCAGTAAATTGCAAAAAAATTGCCTGGCAGAGATTATGGTTTTTCATTATCATAAACACTAAAAATCAATAGCAGGCTGGGTACGGTGGCTCACACCTGTAATTCCAGCACTTTGGGAGGCCGAGGCTGGCGGATCACCTGAGGTCAGGAGTTTAAGACCAGCCTGGTCAACATGGTAACCCCGTCTCTACTAAAAAAAGAGAAAAAAAAAAAGTAGCCAGGCATGGTGGTGAGTGCCTGTAATCCCAGCTCTTCGGGAGGCTGAGGCAGGAAAATTGCTTGAACCCGGGAGGCAGAGGTTGCAGCAAGCTGAGATGTACCACTGCACTCCAGCCTGGGCAACAAGAGCAAAACTCTGTCTCAAAGAAAAAAAGAAAAAAAGAAGCCAGGTGTGGTGGTGGGCGCCTGTAATCCCAGCTACTGGGGAGGCTGAGGCAGGAGAATCACTTGAACCCGGGAGGCAGAGGTTGCAGTGAGCTGAGATTGTGCCACTGCACTCCAGCCTGGGTGACAGAGCGAGACTCCATCTCAAACACAAACAAACAAAAATCAATAGCAAAAGACTAACAAATGCATCACAGAGATGAACTCCCAAAAGGCTCAGACCTAAAAGTGAAACAGAAAAGCACAAAACTAACAGCTGAAAGTGTAGGAGAATCCCTCTGACACTTCCATACAGGGAAAGGCTTTTTGAGCTGATTCTCCTGAACACAAACTATATGGAAAAATAAGTTTTCCATTCAACAAAGGGCACTGCAGAAACAGTTAAGATACGGGCGTCTCCCTGGGAAAAGACCCATGCAATGTCTGACATTGACAAGCAATGAATATCCAAGAAACTCCGATAAATCAATAAGAAAATGACAAGCAACCCAGCTGGGTATGGTGGCTCACGCCTGTAATCCCAGCATTTTGGGAGTCTGAGGCGGGTGGATCACGTGAGACCAGCCTGGGCAACATGGCAAGACCCTGTCTCTATGAAAACAAAAACAAACAAACAAAAATTAGCCAGCTGTGGTGGCATGTGCTTATAGTCCCAGCTACTCAGGAGGCTGAGGTGAGACAATCACTTCAGCCCAGGAGGTTAAGGTTCAGTGAGCCAAGATCACACCACCTCATTCTAGCCTAGGTAACAGGGCAAGAACCCGGAAAGAAAGAAAAGAGAAGAAAAGAAAAGAAAAGGAACGGAAAAGAAAGAAAAGAAAAGAAAAGAGAGAGAGGAAGGGAGGGAGGGAGGGAGGAAGGAAGGAAGGAAGGAAGGAAGGAAGGAAGGAAGGAAGGAAGGAAGGAAGGAAGGAAGGAAGGAAACAACTCAAAGAAAAATAGGCAAAGATAATTATTTCCTTTTTTTTTTCTTTACTTTTCTTTTAGATGATATTATTATTCTACTCACTAGACCACCAGGGAAGACAAAGATTATGAAATCTAAATGGCTAACAAACATGTTACAAGGTATTCAGTCTCACTGGTAATTGGGAATTTTATACCCATCTGATGGCAGGGCGACTCGGGAGACGTGGGAAGTGATGGGAGCACAGGTGAGCACAGTCATCCGAACAGCATCTGGCTCAGTAGTGAAAAACTAAGTTATACGTAAACCGAATACCCAACAATGCACCTCATAGAGAAACTCGCCTGTGGATAGGTCCTAAAAACCTAAAAGAAGCCTGTCTGGCAAGGGGGCTCACACCCGTAAGCCCAGAACTTTCCGTGGCCAAGGCAGGAGAACTGTTCAAGCCCAGGAGTTCGAGACCAGCCTTGGCAACCTAAAGAGGTTCTGTCTCTACAAAAAATTTAAAAATTAACTGGGCATGGTGGCAGGTGCCTGTAGTCCCAGCTACTCAGGAGGCTGGGGTGGGAGGATTGTTTGAGCCTGGGAGGTCAGGGCCTCAGTGAGCCGTGATGGCACCACTGCACTCAAGCCTGAATAACAGAGCAAGACCCTGTTTCAAAAAATATATGTATAACTAATTGTCATTTGTTCATGTTTATCAATAGTTTATTCAAATATTCCATTTCTTGATTAGGCTGAAGATGAAGATTTCCTTAGGAGAAAGATATGAAAGGGAAATTGAGATCTTGAGGAACGGGAAGACTTTAAAGCAAAAAGCATTGTAATGATTTAAAGGATTGACTGTTGTGATATGATAATAGCATCATGGTAAAAATGTTCAATGTACTGGGAAAAAAGTCACAATACTAGCATGTATACATTTAAAATAGCTTAAAATAAGGCCGGGCATAATGGCTCACGCCTATAATCCTAGCACTTTAGGAGGCCAAGGTGGGTGGATCACCTGAGGTCAGGAGTTCGAGACCAGCCTGGCCAACACAGCAAAACCTCGCTTCTACTAAAAATACAAAAATTAGCCAGGCGTGGTGGCAGGCGCCTGTAATCCCAGCTACTCGGGAGGCTGAGGCAGGAGAATCGCTTGAACCCGGGAGGCAGATGTTGCAGTGAGCCGAGATCGCGCCACTGCACTCTAACCTGGGTGACAAAGCAAGACTCCATCTGAAAAAATAAATAAAATAAAATAAAATAACTTAAAATATATAAAGCACCAACTGGCAGAATTATAAAAAGAAATGGACATATTCATAGGTTTAGTGAGATATTTACATGTATTAGTGATTACTATCTTTTTTTTTTGAAACAGAGTTTCACTCTTGTTGCCCAGGTTTGAGTGCAATGGTGAAATCTTGGCTCACTGCAACCTCCGCCTCCCAGGTTCAAGCGATTCTCCTACCTCAGCCTTCCAAGTAGCTGGGATTACAGGTTTGTGCCACTATTCCTGGCTAATTTTTTCTATTTAGTAGAGAAGGGGTTTCACCATGTTGGTCAGGCTGGTCTTGAACTCCTGACCTCAGGTGATCCACCCGCCTCGGCCTCCCAAAGTGCTGGGATTACAGGCATGAGCTACCATGCCTGGCCAATTAATATCTTAAGCAGAAAAAAATTGCATTAAGAATACAGGCCAGGTGCAGTGATTTAAGCCTGCAATCCCAGCACTTTTCGAGGCCAAGGCAGGTAGATCAGTTGAGGCCAGGAGTTCCAGACCAGCCTGGCCAGCATGGTGAAACCCCGTCTCCACTAAAAATACAAAAAATTAGCCTGGTGTGGTGGGACATGATTGTAATCCCAGCTACTCGGGAGGCTGAGGCACAAGAATAGCTTGAACCCGGGGATGCAGAGGTTGCAGTGAGCTGAGATCGCACCATTGCACTCCAGCCTGGGCCATAGAACAAGACTCTGTCTCAAAAAAAAAAAAAAAAAAAAAAAAAGACTATCAAGGGATTAGGGAGGCAAAGGTGGGAGGATCACTTGAGGCCAGAAGTTTGAGACCAGCCTGGGGCAATAAAGTGAGACTCCTGTCTCTACAAAAAAATTTAAAAATTAGCTGGGCATGGTGCCACACACTTGTAGTCACAGCAATTTGGAAGGCCGAGGCAGGAGGATGGCTTGAGCCAAGGAGGCTGAGGCTACATTGAGCTATGACTGCACCACTGCACTCCAACCTAAGTGACAGAGCGAGAGCCTGTCTCAGGAGGAGGAGGAGGAGGAGGAGGAGGAGGGGGAGGAGGAGGAGGAGGAGGAGAAGGAGAAGAAGGAGAAAAAGGAGGAGAAGAAAAAGGAGGAGGAGAAGAAGAAGAAATAAGAATAGAGAGGAATTACACAAAACAGCTATAAGGTTGATTTAATGAATATATATACTCATTATACACACACACACACACACAGAATTCTGGTCTCAGAAATTGAAAGAACATGCATTTTTCTCAAGCACATATGAGATGTTGATAAGTCCATAATTAGTCCAATAAAACATATCTCAGTAGATATAAAAGGAAAGCAAGAACAAAAACACTCAAAGGCCAGTGAGAAGGTTACCGCAGTGGTTCAAGCCAGAGGTGACAGTAGCTCCTCTCTGTGTGAGGTCGGTGGGGGAGGGGAGGAGAGGTTGGATGCTGGATGCATTCTGAAGGCAGAGCTGACGAGTTTGCTAATGGTCTGGGTACACACTGCAATGGAAAAAAGAGCAGTCAAGGATGACAACAAGAGATCTGACCTGAATACCTGGAAGGATGGATTTGCATTTCAGAGATGGAGGTGTCTGGGAGAAGCGGGAGGGAGCAGGTTGGGGTGGAGGAGGCTAGAGCTCCATTGGGGGCATATTAAGAATAGGATGCCTGTTAGACCTACAAGTAGAAGAGTCCAATGGGGCCATCCGTGGGACGTGAATCTGGAAGTCGGGGGAGGTCTGGTCTGGAGACGAAAATTTAGAAATTACCATTCTAGGCCAGGCACAGTGGCTCACACCTGTAATCCCAGTACTTTGGGAGGCCAAGGCAGGTCAGGAATTTGAGACCAGCCCGGCCAATATGGTGAAACCCCATCTCTACTAAAAATACAAAAATTAGTTGGGTGTGGTGGCACGTGCCTGTAATCCCAGCTACTCGGGAGGCTGAGACAGAAGAATCACTTGAACTCGAGAGGCAGAGTTGCAATGAGCCAAGATTTCACTATTGCATTCCAGCCTGGGTGACAAGAGCAAGACTCCATCTTAAAAAAAAAAAAAAGAAAGAAAGAAAGAAAGAAAAAGAAATTACCATTCTATAAAGGATGGATATAACATCATTGCTATGGTTTGGGTGTTTGATGCCTCCAAACCTCATGTCGAAATTTGCTTTTTTTTTTTTTTAACAGGGTCTTGCTTTGTTGCCCAGGCTGGAGTGCAGTGGAATGATCATGGCTCAGTGCATCCTCAAACTCCTGGGCTCAAGTGATCCTTCCACCTTGGCCTCCCAAGTAGCTAGAACTACAGGCATGCACCACCACACTCAGCTAATTTTTGTATTTTTTGTAGAGATGAGGTCTCACTGTGTTGCCTAGGCTGGTCTCAAACTCCTGGGCTCAAGCTATCCATCCACCTTGGCCTCCCAAAGTGCTGGGATTACAGGTGTGAGCCCCCACATCTGACCTCAGCATGTTGAAATTTGATCCTAGTATTGGAGGTGGAGCCTAATGGGTGGTGTGTGGGTCTTGGGTCAGATCCCTCATGAATAGATTAATGTCTTCCCTGCATGGGAGGTGAGTGAGTTCTGACTCTATTAGTTCCCTCAAGAGCAGGGTTGTTAAACAGAGCCTGGCACCTCTCCCTCCCCATTCTCTCTTGCTTTCTCTCTCACGATGTGATTTCTGCACATGCCAGCTCTCTTTCACCTTCCTCCATAACTGGAAGCAGCACTTTGGGAGGCCAAGGTGGATGAATTGCTTGAGCCCAGGAGTTTCAGACCAGCCTGGGCAACACAGTGAGACCTCATCTCTACAAAAGAGGCCCTCACTGGATACAACTGCCCAGTTTTGAACTTCCTAGCCATCAGAATCATGAGCCAAATAAAACCTTTTTATTTGGCCTCTGACCAAGCAAGGTGGCTCACGCCTGTAATCCCAGCACTTTGGGAGGCCGAGGGGGGTGGATCACCTGCAGTCAGGAGTTCAAGACTAGCCTGGCCAACATGGTGAAACTCTGTCTCTACTAAAAATACAAAACTTAGCTGGGCATGGTGGCACGTGCCTGTAATCCCAGCTACTCAGGAGGCTGAGGCAGGAGAATCACTTGAACCTGGGAGGTGGAGGGTGCAGTGAGCTGAGATCAAGCCACTGCACTCCAGCCTGGGTAACAGAGCCAGACTCCATCTCAAGCAATCAATCAGTCACCCAGCCTCAGGTATTTTTTTTTATAGCAACACAAAATGGACTATGACAGTCATTTAAAGCCATAAGACTGGATGGGATCCCTCAGGGAGGGAGTGTGGACGGAGAGGAGGTCTAAACGCAGGCTGATGTTTAGGGTCAGGATGGTAGAAGAACTCAGAGAAGGAATAGCCAGGGAGTAGGAAGAGAACCAACGGAGATGAGAGGCCAAGATACCAAGAGAGGAGAGTTTCAAGGAGGAAGCGACTTCCTCTGTCAAATACTACAGTTGAATAAGAGGAGCACAGACAATGGGGAGGTGATTGATGACCTCATCCAGAACAGCTTCCCTGGAGTGTTGAGAACAAGAGCCTGTCTGGAGTGGGTCCCAGAGGAAAAGGAGAACAAAGGCAGACATTGTTCACTGGCAGGGGCATGCAAGGTTAAGCAGTGAACTGGCTTTCTTGTGTGTGTGTTTTTTTTTTTTTTTAATTTTTATTTATCTATTTATTTTGAGATGGAATCTCGCTCTGTCGCCCAGACTGGAGTGCAGTGGCACAATCTCAGCTCACTGCAACCTCCGTCTCCCGGGCTCAAGCGATTCTCCTGCCTCAGCCTCCCCAGTAACTGGGACTACAGGCGCCCACAACCACGTCCAGCTAATTTTTGTTTTTGTAGTAGAGACGAGATTTCACCACGTTGGTCAGGCTGGTCTCGAACTCCTGACCTTGTGATCCACTCGCGTCGTCCTCCCAAAGTGTTGGGATTACAGGCGTGAGCCACTGCGCCCGGCCTCTTGTGTTTTTAAAATGGGAAATAGGCTGGGCACTGTGTCTCTCTGGTGACCCCAGCACTTTGGAGGCCAAGGCAGGAGGATCACTCAAGGCCAGGCATTTGAGACCAGCCTGGGCAACATAGTGAGATCCTTCCATTTCCACAAAAGATAAAATAGCCGGGTGCCGTGGCTCACTCTTGTAATCCCAGCACTTTGGGAGGCTGAGGCGGGTGGATTGCCTGAGCTCAGGAGTTTGAGACCAGCCTGGGGAACACAGTGAAACCCTGTCTCTACTAAAAATACAAAAAATTCGCCAGCCGTGGCAGCGTGTGTCTGTAATCCCAGCTACTCGGGAGGCTGAAGTGGAAGAATCGCTTGGGCCCAGGAGTTCAAGCCTGCAGTGAGCTATGGTCACAGCATTGCACTAGAGCCTGGGTGACAAAGCAAGACTCTGTCTCTAAAACTAAAAACAAAAACAAGAACAGAAGATGGAAAATATGCTAAACGAAGCATCCAGTGGCAAAAGGAAATCTCAGTATGCTGACTCTGTCTTTACTTAAAATTGTGATATATGTTTATTATAGATGTTTTGTGGTGATTTTTTTTAAAAATATTGCATTAAAATATTAATTATTAACATATCCACAAAAAAAGGTATGCTGATTAATAACATTTTTGGTGCTTCTTTAGATGTTATATCTGAGACCCTGGAGGAAGAAGTAGTAAAAGGAGAAAATGGAATATTTGAGGGAGTTTTCCTAGTATAAACAGGAACTGGGGGCCAGGCACAGTGGCTCACGCCTATAATCCCAGCACTTTGGGAGGCTGAGGTAGGTGAATCACCTGAGGTCAGGAGTTCAAGACCAGCCTGGCCAACATGGCAAAACCCCATCTCTACTAAAAATACAAAAAATTAGCCAAGTGTGATGGTGGGCACCTGTAGTCCCAGCTACTCAGGAGGCTGAGACAGGAGATGTATGAACCCAGGAGGCTGAGGTTGCAGTGATCCGAGATCACACCACTGCACTGCAGCCTGGGTGACAGAGCAAGACTCCATCTCACAAAACAAAACAAAGCAAAACAAAACAAACAAACAAAGAAACAGGAACTGGGGATGGGCCCCTGGGTCTGGCAGCCTAGAAGGGACACACAGGGCCTATGATGATTGGCAGGAGCAACCGCAGGCTGACAGGGACTTCCCCAGGCTCTGCCTGCTGGTCTATGCACCGTCCCTGCCCTTCTCCAGCTGCCTGGCACAGCTGAACATGCAGGGACATGGTATTGTCATGAAGTCTTATAAAAGCTGCCACGGACACTGATGGGGAGAGTGACCACGCGGGAACAGTCATTCTAGAATTAGCCTACAGAATTGGCTAAGGAGGAAAACACAGGGAAGGCAGTAGTTGCCGTGGCAACATTATGGTTTACTGGATGAACTAGAGGTGGTTTTTATGGGTGACTGGGTAATTGACCATCGCCCAGAGCCAGCAGGCAGCGTTAGCAGGGGACAGAGCTCCCTCTGGCGGGCCTGGATGGCAAAGATGGTTCAGAGTGGATGGTGCTGTGGGCACTGGGAGCACAGGTATGCCCAGCAATTGCAGAACAGGCAGAGGAAGAGAAGCCAGCAGGGCAGAGGGAAGGGGACAGAGGAGGAGGGGGAAGAGGAGGGGTCGACCTAGAGAGGTGTGAGTTTTGAGAAGGAAGTGATCACAACTTCAAATGTCAGAGAGGTTTATAGGATAAAGGGTAAAAAGAGGCTACCTGGGCTGCCACACATATTTTGCTATCACTAGACATCCGATCCTGAGGCATTGGCACCGGGAGAAGAGGGATGGGCCTAGGATTACAATTTTACTTTTTTTTCCTTCTTTTCTTTTTCTTTTTTCCTTTCTCCCCCCCCCCCCCCCCCCCACCATGTAGAATCTCCCTGTGTGGCCCAGGATGGAGTGCAGTGGCGTGATCTTGGCTCACTGCAACCTCTGCCTCCAAGGTTCAAGCAATTCTTGGGCCTCAGCCTCCAGAGTAACAGACTACAGGCAGGCACCGCCATGCCCAGCTAATTTTTGTATTTTTATTTATTGTATTTTATGTATTTATTTTTTGAGGTAGAGTCTTGCTCTGTCGCCCAGGCTAGAGTGCAGTGGTACGATCTCAGCTCACTGCAACCTCCACCTCCCAGGTTCAAGCAATTTTCCTAGCTCAGCCTCCCAAGCAGCTGGACTACAGGTGCCCACTACCAGGCCTGACTAATTTTTGTAGAGACAGGGTTTCACCATGTTGGGCAGGCTGGTCTCAAACTCCTGACCTCAGGTAATCCACCTGCCTTGGCCTCTCAAAGTGCTGGATTACAGGCAGGAGCCACCATCCCTAGCCTAATATTTTATATTTTAAAATTAGCTTCATTGGGCTATAATTTATATAAACTAAAAACCATCCATTTAATTACATAGTTCAATGAGTTTTGACAAGTGTAAATAGTCAAGTAATTGCCAACACAATCCTGATACAGTACAATATAAAAATAAGGAAATTGACATTGGTCCAATACTATTAACTAGACTACAGATCTTATTCAGATTGCAGTAGTTTTGACATGCACTCGTGTGTGTGCATGTGTGTGTGTGTGTGTGCGCGCGTAGTTCTATGCAATTTAAATTTTTTTTTTTTTTTTGGCTGGGTGCAGTGGATCACGCCTATAATCCCTGAACTTTGGGAGGCCAAGGCTGAGGTCAGAAGTTCAAGACCAGCCTGGCCAACATGGTGAAACCCCATCTCCACTAAAAATACAAAAATTAGCTAGGTGGGTGCCTGTAGTCCCAGCTACTCAAGAGGCTTGAACCCTCCTGGGTTAAAGAGGAAGGAGAATCTCTTGAACCCAGGAGGTGGAGCCTAGATCGTGCCACTGTATTCCTATTTTCTTCTTTTTCTTTTTTGTTTTTTCTTTTCTGCTTTCTGAATGATTTCCTTAATTAAAACCTTCCAGTTACTATGGTTTCAGGCCAGGTGCAGTGGCTCACACCTGGTAATCCCAGCACTTTGGGAGGCTGAGGGGGGTGGATCATGAGGTCAGGAATTCGAAACCAGCCTGGCCAATATGGTGAAACCCCATCTCTACAAAAAATTCAAAAATTAGCCAGGCATGGTGGCACGTGCCTGTATTCCCAGTTACTCAGGAGGCTGAGGCAGAAGAATTGCTTGAACCCGGGAGGCAGAGGTTGCAGAGAGCTGAGATCGAGCCCCTGCATTCCAGCCTGGGTGACAGAACGAGACCCTCTCAAACAAAAAATACCTGTAATGGCAGATTTGAAAGACACAGTAGAAGGGTTGGAAGGTTTTAATTAAGGAAGTCATCCAAAAAGCAGAAAAAAAAAAAAAAAAAAAAATGGCTGAGCGCGGTGGCTCAAGCCTGTAATCCCAGCACTTTGGGAGGCCGAGGTGGGCGAATCACCTGAGGTCAGGAGTTCGAGACCAGCCTGATCAACATGGAGAAACTCTATCTCTACCAAAAATACAAAATCAGCTGGGTATGGTGGCACATGCCTGTAATCCCAGCTACTCGGGAGGCTGAGGCAGGAGAATCGCTTGAACCTGGGGAGCGGAGGTTGTGGTGAGCAGAGATCGCGCCATTGCACTCCAGCCTGGGCCACAAGAGCAAAATTCCATCTCAAAAAAAAAAAAAAAAAAAAAAAGAGAAAGAAACAGGAAAAAGAAAAGAGAAGAGAAAATATGAAATGAGAGGACTCACTCAGGAGGCACAACTCTGAATGGTGAGAGCTCAGAAGAGAAAACAGAGGGGAGAGAATTTCCATAAAATCCTTGAGAGAATTTCCCACACCTCAAGGCACAAGTTGGCAGGTTGTTTTTTTTTTTCTTCTTTTTTTTGAGATGGAGTCTCACTGTGTTGCCCAGGCCAGAGTGCAAAGAGTACAGTGGCACAGTCTCACCTCACAGCAGTCTCTGCCTCCCAGGCTCAAGGGATTCTCCTGCCTCAGCCTCCCAAGTAGCTGAGATTACAGACGCCCCGCCACCACACCCGGCTGATTTTGTATTTTAGTAGAGACAAGATTTCACCATGTTGGCCAGGCTGGTCTCGAACTCCTGACCTCAGGTGATCCACCCACCTCAGCCTCCCAAAGTGCTGGGATTACAGGCATGAGCCACTGTGCCCAGCCATATTGGCAGATTTAAGAGCCACTATATGCCCAGCATGACGTACTGACTGTGAAATTCCAAACACTGGGATCAAAGAACATTCTGAAAGTTTCCAAAGCATACTGGACCCTGAGAGCTCATTGCTTTGCACTTTGGGAGGCTGACGCGGGAGGACAACCTGAGGCCAGGAGTTCAAGACCACGCTGCCCAACACAGCAAGATCCTGTCTCAATAAGAAATAATGACAAATAAAAATTATTTTAAAAAGAATTCTGTGGGCTGGTTGTTAAATCAGCGGTGGTGTGCATGATGACCTCAGCCACAGTGGGAGTATTTACACCAAGTTTACATTATGAAAATCGGCAAAAGCTAAATACAAATCAGGTTTTTGTTTTGTTTTGTTTTGTTTTTTGAGACGGAGTCTTGCTCTGTCGCAGAGTCTGGTGTGCAGTGGTGCGATCTCGGCTCACAGCAACCTCCGCCTCCTGGGTTCATGCCATTCTCCTTCCTCAGCCTCCCGCGTAGCACCCGCCGCCATGCCAGCTAATTTTTTTTTTTTTTGAGACGGAGTCTCGCTCTGTCGCCCAGGCTGGAGTGCAGTGGCGCGATCTCGGCTCACTGCAAGCTCCGCCTCCCGGGTTCACGCCATTCTCCCGCCTCAGCCTCCCGAGTAGCTGGGACTACAGGCGCCCGCCACCGTGCCCGGCTAATTTTTTTGTATTTTTAGTAGAGACAGGGTTTCACCATGGTCTCGATCTCCTGACCTTGTGATCCGCCCGCCTCGGCCTCCCAAAGTGCTGGGATTACAGGCGTGAGCCACCGCGCCCGGCCTTTTGTATTTTTTAATAGAGACGGAGTTTCACCATGTTAGCCAGGATGGTCTCAATCCCCTGACCTCGTGATCCACCCGCTTCGGTCCCCCAAAGTGCTAGGATTACAGGCCTGAGCTACCGCGCCCAGTCAGGGTTTTTTTTGTTTAAGAGGAGGGGACAGTTTACTAGCAATTACTAAATCATTAAGTAAATTACAGCAGATAATGTATGAAGCCATTAATTCTAAAAACTACAAAGAATATGTAAAATCCTAGAAATTATTTTGTCAGCTGGGCATGGTGGCTCATGCCTGTAATCCTAGCACTTTGGGAGGATGAGGCAGGCAGATCCCCTGAGCTCAACACTTTGAGACCAGCCTGGCCAATATGGTGAAAAAAATTTTTTAATATCTCTACAAAAAAATACAAAAATTAGCTGGGCATGATTGCATGTGCCTATAGTCCCAGCTACCCAGAAAGCTGAGGCAGGAGAATTGTTTGAGCCTGGGGGGAGAAGGTTGCAGTGAACTGAAATCGAGCCACTGCACTCCGGCTTGGGCAACAGAGCAAGACCTCATCAGAAAAAAAAAAAAAAGAGAGAGAGAGAGAGAGAGAGAGAAAGAAAAAGAAAAGAAAATATTTTGTCAAATGACAGCATTACAACAATTCTAGTTATATATCTAGCGGGCTTTCGCCATTCATGAAGGGAGCCGCCTACCATTCTACGAAACAAGCTGACATCTCACACTATAACTGCAGAACAGTGAGTTTTGTAAGGAAGGAACAAGGAAACAGAAGAATAGAAAAACAAGCTCATTGGTTAACCTTAGGTTACTTTACGTTGCTTTTTTGGAAGGTTAAAGCAGCAGGGACTTCCTTATTATGTTCACTCAAGTCGACTGGAATCCCTTGTTTTCAAGAAAAACTGGTCTGTTGGGGAATCTATCTGCTTCCTCAAACTCTCAGTTTGATGATGTGGATTTAGCATGAGTGACTCCATTTTGGTTTGGTCTGGTTGGCAGGAGCCTAATGCAGGAGTTCAGTCCACACAATAGCCTCCCATAATTTTGTTTGTTGTTGTTATTATTATTATTATTTGAGACACAGTCTCACTCTGGTGCCCAGGCTGGAGTGCAGTGGTGCGATCTTGACTCACTACAACCTCTGCCTCCTGGGTTCAAGTGATTCTCCTGTCTCAGCCTCCCAAGTAGCTGGGATTATAGGAGCATGCTACCACGCCCAGCTAATTTTTGTATTTTTAGTAGAGACGAGGTTTTGCCATGTTGGCCAGGGTGGTCTCGAACTCCTGACCTCAGGTGATCTGCCCACCTCGGCCTCCCAAAGTGCTGGAATTACAGGCATGAGCCACAGCCTGTCCTGTTTGTTTGTTAGAGATGAGATCTCTCTGTGTTGTTGTGGGATACAGAGGACTACAGAGACCAGTATGGGTGAATACAGGAGGATATTTTTTTAAGGTGTGCGCTGGCTCAGTGGATTCACATCCAAAAAGCTGAGCCTTGAGCAAAGACTGAGCAGGATTATTATAAGCAAACTTGGAGAAGCAAAACAAAGACAGTTAATCATATAATGACAGGTCACATAATCTATAGCATAACTGATGACTTGGCATAACTCGTGGCCTGGCATAGCTGGTGGCCTTATAACTGCATCAAAAGAAAAAACAAGAACTGGCTGAATACAGATATTTGTCCTTTTTTTTTTTTTTTTTTTTCTTCACCTTTGCTTTAGAGGGAGGCTGTCTGGAGCCTATTCCTTTGGTTTCGACTTCTTGAACAGCTTTATCTTTTAACTGTCCTGGAAGTGAGCTTGTTAGGCAGAGGAAAATTTGTTCTTTTTAACCCTTACCTTCCCACATTCTGGGCCTTGGCTTTTACTTTTCTTGGAGTGAATGAATGCAGTACTTACTATTACTATTATTTTTAAATTTCTGCCTCAATGTTACCCAGGCTGGTCTTGAACTCTGGGGCTCAAGCAATCCTCCCACCTCAGCCTCCCAAGTAGCTGGAACTACAGGCACATTATTATTATTTTTTTTTTAATGACTTGTGACACAGCCCTGAGAGATCCTGAGAACATGTACCCTCTTTCTAATTTTTTATTTTTTCAGCAGAGACAGGGGGGTCTCAGTACATCGCCCAGGCTGGTCTCCAACTACTGAACTCAAGCAATCCTCCCACCTTGGCCTCCCAAAGTGCTGGGATTACAAGCATGGGCCACCACACCTGACCTCATAATTTTGTTTACCAGTTGGTATAGCGCTAAGTTTTGTTTTTTGTTTTTTTTTTTTTTGAGACGGAGTCTTGCTCTGTCGCCCAGGCTGGAGTGCAGTGGCCAGATCTCAGCTCACTGCAAGCTCCGTCTCCCGGGTTTACACCATTCTCCTACCTCAGCCTCCGGAGTAGCTGGGACTGCAGGCGCCCACCACCTTGCCCGGCTAGTTTTTTGTATTTTTTTTTTTTTTTTAGTAGAAACGGAGTTTCACCGTGTTAGCCAGGATGGTCTCGATCTCCTGACCTCGTGATCCACCCGTCTCGGCCTCCCAAAGTGCTGGGGTTACAGGCTTGAGCCACCGCGCCCGGCCTAGCGCTAAGTTTTATAGACAAAAAGCATATGTACCCTAAAAATATAATTATGTAAAATATGGACAGAGACCAAAGGGCATATACATGGGAAAGAAATAGTTAATTGCATTAAAAGGATGATATGAGTGTTTTAAAGTATCCATATTATAATTTAGGATTAAAAACCTCTGCTGGGGGCCGGGCTTAGTAGCCCGTGCCTATAATCCCAGGACTAGCCTAGGCAACATAGAAAGACCCCATCTCTACAAACAAACAAACAAAACACAAACAAACAAATGTCTGTGCTGGCCACCCCCTCCAACACCTATAGGACAAAGTCCAAACTTCCCTGCTGGAAGTCTTATAATGGCCTTCCTTGACCATTATATGAAGACCTTATGAGATTCACAACATGGAACTTAATTTTAATTTTAATTTTTTTTTTTTTTTTTTTTTTAGAGATAGTCTTGATCTGTCACCCAGGCTGGAGTGCAGGGGCATGATTGATCATGGTGCACGCAGCCTTGAATTCCTGGGCTCAAGTGAACCTCCTGCTTCAGCCTCCTGAATACTGGGACTTCAGCTGTGAGCCACCAGGCAGCTAATATATATATATTTTGAGATAGAGTCTCACTCTGTTGCCCAGGAGTGCAATGGCGCAATCTAGGCTCACTGCAACCTCTGCCTCCCAGGTTTAAGCGGTTCTCCTGCCTCAGCCTCCTGAGTAGCTAAGATTACAGGTGCCTGTCACCATGCCTGGCTAAGTTTGGTTTTTTATTTTTATTTTTTAGTTTTAGTAGAGACAAGGTTTTACCATGTTGACCAGGCTGGTCCCGAGCTCCTGGCCTCAAGTGATCCTCCCAAAGCGCTGGGATTACAGGTGTGAGCCACCGTGCCCGGCCTATTTTTCTGTCCTCACCTTGGTTGCCCGTCTGGTCAGCAGCATTCAACAGTGCTGACCCCCTCGTCCTTCTAGAAGTGCAGCATTTCCCGCCGTGGCCTCTGTGACCCTCTCTCTTTTGGACTTCCACCTACCTCTGTGGCATCTATGTCTCAGCCCCTGGAGACCTTTCACCCAGACCCTGAGGTCAGGCTCCCTTCTGTCCTCTCCACTGCTGCCAGAGTGAGCTCTCACAGGTTCAGTTTCCTACCCAAATTCCGCCATGTGGATAAAAAGGAACAAATATACATATGTATGTAATTAATTAACTATGCTAAAATGATCATTGTAGAACAGAAATTGTGGAGATATGGGTGTTCACTGCAATTCTTTCAAGTTCTTCTTCTTCTTTTTTTTTTTTTTTTTTTTTTTTGAGAGGGAGTCTCACTCTGTCGCCCAGGCTGGAGTGCAAAGGCGCAATCTCAGCTCACTGCAAGCTCCGCCTCCCGGGTTCATGCCATTCTCCTGCCTCAGACTCCTGAGTAGCTGGGATTACAGGCGCCCGCCACCATGCCAGACTAATTTTTTTTTCTTTTTTCTTTTGTATTTTTAGTAGAGACGGGGTTTCACTGTGTTAGCCAGGATGGTCTCAATCTCCTGACCTCATGATCCGCCCGCCTTGGCCTCCCAAAGTGCTGGGATTACAGGCGTGAGCCACCGCACCCGGCCCTTTTAACTTCTTTGTGCTTTGAATTTTTCAAAAAATGGGGCTGGGCATGGTTGCTCCCACCTGTAATCCCAGCACTTTGCGAAGCCAAGGCAGGTGGATCACTTGAGGTCAGAAGTTCAAGACCAGCCTGGCCAGCATAGTGAAATCCCATCTCTATTAAAAATACAAAAATGAGCCGGGCGTGGTGGTGGTTGCCTGTAATCCCAGCTACTTGGGAGGCTGAGGCAGGAGAATCGCTTGAACCCGGGAGGCAGAGGTTGCTGTGAATTGAGATCACGCCACTGTACTCCAGCCTGGGCGACAGAGTGAGGCTTCGTCTCAAAATACGAACTATTTTTTCATGAAATGTTGAGGGAAATCTCCTGCAATGATTCTTTTGTCTTTTTTGATAAAATGCAGGATTCTCACCAACACTCTCGTATCCTCTCCACACACAGGGATGCACCCTTGTTGTTCCCAGTACCTGGAACGGGAACATTCTTCTCAGTGTTCTCCAGCCCTCTATGCTCTCTTATTGTTTTATTTTTTAGACAGGGTCTTGCTCTGTCCTCCAGGCTGGAGTGCAGTGGCACCATCATGGCTCACTGCAGCCTCGACCTCCTGGGCTCAAGTGATCCTCCTGCTTCGCCTCCTGAGTATCTGAGACTACAGGTATGTGCTACCATGCACGGCTAGTTTTTTAATTTTTTGTGGAGACTGGGTCTCACCATATTGCCCAGGCTGGTCTTGAACTCCTGGGCTCAAGAGATCCTCCCGCCTTCTTTAAACTCATCTCATTGATGCCTCCTCCAGGAAGCCTGTGCTGTTCCCTCAGCTTGAGGCTTCTTATCCGATCCCCCACAGCCTCTCCTACAGCTCAGCAAAGGTTTATGAAATGAGGCTTTGCAGGCACCTGCCTGCCAGGGGTGTTACCAAAGCTGCAGACCCTGCCTGATGCCCTGCGTCTAGTTATCCTGGTCTCTGAATCACGGATGAGCCCTCATTTCTTCCCACAAATAAACCCTGTGACCCTCCACCCTCTACTTAGAGAACCTGCCCTCAGGTAGTTCCGTTTATGACATACACACACTTAGCCCTGAGGCTGGACTGACAGACAGACCTGGCTGGTGGACTCCAGCCCAAGCCTGCCCACTGCTGGGGTGGGGGCCTCCGAGGGAGAGGACAGGGCCGGGTGGGGAGGAAGGCGGGGCCTGAGGCTGTGCGAGGCGAGTCGGTGTGTCCCCGGCTGGGACGGAAGTTGCACCACAAGTACAATTAGTTTCAGTTTTGTTTCTTTTTCAGGCACCCAGCAACAGAGGCCTCCAGGCCCCAGGCCCCCTCGCCATCCTAGAGGCCAAGATCTGCTCTGGCTAGGTAAGGGGTTGGGGGCGGCACAGCTGTAGGAAGGACTGAGCGGAGGGAGTAGGGGGAGGGGAGGGGATAGAGAGCACGAGAGGAGGAGGAGGAAGGGAGGGGAGCGCGGAGGGGAAGAGGCACCCGGAAGGCAGGAGGAGAGGGCAGGCAGAAAACTGCACCCGCCTCCCTCCCGCTCCGTGGCCACAGGTCCCCGCAAGAAAGTCCCCGTCCCACTCTCTGAGGTCTCCTCCCGGCCCCAGAAAAGGGGACATTCCACCAAGTCTGCCCAACAAGTAGGTCTCAGCCACTGTGCCAGGAGCTCAGGACTCCCTCCCTCCAGAGGTTTCTGGAATGCGTTCAGCAGGAAAAGCTAAAAGAACAGAACTCCAGGAGATAAGCCAAGGCCAAGTCGATCGGAGGGTGAGCCAGCAGCGGGAAGGGGGCCGGCCCTTCCCCTAGGCCTTTTTTCTGCCCGCTCCAGAATCTGCTTTAGAAACTGTTGGATGCAGGAAGTGGGGCCTTCACCACCCATGACACTGCCCCAGGTCTAGCAGAAGACAGGTGTGTGGCCAGGCAGGCGCGGTAGTTCATGCCTGTAATCCTAATGCTTTGGAGAGGCCAGAAGTTGGAGACCAGCCTGGGCAACATAGCAAGACCCCATCTCTACAAAAAGTGATAATTTTTTAAAAATGGCCTGGGTGCC
Source organism: Chlorocebus sabaeus (assembly GCF_047675955.1). Taxonomy (NCBI): domain Eukaryota; kingdom Metazoa; phylum Chordata; class Mammalia; order Primates; family Cercopithecidae; genus Chlorocebus; species Chlorocebus sabaeus. The sequence goes on along the minus strand of NC_132931.1, from coordinate 11,587,215 downwards.
TGGGCGTGGTGACTCACGCCTATAATCCCAGCACTTTGGGAGACCGAGGAGGGTGGATCACCTGAGGTCAGGAGTTCAAGACCAGCCTGGCCAATAGAGCAAAACTCTGTATCTACTAAACATACAAAAATTAGCCAGGCATGATGGTGCGCACCTGTAATCACAGCTACTTGGGAGGCTGAGACAGGAGAATCGCTTGAACCTGGCAGGTGGAGGTTGCAGTGAGCCAAGATCGCACAACTGCACTCCAGCCTGGGCAACAGAGTGAGACTCTGTCTCAAAAAAAAAAAAAAGGCTGGGCGTGGTGGCACATGCCTATACTCCCAACTACTCGAGAGACTTGAGTCTAGGAGTTTGAGGCTGCAGTGAACTATGATCGCGCCACTGCACTCCAGCCTGGGTGACAGAGGGTGACCCTATTGCTAAAAAGTAAAATAAAATAAAATAAAAAGAAGGCAGGTGTATGGGACTTGGAGGACTAAAGCCCCCTAAACTACTGCAAGATCCTATCCTAACTGGCAGGACCTAAGCATCTCTGCCCACTGGGATCCCCATCTGTGTCCTTACTGCCTGCCCCTCGCACCCTGGCACCCCATACAGCAGGACCCCGGTACCTGTGCACACAGGAGGGCTTGCACCACGTTTGCCACAAGGCCTGTGAACTGGGGACGCTGAGGATTCGATTGTTAGCTAAGGCCAGGGACTCCTGGTCTTGTCATTTCTCGCAGGTCTGATCCAACAAGTAGCATTGACATTTTTACGTTTGCTGGATGTACACACGGAAGTGGAGGAAGAGGAGGAGAGGGAGGAGGGCAGCTCCTTCGCTCAAGAGCAAGTGGCCTAAGTCCTCAGAAGACTAGAAGGAAGTTCCTGGCCATTCAGGTGAGACCTTAGGTTCCTTCCCGGCCATTCGGGTCAGCCCCTAGCCCTGGGGATCCCGTGGGGCTTGAGGACGGTGGAGGGGCGGGATAGAAGCTAGATGGTGAGCTGGTGAAGGTGCGTTCTCAACTCTGATCCTGATGCCTCTGCCTGCAGCATGGTTTCCCACGGGTCCTCGCCCTCCCTCCTAGAGGCCCTGAGCAGCGACTTTCTGGCCTGTAAAATCTGCCTGGAGCAGCTGCAGGCACCCAAGACACTGCCCTGCCTGCATACCTACTGCCAGGACTGCCTGGGCCAGCTGGCCGATGGCAGCCGCATCCGCTGCCCCGAGTGTCGCGAGACCGTGCCCGTGCCACCTGAGGGTGTGGCCGCCTTCAAGACCAACTTCTTCGTCAATGGGCTACTGGACCTGGTGAAGGCCCGAGCCTGTGGAGACCTGCGTGCCGGGAAGCCAGCCTGTGCCCTGTGTCCCCTGGTGGGTGGCACCAGCGCCGGGGGGCCGGCCACGGCCCGGTGCCTGGACTGTGCCGACGACTTGTGCCAGGCCTGTGCCGACGGGCACCGCTGCACCCGCCAGACCCACACCCACCGCGTGGTGGACCTGGTGGGCTACAGGGCGGGATGGTATGATGAGGAGGCCCGGGAGCGCCAGGCGGCCCAGTGTCCCCAGCACCCCGGGGAGGCACTGCGCTTCCTGTGCCAGCCCTGCTCGCAGTTGCTGTGCAGAGAGTGCCGCCTAGACCCCCACCTGGACCACCCCTGCCTACCTCTGGCCGAGGCTGTGCGTGCCCGGAGGCCGGGCCTGGAGGAGCTGCTGGCTGGTGTGGACAGTAACCTGGTGGAGCTGGAGGCGGCGCGGAGGGTGGAGAAGGAGGCGCTGGCCCGGCTGCGGGAGCAGGCGGCCCGGGTGGGGACACAGGTAGAGGAGGCGGCTGAGGGCGTCCTCCGGGCCCTGCTGGCCCAGAAGCAGGAGGTGCTGGGGCAGCTACGAGCCCACGTAGAGGCTGCTGAAGAGGCTGCTCGGGAGAGGCTGGCAGAGCTCGAGGGGCGTGAGCAGGTGGCCAGGGCGGCAGCCGCCTTCGCCCGCCGGGTACTCAGCCTGGGGCGAGAGGCTGAGATCCTCTCCCTGGAAGGGGCGATTGCGCAGCGGCTCCGGCAGCTGCAGGGCTCCCCCTGGGCACCGGGGCCGGCCCCCTGCCTGCTCCCACAGCTGGAGCTCCATCCTGGGCTGCTGGACAAGAACTGCCACCTGCTTCAGCTGTCCTTTGAGGAGCAGCAGCCCCAGAAGGATGGTGGGAAAGATGGAGCCGGTACCCAGGGAGGTGAGGAGAGCCAGAGCAGGAGAGAGCATGCGCCGAAGACGGAGAGACAGGGTGGGGTCCAACCCCAGGCCAGAGATGGAGCCCAGACCCCCAAAGAGGAAAAAGCCCAGACAACCCGAGAAGACGGAGTCCAGACTTTGGAGGAGGACAGGGCCCAGATACCCCACGAGGATGGAGGACCCCAGCCCCACAGGGGTGGCAGACCAAACAAGAAGAAAAAGTTCAAAGGCAGGCTCAAGTCAATTTCCCGAGAGCCCAGCCCAGCCCTGGGCCCGAACTTGGACGGCTCTGGCCTCCTCCCCAGACCCATTTTTTCCTGCAGTTTCCCCACGCGGATGCCTGGGGACAAGCGGTCCCCTCGGATCACTGGACTGTGTCCCTTTGGCCCCCGGGAGATCCTGGTGGCGGATGAGCAGAATCGGGCGCTGAAATGCTTCTCCCTCAACGGCGACTACAAGGGCACCGTGCCGGTCCCTGAGGGCTGCTCCCCTTGCAGCGTGGCTGCCCTGCAGAGCGCCGTGGCCTTCTCCGCTGGTGCACGGCTCTATCTCATCAGCCCCGACGGTGAGGTGCAGTGGCGCCGGGCCCTGAGCCTCTCCCAGGCCAGCCACGCGGTGGCGGCACTGCCAAGCGGGGACCGCGTGGCTGTCAGCGTGGCGGGCCACGTGGAGGTGTACAATATGGAAGGCAGCCTGGCCACCCGGTTCATTCCTGGGGGCAAGGCCAGTCGGGGCCTGCGGGCACTGGTGTTTCTGACCACCAGCCCCCAGGGGCATTTCGTGGGGTCGGATTGGCAGCAGAATAGCGTGGTAATCTGTGATGGGCTGGGCCAGGTGATTGGGGAGTACAAGGGGCCAGGCCTGCATGGCTGCCAGCCGGGCTCCGTGTCTGTGGATAAGAAGGGCTACATCTTCCTGACCCTTCGAGAAGTCAACAAGGTGGTGATCCTGGACCCAAAGGGGTCCCTCCTTGGAGACTTCCTGACAGCCTACCACGGCCTGGAAAAGCCCCGGGTTACCACCATGGTGGATGGCAGGTACCTGGTTGTGTCCCTCAGTAACGGGACCATCCATGTCTTTCGGGTCCGTTCTCCCGACAGTTAAAGGGGCTATGACTAGGGTGGGAGGGAGTGGGGAGGGAGAGGGCAGGAAGGAGGCAGAGCTGTCCATGGGAGGTGGCAGCCGAGGACATTTTCCTGAAGGGCAGGGGTTGGCAACTTCGCAACATGGAGTGCCAAGCTGCTAACCCGTCTTCTAGTGTGTGAGAATAGGGACCAAGGGTGGTGGCGTGACCGTAACTCTAAGAAGCAGAGGAGGTGGTGGTGGGTGGTGGGGGATGCTGGGGGTTCACCTGCCTCTCGCTTTTTGTGGGTGGCTGCTGCCACCACCACCGCTGCTATATAGTTTAGGTTTCTGAGGTTTGTGAGCCTGTCCTGATTTGCATTCTTCAAAACCATTCCTGATAGAGTAGCTGAGGGAGAGTCTTGGGGCAAATAAGGGCCCAGGGTGGGTCAGGCATGTGCATTGTGGAACAGAGCTGAGACCCTGGCCCCCTCGGACTGGCACAGGGTTCTACGGAGTCAGAGGAGGCCTGAGATTTCAAATGGGCAGTAAATGGCCTCTTCTGCCAGCCACAGGCAGGAAGCTCCTGTAACCACGGCATCCACTAGTGGCAGTACAGGGTGGGCTTACAGGAGGGCTGCAAGGGCAGACAGCAGCTGGGGCCAAAGAGGTGTTAAGCTGAAAGGCTGCGAAGAGAATAGGCTGCTGGAAAACCAAACCCAGCAGAATTAATGTCCAAAAATCCACGTTCTCCATCGCTTCTCAGCCTTTGGCTAAGATTAAATATTAAAAAATAAAAAATAAAAAAACAGACTCTGCCAGGCGCGGTGGCTCATGCCTATAATCCTAGCACTTTGGGAGGCTGTGGCAGCAGGATTGCTTGAGGCCAGGAGTTTGAGACCAGCCTGGGCAACATAGTGAGACCCCATCTCTACAAAAGATTAAAAATTAGCTGTGTGTAGTAGCATATGCCTGTCAACCTAGCTACTCAGGAGGCTGAGGTGGGAGGATCCCTTGAGCCCAGGAGTTTGAGGCTGCAGTAAGTTATGATCACACCGCTGCATTCCAGACCCTGTCTCAAACACACACACACACACACACACACACACACACACACACACACACACACAGAAACACACACAAACAGAAAAAGCAGGTTATCCATCACTTCTCAGCTAAGATCAAGTGTGAAAAAAAAAGAAAAAACAAGTTCTGAGTATCAGAGCCGGGGAGCCCTCCACGCAGCTGCAGAGCCAGTCCGAGGGAAGAGGTACACAGGATAGAAAAATCTCTAGGCTCCAACGCTTCTGTTTCGGTGCCTTTCCATTTCCCGGAGTCTGTGTGTTGCCTTCTCTTCATTTTCCAGCAAAATTCCTTTTGAGATGTGTTGGCCTTCACTCGGCTGAACTAGGGGGTGAAGGAAGTTGTCCTCTGTGGGCCGCTATTGCTGGGGAAACAGCTAAACCCTGCAGGCCAAGGGGAACTTGGGGGTGCCAGGAAAACCTGGAAAGTGCAGTAGGGCTGCAATGGATAGAGGCATCAAACCAGAAGCAAGGAACCTGTCAGAGGTGGGCTGTGACCACCGGACCTTTTCATAAGTGGTGGCAGTGGTGGAATTGAGGAGGCAAGTAGGCTTGGAGAATGTTTTTAGCCAGGGGGTGCTGAGAGATGGCAGAAGGGGGTCTTAAAGTGGGGACTGTGGACAGTGGGGTATCCGTGGGAAGCAGAGGGATTTTGGACAAGTCCAGATGGAACGCGCAGGGCATAGGTAGAGGGAAAAGAAAATCCCCTTCCGGGAGAACTATTTCTTGTTTATTGAAACAGTGGGGGACATCATCAAAGTCCGGGCGGACACATTCAATTACTTAAAAATTACAAAGGTTGGCACAGCAAAGAATAATGAAGATTATAAGAAAACCAAGGGCCAGGTGCAGTGGCTCATGCCTGTAATCCCAGCACTCTGGGAGGCTGGGGTGGGTGGATCACCCGAGGTCAGGAGTTCGAGACCAGCCTGGCCAACGTGGAGAAACCCTATCTCTACTAAAAATACAAAAATTAGCTAGGCATGGGAGCAAGTGCCTGTAATCCCAGCTACTTGGGAGGCTGAGGCAGGAGAATCATTTGAACCTAGGAAGCAGAGGTTGCAGTGAGCTGAGATCGCACCATTGCACTCTAGCCTGGGTAACAAGAATGAAACTCCGTCTCAAAAAAAAAAAAGAAGAAGAAAAAGAAGAAAGAGAGAGAGAGAAAGAAAGAAAGAAAACCAAGAAACTGGGAAAACCGTGTAGATTTGATTTGACGAGGATAAGCTTGGTCTGGGAGGATAAGCTTGATACATGCGGTAACTAGAACAGTATTTGGTCAAAGAATGACGTAAGTTCTGCACCGTGGAGGAAATGTATACAGGCAAGGATTAGTACAATGAAAAATAATAATAATTTTAAAAAGGAAAAAAAAGGCCCGATGCAGTGGCTCACGCCTGTAATCCCAGCACTTTGGGAGGCTGAGGTGGGTGGATCACCTGAGGTCGGGAGTTCGAGACCAGCCTGGCCACTACTATTTTAGTAGAGACGGTGAAACCCCGTCTCTACTAAAAATACAAAAATTAGCCAGGCGTGGTGGCACATGCCTGTAATCCCAGCTACTGGGGAGGCTGAGGCAGGAGAATCGCTTGAACGCGGGAGGCAGAGGTTGCGGTGAGCCGAGATCGCGCCGTTGCACTCCAGCCTGGGTGTCACGGTGAGACTCCATCTCAAAAAAATAAAAAATTAATAATTAAATGCACTTGCATTGGTCAAAAATAAATGTTAAAAATATTTTGTGGAGAAATAGACTCCTGGCACTATAAAAATGATGCTTCCTGGAGAATAATTTGGCAAGACTTTGCAAGAATGACAAAAATGATTGTAAGAATAGGTTGTCTCACTTTGGGGAATACATTCCGGGAATGTAATGTAAGAGAAAAACTATTTGCATACAGACATTTGGGGCTGCTCTCTATATTACAGTCAAGAACTGGAAACTGTTCAGCTGCGGGGTGACAGCTAACTAGATTGTGGTTTATTAGAGGAATGAGCCTTTATGTATGACAACTATGAAAACTATTGAGAAGAAATAGTTATGTGATACAGTCATAATCCTCAAAAATGGAGAATCAGGAATTATGATCAAATAGTGATAGTAACGAGGGAAACATCTGTCTGAATAATTACTGAGTAGAAATAGGTTTGAAATTTGTAAATAGTCATTGATATGGGAGATTGGGGTTTTTTGTTTTGTTTTTCGTTATTTTGTGCTATTATCCATACGTGTACCTTTCTACTTCAGTTTTTATTATCCCTTACATAACATACATGCTTGAATATTTGCTTCAAGGAAATACACCTTTGTAAGTGATACTCAATAACTACTGGGTTTGAGAATGAAGGTGTCAGAACAAATGAGATTGTCCTATGAGAGAAGGGGCAGGAGCCAGGGAGGAGGATCCCCGCTGGCTGGTTCTCAGCCAGGAGGCAGGGACATTGGGGCAAGGTGGCAGACCAAGGAACCGCTCTGGGAAGGTTTGCAAAGGTCAGGTCCCCCCTGCCAGGTGATCGAATTATCTTGGAGTGTCTGGAAGTTTTGTTGAGTTCACCAAATAACTCAGACCAACTGGAAACCAAGTGGTGTTTCTAGGACACCAACTAGAATAGGGATCAGCTACATGTGGGGGTGTCGGGGAGAGGGGGGCGCGGGGAACGGCGTCTGTCTTCATTGCAGCTCTGTCTGCAGAGCCAGCACTGTGATAGCTCATAGCGCATAGTAGGTGCTCAATGAATGTCTGTGAAGTGAATTAATATCTAGAAAGGGATGAGACAATGGTACAACTCTTTCCAAAGCTTTCCCACCTCCAAAACCTCGGCTTGTGGGGAATCTCCAGTAGGGGGCACTGTGGACATGGTTCAGCATCTGCCTCCCAAGGCTGGGCTCCGCGTCAAAAAAAAAACCAAAAAAAAAAACAAAGATAAGACTGGGCCAGGCACAATAGTCTCTCCTCTTATCTCAGCACTTTGCGTGGCCAAGGCTGGAGGATGGCTTGAGGCCAGGAGTTCAAGACCAGGCTGGGCAACATAGCAAGACCCCATCTCTACAAAAAAATTTTTAAATTAGCCAGAGGTAGTGGCGTGCACCCGTAGTCCCAACTGCTCGGGAGGCTGAGGTGGGAAATTGCTCAAGCCCAGGAGTTCAAGGCTGCAGTGAGCTCTGATTGTGCCACTGCACTCCAACCTGAGTGACAGAGCGAAACCTGGTTTCCTAAGGAAAAAAAAAAAAGAGGGAGCGATGAGATTGAGATGTCCCGCTTCTGTGCATGTGGAGGGGTAACCGGGAACTGTGTACTGTAGGGGATCACACACCTTGGGGTGGAAACAGCAGCTCTCCGGAGTTGCACGGGAGCCATGGGCAGCGGTCCTGCCTGGTGAAATGATTCTAGCCACGTGGCCCACCCAGGGGGCACAACAGGAATAGAGACCTTCAGAAATGAAGCGTCACCTGGCTGCAAGAAGATAGTCCCACAGGTGCCCTAGAGATGGGGACGCGAAGTGGCTTCTGAGGAAGCTGTAAGAATCCACAGGGCATTGTAAGATGGAGGGAAATACTAAGTTTTCTTCGTAAAGAGGTGAGGGGGTGGGAGCAGCAGAGGACACTGGAAAAATGAGAAACATGGATGGGAAGTGCTGCCTTGAGCATAATTTGGAGGTAAAATCTCCAACACTGTAATTGGGTGGCCTGGGGACCTGATAGAAAGCCCTGCTTAGGACTAAGGCAGAGTTCCTAGTTATATCGCAGATGCAAAGAGACCAGGAACACGCTTGTAATCCCAGCACTTAGGGAGCCTGAGGTGGGTGGATGACCTGAGGTGAGGAGTTCGAGATCAGCCCGGCCAACATGGTGAAACCCCATCTCTACTAAAAATACAAAAATTAGCCAGGTGTGGTGGTGCATGCCTGTAATCCCAGCTATTCGGGAGGCTGCGGTGGGAGAATCGCTTGAACCCAGGAGGCAGAGGTTGCAGTGAGCTGAGATCGTACCACTGCACTCCAGGCTGGGCAACAGAGTAAGACCCTGTCTCAAAAAGAAAAAAAAAAGAGAGAGAGAGAAAGAGAGCAATCGGGAACATCATGAAAGATACAGCAAAATGTTTCACCCCAGCCCACTGCACCACACCTGGGATTGTGACAATTAACTTGATAGATTGTTCCTTTTCCTGTTCGGAACTGACTAGGTTGTGCATGGATGGACCAGTGAAAAGAAAATCCTGTTTGGGTAGAGAGGAGGGAAGTAAAAAACCTCTTTTATATTCTTGGTGCCAAGAAATAGGAAGAGAATGAGGGAGCAGAGACCTGGGTTGAGTGCTGGCTCTGCACTAAACAGCTGTGTGATCTTGGTCTAGTTCCTTAACCTCTCTGAGCCTCAGTTTGTCCATCAGTAACATTGGATGATGACATCCACATGCCCACTTCACAGAGCTGCTGTGAGGACTGCATGAGAAATGTAGAGAAGTATTTTGGACACCATAAAGCTCAAATCCAAGGTATCGGTTAGGAAAAGGTTCGACTGACTTGTACCCACCTGATACCCCTCCATCAGCATAAGCGTGTATGAGGATGTTAGGTACATGTGTTGTGTGGTGAAAGCTCTGGAACACCGGAGTAGAGCTTCCTGCAAATCAGCTTCTCCTTTAGAGGAGACCATTTTGTTTTGCTTTCCAGCAGTTACTTGAAGAAACCATATCTGAAGTCACAACAGTGACTTCAGGAATAGAAGGGACCAACGACCAGCTTGCTGAAATGTAACGCCATTCCTAAAAGCCAGCTAAGAATCAGACCGCATTAGTTAAGGACCCATAACCGTAGACATTTAGAAAAAGTGAAAAATGGCAAGAGTAGCCCAATCTTTTGAGAGTCTAGAGAAAATATCATTTAGAAAGGGAGTAACTCTCCTTCTCTTATAGCCTTATTATTACGGTATCTATAAAGCAATGCCATATTCTAAATCTGCAGAAATAAAATTCTAAGGGGCGAAAGTCCAAGGCAGAAGTCAAAAGTTTTGCAAGGAAATTGATGAGGTTGGTGACCTGAGCTGGGCAGGGTTGGACAGTTAAGTGCCAAGATCAAGGTCTCCGATTATCTCTCCTTGAAAGGTAAGCAGAGAACTAGGGCTATCCCATAAATTAAGTGGGAGATTGGAAAGGGGTGCAGACTTCTGTACTGGGGAGAAAGTCTTGGATGAGCTGGGGTAAAGAACTGCCAGAGAGAGTACCCGGGGAGACGTTATTAGCAGGAGAAAGACCAAGTTCAGATGCAGACTTGGGAAAGTAGATAACTTGACAGGAGGAAGCGAAATTAGACTACCCAACTGGATTGTGAATGCAGTTTATGAAATGGATCAGGACAGGAGCCAAAATAGATTTTCTAGAAACGGCAGACTCCTGTGATTGGAGCAGTGTACAAAGTACAGCAACATCAGACACGATCTCACCTGAGGTGCTGGGTGAGAAATCTTAGGGACCAGGTAGAAGAGGGCCTGTGTATAAAGAGATTAGGAAGGAGGTTTGGGAGGGCAGTCTGACTTGTCTCCAGAGAAAGTTGGAACTGGTTGGCTTAGCGACCAAGAGATACTGGGTTGAAGATGAGGAATCAGGGCTTCGGTGCCTAGTGACTGAGCACCAGCCCAGCCCATTTCTCTACATTGCCATGGGGTAAACCCAGTGTGCTAATAAACTCTTCAATTCCTTTGGTTATGGATTTTGTATCTTTCCTGTGTTTCTTAATAAAGTTCTTTTGAAAAAAATGGGAAACTTTCTCAGATGGAAATTTTGTATCTTTCCTCTGTTTCTTAATAAAGTTCTTTTGAAAAATTGCAACCGTTTCTCAGAAGGGTTTATGGATACAGGGAAACTTTTTTTTGAGACAGTTTTGCTCTTGTCGGCCAGGCTGAAGTGCAGTGGCGCGATCTGGGCTCACTACAACCTCCACCTCCCAGGTTCAAGTGATTCTCCTGCCTTAACCTCTCAAGTAGCTGGGATTATAGGTGTGTGCCAACACGCCCAGTAATTTTTGTATTTTTGGTAGAGATGGGGTTTCACCATGTTGGCCGGGTTGGTCTCGAACTCCTGACCTCAGGTGATCTACCCGCCTCAGCCTCCCAAAGTGCTGGGATTTCAGGTGTGAGCCACCGTGCCCGGCTGGATACGGGGAGCCTTTAACACCCAGGCCCAGATAGTGAAGGAAATCAGGTCATCAACGCCACCCAGTGGAAGGTAGCTCCCAGGGTGGCCACACAGATTCCTTGGGGACATTGCAGAATCATGCCAACCTGGGTGGGAACCAGCCAACCCTGGGTGGGAACCAGCAGGTGATCTGGCCCGTGCTGACCCGTGCAGGGCTCCGCCTGGGCACATATAGGTGTGATGTGCAGGACGTGCATGAGGGACCCGGGTCATGGTGGCTGTGCCCATCACGTGGGGCTTTGTCTGTTTTTTGTTTTGGGGGAGCCAAACAAGCATCTGTGGATACTTTCCCTTTTTTATTTTTTTAATTGATTTTTTTTTTTTTGAGATGGAGTCTCTGGCGTTCAGGCTGGAGTGCAGTGGCGCAATCTCAGTTCACTGCAACCTCCGCCTCCTGGGTTCAAGCAATTCTCCTGCCTCAGTCTCCTGAGTAGCTGGGATTACAGGCACCCACCACCACGCCCTGCTAATTTTGGTATTTTTAGTAGAGACGAGGTTTCACCATATTAGCCAGGCTGGTCTTGAACTCCTGACCTTGTGATCTACCCGCCTTGGCCTCCCAAAGTGCTGGGATTACAGGCATGAGCCACCGCGCCTGGCCCACTTTTTTTATTTTGTTTTTTGAGACAGGGTCTCACTGTGTCACCCAGGCTGGAGGGCAGTGGTGCGATCTCGGCTCACCGCAGCCTCTGCCTCCCAGGTTCAAGTGATTCTCCTGCCTCAGTCCCCCGAGTAGCTGGGATTACAGGCGCCTGCCACCACGCCCAGCTAATTTTTGTATTTTTTTGTAGAGATGGGGTTTCGCCATGTTGGTCAGGCTGCTCTCAAACTCCTGGGCTCAAGCGATCCGCCCACCTCAGCCTCTCAAAGCACTGGGATTCCAGGCCTGAGCTGTCGCATCTGGCTGCATCTGTGGGTACTTTCCAGCATATGGCATTTGGGGTCCTCCCTGCAGGGGCGGGGTTTCTAGGAACATCTGCCTACTGGCCAAACCCACTCCCTTAACCTGGTATCCAAGAGCCCCCAAAAAAGGCTTCTTCCTCTCCCCTCCAAGTTTTCCCAAAGAGGAAGAGGAATGATCTCAGCCTCTGGCCTCCCCATCAAATACAGGAGATCCAATAGCAGTGGCTGAGATCTTGCCGTCGCCTGCTACCTATCCATTAACTCCCGGAAGCCTTCACATTCTGTTACAGATGAGAAAACCAACCGAGGCTTGGTGAGGCTTGCTTAGAATAAGTCGATTTCGATTTAGACTGAGAATTGTCTGACTCCAAAGCTGCCCTTCCTAGCATCCAATGCCCAGTTCTCTGCCTTCTCAAGCAGCTCGAATCCTGGCCGAGTCACTCGAGCCTATCTGTATCTCTGTTTCCTCATTTATAAGATGAGTGAGTGAATGAAATAAGATCTGAGATGCTAAGCCGGGCACAGTGGCTCATGCCTGTAATCCCAGCACTTTGGGAGGCTGAGGCGGGTGGATCACCTGAGGTTGGGAGTTCAAGACCAGCCTGACCAACATGGTGAAACCCCGTCTCTACTAAAAATACAAAATTAGCCAGGTGTGGTGTCGCATGCCTGTAATCTCAGCTACTCAGGAGGCTGAGGCAGAAGAATCGCTTGAACCTGGGAGGCAGAGGTTGCAGTGAGTGGAGATCGCATCACTGCACTCCAGCATGGGTAACAACAGCGAAACTCTGTCTCAAATAAACAAACAAAAAAGATCTGAGATGCTGCCCTGTGCTAATAAACCAGGCCCCTGTCCCTATTAGGAGAGGTCTGGAATTTTGACCTAAGTGGGGTGCTCAGAGACACCCCAAGCACCCTGCTGGCATCCTGTTCAAGGCCCCCAAGACAGAGACTGAGACAGAGACACAATGACAAGGGGGGAGGGAATGCTTTGAATGACTTGGCGGGGGAGCAGGGCCCTCGGCTGCCGGTGACAGCCTGAATAAGAATTCTGCAATTCATCCTCTGATGACTCAGTCAGTTGGACCGGCGCCTCTGCCAACCCTGGGGAGCATGAGTCAGCAGCTGAGGGGGCCGGTGGCAGGAGAGATCACTGTGGTCCATGTGAGCAGTGACTGTAGGGAGAACGGCCTGTTCCCAGCTCCTAACCCCAAGGCGGAGCATCTGCCTCTGCGGTCGGACACACACGGGCCTCGGGTTCTTAGCCATGTGGCCAAGCCTCCTCCCTCAGACCTGATCTCTCCTCTTTTGCACTGGTGCAGTCACAGCCCCAGAAATGCAGGGGTCGCTTCTGCTCCCCACAGCCTTGGTGAGCAGCAGTGTCTGCAACAAGAGACTCTGCTCCTCCCTCCTCTTCACTGTTTCAGTGGGTTAGGTTGGCCTCCCAAGGACAGCAATGAAGCCCATGCCGGAGAAGAGGAGAAGAAGGGAAATGGCGCAGGCTGGGTACATGGCTGGGCAGATGGCCACGGCGTCCCTCCCTGCTCCTGGGGGCTGGGGAATGGGTCTCTCGGGGCTTGATATTTTTGCTCAGGGACCAGCTCAGAAAACATCTCTTCACACTTGGAAATAGCCGTATCTATGTTGCCTCCCGTGATCGTAGGTTAGGGATAGTCCATCCACTTATTAGAAGAAAACAGCCAAAGCAAGCCAAGGTGCAGCAGACCCCTGAGTCTAGAGAGAGGCCGGCGGGACGAGGCGGCAGAGTGAGGCGCACACACAGACCTCACCGCCTTCAGCAGTGCCTGCCTGTCATGCCTGTCAGCTCTGATCACCATCTAACTTTTTTTTTTTTTTTTTTTGAGACAGAGTCTCTGTCACCCAGGCTGGAATGCAATGGTACAATCTCAGCTCACTGCCACCTCTGTCTCCCGGGTCCAAGTGATTCTCCTGCCTCAGCCCCCCGAGTAGCTGGGATTATAGGCTCACACCACCAAGCCCAGCTATTTTTTCTATTTTTAGTAGAGACGGGGTTTCACTATGTTGGCCAGGCTGGTCTCGAACTCCTGACCTCTAGTGATCCGCCCGTCTCAGCCTTCCAGAGTGCTGGGATTACAGGCATGAGCCACCGCACCCAGCCTCACTGTCTAACTTAGATTGTTCACATGCAGCTCTTTCTCTGCCTACAAAACCCTTCAGGGGAACAAGGGCTTCTAATTCATAGTGGGCACTCCATAATCAGGTATTTTGGAGATATCTGTTGGTTGAAATAACAAGTGAGTGAATGTATGCTAAAACCTAGTCATTTTCATTCAGATCGCATATACCTTCCAGGGCAGGCAGCAACTCTATTGAGGGGGTGAGGCCCTTCTGCGAAAGAGATTTATTATATTACTCCTTTCCTTGGAAGGGAGGCATAAGTAAGAATGAAGTTATTCAAGCGCAGTGGCTCATTCCTGTCATCCCAGAGCTTTGGGAGGCCAAGGAAGGAGGATCACTTGAACCCGGGAGTTCGAGACCAACCTGAGCAGTATAGCAAGACACCATCTCTACAAAAAGCTTAAAAATTAGCTGGGTGTGGTTGTGTGCACTTGTAATCCCAGCTACTTGGGAGGCTAAGAGCAGGAGGATCACTTGATTCTAGGAGGTGGAGGTTGCAGTAAACTGAGATTGCACCACTGCACTCCAGCCTGGGCAACAGAGCGAGACCCTGTCTCAAAACAAAACAAACAGAAAGATAATAACCCGTCCCTGCTGGGCTTTTTATTTTTCCATATCTCTCTAACTTTCTAACATACTCTACCCTTTCATTATGTATTCTGCTTATTGTTACTGATTTTCAACCCCTGTAGAATGCAAGCCCCACGAGGACGGGGACTGTGTTTTGTTCACTGATAGGTCTGGAATAGTGCCTGAACTATAGTGCATACTGAATGCATGAATGAGTGAACGCATGCAGGCATGATGGTGGGATACAGTGTACATTTCCTCCCAGCCAGGCGCCTTTCTGCTTGCCGTGCACACCACATGGATTCTCTTTTAGTTCTCTCAGCAATTCTGTGTGAGGGGGTATCACTCTCATCCCCATTTTATTTATTTATTTATTTATTTATTTATTTATTTATTTATTTATTTATTTTTGAGATGGAGTTTCGCTCTTTCGCCCAGGCTGGAGTGTAGTAGTGCAATCTCAGCTCACTGCAACCTCCACATCCTGGGTTCAAGCAATTCTCCTGCCCCAGCCTTCCAAGTAGCTGGGATTACAGGCATGTGCCACCATGCCCGGCTAATTTTTGTATTTTTGGTAGAGACGGGATTTCACCATGTTGGCCAGGCTGCTCTGGAACTCCTGCCTCAAGAGATCCACCCGCCTCAGCCTCCCAAAGTGCTGGGATTACAGGTGTGAGCCACTGCTCCTGACCATCCTCGTATTAAAGATGAGGAAGGTAGCTAGATGTGTTGGCTCATGCCTATAATATCAGCACTTTGGGAGACAGAAGCCAGTGTATCACTTGAGCCCAGGAGTTTGAGACCAGCCTGGGCAACATGGCGAAATCCCATCTCCACAAAAAATACAAAAACTTAGCCAGATGTTGTGGCGTGTACCTGTCGTTTCAGCTACTTGGGAGGCCGAATTGGGAGGATCATCTGAGTCTGGGAGGTTGAGGCTGCGGCGAGCCATGACTACACCACTGCACTCCACGCTGGGCAACAGAGCTAGACCCTGTCTCAAAAACAAAGAAATAGGCAGGGTGCGGTGGTTCACGCCTGTAAACCCAGCACTTTAGGAGGCCAAGGTGGGAGGATCACAAGGTCAGGAGTTCAATACCAGCCTGGCCAGTATGGTGAAATCCTGTCTCTACTAAAAATACAAAAAAAAATTAGCCTGACGTGGTGGCAGACGCTTGTAATCCCAGCTACTTGGGAGGCTGAGGCAGGAGAATTGCTTGAACCCGGGAGGTGGAGGTTGCAGTGAACTGAGATCGCACCACTACCCTCCAGCCTGGTGACACAGCGAGACTCTGTCTCAAAAACATACGAACAAAAAAACCATGAGGAAGGTGAGGCTAGAGAGATTATGCAACAAGGTCACCAGTTAACTTCACCACACCCTGGGGGTCTGCACAAGAGACTTTTCAGGAATGCCACACCCCACTTCATCTTCCCAGTGTTTTTCTCTATCTCCCTGCCCACCGACTTCACATGTGACCTCATTCCATCCCACAAAATATATCTCTGCCCTGAGGTACAGTTTCCCCTCAGCTAAGATTTCCTTCTGGCAGGAAAACAGGGAGTTCACAGAGACACAGGGGCAGCGTAGGACTAGGCAGGTGAGGTGGAACGAGAGTGGGTGTGGGTTCAAGCTGGCCCGAGGCTCCCGGACCTGGCACCCCCTGCCCTCCACCTGCAGAACTGGTCTTCAGAGGAAGGTGTGTCTTGGAGCAGTGGGGTTTTAGGGTAGGCAGAGCTGTCCCTACAAGCTCAGCTCCAGACAGCAGAAATGTGAACAGAGGTCGGGTGCGGTGGCCCACGCCTATAATCCCAGCACTTTGGGAGGCTGAGGCGGGCGGATCATTTGAGGTCAGGAGTTCAGGACCACCCTGGTCAATATGGCAAAATGTCATCTCTACTAAAAATACAAAAATTAGGCTGGGCGCAGTGGCTCACGCTGTAATCCCAGCAGTTTGGGATGCCACAAGGGGGTGGATCACTTGAGGTCAGGACCAACCTGGCCAACATGGTGAAACCCCATTTGTACTAAAAATACAAAAATTAGCCAGGCCCAGTGGCACATACCTGTAATCTCAGCTACTCAGGAGGTTGAGGGTCGATCGCTTGAACCAGGAGGTGGAGGTTGCAGCAAACTGAGATCGTGCCATTGCACTCCAGCCTGGGCAGTAGAGTGAGACTTTGTCTCAAAAGAAAAACAAAACAAAACAAAACAAAAACCAAAACAATACAAAAACAAACAAAAAATTGGCCAGATTAAGTGGGGTGTGGCTTCCCCGGAAGCCCTCATGTGCAGCCTTCGCCAAGGCTGACAAAGTTGTCCCAGGCCGGCCACGTGGGCTTTGATCTCTCCCCCACTGTTTGCTGCCACGTGATCCCTGGAGAAAAGAATGGAGATGCTTGAATATCAGCAACAGGCGGCAGGATGCAGATCCTCCTCCCCTCAGGAAGACACGCGCGGGTGTCTCCACCCATGGGAGAGCCTGTCGAGAGAGCCCCTGGTGTCTCCTGTGGGGGTCCTGCACTTGGCTGGGGAAGGCCCTCCTCTTTGGTGTTTTTTTTTTTTAATATTTATGTTTATTTTTTGAGATAGGATCTCACTGTGTTGCCCAGGCTGGAGTGCAGTGGTGCGATCTCGGCTCAAGGCAACCTCCACCTCCCGGGTTCAAGCGATTCTTCTGCCTCAGCCTCCTGAGTAGCTGGGACTACAGGCCTCTGCCAGCATGCCTGACTCATCTTTGTATTTTTAGTAGAGACAAGATTTTGCCATGCTGCTCAGGCTGATCTCAAACTCCTGACCTCAGGGGATCCGCCCACCTCAGTCTCCCAAAGTGCTGGGATTACAGGTGTGAACCACCAAGCCTGGCCTCCTTGGTGTTTAGATGGGGAAGGGGGTGTATCTCTGTGATCTGTCAGGGTGTACCCAGACAGGGCACCAGACCAGCTCCTGCGTCATCCAAGGATCAAGACTGGAATTTCCCTCCATTTCTTATCATTTAGTCCTCATCTGAGGACCACAGCTGCCAAGTCTGTCTCTCACAGGCAAATGCTGGGCATAGGCGAGGGGCAGAGCCCTCCCCATCACCTCTATGTCCTGCCCAACCTCCCTCCAGAAGCCCCTGTCCTCAGACAGAAGGTGCATCCTCTCCACCTTGGGTCCCTCTGCCTTTCCAAGACAGGGATTCAGGGCAAGGAGAGCTTAACGCAGCTCCACCACTCACTAACTGGGTGACCTCTGCATCGGTTACTTAACCTCTCTGAACCTCTGTTCTTCGTCTGTAAAATGATCACAGTAAGACATGCCATGGGATTCCTGGAATAAATGAGATTAATAGCATAAACAAACCAGGTGGCAGTGACTTGTGCCTGTAATTCCAGCTACTCAGGAGGTTGAGGCGGGAGGATCACTTGAGCCCAGGAGTTCAAGACCAGCCTGGGCCACATAATGAGACCCTGTCTCTACAACATACTTTTTTTCTTTTTTGAGACAGGGTCTCGCTGTCTTACCCAGGCTGGAGTGCAGTGGCGCAATCTAGGGTCACTGCAACCTCTGCCTCCCAGGTTCAAGCCATTCTCTTGCCTCAGCCTTCTGAGGAGCTGAGATTACAAGCGCCCACCACCACGCCCGGCTAATTTTTGTATTTTTAGTAGACATGGGGTTTCCCCATGTTGGCCAGATTGGTCTCAAACTTCTGACTTTAAATGATCCACCCTCCTCGGCCTCTCAAAGTGTTGGGATTATAGGCATGAGCCACTGTGCCTGGCCCGTCTCTACAAAATATTTAAAAATTAACAAGGCATGATGGCGCGTGCCTATAGTCCCAGCTACTCAGGAGGCTAAGGTGAGAGGACCGTTTGAGTCTGAAAGTTTGAGACTGTAGTGAGCTATGATGGCATCCCCGCACTAAAGCCTGGATGACAGAGCAAGACTGTCTCTTAATAAAAAAAATAGGCCAGGCACGGTGGCTTATGCCTGTAATCCCAGCACTTTGGGAGGCCAAGGTGGACGGATCACCTGAGGTCAAGAGTTCGAGACCAGCCTAGCTAACATGGTGAAACCCCATCTCTACTAAAAATACAAAAATTAGCCAGGCATGGTGGCACTCACCTGTAATCCCAGCTATTCAGGAGGCTGAGACAGGAGAATCACTTGAACCTGAGAGGTGGAGGTTGCAGTGAGCTGAGCTGGCGCCACTGCACTCCAGCCTGGGCAACAGAGCAAGTCTCTGTCTCAAATAAAAATAAATAAATAAATAAATAAATAAATAAATAAATAAAACAATAAAACAAGGCCAAGGCAGAGTGTTGGATGATCCTAATGACTGCTGTAGTCTAGCAATGACAATCAGAGACAGCCTCACCACTTGGGGACACATCTGTCCCATGGCCTGGGCAGTGACATTTTTGGGACAGGACACCAACTCTTCTGAACAATTGGAGATCCAGCACCAAGCATGCTCTCTCTGGATTCCCCCCTTTCTAAAGCCTGCAGAACACCCTCCTAACGCCCACAGAACACCCTCCTCAAACTGGCATTTTCCTTCAGACAGACAGCGATGCTGTTGCTTCTCTATGTTGCCATCAAACAATTGCATCGGCTCCTCTGAGGTTCCTCCCAGGTCTCCTTAATTGGATTTGGAACATTTGCAGACAGACAGTCGCCTAAGGTAATTTCTAGAAGGCTAATATCCTCTCCTAAACTGAGTTTCTTCCTAATTAAGTTCTCAGAAGGCCATGTTCACTTTGGAGCACTTCACTGTTGGACCCAAGGACCATGCCTTGTTAAGTGCAGTATTCTGTTTGTTCATTTTTGGCTTTTTTTGCTTTTGTTTGTTTGCTTTAAGATGGGCTCTTGCTCTGTCCCCTAGGCTGAAGTGCAATGGTGTGATCTCAGCCCACTGCAGCCTCCGCCTCCCTGGTTCAAGCAATTCTCCCACCTCAGCCTCCTAAGTAGCTGGGATTACAGGCGTGCGCCACCATGCCCGGCTGATTTTTGTATTTTTAGTAGAGATGGGGTTTCACCATGTTGGCCAGGCTGGTCTCGAACTCCTGACCTCAGGTGATCCACACTCCTCACCCTCCCAATGTGCTGGGATTACAAATGTGAGTCACCGTGCCCAGCCTGTTTTTTTTTTTTTTTTTTTTTTTGAGATAGGGTCTCACTCTGTCACCCAGCCTGAAGTGCAGTGGTGTGAGCATAGCTCACTGCAGCCTCCAACTCTTAGGCTCAAGCAATCTTCCCATCTCAGCCTCCCGAGTACCTGGGACCACAGGTATGTGCCACCACGCCCAGCTAATTATTTTATTTTTTGTAGAGGAGGGATCTCACTGTGTTACCCAGGCTGGTCTTGAACTCCTGGGCTCAAGTGGTTCTCCTATCTCAGTCTCCCAAAATGCTGGGATTACAGGCATGAGCACTTGGCCCATATCAGGCAGTATTAAGGGGCATAGGAGGAAAGTGTAGACCCAAACTGTTCCTAACCCCTAAATCGCTTACCATCCAGTAGGGAAAGCAAAATGAATACATGGCAGTATTTTTAGTAGGGACAGGATTTCGCCATGTTGGCCAGGCTGGTCTCAAACCCCTGACAGCGGAAAGCAAGCCAGTGCTGAACTCTGTGTGTGATGCTGTGGGTCCTGTTGCAAGAATTTTCAGGTTCAAAGGACAGACAGCAGAGGGTGGCTTTGGGGGAAAGGTGGAAGCCCTAGAAGACTCTGCGGACCGCAGATCTGCAAAGGAGGGGCAACATTCCAGAGATGAGTGTGTGTGGCGGGAGACTGGCTGCAAAAGAGCCCCAGAAGTTGAAGTGGGGGCAGTGAGTGGCCCAATTGCAAGAGATGGGTGGCAAAACCAAAAATCAAATCGTGTGATGGGAGGAGAGGAACAGATGTGGCAAATCGAGATGTGCCCCCAACCCCGCATTTACAGATAACTTCCCAGTTTCCCCTTTCACCCACACAGCTTCTGCTCCTCTCCTGCAGAAGAGGCACAGGGGGCCGGGCACGGTGGCTCATGCCTTTAATCCCAGCACTTTGGGAGGCCGAGGCAGGTGGATCACTTGAGGTCAGGAGTTCGAGACCAGCCTGACCAACATGGTGAAACCTGTCTCTACTAAAAATACAAAAATTAGCCAGGCGTGGTGGCACATGCCTGTAGTCCCAGCTACTTAGGAGGCTGAGGTAGGAGAATCACCTGAACCCAGGAGGCAGAGATCGCAGCGAGCGGAAATCACGTCACTGCACTCCAGCCTGGGCGACAGGGCAAGACTCTGTCTCAAAAAAAAAAAAAAAAAAGAGTCACTGGGTTTGTTGGGAAATGTGGGGAGCCCTGGGGAGGCCCTGTAATTAGCACAGCCCTGACAGATGCCCATTACACAAACACAAACACACACACACACGCATGCACGCTCATTCATCCGGCCAGCGGAACTAACGGTCTACTAGACAGGAAAGCCTGTTGGAGAGAGAGGGTGGGGAATCCCGCCCAGGCCAAGGGGGACAGCCCTGCTGCCCTCCACCTGCTGCAGAGCTGCTGACCGGCTCTGATTCAACCTTGTGTTTTGGACACAACATGACCTCTTACCCGTGAGCCCCTCGGGATTCTCAGAAATGGCAACAGGTGGGGGGTGGGGCGGTTCCCGAGTCTGGGGCTTTCCTTCTGGGCTCAGCCCCCGCCTCCACCCCCATTTCCCTGATGAGCTACTACCAAAGACAGACAAGAGCAAATGGAGTTTGGCTTATCAGTTCCTGAAAGGATGGGGACTTGAAGACAAGATCCCCTGGGCCCAGTTCCCAGAGTTTAGGTTCAAGAATGAGACGCTAGATCCACCCAAAGCAAAACAGCTTCTGTTAGCTCTAAATCAGTGGCTTAGAAATTGAAGGGGGCTCCCAAACCTCCTAGACCCTAAAACTCCTCTGTTGGTCTCTCTGTAGTTCCCCTGGTGTCGCCTGTCCAGGAGCAAGGCTGTGGACACACGACAGCTGCCTCTGCTTCCTGAGATGCTGATCCTTGAACCAAGCTGGCCAGCCCAGGGCTAAGGGGCTCAGGAGGAGGGAGAGGCCTCTGCCTGCAGGGCCCCAAGCATCTGCTGTCCCTGGCACGACCCGGGTTGTCTGGGTCTGGGGCCAGCCTCCTAGGGGAATGAGCTGGCAGGCTGGGTTGTACCCAGGGAGTGTGCCTGGAGGGAGACAGCCGTCGTGGTTCAGGCTGTGAATAACGGGAGCCTCATCTCCTCCCCAGAGCTTCAGGGAAGGGAACAACTGGCACAGGAGTGACTAAGAGAGCAGGTCCAGGCGGGCAGGTGATGTGCAGTGAACAAGAAAACAGGAGGTTCCCCCAGGTTCCCTCACACGGAGCAAATCCCACGGCCTGCCCTTTGGGGGTCCTCCATGTCCAGACCCTCCAACCTAGTTTCTGCACACAACTCTGCTACTCCAGGCTGAGACGTCCTCCCAACCAGTCCCCCACCATGCCCCTCTGCTCTATGCCAAGGTCACTGGACCCTTCCCTGTCTGCTCCAGGCCTCCCACATACCCTCCCTAGGGGCCTAATCTGATCTCATGGGTCACTCAATAGCCCCTTGGTGTAAATCTCCTTAAAACCTGTTTTTTGTTTGCTTGTTTGTTTGAAACACGGTCTCACAGCCAGGCACAGTGAGAATTGCTTGAACCCGGAAGGTGGAGGTTGCAGTGAGCTGAGATTGCGCCACTGCACTCCAACCTGGGTGACAGAGGGACACTCCATCTCAAGAAAAAATAAAAAATAAAATAAATAAATAAATAAATAATTTAAAATGGGTATTGAGACCAGATGTGGGGGCTCACGCCTGTAATCCCAGCACTTTGAAAGGCTGAGACTGGAGGATCCCTTGAGGCCAGGAACTGGAGGCCAGGGGTTGGAGACCAGCCTGGACAACATAGCAAGACTCTGTCTCTGCCACACACACACACACACACACCCAGTAATAATACTAATAATTAGCTGGGTGTGGTGGCATGCACCTGTAGTCCCAGCTACTCTGGAGGCTGAGGTGGGAGGGTAGATTGAGGGCAGGAGTTCGAGGCTAGAGTGAGCTATGTTCATGCCGCTATACTCCAGCCTGGATGACGGAGAAAGATTCTGTCTCTTAAAATAACAAAATAAGGTATTGGTCCTATTCTCACTTGAAAGATGAGGAAACTGACAGATAGAGGAGTTGCTGTCTTGCTCAGAGTCACTCAGCTAAGAGAGAGACTGGCTCCAGCAGCCCCAGCTCTTAACCAGACTTCATCCTGTTTCTCAGTATCTCAGCTGTTCCCCCCACGTGACCCTTGCCTGCCTGTCCCCCATTCCCAACCCAGGATAGCTCAAGCCCCTCACCGTGTGTCCCACTGCTCCCTATAAGTCCCTTCATTGGCCCCTTCCTTCAAAACTTTTTTTTTAAGAGACAGACTCTCACTCTGTCGCCCAGGCTGGAGTGCAGTGACATCATTTTGGCTCACTGAAGCCTCCACCTTCCGGGTCCAAGTGATTTTCCTGCATCAGCCTCCTGAGTAGCTGGGATTACAGGCACCTGCCACCATGCCCGGTTAATTTTGTATTTTTAGTAGAGATGGTATTTCACCAAACTGTCCAGGCTGGTCTCGAACTCCTGAGCTCAAGTAATCCACCCACCCTGGCCTCCCAAAGTGTTGGGATTACAGGCATGAGCCACCACGCCCGGTGGTCAATCACCCATTTTTCAGTTGTGTGAAAATGAAGTAGAATAATGAGTATGAAACAGGGCCTAGCAAACAGCAACTACTATATGTATCTTAGCCCTGTTATTGCTGCAGTTTGGGGATGGGAACTTCAAAAAAGAAAAGGCAAGCAGGGCCGGGCGTAGTGGCTCATGCCTGTAATCCCAGGACTTTGGAAGGCCGAGGCGGGTGGATCACCTGAGGTCAGGAGTTCGAGACCAGCCTGACCAACATGGTGAAACCTCGTCTCTACTAAAATACAAACATTAGCTAGGCGTGGTTCGGGAGGCTGAGGCAGGAGAATCGTTTGAACCAGGGAGGCGGAGGTTGCGGTGAGCCAAGATCGTGCCATTGCACTCCAGCCTGGGCCACAAGAGCGAAACTCCATCTCAAAAAAAAAAAAAAAAAAAAAAAAAGGGCAAGCAGACCCTGAAAGCTGAAAAACAAATGGTTTCATAGATCAAAAGCCACCTAAACAAATGACAGAAGCAACCACAAATCCAGACGAAGGCGGGCATGAATTTTCAGACTCCTTGCATCAATCCTCCCTCCAGCCCTGCCAGCATGGGAGGCTGGGCTGGGGATCCCAGGCGCGCCGTGTCATTTCTTTGGCCCCTTCCGGATGGAAGCTTCTTTTCCAGCCCTGGGAGAAGGCTCATTCCTGCTCTGCTCAAGGCTAGCCTGGTCTGGGCCCTGAAAGAAAAGGAAATTTTCCCCTGTAGCACCACAGAGGGTGGCCCTAGACTGGCCTCTTTCACCCCTAATGGAGCTTTCCACAAGCTCTGGCTCCTGAAAATCCTGCCCTAAACCTGGAGCCCACTGGGCATGGTGGCTCATGCTTGTATTACCAGCACTTTGCGAGGCCAAAACAGGAGGATTGCTTAAGCCCAGGAGTTTGAGACCAGCTTGGGCAACATAGCGAGACCCCATTTCTAGAAATTTTTTTTTTTTTTTTTTTTGAGACGGAGTCTCGCTCTGTCGCCCAGGCTGGAGTGCAGTGGCTGGATCTCAGCTCACTGCAAGCTCGGCCTCCCGGGTTCACGCCATTCTCCTGCCTCAGCCTCCCGAGTAGCTGGGACTACAGACGCCCGCCACCTCGCCCGGCTAGTTTTTTGTATTTTTTTAGTAGAGACGGGGTTTCACCGTGTTAGCCAGGATGGTCTCAATCTCCTGACCTTGTGATCCGCCCGTCTCGGCCTCCCAAAGTGTTGGGATTACCGGCTTGAGCCACCGTGCCCGGCCTAGAAATTTTTTTTTTAATTTTTGGGTGTGCTGGGCGTGCTGCTGTGCGCCTATGGTCCCAGCTACTAGGGAGGCTGAGGAGGGAGGATCACTTGAGCCCTAGAGCTTGAGGCTGCGGTGAGCCGTGATCATACCTCTGAACTCCAACCTGGGTGACAGAAAGAGACCCTGTCTCAAAACAAAAATAGAAAACAAACAAACAAAAAAAACCTAGGGTGGTCTTATTTGGTGGCCAGCAGCTGACTGGCCATTGAGGGCTATGGCCATTGCGGCCTCAGCCACAGCGGAACCTCTTTAGCTGTTTCCTCCTCCAGTTCTTCCCTTGATCCCCCTGACTTTGGCAGTGGAATCCTGTTCCTCCCCATAGGAGCATATCAGCCTTGAAAGGCCAGAAAACAGCGCAGGGACACATTTCTTCCCGCTGGTCCAAGGCAGCGCCTCACCCAGCACTCCAGCCCTGCCCGGAAGACGCTAGCAGCTGTGGGCTTCCCCAGGCCTGGGTTGTTTACCCCACTTGGGGCAGGAAGGCCCTGTCTCTTCCCTTGCCCCCGTGGGGATGACTCTATTCCCTACGCATTGTTTCCCTTCCGCTGGAATTTCTGTTCTTGAAGACTTCGTGTTCTACCCCTCACATAACGGTTTCCTCCTGTCCAGACAGGGCTGGCCACCAGCCAGGGCCTTGACCATTGGTGCAGAGGACGGGGGCCGAACACAGCAAAGCGTTGAAGTAGGAAGAGGGAAGCTGGAATTCTTCCTGGGTCAGGGCCTTGGGGCCCCTTCTGCAGGGGCCTGCGGTGCATTCACTGTGGATGGGACTTCAGGCCCAGGCCACCACGCCGGAATATATATACATACACACACACATATACACACACACATATATACATATATACATATGTGTGTGTGTGTGTGTATATATTTGTATTTTTTGTGGAGACGGTGTCTCACTATGTTGCCCAGGCTGGTCTCAAACTCCCAAGCTCGAGCGATCCTCCTGCCTCGGCCTCCCAAAGTGCTGGGATTACAGGCATGAGCCAATGCACCTTGTCCCCAATACCCATTTTTTTAGTTTAGTTGTATGAAAATTAAATAAAATAATGGTATGAAACAGGGCCTAGCAAACAAACAGCAAGTGGTCTGTATATACTAGCCCTGTTATTGCTGAAGTTAGGGGAATGGGACTTCTAAAACTCTAAAGAAGGCCAGGCGCAGTGGCTCACGCGTGGAATCCCAGCACTTTGGGAGGCCAAGGCAGGCAGGTCAATTGAGGCCAGGAGTTTGAGACCACCCTGGCAAATATGGCAAAACCCTGTCTCTAGTAAAGATACCAAAAAGAGCAGGTCGTGGTGGCACATGCCTGTAATTCCGGCTATTTGGAAGGCCGAGGCAGGAGAATCGCTTAAACCTGGGAGGCAGAGGTTGCCGTGAGCTGAGATTGCACCACTGCACTCCAGCCTGGGTGACAGAGCAAGACTTTGTCAAAAGAGAAAGAGAGAGAGAAAGAACTGTAAAGAAAAAGCAAGCCAGCTGGACGCAGTGGCTCATGCCTGTAATCCCAGCACTTCGGGAGGCTGAGGCAAGTGGATCACCTGAGGTTAGGAGTTCGAGACCAGCCTGACTGATATGGTGAAACCCCGTCTCTACTAGAAATAAAAAAATTAGCTGGACGTGGTGGCACGTGCATGTAGTTCCAGCTACTTGGGAAGCTGAGAGAGAAGAATTGCTTGAACCTGGGAGATGGAAGTTGCAGTGAGCCAAGATTGCGCCACTGCATTCCAGCCTGGGCAACAGAGGGAGACTCCATCTCAAAAATAAAATAATAATAACAATAATAAAAGAAAAAGTAAGCTGGCCGGGCGCAGTGTTTCACACCTGTAATCCCAGCACTTCTGAAGTCTGAGGCAGGTGGATCACTTGAGGTTGAGTTTGAGACCAGCCTGACCAACACCGTAAAACCCCGTCAACTTCGCCTCTACTAAAAATACAAAATTAGCTGAGTGCAATGGTGCACGCCTGTAATCCCAGTTACTTAGGAGGCTGAGGCAGGAGAATCACTTGAACCCGGGAGGCAGAGTTTGCAGTGAACTGAGATCGTGCCACTGCACTCCAGCCTGGGTGACAGAGGGAAATTCTGTCTCAAAAGAAAAAAAAAAAGAAACAAAAAGAAAAAGCAAGTGAGAGGTCCTTCCTCTCTGCAGTGGAGCAGTGTGAGTCCACGGAGCAAATCCAGACTGGACAGATGAGGAAGTTCCACGCAGATGGGGACACACCCTACCACTTTGAATTTCATACTCCCAAATTGGGTTCTCCTGCCATTTGCTACAAGACCCTCCCAGCTAATGAGGAAGGCAAAGAGCTCAAATGGACAGGTAACGGTTGAGGCCAACCTCCAATGTCATCACAGGGCAGGGGGTGGTTCTGCCCCATACCTGTCCCAACTCTCCTGCCCATGGCATTCCCTGTGGGGTTTTGCGAGGTAGGGAGAAGGGGGAGATGCGGTGGGGTTGGCGATGGCCTCCCCTCTCCTGTCTTAGCCCCTAGCCTGAGTGCTGAGTCTGAAAAACAGCCCAAGTCTGATCCCTGAGGTGCTCAATACGCCCAGATCATCCTGCCTCCCAGACCCAGAGCAGAAGGGGCCCCAGAGCCCTTTGTCAAGTCTTAGCTGCCTCATATCTGCCACCTCAGCGCCCCCTCACCCCAACAGCCCCAGCTCCCTCCCCCAGGCACCCGGGAAGTCAGTGCTATTGTGTGAATAACAGTTACTCGTCCTGCCTGCATCAGCTGTTACTCACACAGTCCCGGGAGTTCCTGACACAGATGGGGGAGGGGGGACAGAGAGGACTCATCAGAGCCCCCCAGGAGGGGACTCAGGGGGAGAGCATGTCATAACTCTCAGATGGCGCTTCGGGCCCTGGGAGTAGTGGAGGCATCAGGATTGCAGACTGGAGGGGTCAGCTTTGGATTCGAGTTCTTTGTTTGCTTCATGTCTTTTTAATTTGTTTTTATTATTTATTTATTTATTCATTTATTTTGAGACCGCTCTGTCACCTAGGCTGGAGTATGATGGTGTGATCTCAGCTCACTGCCACCTCTGCCTCCTGGGTTCAAGCAATTCCCAAGCCTCAGCCTCCCGAGTAGCTAGGATTACAGGCGTGTGCCACCATGCCCAGCTAATTTTAGGATTTTTAGTAGAAACGGGGTTTCACCATGTTGGTTAGGTTGGTCTTGAACTACTGGCCTCAGCCTCCCCAGTAGCTGGGACCACAGGTGTGCACCACTGCACCCAGCTAATGTTTTAATAAATATATTGTAGCTACAGGGTCTGGCTATGTTGCCCTGACTGATCTCAAACTCCCTGCCTCTAATGACCCCCAGTCTTAGCCTCCTAAAGTGCTGGGATTACAGGCATCAGCCACCTCACTCAGCCTAGATTCAAGTTCTTACTGTGGTATGAATGGCCTCGTTGGGCCTCCTTTTCCACAGTTCTTACAGGCCAGTGCCAGACATAGGCCACAGCCCTTGGTGGCCTTCCCTGTCCAAGCAGGGCCTGGCGCAGTGCCACCTGGTGACTGTCTGGAGTTTCGTCACCTTAGAGCCTCATTGGTGAACCCCCTTCTAGCACAGGAGACCCTCAGGAAACCAATGGGCTCAAGAAAAGACGTCTTTTTTAAAATAATTACTTTTTTTTTTTTTTTTTTGGAGACAGAGTTCCACCCTGTCACCCAGGCTGGAGTGCAGTGGGGCAATCTCACCTCATTGCAACCTCCGTCTCCCAGACTCAAGCAATTCTCCTGCCTCAGCCTCCCGAGTAGCTGGAACTACAGGCGCCCGCCACCACGCCCGGCTAACTTTTTTTTTTTTGTATAGAAATGGGGTTTCACCAGGTTGGCCAGAATGGTCTCCATCTCCTGACCTCGTGATCCACCCGTCTTGGCCTCCCAAAGTGCTGGGATTACAGGAAGAGCCACCGCGCCCAGCCACCATTTTTGCAACCTACTGATGACTTTCTATGGATGGATGCAGTTGGGCTTTTCATTCACACCATCCATTGAAATCCGAATGCCACTGTTACGGAATTGGCATCATTATTCCCACTTTACAGGGCAGAAAATTAAGACTCAGAGGAGAAATGGGAGTTGCCCAGAATTTCCTGCTTGTACATGTGCCCTGTCAGCCTCTTTCTCCAGAGATGGGAGTTCTAGAAGGTAAAGAACCTGTTCACGATCACCCAGCTCACTGGAGCCAGAGCTGTATGGTCACGGTCATGACCACAGGAGAAGTCTGTGTCCAGAGCAAACACGAAGGGCTCCTCAGAAGCAGGTTGGATTTGAATCCTTTTTTTTTTTTTTTTTTTTTTTGAGATGGAGTCTCGCTCTGTCCAAGCAGGGAGAGGCCAGGCGAGGTGGCTCGCCCTTGTAATCCCAGCACTTTGTGAGACCAAGGCAGGCAGACTTGAGGTCAGGAGTTCGAGATCAGCCTGGCCAACATGGCACAACCCCGTCCCTACTAAAAATACAAAAATGAGCCGGGTGTGTTAGCGTGGGCCTACAATCCCAGCTACTCGAGAGGTTGAGGCAGGAGACTTACTTGAACCCGGGAGGCGGATGGTGCAGTGAGCCGAGATTGTGCCATTGCACTCCAACCTGGGTGACACAGCAAGACTGTCTCAAAAAAAAGAAGGAGGAAGCCGAGTGTGGGCAGCCTGGGAAAGTCCTCCTACGCGGCACTCAGTCTGCACTGGAGTAGAGGGCGTTGCTCAGGACAGAGACAACTGCACAAGTTCCTGAGACAAGGCGTGTCTGTCCCATGCATCTGTGAAGGTCCCGTAACAACCATTCCAGAAAAGACCCTAAGATGCCGCTCCGTGCTCTCACTGGCTGTGTTGGAGGAAGGCAGGAGGCAGCCATCCCATGTCTCCCCCATCTAGGCCAGGGTCCCTGCTCCCCTTCTCTCCCACACCTCACTGCTCTCCCAGCCCTCCAGCCACAAACCTACACAAGGGGTTCTGGGATGGGATCTGGGCCCAGACAGATCCAAGCAATCCAGCAGCCCAGCTGCATGACAGTGGTGAGGACAGCTGAGGGAGCCCAGGGTGACTCAGATGAAGAGACATGCAAGAAGCCTGCTCCCATATGGAGGGGAAGCTGGGGAGATAACAATGGCCAGTGACTCTGGGCATGCTGGCGTCCCACGGTGAATTCCATCTGCACTGTATCAGCCAGACAGCTTCATCCCTGGGACCTCCCCCCCTACCCATCCCCCAATGACCTTGGGTCACCGTCTCTCTGGACACCTGCCCAACTCAGTAGGAGCTCAGTCATATAGTCATATCCAGAGCCAGAATGGAGACTAGAAAAAGAACTTTTGTGTCCAAGCCAGGCATGGTGGTGCGAGCCTATAGTTCCAGCGACTCAGGAGGCAGAGGTGAGAGGATCACTTGAGCCCAGGAGTTCAAGACTAGCCTGGGCAATATAGTGAGACCCGATTTCTTTTTTTTCTTTTTTTTTTGAGATGGAGTCTTGCTATGTTGCCCAGGATGGAGTGCAGTGGCAAGATCTCGGCTCACTGCAACCTCCACCTCCCAGGTTCAAGCAATTCTCCTGCCTCAGCCCTCCCGAGTAACTGGGACTATAGGCACGCATCACCACACCCGGCTAATTTTTGTATTTTTAGTAGAGACGGAGTTTCACCATATTGGCCAGGCTGGTCTCAAACTCCTGACCTCATGATCCACCCACCTCAGCCTCCCAAAGTGCTGGGATTACAGGCGTGAGCCACCACTCCCAGCCTAGTGAGACCCCATTTCTAAAAAAAATGTTTTGAATTAGCCAGGCCTGGTGGTGTGCGCCTGCAGTCCCAGCTACTTAGGAGGCTGAGGCAGGAGGATGGCTTGAGCCCAGGTAGTGATGGCTGCAGTGAGCTATGATCGTGCCACTGCACTCCAGTCTGGGTGACAGAGCAAGATCCTTTCTCAAAACAAACAGGAACAACAACAAAAAGCAGAATGTATCCAGAGAAAGGCATAAAGGGAGACACAAGAATGTAGAGAATGAGGAGCAAGTTCTGGTAAAGATGAACGAAAGTGAATCAGAGTCAGATAAGCCACATATGTGGGTAAAGAGAAGTGGATGGAGGGATGGAATCTGGCCAGTGGCCCAGAGGCGCCCTGCAGGCCTGCACTGCCTCATCAGCCTGACGTAATTGGCTCCATGGCCACATCTACCCCAGAAGCCCGGTGCTGCACCATTCCCTGCCGTTGAAATTCCCCTTGGTGACCACATTGGAGGCATGTTCCTTTTTTAAATTAATTAATTAATTTATTTATTTATTTATTTTTCATTTTATTTTATTTTATTTTTTTTGAGATAGAGTCTCGCTCTGTTGCCCAGGCTGGAGTGCAGCAATGCAATTATGACTCACTGCAAGCCTCAAACTCCTGGACTCAAGCGACTCTCCTGTCTCAGCCTCCCAAGTATCTGGGACTACAGGCACATGCCACCATGCCTGACTCATTTATTTATTTTTTGTAGAGGTGGGGGTCTCCCTGTGTTGCCCAGGCTGGTCTCGAACTCCTGGCCTCAAGCGATCCTGCCACCTTGGCTTCCCAAAGTGTTGGGATTACAGGCGTGAGCCACTGCGCCCGGCCGGCCAGCCGGGGAGCCTCATTCTTGCCTGATGGTGAAAGGACATTTGGAATACCCACATTACAAAAGGTCCAGCACTAAGCGCCCTCAGGAAATAAGACACTTCGATGGCCACATAAGTTTAAATTCAGAAATAACTGTAAGAGAAGGGAGAATGCAAATGTATAAAAGTGATTAAAGTTAAAAATTAGCTGAGTGTGATGGTGCATGCCTGTGGTCCCAGCTCCTCAGGAGGCTGAGGTGAGAGGATTGTTTGAGCCCAGGAGTTGGAGGCTTCAGTGAGCCGTGATCACACAACTGCACTCCAACCTGGGCAACAAAGTGAGACCCTATCTTAAAAAAAAAAAAAAAAATCAGCCGGGCGCGGTGGCTCATGCCTGTAACCCCAGCACTTCGGAAGGCTGAGGTGGGAAGATCAGTTGAGCTCGGGAGTTTGAGACCAGCCTGGCCAACATGGTGAAACCCTGTCTCTACTAAAAATCCAAAAATTAGTCAGGTGTGGTAGTGCAGGCCTGTAGTCCCTGCTACGCAGGAGGCTGAGGCACGAGAATCGCTTGAACCCATGGGGTGGAGGTTGCAGTGAGCCATGATCGTGTCACTGCACTCCAGCTTGGGTGACTGAACGAGACTCTGTCTCAAAAAAAAAAAAAAAAGATAAAATTGGCTATGGTAGAACACACATTTTTTAAGTGATTAAAGCATTATAGGTGTCATGGGGAATCGATAAGAGATGGGAGATGGGAGCTGCAGGGGCCTAGCCTGGAAGAGTGGGTCAAGCTCAGCTCTATTTTGGTAAATCAAGTCCCCCTCCTCCCTAGTATGCTCGGAAGATAAGGACACACTTGGAACAGCAGTGGGGTACATCCATGACCTGCAGCCTAGAGGGGAATATCTTCCTGGGATCTGAAACCTGTAAAGTCAGCCAGTGGGAGTATGTTAGGACCAGGGAGACAGCAGAAGGATCTGGTATGAAATGGATGCGTGGGGCTGCCAGGCATCCCCTCGGGTAAGCAGCCACTCCACTTCCGAGGCATTTAAGGCCCACGCTCCGCTAAATGCTGACAGACGTAAAAACAAACACCTAAAACATCCATCCCGCAAGGAGCTTGCATTATATCAAAACGGACAGCTCAGGCTGTCTGGGTTCCTGTCCTGGCTCTGCCGCCCACCAAGAGCAGCTGCCACCAGGGAGAACCTAGAATGTGTCGGGCATTTGGCAGGCGATGTTTTATCTAATTCTCATTGCAACCTTGAAAGATGGGAATCCTTACCTGTCTTTTACAAATAAGAATACTGAGGCTGTGATCCCTCAATCATAGGGAAGGAAAGAAGGGAGGGAGGGGGAGGGGGAGGAGGACGGGAGGAGGAGGGGGAAGAGAAGGAGAAGAGATTAAGTTTTACCTAGTCACATAGCCAATGTCAGATCCCTAACTAGCAGCCAGGTCCGCCTGATCCAATGACCACTATTCTCTCATTTATGGTGTAGTCACCGTGTGGCTTCAAGCACAGTGGACCTCTCCAGACCTAAGTGCCCTTGCTTGTAAATTAGAAGAACTAGGTCAGGGCCAGGCATGGTGGCTCATACCTGTAATCTCAGCACTTTGGGAGGCTGAGGCAGGTGGATCACTTGAGCTCAGGAGTTCGAGAACAGTCTGAGCAACGTGGCGAAACCCCGTCTCTACCAAAAATACAAAAACTTAGCCAGGTGTGGTGGTGTATGCCTGTGGTCCTAGCTACTGGGAGGCTGAGGTGGGAGGATCACTTGAGCCTGGGAGGTAGAGGCTGCAGTAAGCTGAAATGGCACCACTGCACTCCAATCTTGAGCCCAGGAGTTTGAGACTAGCCTGGGCAACATAGAGAGACCCCCATCTCTGAAAAAAAAAAAAAAATTAGGCGGGGCACGGTGGCTCATATCTGTAATCCCAGCACTTTGGGAGGCCGAGGAAGGTGGATCACTTGAGGTCAGGAGTTCAAGACCAGCCTGGCCAAAATGGTGAAACCCCATCTCTACTAAAAATACAAAAATCAGCTGGGCGTGGTGGCAGGTGCCTGTAATCCCAGCTACTTGGGAGGCTGAAGCAGGAGAATTGCTTGAGCCTGGGAGGTAGAGGTTGCAGTGAACCAAGACCGTACCATTGTACTCCAACCTGGGCAAGAAGAGTGAAACTCTGTCTCAAAACAAACAAACAAACAAACAAAAATTAGTGGGGCATGGTGGTGCACACCTGTAGTCCCAACTAGCAGCTCCTCGGGAGGCTGAGATGGGAGGATCGCTTGAGCCTGGGAGGTCAAGGCTGCAGTGAGTCATGATTGTGCCAAGGCTGGGAGCCATGATTGTGCCACTGCACTCCTACCTGGGCGACAGAGCGTGGCCCCCACTCAAAAAAAAAAAATGCAGTTGTGGACAAGCAAGGGCTATATTGGGTGAGGCAGCACCAGTTAGAGTGTTCGGGAATTTAAAGAGAAATGGCCAGCCGGGGGCTGGCAGGGGAGAGGGGACACAGTAGGAGAGGAGGGGGACGTCAGGCACAGAGCCAGGGTAAGGAAGGGCCCCTGGACAGGCTGTCCCAGGGCTACGATCTTCAATAAAAGGCAGTGGAGGGCCAGGCACAGTGGCTCACGCCTATAATCCCAGCACTTTGGAAGGCCGAGGCGGGTGGATAATGAGGTCAGCAGATCGAGACCAGCCTGGACAACATGGTAAAACCTGTCTCTACTAAAAATACAAAAATTAGCCAGGTATGGTGGCGCACGACTATAATCCCAGCTACTCGGGAGGCGGAGGCAGGAGAATCGCTTGAACCTGGAAGGCGGAGGATACAGTGAGCCAAGATCACTGTATTGCCACGGCACTCTAGTTTGGGCAAGAGAGCAGGACTCCATCTCAAAAAAAAAAAAAATAGAGGCAGTGGAGACACCTAGTACTGGTTCCCTCCTAGAGAGGGGCAGAGAGCAGAGCCCAAACACAGGCTATTTTTGGAGTTGTGTTGTTTGGAGAGCAACCAAGCCAGAAATAGTGCTGTTAGCAAGACCCTGCCTTCTCCACCCCCGGCTCTCCCAGTGAAATCACCAGGAATCAGGGAGGCCGGGCCCCACATTCCTGGGAGCCTATGTAACGGGCAGTGCTCTCTTCCCTACCGGAAGGGCTCGGGAGCTGAGCATTTGACTGTAAATGGGATACTGGGATTCCAGAGGGAGAGAAGGACTGAGTCAGAGACAGCAGAAAAGAGAGAGAGAGAGAGAGAGAGAGTAGAAATGGGGGGCAACCTCCTGCAGCAGAGAAGAGGGGACAGGAGGGAAGGTTCGGGGAGAAAGGGTAGGCAGGAGGTCAGAGAGAAGACAGCAGGCAGCAGGAGGCTCTGAGAGAGAAAAGGAAAGTGAAAAAGAGAGCAGGGAAGACAGAAGCAAAGAGGAAGAGCAGAGATCGGGCCAGAAGGCAGGAGGTCAGGGGACAACGGGTGGTGGGAAGGCCCCCGTCCACCCAGGGCCCACCAGTGGGTGGGGGGCAGAGGGACACTCACGGAAAATCTGAGTGTGATCTACAGTCACGAGCCACCTGCTCAGGGACAGATGGACACATCTTTCCCAGTAGGCTGGAAACAGAACTTTCCCCTGAAATCCACAGCCCGGTAACTCACTCTCTTATCTCTGACCTTCCGGAAGCCAGAGATCTAGCTATTTCAACAGCACGGACTTTTCTCTCTGTGCCCGTGTGACCCCTTACAAAAGAGCCCAAGCTGGAAAGAAAGGATTGGATCAAGAAAGAGATAACTTGGGATTCAGGGGAAAAGGGGAAAGTGGTAACCCCTTGAGTCAGACTCTGAGGGGTCGGCTGGGGAGCAGCCCGCAGGCAGCTGGACCCTGGGATGGAAGGGCTCAGCGCCTAAGGCAGGCAAGAGAAGGCAGCGCCATGTGCATGAAGTAGAGGCAGGGGTCATGGCCAAGTCTGGGTTCTATTTATTTATTTATTTATTTGAGACAATCTTGTTATTTATTTGAGACGATCTTGCTCTGTCTCTGAAGTTGGAGTGCGGTGGTGCAATCTCAGCTCACTGCAACCTCCACCTTCCGGGTTCAAAAGATTCCCCCACCTCAGGCTCCCGAGTAGCTGGGACTACAGGTGCGTGCCGCCATGCCCGGCTAATTTTTGTATTTTTTTTAAATAGAGATGGGGTTTCACTCCAAGTCCAGGTTCTAGAGCAGCTAGGCAGCCCCAGCTCATCAGAGTCAAGGGAGAAATCGGAAACTTCACATGGACCCGACAACACAGGTTCTGCCTCGGTTTCTAATACACATCCTCCTTATGCCTACAAGTTTCCACCGATTTGGGTAAAGACCCCTTAGTAAGTCAGTCACTTCTGAGTCCAAAGTAAAACGCTCCCCACCCTCCACCCCAATCAGGACTAGAGCTGTTCCCCAGCTTTCCCGTGCCCAAGGATGGAATGTCCTTTTTGCTCTTTGCCTTGTCCTTTGAGACAGGTCTCTCTTTGTCCCCCAGGCTGGAGTGCAGTGGTGCGATCATAGCTCACTGCAGCCTTGAGCTCCTAGGCTCAAGCGATCCTCCTGCCTCAGCTTCCCAGGTAGCTGGGACCATAGGCACATGGGTTAATTTTTTTTCTTTTTTTTTTTTTTTGGTAGAGATGGGATCTCACTGTGTTGCCCAGTCTGGCTCAAATTCCTGGGCTCAAGTAATCCTCCTGCCTCAGCCTCCCCAAAGACTGGGATTACAGGTGTGAGCCACCACCCCCAGCTGGGGTGTCTGTTTTGGATCAGCATCAGGATCATCCACCCAGTCTATCAGTGGGGACTAAATTGGTGAGTGCTCCTGCAGAGCCCTGGCTGTCCACAGAAAATAGCAGAGACCTGGCAAAGTATGGGACAATGGCTCCTGGTATGACAGGCAAGGAAGGGATGGAGGCTAAGCTGCAGGCTGGAGAGGCTGGCACTGACACCTGAGGAGGCCACATCTAGCTATGTCTAGACTCATTGATCTTTCAAGTCCTTGAGGCTTGGTACTCCCTGATCCCTGTTCCCCACTGATCCTTAAGGTCAGAAAGCAAAGCCTTGGGGGGTACTTTTTTTTTTTTGAGACAGATTCTTACTCTGTCACCCAGGCTGGAGTGCAATAGCATGATCTCGGCTCACTGCAACCTCCACCTCCCAGGTTCAAAAGATTCTCCTGCCTCAGCCTCCCAAGCAGCTGGGATTACAGGTATGCACCACCATGCCTAGCTAATTTTTGTACTTTTAGTAGAGATGGGGTTTCACCATATTGGCCGGGTTGGTCTTGAACTCCTGGCCTCAAGTGATCCACCCACCTTAGCCTCCCAAAGTGCTAGGATTACAGGTGTGAGCCACCACACCCAACCTTGGGGTGCTTTTGAGGACAAGAGATAAGTTTGGGACTAAGCATGGTGGCTTATACACTTTGGGAGGCAAAGGTGAGAGGATTGTTCCAGCCCAGGAGTTCGAAACCAGCCTGGTCAACATAGCAAGACTCTGTCTGTATAAGAAAAAATAATCATTAGCTGGGCGTGGTGGTGCTTGCCTGTAGTCCCCGCTACTTACTTGCTCGAGCCCAGGAGTTCAA
This sequence comes from Chlorocebus sabaeus, assembly GCF_047675955.1. Lineage (NCBI taxonomy): Eukaryota > Metazoa > Chordata > Mammalia > Primates > Cercopithecidae > Chlorocebus > Chlorocebus sabaeus. The sequence continues at coordinate 11,550,856 of NC_132931.1, read as the reverse complement.
GTCTACAGTGAGCTATGATCACACCACCGCACTCCAGCCTTGGTGACAGAGTGAGACCCTCTCTCCAAAAAAAAAAAAAAAAAGATAGGTTTGGGGCTGGACTTGTCTTCATCCAAGAGGTCAGGGCAGTTTCTTCTTCCTCACCACTAACCACACTCTCAGGGACTCCAAACCACAACTAACAAAAGGAAAAAGACATAAACAAGAGGCAGTTTCACAGGAAGAGTTCTCCTAATGTGTCTGTGAGCCTAACTTTCCGACTGACCGAAGTTCTCCTCTCTTTGCCCGCCAGCTGTGAGAAAACAAAGCCTAAGGCAGATTAAAAAGCAGGAGGACTGCTCAGAGTGGTTGCCCTTGGTATCTGTTTACCGAAAAAATCCAAAACAAACATCCGACGCTTCCACCCACTGAAACTTCCTGTGACTCTGCTACCAGCTGTCTCCATGGATTCTCCCAATTAAACCCCACCATCTACACAAAACTCAACTGTGTGTGGACCCCAAGTATGCCGTCTCTCCGATACAGGACCCCCGGGCAGCACCCTGGCCACCCTTACATCCACAACATCTAGACCACACGGCCAAGGGCGCCTGACCCTGTCAAAACCCCAAATGCGGCCAGGCACAGTGGCTCATGCCTGTAATCCCAGCACTTTGGGAGGCTGAGGCAGCCGGATCACGAGGTCGGGAGTTCGAGACCAGCCTGACCAACATGGTGAAACCCCGTCTCTACTAAAATACAAAAATTAGCCGGGCATGGTAGTGAGCACCTGTAATCCCAGCTACTTGGGAGGCTGAGGCAGGAGAATCACTTGAACCCAGGAACCCAGGAGGCAGAGATTGCAGTGAGCCAAGATAGTGCTACTGCACTCAGCCTGGGCAACAAAACAAGACTCTATCTCAAAAAAAAAAAAAAAAAACCAAAAAGGAAAATCCACTAGTCTAGTCCTACACGCTCACCCACGGCTAGCCAGCTTCCACCCTCTACAGCAGAGGTCCCCAACCTCTGGGCCAGGGGCTGGTACTGGTCAATGCCCTGTTAGGAACCAGGCTACATAGCAGGAGGTGAGTGGCAGGTGAGTGAAATTTCATCTGTAGTTACAGCCACTCCCCATTGCTTGCATTACCACCTGAGCTCCGCCTCCTGTCAGATCAGCGGCGGCATTAGATTCTCATAGGAGCTTGAACCCTGTTCTAAACTGTTCATGTGAGGGATGTAGGTTGCACGCTCCCTATGAGAATCGAATGCCTGATGATCTGTCATGTCTCCCATCACCCCAGCTGGACCGTCTAGTTGCAGGAAAACAAGCTCAGGGGTCCCACTGATCCTACACGATGGTGAATTGTGGAATTATTTCATTATATATGTTACAATGTAATAATAATAGAAATAAAGCACACAATAAATGTAATGCACTTGAATCATCCTGAAAGCATCCCACCCTGGTCTGTGAAAAAATTGTCTTCCATGAAACCGGTCCCTGGTACCAAAAACGTTGAGGACCACTGCTGCTCAGAATCTATCAGTCACTCTTCTTCCCCTCACCCCCTTGCCCTAGAAGCACACCCTGCAAACCCGCCGTGAATTGACACTCTGCTTCTATCCCTCTTCCCCTCGTGTCTGTTTCTGGAGGAAGAGGATAAAGGACCAGCTGCCCCAAGTCCTAGCGGGCAGCTCGAAGAAGTGAAACTTACACGTTGGTCTCCTGTTTCCTTGCCAAGCCTTTACCATGGTAACAACCCCTGGTCCCGTTCAGCCACCACCGCCCCACCCAGCACACCTCCAACCCCAGACAAGGTTGTTGACACAAGAGAGCCCTCAGGGGCACAGAGAGAGTCTGGACACGTGGGGGAGTCAGCCATGTATCACCGGAGGCGGCTGGGCACATGGCGGGGATGAGGGAAAGACCAAGAGTCCTCTGTTGGACCAAAGTCCTAGACAGACAAAACCTAGACAATCACGTGGCTGGCTGCATGCCCTGTGGCTGCTGGGCTAGGCCCAGGAGGAGGGAGGGGCGCTGTTTCCTGGAGGTGGCCCGGGGCACCGGGTGGACAGCCCCGGGGGGAAAAACATCCACATTTTGATGGAAGTTATCTTTGATAACTCCACAGTGACCTGGTTCTCCAAAGGAAAAGCAGGCAACGTGAGCTGGTTTTTTTTCTCCAAGCTGAACACTAGGGGTCCTGGGCTTTTTGGGTCACCCGGTATGGCAGACGGTCAACCTGGCAGGACATCCGGGAGAGACAGACACAGGCAGAGGGCAGAAGGGTCAAGCGAGGTCCTCAGGCCAAGGCTATTGGGGTTTGCTTAATTGTTCCTGAACCCTCTTACACACGTACACACACAGAGCAGCACGCACACACACACACACACATGCCTCAGCAAGTCCCGGAGAGGGAGGTGTCGAGGGAAGGGGGCCCCGCTGGCTGTTCAGACGGACTCCCACAGCCAGCGAGTGGGTGGGGCTGGAGTATGAGTTCATCTATTTCCTGCCCACATCTGGTATAAAAGGAGGCAGCGGCCCACGGAGGAGCACAGCTGTGTCTGGCTGCAGGGCCAAGAGCGCTGTCAAGAAGAGCCACACGCCCCCCTCCAGCCACTGAATTCCTGCAACTCAGCAGCCGCCGCCAGGGCAGGTCGAATCGCCAATCGCAAAGCACCTCTGAGAACTTCAGGTAGGAGAAAAGCAAACTCCCTCCAACCTCTTACTTCGGGCTTAGAAGTAAGGCAGAGAACTTGCCTCCCCAGAGTCCCCTCCCTCCATCATCCCCCGCTATTCCTCTATTTTCTTTTTCTCAGACCTGCAGCCTTGAGTCGACCCTGTCCTGGGGTGATTGCAGGAGAGCAGGGAGGATGGTCAGGCCCCACCAACAACCCCATCACCCAGAAACAAGAACCTTGACTCTCTCGGTCCCTCTGCATCAAGACACTTACCCATTTCCCACCTCATACCTCTTAACTTGAATGAAACAATCACTGGGAAAGCATTATAAGAGAATTAAGGCCAGGCACTGTGGCTCATGCCTGTAATCGCAGGACTTTGTGAGGCTGAGGCAGGCAGATAACTTGAGCCCAGGAGTTTGAGACCAGCCTGGGCAACATGGCAAAACCCTGTTCTCCCAAAAAAAAATACAAAAATTAGCTGGGCGTGCTGGTGTGCCTGTATTCCCAGCTACTTGGGAGGCTGAGGTGGGAGGATTGCTTGAGCCAAGGAGGCAGAGGCTGCAGTGAGCCAAGATTGAGCCATTGCACCCAGCCTGGATGACGGAGCAAGACTCTGTCTCAAAAAATGAATGGAAGGAAGGAAGGAAGGAAGAAAGAGAGAAAGAGAGAGAAAGAGAAAGAGGAAGGAAAGAAAGAGAGAGAAGGAAGGAAGGAAGGAAGGAAGGAAGGAAGGAAGGAAGGAAGGAAGGAAGGAAAAGAAAGCAAATGTAAAGGCTCATGCAAATCAAAGATGTTGTGATAATTGATAATTGAGCCCGGGCTAAATCCCCCCTCTGCTGCAAAGGCAGCGGGACACAGAGAGAAGGCAGATGGACTGGATTCCAAGATTCCCGTAGGGCAAGATGGCCAAAGACTCACTGCCACTGCCCGGGGATAAGTCCGTCTGAGTGAGATGGAGTGGGACGGGCTAAGAATCTGAATGTGTCATGGTCTGTTCCTGCACCTTGCCCTAGTGTTCACCCACCACCTGCTTGCAGGAAACAAGAAGAGCAGGGCCCACAGCTGGCCAGCTCCCCTCCCCTCCTGCCTGTCTTCCAGAAAGATTCCTTCACCAGCCCTCTTTCCATTGCTCTAGGATGCAGATGTCTCCAGCCCTCGCCTGCCTAGTCCTGGGCCTGGCCTTCGTCTTTGGTGAAGGGTCCACCGTGCACCATCCCCCATCCTACGTGGCCCACCTGGCCTCAGACTTCGGGGTTAGGGTGTTTCAGCAGGTGGCGCAGGCCTCCAAAGACCGCAACGTGGTTTTCTCACCCTATGGGGTGGCCTCGGTGTTGGCCATGCTCCAGCTGACAACGGGAGGAGAAACCCGGCAGCAGATCCAAGCGGCCATGGGATTCAAGATTGATGGTGAGCCACGGGACACTGGGGGAGGTGGAGGCATGCAAAATAGACCAACCAGAAGCCAAGGAAAGGCTGGCTCTGGCTTAGCCGAGCCAAGCCCCGTACAGCTGTGCTGCAGGGGTCACCCCATCTTCTTCCCACTACACCCCAAGTCACTGGACCCTTGAATCGCCAAGGGTGTCTGGCCAGTGGATTTACCGCTTATTCACCACCGCATGATCTTAACCTCATTAAGCCTCAGTTTGCCCATCTATAAAATGAGGATCATAAAAATACCAACCACATAGGGCTGTCCTAAAGAATTCATGGGCCGGGCGCGGTGGCTCACGCCTGTAATCTCAGCATTTTGAGAGGCTGAGGCAGGCGGATCAGGAGGTCAGGAGATTGAGACCATCCTGGCTAACATGGTGAAACCCCGTGTCTACTAAAAATACAAAAAAATTAGCCGGGCGTGGTGGCGAGCGCCTGTAGTCCCAGCTACTCGGGAGGCTGAGGCAGGAGAATGGCGTGAACCTGGGAGGTGGACCTTGCAGTGAGCCGAGACCGTGCCACTGCACTCCGGCCTGAGCAATAGAGCGAGACTCTATCTCAAAAAAAAAAAAAAAAAAAAAAAAAAGAATTCATGGAATTACACTTGTGAAATGCTTAGCACAGCCATCACTATAAGAAAAAAAAATCTAAGGCCAGTCATAGTGCCTCGTATCTGTAATCTCAGCACTTTGGGAGGTTGAGGCAGGAGGATCACTTGAGGCTAGGAGTTCGAGGCCAGCCTGGGCAATACGGTGAAACCACGTATCTACTAAAAATATAAAAATTAGTCCGATGTGATGGTGTACACCTGTAATGCCAGTTACTCAGGAAGTTGAGGCACAAGAATCGCTTGAACTCGGGAGGTGGAGGTTGCGGTGAGCTGATATCGCACCACTGCACTCCAGCCTGGGTGACAGAGTGAGACTCTGTCTCAAAAAAAAACAAAAACAAAAAAAAAAAGAAAAGAAAAAAAGTAAGGTCAGGCAAGGTGGCTTATGACTGTAATCTCAGCATTTTGGAAGGTTGAAGCAGGAAGATCACTTGAGGCCAGAAGTTTGAGACCAGACTGAGCAACAGTGAGACCCCTGCCTCTACAAAAAATTTAAAAATTAGCCAGATGTGGTGGCACACACCTGTAGTCCCAGCTACTTAGGAGGCTGAGGTGGGAGGATGGCTTGAGCCCAGGAACTGGAGGCTGCAGTGAGCTATGACTGCACCACTGCACTTCAGCCTGGACAACAAAGGGAGGCCCTGTCTAGGAAAAAAAAAAAGAAGAAAGAAAATATTTAGGGTTCATCCAGGAGGTGGAGGTTGCAGTGAGCTGAGATCACGTCATTGCACTCCAGCCTGGGAGGCAAGAGCAAAACTCCATCTCAAAAAAAAAAAAAAAGAAAAAGAAAAAAATCAGGAAGAAAATATTTAGGGTTCATAACTTAAGAACAGAGAAGAATATTCTAGCCCAAAGAGAGGGTTGGGATCTGAGACGTTTGAAGAAAGGAAGAGATACAGAAAAGAGATTTTGTCCTGGAATGAAATCTCCCTCCAGAGAGCCCTGGGAAAGCATGGTAGCCCCCATTCATCAGGGTGGAGCCTCTTGTGGAGGAAGTGGGCTCGGCTGGGAACCCTCGATTCAGCACGAGCCTGACTTGTCCTCTCCTCTCTGCCCCTGCGCAGACAAGGGCATGGCTCCCGCCCTCCGGCATCTGTACAAGGAGCTCTTGGGGCCGTGGAACAAGGATGAGATCAGCACCACAGACGCGATCTTCGTCCAGCGGGATCTGAAGCTGGTCCAGGGCTTCATGCCCCACTTCTTCAGGCTGTTCCGGAGTACAGTCAAGCAAGTGGACTTTTCAGAGGCGGAGAGAGCCAGATTCATCATCAACGACTGGGTGAAAACACACACAAAAGGTGAGCAGGCAGGGAAAGGAAGCCAGTTCCCCGGGCCTCAAGAGAAAGGGAATTTGGAAACAAATTCATATATCCCAGTTGGGTGCAGTAGTTTACACCTGTAATCCCAGCCCAACACTTTGGGAGGTCTAGGCGAGAGGATGGCTTGAGGTCTGGAGTTTGAGACTAGCCTGGCCAACATAACAAGACCCCATCTCTACAAAAAATTTAAAAACCAGCCGGGCATGATGGTACACACCTGTAGTCCCAGCCACTTGGGAGGCTGAGGTGGGAGGATCACTTGAGTCCTGGAGTTCAAGGCTGCATTAAGTAAGCTATGTTTGCAACACTGCACTCCAGCCTGGGAGTGCAGAACAAGACCTCATCTCTAAAAAAACAAACAAAAACCAAACCCACATATCCTAAACAACGCTCCTTTTCAGCATTCTCTTCTCTATGGACAGAGGGCTGGATGCTTTAAGAACCAAATCTTAGGCTGGGCATGGTGGCTCACACCTCTAATCCTAGCATTTTGGGAGGCCGGGGCGGGCAGATTGCCTGAGCACAGGAGTTCGAGACCAGCCTGGCCAACATAGTGAAACCCTGTCTCTATCAAAAATACAAAAAATTAGCCAGGTGTGTTGGCACCTGCCTATAATCCCAGCTGCTCAGGAGGATGAGGCTCAAGAATCACTTGAACCCGGGAGGCGGAGGCTGCAGTGAGCTGAGATCGTGCCACTGCACTCCAGCCTGGGTGACAGAGCAAGACTTTGTCTCCAAAAAAAAAAAAGGAACTAGACGGGTTCATTTAAACCCCTGACTGCAGCCCTTTGATATACATCCAGTTGAGGACTGTGAACTCTGGGAAACATCTAAAAGGCTTGAAAATTTTGTCTAGGCCGGGCGCGGTGGCTCACGCCTGTAATCCCAGCACTTTGGGTGGCCGAGGTGGGCGGATCATAAGGTCATGAGATTGAGACCATCCTGGCTAACACGGTGAAACCCCATCTCTAATAAAAAATACAAAAAATTAGCTGGGTGTGGTGGTGGGCGCCTGTAGTTGCAGCTACTCGGGAGGCTGAGGCAGGGGAATGGCATGAACCCGGGAGGCGGAGCTTGCAGTGAGCCAAGATCGCACCATTGCATTCCAGCCTGGGTGAGAGTGCAAGACTCCGTCTCAAACAACAAAAAATAATAATAATTTGTCTAACTTCAGCCGGGCGTGGTGGCTCACACCTGTAATCCCAGCACTTTGGGAGGCCGAGGCAGGTGGATCATGAGGTCAGGAGTTTGAGACCAGCCTGACCAACATGATGAAACCCCATCTCTACTAAAAATACAAAAATTAGCCAGGCATGGTGGCGGGTGCACGTAATCCCAGTTATTCAGTAGGCTGAGGCAGGAGAATCACTTGAACCCAGGAGACGGAGGTTGCGGTGAGCCAAGATCGCGCCACTGCACTCCAGCCTGGCGACAGAGCGAGACTCCATCTCAAAACAACAACAACAAAAAAAGCTGTCTAACTTCCTGATCTTCCTGATCGTTGGTTTTCCCACAGGGATGATCAGTGACTTGCTTGGGAAAGGAGCTGTGGACCAGCTGACACGGCTGGTGCTGGTGAATGCCCTCTACTTCAACGGCCACTGGAAGACTCCCTTCCCCGACTCCAGCACCCACCGCCGCCTCTTCCACAAATCAGATGGCAGCACTGTCTCTGTGCCCATGATGGCTCAGACCAACAAGTTCAACTACAGTAAGTCCAAGAGCCCCTTCCCCACAGCCCACAGCAACTACATCTCATTCCTGGGGTATCCCAAGGGATGCCCAAATTGTCACCCTCCGAGGGAGGAAGACCACAGGGAATGCTCCCCTTTAAGGGAGGAGAGACCCTAGAATATACTCCAGCTTTGACAAAGATTCCCCAAGCAGGAGACATCAGGATAATGGGAACAGAAGACAAGAGGTTTATCCCATGAAGGATGAAGCTGAAATCCAGAAATTCCCTCAGGGCCACATTTGTCCACCTGACTCCAGGGTCTCCTCTTCATGTGTTGCTGGTGTGACTACCTGGGGATGAGAAATCCTGCTGGGGGAGTTGAGGTTAAGAGGATGAGGACTCCAGGTGCGGTGGCTCATGCCTGTAATCCCAGCACTTTGGGAGGCCAAAACGGGTGGATCACCTGAGGTCAGGAGTTTGAGACCAACCTGGCCAACACGGTGAAACCCCGTCTCTACTAAAAATGCAAAAATTAGCCAGGCGTGGTGGCACGTGCCTGTAATCCCAGCTACTCAGGAGGCTAAGGCAGGAGAATCACTTGAGCTTGGGAGGTGGGGGTTACAGTGAGCCGAACAAAATTGAGCCACTTCACCCCAGCCTGGGCGAAAGAGTGAAACTCCGTCTCAAAAAAAATTAAAATAAAATAAAAAAAAAGGATGAGGACTGGGATGAATTGGTGGCTGGGTGTGAGGAAAATGGAAGTGAAGGAAGGCCAAAAGAGACAGAGAAGGCCTGGCACGGTGGCTCACGCCTATAATCCCAGCACTTTGGGAGGCTGAGAAGAGGGATTGCTTGAGGCCAGAAGTTGAAGACCAGCCTGGGCAACATAGCAAGACCCTGCCTCTACAAAAAAATTTTTTTTAATTAGCCAGGCTTGGTGACATGTATCTGTAATCTACTCAAGAAGCTGAGGTGAGGCCAGGCGCGTTGGCTCGCGCCTGCATTCCCAGCACTTTGGGAGGTCCAGGCGGGTGGATGACCTGAGGTCAGGAGTTCAAGACCAGCCTGGCCAACATGGTGAACCCCCATCTCTACAAAAATACAAAAATTAGCTGGGCATGATGGCAGGTGCCTGTAATCCCAGCTACTCGGGAGGCTGAGGTGGGAGAATCGATTGAACCGGGGAGGGGGAGGTTGCAGTGAGCTGAGATTGCACCATTGCACTCCAGCCTGGGTGACAGAGTGAGACTCCTCAAAACAAACAAACAAACAAACAAAAAACAGAAGCTGAGGTGGGAGGAGCATTTGAACCAGGATTCAGAGGCTGCAGTGAGCTATGATTGCACCACTGCACCACACTCCAGTCTGTGTGACAGAGTGAGACCCTGTTTCTTACAGACACACACACACACACACACACAGAGAGAGAAACTAGAAGATACTGAATTGGCAGAAGAGAAGGGCAATAGAAATTAAAATACTGAATAGGGGAGCAGTGAACAGGGGATCTCCAAAAGCCAAGAGGGAGAGAGAGCCTGGCTTCCAGAAAAAGCGGAGAAGCCAGGAGAACTAGGTGAAAATCCAGTGCTGGGTTGCCATCAGCGAGAGCTGGAGCCCTTTCCAACAAGCCATCTTGGTGTCTTCACAGCCGAGTTCACCACGCCCAATGGCCATTACTATGACATCCTGGAACTGCCCTACCACGGGAACACCCTCAGCATGTTCATTGCTGCCCCTTATGAAAAGCAGGTGCCTCTCTCTGCCCTCACCAACATTCTGAGTGCCCAGCTCATCAGCCACTGGAAAGGCAACATGACCAGGCTGCCCCGCCTCCTGGTTCTGCCCAAGTAAGTCACAACCGCTATCTCTCCCACCCACCCACCCACCCCTCTCTCCAGGCTCCCCAAAGTCGCTGCCCCCCAGGTTGAATTTCCCCGATCTGTGACGTTTGCAGGGCAGGGACATGCATGTGTGGGAGGCTGATGGGAAACTGTGGCCTGGGTTTGATTAGGAGTCATGTAATCATCCCTCCCCCTGTTTCTGCTGGAGGGCAGGGGACAGCTCTTCCCGACCACACCTCCACATTGACTATCCCCCCAGAATACTCAACAAAAGCCCCCAAAGGAGAGCCAGAGAAATGAGGGAGGTGGGGGCCCAATCAGTCCACATCGACTTAAGGTCTCACCCCACCAGCACTCCCATCCCCCACCCTTTCAAGTCAACATCCAGACAAAAGAAATCACTTCCAAGGACAGAGCAGCTCAAAGCGCAGCTTCTAGCTGGGGTTCCAAGAAAGCAGATTTTTCGAAATCCTTCTGCAGAAGGAAGCAAAGAGATTTTTCGAAATCCTTCTGCAGAAGAAGGCTGGGCCTGGGGAACTCCAGAATTATAGGGAAGCCTCCCACCACGCTCATCCCAAATTTCCAGATGCTACAATGCCAGGCTTGGGGAAAGAACAGAATGTAGTTGGTTAGCTGGTGCATGCTCTCACTTGCATCCTCTCTCTCTCTTCCTCTTTTCCTCCCCGCCCCCCCCCCTGGCTCATAAAAATCGAGGTAATTAGTCGTGCCCTAGTGAGAAGCAGAGAGTGCTCAAAGGCCCCCTGCTTGAGTCCTCTTCAGGGTTAGCTCTCAGAAACACAATCTGCAGAACAGATTTTTGTTCCAACATCCTTGCAGGAGAATTTGCCCTTAGCTTCCCCCGCCCCAGCCAGGCTGAATAAAATTGTGCTGAAACTACTGTCTTATTTGAGGAAAGTAATTAGTCATAGGTGGGAGGGGGTGGGGAGATTGCAGAAGAATGTTCATGAATATTAGGATTTCCAGCAATAAGGAGGACTTTGTAAACAGCTTTAGAAAAAGAATGAGGCCGGCTGGGTGCTGTGGCTCATGCCTGTAATCTCAGCATTTGGGGAGGCCAAGATGGGTGGATCACTTGAGGCCAGGAGTTCAAGACCAGCCTGGCCAACAGGGTGAAACCCTGTCTCTACTAAAAATACAAAAATTAGCCAGCCATGGTGGCAAGCGCCTATGAGCCCAGCTACTCGGGAGGCTGAGACACGAGAATTGCTTGAACCCGGGAGGCAGAGGCTGCAATGAGCTGAGATCACACCACTGCACTCCAGCCTGGGGGACAGAGCAAGACTCTGTTTCAAAAAAAAAAAAAAAAAAAAAAAGAAGGCCGGGCGCTGTGGCTCACGCCTGTAATTCCAGCACTTTGGGAGGCTGAGGCGGGTGGATCACGAGGTCAGGAGATCGAGACCATCCTGGCGAACATGGTGAAACCCTGTCTCTACTAAAAATACAAAAAAATTAGCCGGGTGTGGTGGTGGGCTCCTGTAGTCCCAGCTTCTCGGGAGGCTGAGGCAGGAGAATGGCGTGAACCCGGGAGGCAGCGGAGCTTGCAGTGAGCCGAGATCGCGCCACTGCACTCCAGCCTGGGTGACAGAACAAGACTCCATCTCAAAAAAAAAAAAAAAAGAAAAGAAAAGAAAAGAAAAAAAGGAAGGAAAGAAAGAAAAGGAAAGGAAAGGACAGGACAGGACAGGACAGGACAGGACAGGAAAGGAAAGGGAGAGGAAGGAAGGAAGGGAGGGAGGGAGGGAGGGAAGGGAAGAAAAGGGAGAGGACCAGGCCTCCCTCTCCAAACTTCACCTCCATTCCTATTCTGGCCACTTGATTTGGGGGACACCTGGTAGGGGATGGGGAAAGGTGCAGGCTGCCAGTCAAAGGGGACCCCGGCTTGAGCAGCCTCTTACTGCTATCCACAGGTTCTCCCTGGAGACTGAAGTTGACCTCAGGAAGCCCCTAGAGAACCTGGGAATGACCGACATGTTCAGACAATTTCAGGCGGACTTCACGAGTCTTTCAAGTAAGAGGACCTTCTTTGCTTTTTCTTACCCCAGTGGAGTGCGGGGGCCCCTAAGAGGAAAAAGCAACCTCTCCTTGAGAGTGGCAGCTGATCTAATCCTGTATCCACATCTGTTTCAGACCAAGAGCCTCTCCACGTTGCGCAAGCGCTGCAGAAAGTGAAGATCGAGGTGAACGAGAGTGGCACGGTGGCCTCCTCATCCACAGGTGAGTCTGGCTCAGGTGAGGCTCCATGGGCCTGTCGCCTCCATCACCCCTCAGGATAACTGGTCCCCAGACCCAGGAAGGACCCGCATCCCTCTCCACACAGACCTCTCTGCACAGAGCAGCTCTGTCTGTGCTTAGCCATCACCCGTTCCCCACCTGTTTCTCAGCCTGGAAAACGGGCTTGGGACCATGGAACCCTGTTTCCTCACCTGATGGCTCCTAAGTTCCCTGACTGTGAAAAGGCCTCCTAAAGGAAAACCCAAGTTGTTCCCACAGTGGGAAGTAAACTTAAGAAATGTGCTTATCAGGCTGGGCGTGGTGGCTCACATCTGTAATCCCAGCACTTTGGGGGACCAAGGCGGGTGGATCACTTGAGGTCAGGAATTCGAGACCAGCCTGGCCAACATGGCAAAACCCTGTCTCTACTAAAAATACAAAAATTAGCCAGGCCTGGTGGCGTGTGTCTGTGGTCCCAGCTACTCGGGAGGCGGAGGCAGAAGAATCACTTGAATCCAGGAGGCAGAGGTTGCAGTGAGCTGATATCACGCTGCTGCACTCCAGACTGGGCAATAGAACGCAAGTCTGAAGAAAAGAGGGGGAGAGAGAGAGAGAGAGACAGAGAGAGAGAGAGAAAGAGAAAAGAAAAGAAAGAGCTTATCAATAAGCCCTTAAAGGATTTAGATAAATGTGTGTAAGGGAAGAGCTGATCCATTGCTACCAAGCTCCTGGAGGAAACCAGGTCTCAGAGGATATCCCTAAACTTTTAAGGTTCATATTCAGGAAAACAACTTCCAGCTGGGCTCAGTGGCTCACACCTGTAATCCCAGCACTTTGGGAGGCTGAGGCAGGAGGATCACTTAAGCCCAGGCATTTGAGACCAGCCTGGGCAGCATAAGGAGATGCTGTCTCTATAAAAATTAGAAAAAATTTAGCCAGGCATGGTGGCATGCACCTGTAGCCCCAGCTACTTGGGAGACTGAGGTGGGAGGATCACTTGAGCCCAGGAGTTCGAGGCTGTGGTGAGCCATGAAGGCACCACTGCACTCCAGCCTGGGCAACAGAGGGAGACCCTGTCTCTAAGAAAAAGGGTGGGGGGTGCCAGTGCCAGCATCCCTCTGTTCTAAGGCATTGTCCCTTCTCTTGCAGCTGTCATAGTCTCAGCCCGGATGGCCCCTGAGGAGATCATCATGGACAGACCTTTCCTCTTTGTGGTCCGGCACAACCCCACAGGTGAGCCTGGAACCCATCATGTTCCACATCCTCCCACCCATTCTTTCTCTCAGGAACTAGTCCCGACAGATGCAGACATCTCTCTACCCCGAGAGGGCTCTGGGCAGGGAATCCATAACCCTACCCTGCTTCCTGTCCCAAGAGGAGGCCACCTTCTATCACCCACAGACAGTGCCGGGCCACCATCCCTGCTCTGTCACTCAGGCAGCTGAGACTCCAGACAGCTCACTCATCTGCCCAGATCTCAGTCCTTCCACCCACATCCAGCCTGATGAGCTGTCCCACTCCTTCCGCTTCTCAACTCCCACGGTTCTTTCATCCTCAGGAACAGTCCTTTTCATGGGCCAAGTGATGGAACCCTGACCCTGGGGAAAGACACCTTCATCTGGGACAAAACTGGAGATGCATCGGGAAAGAAGAAACTCCAAAGAAAAGAATTTTAGTGTTAATGACTCTTTCTGGAGGAAGAGAAGACATTTGCCTTTTGTTAAAAGATGGTAACCCAGATCTGTCTCCAAGAGCTCGGCCTCTCCTTGGAGGACATTTAGGTCAAAATCCCTAGTCTCCACCTGGAACCCTGGGAGAGAAGTTTGAAGCACAACTCCCTTAAGGTCTCCAAACCAGACGGTGACGACTGTGGGACCATCTGGGGCACCTGCTTCCGCCTGTCTCTCTGCCCACTCGGGTCTGCAGACCTGGTTCCCACTGAGGCCTTTTGCAGGACGGAACTACGGGGCTTACAGGAGCTTTTGTGTGCCTAGTAGAAACTATTTCTGTTCCAGTCACATTGCCGTAACTCTTGTACTGTCTGCCACCGTGGAGGAGGCTGGGGACAGGCCAAAGGCCAATGGAAGAAGCACCCTTTCATCTCAGAGTCCATTCTGGCACTGGCCACCCCTCCCCAGTACAGGGGTGCTGCACATGGCAGAGTGACTATCCCCCATCACGTGACCCAACCCTCCTGGCCTGGCTGTCTCCCTCCCCAGAAACAGTGTGCATGGGTTATTTTGGAGTGTAGGTGACTTGTTTACTCATTGAAGCAGATTTCTGCTTCCTTTTATTTTTATAGGAATAGAGGAAGAAAGGTCAGATGTGTGCCCAGCTCTTCACCCCCCAAGCTCTTGGTGGGGAGGGGTGTACCTGAATATTTATCATATCCTTGCCCTTGTGTGCTTGTTAGAGAGAAAGAGAACTATTAAGGAAAATAACATTATGTAAACTTGCTCCTAGTGTTTCTTTCTGGTCTGTGTCACCGTATCTCAGGAAGTCCGGCCACTTGACTGGTACACACCCCTCGGGACATCCAGCGTGATGGAGCCCACACTGCCACCTTGTGGCCACCCGAGCCCCTCGCGCCCCTCTTGTCCTCGTCTTTCTCCCCTTGATGGAAATTGACCATTCAATTTCAGCCTCCTTCAGGGGACCGAAAGGACGGAGTGGGGGAGAGAGACTCAGATGAGGACAGAGTGGTTTCCAATGTGTTCAATAGATTTAGGAGCAGAAATTCAAGGGGCTGCATGACCTACCAGGACAGAACTTTCCCCAATTACAGGGTGACTCACAGCCGCATTGGTGACTCACTTCAATGTGTCATTTCCGGCTGCTGTGTGTGAGCAGTGGACACGTGAGGGGGGGTGGGTGAGAGAGACAGGCAGCTCGGATTCAACTACCTTAGATAATCTTTCTGAAAACCTACCAGCCAGAGGGTAGGGCACAAAGACGGATGTAATGCACTTTGGGAGGCCAAGGCGGGAGGATCACTTGAGCCCAGGAGTTCAAGACCAGCCTGGGCAACATACCAAAGGCCCTGTCTCTTTAAAAATATATATTTTAAATATATTTAAATATATATTTTTAATATCTTTAAATATATATGTATATATTTTAAAGACCAATTTATGGGAGAATTGCACATAGATGTGAAATGAATGTAATCTAATAGAAGCCTAATCAGCCCACCATGTTCTCCAATGAAAAATCCTCTTTCTTTGGGGTTTTTCTTTCTTTCTTTCTTTTTTGATTTTGCACTGGATAGTGATGTCAGCCACATACAGGATCCACAGGGGTGGTGTCAGATGCTATTGAATTGTGTTGAATTGTATGCTTTTTCACTTTTGATATATAAACATGTAAAAATGTTTCAAAAAATAATAAAATACATAAATATAAAAAATATTTCAGGACAGTCACTGCCCTCACCTTCTCCATTTCACACCATACAAGAAATCAGAAGCCTAGGCCGGGTGCTGTGGTTCACGCCTGTAATCCCAGCACTTTGGGAAGCCGAGGTGGGTGGATCACCTGAGGTCAGGAGTCTGAGACCAACCTGGACAACATGGTGAAACCCCGTCTCTACTAAAAATACAAAAATTAGCTGGGCGTGGTGGCATGTGCCTGTAATCCCAGCTACTCAGGATGCTGAGGCAAGAGAATCACTTGAAGCCAGGAGGCAGAGGTTGCAGTGAGCCGAGATTGCGCCACTGAACTCCAGGCTGGGTGACAGAGCGAGACTCCCTCTGAAAAAACAAACAATAACAACAACAACAAACCCAGAAATCAAAATCCTGTTGGTCCATAGACCTTATGGGTGGAAGGGAACTTCCTACATCCAGGTTGACCCAATATGGGGGTGTCCATGAAATGGTCACCTCAGCTCTACCACAAGCCCCAAGGATACGTTGATTCTCTGCCCCTGGGAATCATCTTCAAAAAGGAAAAAAATGCTCCCCTGCCATAAACTTTCCACTTATCCAGATGGACCTGCTCATAAGTCACCATCCCTGTGGGCTCCCAACTCTGTTCATGCCACTTCCTTCCAGCACCAAATGCTTCCCACTCCCCATTCTTCAAACCCAGCTCAAGTTCCAGTTCCTCCACCTAGCACTTCCCATGGATCCAACCAATATCATTACTATCAGGCCCGGAGCAGTGGCCCACACCTGTAATCCCAGGACTTTGGGAGGCTGGGGCAGGAGGATTACTTGAGGCCAGGAGTTTCAGACCAGCCTGGACAACAAAGTGAGACCCTTCCTCTAAGAAAAGAAAGAAAGAGAAAGATAAAGAGAAAGAGAGAGAAGAAAGAAAGAAAGAAAGAAAGAAAGAAAGAAAGAAAGAAAGAAAGAAAGAGGGAGGGAGGGTGGGTGGGAGGGAAAGAAAGAAAGAAAGAAAGAAAGAGAGAGAGAGAAAGAAAGAAAGAAAGAAAGAAAGAAAGAAAGAAAGAAAGAAAGAAAGAAAGAAAGAAAAAGAAAGAAAGAAAGAAAAAAAGAAAAAGAAAGAAGGAAAGAAAGAAAGGAGGGAGGGAGGGAGGGAGGGAGGGGAGAGGGGGGAGGGAGGGAAGGAAGGGGATGAAAACATCATCACTCCCAACTTGACACTGAGTTTTCTTCTCCCTGGTCTGTAACAGTGCTTGGATTGTCGAGTGTTCTTTAGCTTTGCCTGTGTGTGTCTTACCCTCCCCAAACCCATCAAGGTATCAGGTTTCTTGAAAACAAGGCTCTCTTGTTATATATACTCTAGCATCTTCCTGAAAATGGCTTCCTGAAAAGTCTTTTATTATCTTCCTGCAGCATCTTGAAGGCTCTTGGCAGAGGCACACTTCCCTCCATTAGTTTCTGTTCAAATATTCAAAAATAATTTTTTTAACTGAAAAAAGACCAATAACCATCTGTCGAACTTGTATACTGTCTAACTCCAGAACCCTGAAGATAGGATTCAGAGATGTGACCCTCTGAACACCCAGCTCGTTTCTATTGCTTTTTAAACATTTTTTTTTTTTTTTTGTAGAAACGGGGTTTCACCATGTTTTGAACTTCTGAGTTCAAACAATCCTCCTGCCTCAGCCCCCCAAATTGCTGGGATCACAGGTGTGAGCCACCATGCCCAGCTTGGCCCAGGTATATCTTTCAACCTCCTTATACCCTGTAAATATGACTAATTCCAGGCCCTAGGCTAGTGGCTGAAAAGTTACCCATCTGTAACAGATTTGCTTGGAAAGCTAAACAGCCTCTTTTTGCACAAAATGCTTCAAAAAGCGGAACAAATTAGCCCCAACTCTGCAGTATACAGTTCAAAAACTGCCCGCCCATGCTGAGATGGCTCTAGAGGAAAAAGAGTTCTTCAAAAAGCCCCCTCACCACAGAGGAGGCTTGTTCCAGGAAATGCCCCATGTAACAGACTGTCAGCTATTGTGAGGATAAAAATGATGTAGACTCACCTGCCCAGCCCTGTTTGACTTTGCCTGGCCCTGTTCCTTGCCTGTTCTAAGTTTGTCTTCCCTTCTCTATTGTTTTGTTTTGTTTTGTTTTTCCTTTTAAGACAGGGTCTTGCTTTGTTGCTGAGGCAAAAGCGCAGTGGCACAATCTCAGCTTATTACTGCCTCCATCTCCTGGGCCCAAGCCATCCTTGCACCTCAGCGTCCCGAGTAGCTGGGACCACAGGTGTGCACCGCCAAGCCCTGCTAATCTTTGCATTTTTTGTAGAGATGGTGTCTCACTGTGTTGCCTGGGCTGCTCTCAAATTCCTAGGCTCAAGCAATCCACCTGTCTCGGCCTCCCAAAATGCTGTGATTACAAAGTGCTGGGCCACCATGCCTGGCCTGCTATTCTTTAGGGATAAGAAATTAACAAGATCTGCCTCCAGCCACCGTTATTGTAGATTTCTTGTAAACCTTAAATAGTGGAATTATTTATCTGCTCATGTGTGGGCAAAGAGTATGAATGTTGTAAATCCCTTGATGGTAAAAATATTCTATCAAAGGAAATTTGTCAAGGAGACACTATCGGTTTTTGAAATCATTTTTTTAGGTGGTTTCTCAAGTAAGGTTTGTTGAAATAATAGTAGCAAGTGGCCAGGCACGGTGACTCAGGTCTGTAATCCCAGCACTTTAGGAGGCCAAGGTGGGTGGATCACCTGAGGTCAGAAGAGAAAGAAAGAAACAAAGAAAGAGAGAAAAGAAGGGCTCAGATGTGGTGGAGTATAAAGGTGCTGGCTGGGTGGTGGCTCATGCCTGTAATTCCAGCACTTTGGAAGCCCAAGGCAAGTGAATCACTTGAGTCCAGGAGTTCGAGACCAGCCTGGGCAACACGGCGAAACCTTGTCTCCACAGAAAAATACAAAAATGAGCCTGGTGTGGTGGCGGGAGCCAGTAGTCCCAGCTACTCTGGAGGCTGAGATGGGAGGATCGTCTGAGCCAGGGAGGTCGAGGTTGCAGTGAGCCAAGATCATGCCACTACACTCCAGTCTGGGGTGACAGAGCAAGACCCTGGCTCAAAAAAAAAAAAAAAAAAAAAAAAAAAAAAAAAAGAAAGAAAGAAAGAAAAGAAAAGTGCTGCCCTCACGTGCAGCAGCAGCTTCTACATTGCCACCAGCCGCCTGGCCAGCCTGAACACTCGCTTGCTGAACGGGGTCTTTGATCCCCTCGCCACCAGAGGTCGCTTTCGCTCCAGTGGAAAGCTCTTCCCTGAAGCAAAGCAGCTGTGGCTTCCACCAAAATCTTGCCAAGTTGGAATTCCATTCAAATTAATGAGTATTTATTTAAAAGCTGACCTTTAGACCGGGTACTGGGAAGCACTAAAAAGAAAGTGTCAGCTATTCTTCTTCTTTTTTTTTTTTTTTTGAGACGGAGTCTTGCTCTGTCGCCTAGGCTGGAGTGCAGTGGCGACATCTTGGCTCACTGCAAGCTCTGCCTCCTGGGTTCAGGCCATTCTCCTGCCTCAGCCTCCCAAGTAGCTGGGACTACAGGCGCCCGCCATGACACCCGGCTAATTTTTTTTTTTTTTTTTTTTTTTTTTTTTTGTATTTTTAGTAGAGACGGGGTTTCACCATGTTAGCCAGAAAGGTCTCTATCTCCTCACCTCGTGATCCACTCACCTCGGCCTCCCAAAGTGCTGGGATTACAGGCGTGAGCCACCGCGCCCGGCCAGCTATTCTTCTTAATAGCAGATATCTAAGGACAAAGGACATCAAAAAGCTGGGCAACAAAGCTATGCTGGCCAGGTGCAGTGGCTCATGCCTGTAATCCCAACATTTTGAGAGGCCAAGGTGGGAGGACCACTTGAGGCCAGGAGTTTGAGATCAGCCTGGACAACATGGTGAAACATTGTCTCAACTAAAAATCAAAAAACTTAGCCAGGCATGGTGGTGCATGTCTGTGATCCCAGTTACTCCGGAGGCTGAGGCCAGAGGATCACTTGAGCCCTGGGAAGTCGAGGCTGCAGTAAGCTGTGATTGCATTACTACATTCCAGCCGGGGCAACAGAGCGAGACCCTGTCTTGAAAAGAAAAAAGAAAAGAAATGGAAGAAAAACTATGCAAGTCACTACAAAAATAATTGAAAGGAACACTGTATAAATGATCACTATAGTCTGGACTAGAATGTAGACCCATTAGAGGAGGGGCTATTTGAAACCATAAAGGATAAATCAGATGGGTTTGCGTCTATAGGGAGGGAATGGCAGGGCATTCCAGAAAATAGCATGAACAAAATCCCAAAGGAAAACGTATAGCAAGGCAGATGCAAGGGACACTTGAGAATGAAGTCTCAGATCTCCAGCTGGTTTCAGCCTGTCCCCTCGTCCCTCCTCTGATAACCCAGCCACTCCTCTCTAGGCCCTCTCCTAATCTAGTCCAGCAAGTCTTCCCTAGGGCCCTTGAATAAGCCACAATTTCGTGTCACCCGCCTCATGTCCCAGGCTTACAGCTCACAAGGCTAGAAAAAGGCAGTGACATCAACCACAGTGGGAAACCAAGAGGGGATAATTTCAGGGGAAGGAAGTGGCAGCACGTTTTTGGCAAGTGAAGTTTGAGATGACAATGGAATACTTACTTTATTTCATTTTATTTTTAAAAAATGGAAACTGGCTGGGTGCAGTGGCTCACACCTGTAATCCCAGCACTTTGGGAGGCCGAGCAGGTGGATCACCTGAGGTCTGGAGTTTGAGACCGACCTGGCCAACATGGTGAAACCCCATCTTTACTAAAAATACAAAAATTAGCCCGGCATGGTGGCGGGCACCTGTAAACCCAGCTACTCGGGCGGCTGAGGCAGGAGAATTGTTTGAACTCTGGAGGCAGAGGCTGCAGTGAGCCAAGATCATGCCATTGCACTCCAGCCTGGGCTCCAAAAAAAAAAAAGGAGGAGGAGGAGAAGGGAAGGAAGAAAAGAAAAGAAAAGAAAAGAAAAGAAGGAAATTGGGCAATTCAGGAAATCGCCAGGGCAGCCAGAGAACCAAACTGGAGGGAGGTCTCACACTATCGCACTAGGAACAATGCCCCACATCATACCTGTGCCCCTGCCTGTCCTGTGGACACAAGACACTGCCATTAGCGCCACTCTACTGCCACCCTAGGAACTTGATCCTCTGTCCTTCTGCCAGGGTCTTAACTACCCTCCATCTCCTAATGCCCACCCCAGTCTCTCCTGGAGCAAAGTTTGGCAGGTGCACAGATGGGTAGAGTCCAGCTGACAGGCCCATGCTATGCCCAGAAACAATGCTGCGAAAGTGAATATCTGGAAATTGCAAATGCTACTCTGGGAGGTTGGTCTATCTCCTCCCTAGATTCGTAAGACAGGGGATTCCCATACTCCAAGAAGCAGGGTTAGAACCTGAGTGCTGAAAGAATGACAAACATCAACCACAGAGAGTGTTCCAGCCGAGTGTGGTGTATGGGATTACGCCTGTAATCCCAGCACTTTGGGAGGCCAAGGCAGGAGGATCACTTGAGCCCAGGAGTTTGAGACCAGCCTCGGAAACATAGCGAGACCTGGTGTCTACAAACAATTTTTTTTTTTAGACAGAGTCTCACTCTATTGCCCAGGCTGGAGTGCAGTGTTGAGATCTCAGATCACCGTAACCTCTGCCTCCCGGGTTCAAGCAATTCTCCTGCCTCAGCCTCCCAAATAGCTGGGATTACAAGTGTGCACCACCACACCCAGCTAATTTTTGTATTTTTAATAGAGACGGGGTTTCACCATGTTGGCCAGGCTGGTCTTGAACTCCTGACCTCAAGTGATCCACCCACCTCAGCCTCCCAAAATGCTGGGATTATAGGTGTGAGCCACCGCACCCAGCCCTACAAACAAATATTTAAAAATAGCTAGGTATGGTGGCGCGTGCCTACAGTCTCAGCTACTTGGAAGGCTGGGGCAGGAGGATCACTTGAGCCCATGAGTTTGAGGCTGCAGTGATCGTGATCACACCACTGCACTCCAGCCTGGGGAACAGAGCGAGACCCTGACTCTTAAAAAAATGGGAAAAAAAAATGGTGGGAAGGAACATGGATCATAGACTCACAAAGATGAGAGGCTTCAGAAGCCATCTGGCCACCCTCTCAACCACCACAGGAACTACCTCTACAACCACATGAGTAAAGGCATGGGGAGGTGTCAGTGTGGTTTATAGGATGACAGTACAAACACCATTCCTAATGATGAAGATAAATCTTACCTCTTCAACCAGGTGCGGTGGCTCAGGCCTGTAATCCCAGCACTTTGGGAGGCCAAGGTGGGTGGATCACTTGAGGTCAGGAGTTCAAAACCAGCCTGGCCAATATGGTGAAACCCCATCTCTACTAAAAATACAAAAATTAGCCAGGTGTGGTGGCGTGCGCCTGTCATCCCAGCTACTGGAGAGGCAGAGGCAGGAGAATTGCTTGTACCCAGGAGGCAGAGTTGCAGCGAGCTGAGATCGCGCCATTGCACTCCAGCCTGGGCCACAAAGCGAGACTCCATCTCAAAAACAGAAGAAGAGGAAGGAGAAGAATAAGAGTAAGAATAAGAATCTCACCTCTTCCACGTTTCCTTTTATACAAGTGGCACCACTAACCCTCCAAGATTCTTCTCCCTTCCTCTCTACCTAGATGACGATCAACTTCAGATCACCAGCTCCTTTGAGGGATCTCTCTAATTTGTCCCTCCCATTTCATCCTGGAGCCAGGATTCCCAAAACTCTCAGACAATCTTTCAGCTTTCCAGTTGTCCTCTCAAATTCTCCCACATATGACTGTAAGATTAATTTTTTTTTATTCTGAGACAAGGTCCTGCTCTGTCACCCAGGCTGGACTGCAGTGGAAAAATCATGACTCACTGCAGCCTCTACCTCCTGGGTTCAAGCGATCCTCCCACCTCAGCCTCCTAAGTAGCTGGGACCACAGGCATGTGCCACCACGCCTGGCTAATTTTGTTTATTTTTTTCTAGAAATAGGGTCTATGTTGCCCAGGCTGGTCTCAAATCCTGAGCTCAAGCAATCCTGCCACCTCAGCGTCCCAAAGTGCTGGGCTTACGAGCATGAGCCACCATGTGCCTGGCCAAGATTAACTTTCTTAACACTGTTTTCACCAAGTTATTCACTAGTTCACACAGCCATAATGACTCTCAACTGCCAACTGCATCAAATCTCAATTCAGCTCCATGCACAAACTGTATCGGATCCACTAATTCATAGATTCTCCACATTCATCATTCACTAACAATGAAGAAATCCCAGTTGGGTGTGGTGGCTCATGCCTATAATCCCAGCACTTTGGGAGGCTGAAACAGGTGGATCACTTGAGGTCAGGAGTTCGAGACTAGCCTGGCCAATATGGTGAAACCCTGTCTTTACTAAAAATACGATAAAATTAGCCAGGTGTGGTGATGCATGCCTATGGTCCCAGCTACTCAGGAGGCTGAGGCAGGAGAATCACTTGAACCTGTGAGGCAGAGGTTGCAGTGAGCCAAGATCGCACCACTGCACTCCAGCCTGGGAGACAGGGCAAGACTTTAGTTTCAACCACTTGAATTCTATGACTCCCTACAAGCAAAACCCATATTTCTTTTTCATTTGTAACTTATTTCATTTTTTGAGACAGGTTCTTTCTCTGTCATCCAGGTTGGAGTGCAGTGGTGAGATATCGGCTCACTGCAACCTCCACCTGCCAGACTCAAGCAATCCTCCCACCTCAACCTCCTGGGACCACAGATGTGTGCCACCATGCCCAAGTAATTTTTGTATCTTTTGTAGAGACAGGGTTTTGCCAGGTTGCCCAAGCTGGTCTTGAACTCTTGGGCTCCTGCAATCCTCCCGCCTCAGTCTCCTGAAGTGCTAGGATTATAGGCGTGAGCCACTGTGCCTGGCTGCAAAACCCACATTTCTAACAATTCTCTCACAAAGCCTATCTTTCCTGCAGTTACGCATATCACATTGAGGCAAGGAATTTTAAAGAGTGTCGGCTTTCCAAGAAGTGTAGGAGTTGACATCTCTAGAGCTTCCAAACTTCTGCAAGCTGCTGCCTGGCCCTCTGCTTTATTTCTTTTTCTTTCTTTCTTTCTTTTTGAGATGGAGTTTTCTGCTCTTGTTGCCCAGGCTGGAGTGCAGTGGTGCAATCTCGGCTCATCGCAACCTCCACCTCCCAGGTTTAAGCAATTCTCCTGCCTCAGCCTCCTGAGTAGCTGGGATTACTGGCAGGTACCACCATGCCTGGCTAATTTTGTATTTTTAGTAGAGACGGGTTTTCTCCATGTTGAGGCTGGTCTCGAACTCCTGACCTCAGGTGATCCGCCCGCCTCAGACTCCCAAAGTGCTGGGAATTACAGGCGTGAGTCACTGTGCCCAGAATTTTTTTTTTTTTTTTTTTTTTTTTTTTTTGAGGCATAGTCTTGCTCTGTAGCCGAGGCTGGAGTGCAGTGGTGCGATCTCTGCTCACTGCAGCCTCTGCCTCCTGGGTTCCCGCGATTATCCTGCCTCAGCCTCCTGGGTAGCTGGGATTACAGGTGCCCACCACCATGCCTGGTTAATTTTTGTATTTAGTAGAGACGGGGTTTCACCATGTTGGCCAGGCTAGTCTCCAACTCCTGACCTCAGGTGATCCGCCCACCTCAGCCTCCCAAAGTGCTGGGATTACAGGCATGAGCCACCAAGCCTGGCAGCTAAGGTGGAGAGAGAGGAGAAAAGGAAACAAAAGCAAAAGGAAGAAGAAAAAGTAAAAGAAGAAAGAAGTTGGAGCCGGGCACGGTGGCTCACAGCTGTAATCCCAGAACTTTTGGGAGGCCAAGGCAGGTGGATCACTTGAGGTCAGGAGTTCGAGACCAGCGTGGCCAACATGATGAAACCCCCATCTCTACTAAAAATATAAAACTTAGCGAGGTGTGGTGGCAGGTATCTGTAGTCCCAGCTACTTGGGAGGCTGAGGAAGGAGAATTGCTTGATCCGGGGATGTGGAGGCTGCAGTGAGCCGAGACTGTGCCACTGCACTCCAGCTTCGGCAACAAGAACAAGACTCTGTCTCAACAACAGCAACAACAAAAAAAAAAAAAAAAAGAAGAGGCTGGGAAGAGGAAATGATAGGTACCATTATGAAGTGTTTACAGATACTTTCTATAAATACCTCTAATCCTCAGAACCAGAACCACCTTGCAAGATAGGTACTGTTGTCTTCTTTTTTTTTTTTTTTTTTGAGACAGAAGACTGAGTCAGGAGGCTGAGTCAGAAGAATCACTTGAACCCGGGAGGTGGAGGTTGCAGTGAGCCAAGATTGTGCCACTGCACTCCAGCCTGGACAACAGAGCGAGACTCCATCTCAAAAAAATAAATACATAAAATAAATAAATAAATAAAGTGGAGACAGGAAGTGAGCCCTTACCAACAACTGCATCACATGCTACTCAAAAATAACAGCACATTAGTTGCCAACAATGATCTATCATTAACTTTTCTGCATGACAAAATTTAAGATTTTCTCTTATCCTTCTATCCAGACCTCTATGCTTTATCACTTGTGCTAGGGAAGCAGGGGCCTCAGAGAGCCAGTCTAAAACCATTTTAAGTTCAGCTCCATCTTGAAACTAACAAGGGACATTCCTTGTCAGTCACAACCCATAGCTGTTTACAGTTGGGGAAATAGTTTAAAGATACCTGCAAGGACAGACTCCTCCAACTACAGAAAATCCAGATGCCCCAATACCCATAACAATATATGCTTTTAAGATAATTATAGTTCTGGCTGGGGGTGGAGGCTAAGGCAGGAGGATTGCTTGAGGCCAGGAGTTCGAGACCAGCCTGGCCAACATAGCGAAACCCCCCTCTCTGCTAAAAATACAAAAATTAGCTGGACGTGGTAGCACATGCCTATAATCCCAGTAGTGAGACCCCATCTCTACAACAAAATATTTTTGTAATTAACTGGATGCACTGGTTCATGCCTGCAGTCACAGCTACTTGGGAGGCTGAAATGGAAGGATGTAACTATAATCCAGCTACTAGGGAGGCTGAGACACAAGAATGGCTTTAACCCAGGAGGTGGAGGTTGCAGTGAGCTGACATCACACCACTGCACTCCAGCCTGGGCGACAGATCAAGACTCTGTCTCCAAAAAAAAAAAAAAAAAAGGGAAGAAAGATAATTATAGTTTTGCTTTGATGTACTTACCTACTAGAATGTCAAGGATAGTTAAATCAACAGAACAATACATTTTGTCATGCCATTGGCCCATCTGCACATTGACTCGGCTTAGTTTAGTCTCTACAAAAACAAGACCCCTATATAAGAAAAACTTGGCGGGGCGCGGTGGCTCACGCCTGTAATCCCAGCACTTTGGGAGGCCGAGGCGGGCGGTTCACGAGGTCAGGAGACTGAGACCATCCTGGCTAACAGGGTGAAACCCCATCTCTACTAAAAATACAAAAAAATTAGCCGGCTGTGGTGGCGGTCACCTGTAGTCCCAGCTACTCCGGAGGCTGAGGCAGGAGAATGGCTAAACCCGGGAGGTGGAGCTTGCGGTGAGCTGAGATCGCACTACTGCACTCCAGCCTGGGCAACAGAGCAAGACTCTGTCTCAAAAACAAAAACAAAAACAAAAACAAAAACTTAAAGGTCAGGGGCGGTGGCTCATGCCCGTAATTCCAACACTTTGGGAAGCCGAGGAGGTTGGATAGCCTGAGCCCAGGAGTTCCAGACCAGCTTGGGTAGCATGACAAAACCCTGTCTCTACAAAACATACAAAAATTAGCTGGGTGTTGGGGTGGCACGCCTGTAGTCCTAGCTACTTGGGAGACTGAGGTGGGAGGATCGCTGGAGCCCAGGAGGTGGAAGCTGTAGTGAACTATAATCAGGCTACTACACTCCAGACTGGGCAACAGAGTAAGACCCTGTCTCAAAAAAAGAAAAAGAAAAAAAAAGAAAGAAAGAAAGAAAGAAAAGGAAAAATTAAGACAGTGTGTTCCTCTGTTTGCTTTCTGAGGACGCCCTACTCCGTAAGGGGACAGCTTTCAATAAACTCTCTCTTCCCATAGCACTCTGCGGCTTGCTTTGAATTTCTTCTGCATGAGATCCAAGAATCCTCTCTTGGGGTCTGGATCAGGACCCCTTTTTCCAGTAACACGTAGACACACACACACATTCAGTTTAAAAGCCCATATTACAACGTACATCCACCACATCTTCACACTGAGATTTGGGTTACATCTGTCCCTTTTTGAGTTTTGACCCAAGTTAACCTTTTCAGACGCTCTTTATTTCTTCCCCTTTTGCCTCAGTTCACGTTCCTCCTCCTTCTCCTTACATGCCTTTTATAGCAGCCTCTCCTTTTCTCTTTTATTCATTTTCTACACATTTCTCTTACTTTAAGATCAGAAGTCAGGTGCGGTGGCTCACGCCTGTAATCCCAGCACTTTGAGAAACCAAGGCGGGAGGGTCTCTTGAACCCAGGAGTTCGAGACCAGCTTGGGCAACATAGTAAGACCCCTGTCTCTACAAAAAAAAAAAAATTAAAAATTAGCTGGGCATGATGGTGTGCGTCTGTAGTCCCAGCTACTCAGGAGGCTGAGGCGGGAGGCTCGCTTGAGGCCAGGAGTTCAAGGCCGCAGAGAATCACGATCTCACCACTGCACTCCAGCCTGGGTGACGCGACCAGACCCTGTCTCTAAAAAGAAAAAAAACAGAGGGGTGTATCTATCACGCTCTCAGTAGGTATTTAGCTTGAGTTCTATACTTTTTTCATGACCGTTTGTCTCCTGTTTTCCAGGTCATTCCTCCTCCCCTACACTTAATTCCCACCCTGCTCCCTCTTCACAGCTCACGCCCCTTCCAGGGGTCCTGCCTGCTGCCTCGAACTCCAATGATCGTCCCATTCACCTCTCACCCCTTTTCCCGCCTTTTTGCCCCACAAGGCTTCAAAGCACGAGGACCTCATTGTCCTCCTCCCCCATCCTCCAACCAGCCCACAGGACAGCCGCGTTACCATGACGACCGGGCTCCTAGAAGCTGCAGTCAAGGACCTGGTTGCCATGGTTTCCGCTTCTCCGCCTCCAGCCCCGCCCGCGCTCCCCGCGGCGTCGGCGCCTGCGCAGTGTGTGGCGCGTCGGGAGTCAGAACCTGGGCGGGACGGGGCGGGGCTTCGGCCGAGAGGGAGGGAAGCCGGAGAAAGGATAAGAAAGGGAGTGGGACTGGCGCCTACGGTGGCCGAAGTGGGACGCGCCGAGCCGGAGGCTGCAGGATGGTAGGCTGTGCGAAGAGGGAGGGGAGGGGGAAGCGAGGGGCGTGGGCTGCACCTGCGGGGGTCCTCGGGGGCCGCCCTCGGGGTGAGCCGCTCTGTCTTCCCTCTGGTCCTCAGAGGCCTCCCTTGCCTCAGCTGGTGGGCGAGCCGGGCTCGGGAGGAAGAGTGGGAGGTGGCATTCGGGAGAGGGGCGGGGAGGGGGTGCATTTGCAGGGAGAGCGTGGGCTGACGAAGGGGCGGCTGGGCAGTCCCGAGCCGGGAGGGGCGCTCGGGTCTTGGCTCCCGGGGGTCCCTCGATCCCCGCCGCAGGGAAGCAGCCTAAAGCAGAGGGTTGTGGGGGTCTCTTTGCGGAGGGAGGGAGTGGGGGTCACCGAGAACCCCTTCCCGGGCGGCACAGGCGGGAGCGGGGACCCCGGTGGGGAGAGAGGTGTGGGAGGGGAGTTTCCGGGTCGGAAAAGGGAGCGCCCTTTTGGGTTCGTGGCAGTGCTTGCCTAGAGGCTGGGCCCAGGTAAGGAAGCGAGGTGGACTCGTGGTTTTGCTCCGAGGGACCCAGGCTTTGGGATCCCGGGCTCCAGGGCTCTCTGCCCCCAATCCCACTCTCTTTCCGGAACCCAGGCCTCTCGTCTTCCTGCTCGCTCCTCACCCCGCTATCTGAGCGCCGCACGAGGCTCCCCGGTGCCCCTCTTTTCCCCTCCACCAAAAAAATCAGTTCTGAATTCTGATTTTTCACCTACTAAGCTATACAGTGCCACACACCCAGGGATTCCAACCCTGGGCATGTCCATGAATAGGAGAGCTTCTGGGGGAAGGAGAAGACTCCAGGATGTGGCCCAGACCCCCTGGAACTGGGAAGCTGGGGTGCACTGGGCAGTGAGGGTTCTGTCTTCCATCCCACTTGACCCAGCTTGCTGTCTGTTCTGCAGACATTCTTTAGGGGAACCCCCTGGGTGGCGGGGCCCTGAGGGAGATTGGTCACCTGGTGTCTGGGGAGGAGTGGGTGCTTAGCAGGAGGCACCCTAAAAGGGAGAACAGTTAAAGAGAAATGTCAAAGACATCTGGGTGCCCACAGAGAGGAAGGTGGAATTTGGGCATCTCCATACGCTGTGTGGTGTTGGAAATACATACTGCAGAGGAGGATACCCCTGGCACTGGAGGGTGGTGTGTTTGGGAGATCATTAAGATCTTATGGTTATGATGGGGTGGAAAATTGAGGTAGCTTCTCCAGGGACAAAATACCAGATTTCAGCACGGTGGTGGATAGAGAGAGGGTGGAAGAGAACAGGCATTTCTTTGGCATTGGTTACTGGTTTCTTGTCGCTCTGCTAGGCATTTTACTTACCTTTAGAAAGCAGAACCAGTAAGCAAGAGGTCAGGGAATCATGGTAATAATAATAGTAACTAACAGCCGGGCGCAGTGGCTCACACCTGTAATGCCAGCACTTTGGGAGGCCGAGGTGGACGGATCACCTCAGGTCGGGAGTTGGAGACCAGGGCCTGGCCAACGTGGTGAAACCCCGTCTCTACTAAAAATACAAAAATTAGCTGGGTGTGGTGGCACATGACTGTAATCCCAGCTACTCAGGAGGCTGAGGCAGGAGAATCGCTGGAACCCAGAAGGCGGAGATTGCACTGAGCAGTGATCGTGCCACTGCACTCCAGCCTGGGTGACAGAGAGAGAGGACAGAGAGAGATTCTGTCTCAATAATAATAATAATAATAGCTAACATGTTATACTGCCTGCCTGTGCTAGGGACTTGCATATATCAACTCATTTAGTCTCAACAACTGTGCAAGGCAGGTACGATGTCCATTTTATAGATAAGGAAACTGAGGCCCAGAGACTTACAGTAGTAATTGGCCCAAGGCCCTGCATAACTAGTAGAGCCAGGATTTGAACCCAAATGATGGACTCAGAAGCTCTGACTTCCCCCTGCTGGTGGAAACACCCAGTGTTGAGAGCAAGGGGCTGGATGAAGAATTACCGGGGATGAGTTTGGGGAATGTGTGTTTACCCTTGGTTCTGCCCTCCCATCCCCCGCAGATGCGGTTCATGCTGCTATTCAGCCGGCAGGGAAAACTGCGGCTGCAAAAATGGTACCTGGCCACTTCGGACAAGGAACGGAAGAAGATGGTGCGGGAGCTTATGCAGGTTGTCCTGGCTCGCAAGCCCAAGATGTGCAGCTTCCTGGAGTGGAGGGACCTCAAAGTTGTCTATAAGAGGTGACTCCCCACCTACTTTCAGACCTGCCTAGATTCGAGTTGGGCAGTGGGTTAAAATGGCTGAGAAATGGTCGTCCCTTAGGTCAGGGAGACCTGGGAGCTGAGGACCTCTGGAGGACAGTGATGAATGTCAGCTTCCTTTTTTTTGCCCCCCAAACTCTTAAATAAGTTCTTGTTTACCACTTGGTTGTGCTCACACGCAACACCTGCCTCACTCACGTGTCCCTTTGGGCCCTATCTTGTCCCACCGCACATGTCCCTTGCAGTCAAAGGTCCTGCCCTACTTTTCCTAACACACACGCGCACACACCCTTTCCAGTTCCTTCTCCTCGGAGCAGGTAAATTACTTGGCTCAGGTTTTTGCTGAGTCAGACTTAGGAGGTCAGAGGGCAGGAAGGAAAAAGCGTGCATTCTGTGCATGTTTTTAAGACAGAGCAAAGAGGCAAGAGAGTTACTCTTTACATGCCCTGGGGCCACCCCACCTGTGGCCAGCCAGGGCACAGACCACCCCCAGGCTGGTGGGAGGTTTGAGCCCGGAATGCCTGGGTCCTGAAGCAAGCTTGTAGCATGTCTCATGCATTCCCCCCCGCAGATATGCCAGCCTCTACTTCTGCTGCGCCATCGAGGGCCAAGACAATGAGCTCATCACACTGGAGCTGATCCACCGATACGTGGAGCTCTTAGACAAATACTTTGGCAGTGTAAGTCTCCTCTGCCCACAAGTTTCCATTCCCAGCAATCCCCTTTGGTAATCTACCAAACTTTGAGGCACCTCCAGTCTCTGCTCTGGAAGTCTCAGGGGAGAGGTGAAGTTGGAGCAGTAAGAACAGTAATTAATTTCCCTTTTTAAGCTTTAAGCCTATTAACCATGTCCCATAATCGTCCCTGAGTGGGGAGAGTGGGGGCAGGATCAGGCAGTTAATCTCCACTTAGTGCTTAGCTCGGACTTTTCACACAGAGACCAAGTTCAGATTTTTTGTTTAGTTTAAATTTTTATTTTTTTAGAGACAGAGCCTCACCCTGTCACCTGGAGGAATGCCTCCTATGGCTGGAGTGCAGTGGCACAATCATAGCTCACTGAAGCCTTAACCTCTGGGCTCAAGCCATCCTCCTGCCTCAGTACCCTGAGGAGCTGGGACTGCAAGTGCACACCACTATGCCCAGCTAATTTTTGTATTTTTTTTTTTTAGAGATGGGGTCTCGCTATGTTGCCCAGGCTGGTCTCTGGGGCTCAAGTGATCCTCCCACCTCAGCCTCCCGAAGTCTGGGATTACAGGCGTGAGCCACTGTACCTGGCCCCATATTCAGATTTTTATCACTGGTTCCTGATCTTGGATTTGCATTGGAATTTTCTGGAGAATTTTTTTGAATAGCAATGTCCAGGTTCTACTATCAGAGATTCTGAATTAACTTATCTGAGGGACAGCTCAGATCTTAGATGGGGTGTAGTAATAACTCCATAATTTGTGTCCCACTTAACAATTTATAAAATGCTTTTGCGTCCTCTTGTTTGCTCCTTATCCCATCCTAGCAGTAGGTGTTGGTATCTCCATTTTTGAGGCCAGAAAACTGAGACTTAGAGATGTTTAAGGACATGTTTAGCTAGATGGTTAGTGGCAGAGCCCTGCTTGGAACTCAAGTCTTCCACCCCATGGTCCAGAATTCTCTCCTTCCCTGCCCCATGGGCTACCGCAACCTTTGGTGGGAACAACGTCACAGATTTTGTGGGGAAGGCAAGGGGAACCACAGGCAAGGGTAGATAAAGCAACTAATGTTTCATGATCAGGAGGAAAGAGGCAAGAGGAAGAGGGAAAAAACTGATCCAAGGCAAGGTGCGGTGGCTCATGCCTGTGATCCCAGCACTTTGGGAAGCCGAGGCAGGTGGGTCACTTGAGGCCAGAAGTTCGAGACCAGCCTGGCCAACATGGCAAGACCTTGTCTTTACAAAATATTTTAAAAATTAGCTGGGCATGATAGCGTGCACCTGTAGTCCCAGCTACTCAGGAAGCTGAGGCAGGAGGATCACTTGAGCCCAGGAATTCGAGGCTGCAGTGAGCTATGATCATGCCACTGCACTCCAGCCTAGAAAACAGAACAAGAGACCCTGTCTGTAACAAAATAACGAAACAAAACAAAAAAAGTGAAAAAGCTGAACCAACTACTAAGGCTTGGGGGTTGAGGACAGAACCCAAGGTGGGAGGCATTGTCTAGAAAAGGAAGTGGCTCCAGTTGACCCTCCATGCTCAACTGAGCCTCTCCCCGCCCTCCCAGGTGTGTGAGCTGGACATCATCTTCAACTTTGAGAAGGCCTACTTCATCCTGGATGAGTTTTTGATGGGGGGGGATGTCCAGGACACCTCCAAGAAGAGTGTGCTGAAAGCCATCGAGCAGGCTGACCTACTGCAGGAGGTATGGGCCAGGGACAGTGAGGAGGAGGAGGAAGCTCACAGTGGTGGATAGGGCCTTCCCTCCCCTGGACGCCCTGCCTGTCCTGCCCATCGTCACCAAGGGCCCCCCCTCCCTGTGGTATCTGACCCCCACTACGCCCGGCTCTCCAGCTTACCCTCAAGCCCTGACCCCATGGGGTGGGAGGTAGGGTGGCAGATAGCCCACCTGTGCACCCCTCATTCCAAGCTCTGTCCTTCCCCCAAGCCCCCAGATGTCTCATGGCCACCCAGTCTCCTTTGTCCAATTCTCTGAGCAAGGCTTAACGCCAAGGGGTTAAGGGTTTGCTTTGGAGTTAAGGGTTGCTTGGAGAATTGGAGAAGGGGCCCCTGGTAGGTCATTCTTTTCTTCCCTGGTTTCTTCCCCCACCCCTCTTTTTTTTTTTCAACACACACATACTCCAAAGCCTCTGCATCTCAGGAGGAAAAGGCTATGGGGATTTGGGGGCTGGGGCAGAGGGCACCTGGATGTTGGTTCTCCCTGCTCCCCAGCGCCCCCGCTCTCACCCCATTACTGCCTGCCCCCTCTCTGCTGTGCCATCACCGAGCCCTGGTGCAGGGAGATGAGTCACCGGAATCTGCAGTGATGAGCGAGCCCGGCCTGAGCTGGCTCTGAGGAGGGGGAGAGATGGGGGGCGAGGGGGGGCTCATCTCTGCAGTGGGAGAGAGGGCAGAGCTGAACTTGCCACCTCACTGGTTGAGCTTCACCTTCCCACACACTCGCATATACACACCCTGGCACACACACACATGGCCTGGCACACACACCCACCGTGTCACCAGTGTTGTGCTCAGACCCTAATGACGCATCTCCCTGCTGCCTGGTTCACCTTCCCTCAGGGACCTGGCACTCACCTCCCACTGCCTCACCCGACTCTGAAAAACAGGACCCAGCCATCTGTACCCCCCAGGGCCCCAGAAAGATCCCCCACCTCCTTGTCCCAGCTTCACTCCCTTTACTCCCAGGTGTCAAGGCGGGGCCCCTACTCACCAAGCTCCCAGCTTTGGGCTCTCTGGGTGGTGGCGGACTCAACCTGGACCCCACCTGCCACCGTTGGCTGGCTCTGGGGCTGGCCCTGGGAGGCTGGTGGGCGCCCCCTGAAGGGCTCGCTGGTCCAGCCTTGGGCTCACATTGGCTTCTCTCCCCCTCCCCCGTGTCTGTGCCTCCCCCGTCTGACTCTTCCTCGTGACTGCTGTCTTGCCCACCCTGTTGGCCTCTCCTGGTGTCTCTGCGTCACCCTCTGTCTGTCTCTGCCTTAGGAGGATGAGTCGCCGCGGAGCGTGCTGGAGGAGATGGGTCTGGCATAGCCCCCGCTGGGCTGGGGCATGGCGATGGGGTCCTGGCAGCATGGCGGGAACGGCTGCTTCTCCTCTGCCCAGGGCCCTATTCTTGGTGGGACTCGGCTGCCCCTCCTCTGCTGCCTCACCTTCTTTCAGAGTGAGCTGTGGGCTCAGGCCCTTCAAACATTCCCTCCCTCCACCCCCTACCTCCACTTTCCCCTTTACCCACCAAAGGTTTTAGGAGCTAGGAGGCAGGAAAATGTGACCCAGATGGGGGTGCTATTTGGCTTTTATTCCCTGCCTTTGCAGAACTGATGTCACCCCAGACGTCCTTCCCTCCCTAATAACTGTAAATATATAAATATGTCAGGTTAAAGGGAAAAGGTTTTCAGGGCACTTCTCTTCCTCTCTGCCCCGTAACCTACCTCCACCCTCCCCCTAGCCAGCCAGGGTGGCTTCTCTGCCTGGGAGGGGAGCCTGACCCCCCTCTTTCTCCTTGGCTGCAGTGGGGCTTCTATCCAGTGCCAGGGAGGAACAACATAGTTCATTTTTTTCTAACCTTGCCACTTTGAGGGAAGGAAGGGTTGGGGGAAGGGCGAGCTTTATGAGACCCTGGTCCTGGCCCTGTCCCTCTTTCACTCCAGTTCTGGGTGAGGCAGGAGCTGGGAGGGGTGCGGAGGGGGAAGTGTCTGCCTTTATTTCCTTTCTTCTGAAATAAAAGGAAAAGCATTTCTGGACTTTGCTGGCCTCGGGCTCTATGAAGGAAGGCAGGGCTGCTGGCATCATCGGGAGGCCAAGGGGATCCTGCCAGCCTTGGGAAGAAAGGGAGAGCACGCAGTTAAATGAGAATTTCAGATACACAAATCATTTTGGGGATACATGTGTCCCAGCAATGTTTGGGACACATTGAACTCTAAAACTTCATCCGTTGTCTATCTGGAATTTCAAATTTCCATTTCCTGTATTTTATCTGGCTACCCTACCTTAAACGGACTTTTATGCCCAATGAGTCTCCAAACAGGCTGCCCCCAACTCCCTGAGCTGCCTTTATGGAAGGAGGAACAACTCCTCAGGATGCGGATCTGTTATGGGCGATTTCATTTGCCCAGTTTAGTTTTATTTGAATCAGTTCACAAGTACCTGTGATTAGAAAAGGCTTAAGATGGGAGGCCAAGGTGGGCAGGTCGCTTGAACCCAGGAGTTCCAGACCAGCTGAGCAACATGGCACAACCCCATCCCTACAAAAAAATGCAAAAATTAGCTGGGCATGATGGTGCACACCTGTAGTCTCAGCTACTCAGGAGGCTGAAGTAGGAGGATCACCTGAGCCCAGGAAGGTGAGGTTGCAGTGAGCTGTGATTGCAACACTGCATTCCAGCCTGGGCGACAGAGTGAGATCCTGTCTCAAAAAAAAAAAAAAAAAAAAAAGTTAAGAAGTAGCTTTAGCCAGGGTGTCTCTGTGGCTGCCACCCCCTCCTCCCGGCATTTCTTGCAAAGTACCTAGGACCAGGAATTTAGGGAGCAGTGGAGGGAGGTGGGTGGGTGAAAACAGGAAACTCTGGCATTACTCGTGTGGCCCCAGGATCTTGGGAAGAAGGAGCCGAGTGGCGCCCAGAGCTGTGGCACCTTCTGCGGGTCGCCTGTTTCTTTTGAATCAGAGGTGGCTGGACTCATCGCAGACAATTGGCTCTTTTATTGCATACCGCTGGGCCTCCCTCTGTCAAGCCCTGGGGAACGATGACTTTCCCACCATCCCCCAAGCTGGAAGTGGAATTTCGGGTTTTTTAATGGGTGCAAGCCATATCCTCCTCTAAAAACAGTTTCAGACTTTCTCCACTTACCCCTCGCCTTAGTTTGAGGTCAGGAAGCAGGAGGACATGGGGACTGTAGCTGGCGCTTCCCTCACCGCCCCTTGGGAAGGACCACACAGGCCCAAGGGGACGGGTGAATAACCGAGAACAAAGTCCTAATAAAATAGTCACTTTTATTTCTTAGCAAAACTATTTCCTCCGTGAGGGGTATTTACAACAGAGAAAGGAAAGAAGGGGTCGATTCACAGCGATTTGGAGAGGTTGGAGGGGCTCGTGGGAGGCCCGAAGGGCTGGAGACAGACACACTTCACACAATTAACTGGAACTGCTTTTTCCGGTTTCGGACGGGGACGTCCCCAGAGGGACTTGATGGGGCTGGGGCCCCGCGTGGGGAGGGAACTCGCACAAACCACCCGCCGTCCTGGGCTGGCCCCGGGTCACCCGCGGGTGAGCTCTGGGAGTTCGGGCTCTGGACCCGGGAAGGGGGTCTGGCAGGTCCCGGCGCAGCCTGGGGACGGGGGCGGGGCCGAGGGGCGGGGCCGGGTCGCATGCAAACACCGAGGGGGAGCGGGCGACACGGAGGGGGGCGGCGGCGCGCGCGGCGGGGGCGCGCGGGGGCGGGGCCGGGGGGGGCGGTCACGGGCGCCGGAGCAGCACGTGCTCGATGTAATTCTCCAGCTCTTCCTGCTCCTGCAGCCGACGCTCCTCAGCCTCCGCCTCCTCCTGTGCGCGCCGCGCCTGGGCCTCCCGGCCGGGATAGTGGCGCGAAGGCGGCAAGGCGTGGTGGTAGTGGCGGCGGCGCAAGGCCGAGGGCGGCTGCAGTGTCCGCGGCCGGATGTAGTTGGGGAAAGGGTGGTACGGCCCTGGCGGGTACACCTCGTCCTCCTCTCGATCCCAGGGCGGGAGCACCTCGTTCCAGTCCGGTAGCTCGTCTCTAGCGGGGGCGGGGGCCGGGGGCGGGGGCTGCGGGGAGCGGACGTGGGTGGGGGCGGGGGCGGCACGGGGGGGCGGCACGGGCTCTGGAGGGGCGTTCTTCTTCCGCTTCCGCTTCTCCTCCACCTCCTCGATGATGCTGACCACGTCGTCCGCTGGCAGGTGGAGTTTGGTGGACAGCTCAATGAGGCTGTCGATCGTCTGCGGGTCCATCTCCTCGTCGTCGTCCTCCTCCCCGCCCTCCTCTGCCCCCTCGGCCTCCTTCCGCCGGTGGCCCGGCGTCTCCTCCTGGGAGCGCTTGTCCTCGGCGCCGGCTTCCCCGTCCTCCTCCTCCGCGAACAGGAGCGCGTTCTGCCGCGCCCTCTCCGCCTCCTCCGCCTCTGCCTCCGCCTCCGCCGCCTCCTCATCCTCTTCCCCCACCCTCTCCTCCCCGCCGCGTCTCTCCTGCTCCGCCTCCTCCTCCTCCCTTGCGCTCTCTCGCTCCTCTGCCGCCTCCTGCAGCCCCCGACCCCCGAGGCCGCGCTGCCGAGCCCCGCCCTGCAGCAAATACTGGAGCAGCAGGTCCGAGGCGAGGTCGGCCAGCCGCTCTTCCTGCGCCGCGGCCTGCCGCGTGGCCTCCGCCTGCCGCCGCCCGGCCTCCACCTGCGCCAGCCCTTGCTGGAGAAGGCGCTCGCCCGCCTCGGAGCCGCCAAGGAGTGCGCTCTCCGGCCGGCGCGCCTTGGGGAACGGGGCGGCCAGGCCTTGGTACGCCTTGGACAAGGGTGCCAGTGCCTCGCCTAGGTGTGTTTTGGGGGAGGACACTCCTTCCCCGAACTTGTGGGTTTCGGGAAGGGGCCCGCTCTCAGGCATACGCGCCTGAAATTGCGAGGGGGCCGGGGGCGGCAGGGGCGCGCGCTCCGGGACACGCGCCTGGAACTCTCCCCAGGAAGCGCGCCACACGCGCTCTGGCCCCGGGCTCTCCAGATTCACTCGGGTCAGCGTGTGCGTGCGGGTTTCCGTCTCTGCTGCCGCCGTCTCCTGCTGGCGCTTGGCGCTACTTGGACTGAAATCTCGCAGTTCCTGGAGCAGGGACGCTAGCGCCTCGAGCTCCTCGGAGGGATCGCTCGCCTCGGGCCCATTCTCCGGAGTCTGAGGGCGAGGCGGAGCCGCGGGCTCCGGGCTCTCCGGCACCGGGAGGCTGTGGGTCTGGCTGCGCACGGTCTCAGTCAGCAGAGCTTCAGCTGCTTCTTCCGCCGGCCCCTGCTGGGAGCCGCTTGGTGCGGGGGGCGAGGCGGGGCGGTCGAGTGCCTGCAGCAGCACCGCGGCCAGCGCCCGGGGATCCACGCCCTGGAAAAGCTCTCCCTCGTCCTGCGGCTCGGAATTCCGAGCGGCTCGGACCTCTGGGGCGCTGCCATCCTTTGGCCCGGGCACTGCGTCCCCGGCTACCGGCTCTTTATGCTCAGAGCTGAGGGGAGGAGGCTGTGCCTCAGGGCGACCCGGGGGTGCTGCCCCTAACCCCTTGATCAGCAGAAGGCAGAAGAGGGCCGAAGCCGACAATCTGAGGGCTTTCATGACCAAGGGGCTGCCGGAGACTGAAAAATAGAAGGGACCAAAAAAAGAGGATTTCTGTAAGAATTCCCCTCTCTAGGTCTACGTTCCCTTCCCCCACCTTTCAGCAGGAAACCCGGGGCTTCCCTGATCCCCCAAACCTTACCCAGAAGAGGAACGTTTAGGAGCAAAGGAGGAAGATGTTGTGCCGATCTCTGGAGCCGTGTAAATGGGAAAATAACCACCGAAGCCCTCGCTTACCCAGGGCCTCCTCGCCCCCTTCCCTGAGCCATCTCACTGCCATCGCCCACGTACTAAGCAGCAGCAATATGGGGGAAAAAAATCTCTGCTCCCTCCCTGTAGGACTCCCCGGATGGTGCGTGGGCGACTTCAGCAGCGAGAGAAAAAGCTGCGACTCCCCCGTTTACCGGGGACCCTTACCAGGGGGCTCCCTGCTGTGTTTGCAACACCCGCATCGAGAGGAGAGAGAACCCTCCCTCACGCCCACGGCTGCCGAGGGTTTGAGGGACGGACAGCGGAGTATTTACCAGCTGGTGTCACGACGCGAGAGGTGGAGAGGAGGGTCGGGGCGGGGTGGGGACAGGGGAAGATCGGGACGCGTCCGCCTCGGCTCGGAGCGGTGGCCGGGATACGAGCGACGGTCGAGGTCTGGCGTCCCGTGGGCTGGGCTCAGCTGGGTCGGCGCGGCTTCGGGCGGCTCGTTCGCTCCGGCTTCAGCACGCTGGACAGCGCCCGCGCCTCCACCGCCTTATAAAGGGGAGCGCGCGGGGTCACGTGGGCGCGCCCCGCCCCATTGACGTCAATGTTCATTCATGGGGAAGCGGGCGGGCGCCCGGAGGAGGGAGGACGCCCTATGATTGGAGGGTGCCTGCCTCTCCCGGCCTGCGCCTGCGCGCTGGGGCCTTCGGCTGAAGGGGTGTGCGCTAGCGGAGCTCCGGGAAATGAATGAATGAATGAATGAATGAAATGCTGAAGCGGGCAGGGCGGGGGGCTATGAATGAATGAAGGAGGGACGAAGAGAAAAGGATGAATGAATGAATGGGAGAATGAATGGAAGGGTGGATGCAGAGGCGCTGGAAGGCGGGAGGGTGGGTTGCAGAGCAACTTGGAGCTGCTGGATGGAGCCCGCGTTGCTGAGTGGAATAGAAAAAGGGCAGCCCCAGCGTCTGACTGGGCACCAGTGGGAGATCAATACTGGGGAGGGGAAGGATAAAGATTCAAGAGCCGAGGAGGGGGCCGGGTTCCCTACCCCAAGACCACGCGCCCAAGGACGGCATGAACCTGAGCGCGGAGGGACAGATCTGCGCGCCTGCAGGCGCTGTCCGTGGATCAGCGGTGCGGGTGGCAGCCCCCTGGCAGGGTCAGATGGGTGGATCTTGCGGTTTTGGTAATCCCATCGGGAAGGGTCCGAGTCGGAAGAGAAGGGGGAAAGAATGAGCATGTGTGTGCCTCTGGGTCGTGTCTGTTTCACGACCCGTGCTGTGTCTGGAGAAAAAGGTGTGTCTGTCCTTCTGTCCCCTGACTGCCGCTTGTGTCAAGGCCCCCCGCTGTGCCTCCTTAGCCCATCTCTTCCCACCCTCCCCCGTCGCTTTCCCTCCTGCCGCTCCCCTCCCCCAAGGACGTTTGGAGGGCGAGACCAGACCAGGTGGGGA
Source organism: Chlorocebus sabaeus (assembly GCF_047675955.1). Taxonomy (NCBI): domain Eukaryota; kingdom Metazoa; phylum Chordata; class Mammalia; order Primates; family Cercopithecidae; genus Chlorocebus; species Chlorocebus sabaeus. The sequence continues at coordinate 11,511,495 of NC_132931.1, read as the reverse complement.
GGGGGTTGCGCAGGTGGGGGGGTGACTCAACTCCAGCTCTCTCCACCGCTTAAAGGGAAGGTTTGAACGCGATGGGAGGGGGGCCTGCAACGTCAGAGATAGCCCCTCTCTGCCACCAGCCCCTTCGACCGTATCTCCTGCCAGAGAGGTTGGGGCTGGGGGCTTGGACAGCTAGAGGTTCCGGGGGTGGGGGGCGATGACGCACAGATTTGCGCAAAGAGAATCCATCAGCGAGCTGGGTCCGGTGAAGGGAGACCAGCCGTGGGCGGGGGTGGGGGGGAGGACGGAAATGGGGAGGGGGCAGGGGAGAGGAGAGGGTGGCAAGGGGGGCAGCCACTGCAGGAATGAAGGGGAGGGAGGGAGGAAGCCTGGAGGGGGCTGCGGTGCTGGCAGAGAGCGGTGCGGGGGCGTGGGCAGGGAAGGGGGGAATGACAATGACACACGCCAGACACACACGAACTGCGGACACAGGGGTGCTCGTGGGCACACGCAGGGCACCCGCACCCTGAGACTCTGGAAACCGAGGTCAGGGCTGTCTGTCAGGGGCTTAGAGACTCTTTCAGAAATGGTCCTCGCCCCCCTCCTCACCTCTTCCTGGCACTGACCCTCCTTCTAACCTCCCCCTCCCTACACACACACTCACGTGCTTTCTCTCTATAACCAGCAGTGGCTTCTCGCTTCCATCAGTGGCTCGACTTTCCCAGAAGAAAGCCCATCAGCTCTGCGGGGAAAGAAATGGGGAGGAGTGGAGAGGGAGAAAAGAGAGAAGAGATGGCAGGGGAGGAGGAAGGAATGAAGGGATCTGGAACAGGTAGAAAGAGCAAGCTAAAGGAGAAAAAAAAAAAAAAAAAAACTGAGAACCAAGGTGACAGTGGAAATTCCAAAGAAAGGAGGGAAAAGAGGGGATAGGAGACCCCGAGGCAATGCCTCCCATCCCCACACACAACTAGCCATGGCCTCCCCTCCTTCCTCTCCCTGCCCCCCATCTCCCCTTCATCTTCCCAGCCTGGATACAGAGAGCAGTGGGATGGGGAGGGGGTCACGTTACCTTCCTGAGGAGGATGAATCAGAGAGAGATGGCTCAGACATCTGGAGAGGGGGAGGGGAAGCCATCCAAGAGAGAAGGGAGAGGGGAGGGAGCCAGCCAAGGGGGCTGACTGAGTAGCTGATGGGGATTAGAGACCAAGTTGCAAGAGGAGAGGAGACAGGCACCTAGAGAAACTATTTGCCTGTAGGCTTGTGTGTGCACACACACCTGCGTGTACATGTACATGGCTTGTGCATGTGTGTTTATGTGTGTATGGAGATGAATGAGATACATGGCTGGGAGCGGGGAGAAAAATAAAGGGAATGGGGGGAAGCAATTGTGCATTTAATCAGATCAAGAGTGGATGGGCATGGTAGTGTTTGCAATTTAACTACGTGATGTTCTATTCCGGTCTGTGTGGCTGTGATTGTGTTTGCTTCCAGGTGTGTGTGCATGTGTGTGTGTGTTGGGGGGTTCCTATCTATTCTGCATGCCTGTATGCCCGTGCAGTTTGGAGTCTTTGAGCACACCCAGTTCTGGGCATCCGTTGGTGTCCAAAAAGTGTGCCTGGCTTGGTGGCACACAACAATGTATGTGTAAGCACACACATGCCCCCACTCCCCATCCCTCCCTTCCTCCACTTAAGTTCAAAAGCCCAGGAGAACTTCTCAGAAATCAGCATCCTCAAGGCTCCAGTCATCCTATGGTGAGGGACGGGGTGGATGTGAATGCCTGGGGCACCAAAGGCTTGGAGATTCCACAATCTGGGTCTTGACTCTGTCTGCATGGTCTCTGGACTCATTCTGTTTCTGCCACTCTCCATCCCAGTTCCCTACTGGGTCAGCTCATTCACACACTCCCCCCCTCTACTGGGGGTGAGCTGTGCCCTTCATACCCTGCTGCCTCTAGGGGCTTCTGGACTGGGCACAGGTTCTTGGGATGGGGAAAGGAGGGAGACAGTAGAAAAAGAAAGAGAACTGAAGAGAGTGGGAGAGACAGAGTGCTGGAAAAGGCAGAGCCGATATGGGGACCTGGTTGGGGATGCCTGGTATTGGCTCTGACTTGTTTGTGTGAATCCATCATCTCTCTTTGTATTTGTTTCTGAATCTCCCTCCAAGAGGGTTTCTGGAGAAGATGGGATCCAGCATCGTAGGAATCCAAGCTGAAGATTTGGAAAACCAGGAGAGTGAAGAAGAGCACTGGGTCTTTTCTCTGAGAAGGTCTGGGAGAGAAAGAGAGAGCAGGGGCTTGTGGACCCCGAAGCTCACCGTTCCCCTCTTCTCCTCCCCCTCCCCCCAACCGGTGACTCACCTCTGCAGCCTTTAACTGCGTCAGCCATGGTGGAGGGGAAGGCAGGAAGGGGCCACTTTATGAGAGGGGAAGGGGTCTCCACTTTGAACTTACAGAAGATGCTGAAGGCCCCCTGAAAATTGCCCCATTGAAAATCTTGCCCTATCCCCTCCCCATCCCAGAGCTGGGGAGTCCTGGGGAAGGGACTGAGGGGTGGGCTGGGGGCTATGGGAGGGTCTAGAATGATGAGTGATGGGAAGGGGGTGCCCACCCTGATTTTTAGTCCCTAGGTCCCACTCGCCCTCAGACCCCCACCCACTCCTGAGTGGGGGAGGGGAGACCCAGCAAGCGGGGGAGGGCAACGCCGCAGAGATGAGTCACCAAGAAAGAGAGAGAAAGAGACAGAGATGGGGAGAGACACGAGGAGAGAGCCACTGGGGAGAGACACACACACACACACACACTCAAATACACACAGACACACACACACACACCATCAAGGTGTTACCCACCAAGAGAAAGAAAACCACTTCAGTCATCCTGAACCAGCCTCTTGCAACTTCCACCTGTCACACACACAACACACTGTCCTACAGAATCACACTGAGATTCGGAGACACACCCACTTACACAAACACAATGTCACACCTAGCCTAGCAGTTACCCAGACCTAGGCTGGAGATGTGTGCAGGGCAATGGAGATGTGCTCTAAGTGTTCTCATTCATTCCTTTTACCAGGTGGAGGGAGGGGCGCCAAAACCCTCAAGGAATGCGACTTCAGAAATCCAAGACGCGGTTGCAGGGACTCACAGGCTGCGCTGTGCACACTCGACAATACACACAAGTCGCCTGCCTCCCCGTCCACACGTACATAGTAACATATCAAGCATCGTCCTCATCAAAAAACAAACAACAGAAAAAAAAACCACTTGAGGTACCTGATTCTGGGGTACACCAGGCACGTTGTCCCGAATCCATCCCACCCAGACACCCCCCTGACTCGTGCACACATGTACAGAAACGCAGACACACAAAGACGCCCACGAACACACTCACACGGACGAAAACCACCTTGTGCTGCCTCGCCCGCGTCCGCGCACGTCCTGGCGCCCCCGCGTGTTACTTTGGGGGATCGCAGTCTCCGCAGATCCAGAGCAGGCTCGCGGGGGCGGTGCCCAGGCTCTCTCCACCTCCTCCACCCACCACGGGTTGCCCACCTAGAAAAGGGGATAGCAAGCCCGGCTGGCCACGGGCGAGTCTGGAACTGGGGGGTTAGAGGCCTGGATCCTGGCTGATGGAAGCTGGTCTTGGATGCCAAGCAGGACTTGGATGCCACAGAATTGGGTAGCCGCCGACTCCCAGGTCCAGGGAAAAGCGAGGCCCAGGGCAAGCCAGGAGGCCCCGCCGCTGCCCACCTCGGTCCTGAGCAGCGGCTTCTTTCCTCCACTTGGCAGGGGTGGGGTAGGGGCGCACAGCCGGCAGCCCTCCCCAGAACCCCTCCCCACCTCCCCCGCTCCCTGGGGAGTCATTAGCCCAATTGCCACAGGGCTTAGAGATCTCTGATACAGGCTGCTGGGGAAAAGGGAAGAAAATGTGTCTCATTCCTCTTCACTGGGAAGTGAAACAGACACAGAGGGTGGCCAAAAGGTCCATTTTATTGTCATACAGTCATGGTCACCTTGACAAGGAGGGTGGCAGTGTGGCCAGGCACAGGAGGCAGCCAAGCAGAGCAGCACAGTAGCAAAACCAGAGCTGGGGCAAGTGGCGAAGCGGCGGTTGCCCCTCCTCCCCCACCTTGTCTACATTCTTCCACCTGCTGGTGTCCACCTCTGCCCACATCTCAGATCCCATCCCCAGCGAACCCCGAACTCACTGCCAACATTCTCCTAGCACCTATGCATTGCTAACATCATCACACAGAGTGAAGTTCTAGGTCATGCTCTAGGCTTGGGACACCTGGGTTCTTTTCACTGGGAGGCTCCTAGCTACTATGAATGACTTAGAAGTCACTTTGATCTTTCCCAGCCTTCTGTTTTCTCCCTCTGCCTTTGATGTGGGGAACCAGTATTGGAGACAGCGCTGTGCAGATGCAGCTGTTACTACTTGCAATTAAATAGAAGACTCTCAAAGTTCTAAAAGCATAAATGATCCAGAGGAAGGGAGTGGTGTCCAGAAATACCAGGAGGTGGGGATTCCAGTTGCACTAGAAGGCGGCCTGGTTGGAACCAGGAGACAGCCCCTATGCCACGCTGAGGGACCTGCCGTCCACTGTACCAAACTCTCCAGCCAGAACCACACCACACCCGCGCCCGGGTGAGCTGGGGCACGGGGGAGCCTGCGAAATAGCAACGTTGTGCAAAGCTGGAGGGAACCCCGGTGAGAGAGGCAGGCTCAGAAAGTGCATCACCAGATGAACAAGGACTCAAATGGGGGAGCAATCTAAATACGTTTCATTTTACAGGATCTCTCTCTCTCTCTCTCTCTCTCTCTCGATTGCACACTGGGCTGGTGATAGGAAGAGAAACAGGGACAGAAAAATGGGCACTGTGATGTTAAGCGTGGTAGAGATCCAGAGAGGATGAGGATGGGAGGCTAGAGAGAATTGGGGAGAGGGCACTGATCTCTGGCACCAGAGCAGATCTCTGGCACTTGAGCAGGGGGAGGGGCTTGAGGTGGAGAGGGCAGTGCAGGGCCAGTTTTTAGGGCTTTAGAAAGGGCAGGAGGAAGAAAAGAAATGTGAATTGGCATCCCACACACTTCTGAGCGCTTCCACCCAGGAGGGGGCAGAAGGGAGAAGCCAGGAAAGGGGGAGTTCACGCCCGGGCTGAGGTGATGGAGAAGGAAGGAAGGACTCTGAAGCCTGTGCAGGGACCAGTTCTTTGGGAAAAGGGTGGATAATAGCAACTCAAGGCCCCCACCTCCACCCCACACCCAATAGTCCGCAAGTTCAGGTCAGGGAATGGGCAATGGTGTTTGGGGGAGCTAGAGGCAAGATAGTAAGGGGAAAAGGAACAGAGTGGGGGGACCCGCGCCGGCAAGGGCAGGAGGGCAGGACTCAGAGGGGACTTCCCAGGGGATGCAGCGTCGGAAATGGCAGGAGAGAGGCTGGTGGGGGAAACTGTGGAAGGGGGCGGGTCCAAAGTACTTCTTTTTCCCATTCCCCGCCAGAGGAGAGGCCTCAGATGTCGGCCTCCAGCAGGTACTGTTCAGTATAACCCTTCACCAGCTCCAGCCCCAGCCCGGCCTGGCAGAAGTCAGCCAGCTGCGACCACAGCTGGGGCTCCAGGAAGAGCTGGCACATGACGTTGAGGCCGGCGAGGCGCGGGGCCTGGCGCTGCAGGTGCCACAGCAGCTGGCTCTGCACCTGCGCGCCGTCGCTGCCGAAGGCGTCGATGTTGAGATAGCGCCAAGTGCCGTCCCCTCCGTGCGGGATGGGGAAGGGGCGCGTGCACAGCGTGAGCACGCGCGGGCGCGCGCGGCTGTCCACGCGCCACTCCAGGCCCTTGGCCGCCAGCAGGCTCAGGTTGCTCTCGCTAGGCCGGTAGGGCTGCCAGTCCTGGATGATGGTCCCGCCCGGAAGCACTTCGCGCTGCACGGAGGGCGACAGCAGGAGGCGTGCCACGTCGCCGCCTGCCTCGGACACGGCCTCGGTGGGCAGCGGTGAGAAGGTGCCGGAGGTCCGCAGAGCCGCTAGCCGCGCGCCCAGCCCGGCCAGCAGCGCGGACGCGTTGAATCGGACCAAAAGGATGCCCTGCGGGGGGCACGAGTGAGCGCGGGGCCGGCGCGGGAGGGCTAGCGAGCCCGGTGCCTCTCGGCAGGCATCTTCACTCCCAAGTTCACGGCCACGGGCTCCCACCTGCGTCCCTCCGGAGGAGCGACTGTGAGGGCTCCGGGCCGAGTAGGGTATGGGAAAGCCTGGGTTTCAAGGGTACCAGACAGGGACCAGGGACACGGGCTCCCAATACGTGGGTCCCCAAGAAGAGGTGGGATCAGTATGGTGTAGCCAGGGAACCGAGGGTGCGGGTCCCCGAGATTCCAGGGACGTGAAAGCCAGGGAGGCCGATCAGTCCGTAGGATTGGAGAGGCGCAGAGGGAGGACAAAGGCTCAAAGGAGGATGCTTGGGTCCCTGAACAGAGGCAGGATCCTAGGGGAGGCAGGGTGCCCGAAGTTGGGAAGCGAGGACTAGGGTTTCAAGCTGGGAGTCGGGAGTTTGGCTTCCCCTGGGTCAAAAGGTCTGGTGAGGACTGGGAGTCCCAGGGCAAGGCTTAGGGGCCGCGCCACTCGGTAGAGCCCAGAGAGAAGGCAAGCCCGTGTTCTGCTGGGGGTGGGGAGGGTCTCCTCTTGTGCCCCAGCAGAGAGGCCCAGCCGTCCGAGTTCCCCGTCCTTCTCACCTGCTTGGTGATTAGGCGGTATTTCTTCAGCTCCCGGGGGCCCAGCTGGTCGTCCCGGGTGAGCCGTGCCACCTTGACCCCCGGGTGCTGTCGCTTGACCAGCTGCGAGCAGAAGCGCTGCAGCAGCCCGGCCACGCCCTTCCCGCGCTCCCAGGGCGCCACGCGCAGGCCCTCCACCAGCGCCGTCTCCCCGGCGTCGATCACGTTCACCGACTCCAGCGCGATCTGCGGACCGAGGCCGTTAGCCGGGGCCCCTCCCCGCCTCCGTCCCTGCCAGGGCTGTCGGCTCACTGGGCTCTCCACTTCCCACACGCTGAGCACTCCGTCGTCACCACTCGGGCACCAGGCCAGGCCTGGGTTGGCACGGCCCTTGGGCCTCAGATTACAGAGCCGACAGAACAGTCATTCGCCGGGGCCTCGTCCACCATTTTTTTTTTTTTTTTTTTTTTTTTTTTTTTAATTTAGGACAGGGTCTCCTCACCCAGGCTGGAGCGCAGTGGTGCGATCACAGGTCACTACAGCCTCAAACTCCTGGGCTCAAGCGATGCCCCCCACCCCCAAGCCTTTCTAGTAGCTGGGACCACAGACACGCACCCCTACTCCCGGCTGTTTCTTTATTTTTATTTTTTAGAGCGGAGGTCTCCCATGTTGCCCAGGCTGGTCTGGAACTCCTAGCCTCAAGTGATCCTCCAGCCTCGGCCTCCCAAAGAGCTGGGGTTACAGGCGTGAGCCGACGCGCCCGGCCCCTTCTACCTCGTGAGATGCTCCAGCTCCGAGTGTGTCAAGTCCTGGACCGCTAGCCACGCCCCTTCTCTGGCTCCTTCCTGGGGAGTTTGCCACGCCCCACATCCTCTTAGCTCCTCCCCCAGCCCAATTCTAAGCTCATCCTGCTCCCAACCTTAACCTACCCTGTCTCTCCTGCTCCCCACCTCTTTTGCTTTTACCCCCAGAAAAATCCTCCAGTGGATCCTCAAACTTTCAAGCGCTCACCTGTCCCTCTTGTTCCTCTGCTTTAGGAGTCCTCCACCCCACCCTCACTGACATAGCCCCTGGATCCGCGCTGCAAGCCCTGCGCTTCCTCAGCATCCGGACGAAGGCTGGGGAGAAGCTCTCATCCTCCTCTTCCTAAGGTCCACGCACCCTCAGGTGGCTTCACCCCATGTCACCTGGGCCCTGCCCCCGGGCTCACCACGCCTCCGTTGCGCTTGGCCAGCACCACCGTGCGGTCCGGGTCCCGGAGCCAGCTGTGGTAGCGGCTGGGAAGGTAGTCCAGGCCGCCGTAGATGCCCCCCGAGATGGCCAGCACTTCCTCAAACTCCCGTTCCGTGGCTACCACGAAGTCCAATGGCTCGGCCTCAGCCTCAGCCTCAGGCCCAGATCTGGACCCAGGCTCGGCCCCGGACAACTCGGCCTTGGTCTCAGGCCCTGACTCGGCCCCCTGGGGCTCAGCCTCAGCCTCAGGCCCCGATCCGGACCTGGGTTCGGCCTCCACCTCCTGTGGCCGGGTTTCAGAGCTTGGCTCTGCATCTCGGGCAGCCTCTTTTTCCGGCTTAGTGACCTCTGAGGTGTCTGTGCCACAGCTGGCTTCCAGCTTCATGATCCTGCAGAAAAAAGAGAATGCAGCACCTGGATCAGAGCCCTTTGTTTCCACATCTGGGCCCCTGCACACAAACGGTCCTAATGCCCCTTCCTACACAAATACCCTTTCTTTTTTTTTCTTTTCTTTTCTTTCTTTCTTATTTATTTATTTATTTATTTATTGAGATGGAGTCTCCTTTTGTCGCCCAGGCTGGAGTGCAGTGTCGCCATCTCGGCTCACTGCAATCTCTGCCTGCCAGTTTCAAACTATTCTCCTGCCTTCACCTCCTGAGTTGCTGGGACTACAGGCACGGTGCCGCCATGCCTGGCTAATTTTTATATTTTTAGTAGAGACGGAGTTTCACCATGTTGGCCAGGCTGGTCTTGAACCCCTGATTTCAGGTGATCCTGCCACCTCAGCTTCCCAAAGTGCTGGGATTACAGGCATGAGCCACCACACCGGCCCCTTTCTTCACTTCTTCTTATTATTATTTTTAAATACAGATAGGGGTCTCACTATGTTGCCCAGGCTGGTCTCGAACTCCTGGGCTCAAGATCCTCCCACCTTGTCCTCCCACAGTGCTGGGATTACAGGTGTGAGCCACTGTACCTGGCCCACAAACACCCTTTCTTTTCTGCTGTCCACACAGACCCTGGGAGTGGAGGGCTCCCAGCTCCCTCCCTCTTCCACCAGTTTCCAGAAATCTCAGCTCTACCCACTCCACTCTTACGGGATGCTCCCTAACAGTCAGAAACTTAGAACCCTGTGAGCTCCCCATAGACCAGCCCCAGATCTCCTCCAGGCCCAGCCAGCAACCAGGGACCCAGGCAAAAGAAAAAAGGCATTTGGGGGTAGTTAAAAAAAAAAAAAAAAAAAAAAAAAAACAAGAAGGCCGGGCACGAAGACTCATACCTGTACTCCCAGCACTTTGGGAGGCCAAGGCAGGTGGATTGGTTGAGTCATGGAGTTTAAGAACAGCCTGGGCAATATAGTGAGACTCTGTCTCTACAAAAAAAAAAAAAAAATTAGCCGGGCATGGTGGTGCGGTGGGCCTGTAGTCCCAGCTGCTCTGGAGGCTGAAGTGGGAGGATCATTTGAGCCAAGGAGGCAAAGGTTGCAGTGAGCCATGATCATACCACTGCACTCCCGCCTGTGTGATAGAGAGAAACCCTGTCTCAAAAAAAAAAAAAAAGTAGTAAAAAAAAGAGGCACACTCCTTCAAGGATCCCATAACCTCTCTAAGACTTCTGCAAGGACAACATGAGAAAGAAACTCCCCTCTATACACAAGAAAGTTCCCAGAGAACAGTGAAGGATTCACCCCCACCCCCATTTCCTGCCACTGCCAGTTACAATCCCAGCCAGGGCAAAGGGAGGAGAGTGTAGACCCCAAATATCCTCCATATTGCTGCCCCAGTTCCCCATCCCCCCACCTCCACCTCTTGACATACACATTCAAATATAAGCAAGATAGACAGCTCCACTAGAAAATGTCAAGGCAGCCTAGCACGGTGGCTCAGCCAAGGTGGGTAGATCACCTGAGGTCAGAAGTTCGAGACCAGCCTGGCCAGCATGATGAAACACCATCTCTACCAAAAATACAAAAATTAGCTGAGCATAGTGGTGGATGCCTGTAAGCCCAGCTGCTAGGGAGGCTGAGGAACAAGAGTCACTTGAAGCCGGGAGGTGGAGGTTGTAGTGAGCCTGAGCCAAGGTTGAGCCACTGCACTCCAGCCTGGGCAACAGAGACTCTGTCAAAAAAAAAAAAAAAAAAAAAAGAAAGAAAGAAAAAGAAAAAGAAAATGTCGAGCCATTCCTTCTAAGCCAATCAACCCCCACCCCCCACCCTCCTTTCCTTCCTTCTGCCCCTCTTCCCCATAGGGAGACTTGGGCTCTGTCCACTCCAGGACTAGGAACCATTTGAAAAGGTTCCATCAAAACGAAAGAGAAAGCCCCCTATCCAAGTCCCAGCGACTTCTATTTCTGGGCCTGTCTCTTCCAGATCAGCCAAATCGACCAATCAAATCCCCCCTCTCTCTTTCAGCCAATGATAATGCTCACCTCAGATAACCTACATTAAGCCTCATTAACCAACATCCCAAGGGCACAAAGACCAGCTACTCTGTGGGGGTGATATTGACTTAACTGGAGTTTTTTTTTTGTTTGTTTGTTTTTTACAAAAGCCTGACCTGGGTTCTTAGGTTTGGGGAAGGTTGACCAGCAGTGGGACCAAGGAGTGCTTTGCACTTCCAAGTCATAAACAGAGCTTGCCTAAACGCGGTATGCTCGCTATACAAACCAAGCTTCAAGACAAGAGTTCCATCTCCCTCTTTGTTTTCTGATTCTTTCTCATCTGATTCCAACACCTGGAAGTTACCTGGATATGGAGCCAGAATTATCAGAGGAGAGGAGGAAGCCAAGCTCAGAGGATTTAGATCCCCTGCTGGGGCCATTAGAGACCATCAGTTTCAACCCATTGTTTTCACAATCAAGGAGATTACCCTTGATTTCACAATCAAGGAGATTAGCCTTGATTTCACAATCAAGGAGATTAGCCTTGCCTGAGGTGACTCAGTCTGGGTAGAGCCAGGCTAAAAGTTAAGTTTCCTTGGCTTCCAGGCCAGGGGAGAAGACTTATTATTTTTGTTGTTGCTTATTTGTTTATTTTATTTTATTCTTTGAGTCAGGGTCTTGCTCTGTCGCCCAGGCTGGAATGCAATGGCATCATCATAGCTCACTGCAGCCTCAACCTCCTGGGCTCAAGCGATCATCCCACCTTAGCCTCCCGAGTAGCTGAGACTACCGTGTGCCACTACACTTGGCTACTTTTTTAAATGTTTAAGTTTTTTAGAGATGGGGTCCCACTATGTTGCCCAGGCTGGTCTTCGTCCCACCTCCACTTCCCAAAGTGCTGGGATATTAGGTGTGAGCCACCATGCCCAGCCAAGATCTCTTTGTGGTGTATCTGGATCTCTGAACTCAGCCTGAAGGGCAAGGAGGGGAACTACTGGGTCCTCGAACAGGAGTTGAAGGGCTCAGGTGGTATAAGATGATGAAGAACCAGAGATGGGGTTGCTGGGAACTCCCTCACTGTCTGGCCCACACGGTCAGCAATCCCTATGCCAATACACAAGCCTCCATGCCTGGGACCAACCCAAGCCCCAGACCTCTTGCACCACACTCTGGGGACAATGCGACCCAAAGAAGAGCAAGTTAGCTTCTGACTCCATCTGCAGCTCCAGGCAACATGAAGCAGCTATTCATGGCTCCCAGGAAAATGCAAGCTGGTGGTTCAGTGGTGCCTCCAGTAATACCCTCGCTGCCCCCAAAGGTGATGAGGTGTGAGCAACGGGTAGACTGGAACCCACCTGACTCATTCAAGACATTCGGCTCCAGTCTCCTTCCCTTGCTTACAGTGGGGAGACCTTTTCCAAATGGTATTTCTACATCTCAGATAAGGTTGTTTGTGGCAGGAGGTAAGGGTAGGGGTGGACGTGGGGAGTTCTCAGAGTCACGGGGAAGGAAGAACTTTCCAACGCATCCCCCATCTTTCAACCTAGGCACCACCACTACCCCATTCCTTTTTTGGGGACATGAACAAAGCTTCCCAGCTCCTTAAACCTTGGAGGAGGTGAGTAATAAAACAGGTCAGGGATTTCAGACCAAGCCAAACCTGTGGGCTGGCCCGTAACCCTTGCTTCACGCGCTGACCGCTTCCTACCCTCCAGTCCAGCACCCTCTAGCCTGGTTCCATGGAACTCTTAACTCTCATCAGATGTCTAGGCAGAGGTGGAGGCAGCTGGTGAGTCCAGGGCACTGTCGGGGATGTAGTCCAGGTATCTCCTGGACCAAACGCCCTCCTAAAAGAGGAACAGCATTTCTTGGCCCGGCAAGGTGGCTCATGCCTTTAATCCCCGCACTTTGGGAGGCGGAGGGAGGCGGATCATCTGAGGTCAGGAGCTGGAGACCAGCCTGACCAACATGGAGAAATCCTGTCTCTACTAAAAAAACAAACAAACAAACAAACAAAAAAACAAAATTAGCCTGGCGGGCTGGTGCATTCCTGTAATCCCAGCTACTCAGGAGGCTGAGGCAGGAGAATCGCTTGAACCCGGGAGGCAGAGATTGTGGTGACCCGAGATTGTGCCATTGCACTCCAGCCTGAACAACGAGAGTGAGATGCCGTCAAAAAAAAAAAGAGGGACAGCATTTCTTTCTTCATCCCTATCCCCACATCCTTGGGGACATTCTTTAAATCTCATAAATATGAATGATTGCTTTGGGGAGGGGGTGATCCGAGTCATAGCTGGGCATGATCGGAGTCAGAGCTGGGAATGCCGGGAGCCCACCCACCCGCACCCCACTCCCACCGCACCCCCACACACCTGAAATATCGATGCCCTTGAGGCCGATGGTTTCTTGACACTGGGGGAGGGAGCAGAGGGAGGGAAGGGAGAGCCCAGTCGCCGGGGAGGCGGAGACAAAGAAGGCGGCTGCACAAAGCGCCCAAAGATGAGAGCGAAAAGAACGGGAATGGAGGCAGAGAGCAGACAAAAGCAGACAGGAGATGCGGCCGCAGGGGACAGGCCGGGAAGCGGGAGGAGGCTTCGACACTGAATCACAGACATGACACCTCGTGACTCAGGGCCCAGCAGATTAAAAAAAAAAAAAAAAAAATCCTAGCACGCACCCCCTCCCCTGGGACACTGTAAATAGAAAGGAGCGTGACACACCCCCTTCGCCCCGGGGTGTGGAGGGCGGGGATCCGGGGGCGGAAGGGGTCAAGGGGAAAAGAAAGTCAGAAAAAAGGCTGGAAGAGAACAACCTTGGAAACAGAGACAAGGGAGAGGCGATGAAGTGGGGGCTGGAGGGAAGGCCTAGGGAGTGGGCAGAGGCAGGGGCTGAGGAAGTTGGCCCAGCGAATAGGGGTGGGGACCCCAGAGGGCCATAGTCGTGGAGGAGGGGGGCTGTCCTGGAGGGTCTTCCCGAGTGAGGGTCATCCCCCTGCCTCTATCCCGGTGTGGGGGCTTGGGCTTGGGCGAGAGGAAGACTGCGAAGGGAGCGGTCTGTTTGGCGGGGGTTCCCCTGGGCACCGGACCCTGGGGACAGGTGGGAGCGACATGGCAACAGAGGGGGGCAGGGGAGCGCTTCTGGACACCTGAAGCGCAGCCTCTGACTCAGTTTTCTGGGTCACCGGACTGGGAGGGGTGGGCAGGAGGGGGCGCAGCCCCTTGGTACCCCTGGGGGGCGGTGGCCTTCTGCTGCCCCATTCTGAGGTGAAGGAGCACGGTAGTCCCCTCCCCAGTCCCCAGGCCCGGCCGCCCCCCTACCTCGCCGGAGCCGGAGCTGGAGCCAGGGCCGAGATGCCGCAAAGCCAATCGGGGCGGGCGGCGGGCGCAGACACCCCCGGTGCCAAGCGAGAGGTCCCTTTGGAGCCCCCAAGAGTCAAAGGAGGATGATGCTCGGGGACTCCGCCGCGCTGTCGGAGCCCGACTCGAACGTCGAAGGTCAGCTCCGGGGCTGCGCCGCAGCACCGTTGGCGACGCGGGCCGGGGCGCCCAGCGGTTCAGGGGTTCGGGTGGCACGCGTGGCTCCCGCGGCGACGCTTCGGCGGCAGCTTAGAGGGGCGGAGACCCCGGCGACACGGGAGAAACCCGGGACGGATCCGGAGCGGACTCGTGCCCTGCTGGCGGGGCCGGGGGTCGGGGTGCGCCCTGGGCAGCTGGGTGGCCTCAAGCCCTACTGCCGAGACTCCGCCCTGTATCCCGGCTGGGGAGTGGGACTGGGGATCGGGATGTCTCGGGTTTTGGTGGTGGTGATGCTGGAGTTGCTGGCTTAGTTATCTCCCCACCCCACGCCCAGCACCTCTGTTCTCTGCCTGGGGGTCCACCATTGCCCCGAAGTCCCCCTCCTCTAGGAGCCACCCCTCAATGAAATCTCCTGTCTCCATTGTAAGAGCGGCTGGGAAGGGGGACTCTGAGCCTTCGTCCCCAGAAACTGATCGAGGGAATCAGAAACCTTAGAACACCGGGAAGGCGAAGAGACATCAAGAGACAGAAGTTGAGAGGCTAAAAAGGGCAGAGGGAGGCCAAGACCTCTCCATCTTCTCACCACGGTGTGGGCGCCCGAGCACCCTGGTCCCCCAGGTGCACAAGGCCCCTCAGTCCACAAAGTACCCCGCGGGGCAGCAGGCAGAAAGACCTCCAGGTAGGCAGCGCACACCGTGGCACATTCACACAGACCTCTGCACGCAGGAGGCTCTGCACCCCATGCTGATCCTGGTAGCTGGGGAGGAAGAGGGAAGTGTGGAGTTGGGACCCGGGTGGGTGCAGCGCTGCCCCTGGCTCTAATAAGCTGGTGGCCCAGGCTCTTAACTCCTACAAGGTTCTCCATCCCACCTATAAAATGAACTTAAGGCTGGGTGCGGTGGCTCACGCCTGTGATCCCAGCACTTTGGGAGGCCGAGGCGGGCGAATCACTTGAGGTCAGGAGTTCGAGACCAGCCTGGCCAACATGGTGGAACCCCGTATCTACTAAAAATACAAAAATTAGCCTGGCCTGGCCGGGCGCGGGGGCTCATGCCTGTAATTCCAGCACTCTGGCAGGCCGAGGTGGGCGGATCACCTAAGGTCAGGAGTTCAAGACCAGCATGGCCAACATGGCGAAACCCCGTTTCTACTGAAAAAAATACAAAAATCAGCCGGGCACAGTGGCGTGCGCCTGTAATCCCAGCTACGCGGGAGGCTGACGCAGGAGAAACGCTTGAACCCAGGAGGCAGAGGCTGCAGTGCGCCGCGATCGTGCCATTGCGCTCCAGCCTGGGCGGCAGAGCGAGAATCCAACTCAAAATAAAATAAAATAATAAATAAATAAAGTGAGATCAGAACACCTTCAGTTCTACCTTGTAAGGAACCAAGAAAGTGATGGACAAAGTAACTGTAAACTGGGTAATGGACATAGTAACTGATGGAAAGATGATGGGAAGTGATGGACGTAGTAACTGTAAACTGCTTTGGAGATGCAGGGAAAAATGTTAAGGACTTTCAAGGTCTGCTGGAGTCCTCTCTCCAGGGGCTGCCCAGCTCTCATGCTCCCCCTACCCTCTCCCCCACCCTGAAATTCATTTTCACTCATCTTATTCCTTTTTTTTTTTTTTTTACTTTCCGAGGTGATAACTTCATAGCTAGGCAAACTGACCCCATTGGATGTGCCAATGTAATAAGAAGGAAGGTCATGTTCCTGGAATCCCACATACAGGAATTCCAACCGAGGGTTAAAGGGCTAAACAGAAATAACACCAAGGGTTAAAGGGATGAGAATCAGGACGTTTAGGCTGAGGCAGGGCGAAAGGCAACTGACAAGTTATTCAACCTTTTGATATAATAGGACTTCCCCCATTTCTGATTTCTGAAAGCGCTAACACATTGTGCGTCTCACCAAACTGCAGATTGCAGTTAAGGTGCCATATGTTTCACAGTGGGAAAGAACTTCAAAAAGTTACAGATTTCAAGGAAAAAATCACTAGTGGCCAAAGGGAGAGACCATCATACGCTAATCCCGCCCCTGTAGCCAGAAGCCACACCTTCCACCAACAGAAACTCTTGGATTGGCCCAACACTCACACACTTCCAGTTCCATCAGCCAATCAGAATCAAAAGTTTCCCAACGTTTCGACCCCTCCCCTTAATCCAAGCCACTCAGAAGCAACTTGTCGCTGTAAGTCCCGCCTCCAAACCGCTCACTGGACCAATGGAAAGCCATCTTGTTCCAGGCTTCATTCTCAGACATCTAGGAGAGCCGGTTTCCCTCTCAGCAACAGAACAAGTGGCTTTCAGCTTCTTAAGTGTTCAGAGGATGCAGGGAGGCGGCCTACTCTGGGATGGAGGAGAGCTCTGGCTGAGAGGAGACAGCCCTGGAGTGGCTGGCCTCGGTTCCAGGACTACCCTCTACCCAGTACTGGTGGTGATGTGGTGAATGTTTACTAAGCACTGTAGCTGAATCTTCATAACGCTGTAGGGGAGGGGGGATTGTTTAGCCATTTTACAGAAGAGCAAAGTAGCTTCGGAGAAGGCTATGGACTAGATCCCATAGGATTTGTTTTATTTTATTTTATTTTTTATTTTTTATTTTGAGAAAGAGTCTCGCTCTGTCGCCCAGGCTGGAGTCCAGTGGCGCGATCTCGGCTCACTGCAGCCTCCGCCTCCTGGGTTCAAGCGATTCTCTGGCCTCAGCTTCCTGAGTAGCTGCACCACCACGCCCAGGTAATTTTTTTTTTTTTTTTTTTTTTTTTTTTTTTTTTGAGACAGAGTTTCACTCTTGTTGCCCAGGCTGGAGTGCAGTCTCTTGATCTTGGCTCACCGCAGCCTCCGCAGCCTCCGCCTCCCGGGATCAAGAGATTCTCCTGCCTCAGCCTACCAAGTAGCTGAGATTACAGGTATGCGTCACCACGCCCGGCTAATTTTTGTATTTTTAGTAGAGACTGGGTTTCTCCATGTTTGTCAGGCTGGTTTTAAACTCCTAACCTCAGGTGATCCGCCCACCTCGACCTCCCAAAGTGCTGGGATTACAGGCGTGAGCCATGGCACCTGGCCATGCCCAGCTAATTTTTGTATTTTTAGTAGAGACAGGGTTTCACCATATTGGCCAGGCTGGTCTCAAACTCCTGACCACAAGTGATCCTCCTGGCTCAGGCCTGTAATGCCAACACTTTGGGAGGCCGACGCACGGTGGCATGCACCTGTGGTCTCAGCTACTCAGGAGGCTGAGGCGGGAGGATCGCTAGCACCCTGGAGTCTGGAGTTGCAATGAGCTCTGAAGGTGCCACTGGGTGACAGCCTGGGTGACAAAGGGAGACACGTCTCTCTCTCTCCCCCCCCCACACACATATATACACGTGTATCTATATGTATATGTATATATATGTGTATCTACGTGTGTGTATGTGTGCGTGTATATATATACATACATATATATACACATACATATATACATATATACACATACATATATATATATATAGAGAGAGAGAGAATAAAGCACCAATCAAGTATTAGTGCCATTAATACTGGAGATAGGCTGGGTGCCGTGGCTCATGCCTGTAATCCCAACACTTTGAGAGGCCAAGGCATGTGGATCACTTGAGGTCAGGAGATCAAGACCAGCCTGGCCAACATAGCAAAACCCCTTCTCTACTAAAAATACAAAAATTAGCTGGGCATGGTGGCACGTGCCTGTAATCCCAGCTACTCTGGAGGCTGAGGCAGGATAATCTTTGAACCCGGGATGTGGAGGTTGCAGTGAGCCAAAATGGTGCCACTGCACTCCAGCCTGGGCAACAGAGCGAGACCTAGTCTCAAAAAAAAAAAACAAAATTTTTTTTTAAGAGACAGGATCTTGCTCTTTCACCTGAAGTGGAGTGTAGTGGCACAATCATAGCTCACTGCAACCTCAAACTCCTGGGCTCAAGAGATCTCCCACCTCAGCCCCCTGAGTAACTGAGACTACAGGCACATGTCACCACACCCAGCTAATTATTGTATTTTTTGTAGAGGCAGAGTCTTGCTATGTTGCCCAGGCTGGTCTTGAACTCCTAGCCTCAAGCCATCCTCCTGCCTTGGTCTCCCAAAGTGCTGGAATTACAGACATGGGCCACCTCTCCAGGCCATAATAAGCCACCTTGACTCTTCATACTCAGCAAGCTGAAAGCCTTGGCATCTCAGGATTCTGATGAAGACTTCTTCCTCTGGATTTTTGCTTTTGAGTGTTTTCCTCTTAGACCCCGCTTCTCCCTGTCCCACTGTGAAATCAATGCTAAGTCTTCTGCCATCCCCCTTATCACACCCTATCCAGTGACCTCTCTCTCTCGACAATTCCCCAATCTACAAATCAAGTCTTGACCTCCCAGGCTGTCTCCAGCTATCTATGGAACATCTGTGCTGTGACGAGGGCAGTGAAATAAAAGATGTGAATGATTTACAGGAAATGACCTGGACCTGGATCCCTCATATGCTTTTTCTCTTTTTATTTTATTTTTTAAATTTTTTGTAGACATGGGGTCTTGCTACATTGCCCAGGTTCATCTCAAATTCCTGGCTTCAAGTGATCCTCCCACCTTGGCCTCCCAAAGTTCTGGGATTACAGGCATGAGCCACCACCTCTGGCCAATACCTTGTATGCTTTACAACCTTCACAATCAGCTCCTCTTGCAGACAAAGGAAGGAGACCAGAGATGAAAGGGTTAAGTAATTGCACCCACCCCCCCCACAAGTCACAGAGCCAGTAAGCGCCTAAAAGGCTTACTCAGAATGATAGACTAAAAGGAATCATCTAGCTCATCCCACAAGGCAGATATCAGAGATGCCATACTTTCCTGGTGAGTCATGAAGTCACGGCTTTCTCAGTCTCAAAGAGGACATAGCACCCAACTTCCAGTAAGGATTAAATAAGGTAATGTGTGTAAAGTGCCTGGCAGAGCATTCCTGGCACAACATTTCAATTGACGGTAGGTATTATTATCCAGCCAACTGGAGCAGCAATTCTCACATGGGGTGTATAACAGCCTGTACTTTGGAATTCAGGCATAACTGAAGCCTCTTGTTTATTCTGCAGGCAGGACTGTCAGGGCTCGAGGAACACCCACAGGAGCTTCAGGAATCAGGCAAGAAGAGAAAGAGGGAAAATCACTACGCGTGATCATGAACCGTTTTATTTGATTTTTGGAGACACGGTCTTGCTCTTTCGCCCACGCTGTAATGCAGTGGCACAAACACAGCTCACTGCAACCTCAAACTCCCAGGCTCAAGTGATCCTCCCGTCTCAGCCTCCCGAGTAGTTAGTAGCACAGATGCACACCACCACGCCCTGCTAATTAAAAAAAAAAAAAAAAAAAAAAAAAAAAATTTGTAGGGCCGGACACGGTGGCTCAAGCCTGTAATCCCAGCACTTTGGGAGGCCGAGACGGGTGGATCACGAGGTCAGGAGATTGAGACCATCCTGGCCAACATGGTGAAACCCCGTCTCCACTAAAAAATACAAAAAACTAGCCGGGCGAGGTGGCGGGCGCCTGTGGTCCCAGCTACTCAGGAGGCTGAGGCAGGAGAATGGCGTAAACCCAGGAGGCGGAGCTTGCAGTGAGCCGGCTACTGCACTCCAGCCTGGGCGACAGAGCAAGACTCCGTCTCAAAAAAAAAAAAAAATTTTGTAGAGGCGGAGTCACACCGTGTTGCCCAGACTGGTCTTGAACTCCTGGGCTCAAGTGATCCTCTCGCCTCCACCCAAAGTGCTGGGACTACAGATGTGAGCCACCGCACCCAGCTATAAACTATTTATTTATTTTTTATTTATTGAACAGAGTTTTGCTTTTGTTGCCCAGGCTGGAGTGCAATGGCACTATCTTGACTCACTGCAACCTCTGCCTCCTGGGTTCAAGCAATTCTCCTGCCTCACCCTCCCAAGTAGCTGAAATTACAGGCATACACCACCACACCTGGCTAATTTTGTATGTTTAGTAGAGAAGGGGTTTCACCATGTTGGTCAGGCTGGTCTCGAACTCCTGACCTCGGGTCATCCATCCACCTGGACCTTCCAAAGTACTGGGATTACAGGTGTGAGCCATCACGCCAGGCTATAAACCTGTTTTAGAACAGGGATGATGTCATACTTATTTTTATGCCACTGGTACTTAAGTACTTAGTTCAGTTCTTGGCACATAGTAGGTGCTTAATTTGTATTTATGAATGCATGAATGCCTCCAGCCTATGTCTGCAGTTGGGGACAGTGAGACCAGACTGATCACTTATGTCAGGTCACCCAGTTGACCTGAGGTAAAGATAAAACCTGACTCTGGTATCCCTGTTTTTTGTTTGTTTTGGTTTTTGAGATGGAATTTCACTCTGTTGCCCAGACTGGAGTGCAGTGGTGACATCTTGGCTCACTGCAACCTTTGCCTCCTGGGTTCAAGCCATCCTCCTGCCTCAGCCTGCCGAGTAGCTGAGACCACACCCAGCTATTTTTTTTTTTTTTTTTTTTTTTTTTTTTTGTATTTTTAGTAGAGATGGGGTTTCACCGTGTTGGCCAGGCTGATCTCGAACTCCTGACCTAAAGTGATCTGCCCACCTTGGCTTCCTGGCTGGTTTTTTTTTTCTTTTTGATACAGTCTTCCTCTATCCCTCTGTCCCTCTGTCGCCCAGGCTGGAGTGCCGTGGTGGCGGGATCTCAGTCCATGGCAACCTTTGCCTCCCGGGTTCAAGCGATTCTCCTGCCTTAGCCTCCCAAGTAACTGGGATTACAGGCACCCACCACACACCGAGCTATTTTTTTTTTATATATATATGAAACGGAGTTTCATCATATTGATCTCACATGTTTCATCACATTTAGTAGAGACAGGGTTTCATCATGTTAATCATCACCTGATCTCAAGTGATCCGCCTACCTGGGCCTCCCAAAATGCTGGTAGTACAGGCATGAGCCACCGTGCACCCTGATTCCCAGTATCCTAATCCCAAACCAGTCCACAGCCCAGCCTCACACTACACTTCTGAAGGTTAGAAGTGTGACTATTGTGCTTGGATGTACGTGAAGTTTCACACCTGTGCTCCCCCAGTCCTCAGCTTCCTCTTTCCCATGCACATAAACCAATACTGGCTACAATGTCTGCTCATTTACTCAGCAAGTATTATTGTCATCTTCTAAGGGCCTGGTTAATTCCACTTCTTCTTACAAGTAGCTCACTTTAGCTGGCTATTAAACATACACTGTTTTGGGCCAGGCGCGGTGGCTCACGCCTGTAATCCCAGCACTTTGGGAGGCCGAGGCAGGTGGATCATGAGGTCAGGAGATCGAGACCATCCTGGCTAACATGGTGAAAACATGTCTCCACTAAAAATACAAAAAAATTATCCAGGTGTGGTGGCGGGCGCCTGTAGTCCCAGCTACTCGGGAGGCTGAGGCAGGAGAATGGCGAGAGCCCAGGAGGCGGAACTTGCAGTGAGCCAAACTCGCACCACGGCACTCCAGCCTGGATGACAGAGTGAGACTCTGTCTCAAAAAAAAAAAAAAAAAAAAAGGCCGGGCGCGGTGGCTCAAGCCTGTAATCCCAGCACTTTGGGAGGCCGAGGCGGGCGGATCACGAGGTCAGAAGATCGAGACCATCCTGGCTAACACGGTGAAACCCCGTCTCTACTAAAACTACAAAAAAACTAGCCGGGCGAGGTGGCGGGCGCCTGTAGTCCCAGCTACTCAGGAGGCTGAGGCAGGAGAATGGCATGAACCCGGGAGGCGGAGCTTGCAGTGAGCTGAGATCCGGCCACTGCACTCCAGCCTGGGCGACAGAGCGAGACTCCGTCTCAAAAAAAAAAAAAAAAAAAATACAGTTTGATTTTTTATTATTTAATTTAATTTAATTAATTAATTTTTTTTTTTTTTTTTTGAGATGGAATTTCACTATTGTTGCCCAGGCTGGAGTGCAATGGCACCATCTTGGCTCACTGAAACCTCTGCATCCCGGATTCAAGTGATTCTCCTGCCTCAGCCTCCTGAGTAGCTAGGATTACAGGCACGCACCACCATGCCCGACTAGTTTTGTATTTTTAGTAGAGACAGGGTTTGTCTATGTTGGTAAGGCTGGTCTCGAACTCCAGACCTCAGGTGATCCACCTGCCTCAGCCTCCCAAAGTGCTGGGATTACAAGTGTGAGCCACTATGCCTGACCTAGGCTAGACCAGCCTGGGCAACATAGCAAGACTCTGTCACTACAAAAAATTTTAAAAATTAGCCGGGTGTGGTGGTGCACACCTGCAGTCCCAGTTGTAGGAGGATCTCTTAAGCCCAAAAAGTCAAGGCTGCAGTGAGCCCTGATCATGCCACTGCACACTGCAGCCTGGGTGACAGAGTGACATCCTATCTAAAAAAAACAAAAACAAAAACAAACAAACAAGCAAAAACACTTTTTTATCTGGAGAATATTTAACATACACAAAATCAGAGAGAATACATATTTCAAAGCATCACTTTGTATATGATAAATATATATAATTTTAGCTGGGTGTGGTGGCTCATGTCTGTAATCCCAGCACTTTGGGAGGCTGAGGCGGGTGGATCACTTGAGACTAGCCTGGCCAACATGGTGAAACCCTGTCTCTACTAAAAATACAAAAATTAGCTAGGCATGGTGAGGCACACCTGTAATCCCAGTTACTTGGGAGGCTGAGGCAGGAGAATACCTTGAACCCGGGAGGTAGAGGTTGCAGTGAAAATTTACAGGATGATCTCATTTCTTCCACAAATAAGTTGGAAGAAGAGACAGAGAGAGATGGAGAGGAAACCTACGGATTAAAAGAAAATTAAGGCTGGGCACGGTGGCTCACACCTGTAATCCCAGTACTTTGGGAGGCCGAGGCAGGTGGATTGCCTCAGATCAGGAGTTCGAGACCAGCCTGGCCAGCATGGTGAAAACCCATCTCTACTAAAATTTTAAAAATTAGCCGGGCCGGGAGCGGTGGCTTGTGCCTGTAATCGCACCACTTTGGGAGGCCAAGGCGGGCAGATCATGAGGTCAGGAGTTCGAAACCATCCTGGCCAACATGGTGAAACCCTGTCTCTACTAAAAATACAAAAATTAGCCAGGCGTGGTGGTGCGTGCCTATAATCCCAGCTACTCAGGAGGCTGAGGCAGGAGAATCACTTGAACCTGGGAGGCGGAGATTGCAGTGAGCCAAGATCGGGCCATTGCACTCCAGCCTGGGTAACAGAGTGAGATTCCATCTCAAAAAAAAAAAAAAAAAAAAAAATTAGCCAGCCGTGGTGGCATACACCTGTAATCCCACGTACTTGGGAAATTGAGACAGGAGAATTGCTTGAACTCGGCAGGCGGAGGTTGCAGTGAGCTGAGATCCCACCATTGCACTCCAACCTGAGTGACAGATCGAGATTCAGTAAAGAGAGAAAGGAAAAAAGAAAAGAAAGAAGGAGAGAAAGAGGGAGGGGAAGGCAGGGGCAGGGAAGAAGGGGAGGAAGGAAAAAGGAAGGAAAGGAAAATTAAAAAAAGAGACTCCTGTGGCCAAATGTGTGGGTTTTTTTTCCCCACACACCAAGTAAGCAATTAGTTCTGCAGCCTGGTGTCTCAACCCAGTCCAATCTGGATACTACCTGGAGTAGTGACAGATCCCACAGGTGGAGGCTCAGTCCCACAAGACTGTCCCCTACTACCAATGCCACTCACAAGCCTCAGGTCATTCTACCTGCACTTCTGACTGACTGGCTATATACTGGGGGTCCCATGACCCCCTTTTGGGTTCGATTAATTTGCTAGAGTGGCTCACAGAACTCAAGGAATCACTCACTTATATTCACCTGTTTATTCTAAAGGATATTACAAAGGATACAGATGTGCCAGGTGTGGTGACTCATGTTTGTAATCTCAGTACTTTGGGAGGCTGAGGTGAGAGGACTGCTTGAGGCCAGGAATTCGAGACCAGCCTGGGCAACACAGCAAGACCCCATCTCTAAAAATAAAACAAACAAACAAAAAAAAAAGAAAAAAAAAGGATACAGATTGGCTGGAGGCAGTGGCTCAAGTCTGTAAGCGTAGCACTTTGGGAGGCCAAAGAGAAAGGATTACTTGGGCTCAGGAGTTCGAGACCAGCTTATGCAACATGATGAAACCCTGTCTGTACAAAAAATACAAAAAAAATTAGCCAGGCATGGTGGTGCAAGCCTACAGTCCCAGCTACTTGAGAGGCTGAAGCAGGGGGATCGCTTGGGCCAGGGAGGCGGAGGTTGCAGTGAGCTGTGATGGTGCCACTGCACTCCAGCCTGAGCGACAGAGTGAGAGCCTGTCTCAAAAACAAAAACAAACAAACAAAAACAGAGCTGGGATCATGCCTGTAATCCCAGCCCTTTGGGAGACCAAGGCAGGAAGATCACTTGAGGCCAGGAGTTCAAGACCAGCCTGGCCAACATGGCCAAACCCCCCTCTATTAAAAATATAAAAATTAACCAGGCGTGGTGGCACATGCCTGTAATCCCAGCTACTTGGGAGGCTGAGGCAGGAGGATTACTTGAACCCAGGAAGCGGAGGCCGCATTTCAGCCTGGGTGACAGAGTGAGACCCTGTCTCAGAAAAAAGAAAACAAAACTATACAGTTGAAGATGTGCCTAAGGTGAGGAACGGGGAGTGGGGTTTGGAACTCCATGTCCTCTCAGAGTGCACCACCCTCTGAGAACCTCCACATTTTCACCTAACTAGAAGCTCACCAAACCCAGTCCTCTTGGGCCTTTTACAGGGGTTTCCTTGAATAGGCATGATTGACACCTGTGTGGAAATGTGATTGAAAGCCGGGCGTGGTGGCTCACACCTGTAATCCCAGCACTTTGGGAGGACGAGGTGGGCGGATCACTAGAGGTCGGGAGTTCAAGACCAGCCTGACCAACATGGCGAAACCCCGTCTCTACTAAAAATACAAAATTAGCCGGGTGTGGTGGCACATGCCTGTAATCCCAGCTACTCGGGAGGCTGAGGCAGAAGAATTGCTTGAACCTGCGAGGCGGAGGTGGCGGTGAGCTGAGATCACGCCATTGCACTCCAGCCTGGGCAACACAAGAGCAAAACTCTGTCTCAAAAAAAAAAAAAAAAAAAGAAAAAGAAAGAAAGAAAGAAATGTGATTGGACAAAAGGGGTACGACCTAATACTAACAGACCGAGTGGGAAAACCCAGCCAGGCCTGTCTGTTCAGATTCTCCTCGGCCTCTCTCTGTATAGTGCTCCTTCCTCCAGGGCAGGACCCCTTCTGAAATGAGGGTCTCACAACCCATAAGCAGACAAGGTAGGTCAGAGCATCTCTTAATAACCAGCTTCAGACAGAACGGCAGGGGAAGATTCCAGTATATTTTTAGTTTCTATGGCCTGCCTAGGTGAGAAAAAGGAGCAGGAGAGAGGAGGCCAGGAGGAGGTCAGAGACAGAGAGATTGTGTTTTCTGAAGCCTGCTTCTGAGGTCAAAAGTGCCCCCACATTCTAACAAAAGACCGTCTTTCACTTTTATCGCTCTGAGGCTGTTCCGAAGTTGCTTCGGGAATTGAGGACATAGGCCAACTACTCTAACAAGAGAAGGGCTGATTGTTTTAGTTACTTAGGAAATAACAAAGGCTTTGGGAGTTATGAGCCGAGAACCTCGGACCCATATATAGGATCTATAAATGGATATATAGATAATAGCACAGTGCCCTTAAAAAAGAGACCTGAGAGAGACCCTCCTCCCTTCTCCGTGTGAGGTTAGGGCGAGACGATGACACCTGTGATGAAGTGAACCCTCTCCAGACACCATTTCAGCTGGTGCTTTGATCTTGGACGTCCCAGATTCCAAAACTTTGAGAGAGAGAGAGAGAGATTTTTTGAGACGGAGTTTCGCTCTTGTCCAGGCTGGAGTGCAGTGGCGCAATCTCGGCTCACGGCAACTTCCACCTCTCGGGTTCAAGTGATTCTCCTGCCTCAGCCTCCCAAGTAGCTGGCATTACAGGCATGCGCCGCCACACCCAGCTAATTTTGTATTTTTAGTAGAGATGGGGTTTTGCCATGTTGGTCAGCCTCTTCGCTCTTGTTGGCTGGGCACGGCAGCTCACTCTTGTAATCCCAGCAATTTGGGAGGCCAAGGCAGGCGGATCACTTGAGGCCAGGAATTCGAGACCAGCCTGGCCAACTTGGTGAAACCCTGTCTCCACAAAAAAAAAAAAAAAAAAAAAAAAAAAAACCCAAAATTATCTGGGTGTGGTGGCACATCCCTGTAGTCCCAGCTACTTGGGAGGCTGAGGCAGGAGAATTGCTTGAACCCAGGAGGTGGAGGTTGCAGTGAGCCGACATTGTGCCACTGCACTCCAGCCTGGGCAACAGAGCCAGACTCCATCTCAAAAAAAAAGAACCCACGGATTGAAGCATGTTTAATGTGTTTCAATCCAATGCAGTTGCCTGCCTTTTTTTTTTTTTTTTTCAGATGGAGTCTTGTTCTGTCGCCAGGCTGGAGTGCAATGGCACAATCTCAGCTCACTGCAACCTCCGCCTCCTAGGTTTAAGTGATTCTCCTGCGTCAGCCTTCCGAGTAGCTGAGACTACAGGTGCACACCACCATGCCCAGCTAATTTTTGTATTTTCAGTAGAGACGGGATTTCACCATGTTGGCCAGGGTGGTCTCGATCTCTTGACCTCATGATCCACCCACCTTGGCCTCACAAAGTGCTCGGATTACAGGCGTGAGCCACAGCGCCCAGCCTGAAGTTGCCTTTCTTACTGATGCTCAAGTTATTTAATTTTTTGATAAATTGCTGTTTTAAAGCAACACAGAGGGCCAGGTGCGGTGGCTCACACCTGTAATCCCAGCACTTTGCGAGGCCAAGGCAGGAGGATTGCTCCAGCCCAGGAATTCAAGACCAGCCCGGGCAAAATGGTGGAACCACTACACTCCAGCCTGGGTGACAGAGCTAGACCCTGCGTCAAAAAAACAAAATAGCAAAACAAACAACCAAAAAGCACAGAAAGTCGTAATAGTTTTTTTTTTCTTTTTTTTTTTTTTTTTGAAATGGAGTCTCACCCTGTCATCTAGGCTGGACTTCAGTGGCACAATCTCTGCTCACTGCAACCTTCGCCTCCTGGGTTCAAGTGGTTCTCCTGCCTCAGCCTCCCAAGTCCCTGGGATCACGGGCACCTGTCACCATGCCCAGCTAATTTTTGTATTTTTAGTATAGATGGGTTTTCGCCATGTTGGCCAGCCTGGAGAAGGTCGTGACAGATCTTTTTTTTTTTTTTTTTTTTTTGAGACGGAGTCTCGCTCTGTCACCCAGGCTGGAGTGCAGTGGTGAGATCTCAGCTCACTTCGAGCTCCGCCTCCTGGGTTTACGCCATCCTCCTGCCTCAGCCTCCCGAGTAGCTGGGACTACAGGCGCCCGCCACCACGCCCGGCTAGTTTTTTGTATTTTTTAGTAGAGACGGGGTTTCACCGTGTTAGCCAGGATGGTCTCGATCTCCTGACCTCATGATCCGCCCACCTTGGCCTCCCAAAGTGCTGGGATTACAGGCTTGAGCCACCGCGCCTGGCCCGTGATAGATCTTTAAGCAGAGCTATGCGGATGGCGAGGAGGGCCCTGGACCAGCCCGGCAGGTTGGCAGGTTGGGGAAGGTGTCTTGGAAATGGAACCGAAACTGAGTCTTGAAAGTCCCCTTCCAGATAAGAGGGGCTGGGTCCCTCAGGTGGGAGGGGACAGCCTGAGTAACGCCCAGGGCTGAAACACAGCCTCGTTTGCAAGAACAAGCAGTTCTGGGTTGTCTGCCCCGGGTGGGGCCGCACCTTGGACCCAGCCTGTAGGCAGAGGCTGGCTAGCCCCTCCCAAGGACTTCAAGGAAGAGGGACAGATTTGCCTTCTGTGTAGAGACCGCCCTCTGGTGGCCACATGGAGGATGGCAGGAGAGAATAGCCCCGAAAGAAAGCGACAGGCTGAGCTCATAACGCCGCCAACGCTGCTGCTTCTTCCCCTTTATTAAAAGACAGGATTGTGCTCTGTTGTCCAGGCTGGAGTGCTGTGGTGCAGTCTTGGCTCAGCCTGTAACTCCTGGCCTCAAGCGATCCTGCCACCTTGGCATCTCAAACTCTGGAATGACAGATGAGCACTACCACACCCAGCCCATCCCCAGTGTCTGGAAAATGTGCCCACTAGAGAAATCTATTGGCCGGATTGTGACTGGTTGAATGCTGCCACAGCAGGAAAGAGGGAAGGACAAGTGGCCACGTCGAGGCTTGCCTGTACTCCAAGGGTATCCAGGCTGAGGTTACTCAAACCCGGAGCTGATTTATTTTTATTTTTTGACAAGAGTCTCACTTTGTCACCCAGGCTGGAGTGCAGTGGTGCTATCTTGGCTCACTGCAACCTCCGCCTCTGGATTGAAGCAATTCTCCTGCCTCAGCCTCCAGAGTAGCTGGGATTAGAGACACCCACCACTATGCCCAGTTAATTTTTGTATTTTTGGTAGAGACTGGTTTTCACTATGTTGGCCAGGCTGGTCTTGAACTCCTGGTCTCAAGTGATCCTCCTGCCTTGGCCTCCTAAAGTGCTGGGCTTACAGGCATAAGCCACCGTGCCTGGCCTGAATGAAACATTTCTGTGCTCCAACTTAAAATGAATGTAGAACTTATTATCTGAGAATGACCCAGGGAAGTCATGGGACTGCCCAGATTTTCATCCAATAAAGGGAAAATTCTTCCCACAAATAAATTTTACAGGATGGTAGAAGCAAATACAGGACATTCCAATTACATTCCAATGAGTTATTCTTGATGAAGTCCTGAATACACAAAGCCAGCCAGCAAATAGGATTGACCAAAGTAGGAGGATACTGTGACCACCCCAGGGCTCTTTTCGTTTGTTTGTTTGAGACAGGTCTCTCGCTTTGTTACCCAGGCTGGAGTACAGCGGCAGGATCTCGGCTCACTGCAGCCTTGACCTCCTAGGCTCAAGAGAGTCTCCCACCTCTGCCTCCCAAGTAGCTGGGATGACAATCATAAGCCACCACATCTGGTTAATTTCTAGTATTTTTCTTTTTTCTTTCTTTCTTCCCTTTTTTTTTTTTTTTTTTTTAAGCTGGAGTTTCACTCTTGTTGCCCAGGCTGGAGTGCAATGGCGTGATCTCGGCTCATCACAACCTCCGCCTCCCGGGTTCAAGCAATTCTCCCGCCTTAGCCTCCTGAGTAGCTGGGTCTACAGGCGTGTGCCACCATGCCCAGTTAATTTTGTATTTTTAGTAGAGACTGGGTTTCTCCATGTTAGTCAGGCTGGTGTGGAACTCCCGACCTCATTTGATCCTCCCGCCTTGGCCTCCCAAAGTGCTGGGATTACAGGCATAAGCCACCGCACCTGGCCCTAATTTCTAGTATTTTTCATAGACATGGGGTTTCACTGTGTTGCTGAAGCTGGTCTCAGACTCCTGAGCTCAAGTGATTCTCCCACCTCAGCCTCCCAACATGCTGGAATTACAGGCATGAGGCACCATGTCTGGCCATACCAGGGCTCTTAGACCATTTAGTCTCAGCCCCTCACTTTACCAGTACCGTGCCTCTAAGGATGATAGTGGTGAGGATGATGATACAAACGCTGACTGGCTCCTATTTTGTGCCAGTCTTTGTTCTAAATCCTTAGATCTTAATTAAGATTTAATCTTCATTTAATCTTCAAAACCATCTGTAATTTTGAGCCAAATGCTAAACTCAAATACTGAGCAAAAAAGAAAGAAAGAAAAAAAAGAATGCTGTCTTTTTTTTTTTTTTTTTGAGGCGGAGTCTTGCTCTGTCGCCCAGGCTGGAGTGCAGTGGCACTATCTCGGCTCACTGCAAGCTCCGCCTCCTGGGTTCACGCCATTCTCCTGCCTCAGCCTCCCGAGTAGCTGGGACTACAGGCGCCTGCCACCACGCCCGGCTAATTTTTTTGTATTTTTAGTAGAGATGGGGTTTCACCGTGTTAGCCAGGATGGTCTCGATCTCCTGACCTCGTGATCCACCCATCTCGGCCTCCCAAAGTGCTGGGATTACAGGCTTGAGCCACCGCGCCCGGCCTTTTTTTTTTTTTTTGAGACGGAGTCTCCCTCTGTCACCCAGGCTGGAGTGCAGTGGCCGGATCTCAGCTCACTGCAAGCTCCACCTCCCGGGTTTATGCCATTCTCCTGCCTCAGCCTCCTGAGTAGCTGGGACTACAGGCGCGCGCCACCTCACCCGGCTAGTTTTTTGTATTTTCTTTTAGTAGAGACGGGGTTTCACCGTGTTAGCCAGGGTGGTCTCGATCTCCTGACCTCGTCATCCGCCGGTCTCAGCCTCCCAAAGTGCTGGGATTACAGGCTTGAGCCACTGCGCCCGGCCTTTTTTTTTTTTTTTTTTTTTACAGAGTCTCACTCTATTGGCTAGGCTAGAGTGCAGTGGCATGATCTTGGCTCACTGCAACTTCTGCCACCAGGGTTCAAGCGATTCTCCTGCCTCAGCCCCCTGAGTAGCTGAGACTACAGGAGAGCACCACCACGCCCAGCTAATTTTTGTGTTTTTAGTAGAGACAGGGCTTCACCATGTTGTCCAGCATGGTCTTGATCTCTTGACCTCATGATCCACCTGCTTCGGCCTCCCAAAGTGCTGGGATTACAGGCATGAGCCACGGCGCCTGGCCGTAAGCTGTGTTCTTAACTCTATCTTTCCTTCACTGGTGATGGTACCATTTCCCCGTCCTGTTAAGTGTCCTTCACTGCTCTTACCTTTAGCTCTTGGAATTCCGCCATCTACCCTAACTTCACCTCCACCTAAATCCTGTTCACTCTTCAAAGCCTGCCCCTCCACACATCCTCGCTCCTAACTCCACCTCAATGCGCAACAGCTCTTTGCTAAGCAGATGCCTTTATTTACAGACAAAGAAGTAAACAGGCAAAAGGAAGAGGCTTGTCCAAGGTCATGCCACAGACTGAACTCTCACTGGGAGGACAGTTCAGGGTCCTGATACCCGATCTAAGGCAGCAGCTTTGCAGCACACCAGGATGGGGGCGAGTCATGCCTGGCCATGTTCACTTCCAGAACGATTATAGATTTAACAACTTTTTTTTTTTTTGAGATGGAATCTCACTCTGTTGCCCAGACTGGAGTGCAGTGGTGCGATCTCAGCTCACCGCAACCTCTGCTTCCTGGGTTCAAGCGATTCTCCTGCCTCAGCCTCCCGAGTAGCTGGGATTATAGGCATGAGCCACCATGCCCGGCTACTTTTTGTATTTTTAGTAAAGAGGGGGTTTTGCCATGTTGGCCAGGCTGGTCTTGCACTCCTGACCTCAGGTGATCCACCTGCCTCGGCTTCCCAAAGTGTTGGGATTACGGGCATGAGCCACCACACCCAGCCTACTATAGCTTTAACAACTCTTTTTTTTTTTTTTTTTTTTTTTGAGATTGAGTCTTGCTGTGTTGCCCAGGCTGGAGTACAGTGGTGCGATCTCAGCTCACTGTAACCTCCACCTCCCGGGTTCAAGCAGGTCTGCCTCAGCCTCCCGAGTAGCTGGGATCACAGGCACATGCCATCATGCCCGGCTAATTAGCAATATTATTTTTTAATCTTTGTAGAAATGAAGTCTCACTATGTTGCCCAGGCTGGTCTTCAACTCCTGGGCTCAAGCGATCCTCCCACCTCGGCCTCCCAAAGTACTGGGATTATAGGCATGAGGCACTGCGCTGGGCCCAGAACTACCTTTTATTGGAGGCATGGAGTCCACAGTGGATGGAGGTCTCAGTGCCTTAAGCTCAGGGGCTCAGCATAAGGCCTAGATGAAGGTGAGGCAGGTGGAAGCGGGGACCCCACAGCTTTCCTTGTGCTCCTCAAAGAGCTGCTCCAGGGCCTTCATGTAGAGGGCATGATAGTGATTGACTTCCTCCTCGGTGGGGCGGAGGCGCTGGGGGACCGGGATGGGGCGGCCCACTGCAGGGAGAGGGAGACATAGGTGGGTGAGGGGGTCCCTGATGCCCACTCAGCGGCTGGTGGCTGTCCCCCCGGAGGTGGGCACTCACCCACAGTGGTGATGGGCGCAGCAAAGGGCAGCAGGCCCCAGGAGGTAGCTGAGAAGAGGCCGCGACCCCAGAAGATGCAAGGAGAGAAGCCCATGAGCTTCTTGAAGGTGAGCTGGCACCAATGCTGCCAGGAGCCTGTGGCAAAAGCCTTAAGTCTAAAGATGTCATTCTCCCCAAAGGAGTACACGGGCACCAGGGACGCCCTGGGAAGGAGCAAGAGAGAAGAGGGGGCTCAGGCTGCTAGGCTGCTCCCAGATGGGCACCCCCAGGGGCTGCAAGTCCCTCCCACTACATCCAGATGCTACTTTCCAGGGCCATTCAAAGCATATGACTATGGCTACAAAGAAAGATCTAGAAGACAGGACTCACATTTCTTTCTTGTTCTTTTTCTTTGTTTTAGAGAGAGGGTTTTGTGACTAACCACACCTGTAATCCCAGCACTTTGGGAGGCTGAGGGGAGGATCATTTGAGGTCAGGAGTTGGAGACCAGCCTGGCCAACATGGTGAAACCCCCGTCTCTGCAAAAATATAAAAATTAGCCAGGTGTGGAGGTGCGTACCTGTAATTCCAGCTACTACAGAGGCTGAGGTACAATAATTGCTTGACGCTGGGCGTGGTGGCTCACGCCTGTAATCCCAGCACTTTGGGAGGCCGAGGCGGGTGGATCACGAGGTCAGGAGATCAAGACCATCCTGGCTAACACGGTGAAACTCCGTCTCTACTAAAAATATAAAAAATTAGCTGGGCGTGGTGGCGGGCGCCTGTAGTCCCAGCTACTTGGGAGGCTGAGGCAGGAGAATGGCGTGAACCTGGGAGGTGGAGCTTGCAGTGAGCCGAGATTGTGCCACTGCACTCCAGGCTGGGCGACAGAGCGAGACTCCGTCTCAAAAATAATAATAATAATAATAATTGCTTGAACCTGGAAGGCAGAGGTTGCAGTGAGCCAAGATCGCACCACTGCACTTCAGTCTGGGTGACAGAGTGAGACTCTCAAAAAATAAATAGCTATACGCGGTGGCTCACGCCTGTAATCCCAACACTTTGGGAGGTCCAGGTGGGTGTATCACCTGAGGTCAGGAGTTCAAGACCACCCTGACCAATACGGTGAAACCCCATCTCTACTAAAAATACAAAAATTAACCGATGTGGTGATGTGCACCTGTAATCCCAGGTACTTGGGAGGCTGAGACAGGAGAACTGCTTGAACTCAGGAGGTAGAGGTTGCAGTGAGCCAAGATCGCATCACTGCACTCAAGCCTGGATAACAGAGCGAGACTCCATCTCCAACAATTAAAAAAATTAAAAATTAGAAAATTTAAAATAAATACATAAATTAAATTTTTTAAAAAGAGACAAGGCCTTGCTCTCTTGCCCAGGCTGGAGGGCAGTGGTACAATCATAGCTTGCTGCAGCTTCAACCTCCTTGGCTCAAGTCATACTCCCACGTCAGCCTCCCGAGTAGCTGAAACTTCAGGCGAGCACTACCACACCTGGCTAATTTTTTTAAAATATATTTTTGTAGAGAATGAGGTCTCCCTACATTGCCCAGGCTGGTCTTGAACTCCTGGCTTCAAGAGATCTTCCTGCCTTGGCCTCCCAAAGCACTGGGATTGCAGGTGTGAACCACCACACCCAGCCAGGACTCACTCTTCTTGAATTGTGTAGTGGGCCTTCTCATAGTCATTTTCTCTCAGTCTTTGCAATAACAACATTGTGGCAAGGTAGGTATCAGCCCTCTTCACAAGTAAAGAAACAAGTCTGGCCGGGCATGGTGGCTCACGCCTATAATCCCAGCACTGTGGGTTTTGTGACTAACCACACCTGTAATCCCAATACTTTGGGAGGCTGAGGTGGGCGGATCACTTGGGGTCAGGAGTTGGAGACCAGCCTGGCCAAAATGGTGAAACCCCGTCTCTACTAAAAATATAAAAATTAGCTCGGTGTGGTGGTGGGCGCCTGTAGTCCCAGCTACTCTGGAGGCTGAGACAGGAGAATCACTTGAACCGGGGAGGCGGAGGTTGCAGTGAGCCGAGACCACGCCATTGCACTCAAGCCTGGGCCACAGAGCCAGACTCTGTCTCAACAACAATAACAAAAAGAGAAACAAGCACAAGGTTTTGCTTTTGAGATGGGGTCAGAGAGGGAAGACAGGGCTTCTGAGCCCGAGGGCCCTGCTATTTGCATTATGGTTTTGTCTCCACGGAGGTGGAAGGGAGGCTGGGGTAAGCCGGCCCCATGTTTGGCACCGAGTCATGCCCTGGAGAGCCCACGTGGGCCTCGGTGCAGGGCACAGCGCTGGTCTCTGGGCACCCAGATCCCCCCTACAGGGACCTAGATGTCTGGGGACTGAGAGAGGGCATAAACCAACAGAGAACTGACAGGTAGGGCCTGCCCGCGCACTCACCCGTGCCTCAGCGCCAGGCGCACGAAGCCTTTGCGCTTCTGGAGTGTGAGGCAGTGCTCCCCGGGGACTGAATACAGGGCCTCGTGCGCACCCCCCACCATGATGACCACGGCCTGCCCGAGCTGGGGCTGGGACAGGATGAAGTCCAGGCTCTGGCGGCTTACGGGACAGAGTCCTGTGGGCAGGAGGTGGAGGAAAGTAGTCCTCATCTGCCTCCACAGCACCCTCGCCCCTCACCCAGCCTTCAGTTTAAAGCCATCCCCATCTCCAAGGCAGGGAACCTACCCAAATTCTCACTGCAAGTCTGGCCAATGCTCAGGCTGGCCCCTGTCCCGGGTGGGGGACTTATTATGGGGGGGGGATCCCAGAGGGGCTGGGGAACATCTGGTTAGGAGTCACCTCCTCCCACTGGGCTCACCAAAAGACATGATGTAGTCGCGATAGACCGGGAGGTAGAAGAGGCCAGCCAGCACGGCTAACCAGGGCCGGAGCCCTGGGAAGAGCTGGGAGAAGCCATTGCTCTCGGTGGAGAAATTACAGAGGAAGCCTGTACACATGATCCCATGAGGGTGGGCACCTAGCACGTAGTTCTGATCCGGGGGCAGCTCTGCCGTTTTCACCAGCTTCCGGGTGTTGAGCAGGATGAAGGGAGGATGGAAGGCAAGACACTGGTTGAAAAGAGGGGCCCTCCACCCCAACAGAGTTTCGAGTTAAAGGTTCTTCGGATACAGTCAAGGGCCCAGGTTTGTTTTTTGTTTGTTTGTTTGTTTGTTTTTGAGACGGAGTCTCACTCTGTAGCCCAGGCTGAGGTGCAGTGGCGCGATTTCGGCTCACTGCAACCTCCGCCTCTCCATCCAGGTTCAAGCTATTCTCCTGCCTCAGCCTCCCTAGTAGCTGGGATTGCAGGCACGTGCCACCATGCCCAGCTAATTTTTGTATTTTTAGTAGAGACGCAGTTTCACCATGTTGGCCAGGTTGGTCTTGAACTCCTGACCTTGTGATCTGCCCACCTTGGCCTCCCAAAGTGCTGGGATTATAGGCTTGAGCCACTGCACCCAGCCTCTTTTTATTATTATTTTTTTTAGGGACAGGGTCTCACTCTGTTGCTCAGGCTGGAGTACAGTAGTGCAGTCATGGCTCACTGCAGCCTCTAACTCCTGGGCTCAAGCGATCCTCCCACTTCGGCCTCCCAAAGTGCTGGGATTATAGGTATGAGCCATGGTGCCCCACCAAGGGCCCACTCTTGAACATCATCCACTCCCAAGCCGGGCGCAGTGGCTCATGGCTGTAATCCCAGCACTTTGGGAGGCCGAGGCAGCTGGATCACTTGAGGCCAGGAGTTTGAGACCAGCCTGACCAACATGTTGAAACCTGTCTCTACTAAAACTACAAAAATTAGCCAGGCATGGTGGCGGGCGCCTATAATCCCAGCTACTAGGGAGGCTGAAGCATGAGAATAGCTTGAACCCAGGAGGTGGAGGTTGCAGTGAGCTGAGATTGTACCACTACCCTCCAGCCTCCGCGACAGAAGGAGACTCGGTCTTAAAACAAGGCTGGGCGTGGTGGCTTATGCCTGTAATCCCAGCACTTTGGAAGGCCAAGGCAGGCGGATCACGAGGTCAGGAGATCGAGACCATCCTGGCTACCATGGTGAAACCCCATCTCTACTAAAAATGCAAAAAAATTAGCCGGGCATGGTGACGGGCGCCTGTAGTCCCAGCTACTCGGGAGGTTGAGGCAGGAGAATGGTGTGAACCCGGGAGGCGGAGCTTGCAGTGAGCCAACATCACACCACTGGACTCCAGCCTGGGTGACAGAGTGAGACTCTGTCTCAAAAAAAAACAAAAACAAAAACAAAACAAAACCCACTATCCATTCCCTGTCCCCTGCCTGAGTTTAGGCAGCGGGGAGCTCAGGCCCCAGCACAGGGAAGGCCTCCTAGGTGTGGGAGATGGGGAGAGGGAGGAAGCAGTGTTTCTTCAGGGTGACCCATCACCTTGACAGGATAATAATCCCTTAGTTGTCTCCAAATTGCCTGGTTCCTTATCCACTCCGAACGCCTTCCACCTGCAGACAATGAGATACTGGTGGAAGAACTCCTGGAGCCACCTCCCCTTACCCCCATGTCCCCACCATCTCTGGCTACCTGGGCCCCCATCCAGAGCTCACCTTGGTTGGGTGTGTCCCAGTCCATGTAGAGCCACACCAAGTAAACAACAGAGAAGGTCCAGAGTGATGTGAAGAGGAGGACAAAGACAAGAAGGGAGAAGAAAGGGCCTGGGTGAAGGATGAGGAAGAAAAGAGAGTTCACTTCTGAAACTCCATCATTCCCTCCAGCTGCTCCCTTCCCTTCCTCCCCTTCAGATCAAGCAGCTATCTCCTCTGGCCCTCTCCCAGACCAGTCACCTGCTCACTGTCCTTAGGCATGCAAGTCAGCAGCCCAGCCACTCTCCCTCCAAGGCCTACTCCCCTGGCAGACCCCAGGCACCCATGCCTCCCCTGTTCTCACCCATGAAGAGGAAAGTGAGCACATATTGGTAGGCGCCCACTGCTTCTAGATACTGCTTCTGTAGGGTTTTGGAGGTGGTGGGGGGCGGTGGGGCTGTGGCAACTCCCATTGCAGAAGCTCCCCTCTTCCAGCAGGACCCCAGAACCCAGAGGACAAACGATGAAGGCTCGGATGTGGACCTGGGCAGACTTTCTCCGTACAGCAGCCCAACCTTGGGGGCCTGGCTAAGTCGAAAATCACCTCCCGGAGTAGCGTGTGTCCCCAGGTATGTGAGTGGGGAGACCTTTGGATTCAGAGCCCCAGATGTCACCGGGTTTTTTCTCAGCCTGATCTTTGAACTTCCTGTCAGTCACCAGCCTGGGCTGGCTGCTGGGTGGGGCTGGGAGGCATAAAGGGTGTGCAAGGGAGAGGTGACACCTGAGTGCCCCAGGAATTGATGTTGGAGTGGACAAGAGTGATCTGGCTAGCCCAGCCATTGGGTTCCAGGTGCTGGCAGGGGCCAGGAGCCCTGCTGAGACTATTTGACCTCTAGTTTGGGGGGCAGGGCCTGGTCCACATCTCCAGGAATTACCCCTACCTTGACCTCCCCCGCTGTGCAAATACACACACATAGGCTGCAGGTCTGTTTCCCACATTTAATTATTCTTCTTCCTCCTCCTTCTCCTCCTTCTTCTTCTTCTTTCTCCTTCTCCTCCTCCTCCTCCTCCTCCTTTTTTTCTTCTTCCTTCTTC
Organism: Chlorocebus sabaeus; assembly: GCF_047675955.1. Taxonomy (NCBI): domain Eukaryota; kingdom Metazoa; phylum Chordata; class Mammalia; order Primates; family Cercopithecidae; genus Chlorocebus; species Chlorocebus sabaeus. Next base: position 11,474,005 of record NC_132931.1, on the reverse strand, counting down.
TTCTTCCTCCTCCTCCTCCTCCTCCTCCTCCTCTTCTTCTTCTCCTTCTCCTTCTCCTTCTCCTTCTTCTTCTTCTCCTCTCCTCCTCCTCCTCCTCCTCCTCCTCCTCCCTTTTTTTGAGATGGAGTCTCACTCCGTCACCCAGGTTGGAGTGCAGTGGCACCATCTCAGCTCACTGCAACCTCCATCTCCTGGGTTCAAACGATTCTCCTGCCTCAGGCTCCTGAGTAGCTGGGATTACAGGTGCACCACTACGTCCGGCTATTTTTTTTTTTTTTTTTTTTTGTATGTTTAATAGAGACGGGGTTTCACCATGATGGTCAGGCAGGTCTCGAACTCCTGACCTCAAGTGATCCACGTGCCTCGGCCTCCCAAAGTGCTGAGATCACAGGGGTGAGCCACCGCGCCCAGCGGCCAGTCTTTAATTTCACTTCTCCACCCGCAGTCACCCAGGGGACAGGCGAGGCCAGGCGGTGGGGCGCGCCTAGGTGGAGGACCAGGTGCCTGTCGGCGGGGACACCATAGCGCGCCTTGTGCGCCTCGAAGACTGGGATCCCCGGTCCGCCCCCTCCCCTCCCTTCCTCCTTCTCTCCCTTCCGCCCGCGGGGATCGGCGAGGACAGAGTTCAGGGCTGGCGCGGCGGCCAAAGGCCAGTCTGGGTGGCGAGGCCCTAACGCTGGACGGGGAGGGAGCGGGCACCGGGCAGGAATCGCGGGACAGAGGCAGGGGCTCACCGACGGTGCGGATGGGCGCACGGAAGGGCAGCTGGAGGCCCCGGCGGCCAAGGAACAGCGGCAAGGCCACGCTTAGCAGCGGATGCAGCGCCTCCTTCACCCTCCGCAACACGAGCCCGGCGGGTTCGGGAACTGCTGGAAGAGCTCGTTCTCCCTGGAGAAGACAGGCACCAGGGAGGCCGCGGGGGAGCAGGGCGCGGCTGACTCCTGGCCCCGGGGTCCGCGGGTGGCGCCGCTCTCCTCCTCCCCGGCCCGGCATCCCTGGCGTCCCCACCGGGCCACGCTCGGGTCCTCACCCGGGTTCCAGAGCTGACTTAACGAATCCCTTCTGATTCCGAATCCGAAAGCTCAGTGCTCCGAGTTTTGCCAGCAGCGCCTCCAGGGGCCCTCCCACGGCCAGGACGGACACCTGGCCACCCCTGAGGCAGTGCTGGCCTTGTCAGAGGAGACTAGACCTGGGGAGAGGGCAGAAGTTGGGGGACTCAATGCCTGGGTCTTATTTATTTATTTATTTATTTATTTATTTATTTATTTATTTGGGGATGGAGTCTTGCTCTGTTGCTCAAGCTGGAGTGCAGTGGCCTGATCTTGGTTCTCTGCACCCTTGACCTTCAGGGCTCAAGTGATCCTCCCACCTCAAGCCTCCCAGTAGCTGGGACCACAGGTGTGTACTACCACACCTGGCTAAATTTTTGTTTTTGTTTTTTGTTGTACATGTGGAGATAGGGTTTCACCGTGTTGCCCAGGCTGGTCTTGAACTCCTGGCCTTAAGTGATCCTCCCAAAGTGCTGGGATTACAGGTGTGAACCACCACACCCAGCCAAAGCCTAGGACTTGGAAAGAAGAGCAGAGAGGACATGGGGAAGAGAGAACTGGGTCCCAGAGCCCCCCAGGAGGAAGATGGTGGGACAGCAGCAAGGTCCCCCTCTTCTCACCACCTGACATGATGTAGTCCCAGAAGAAAGGGAGATGGAACCAACAAGGCAGCATGAGCGGGTGTGGCCGGAGCTCGAGGAAGAGGCAGGAGAAGCCAGTGGGCTCTGTGCAGAAGTTGGCGAAGGCTCCCACAACCAGGACCCCGTGAGGGTGGAAGCCAAAGGAGTAGTTCCAGGAGGGGTGCAACTCTGCAGTTTTAACCAGCTGGGGAGCAGAGGGGCGCACCCCACCCCAACAGTGAGATTGCACTTTGGGAGATGGTGGTCCCAAGAGTCTATTCTGAAGCCCCAACTGCACCCAGTACCCCACTGCCCGAGGTCCTCACCAAGAGGGGAAAGTAGTCACGGGAATGTCTCCAAACTGCCCAGTTGCGAACCCAGGCAGATCTTTGGCCTCCAGCCCTGGGTGTGTTTCTATCCCAATAGAGCCAGGCCAGGTAGAGGACCACCAGCATCCAAGCCCAGCCGAGGAATGCAGGGAGCCAGGCGCACCTGGGCTGGAAGACGGGGCAGGGGGAGCTCACAGTACAGGTGTGTAAACTAAGTCTTCCCTCTGCCCCCTTCCATCCCACCTGCTCCCCAGACTCCCTCCCTACCCCTCCTCCCTCGGGGTAAAGGAAAACAGACCACCAGCTGCTGGGGCCCTGCCCAGATTCCCAGGCCTTCGGGACTCACGCAGCCCTAAGAAGGAGAAGACCCATTGCAGGACAGCAAACACTTGGAGACCCCTTTGGAGAAGGCTGGAGGAGGCCGCCATATTCTGGAGGAATGTCACACAGGGGCCACCCCCATCTCTTAAGCACACCTCCTTTTGGCCCAACACACTGGCCCTGACCCTTGACCTTGGTCCCGCCCCCATTTTCCGCCCCCTTTGCAGCTCTGCACACTGGAGCCCATGCTCCCAGGGAAGGAAGGGCTAATCACTACCTGGGCTCACAAGGCTATGATCAATGGGACTAACAGAGATGACCACGGGTGTGGCCCAGAGCCTGGGGGAGGTGTTTGAACTCTGCAGAGGTCAGGGGGTTAGTCAGTTTCGGTGGCTCAGACCTATTGTTTTTTGTTGTGTAGAGATGGGGTTTCACTGTGTTGCCCAGGCTGGTCTTGAACTCCTGGCCTTAAGTGATCCTCTCGCCTGGGCCTCCCAAAGTGCTGGGATTACAGGTGTGAACCACCACACCCAACCAAAGCCTGGGACTTGGGAAGAAGATCGGAGAGGACATGGGGAAGAGAGAACTGGGCCCCAGAGCGCCCCAGGAGGAGGATGGTGGGGCGGGAGACAGCAGCAAGGTCCCCCTCTTCTCACATGATGTAGTCCCAGAAGAAGGGGAGATGGAACCAACAAGGCACACTTTGAGAAGCCAAGGATAACTTGAGCCCGGGAGTTCAACCAGCTGGGGCAACAAAGCAAGACCCCATCTCTACCACAAAAAAAAAAAAAAAAAAAAATACAAAACTCAAAAAACATTAGGCAAGTGTGGTGGCACATGCCTGTAGTCTCAGCTACTTGGGAGGCTGAGACGGGAGGATTGCTTGAGCCCAGAAGGTTGAGACTGCAGCAAGCCATGATTGTACCACTGCGCTCCAGCCTGGGCAATAGAGGCTGTCTCAAAAAACAAAAACAAAACAAAATAAAACACACACACACACACACACCAGGACCCTCCGGGAAGGAGAGAGGTGGTCTGAATGGGGTGTCCTTATAAAGGGCAGGGCTCCCGCATGAATCGAAACAGCCTGAAAACCTGCTAGTCACTGAGGCTGGTCCCTGAGGCCCAGGACATGCAAGAGCAGCATAGGCCTCTGTGAGAAAACACTTGCCAAGAGGTGTTTTCTCCTGTCCCTACTCGGCTCACCGCCATCCACAGGACATAGGACAAGGGTAGTGGGGCCCAGGGTGAGATGGGTTCCCAACTCTGGCCAGAACGATGCCCAATCCCATGGAAACGTAACCAACCAGATAATCAGCTCCACCTAGCAGGAAGGAAGGCTCCTTAAAGGAGGTTTTCCCTGAAGACTAGAGAGGAGGAAGAAAAGGGATTCCAGTCCAGCCGTGGAGGCTCACATCTGTAATTCCAGCACTTTGGGAGGCCTAGATGGGAGGATCAGTTGAGGCCAGGTGTTCGACACCAGCTTGGTCAACATAGTGAGACCCCCCCCCATCTCAAAAAAGTCAAGATAAGGCCAGGCGCGATGGCTCACACTGGTAATCCCAGCACTTTGGGAAGCTGAGGCGGGCAGATCACTTGAGGTCAGGAGTTTGAGACCAGCTTGACCAACATGGTGAAACCCTGTCTCTACTAAAAATACTACAATTAGCTGGGCATGGTGGCAGGCGCCTGTAGTCTCAGCTACTCGGGAGGCTAAGGCAGGAGAATTGCTTGAGCCTGGGAGGTGGAGGTTGCAGTTAGCTGAGATTACACCACTGCACTCCAGCCTGGGTGACAGAGTAAGACTCCATCTCGAAAAAAATAAATAAGAAGGCTGGGCATGGTGGCTCACACCTCTAATGCCAGCACTTTGGGAGGCTGAGACGGGTGGATCACCTGAGGTCAGGAGTTCGAGACCAGCCTGACCAACATGGAGAAACCGCGTCTCTACTAAAAATACAAAATTAGCCGGGTATGGCGGCACATGTCTATAATCCTAGCTACTCGAGATGCTGAGGCAGGACCATCACTTGAACCCGGGAGGTGGAGGTTGCCGTGAGCCAAGATGGCACCATTGCACTCCAGTCTAAGCAACAAGAGCGAAACTATATCTCAAAAATAAATAAATAAATATAAAAATAAAAAGTAAATTAAAAAAATAAGAGGATTATAGATGTGGATGGTGAGATGTTGGAGGCAAGAGATGTCTTAGGAGAGGTGAACAAGCCTGTTTGATATGTGTGTGTTGTGTGTGTGTATATATTTTTTTTTTTTTCCGAGATGGAGTCTCGCTCTGTGGCCCAGGCTAGAGTGCAGTGGCGCGATCTTGGCTCACTGCAAGCTCTGCCTCCCGGGTTCACGCCATTCTCCTGCCTCAGCCTCCTGAGTAGCTGGGACTACAGGCGCCCGCTACCACGCCCAATTAATTTTTTGTATTTTTAGTAGAGACGGGATTTCACTGTGTTAGCCAGGATGGTCTCGATCTCCTGACCTCGTGATCTGCCTGCCTTGGCCTCCCAAAGTGCTGGGATTACAGGCGTGAGCCACCGCGCCCGGCCTATATGTATTTTTTGAGTCAAGGTCTCACTCTGTCACCCAGGCTGGAGTGCAGTGGCTCAATCATAGCTCACTGCAGCCTCCAACTCCTGGGCTCCAGTGATCCTCCCACCCGAGCCTCCTGAGTAGCTGGGACTACAGGCGTGTGCCACCATGCCCAGTTAATTTATTTTTATTTATTTATTATTTATTTAGAAACTGACGTTTATTTTCCATCAACTTTATTTCCATGTTGCTTAAGAGCCCATGCAAGGGTCGGGCACAGTGGCTCACGCCTGTAATCCCAGCACTTTGGGAGGCCAAGGTGGGTGGATCACCTGAGGTCAGGAGTTCGAGACCAGCCTGGCCAACATGGTGAAACCCCATATCTACTAAAAAGTCAAAAATAAGTCGGGTGGGGGCTGGCACATGCCTGTAATCCCAGCTACTCAGAAGGCTGAGGCAGGAGAATCGGCTTGAACCTGGTAGGCGGCGGTTACAGTGAGCCAAGATTGCAGCACTGCACTCCAGCCTGGGCGACAGAGTGAGACTCCATCACAACAACAACAACAACAACAACAACAAAAAAGGACTCTTGCAAGAACAGCTTAAGACCATTCAGTGGTTGCTCCTACCCATCCAGTGGCCTTAGCAGTAGGAGCTGCAGACCAGTCTTCTGTGGCAGGCTGAGTGCTCCAGTCTTCAATAGGGAACTGCTGGATAGTCATAGAGGGCACGTGCACACCTTCAGACCAGTCTGCAACCTCAGGATGAGTAGCAGTGAACTCAGCAGCTGGAGCAGCCCATTCACCCTGAAATTCCTCCTTGTCACAGCCTTTTCAGCAGCAGCCTGCTCTTCTTTTTCAATCTCTTCAGGATCTCTGTAGAAGTAGAGATCAGGCATGACCTCCCACGGGTATTCACAGGAAATGGTGCCACGCATGCACAGAACTTCCCGAGCCAGCATCCACCACATCAAACCCACCGAGTCAGCTCCCTTGTTGTTGCCTGGGATGGCAATGTCCACATGGTGCAGAGGAGAATCCGTGTGACACAGAGCAAGGTAGGTAGGTTAACATAAGATGCCTCTGTGAGAGGCTGCCGATCAGCCCTGGGGTGAATAAACATAAGAAGCCGTGGCTCCCGGAAGGCTGCCTCGATCTGGTTAGTGAAGGTTCCAGGAGTGAAGCGGCCAGCAATTGGAGTGGCTCCAGTGGCAGCAGCTAACTTCAGCATGGCCCTCTGGCCAGTATTCCTGGAGGACGTGATGCTGACATCAGCGGGGTTTTCAGTGGCAACAATGCCACGAGCTGCCGGAAGAAGCTTCTCCCAGGTCCTCTTCAGATTTAGGATGTAGGTGCCATCACTTTTCCTTTTATACATGTACTGTTTCATCTGTAAGTCAAGATTGGTGCCACCTAAGTGGGTTCCTGCTGCAAGGAAATTAAGGACATCTTCCTCCTTCATTTGCAGGAGGGACATCAAGGGCTCCGGATGCTGTGAAACTTTCTCAAGTTACAACAGGAAACCAGAACAACGCCAGATGGACCCCTCTGTGGGTAGCGTGGAAAGCTTTTTTTTGTTTTGAGACGAAGTCTTGCTCTGTCGTCCAGGCTGGAGTACCGTGGCACAATCTTGGCTCACTGCAGCTTCCACCTCCTGGGTTCAAGCAATTCTCCTGCCTCAGCCTCCCGAGTAGCTGGGATTACAGGCATGTGCCACCACGCCCGGCTAATTTTTGCAGTTTTAGTAGAGATGGGGTTTCATCATGTTGGCCAGGCTGGTCTCAAACTACTGACCTCAAGTGATCTGACTGCCTCGGCCTCCCAAAGTGCTGGGATTACAGGCATGAGCCACCATGCCTGGCATATTTTTTTGAGATGGAGTTTCGTTCTTGCTGCCCAGGCTAGAGTGCAGTGGCGCATCTCAGCTCACTGCAACCTCCGCCTCCCAAGTTCAAACGATTCTCCTGCCTCAGCCTCCCAAGTAGCTGGGATTACAGGCATATGCCACACCTGGGTTTTTTTTTTGTTTTTTTTTTTTGGGACAGAGTCTTGCCTTGTCACCCAAGCTGGAGTGCAATGGTGCGATCTCAGCTCACTGCGACCTCTGCCTCCTGGGTTCAAATGATTCTCCTGCCTCAGCTTCCCAAGTAGCTGGGATTACAGGTGTCCGCCACCATGCCCAGCTAATTTTTATATTTTTTAGTAGAGATGCGGTTTCACCGTGTTGGCCAGGCTGGTCTCGAACTCCTGACCTTGTGATCCGCCCGCCTTGGCCTCCCAAAGTGCTGGGATTACAGGTGTGAGCCACTGTGCCCAGCTTAATTATGTATTTTTTTTAGTAGAGAAAGGGTTTCACCATGTTGGCCAGGGTGGTTTCAAACTCCCAACTTCAGGTGATCCATCCACCTCAGCCTCCCAAAGTGCTGGGATTACAGGCGTGAGTCACCGTGCCCAGCTAATTTATTTTTTGTAGAGATGGAGGTCTTGCTATGCTGTCCAGGCTGGTCTTGATCTCCTGGCCTCCAGTGATCCTCCGCCTGCCTTGACCTCCAAAAGTACTGGGATTACAGGTGTCAGCTACTGTGTCCAGCCTGGGAAGTCCTTCTTTTGGTCTGTGCCCTCTCACACACTCTCTCCAGCTCAGGCAATACAGGGGAAGGGGAAAGTGGGAGCCAGGGAAGCTTCCAGGTTCCCACGAGGGTCTAACATTCTGCCTCTCCCTTTTTCTCTCATCTTCTCTTTTCAGGGTCTCTCCCTCTATGCTGGTGGCAGGAGGGGAGATGGGGTTAATGGGCAGACGAATGGACTCAAGACTTAGAAACTGTCCTTTAATGGCACTGAGGCTGAGGAACATTAATAATTTATCACACAGGGAGTCCCCAGAAGCCCTGTCCCCATGAACCCCTGTGGGCGGAGGAGAGAGGCGGGGACTCCGGGTACTTCCTGAGAGGGCCGTGTGTTGGGAGCAAGATGACATATTCAGTCCAGGCACACGGAACATGCACTCAGGAAGCGGGGAGTGAGAGAGACCCATCCCCCCACTCCCAGGATGGGGGCCAAGCCCCCTAAAAAGGCACAGTGGCAGGGCAGGTTTGGCAGAGTGGTTGAGTGTCAGGGGTCGACAAAGGACACCATGATGTAGCGTGTGCCCCGGGTCGTGGGCAGCCCCTCGTGGTAGTGGGTGAGGCGGCCGGGGTGCAGGAGCGCCCAGCCCTTCCTCGGGGACGAGATCACGCAGTCGTAGCGCAGGAAGCGGCAGCCGCCTCCCTGAAAAGAGGAGAAGGGAAAGGAAACATGGAGTGAGCAGACATGGGGCCTGGGGAGCAGGCAGATACAGGGGGCGGGGCGGCCAGGCGAGGGGGCACGGTGCGGTGACAGACCAGTGTGACAAGGGAGATGGCAGATATGGGGGGCTGGGGTGCCCGTAGACAGGAAGATCCAGGAGAAGGCTGAGGCCACCTGCCCAGAAGAGATCTAGGAGCTGACACCCACAAAATCACTGGGAAATGGGCAGGGCAGGGAGCTGGGGGTGCACGCAAGGGCTCTAGGTGGGGACCCGAGGGTCCTGAGGTGAAGCATGGCTGGGGCGCACCTCATAGTCCAGGCCTTTGTGGTTGAGGGCGACGTTGAGGGTGAAGGTGGATGAGTCATGGTGTGGCCGCAGAGATGGCTGCTCATCTGGTCGGTAGCGAACCACAAAGTTCATCACCGCCCGCGCCTGGGAGAGAAGAGGGAAGATGCTGTGGGGATGGCTGCGAGTGCAGGACTTTTTTTTTTGTATTATTATTATTATTATTTTTGAGACAGTCTCGCTCTGTCACTCAGGCTGGAGTGCAGTGGTGCGATCTCAGCTCACTGCAACCTCTGCCTCCTGGTTTCAAGCAATTCTCATGCCTCAGCCTCCCGAGTAGCTGGGATTATAGGCATGCACCACCACACCCAGCTAATTTTTTATAATTTTAGTAGAGATGAGGTTTCACTATCTTGGCCAGGCTGGTCTTGAACTCCTGACCTCAGGTTATCCGCCCACCTTGGCCTCCCAAAGTGCTGGGATTACAGGCGTGAGCCACCAACACCTGGCCATTGCAGGGGGTCTTCAGGGAGATGATGGTCCCTGTCCAGGGAGGGGAGGAGCGGCAGGATTCCTGCGTGGGAGGGTCTCGCTGCTCATTGGCATTAGATTAGGGCCAAGCCTTGCCCCGGGTCTCAGCCTGGCTCCCTCCCTCCCCTGGGCTGCCTCCTGCAGCATCTCATTTCCCTGGGAACTAAAGTGTGTGGAGCCCAAATGCTGCGCGGGCCAAAAGGGGTCTCTGTGGAGACTTCCAGCCTGGGACTGGGGTGGGGAAGGTGGGGAGGCAGCGGGCAGATGGGTGGCGCACCTTGGTGTGGTAGCCGGGAAACAGGCTCTCCGTCATGGGGCCCACATACGTCCGCAGCAGCTGCAGCCATTGGTCCTCGTACCCCACCTGCTTCATGTGGATGTCCACAGTGGGCACATTCTCGTAGCCTCCAGCCAGCCTTGAATCCTGGGGGCGGCGGGCACTGAGCCACCCGCCCCTCCAGCCATGGTGCCCCCCCAAAGGGGCAGTCCAGCCTCCTTCCTCCTGTGCCCCAGCCTTTACACCTGTGTTCCTCTGTGTGGAGCAGTCTTCTTTGCTACTTCTCAGCCTGACTCACTGCTCCCGGCCCTTCAAGTCTCAGCTAAGATGTCACCTGTCCTGTGAAGCTCCCTAGTTCTCCCAAGTCTGGGTCAAGGCTTCCCCGTGGCTTCCACTGTACCCAGGCTGCTCATCGCAGCCTTCGAAGCTGTGTGGTGGCTGCTGCTCACAGCAGGGCAGAGCTCGGCTGGCACGAGGCATTCCTGCAGTGCAAGCTAGGACAGTGACCCAGAAACTATTTCCTTTTTTCTTTTTTTAGAGACAGAGTCTTGCTCTGTCACCCAGGCTGGAGTGCTGCTACATGATCATAGCTCACTGCAGCCTCTAACTCTGGGGTTCAAGTGATCCTTCTGCCTCAGCCTCCTGAATAGCTGGGACCACAGGCAAACGCCACCATGCCTGGCTAATTTTGTGTTTTTAGTAGAGATGGGGTTTCTCCACGTTGATGAGGCTGGTCTTGAACTCCCGACCTCAGGAGATCCACCTGCCTCGGCCTCCCAAAGTGCTGGGATTACAGGCGTGAGCCACCATGCCTGGCCCAAATCCAGCTAATTTTTAAATTTATTGTAGAGACAGGGTCTTGCTATGTTGCCCAGGCTGGCCTCAAACTCCCTGGCTCGAGCAATCCTCCTGCCTTGGCCTCCCAAAGTGCTAAGATTACAGGCGTGAGCCACTGCACCCAGCAGTAAATATTTCTTGAATACATGAATGAATGCAGTTGTGACACCAGGGTCTGTCTCCCCCTTGGGGTTTTAGTAGAGAAAAAGAGGGAGTTCCCCCTCTTTGCTCCCATTTTCCTGATTCCATTGTTCCTTTACCAGATCCCACACCACCTCCTCTTCCCGGGAGCCCTCTGCCTTCCTCACCCAGGCCCTTACCTCATGCCGGCCGCCTGACCACTGGCCATAGTGCTCCATCTCCGCCACCAGCTCATCACACATTTGTTCTGACAGCAGTGGGAACCAGTACACGTCCGGGCATGGCTGAGGACGGGGCGGGGGAGAACAGGGCTTAGCTGACGCCACAGAACAGGGAAGGGGACAGGCAGTGGGCAGAATGGGAATGGGAAGGGGCAGGGAGGAGCAGGGAAGGCTCTGTGAGAGCAGCTGGGGACCTGCCAGGTAGGGCCTGGGGGAGTGGCAAGGCTGAGAGCTGGTATCTGGCACAGCAGAGGTGGCAGAGGGTCCTGGAGCCCCTTGTGCTGGGACAGGGGTTTCCAAACTTCCATAACAGTGCATCCCTCTTTTTTTTTTTTGAGATAGGGTATTGCTCTGTCACCCAGGCTGGAGTGCAGTGGCACAATCATAGCTCACTGCAGCCCTGACCTTCTGGGCTCAAGCGATCCTCCTGCCTCAGCCTCCCAAGTAGCTGGAACTACAGGCACATGTCACCATGCCAAGCTAATTTTTTCTTTTCTTTTTTTTGAGACAGGGTCTCGCTGTGTCACCCAGGCTGGAGTGCAGCGGCATGATCTTGGCTCACTGCAACCTCTGCCTCCCAGGTTCAAGCGATTCTCCCACCTCAGCCTCCAGAGTAGCTGGGACTACAGGTGCACGCCATCACATCTGGCTAATTTTTGTGTTTTTTTTTGTTGTTGTTTTTTTTTGTTTTGTTTTGTTTTTTGAGATGGAGTCTGGCTGTGTCGCCCAGGCTGGAGTGCAGTGGCCGGATCTCAGCTCACTGCAAGCTCCGCCTCCCGGGTTTACGCCATTCTCCTGCCTCAGCCTCCGGAGTAGCTGGGACTACAGGCGCCCGCCACCTCGCCCGGCTAGTTTTTTGTACTTTTTTTTTAGTAGAGACGGGGTTTCACCGTGTTAGCCAAGATAGTCTCGATCTCCTGACCTCGTGATCCGCCCGTCTCGGCCTCCCAAAGTGCTGGGATTACAGGCTTGAGCCACCGCGCCCGGCCTTTTGTTTTTTTTTTTTGTAGAGACAGGGTTTTGCTATGTTCCCCAGGCTGGTCTCAAACTCCTGACCTCAAGTGATCTGCCTGCCTCGGCCTCTTGAAGTACTGGGATCACAGGCATAAGCACCACTCCTGGCCTAATTTTTTATTAAAAAAACTTTTTTTTGTACGGACAGATTCTCGCTACGTTGCCCAGGCTGGTCTTGGACTCTTGGCCTCAAAAGATCTACCCACCTTGGCCTCCCAAAGTGCTGGGATTACAGGCATGAGCCACCGCGCCCGGCCCCATTCTTCTTTTTTTTTTTTTTTTTTTTTTTGAGACGGAGTCTCGCTCTGTCGCCCAGGCTGGAGTGCAGTGGCGCAATCTCGGCTCACTGCAAGCTCCGCCTCCCGGGTTCACGCCATTCTCCTACCTCAGCCTCCCGAGTACCTGGGACTACAGGCGCCCGCCACTGCGCCCGGCTAATTTTTTTCTATTTTTTAGTAGAGACGGGGTTTCACCATGGTCTCGATCTCCTGACCTTGTGATCCGCCCGCCTCGGCCTCCCAAAGTGCTGGGATTACAGGCGTGAGCCACCGCGCCCGGCCCATTCTTCTTTAAAGATGTGATTTCAGCCAGGTGCGGTGGCTCACGCCTGTAATCCCAGCACTTTGGGAGGCTGAGGTGGGCGGATCACCTGAGGTCAGGAGTTCGAGACCAGCCTGACCAACATGGTGAAACCCCATCTCTACTAAAATACAAAAATTAGCTGGGCATAGTAGCATGCACCTGTAATCTCAGCTACTTGGGAGGCTGAGGCTGGAGAGTCGCTTGAACCTGGGAGGCGGAGGTTGCAGTGAGCCGAGATCACGCCATTGCACTCCAGCCTGGCAACAGAGCGAGACTGTCTCGAAAAACAAAACAAAACAAAAAAAAGATGTGATTTCATTCGTAACACCAATCTACCCAATACACAGGAGAGCAGAGGCCATCTGATCAATGCCAGGTTTGGGATCAAGAGTCCTATCTGCTCGGTCTTTGCCTTCATCTTGCCTCAACAGAAAACCCTCAGGCCCCTGGAAAACTCAGTGTGAAAACTTTGAATCCAGGTGGGGGCCCCCAAGAGGTGATGGCCATGAGGGCAGTGGGGGCTGCACGGGCTCACCTGCTCCACGATTCCCTCCCCTTCCAGGGCCCGGCTGTAGTTCTCATGGATGTACTGCTCCTTCCAGTCCTGCGGGAGGGTGGGGGGTACATCAGATCTGTGACCCCCTCACTCCCAGCCCTCAGGGGACCGCCCCCTCCCACTCAGCATCCTGCACTGGCAGCAGCCATCACGTTTGGCGTCTTCCTTAGCACAGGGTGGGGAACCTGTGTGCTCTGGGCACGGGGGTCCCACTCACGACGGGGTTGTCGAAGATCTGCCAGAGGTCGGGGTGCAGGTGCTCCGTGTCGTATCGGGAAGTGGCCAGGAGCCGGCCAAATTCATGCTGATTGCTCAGATGGAGGAAGATGCCCTGTAGTGGGGTGGGGGTGTCCATGATGCAGGCCATGCCCGGAGTCCGGGATGCTGCCCCCAGGCCACACCGCGCACCCGCGCTCACCTTGTCTCGAAAGCTCTTACAGAAGGCCATGTCCGGGTCCGTGTCACTGCCCGAGAACACGTCCCTCTGGGGCAGCTCCGTCCGCAGTGTGTCCCCCCGGATCACATAGGCCTGCGAGATGTATGGCACGTTCCACACGCCCCTGGAGGCACCGACAACCGTGGTCAGCTGGGAGGGCGGCCCCCCAAATTCTGCCCAGCTCATCCCGGGAAGTCCTTCTTCCTTTAGAGTATTGCAGTCCCTGAACATAAGGCTCCTGCATGTCCCTTGTCAAGCACTGCTTGTCACAACCGCCCCATCTCCCAAAACGCAGTCAGTCCCTACCCCAAGCTGTGGCACTTCTTTTTTGTTTCTTGTTTTTGGCTTTTGAGACGGAGTCTTGCTCTGTCACCTAGGCTGCAGTGCAGTGGTGTGATCTTGGCTCACTGCAATCTCCGCCTCCCAGATTCAAGCAATTCTCCCACCTTAGCCTCCCAAATAGCTGGGATTGCAGGTGCCCACCACCATGCCCAGCTAATTTTTGTATTTTTTATAGAGATGGGGTTTCACCATGTTGGCCAGGCTGGTCTTGAACTCCTGACCTCAAGTGATCCGCCTGCCTCGGCCTCCCAAAGTGCTAGGATTACAGGCGTTGAGCCACCATGGCCAGCCCTTGTTTTTTATTTTCTTGAGACAGGGTCTCCCTCTGTTTCTAGGCTGGAGTGCAGTGGTGCAAACATGGCTCACTGCAGCCTCAACCTCCCAAGTTCAAGTGATCCTCCCACCTCAGCCTCCGTAGTAGTTGGGACTACAGGCACGTACCACCGTGCCCAGCTAATATTTTAAGATTTTTGTAGACAGGATCCTGCTATGTTGCTCAGGCTGATGTTAAACTCCCAGGCTCAAGCAGTCCTCCTACCTCGACCTCCCAAAGTGGTGGCATCAAAGGTGTGAGCCACTGCACCCGGCCTCGTGGCACCTCTGGCTGGTGACCACTCCAAACCCCTGAGAGTGGGGGCCTTGGGTCTACCCGGGCCCTGGGTCGGAGGAGGCGGGGGGCTGCAGGCTGGCGGGACTCACACTCGCTTTCGCTGCACCAGCTCCACGTAGTCCTCGGAGCGGGCGTAGTACTCATCGGGGCTCAGGGCGCCCCAGAAGTTGGACCACAGCTTGCCGTGGCGGGACAGCATGGGGGCGATCACCTTCCTACAGACAGGCGGGGGTGAGGGCTGGGCAGACGGGAGCAGGCCTGGGGAGCCCTGTGCCCAAGGCAGAAGTGGGGTTCCCGAGGCCTGTTGGGGTGCCCTCCGGCTGCGGGGAGAGGGGGTAAGCCACCTGTTCTCCTCAATGAGGATGCGCAGGGTCTGCAGGTTGGTGAGGACGGCGTCAGCGTCCAGGCTGAAGTAGAACTCACACTCCGGGTCCTGCCGACACATGTCCCTGGAGGTGAAAGGCGAGCTGAGACAGCGGCGGGTGGGGAGGCAGTGTGGATGGGGGGACTGGCCCACGCCCCCAAGAGAAGAGGAGGGAGGCAGTATCTATCCTTCCTTCCCCAGGCTCTCTGCTGTCTGGGTGAGCTGGCAAGGGCGGGGGTGACAGCGTGGGGGCTGCAAGGACGCAAATGGGGAGGCCCAGGAGGGGTTGGACGGGTGACAGGTGAGGTGAGGGCCAGGCATCAGGTGGCAGCAACCCCCACCCTGCACCCTCATCCCACTCCCTCCTCCCCCCAAGCACCCGCTCACATGGCCATGTCCCTGGCCTCGCCTGGGCTCAGAGCCTCCTCCGGCCCTACCAGCTTCACAGCTGCGAAGTGGTCCTGGAGCTGTGGCCAGGAGTCAGCGATGTGGGGCTCATGGAAGACCTCCTGGGAGGGGATGACATAGGGGTATGGGCTCAGAGGGCAGGGAGGCGGCACCTGAGGTATGGGGGGTGCGGGAAGGAGATGGGGGTAGGGGGCACAGGAGTTCTGATCAGGGCAGGGGAAGGGTCCCTCGGGAGAGGCTCCAAGATGGGGGGGGGCGGTCTCACGTTGTTGTGCAGAAAAAGGGTGACCCTGTCAGGGGGATAGTCCAGGAGCAGCAGCCGCTGCAGGAAGCGGGGCAGAAACGGAGTAGGCTGTTCCACAAACACGGCCAGAAACACCCGGGGGGGAGGCTGGAAGATGCACCACACATGGGCTCAGAGGGAAGCCTGGACTTCTCCGTTGCCCCCACCCACCCTCCACCCTGACAGGTGCGGGGACCCAGGAGCGATGGCCCCACCACCACCCAGCCCACTGTCCTTGCACCTCCTGCTCAGCACGCTGCCCTCTCGTGCCCCTCCCCGGCACCCCCACCTCACCTGCCCCCCCGGGAGTGTCCTCCGGTCCCGGTTGCAGAAGCCACAGCCTCCCTCAGGCGTCCAGCCGTTGGGGACGTAGTTTCCCAGGTAGTTGAGCTGCAGCTGTTGAGGAGAGACTGAGGCTGAGTGGCTGAGGTCTCCAGAGGTGGAGGTGGGGATCAGGCACCTTTGGTATGGGGGCTGGTAAGGGCCGGCTTCTCAGAAAGGTTGGAGGTGCCCGGGGGTTGGGGCAGGGCAGGGTGGCGGTTGAGACCACTGGTGGCACCTTAGTGGGACCGTTTCCATGGACCACAACGGGGAGCGTGTCATAGGCCACATTCCGGATACGCACACGGTTCCGATCAAACTTTAAAACCACTTCATCTGCGGAAGAAAAAGGCTAGGCTTCAGACTCCCTTTCTCTGGGAGCTGCCAAGCAACATGTTCTTCTAAATATGGGTTCCCATATTCTCCAGGGAATAAAGGGACACCAGGGCCATCCTAGAGCGTCCCTCGTTGTGGGGCAGGAACCCTTGGGTTCTGACCAGGCTGCTGGCCCAGAGAGCTCCACTGCCTACTACCTGCGTGATCACATCACAGCTGGGTGAGGAAGGATGAGCTGAGCTGGGGTCCACTAGGAGCCTCAGCATCCCTACCCCTCCTCATATTCTCCCTCTCTCCTTTTTTTTTTTTTTTTTTTTGAGATGGAGTCTCACTCTGTCGCCCAGGGTGGAGTGCAATGGTGCGGTCTTGGCTCACTGCAACCTCCGCCTCCTGGGTTCAAATGATTCTCTTGCCTCAGCATCCCAGCTAGCTGGGATTACAGGCACACACCACCACGCCTGGCTAATTTTTGTGTTTTTAGTAGAGACGGGGTTTCACCATGTCAACCAGGCTGGCCTCGAACTCCTGACCTCAGGTGATCCACCTGCCCTGACCTCAGGTGATCAATCCTCCCAAAGTGCTAGGATTACAGGCATGAGCCACTACACCCGGCCTAATTTTTGTATTTTTAGTAGAGACGGGGTTTCACTATGTTGGCCAGGCTGGTCTCAAACTTCTGACGTCATGATCTGCCCGCCTTGGCCTTCCAAAGTGCTGGGATTACAGACATGAGCCACCGCACCTGGTCTCCTTTCTTTTTTCTTTTTTGAGGGAGTCTCACTCTGTCACCCAGGCAGGAGTGCAATGGCGCAATCTTGGCTCACTGCAACTTCCGCCTCCTGGGTTCCAGTGATTCTCCTGCCTCAGCCTTCTGAGTAGCTGGGATTACAGGTGCCTGCCACCACACCCGGCTCATTTTTGTACTTTTTTTTAGTAGAGACGGGTTTCTGCTATGTTGGCTAGGCTGGTCTCGAACTCCTGACCTCAAGTGATCCTCCTGCCTTGGCTTCCCAAAATGCTGGGATTATAGGCATGAGGCACCGTGCCTGGCCTCTCTCTCTCCGTTCTCCCCATCCCGGGGCAAGTCACCAACCCCTCCACAAGCTGCTTTCATCTGTACGAGAAAGATAACCAGGGACCTTCCCTTTGTTAAACGAAATCACAGAAGTAGGCCGGGCACAGTGGCTCATGCCTGTAATCCCGGCACTTTGGGAGGCCGAGGCAGGAGGATCACCTGAGGTTGGGAGTTCGAGACTAGCCTGGCCAACACGGTGAAACCCTGTCTCTACTAAAAATACAAAATTAGCTGGGTGTGGTGGCTCATGCCTGTAATCCCAGCTACTCGGGAGGCTGAGGCAAGAGAATCACTTGAACCCGGGAGGCGGAGATTGCGGTGAGCTGAGATTGGACTATTGCACTCCAGCCCAGGCAACAAAGCGAAACTCCATCTAAAAAAAAAAAAAAAAAAAAAAAGCCCCTGGCCTGGTGCCCAGGCGCAGCATGTGTGCAACAGATGCCAGACACATTTTTGCCTCCCTTGCTTCTAGTACCATCAGCACAGTGCAACTCACACAACCAGCCACTCAGACGCCCAATAAAACCACACAGAGGTGGACTCAGATCAGCCCAGCTCCTCCAGAAGCCTTTCCCAGCTCAAGACCCCAAGCTGCAGAGGCTGCGCACTGCCCACCTGCAGCTGTCTTCCTCCTCACCTAAAGCCCCGTTGAGGTTCTGAAAGATCCGAGACTTATGATCCAGATTAAGGCTGAGTTTCTCCTAAATGGAATGAGATTCGATAGAGTGGTTAAAATGGGAGGAGTGGGAAGGACATCATTTCTCTCTTTTCTCTCTCTCTCTCTTTTTTTCTCTCGCTTTTGTTGCTTAGGCTGGAGTGCAATGGCATGATCTCAACTTACTGCATTCTCTGCCTCCCGGTTCAAGTGATTCTTCTGCTTCAGCCTCCCAAGTAACTGGGAAAACAGGAGAGTGCCACCATGCCTGACTAATTTTTGTGTTTTTAGTAGAGACAGGGTTTCACCATGTTGGCCAGGCTGGTCTCAAACTCCCGATCTCAGGTGATCCACCAGCCTCGGCCTCCCAAAGTGCTGGGATTATAGGCGTGAGCCACCGTGCTTCTTCTTTTTTGTGAGAGACAGAGTCTCATTCTGTCACAGAGGCTAGAGTGCAGTGGTGCAAAACATCCTCAAACTCCTGGGCTCAAGTGATCATCCCACCTCAGCCTCCCAAGTAGCTGGGATTACAGGCGTACACCATGAAGTCTGGCTAATTTTTTTTTTTTTTTTTTTTGTAGAGATGAGGTCTCAACTATGTTGTCCGGGCTGGTCTTGAATTCCTGGGCTCAAGCAATCCTCCTACCTAAGCCTCCCAAAGCACTGGGATTATAGGCGTGAGCCACCATGCCCAGGCACACATTTTTCTCTTTACAACTCCCTTTGCCCCTCCACTCCCATGCAGCCTGAGGCCTCCACTCCCACAGAGGTGTGGGATGCGCTCACTCCTCTGCCTTCCCTACCCTCAGTCCTGGGTCCAGGTAGAGCCGCGTGTAGAACAGCTGGTCATCGTCATCATCCTTGTATTTCCACTGGCGCACGATCTGGTGGATGGTGGTGGCAAAGCCGATGAATCCTGGTGGGGAGCGGAAGTGTTGACCCCGAGACTCCCAGGGTCCCAGGGCCTGTCCCCCAGGCCCTCTCCAGCCCTCAGGCACCTTTAACACTCTGTCCCACCGCTCTTGGCCCCTCTGCCTTGGGCACCTTGCCACTCACCACCAGAGTTGAGGAAGCGCTTCCCCGTGCCCACCTCAGGGTACTGCTCCGCCAGCCCCCACTCGGGCCAGCAGAAGCTCTCCGCAGAGAACAGCAGGCGGCTGCCACTCTGGACGAACTTCTTCAGCAGCTCTGAGGGGCTGCCGGCCAGAATCACATCGTAGCTGGGTGAGGAAGAGGAGGATGAGCAGAGGTCCACTGGGAACCTCGGCATCCTTACCTTGCTCCCTATCCCTAGCCCCGTTACCTGTCCACAAACATGATGATCATATCCTCCCGGTCAGCGTATTTCTCCATTTCCTTCTTGAGCCACCGGACCTTCTGTCCTCCACCGACTGTTCGGGCCACATCACCCCCTCGCCACTCCTCTCCGAGGCCCAGGGTCTGTGGAGAAGATGCCTCATGCCAGGCAAGGGGTGGGGAGTTGTAGGAGGGGGGAAGCTCCTGACCAGGCTCACCGTGGGGACCTGGGCATCCAGACTTCAGCCCACCCCTCCTGCTGGGACCCCCTCCCAGAGGCTTTTCCCTCTCCTCACCCGCACGGTGTAGTTGAAGAACTCCGCAGAGCGCAGGAACCGCAGGTACCCCTCGGTTTCAGCTGTGGCCACAGTCATTACCAGCAGCTTCTCTGTTACCAGAGGGAATTGGCACTTGGGATCCAACGCCCAGCTCCGGGCCCCACGTGCTTTGCTGTCCTCCCTCTCACTCGACTTCCCTCCCTTTCCTCCTTCCCATTCTTAAACTCTTCTCACCCAGGAACACTCTGACCCCAGGGAGGACAGGGTGGGAGTGGCGCCCAGGAATTCCGAGTCCGTTTGCACAGGGAGGCTGGAAACCTCAGTTCAGGGTGGTAATGTGCAAGGGGCTTGGCGCGACTCAGCCCCAAGAGCACGCTGGGCGGCGGACGGGCCAGACGCCTCCTCGAGCCCCCGACCGTCTCCGGACCAGGCTGGCAGGCACGTCAGCCTCTGCGCGCTCGGCCGCGCCGGGCCTCCCCGGGATCTCACCTGGGTTGACTGGGTCTCGGCCCCGGGGCCGGTCGGAGGCTGAGGCCGCAGGAGGCAGCAGCAGCAGCAGCAGGAGCCGGAGTCCTGGCCCCGAGGAGGTCATGGTGGGGAGCGGGCCCAGACAGCACCCAGGATCCTGGGACCTCAGCTACGCGCCTGGATCCCAGCTCCGGAGGGGAGCTCCGGGAACGGGGCGCTCGGGCTGCTGTGCAGCCGCCGCCGGGAGCAGCTGGGCTGGGGCCACGCCCTGGAAAAAAGGCGTATCCGGAGGCTGCAGAAAGCTCCAGATGCCGGCGCCGCAGACAAGGCGAGGATTGTCCCGGGCGCACGGGAGGCGGGGGATGGGCGGCAGCTCGGGCCGGCGGGCGGGAGACAGGGACTCTGGGCCGAGCCCCCCACTTTACACATGTGGAAGCTGAAACCTGGACAGGGGAAGTGACCCCTGGCGGTGGGTCCGGAGGGACGCGGGGGCGGGTCCTGGCAGCAGCCCTGCCGGGAGAGTGCGGGCGGAAGACGGGGAGGGAGGAAGCCCAGGAGTCCCCCGCGGGACGGAGGCCTGGGGGAACTGGGAGCTGAGCTTTCTGCAGAGGGCCACTAGGAACCTCGGATTGCCCACGGAAGCCAGTCCGCTGGGATCAAAGCCACTTTCTTTGACAGTCCGGCCCACTTCCTCTTCTGCCCGGGGAGAAGCTCCAGGGTCTGCCTTTGTGATCAGAGCATCTTAACAAAGACCAAAGGAAAATAAGGTTTCTCGTAAGAACACCGTGAGCACATCTTTAAAATGACCCATTTCGTGTCTCCTGCAAGATTTACACCTCCACACTGAGGCCGGAAGTAGTTTTGCCCCTATAAAACATGGCGAAAAGCTTTCTTGTCTCCAAGGAAACGCCACGTAATGAGTCAAAGCGGTGGCGCACGCGCAGAAGTACAAGCCACCGGAAGTGATGGCGCCCCTACCAAAGCCGTGGGTTTATTACGCGTGCGCAGCAGTCTCTTCCGACAGTTGTGTTGTGCAAATGGTGGAGAAGAAAACTTCGGGTATGTGAGCCCCCGCGGTTTGCCCCCTTCCCCTTCCCAAGTCCAAACCAGTCCTAGAATTTTCTTACCTAGTCATTCCTCTTTTTTTTTTCTTTTGAGACGTGGTCTCGCTCTTTCACCTAGGCTGCAGTGCAGTGGCGTAGTCATAACTCACTGCAGACTCGAACTACTGGGATCAAACCTTCCTCCCATCTCAGCCTCCCGAGTGGCTGGAACTGAAGGCATGAGGCACCACGCCTGGCTAATTTTTAATTTGTTATGTGATGACGGGCTCTCGCTATGTTGCCGAGGTTTGTCTCCAACTGTTGGCCTCAAAGCGATCCTGCCGCGTGGGCCTTCCAAAGTGCTGGGATTACAGGCGTGAGCTGCCGCGCCCGGCCCCAGCTATTCCTCTTAAATCCCTTCCTTAGCCCTCGGGTCCTGGCGTTGACCCTTCATTCACGTTTTATTGATGCCTGCTCCAAACCGGGCGCTGGGGATGAAGAGGAGAAAGATCCCTGTTATCCAAGCATTGGCTTTTTCTGGAAGGGAGACAGAAACGCAGACTTACCACTGTATTTCACTGTGATTTGTGCTATGGCAGAGGGAGGCAGAGCGCCTGCGAACAGGGAGGCGTGGCATCTAGCCCAGGTTCTGGGGGGCAGGGGACTGTGAAAGCTTGAAGGAAAAACGAAAAAGCTTGAATTGAGTCTTGAAAGTCTAGTTAGGGTTTCTCTCTGGGAACCTCACGTGCAAAGGCAGTAAAACAAGAAAAAACCTAGTGCCTTAGGAAACCAAGTCCACAGTTTGGATCTTACAGAGTGATAAGAAAGGATGGAAAACTGGGGAAAGGTTACATTTTGAAAGGCATTATACACACTGCCCAGGAGTTTGAACTCTGTGGGGAAGCACTGGAGAGCTAGCAAAGGCTTTTTTTTAGATGGAGTCTCGCTGTGTCACCCAGGCTGGAATGCAATGATTCTATATAGCTCACTGCAGCCTCAGCCTCCCATGCTCAAGTGATTCTTCCGCCTCAGCCACCTGAGTAGCTGGAACTATAGGTGGGTGCAGGCCGCCATGCTGGGCTAGTTTTTATATTTTTTGTTGAGATGGGTGTCTCACTATGTTGCCCAGGCTGGTCTTGAACTCCTGAGCTCAGATGATCCTTCTGCCTCGACCTTCCAAAATGCTAGGATTACAGGCATGAGCCACTGTGCTTGGCCTTTTCAGTTTTTCTTTTCTTTTCTTTTTTTTTTCTTGAGATGGAGTCTCATTCTGTCCCCCAGGCTGGAGTGCCGTGGGGCAACCTCGGTTCACTGCAAGCTCTGCCTCCTGGGTTCACAGCATTCTCCGGCCTCAGCCTCACGAGTAACTGGGACTACAGGCGCCCGCCACCACACCCAGCTTATTTTTGTATTTTTAGTAAAGATGGGTTTTCACCGTGTTAGCCAGGATGGTCCTGATCTGCTGACCTCGTGATCCGCCTGCCTCAGCCCCCCAAAATGCTAGGATTACAGGCATGAGCCACTGCACTTGGCCCTCAGTTTTTCAAAGGCATCGCAGTCTCCCAGCCATTACTGTTTTCATGTTGGCCTCAAGGCCTGAAATACCCTGCTGTCTCCCCTAGCCAGGCCATTCACCAGTTAGGCCTTAACCTAGACTTACTTTCTTCTGGGAGGTCTTCCCTGACTACTCCAAGGCCAGGTTGGGCATTTCTGTCCTGGGCTCCGCAGCACTTTATACTTCCGTATCCTAGCCTACTCCATGCTGTACATTGTTTGTTTGTTTGATTAATCATTTGTGTTGGCCACTGGACTGTAAGCTTTTGTATCCCTAGAACCTAGAGCACTGCCTGGCATTTGGAAGGGAGACAGAGTAGTACGGTGATCACAATCGTCGTTTTTTTGTTTGTTTGGTTTTGGGTTTTTTTTTTTTTTTTTTTGAAACAGGGTCTTGCTCTGTCGTCCAGACTGGAGTGCAGTGGCACAAACACAGCTCACTGCAGCCTTGAGCTCCTGGGCTCAATCAATCCTCCCGCCTCAGCCTCCTGAATAGCTGGGACTACAGGTGTGTGCCACCACGCCCGGCTAATTTTTGTATTATTTTGTAGAAACGGGGTTTTGCCATGTTGCCCAGGCTGGCCTCAAACTCCTGGGCTCAAGTCATCCACCCACCTTGGCCTCCCAAAGTGCTGAGATAACAGGCATGAGCCACTGCGCCTGGCAAGGTCATGCTTTTTGATGCTGGGCAGTTCTTTGACTTCTGACCTGGCCACTTGCTAGCTGTGTGAACTTTGGACACATTTCTTAATCTTTGAATGTTGGTAAGTTGGGGATGGAATGATACTGTCCCATACAGCTGTTATAAGGGTTAAACAGTTCAAGCGATGCAAAGAGCTGAGCACGGTGCCTGGCTCATAGTAAGTGTCCACCAAGTGATAGCTACTGGGGCTGCTGCTGTTATTATTATGGTTAACAGGTGGTTAACGAATAAAGAGATGTATTATGTAAAATTATCAGAATCTGGCAAATAGCTGATAAGGCAATGAGGAAGAGGTTTTTTGTTTTTTGTTTTTGAGCCAGGGTCTCGCTCTGTCGCCCAGGCTGGAGTGCAGTGGCGCGATCTCAGCTCACTGCAACCTCTGCCTCCCAGGTTCAAGCGATTCTTCTGCCTCAGCCTCCCGAGTAGCTGGGATTACAGGCATGTGCCACCACACCCCGCTAATTTTTGTGTTTTTAGCAGAGACCAGGTTTCACCACATCGGCCAGGTTGGTCTCGAACTCCTGACCTGAAGTGATCTGCCTACTTCAGCCTCCGAAAGTGCTGGGATTGCATGGGTGAGCCACTATGTCCAGCCAAGGAAAGAGGTTCAAAATAACTTCTAGGTTTCTAGTTTGGATGTCTGCATAGATGGTTCTATTCACTTAGAGAGAATCTGCAGGAGAAGCAGATTTGGATGGGAATTTTTTTTTTTTTATTTTGAGTTGCAGTGTCCACGGGGCCAGTCGGTGACTTTTTTCTTTTTTTCTCTTTTTTTTTTTTTGTTTTGGGGACAGTCTTGCTCTGCCACTCAGGCTGGAGTGCAGTAGTGTGATTACGGCTTGCTGCACACCGCAGCCTCAACCTCCCGGACCCATGCAATCCTCCCACCGCAGCCTCCCAAGTAGCTGGGACTGCAGGAGTGTGCAACCACGCCCAGCTTATTTTTCAGTGTTTTGTAGAGATGGGGTTTGTCTATGCTGCCCAGGCTGGTTTCTAACTCTTGGCATCAAGTGATCCTTTAGCCTCACAAAGTGCTGAGATTACAGGCGTGTGCCACCATGCCCGGCCTCACCAGGCGCTGCCTGCATGGCCAGTTCTGGAGCCCAGGAGCAGGTTCTGGGTTGAGGGAGTCACCCTGGGAGTTATTTGCTTGTGGGTGATCATCAGAGCCCTTTGTTTGGGTTCGAAATCCCAGGAAGAGTGCGTAGACTGAGCAGAGAAGGGGGCCAGCCACCTCCATAGAGGCAGGGAGAGCAGCCGAGCTGGAGCGGGAGGATTGCTAGACATGGAGAAGGCCTGCAGTCTTGTCAAGGAAGCAAGCAAAGGGTCTCTTTCTACTCGATGAAGGTAGTCAGCACCGCCACAGGGTGGACAGGGCTCAGGTCCCAGGAGGAGGAGGAGGAGGAGGAAGGCACACTGGAGCCTGGACTGTGGGTGGTCCCCCTGCAGGTGTCAGATTTCGGGGTCGAGGAGAGGATGGGAGGTGAAGAAGCAACACTGTCACATGAGTTATTCTGAAGGAGAAGGAGCCGTGAAGCCGAGTAGACGCATGAGTGTTACCAGCTTTTTGATGGAAAGGAAAGTGCCGGTTGAGGAGGAGGGGTTGAAGATGGAAGAGGGAGGGAATGGGCTGGAGGTGAAGGCTCAGGTTCAGTGGTGGGACTTAGGGGACCCCGGGGCAGGGGTGTGCCCACTTGGCATCATGTTTGCGGGTGGGTGGCCTGGAAGATGAACGTGTCCAAGCGTGGGTGGCCCCTGGTTCCTTTGAGGTAGGAGGTGAGATGCTGAGTGTGAGGGCCATGTGCATTGAGGGCTTAGGACAACCTGGAAGCCCCAGGGCGCCATGACCTCCCCAGTCTGCAGTGAGCTGTCTCTAGGAGGGGGCTCCTGGAGAAAACAGGCGGGAGAGACTGAAAGGGTCTCAGCTGACGGGACAGGAAGCATGGGCCCGGGGGCTGGCCTGGGAGGAGACGAGGGGACCCAGGCCTTGGCGATGGGGATGAGATCAGAGAGCTGCAGCTTCCACCCTGGGTGCCTTCCTTGCCCTGCCCAGAGCGGCAGCCACACTGCTCTTTCTCAGAAGCCCTGTAACTTTGTGTGCCCTGCCCCATCCAGTTCGCTCCCAGGACCCCGGGCAGCGGCGGGTGCTGGACCGGGCAGCCCGGCAGCGTCGCATCAACCGGCAGCTGGAGGCCCTGGAGAATGACAACTTCCAGGATGACCCCCACGCAGGACTCCCTCAGCTCGGCAAGAGGCTGCCTCAGTTTGATGATGATGCGGACACTGGTGAGGCGGATGGAGGAGGAAGCAGGGGATGGGACTGAGAGGAGGGCAGGAGAGGTCCGCCCAACTCAGGCTGCGGGAGGACCCAGGAGCTAGCTCCTGGTGCCTCTGCCGGTGACTGGCTCCCATGGCTGTGAGCAACCACACCCCCTTTCTGTGCCTCAGTTTCCTCTTGTGTATGTGAAATAAACAAGAGAGACTGGATGAGCTCTGACATGAAGCCTTAGGCTTGGGGGCATGGAGGTGACGGCTGGGATTGGAGAATTGGGGTGGAGGGCAGAGGCTGGTAGCGAGGGACCAACTTAGAGCCAGGAGGGCAGGGCCAGGTGTGGTGGCTCATGCCTATAATCCCAGCACTTTGGGAGGCTAAGGTAGGCAGATCACTTGAGGTCAGGAGTTCAAGACCAGCCTGGCCAACATGGTGAAACCACATCTCTACTAAAAATACAAAAACAAAATTAGCCAGCATGGTGGTGGACACCTGTAATCCCAGCTACTCAGGAGGCCAAGGCAAGAGAATCACTTGAACCCGGGAGATGGAGATTGCAGTGAGCCAAGATTGCACCACTGCACTCCAGCCTGGGTGACAGAGTGAGACTCTTTCTCAAAAAAAGAACCAGGAGGGCACATGGGCACAGGGAGTGATGAACCAGAGAAAGCTGCTGTCTTTCTGGGCAAGTGCCAAGCAACTGATTGCCTTTGACCCCTAGGAAAGAAAAAGAAGAAAACCCGAGGTGATCATTTTAAACTTCGCTTCCGAAAAAACTTTCAGGCCCTGCTGGAGGAGCAGGTGAGAGGAGGGTCGGCCTGGGAGGACCTCACAGGGAAGGGGTGAGCCTGGCCCCAGCAGGTGTTTGCTGCACGGGTGGGTGGAGGAGTCTTAGAGCCGGCCCCTTGTCTCTGCAGAACTTGAGTGTGGCCGAGGGCCCCAACTACCTGACGGCCTGTGCGGGGCCCCCATCGCGGCCCCAGCGCCCCTTCTGTGCTGTCTGCGGCTTCCCTTCCCCCTACACCTGTGTCAGCTGCGGTGCCCGGTACTGCACCGTGCGCTGTCTGGGGACCCACCAGGAGACCAGGTGAGTGTGAGACCTGCTGTCCACACCCACTGCCTCCTTCCCACAGCCTCCCCAGACCTCTCTCCCCTCATCCTGGCTTCCTCTCTGTCTGCAGGTGTCTGAAGTGGACTGTGTGAGCCTGGGCATTCCCAGAGAGGAAGTGCCGCTGTGCACTGCCCGGCCTTCAGAAAGACAGAGTTTCATCACCCAGTGGAGGGGGAGCTCTTCCTGGACCGAGGGAGAAGCCGCTCATTCACCCAATGAAACTGTGTCTTATCTGCCAGGAAAGACCAACCTCACTCCTGGGAACTGTCTGGCAGGTAGGCTGGGCCCCCAGTGCTGTTAGAATAAAGAGCCTCGTGCCGGAAGCCTGCCTGTTTGGTCGTGGTGTGTTTGAGGTGATGGCGATGGGTCACCTGTCTCTCCTGCTCACGGCTCCATCTCTTCCTCCTGCCTCCCACTCACCCCTGCCACTGTCCGCCCCTCTGTGTCCCTGATCATGAGAGATTCTGTCCCATTCTCCTGCCACCCCCGAGCCCCTGCCCTCCTTGGCTACTTTTCTAAGTCTTTTTGGTTATTGATTTAGTTGTTTAAACTATTTTATTTATTTATTAGAGACAGAGTCTCACGCTCTAACCCAGGCTGGAGTGCAGTGGTGCAGTCTCGGCTCACTGCAACTTCCGCCCCCCAGGTTCAAGGGATTCTCCTGCCTCAGCCTCCCAAGTAACTGGGATTACAGGTGCCCAGTACCATGCCCAACTAATGTTTTTGTATTTTTAGTAGAGTTGGGGTTTTGACGTGTTGGCCAGGCTGGTCTCGAACTCCCAACCTCAGGTGATCCACCCGCCTCGGCCTCCCAAAGTGCTGAGATTATAGGCATGGGCCACCGCGCCCGGCCATAATTTTCCTTTGTATTTCTCCAATTGCTATATTTTCAAAGTACAGCTAGGCTCCAGGGATGGGTGACAGGGAGATGGCAGGAGGACTGTGGAACAGGTGCAGAATGCTACCCCGGAGGGAGCTGGGCCTGTCTTTGTCTTAAGGTACTTAAGCAAAGGGGAGTGGTTGGGTCCTTATCCTTGGTGCTGCCAGACCAAGGGAGCAGTTGTCCTTAGGAAACCCCTGTTACCAGGAGCTGCACTGTGTGAAGTTATTAGCAGTACGGAAAACCCAGAAGTTTCTGGGAAACATGGCAGAATTCATGGTATAGATCTAATTTGTCCAACCTGCAGCCCACATGTGGCCCAGGATGATTTTAGTGCAGCCCAACACAAATTCGTAAACTTTCTTAAAACATTATGAGATTCTTTTGCGATTTTTTTTTATTTTAGCTCATCAGCTATCGTTAATGTTAGTGAATTTTATGTGTCTCCCAAGACAGTTCTTCTAGTATGGACCAGGGAAGCCAAAAGAGTGGACAGCCCTGGATTAGAGGCCCCTGGTCTTGGTGGCCCTGGGTGCTGTGACACATGTGAACTTCTTATACCCATACCTTGTCTAAATGAATTGCAAGCTATAATCTCGTAAGGTCCTTTTGGTTGCTGAACCCTGTTAACCTCATAGCAAAGCAAGTGCTTAGTAAGTATCCGTTGAACAGATGGCCTCATTAAGATATTAGAGAGATCCAGCAAAGTCAGTGTTAGGCACCATCTTTCTTTCTTTCTTTTTTTTTTTTTTCTGAGATGGAGTCTCGCTCTGTTGCCCAGGCTGGAGTGTAGTGGCACCATCTCAGCTCACTGCAACTTCCACCTCCCAGGTTCAAGTGACCTCATGCCTCAGCTTTCTGAGTAGCTGGGATTACAGGCGCCTACCACTATGCCCAGCTAATTTTTGTATTTTTTTGTAGAGATGAGGTTTCACCTTGTTGTCCAGACTGGTTTTGAACTTTTGACCTCAGATGATCCACCCGCCTCAGCCTCCAAAGTGGTGGGATTACAGGTGAGAGCCACCATGCCTGGCCAGTCACCATCTTAGGCCTTCACTTTTGGGTTCTTTCCTGGGAGTTGGCTCAAGTATTCGCCAGGGTTTTCCTGAGGAACTGCCTCCCTTTCTCTGAAGACTTGCAGCTGGGCACGTCGTACTGGTTTTGGTGTCAGCTTCATGTTGCGGGGCTGATGTCAGGATTCAGAGACAATCCAGGTGAGGTGGTTTTTCAAGATGGCTCAAAATTCTTTGTCCTCCCATTAAAAAGTGGAGTGTTATGGCTGGGCGCGGTGGCTCACACCTGTAATCCCAGCACTTTGGGAGGCTGAGGTAGGCAGATCACTTGAGGTCAGGTGTTTGAGACCAGCCTGGCCAACATGGTGAAACCCTATCTGTACTAAAAATACAAAAATTAGCTGGGCATGTTGGCGTGTGCTTGTAGTCCCAGCTACTCTAGAGGCTGAGGCAGCAGAATCGCTTGAACCTGGGAGGCGGAGGTTGCAGTGAGCCGATATCGCACCACTACTCTCCAGCCTGGGCAATAGAATGAGACCCTGGCTAAAAAAAAAAAAAGGCCAGGCGCAGTGGCTCATGCCTGTAATCCTAACACTTTGGGAGGCCAAGGCAGGTGGATCACCTGAGATCAGGAGTTTGAGACCAGCCTGGCCAACATGGTGAAACCCCATGTATACTAAAAGAACAAAAATTAGCCGGGCGTGGTGGTGAGTGCCTGTAATCCCAGTTACTTGGGAGGCCGAGGCAGGAGAATTGCTTGAACCTGGGAGGTGGAGGTTGAGCTGAGATCTTGCCATTGCACTCCAGCCTGGGCAACAGAGTAAGACTCTATCTCAAAAAAAGAAAAAAAAATTAGCCAGGCATGATGGCATGTGCCTATAATCCCAGCTACTCAGGAGACTGAGGCAGGAGAACAGCTTGAACCCGGGAGGCGGAGGTTGCAGTGAGCTGAGATCGCACCATTGCATTCCAGCCTGGGCAACAGAGTGAAACTCCGTCTCCAAAAAGAAAAGAAAAGACTATTTCAGGGCTGAACAACACCATCTGTGCTTCTCCGTGGCGTCCTAGGCCGGGATTCCCGTCCAGCTTGCACTGTCAGCACAATCTCTTTGGATTCTTTCCTAACTTAGCTGACTGTTTCATATTTTGTGGTTATAAAAAGAGGCACATTGGTTCTGCTCAATGTAAGATTTCTTTCCCCAGTGACGTACTCCGCCTTCTAAAATGACCTTGAGAGGACAGGGCTGGACCCTGAGGGCCTCTGGTTGCTCTCTGATGCCATCCATGACATTCTCTAGGAAGCTGAGTCCAGGGTCTTTGTACCCGCATTGAAAAATCATAATTTGGCTGGGCATGGTAGCTCACGCCTGTAATCCCAATAATTTGGGAGCCTGAAGCAGGCGGATCACTTGAGGTCAGGAGTTTGAGACCAGCCTGGCCAACATGGTGAAACTCAGTCTATACTAAAATTACAAAAATTAGCCAGGTGTGGTGGCTCATGCCTGTAATTCCAGCTATTCGGGAGGCTGAGGCAAGAGAATTGCTGGAATCCAGAAGGCAGAGGTTGCAGTGAGCTGAGATTGCGCCACTGCCCTCCAGCCTGGGCGACAGAGCAAGACTCGGTCTCAAAAAAAAGAAAAGAAAAAAGAAAGAAAACCATAATTCCCCAAGGAAAGCCTGAAACAATTTTGCCAGCTTCCTTCGTGAGGGAAGATTTTTTTCCGACCTTGGGAGACACCTGGTCTTTGGGAAATCTGTACTATGGTAGAAAGTTCTAGAAGGTAAACCTAGTGTCATGAGATAGGGGCAGCACCATGCTTTTCTGGGAGCACAGAGGAGGAAGAGGTTGGTGCCAGGATTTGGAAGTCTGGACACGGGGGTGGTTACTCCTAAGAACCTCAATGAGGCTGGGTGCTGTGGCTCGGGCCTGTAATTCCAACACTTTGGGAGGCTGAGGCAGGAGGGTCTCTTGATCCCAGTGGTTCGAGACCAGCTTGGGCAACATACAGAGACCCTGTCTCTACAAAAAAATTTAAAAATTAGCCATGTATGGTGGTGTATGCCTATAGTCCCAGCTACTCAGGGGAGGATGGCTTGGGCCTGGGAGGTTGAGGCTGCGGTGGGCAGTGATCACTTTACTGCAGTCCAACCTGGGCAACAGAGCGAGACCCTGTCCCAAAAAAAAAAAAAAAAGATCTTGATTGTAATTGATGTGAGTTAGGAGAGCCAAGAATTCTGGGAAGCAGGGCAGTTGTGTCTTCAGTCTTGGAGAAATCCTGGTTTGAGTGCTTACTAGTGGTGTAGCTTGGACAGGTCACTTCACCTCTCTGATTCTGTTGGAGCCATGCTGCAGCTATTGCAAGGATTCAATACACACCTAGCCCGAGGCCTGGCTTCCAGTGAGTACGCAGCAAATGCAAGCTCTTGATGATACTGCCAAGACCTAAAGCATATTGTTGAGTTTTTCACAGCCAGCTCCCTGGGGACTAACCCCAGCACCTGGCCCAATTGTCAGGTAGTCAGCAGTTTACGTTTCTATTTTTGAGACGGGTGTCACTGTCGCTCAGGCTGGAGTGCAGTGGCGTGATCTTGGCTCACTGCAACCTCCACCTCCCAGGTTTGAGTGATTTCTCGTGCCTCAGCCTCCTGAGTAGCTAGAATTACAAGTGCCCGCCCCATGCCCCACTGGTTTTAGGATGTTTTTTATTTATTTATTTTTTGTTTCTTTTTTTGAGACGGAGTCTCGCTGTCTCCCAGGCTGGAGTGCAGTGGTGCCATCTCTGCTCACTGCAAACTCCGCCTCCTGGGTTCACGCCATTCTCCTGCCTCAGCCTCCCGAGTAGCTGGGACTACAGGCGCCCGCTAGCACTCCCGGCTAATTTTTTTGTGTGTGTGTGTTTAGTAGAGATGGGGTTTCACTGCGTTAGCCAGGATGGTCTCGATCTCCTGACCTCATGATCCGCCTGTCTCGGCCTCCCAAAGTGCTGAGATTACAGGCGTGAGCCATGGCGCCCGGCCATTTATTATTATTATTTTTTTTTGAGACAGAGTCTCACTCTGTCACCCAAGCTGGAGTGCAGTGGCGCGATCTCAGCTTACTGCAACCTCTGCCTCCCTGTTTTAAGCGATTCTCCTGCCCCAGCCTCCTGAGTAGCTGGGATTAAAGGCACCCGCCACCACGCCCGGCTAATTTTGTATTTTTGGTAGAGATGGGGTTTCATTATGTTGGCCAGGCTGGTCTCGAACTCCTGACCTCAGGTGATCCACCTGCCCTGGCCTCCCAAAGTGCTGGGATTACAGGTGTGAGCCACTGCGCCCGGCCAGTGGTTTACATTTGTGTTTGCTCCTAGGCTGTGGGTTCTTTGAGGGCACAGGCCCACTCCTGCTTCTAGCAGGGAAGCAGCTCAGTATGTGTTCTGAAAAAGGGCAAATGTCTCCATAACCCTTTGTAGTCACGTGACCACCCGGAAAGAAATCAAAACTCAACCTGGTGACCACATTAAGGCACACACTTAAATGCTCAGTTGGTTGTAAAACTGGGCACAGGTTGCTTTTCCTGAAGGGGGAAGGAGTGAGATGAGGCAGGCTGATGTTGGGAAAAGGAGGTAGATGTGGGGGTGGCACACCGGAGTCAACAGCTGTAATTGACTTTTGTCTTCCTTCACTGTGGGGAGCACTCTCATGGCCTTCCAGGATTGTCAGACACTTTTCGTTTGATTGTTTTTTGAGACGGAGTCTCGCTCTGTTGCTCAGGCTGGAGTGCAGTGGCGTGATCTCAGCTCACTGCAATCTCCATTTCCCAAGTTCGAGCGATTCTCCTGCCTCAGCCTCCCAAGTAGCTGGGATTATAGGTGTGTGCCACCACTCCTGGCGAATTTTTGTATTTTTAGCAGAATTGGGATTTTGCCATGTTGGCCAGGCTACTCTTGAATTCCTGACCTCAGGTGATCCGCCCACCTTAGCCTCCCAAAGTGCTGGGATTAAAGGTGTGAGCCACTGTGCCTGGCCCTAATTTTTATTTTTTCAGTAGAGATGGGGGTCTCACTATGTTGCCCAGGTTGGTCTTGAATTCCTGGGCTTAAGGGATTCTCCCGCCTTGGCCTCCCAAAGTGCTGGGATTATACGCATGAGTCACTGAGCCTGTCCTGTAAAAGACACTTTTAAAGGCACCTGTCAATGTGCTAATAAAGCGAGTCACATGGCCCCTGACTTCTCCGTGGTGAGTTACTGCACTAGAGACCCCCATGAGACAGGCTTCCCAGTACTGAGCACATGTACAGTCCCTTCCACGTTGACTCTGGCCTTGGCCAGTGGGACATCTGCACACTTTCTGCAGACGGTGTGGAGGGAGAGGATTGCAGATGGTCACAGACTTGTTGGCCACAGGACCTTTTATGTAGGGAGCAGCTCAAAAGGTACCAGGGCTTCTGGCCAGGTGCGGTGGCTCATGCCTGTAAGCCCAGCATTTTGGGAGGCTGAGGCAGGCAGATTACCTGAGGTCAGGAGTTTGAGACCAGCCTGGCCAACATGTGAAACCCCGTCTCTACTAAAAATACAAAAAACTGAGCTGGGCATGGGACTACACCTGTAGTCCCAGCTACTCGGGAGATGAGGCAGGAGAATCGCTTGAACCCAGGAGGCAAAGGTTGCAGTGAGCCAACATTGCGCCACTGCACCACTCCAGCCTGGGTGACAGAGCGAGACTCCGTCTCAAAAAAAAAAAAACAAAGAAAAAAAAGCACCAGTGTATCTGGCTGGAGCCCAGCCAGATGGATCCCAGCCCCAATGTGTAGGTGTGTCCAGGGCCCAGGAAGCAGCCTGGTGTGATGGTGGAGCATGGTTTATCCAGAGGAAAGGGAGCAATGGGGATGGAAAGGTGGGCTGGGGCCAGGCGGCATGTCAAGTTCATGACTGGGGCTTTCTTCTAGCAGGGCCAGGAGCTGCCAAGGCGGGGTGGTCAGTGGTTCTCCAGGAGTGCATTGGGAAGACCGTGCTTGAGACGCCCAGTTGGGGAAACCCTGTAGTGGGTGGGCAGGAGAGGATGAGGGCCTGCCCCAGGACCAGGCAGTGGAGAAGGGAGAGAAGTAGATGGGTGTGACAAACACCATAGAGGGAGAGTCAGGAGGATTTGGCAACGAACAGAGGAGAGGAAATGGTGGAGCAGAGGGGAGGGAGAGGTTGTCCATCTGCAGACAGAGATGCCGGCCATGCTGGTGACAGGGACGATGGGGACTGCAGCTCTGTGGAAAGTGATGAATTCGATGTGTCTGGAGCCCATGTAGTAGGAACATACGTGTACCTCTGAAGCACAGGAGAGAGCCACAGGTGGAATGCGGATGCAGATCTCTCCATTCCAGGGGAGAGTTGGTGAGGGCGAATGAATGAGATGAAGGAGAAAGGGGAGGGGGCTGCGGTCAGAATCCAGGACTCCCCAAGGGACTGGCCACTTGTTCGCACGGCAGAGGATGGTGCTGGGATAGGGCTCCATTCCCCACTTCACTGGATACCAGACTCCTTCCTAGCGGCCTCATTGTCCTTTTGTTTTCTCTTTTTCTTTTTTATGAGACAAGATCTCCCTCTGTCGCCCAGGCTGGAGTGCAGTGGTTCAATCACAGCTCACTGCAGCCTCCAACTCCTGGGGTCAAGCAACCCTCCCGCCTTGGCCTCCTGAGTAGCTGGGACTACAGGCATGCACCACCATGCCCGGCTAATTTTTTTTTTTTTTTTTTTTTTTTTTTTAGTAGAGAAGGGGTTTCACCATTGTTGGCCAGGGTAGTCTCGAACTCCTGACCTTAAGTGATCCTCCCCTGCCACCCCCCCACCTCAGCCTCCCAAAGTGCTGGGATTACAGGCATGAGCCACCACACCTGGTCTCACTGTCCGGTCTTAAGTGGGTGCTGCTCTGTGCTCAGCACCCAGTGGGCCTGCAGCAAACCCACCCACAACCCAGAACCATGTCTGAGGTGGACACCACCGAGGTGCCCACACACCCCTGCCGACAGACCTCCAGAGGCTCTTCTGGAAGGTACTGTACCTTCCCCAGAGAAGGTCTGCACCAGTCCCAAGTTAATGTTAAACAGAATTTCAAAAGGCTTATCACTCCTGATAACCATCCACGCTCAGGCCCAGGGCACGCGGCTCTGCACTAGACCAGCGAGGAGAGTGAAAGGAGCAGCTTGGGATCTCAGGCTGGCCAGGGGTCATCTCTGCTACTTCCAGTTTCCTGGAGCGGGGGCTTCCGGGATCTGCTCCTTGGTGACTCTTACCAGCAATTATGTGCCACTCGCGAAGTCACTTGCAACCCCCTTCTATTTTGATGTACGACACAGCCCCAAAGTGGTGGACAGGGTGACAGTCTGGGGTCCCAGACCTGAACCGACCCCTGGCACCACCCCCCACCCCTTGCTTGGCCGGCCGCTTCTGACACCTTCAAGCCCTGAACGGTCACAATATACATTTATTAATGCATGTATTTATACAGAATACAAACGTGCGGGGATACCTCCGTCCCCTTCACAGCCCAGAACCCAGGGTCAGAAGATGAGGGATCCAGCCTCAGGGGGGATATGCGACTTCCCAAGAGCAGTTCTTGACCTGCAGGGGCCGCGGGAGTGCAAGACACGGGGGCGTGGCCGAGGCGGGGCTCCGGGGGCAGGGCGTGGCCGGCCCCTGAGGTTACTACAGGGGAATGGGCACAGGCCAGGACCCCTCTCCTTGGGGCACTGGGAAGGCCAGTGGGGCCTATGGGCCGGAGCTGCTACACGTAGGCGTTCCTGCCGTATTTGCCAAAGCTGCTGTCGCCTTCTTGGTCCGAGGTGGCGACGGGCATCACGGACACTGGAGCCTGGTAGGGCAGCCGGGCGCTGCGGCGAGAGGCCCGGGTCAGAGCCAGGGCGCGGCCCTCCTCTCCCCAGTCCTGCCCGGCCCCAGCCTGCGCCTCTCCCCGCTCACCTGGCGGCGGGGTCCTCGTGAGAGCCGCAGCAGCAGGTGGAGCAGAGGCAGAGGCCACCCAGGATGGAGATGAGGGAGGCGCTCCAGCCTAGGTAGAGTGCGGGGCCCAGTTCGTACCTGCGCACAAAGGCGGCGCATGGGCAGGGGACCAGTGAGGCACCTGCCGGGGGGCAGGGCTGAGTCCCATCTGCTGCCCCGAGGGCGGGGTGGGAGTCCCCTCACTCACTTGGTTCCGGGGTACAAGGGGTCGAAGAAGTCCCGGGTGATGTTGAAGGCGTACCAGGAGATGGCCACCATCCCGCAGATACCTGGGGACCGGAGGACGACCCCAGTCCAGGGGGAGGGATAGTGGGGGAGGGGGCTTAGGGGGAGAGGCAGGCAGGGGCTGCCCAGAGTAGGACCGGGGCACCAAGTCCAAGAGCAGCAATTTCACTTAATTCCTTTCTGCCCACCCCGGTTTATAAGCCTTCCTCCTTCCTGGGGTCAACTTCTCAGGGTAGCCCTTAGGCCCCCAACTCCAGCCCACCCAGCTTATCTCCCACTACCTCGACCTCCTCCTGCCTCTTCTTTCTTTGATCCCAGACCTGCCTAGTTCACGCCCACCTCTAGGGCCTTCATCCCATCATCTCCTCACCCAGATAGAGCCTCATCCAAATCCCGCCCACCCTGGAAAGCCCAGCTGGGCCCTGGGAGCCCAGGGTCATCCTTTCCTGAAGCCAGGAAGACCCCCAGGCTAGCACTACCCTACTCACTAGGGGCTTGTCCTCCTGTAAGCCTCCTGACCTTTCTGGGCCTGTTTTACCTCTGGAAAGCAGAAATACCCACCCTACCTTGAATGTTTATTGTGAGGCAATGGGTGCAAATTGAAAAGCAGTGGCCAGATGGCATTGTTTTTGTTTTTTGCTGAGATGGGGTCTCACTATGCTGCCCAGGCTAGTCTGGAACTCCTGGGCTCAAGCCAGTTCTCCTGCCTTGGCCTTTTTTTTTTTTTTTTTTTTTTTTGGATAGTCTCGCTCTTTTACTCAGGCTGGAGTGCAGTGGCGCAATCTTGGCTTACTGCAACCTCCACCTCCTAGGTTCAAGTGATTCTCCTGCCTCAGCCTCCAAGTCAGTGGGACTACAGGTGCCTGCCACCATGCCTGGCATTTTTTTTTTTTTTTTTTTTTTTTTGTATTTTTAGTAGAGACAGGGTTTCACCATGTTGGCCAGGCTGGTTTCGAACTCCTGACCTCAGGTGATCCGCCCACCTCAGCCTCCCAAAGTGCTGGGATTACAGGTGTGAGCTACTGCACCCGGCCCTGCCTCGGCCTTTCAAAGTGCTGGGATTACAGGCATGAGCCACCATGCCCCACGGTATGGCACTGTGGTTGTGCACTGTGTGTGTGCCGCAGCGTGCACCCTAACTCTGTTCCCCAGCCCGGATGTAAGCTCCCAGAGGCAGCTGCTCCCTGTCATCTTTGAAGGCTCTCCCACACCTGGCGGTGGCTGGCCCCTACTGGGAGCTCAAGAAACAGTGCCGTTGGGCTGATTTGCTGCCAGGAGATTTGGGGAGTGCGGATGAGGCAGGGGTGAGCAGGTGTCCATGCAGCAGGGTAGGGGAGGTGAGCATGAGGAGCGGGAATTGGAGATGAGGTGAGGACAAAGCAGCCTGAAGTCTGCGGCTGAGGGGGACCCCCGGCCCCCACCACCATGCAGACCCCCGCCCCATCACCTTCCCCCAGTTACCGGCCAGAATGTGGAAGGCCCCTGCAGTGGCCGCCAGCTTGGCTTTCCTGGAGAGCTCCAGGCCCCCAATGTTGGTGCAGCGCAGGCCCGCTATGCCCAGCAAGAGGCCGAGGAAGCCCAGGAGGATGGCGGTGATCATGAGTGCCCGGCAAGCCTGAATATACCCTGGGGGCAGGCACAGTTGTCAGCCTTTCCCCCCATCTCCTCCCCTCTGTGAGGGAGCCAGCCCGACAGCCCCTCACCATCCCGGGTTCAAGTGATTCTCCTGCCTCAGCCTCCCCAGTAGTTGGGATTACAGACATGCACCACCACGCCCAGCTAATTTTTGTATTTTTAGTAGAGACAGGGTTTCACCATGTTGTCCAGGCTGGTCTCGAACTCCTGACCCCAAATGATCTGTTTGCCTCGGCTTCCCGAAGTGCTGGGACGACAGGCATGAGCCACTGCGCCAGGCCCCCCTCACCTTCTTGCTCTCTTGTACCTAACAGTCCCCAAGTCCTCTCCTTCCCCTGGGCTCCTCCAGCCTACCCAGTTGCAGTCACCCCTCCCTCCTTCGGCATCTGGACGCTTCCCACCCCGCTCCTCACTCCTCCCATGCACCTGGCGTGCTTTGCTTGTGCCTGGATTACAGGTTTCTCCTGGGCACTCTTGACACCTGAGCTGGGTAACTCTGTTCTGGGGGCCGTCCTGTGCACTGTGGGATGTTCAGAAGCCTCCCTGACCTCTACCCACGGGGTGCCAGTAGCAGCCCCCTCCCCACAAGCCATGACAATCATTGTGCAAAGTCGCCTGACTGAGAACAGCTGCCCTATCAGGTTGCTCTCACGTTACTGGGTATTACAGAAACCACAGCTAAGCATCCCTGTTGCCTTCCCCACGTCTGATTCCACTCCAAGTCCTTCCCACTGTCCTAGCCCAGCGCTGGACATTTTGACCTGGTTTCTTCCTGGAATAACAGGTAGGGGGCAGCAGTGCTGTATAGCAGAGGGTCTAGGGCAGTTTTAGAGCCAGGGTCTTGCTTTGTCACCCAGGCCAGAGTGTAGTGGCACCACCACAGCTCACCACTGCAGCCTTGATTGAACTCCTGGGTGCAGGTGATCCTCCCGCTCAGCCTCCTGAGTAGCTCAGGACCACCACAAATGGTGGAGTTTCTGATCTAGGTGGAATCCTGGGCCCAGGACCCATCCAGGTCAGTCTAGCTCAGTCTTTCAGTGCCTCAGTTTCCCTTTTCTCAGGGCTGAAGGAGGCTGCTGGCTCCCTCTTGCTTCCCTCTTCTCCTCCCTTCTCTGTCTTTGATAGTTGCCAAGCATTCCAAGGACCTTGCACCCCTTTCCCGGGTGGGGCATAACCGTTGGTGCTGAAGGGGAAAGGCTGGGCCCCTGCCAGGAGATGCAGGGTGCAGAGTGGGGGGGTAGGCAGGAGGGGCAAAGTTCTCCGGGAGCACTTTCTTCCTCCCAGCCACTCCCTCTGGGGCTGACACGAGTCTGAGTCCCCAGGTGGCTCTGGCAGTCAATGGAGAGATTATGGAAGAGCCCAGGGCACATGGGCTGCATGGCCGGGGGGTTGGGGAGCACGGTTGGGAGACACAGTCAGGTCTGTCTCCCAGGACCACCCCAGCCGTGGAGTCTGAATCCCGGCTCCCCTCTCCTGCCCGTGTGACTCGGGGTGGGGTGCTGCACCTTGCCAAGGTTTTTCAGCTTCTGTAAAAGATTCCCTCTACTTCCCCACCGTGGAAATAATGTAGGTGGAAGCACCTAGCCCAAGGCCCGGAACCCAGCCACCCTCTACCCCCATGCCCTGGGGACTCTGGCACTGTCATTCATGAAGTTTCCAGGGGTGCCCCTCTCAGGTGTGCAGGCTTACAGCAGAGCCCCCTCCTCACAGTATGATGTGTCTAGGAAGTGGGTGTAGGGGCTGCCTCCAGTGTCCCTTCTGGCCACTCAGCACTCTGGGCTTCTGGCCCAGATTGTACTCAGCTTTTATAGGGTTTTTTGGGGGGGTGGGGGGAGCGGAGGTGGTGGGGGTGGCAGCCCTGAACACAGTCAGTCCTGGAAGATGGATGAAAACACAAACCCTCTGCCGCTGCCTCAGGAGGGGCTGGGAGTAGTGGGAGCACAGGAGACCCACCCAGGGCCCCTAACTGCTCAGAGCAGCTCTGACATCCCCAGGGATGAGCTCTCAAGCCCCACTTCACACCCAGTGTCGCCCTTGGCTCCTTCCCTGCCACACGGTGCCTGGTGAGCGGACTGGCCCTGAGGGACCCAGGAAGGCGTGCAGCGGCACCACACGCAGTTCATAGTCACCAGTGCTCGGTCTCTGGCATGGGGCAGACGGAAAGGAGACTGCCCTGGAGAAACAATGGGGTGGCCTCATCCTAGCAGGGAGCAGGAAGTGGGAAGCTGCCGCAGCCACAGAAAGAACTGCCCTGGGCCCAAAGAGCTGTCGGCTCCAGCCCTCTAAGACCCCGAAAAGACCCACACACCTGCACACACACCGCCTCCTTAAAGCGAACGCTCAACCTGCAAGTTGCAAGATACCTCCCTTCACAGGGGCCCTTTAGACATCAGCCGGACAAGGAGACCAGTGCCCCCACAGTGAGGCTGGGGAGGCTGTGGAGCCTGGAAGTTGATCAACCTACAAGAATCCAAGATGGAGCCGCCTCCCCCTGCCCACCCCAGCAATCCCATCCCCAACACATGCTCAACTGTACTGAGTGCCTGTGTGTGTTAACATCACATTAACATTCTGCACTTTCTCAGTCACCTGGGAACTGGGACTCTCACCCCAACCCTACAGGTGGGTGAGATGAGGCTGGTTTCATCATCTGCCCACGGCACAGGGCTGGGAAAGGGGGTCTGATTCCGGTGCCTGCATCTATAACAGCTAAAAGCACCACGCTAGCGCAGGGGGCCACGTGTGGCAAGGTCTTCACTCCAGTTCTAGGCAGGGGCTGTCGCCAGCACTCCTGGCTGCAGGAACCCAGACCCCCAGAGCTTAATCCAGGGCTCCCTGCATCCTCACGGCAGTACCCGCCCTCCCCTGGGGGCTCTGCAGCTTTTCCCCACCGCCCTCTCCCCCTGGAGCGCTCCCCACCCCATACCAGAGAGGGCCAGCAGGGACGGGAACTCCCAGCAGTTGTAGACGCCCAGGGAGTCGGTGGCACAGCTAAACCAGAGGTTCTCGAAGATGGTGTTGGTGGTGATGACGTTCCCGTGCACGGTGGACACTCGCCAGTAGCTGTTTGGCAGAGTCACCCCCAGCATCAGCAGTCCCACGGCTGCCATGAAGAAGCCAAAGGTTTCCACAGCCATCGACATGGTGGGATGCAGGGCCCTGGGGGACTGGTGCCCCAGAGAGGGGGAGGGGCGGAACCCCTAGGGAACTGGAAGGGGCTGCGGCCAAGGAGAGTTGTCTGGACAGGCTGGGGTGGAATCAGCCTCGGCCTCTGCCTGCGTCTTCCTCGGGCTCAGGTCCGTCTCCACTTTCTGCCTCCAGGTTTCTGCCTCCCTCCCGCTCTCTGGGTTTCTCTGCTTCCTGGCAGGTCAGAGGAATGAGCTAAGCCTGCGCGCGGCAGCTGTTGACGAGATGGAGGGAATAACCGAAACGGGCCAAAAGTCCACCCCCTCCCCCCAGCCTCTGGGCTGCCCCGGGCTCCCCGCCCCACGAGGGTGGGGGGGCAGACTTACCCTGGAGCCACTGATGATACAGCCAACGAGGGGCCCCCAAGGGAGGTACTGGGAACTGAGGGGAAGCATCTGTCTGACTCAGCTTTCATTGGGGGCCAGAGAACGGAGTAAGAGGGACAAGGAGTGAAAAGATGATAGAGACAGACGTGAGAGCAACAAGGGACAGAGAGAGAGAGAGAATGAACAGCGGCCTTCAGTGGAGAAGGATGGAGGGACCGTGAGAACAATCTAAGATACTCGAAGACTGAGGGGTTGGGGCATGTGAGTCTCTTAAGGAAGACGAAGCTGGAATGGGGGGACGGGAGGCTGGGAGACCCACAGCTCTGGGCTCCATCCAGCCTGGACTGGAACTCAGCCCCACAATCCATTCACCAGGGAACTCAGGCAGGGAGTGTTAGTCCCCTGAGCCTGCTTCTGCTCTGTCAATGACAGAGCCGACTGCTTACTGCATGGGCTATCCTGACAACTGGGACCAGGGGTCAGGCACAGTGGCTCTCGCCTGTAATCCTAGCACTTTGGGAGGCTAGGCTGAGAGGACTACTTGAACTCAGGAGTTCAAGACCAGCCTGGGCAACACACTAAGACCTCGTTGGGACCAGGGAGTCAAGCCCCCTGCACATAACCAGCACTCAGCACCCGGGGCTGTCCTGGATGTGAGTGCCGAAGGGCTGAGTGAGGCCACCAGGGAGTCACTCTCGCCCAAAACTCGAATTTCCTCCTAAGTTGATCTTTGACTCAGCATCGAGCTGGTCCTGCTGCCAAGAGCCTGGAGCATGATCCTGTGGCTAAACTCTGCAACCTGTTCCCAGTTATCGGGACTGTCACCCACTCTATTCATTAATGATGATGGATTAGCAGCCTCTGGGTTCCCATCCCGAGCCAGTGCAGAGCACCTGTCCCAGGGTGGACACTCTTATCTCCTGCTCCAGTTCCCTAGGGCTCTGTCC
This sequence comes from Chlorocebus sabaeus, assembly GCF_047675955.1. Classification (NCBI taxonomy): domain Eukaryota; kingdom Metazoa; phylum Chordata; class Mammalia; order Primates; family Cercopithecidae; genus Chlorocebus; species Chlorocebus sabaeus. The sequence goes on along the minus strand of NC_132931.1, from coordinate 11,432,659 downwards.
CTGGGGGCCATCAGTGCTGGCTGCACACCTCCCCGGTCCCACGGCCCTACTGGGCTTCCCTGGCCTCCCCTCAGGTGTCTCCTCCCCACTCCTGGCTGAGTTGGCCTGGGCTGTGGAACGAGAGGTATGCAGTGAAGCAAAACAGGCCCATGCTGAGCCTGGCACGAGGGGGCGAAACTGGCCAGGTGGGGCGGAGTCCTGACCTTCCAGCCCACAGGCGAGAGCTGGGGCGCCCTGGGCTCTGATCCCTCCCAGGACCCCCGCCTACTCCATACCAGATGCAGGATTCCTTCCCCCACCAGGCCCCCCCATCCCCGGAGGAGGAGGAGGAGAAGGTAGGAGGAAGGGGAGGGGAGGGCAGGGAGGAGGAAGCCAAGGGGGCTTGCTATGGAAAAGTCCACAGAGGCAGCTGAGTGGGTCAGAGGAGAAGGCAGGCCTGAAGCCCGGCCTGACCCCGCAGTTCTGCCCACCCCTGCACCGGTCACTGCCGCCTCCCACAACGCTGGGACCACAGAAAAGCCCGGTGTCTCCGAGCTGCCCGGCACTCTCAAGGACGTGGCTTCAGGAAAGGGAGGAAGAAGGGGTGTGGGCTCTGGGCTGCGCAGTGGACAAAGAACCCCGTGCCAACCTGGAGGGCAGGGGCAGGAGAGGACCAGGAGTGACACCTCCACCCCCTGTGCCCAGCGTTCGGAACCCACCCCTCCCCCCAATGCAGACACGGGGGTTCCCAAGCCACAGCCCCGTTTTATTTACACTCATCCCAAAGCACATGACTTGGGGCTGAAGAACGGGTCTCAAGGGAGCAGAAGTTAGTTGAAGGCCACAGAGGACAGAGACAGGGGTGCAGGGGGAGAACAGGGAAGGGACAGGGAGGATGGATGGGCCCTCCTGGAGCGTTCTCCATGGGCTCCCACGCCTCCTTCAGGATTTGGACTTGGACACAGCAAGTCCGATGAGTCCAGCCAGTCCCGCCACACCGAGGGCCATGCCTCCCACGATGGCCATGCCCACGAGTCCATCTGGGGAAGGAAAGGGACAGTGTCAGGAGCCTGTCCCCTTCCGCCAGGCCTGCTCCTCAACAGAGGCACACCCCTACCTGGAGTCGCAGGGCAAGGGGCTCTAAGGACTGGAAGGGGTGGGGCTGAGGGGCTGCCTGCAGGGGTTCATTTACAGAGAGACCAAAGCGCCCAGGCATGGGGAGGAGCGGGGCTGAACAAAGGGGCCGAGGCTATCACCTTTCTTCATGGCCTTGTCAATGAGCCGCTCCAGTTCCTTGGCCTGGTTGTTCTGGGGCTCTGTCTGCAGCAACCCGCGGACATACTTTAAGGCCTTCTCGTATTCCTGCACTCGGGGAAACATGCATGCTTCAAACACACCTCAGCGTTTTTTTTTTTAAATAAGAGATGCGGTCTTGCTCTGTTGCCCAAGCTGGAGGGCAGCGTCGCAATCACAGCTCACTGCAGCCTCAAACTCCCAGGCTCAAGCAGTCCTCCCGCCTCAGCCTCCTGAGTAGCTGGGATTACAGGTGTGAGCCACCAGGCCAGCTACACCTCAGTATCCACCACTCCTCCTGCCCACTTGAAGGGCCTTCCCTTCTTCAGCCCTGGGGGCTCCTCCCTCGACCTCCACCCCCTCCCTCCCTCCAGCCCCACCCCACAGAGTAGAGTCCACAAACAACCCCAACTCTGTGGGAGATAACAGTGCAAGGCTGGGGCCTGCACCCAATCTCTTGACGTCACCTTCCTCCCCACACCCTCGCCACTCTGATCTTCCCTTAGAGTCCTCATCTGACACCGCTCTGCACATCTGCACCCCTTCAGCCTTCCTGCTGTCCTGGGATCCACCCTGGAGGACGTAGTAAGAAGGTCCTGCAGCCCCAGAGGAGGGTCAAGGGAACTGGGGCCCCATCTCACCTTGAGCCGGTAGTTCCCCACGGCCAGGTAGAAGACGTAATCCCGCTGTTCCTCCTTGCTCCCTTTGGGCAGCAGCTCTGGGGAGGGGCAGAGAAGAGGGTGAGAAATGCTTCTTTCCTAATACTTTCCTAATACTGTGTCCCAGAGGCCCCTTGCACTCTCTGAATGCCTGTGATCCTGGGAGGGTCACGGTCCTAAGCCTCCCTTTCAGATCCAGTCACTCCCAGCACCCCAGCCAGAGCTCTGGAGCAGGGTGAACCCCAGCTGCCCCAACACCAGTGACAGAACATCCCTTTAGCAGCATTACAGTCAACCGGTCCGTCCAACCGAAATGAGGAAATTGGGGCCCTGGAGAAGCCAAAGGCAGCACGACTCAGTTTTGGCATCTGCTGTGGTTTTTTTTTTTTGGACGGAGTTTCACTCGTCGCCCAGGCAGGAGTGCAATAGCGTGATCTCAGCTCACTGCAACCTTCGCCTCCCAGGTTCAAGCGATTTTCCTGCCTCAGTTTCTCGAGCAGCTGGAGTTACAGATGCCCGCCACCACGCCGGGCTAATTTTTATATTTTCAGTAGAGATGGAGTTTCACCATGTTGGCCAGGCTGGTCTCAAACTCCTGACGTCAAGTGATCTGCCTGCCTCGGCCTCCCAAAGTGCTGCTGTTGTGGTTTTAACTAAACTGCCTGCTGTCCAATTATTGTTAAAAAAAATCCCCCTTTACAAAAATAGCTCAAAACTTGCCTTCAATCAGCCTTCCCCAAAGACCCCACCTGACTTTGTCTTCCTTTTTTTTTTTTTCTTGGCTGTGAGCGGTGGCTCACGCCTGTAATCCCAGCACTTTGGGAAGCTGAGCCGGGTGGATCACCTGGGGTCAGGAGTTTGAGACCAGCCTGACCAACATGGAGAAACCCTGTCTCTACTAAAAATACAAAATTAGCCAGGTCTGTTGGCACATGCCTGTAATCCCAGCTACTCAGAAGGGTGGGGCAGCAGAATCGCTTGAACCCAGTAGGTGGAGGTTGTGGTGAGCCAAGATTGCGCCATTGCACACTCCAGCCTGGGCAACAAGAGTGAAACCCTGTTTTGGGGGGAAAAAAAAAAAAAAAAGGAGATGGTCTCGCTCTGTCACTCAGTCTGGAGCACAGTGGCACGTCCATGGTTCACTGCAGCCTCGAACTCCTGGGGTCACTGATCCTCCTACCTCAGCCTCCCAAGTGGCTGGGACTATAAGCACACACTACCACGCCTGGCTAATTTAAAAATTTTTGTTATAGAGACAGGCCAGATGGTCTCGAATTCCTGCCTTCAAGCCATCCTCTGGCGTTTGCCTCTCAAAGTGCTGAGATTACAGGCATGAGCCACAGTGCCTGGCCCCACCTGACTTTCTTAATTCAGAGACTTCCCAGAGGATAACTGTACTCTATGCACTAGAATTTGTTGATAATCACTTAGAGAGGCTGTTTCTTCTACAGCTACACCCTGCTGTAGAATAAACCTGAAAATCTGAATTGCCGAAGTAGACATAGAAATTATTTGTATCTTTTAAGAAAGAATCTTTTATAGATTTTTTTTTCCTTTGAGACGGAGTCTCATTTTGTTGCCCAGGCTGGAGTGCAATGGCGTGATCTTGGCTCACTGCAACCTGTCTCCTGAGTTCAAGTGATTCTCCTGCCTCAGCCTCCTGAGTAGCTGGGATTACAGGTGCGTGCCCAGCTAATTTTCGTATTTTTAGTAGAGACAGGGTTTCACCATGTTGATCAGGCTGGTCTTGAACTCCTGACCTCGTGATCGGCCTGCCTTGGCCTCCCAAAGTGCTGGGATTACAGGTGTGAGTCACTGTGCCCGGCCATCTTTATAGATTTTCAATAGGCATCCTTTGCTAGCACAGTTGGCATTCTGTATTCATAGATTCAACAAACCATGGATCAAAAATACTCAAGAAAAAAAAAAAAGATAGTTGCATATGTACTGAACATGAACAGACCTTTTTTTCTTGCCATTATTCCCTAAACAATACAGTATACTATTTACACAGCATTTACATTGTATTTGGTATTATAAGTAATCTACAGATGATTGAAAGTATATAGGAGAAGGTGCACAGGTTACATGTAAATACCACACCATTTTATATAAGGGACTTGGATGGCTATTGGTATTTGTGGGGGCGGGGTTCCTAGAACCAATCCCCCATGGCTACAGAGGGATGGCTGTACACTGACTGTGTGCTTATAAATGATTACTTGAACAAAAGAAAGGAGGTACAGAGAAATTAAGTGGTTAAGTATTGTGGCCTCTGACAAATGATGACCCACACAAAACCAATGGGAAATAAGGTTCCAATCCAAAAAGCACTATCTGGCCGGACGCGGTGGCTCACGCCTGTAATCCCAACACTTTGGGGGGCCGAGGTGGGCAGATCACCTGAGGTCAGGAGTTCGAGACCAGCCTGACCAATAAGGTGAAACCCTGTCCCTACTAAAAATACAAAAATTAGCCGGGCGTGGTAGTGGACGCCTGTAATCCAGCTACTCGGGATGTTGTGGCAGAATTGCTTGAACCGGGAGGGGGCGGCTGCAGTGAGCTGAGATAGCGCCACTGTACTCCAGCCTGGGAGACAGCGCAAGACTCCGTCTCAAACAAAAACAAAAACCAAAAAGCACTATGTGCTCACAATTTTGTAGGACAGTCCTCTGGGCCTCTTCCATGCCACAAAAGCTTCTCAATAGCTGCTAACTAAGCAACACGGTGGTGGTGTTGGGGGGAAGGGCATGGGCCTAGGTCTCACAAAACGGGAGCTTCTAGTCCCAATTCGGCCATGAACTTATTAGTTGCGTGACCTCAAGTCACTTTCCCAGATCAAGGCAGTTCTGGGGAAACTGACAAGCTACGACTCCGTCTGGCAAAACAATGGTGTGCGGTAAGTAGCCAAAAGTTCACTGGGAGACGTCAAGCTAAGTATAGCCCTTGGTGCAGTAAATCTACCGGAGACAGCTGAGAGGTGCCTGGACTACGGGGACCCACATCGTACAGCAGCCCAGATGGCAGTGGGAAGGGGAGAGTACAGCGCCTCACCCTCGAGCAGCACGATGCCTTTACGGATGTCATCATTGTACTTGCTCCGCACCAGGCACCAGGCGTACTCAAACTGCGTGCTCTTGGACACCGAGCCTGCTGCCTTCTCAGACTGAAATTTCTTTTCAAATTTCTGCCACAGGGGAAGAAAGGAATCATTTAGAAATGAAGGGCGTCAACCATTCTCTATCTGGACATGGTGTCAGTCACACCCCATATCCCTGGCTCTGCCTCCTTTCCCTCGTGGGTCTCGGTATCTGGCACCCCAGCGTCTGCTATCTCCATGCCCGGGACCCAGGCTTTCGGCTCCTCTTGGCCTGTGGGCCAGCTCTTGGGACAGATGCCCCTCGTCTCCCCTCCCCCCGGCGGTACCGAGCGGAGATGCCACCTGGTGGCAGCTCCAGGCACCGCTCCCGGAGCAGCTGACCCCGGCGGCCAAACAGTAAACACACTGTCAGAACTGCTCAACAACAGCCCACGCGGTCCTCATTTGAGGCTGCTGGCCCCATCCTGCCCCACCCTGCCAGGCCTGGACCTTTTACTGTCCAGGAATAGAAGTAGTGCCTACCTCCTAGAGCTACAAGGACTGAGATCTGGCATGCGATGCCTTAGCACCGTGCCGGACGCAGTAATAGGTGACGCCTTCTGATGGTCAGTATTCCTCCACCGCTGGAGGAGCGCCCTGAGCTCACAGCTCCTGCATGATCCCAGAACCCGTCAGTCTAACCACGGCCCGGCAACAGGCCCGTACTCTGAGGTGTGGGGGCTCAGGACACTACAACTCCCAGGAGCCTCTGCGGCATAGCGGGCCCTCCGGGCAGGAGCCAGACGCTGTGGAGGCTGCCGGGAGCCGTAGTTCGGCTTCCCTCGGCTAAGCCGATGCCGGGAGGAGGGTTCGGCCCATACCTGACTCTCCTCAGGACCCGCCCTCCGACCTTCCCTTTCCCTCTGTCCGGGCCAGGCCTCACCAGCAGGTCCTCCACAGACACCAGCTCGTTCAGCACGGCCTCCATGGCCACTGCCCCCGCGAGCCTCACACTACAATCTACTGTGCCACAGTCTCCATGGCCCAGTGGCAGGGGCGGAGAGCCACTTCCGGCGTCCGGCGGATGCGGGCACGACCTGGCGACGCCCCGCCCCTTCCTCTCAGCGCAGCAGGGCCGGCGGGACGCTAGTACGCAGGCTCCGCCGGCCCCTTCAGCCCGCAGACTGCGCGTAGGGAGACTTTCCCCAGGTGGGTCTTCCCGGATGCCCCAGCTGGTGCCTTCCTCCGCGGAGGCTTCCCTAGGGAAACTGGAGGCTATGTCTTAGCGGTTAGCCCCCAGGATGAAAACAGCAAAAAGCGGAGGGTGGGTAGCCAGTCGGAGATCACTTTACATTAGGCTGCCAAGCTGACGCCCCTCAGAAATCTAGGACCTTGGAAGCCACGTGACTTTTCACTGCCTGCAACAAAATCGTAACTAGAACGGGGGACCGAGCGCGTGGCTCACGCCTGTAACCCCAACACCTTGGGAGGCCGTGGCGGGAAGATCGCTGGAGGCCAGGAGTTCAAGACCAGCCTAAGCAACACAGCGAGACCCTATCTCTACAAAATGTTTTAAAAAATTAACCGGCGTGGTGGCGTGCACCTGTACTCCCAGCTACTGGGGCGGCTGAGGCAGGAGGATCGCTTGAGCCCAGGAGTTTGAGGCTGCACTCCACTGCACTCCAGCTTGGGCGACAGAGACCTTGTCTCAAAACACCCACCAACAGCAGCAAACTAGTATCGGGGTTTCTTGGGCCTCTGCTGACTCTCACAATGCATGAGCAGAGGCAACTGGATCTGTAAACCACACAGCCAGAGATTGGAGTAGTCATAGGAGACACTATCAACAGGAAGTTTTTCAAAAAGCAACGGCCCCATTATTTGCAGAGAAGGTCCAATCTTTTCAGTATTATTTATATAAACCATTTTCTGAGTGCACCCCAGGCGGGAAACCTGCCACATGGGGTCACGGGCAATGGGGAGCTTAGCAGAGAGGAGCTATCAGAGCATGGGAAGGAGAAAGGTATGGACACCTCTGGCTTCAGTTTCTGTGCAGTGAGGGGACGGGGTAGGTAGCAACTTTCAAATTCTTTTTCCCTTGAGTCACATTGGAGTGCAAGCTCCTTGAGGGCAGAGGCTTATCTTGCTTATCTAGCATCTAGCACAGGGCTTGGCACAGAGTGAGTGCTCAATAAATATTTGTTGAATAAACACGGGAAAAGCAAATTAATTGTAAACAAGGCACTGCACATGCAGGGGATAATCATCCAGACACCTTCCACTTTTGCAAAGCCCCTTTAATTTTTATTATTTTTTAGAGACGGTCACTCTGTGGCCCAGGCTGGAGGGTGCAATCATAGCTCCCTGCAGCCTTGACCTCCTGAGCTCCTGCAATCCTCCTGCCTTAGTCTCCCAAGAAGCTAGGACTACAGGTGTGTACCACCACACTCAGGTTTTTTTTTTTTTTTTTTTTTTTTGAGACAGTGTCTCCATCTGTCACCCAGGCTGGAGTGCAGTGGCACAGTCTCAGCTCACTGCAACCTCCGCCTCCTGGGTTCAAGCGATTCTCTTGTCTCAGCCTCTCAAGTAGCTGGGATTACAGGCATCGCCTACCACACCCGGCTAATTTTTGTATTTTTAGCAGAGATGGGGTTTCACCATGTGAAAACCCACGTGCTGGTCTGAAACTCTTGACCTCAGGTGATCAGCCTGCCTCGGCCTCCCAAAGTGCTTGGGGTTACAGGCATGAGCCACCGCGCCCAGCCAAGCCTCTTATATATTTTTTCTCTTAATAGTCTTGTGAGTTAGAAAGGCAGGAGTTGTTCTTCCCTGTTTGGCTTGGATGGTTGAAATGACTGATACAATGAGCTCTGTAAGCCTTGAGAGAATCCCCAGGTTGAGGAACTGGCTCCCTGATGCCCACTAGCATAAGCCTCAAGGAGAAGACTTCACATTCATTCAGAGACATATAGAGCACCTAATTTTGCCTGGGCCTTGGGGTAGGCACAGAGGACACTAGGGCTGGGCCTGGTGGCTCACACCTGTAATCCCAGCACTTTGGGAGGCCAGAGCGGGTGGATCACCCGAGGTCAGGAGTTCGAGACCAGTCTGGCCAACGTGATGAAATTCCATCTCTACTAAAAATACGTAAAACTGTGCCCCTGCCCCACCACCCACCATCTGGGAAGTGAGGAGCGCCTCTGCTGTCTGGGAAGTGAGGAGCGCCTTTGCCTGGCCCTCGCACTATCTGGGATGTGAGGAGCGCCTCTGTCTGGCTCCAGCACTGTCTGGGAAGTGAGGAGCGCCTCTGCCCAGCCCCGGCACCGTCTGGGAAGTGAGGAGCGCCTCTGCCTGGCCTCTGCACGATCTGGGAAGTGAGTTACTCTGCCCGGCTGCCCCATCGTCTGTGAAGTGAGGAGCGCCTCTGCCCGCTGCTGTGCAACTCTCCAAGTGTGAAGTGACAGCCTTGTATGTGATCTTTCTGCCCTCCCCAGGTTTGCATTTTGGACACTGAAGTTTACTTTTTAATTGAAAAATAATAATAATACAAAACATTAGCTGGGTGTGGTAGCGGATGCCTGTAATCCCAGTTACTCGGGGGGCTGAAGCAGGAGAATCTCTTGAACCTGGGAGGTGGAGGTTGCAGTGATCTGAGATTGCACCACTGCACTCCAGCCTAGGCAACAAGAGCTAAACTCCATCTCAAAAAAAAAAAAAAAAAAAAAAAGATGGACACAATATGAAGCAGATGACTGAAAACAGTACTGAAGACGGGAAGCAAACACTGGCAGGGCAGGGAACACAGGAAGACAAAGGGGACACTACTTCTATTAGGAGGCTCCTTTTTTGGGGGCAGCCTGAACCACAGTCATGTTTATATTTGCTGCAGCCCTTGGTAGAGGCCTGGTACATGGCAGAAACACCATCAGGATTTGCTGAATGTCAACAAGGAATGAAGGGAGAGTGATTTACTCAGGTGGCTCAGTTGTGTGCCAGTGAAGAGATCCGAAGTCTGGCTTTTCCAGTCTAGTTAGCACAGCCATCCACCTTCGACATAGTGATAGGAAGTAGTCCCTGTTAATTTTACACCCAATGACTGGGCGCAGTGGCTCATGCCTGTAATCCCAGCACTTTGGGAGGCCAAGGCAGGCGGATCACAAGGTCAGGAGATCAAGACCAGCCTGACCAACATGGTGAAACCTGTCTCTACTAAAAATACAAAAATCAGCTGGGCATGGTGGCATGCACCTGTAATCCCAGCTACTCAGGAGGCTAGGCAGGAGAATCGCTCAAACTTGGGAGGCGGAGGTTGCAGTGAGCCAGTATCGCACCATTGCACTCTAGCCTGGGCAACAGAGCAAGACTCCGTCTCAAAAAAAAAAAAAAAAATTTACACCCAATTATGTCCAAACTGGTGTCACCTCTGCCTGGATGACTTCAACAGCTGCTTCACTGGTCTCCTGCCTCCATTTACCCCATTACCATCCATTTACGACCCAGTAGTCAGAAGACTCTTATAACGACACAATTCTCTGGCCAGGCGCAGTGGCTCACGCCTGTAATCCCAGCGCTTTGGGAGGCCAAGGTGGGCAGATCACCTGAGGTCAGGAGTTCGAGAGCAGCCTGGCCAACATGGTGAAACCCTGTCTCTACTAAAAATACAAAAATTAGCCAGGTGTGCTGGCAAGTGCCTGTAATCCCAGCTATTCGGGAGGCTGAGGCAGAAGAACTGCTTGAATCCAGGACGGAAGGTTGCAGTGAGCCGAGATCGTGCCACTGCACTTCAGTCTGGGTGACAGAGATAAACTCCATCTCAAAAAAAAAAAAAAAAAAAAGGCAATTCTCAATTTACATCAAACCCTTTCATGCCTTCTCATTCTTCTCATTGCCCTTAAAACAAACACAGCCTTCAAGGTCTGTTAGGGTCTAGCCATGCTTAATTCTCTTCCTCATCTATCACTACCTCTCCTGGTATGTACTATGTACACCAGCCCTATAGGCCGGCCTTCAGCTCTCAAACCCCCGGTGGCCACAGCTCTGCTACACAAGCAGTCCTTGCTGTTTGGAACATCTGTCCCCTCCTCCACTGCTTATCTGGCTTATTCATTCCCTCGTGATCTAATTCATTCAAGAAATATATATATGTGTGTGTGTATGTGTGTGTGTATGTGTGTGTATATGTGTGTGTGTGTGTATATATATATTTGGTCTCTGCCCCTGTTCCCAACACAAAGGTCCTAAAAGCCTTGTAATTTCCTGAGTGATGGAAGAAATAAGAGCATCTTTTTTTTTTTTTTTGAGACAGTGTCTCACTCTGACCCCAGGTTTGACTGCAGTGGTGTGATCTTGGCTCACTGCAACCTTGACCTCCCAAGTTCAGGCGATTCTCCCCCCTTGGCCTCCCAAGTAGCTGCGACCATAGGCACGCACCACCACGCCTGGCTAATTTTTGTATTTTTTTTGTAGAGATGGGATTTTGCCACGTTGTTCAGGCTGTTTTGTTGCCCAGGCTGGTCTAGAACTCCTGAGCTCAAGCAATCCGCCTGCCTTGGCTTCCCAAAGTGCTGGGATTACAGGTGTGAGCCACAGCGCCTGGCCAGTAACAGCATCTTGTACAGAGCTCCAAAATCCCTTGCAACATCCTGAGTGACAGGAGTGCCTTTTGTTCTAATGATGTGACTCGTTGGGCTCCTGGACAGCATCAGGATGAGGGCTGGTCACCAGGAAGACCAAGCCAGGATGTGAAGCTTAGACTCTAAGCTTGAACTTTTAGCCTCCTTCCTCATCCTTTGGGGAAGAGAGAGGAGCTGGAGATTGAGTTAATAACTGATCATGTCTACGTGATCAAGCTTTCATAAAAATCCCTTAAACTCAGCTCAGCACGGTAGCTCACACGCCTGTAATCCAAGCACTTTAGGAGGCCAAGGTGGCTGGATCATTTGAAGTCAGGAGTTCGAGACCAGCCTGGCCAATTGGTAAAACCCTGTCTCTACTAAAAATACAAAAATTAGTCAGGCGAGGTGGAACGTGCCTGTACTCCCAGCTACTCGGGAGGCTGAGGCAGGAAAATTGCTTGAACCTGGGAGGTGGAGGCTGCAGTGAGCTGAGATTGCACCACTGCACTCCAGCCTGGGCGACAGAGCGAGACGCTGTCAAAACAAAACAAAACAAGGCCAGGCGCAGTGGCTCATGCCTGTAATCCCAGCACTTTGGGAGGCTGAGGCGGGCGGATCATCTGAGGTTGGAAGTTCGAGACCAGTCTGACCAACATGGAGAAACCATGTCTCTACTAAAGATACAAAATTAGCCGGGCATGGTGGTGCATGCCTGTAATCCCAGCTACTTGGGAGGCTGAGTGAGGCAGGAGAATCGCTTGAACCTGAGAGGCGGAGGTTGTGGTGAGCCGAGTTTGCGCCATTGCACTCCAGCCTGGGCAACAAGAGCGAAACTCCATCTCAAAAAAGGAAAGAACACAAAACAAAACAGAACAAAAATTACTCCTTTGGGAAAACACTCAATGAAAGAAAAAAAATGGAGGACAAGGAAGACATGAAGATATTCATTCCTGCATTATCTGTGAAGGTAAACAAACAACACAAATGCCAGGGAATGGTTTTATTAAATGATGATACATCAATATAATGAAATAATATAAAGGCTTAAAGTCACAGTCATATGGATTCTATGCCTGTGGATGGTAATATTCAAAACAAAACAAAGAAGTAGCTACTTCTCAAATTCAGACAGGTGGGTGGGCAGAAAGGAAACTGACATCTTAGGTTGGTGAGACTAAGACCTAGAACTGGTGTATATGGGCAGATTCTGGGCTCTGGACCCCTCCCTGGAGTACACCGGCAGCTGGGGCCTATTTTGCACTTCCCACTTCAGCCTTTTGCAACCAGAAGAGCTCAGCAAAAACACCCACTGAACAGGATTCCATATTTGCGTTCTTCCAATTTTCCGTAATCTGTCTACTCTACTTCACAGTTCCATCTGCTATTCAGTTAGAAAGTCCTGTCAACTATCAATTAATTCATTCACCCATCAAAACATTTAAGAACCAGCCGGGCGCGGTGGCTTACGCCTGTAATCCCAGCACTTTGGGAGGCCGAGGCAGGCGGATCACGAGGTCAGGAGATCAAGACCATCCTGGCTAACATGATGAAATCCCGTCTCTACTAAAAATACAAAAAATTAGCCAGGCATGGTGGCGGATGCCTGTATTCTCAGCTACTCCAGAGGCTGAGGCAGGAGAATGGCATGAACCTGGGAGGCGGAGACTGCAGTCAGCTGAGATCGTGCCACTAGTCCGGGCGAGAGAGCAGAGATTCCGTCTCAAAAAAAAAAAAAAAAGCCTACTACGTTTAGGAGGCTAAGGTGGGAGGGTGGGAGGATAGCTTGAATCCAGAAGTTCGAGACCAGCCTGGGCAACACAGCCAGACCCCGACACTAAGTTAAAAAATAAACACATAAAAATCTTACAAAAAGAACCTACCAGCCGGGCACGGTGGTTCACACCTGTAATCCCAGCACTTTGGGAGGCTGAGGTGGGCGGATCACCCGAGGTTGGGAGTTCCAGACTAGCCTGGCCAACGTAGTGAAACTCCATCTCTACTAAAAATACAAAAATTAGCCAAGCGTGGTGGCGGGCACCTGTAATCCCAGCTACTTGGGAAGCTGAGGCAGGAGAATCGCTTGACTGGGCGGTGGAGGTTGCAGTGGGCCCCAAGATCGCGCCATTGCACTCCAGCCTGGGCAACGAGACAGAGTCCATCTCAAAAAAAAAAAAAAAAAGAACCTACCATTTGCCAGGCTAGTCGCTCTTCTAAGTGCTGGGTAGGAGAAACGAACTAAAGAGGTAATAGTCCTTGCTCTCATGAGAGTTACATGTCAATGGAAGAGACACAGACTACTCACCAATAAACACATGTCAGGCCATCCCCGCCTCGATTCTGTCACCATACCCAAACAGGCTGCAGACTTTTCCTCCTCAACCCAACCTGGTTACCTGGTGTGTTTCGAAGTGCAAATCCAAGCTCATATGTCCAGATTAAAATACCGCCTAGGCTGGCCGTGGTGGCTCACGCCTGTAATCCCAGCACTTTGGGAAGCCGAGGCGGGAGGATCACTGGAGGTCAGGAGTTCGAGATCAGCCTGGCCAACATGGCGAAACCCGGTCTCTACTAAAAACACAAAAATTTGCCAGTCGTGGTGGCGCGTGCCTGTAATCCCAGCTACTCCGGAGGCTGAGGCAGGAGAATCGCTTGAACCCGAAAGGCGGAGGCCGCAGTGAGCCAAGATCTCGACACTGCACTCCAGCCTGAGTGACAGAGCTAGACTCCGTCTCGCAAAAAAAACAAAAACAAAAAACCTAAAATACCGCCTAGATTACTCAGGATCCTGTTTAAATTTCTTATCACGCACACGAAGCCCTCCAAGCTCGTCCCTGCTCACCTTTCCAGCTTCAGCTCCAGGCACCCACGCACCCTCCACACGCAGATGTCTTCACGACAGCCACTTTTCTTCTGCTCGGAGCGTTCCTTCTACCCACCATGCTCGGCCAAAAGAAGATCCTCAACCACTAGACACCAGGGGTGTCTACACCGCAGGCTCGGCGAAGCTCCGGGACCGTCCCCTCCTCTACGCGGCCTCCCGCCCCTTCGGCTCCTTGGAGGCGCGGCATCCTGTACCTTGGAAAACAACGCTCATCCAGTCCTACCGTCCTTTAGGTGGACACGGACCGTGCCTCGTTCATCTCTCTGACAAAGGCCGGGAACTCAGAAATCATTTCTGGGGTGAATGAAAGAGTAACGGTAGGAGATCCGAACAGGACGCTCAGAACCTCCGGGCGTCTAGGCTTCCGGGTGGCGGTTTCGTTGGCTCCGAAGAGGGAAGAGGAAGCGTTTCTTCTGGGGCCGATCTAGGAGGAGGACTCGGTGGGCTGGAGGACTCCGAGCAACGCTCAAGGCATCTGCGCAGTAGCCGCCCTGGGCCGGTGCGGGGCACAGGGACCCCACTGGCCAATTAACGACTCAGTTCAGCAGGAGGGGCGGGGAGCGGCGCCGCTTCGCGCCGCGCCTCCTGGAAGTGAAAGAGAGTGTCCATCGCTTTTATCAGATTATTTTATTTTCAGAAGTTGTCATCTCAGGTACTAGGCTTAGTACTTGGGTGACAAAACCATCTGTACAACAAACTCCCGTGGCACGAGTTTACCTATATAACAAACCTGTACCTGTACCCTGAACCTAAGAGTTTTTAAAAAGTATTGATCGGCTGGGCGTGGTGGTTTACGCCTGTTATCCCAGCATTTTGGGAAGCTGAGGCGGGCGGATCACCTGAGGTCAGGAGTTCGAGACCAGCCTGACCAATATGGCGAAACCCCGTCTCTACTAAAAATACAAAATTAGCCGGGCGTGGTGGCGTGTGCCTGTAGTCCCAGCTACTCGGCAGGCTGAGGCACAGAATTGCTTGAAGTCGCGAGGCGGAAGTTGCAGTGAGCCGAAATCACGCCACTGCACTCCAGCCTGGGCAACAGAGCAAGACTCTGTAATAATAATAAACAATAATAATGCATGAAAGAAAAGAATTAAGTATTCTAGGTTGGGCACGATGGCTCCTGCCTGTAATCCCACCACTTTGGGAGGCCAAGGCGGGGGCCATCACTTGAGGCCAGGAGTTTGAGACCAGCCTGGGCAACATAGCAAAACCCCGTCTTTACAAAAATGTTACAAAAAGTAAGCCAGACACGGTGCTGAATGCCTGTAGTCTCAGCTACTCTAGAGGATGAGATGGGACCATTGCTTGAGCCCGGGAGTTCATGACTGGAGTGGACAGAGATTGTGCCACTGCACTCCAGGCTGGGCAACACAGTGAGACGAAAGAAAAGAAAGAAAGAAAAAAAGAAAGAAAGAAGGAAAGAAGGAAAGAAGGAAAGAAGGAAAGGAAAGGAAGAAAGAAAGGAAGGAAGGAAGGAAGGAAGGAAGGAAGGAAGGAAGGAAGGAAGGAAGGAAGGAAGAAAGAAAGAAAGAAAGAAAGAAAGAAAGAAAGAAAGAAAGAAAGAAAGAAAAGGAAGGAAGGGAAGGAGGGAAAGGAAAAGATCAAATAGATATTAGCATGCTCCCTTTTTTTTTTTTTTTTCCCTTTTTTTTTTGAGACAGAGTGTCACTCTGTCTCCCAGGCTGGAGTGCAGTGGCATGACTTCGGCTCACTGCAACCTCTACCTCCCGGGTTCAAGCAATCTTCCTGCCTCAGCCTCCCAAGTAGCTGAGGTTACAGGTGTACACCACCACGCCTGGTTAATTTTTGTATTTTGAGTAGAGACAGGGTTTCACCATATTGGCCAGGCTGGTCTCGAACTCCTGACCTCAAGTGATCCTCCCGCCTCAGCCTCCCAAAGTGCTGGGATTACAGGCAAGAGCCACTGTGCGCAGCCAGCATGCTCCCCTTTTGCTAAACTACAGAAGGGAGTCCAGATGTATTCATTCATTCATTCATTCATTCACCCGTTCATTTAGCAAATATTTATCCAATATGTGCAAATTATTGGTAGAAAAATGAGTCTAGAGTTGACTCAGGTCAGCTAAGGACAGCATTCCTACTCTAACCGCTACCTCATGTTCTAAAAGGTAACACTTACAATTGTTATTTTTGATGGTGTCCCCGGCATACTTAATGGCTTTATGCAGTTTTGTTGTCGTTGTTTATTGTGTTGTTGTTTTCTGTTTTTTGTTTTTTTTGAGATGGAGTCTCGCTCTGTCGCCTAGGCTGGAGTGCAGTGGCATGATCTCATCTCACTGCAACCTCCGCCTCCTGAGTTCAACCGATTATCCTGCCTCAGCCTCCTGAGTAGCTCTGATTACAGGTGCACGCCACCACGCCCGGCTAATTTTTGTATTTTTAGTAAAGATGGGGTTTCACCATGTTGGTCAGGCTGGTCTCAAACTCTTGACCTCATGATCCACCCATCTCGGCTTCCCAAAGTGTTGGGATTACAGGTGTGAGCCACCGTGACAGACTTTTTTTTTTTTTTTTTTTTTTTTCCGAGACAGGGTCTTGCTCTGTCGCCCAGGCTGGAGTGCAGTGGCCCGATCACAGCCCACTGCAGATTCCACCTCCTAGGTTCAAGTTCAAGCAATCTTCCCTCCTTGGCCTCCTAAAGTGCTGGGATTCCAGGTATGAGCCACTGTGCCTGGCCCAGAATTTAATTTATCATTGCAATGATGTAGAGCTGTGGCTGCAGTAAAAACGGTTTAGGAGGATTTAGCTCCCTCTAATCCTCATTAGCTTTCCCTTCCCAAAACCACCGCAAGTAATTAGATTATGATCTTACTGAAATCTGAATGCTTAGGGTGTAGACATAGCTTCAACCCCTTTCAAGTACACTACTACTGCCAAAATCCCTCCTCTATAGCTATTCTAGAACTTTCACTGATCTGCTCCCCTTTTTCCTCCATATCCTAGCTCCAAGCTTGTAAGTATCTAAGACACCCCATATTAGTCAGTTGTTTCAAGGTGACCACAAAGGAAGCCTTGACTAGTTATCACCAAGAAACAGATCTGCAGTCTGGACAACATAGTGAGACTGTCTCTACAAAATATTAAAGAACCAGCCAGGCATGGTGGCGTGTGCCTGTCATCCCAGCTACTTGAAAGGCTGACGTGGGAGGATTGCATGAGCCCAGGAGTTTCAGGCTGCAGTGAGCTATGATTGCATCATTGCACACAGTCTGGGTGACCGAGCAAGACCCTTTCTCAAGAAGAAGGAGAAGTTGGCTGAGCGTGGTGGCTCATGCCTGTAATCCCAACACTTTGGGAGGCCAAGGTGGGCGGCTTACCTGAGGTCAGGAGTTTAAAACCAGCCTGGCCAACATGGTGAAACCTTGTCTCTACTAAAAATACAAAAATTAGCTGGGCGTGGTGGCACACACCTATAATCCCAGCTACTCTGGAGGCTGAGGCAGGAGAATTGCTTGAACCCGGGAGGCAGAGGTTGTAGTGAGCCGAGATCATCCCACTGCACTCCAGCCTGGGCGACAGAGCGAGACTTTCTCTCTAAATAAATACATAAATATACAAAAATTATATGTGCGTGGTGGCGGGCGCCTGTTGTCCCAGCTACTCTGGAGGCTGAGGCAGAAGAAACACTTGAACCTGGGAGGCGGTGGTTGCAGTGAGCCGAGATCATGCCCCTGCACTCCATCCTGGGGTGACAGAGTGAGACCCCGTCTCAAAAAACAAAGTGTAAAAAAAGTGTAAAACTTACTCAAACCTGAGTGCATTGGTGTGCACCTGTAGTCCCAGTTACTCCAGAGGCTGAGGAAGGAACATCGCTTGAGCCTAGGATTTCAAGGCCAGCCTGGGCAAAAGAGCAAGACCTGTTCCCTTAAAACAAAACAAAGCCAGGCACAGTGGTTCATGCCTGTAATCCCAACACTTTGGGAGGCCGAGGCAGGCAGATCACTTGAGGCCAAGCGTTAAAGACCAGCCTGGCCAACGTGGTGAAACCCTGTCTCTACAAAAAATATGAAAATGAGCCAGGCGTGGTGATGCACACCTGTAATTCCAGCTACTCAGGAGGCTGAAGCATGAGAACCTGGGAGGCGGAGCTTACAGTGAGCCAAGATCGTGCCATTGCACTTCAGCCTGGGCAATAGAGTGAGATGCTCTCTGAAAACAAAACAAAAAAGAGAGGCTGGGCAAGGTGACTCAGCCTGGCCAACATGGTGAAACCCCGTCTCTGCCTTTGGGAGGCTGAGGTGGGAGGATCAATTCAACTCAGGAACTCAAGACCAGCCTGGGCAACATAGTGAGATTCTGTCTCTACAGCGGAAAAAAAAAAGTCTAGGCGCAGTGGCTCACGCCTGTAATCCCAGCGCTTTGGGAGGCTGAGGCAGGCAGATCACGAGGTCAGGAATTCAAGACCAGCCAACATGGTGAAACTCTCTCTCTACTAAAAATTCAAAAATTAGCTGAGCATGGTGTCGGGCGCCTGTAATCCCAGCCACTTGGGAGACTGAGGCAGGAAAATCGCTTGAACCCAGGAGGCAGAGGTTGCAGCAAGCCAAGATGGCACCATTGCACTCTAGACTGGGTGACTGGGTGACAGGGCGAGACTCCATCTCAAAAAAAATAAAAAAGGCCAGGCACGGTGGCTCATGCCTGTAATCCCAGCAATTTGGGAGCCCAAGGCAGGCGAATCACCTGAGGTCAGGAGTTCGAGACCAGCCTGGCCAACATGGTGAAACCCCATCTCTACTAAAAACACAAAAATTAGCCGGGTGTGTGGTGCACACCTGTAATTCCAGCTATTCAGGAGAC
The DNA here is from genome assembly GCF_047675955.1 of Chlorocebus sabaeus. Taxonomy (NCBI): domain Eukaryota; kingdom Metazoa; phylum Chordata; class Mammalia; order Primates; family Cercopithecidae; genus Chlorocebus; species Chlorocebus sabaeus. The sequence continues at coordinate 11,414,332 of NC_132931.1, read as the reverse complement.
TGAGGCAGGAGAAGCTTGAACCCAGGAGGCGAAGGTTGCAGTGAGCTGAGATCGCGCCACTGCACTCCAGCCTGAGCAACAAGAGCGAGACTGCGTCTCAACAAACAATAAAATAGCCGAGTGTGGTGGCATTTGCCTGTAGTCCCACCTACTCAGGAGGCTGAAGCGGGAGGATCACTTCAGCCCAGGAGATTGAGGATGTAATGAGCTTTGGTTGTGCCATTGCACTCCAGCTTGGATGACAGAGCCAGACCTTGTCTCAGTAAAACCAAACCAAAACAATCAACTTTTCAGCACCAAATAATTCACACGAGAGAGAAACTCTCTTTGTGCAGAGCATGCAGGAAATTGCTTGGAGGAAGTTCAATCCTTTCTCCTCATCAGAAAATTCCTACTGGAGGCCGGGCGCGGTGGCTCACGCCTGTAATCCCAGCACTTTGGGAGGCCGAGGCGGGCGGATCACAAGGTCAGGAGATCGAGGTCATGGTGAAACCCCGTCTCTACTAAAAATAGAAAAAATTAGCCGGGCGCAGTGGCGGGCGCCTGTAGTCCCAGCTACTGGGGAGGCTGAGGTAGGAGAATGGCGTGAACCCGGGAGGCGGAGCTTGCAGTGAGCCGAGATTGCGCCACTGCACTCCAGCCTGGTCGACAGAGCGAGACTCCGTCTCAAAAAAAAAAAAAAAAAAAAAAAAAAAAAAAAAAAAAAAAAAAAAAAAAAAAAGAAAATTCCTACTGGAGAAAAAACCTTATAAGTGCAACAATGTGGGGAAGTTTTCAGTGGTGACTGAGCCTCATTCATCATTTGACACTTCATGTTGGAAAAAGGCCTTAGGGAATGTGAAGACGATGGAAGAGGTTTCAATCCAAGCTTGCCTTTTTTTTTTTTTTTTTTTTTTTTGAGATGAAGTCTCACCCTGTCACCCAGGCTGGGGTACTGTGGTGCAATCTCAGCTCACTGCAACTTCCACCTCCCAGGTTCAAACGATTCTCCTGCCTCAGCCACCCAGGTAGCTGAGACTACAGGCACGCACTGCCACACCCAACTAAGTTTTGTATTTTTAGTAGAGACAGGGTTTCACCATGTTGGCCAGGCTAGTCTTGAACTCCTGGCCTCATGTGATCCACCTGCCTCGGCCTCTTGAAGTGCTGGGATTACAGGCATGAGCCACTGCGCCTGACTACCAAGCTCACCTCTTATTGGCTATCAGTGAATTCATAGTAAAGAAATGAGCTGGGAAAGCTCTCCGAGGGCACTAAAAGTTTATTAAACATCAGAGCATTTATACCAAAGATAAGTTCTGCAGACATATGATTTTCAACAGTCTGGGAGGCATGGTGAAACCCCATCTCCACAAAAGATACAAAAACGAGCCAGACATGGTGGTTTTGCCCATATTCCTGGCTACTTGGGCGACAGAGGCAAGAGGATCGCTTGAGTCCAGTAGCTTGAGACTGCGGTGAGCTATGATCTCACCACGGCACTGCAAATTGGGCAACAGAGTAAGACTCTGTCTCAAAAAAAAAAAAAAAAAAAAAAAAAAAGGAAGGAGAGGAGAGGAAAAAAATAAATAACTATTGGGTAATAGGCTTAGTACCTGGATGATGAAATCATCTGTACAACAAACCCCCATGACACGAGTTTGGCTAAATAATAAAACTGCACATGTACCTCTGAGCCTAAAATAAAAGTTTTAAAAAAAGATTTTTAATGTACACAGTTATAAATTATTCTGAAGTTTGTAATCCTCTCCTTTCCAAAACTCTCTTAGTACTTTATACTCCCATAATGCCATTTAGCACATGGTCTTGTATTTTGACTTGTATGAGGTTTTCTCTTATATCATGGGGGGTTTAACACATAGTTATTCAATCTAAGAAGTAATAAATATAGGAAAAAAGACACCTTTAGAAGAATCCAGAACTCCATCAAATATGGAAGGAAATTAAAGGACAAGTTAGTCTTTTTTTTTTTTTCTTTTTCTTTCTTTTTTTTTTTTCCTTTTTCTTTCTTTCTTTTTTTTTTTTTTTTTGAGATGGAGTTTCCTTCTATCATCCAGGCTGCAGTGCAGTGGCACAATCTCAGCTCACTGCAGCCTCCACCTCCTGAATTCAAGCAATTCTCCTGCCTCAGCCTCCCAGGTAGCTGGGACTACAGGTGCCCGCCACCACACCCAGCTAGTTTTTGTATTAGTAGAGATGGGGTTTCACTATGTTGGCCAGGCAGGTCTTGAACTCCTGACTGCAGGTGGTCTGTCTGCCTCTGCCTCCCAAAGTGTTGGAATTACAGGCGTGAGTCACCACATTTGGCCAATTCTGCATTGTTAAGGATTGCTTCAGATGGATATGGTGGGGCAACTAGGCTTAAGTTCAAACTTTAATGGAATAATCTTCATTTGTAGGGTAAATTACGAGGATACCAGTGTGATGAAAGATGCTTGTTTGTTTTATATTAAAGTCTTAGAATTTTATAGAAGGAAATGATGGAAGACTTTTTTTTTTATCATCATTTAAAAATTTTAGGCTGGGCACGGTGACCTGTAATCCCAGCACTTTGGGAGGCCGAGGCGGGAGGATCACTTGAGTCGCTGGAACTCAGTAGTTCGAGACCAGCCTGGGCAACATGGCGAAACCCACATTTCTACAAAAATTTTAAAAATTAGCCGGGCATGGTGGCATGTGCCTGTAGTCCCAGCTACTTGGGAGGTTAAGGTGGGAGGATTGCTTGAGCCTGGCAAGTGGAGGTTGCGGTGAGCTGAGACTGCGTCACTGCATTCCAGCCTAGGTGACAGAGCGAGACCCTGTCGCAGAAAAAATAAATAAATAAATAAATTTAAAAAATAGAGATGGAATCTCACTCTGTTGCCTAGGCTGGTCTCAAGCAATCCTTGTGCCTCGACCTCACAAAGTACTGGGATCACAGGCATGAGCCACCAAACCTGGCCAATTCCACAATTCCACAATTCCACACTGATTTGTTTTTGAGGTCACCCAGGCTGGAGTGCAGTGCTGCGAGCATGGCTCACTGCAGCCTCCACCTCCTGGGCTCAAGTGATCCTCCCACCTCAGCCTCCCAAGTAAGTGGAACCTCCCAAGTAAGTACAGGCACGTGCCACCACACCCAGCTAATTTCCTTGATTTTTTTGTAGAGAAGAGGTCTCACTATGTTGCCCAGGCTAGTGTCGAACTTCTGGGCTCAAGCGATCTGCCCACCTTGGCCTCCCAAAGTGCTGGGATTACAGGCAGAAGCCACCACACCTGGCCAGTAATTGAAGATCTTTAATTCAGTTGCTCACTTTTTTTTTTTTGAGATGAAGTCTCACTCTGTCGCCCAGGCTGGAGTGCAGTAGCACAATCTTGGCTCACTGCAACCTCCATCTCCTGGGTTCAAGCAATTCTCCTGCCTCAGCCTCCCCAGTAGCTAGGATTATAGGCATGTGCCACTACACCCAGTCAATTTTGTATTTTTTGTGGAGGTAGGGTTTCTCCATGTTGGTCAGGCTGGTCTCAAATTCCTGACCTTAGGTGATGCGCCTGCCTCAGTCTCCCAAAGTGCTGGGATTACAGGCGTGAGCCACCACATTTGGCCAACTTTGCATTGTTTTTTTTTTTTTTTTTTTTTTTTTTTGCTATGTTTTGGTTTGTTTTTGAGGCAGAGTCTTATTCTGTCTACCAGGCTGGAGTGCAGTGGGGTGATCTCGGCTCACCGCAACCTCTGCCCCCTGGGTTCAAGCAATTCTCCTACCTCAGCCTCCCAAGTAACTAGGATTATAGGCATGCGCCACCATGCCTGGCCAATTTTGTATTTTTTGTAGAGATGGGGTTTCTCCATGTTGGTCAGGCTGGTCTTGAACCTGACCTCAGGTGATCCTCCTGCCTCAGCCTCCCAAAGTGCTGGGATTACAGGCGTGAGCCATGGCGCCTAGATGAGTTGCCCATTTTTTAATTGGCAAAACATGATCAAAGAGGTTGGGTAATTTTCTCAAGGTGTAGTAGCGGGAATGGAAGCCTTTCTAGGTCTCTTGACTCTATAAATTGTCTGCAGTAATTTTTCTATTCACGATTATCTCTTTTTGATATGTGGTAGGTCAACTTCTTTTTTAAAAAGTAATTTTGAGGTAAAATAATCTGTTTCTGGTCAAAAGTCAGGTAGCTAAGTCCTTCATGAAGAGGAATGCCTGCATGAGCTAGATTACTCAAAGCGTTCCAGTATAAAAGACACCCCCTCCCACCTCTTGGAAGCCTTCAAATGCTCGAAAGAATGTTCCAGAAGGCTGGCTGTGACTAGGAGCTGAATAGAGGCTGCTTCCTCTGAAAAATAAGATCACATCAAGCTGGGCAAATCTGAGAGCTATGAACCTTCCTAAATGTCAAAATTGCTAAGATATTTTTAAAACTCGGAGGCTTTTATTGACTTAACGACTGAGAAGATGAAAGTGGTGGAAAACGTGAAGAAATCACGCTTTTGTTAGGTGTTGAATTGCCGGAGATGTATCTGTGTCATGAACTGAATTGCGTCTCCCAAATTTATATGTTGAAGTCCTAACCTCCAGGACCTTAGAATGTGACTATATTTGGAGATGGGGTCTGTAAAGAAGTTAAGTTAGAATGAGGTCATTCAGGTGGGCCGCAATCCAATCTGACTGGTGTCCTTATAAGAAGGGGAGATAGGGCCGGGCGCAGTGGCTCACCCCTGTAATCCCAGTACTTTGGGAGGCTGAGGCAGGCAGGTCACCTGAGGTCAGGAGTTCGAGACCAGCCTGGACAATATGGTGAAACCCCGTCTCTACTAAAAATACAAAAATTAGCTGGCATGATGGTGCGCACCTGTAGTCCCAGCTATCGGGAGGCTGAGGCAGAAGAATTGCTTGAACCCAGGAAGTGGAGGTTGCAGTGAGCCAAGATTGTGCCATTGCACTCCAGCCTGGACAACAAGAGCAAAAAAACTCTGTCTAAAAAACAAAACAAAACAAAACAAAAAAAGTCAGCTAGCTCATGTCTTTTATTTTTATTTATTTTTGAGACAAGGTCTTGTACTGTTGACCAGTTTGAAGTGCGGTGGTACAATCATAGCTCACTGCAGCCTTGACCTTCTGGGCTCAAGGGATCCTCCCGTCTCAGCCTCCAGAGTAGCCGGGACCACAGGCATGCACCACCATGCCTGGATAATTTTTGTATTTTTTGTACAGATGGGGTCTCTTCATGTTTCCCAGGCTGGTCTCGAACTCTTGGCCTCAAACAATCCTCCTGCCTTGGCTTCCCGAAGTGCCGAGATTACAGGCATAAGCCACCACGCCTGGCCTCTTGTTATAATGGTACTGAAACACTCTACAAAGTACTGGTGAGTACACAACACAATTTTCCCTTAGGTTCAGTTTTTCTATCCCAGAACTTGCTGAATGTGATTCTCAGGCAAGCCTTGTGCATTCCGCCATGCACTCTAAGTGTGGGATGCAGAAACAGCTTTTCAGATAATGCTGCTTTATTAACTCCCAAAAGGCATGAAGAAAAAGGTCTTCGGTCCAGGCTCAGTGGCTCACACCTGTAATCCCAGCACTTTGGAGGCCTAAGTGGGTGGATCACTTAGGTCAGAAGTTGGAGACCAGCCTGGCCAACAAGGAAAAAACCCATGTCTACTAAAAATATAAAAATTAGCCAGGCAACATGGCAGGCCCCTGTAATCCCAGCTATTTGGGAGGCTGAGGCAGGAGAATCACTTGAATCCAGGAGGCGGAGGTTACAGTGAGCAGAAAGTGTACCAGTGGAAGGAAGGAAGGAAGGAAGGAAGGAAGGAAGGAAGGAAGGAAGGAAGGAAGGAAGGAAGGAAGAAAGAAAGGGAAGGGAAGGGAGAAAGAAAAGAAAGAAAGGAAGAAAGGAAGGGAGGGAGGGAGAGAAAAAGAAAGACAAAGAGAAAGAAGAAGGGAGGGAGGAAGGGAGGGAAGGAAGGAAGGAAGGAAAGAAAGAAAGAAAAAGGTATTTGCATATTTCTGATCACAGAGGCCCTGAAGATGGGTCTGCTAGCCTTTTACTATTCTCAGAAACCCGCTCGGTGTTTGGGAGGAGGGCTGGAGAAGGGGGCAAGAGCTGACCTTCCTCTCCCTGCAGAAGCACGCCGAGGTGGCTGTTCTGTGTTCAGCGAGGCGCTAGACTCCAGACCTACGAGCCCTCACATGTCTTCCTCCCCTTCTCTGGCCGGCCACCAGTTGTCCCACATGCCCTTAGCTCTCAGAACATCCAGCTCTGCCAACCTTGCAGGAAGATCTGGGGGTAGGAGGATTGGGGGAGAATCTTTATTGGGGCCATACACTCTGCAGCCTCATAGGACTAGTGGGGCAGGAGCCAGGGTCCAGTTGACCCTGATGAAAAGTTTAATAGAGCCGGGCATGGTGGCTCACGCCTGTAATCCCAGCACTTTGGGAGGCCAAGCTGGGTGGATCACCTGAGGTCAGGAGTTCAAGACCAGCCTGACCAACGTGGTAAAACCCCGTCTCTACTAAAAATACAAAAATTAGCCAGGCGTGGTGGCACATGCCTGTAGTCCCAGCTATTCAGAGGCTGAGGCAGGAGAATCACTTGAAACCGGTAGGTGGAGGTTGTGGTGAGCTGAGATCACGCCATTGCACTCCAGCCGGGGCAACAAGAGTGAAATTCCATCTCAAAAAAAAAAAAAAAAAAAAGGCCGGGCGCGGTGGCTCAAGCCTGTAATCCCAGCACTTTGGGAGGCAGAGACGGGCGGATCACGAGGTCAGGAGATGGAGAGCATCCTGGCTAACACAGTGAAACCCCGTCTCTACTAAAAAATACAAAAAACTAGCTGGGCGAGGTGGCGGGCGCCTGTAGTCCCAGCTACTCGGGAGGCTGAGGCAGGAGAATGGCGTAAACCCGGGAGGCAGAGCTTGCAGTGAGCTGAGATCCGGACACTGCACTCCAGTCCAGGCGACAGATCGAGACTCCGTCTCAAAAAAAAAAAAAAAAAAAAAAGAGAAGTTTAATACAGGTATGTAGCCCAGCTGTGGTCGGGCACAGTGGCTCTCATGCCTGTAATCCCAGTGCTTTGGGAGGGTGAGGTGGGTGGATTGCTTGAGCCCAGGAATACGAGACCAGTCTGGGCAACATGACAAGACGCCCCGCTTTATTTTATGTTATTATTTATTTATTTATTTATTATTATTATTATTTTGAGATGGAATTTCGCTCTTGTCACCCAGGCTGGAGTGCAATGGCGTGATCTCGGCTTACTGCAACCTCTGCCTGCCGGGTTCAAGCGATTCTCCTGCATCAGCCTCCCAAGTAGCTGGGATTACAGGCACATGTCACCACGTACAGCTAATTTTTATACTTTTAGTAGAAATGGCGTTTCACCATGTTGGCCAGGCTAGTCTGGAACTCCTGACCTCAGGTGATCTACCCGCCTTGGCCTCCCATAGTGCTAGGATTACAGGCTTAAGACATCGTGCCTGACCAATGCCCGTCTTTATAAAAAATACTTAAAATTAGGCCAGGCGCGGTGGCTCACGCCTGTAATTCCAGCACTTTGGGAGGCCAAGGCGGGCGGATCACAAGGTCAGGAGATCGAGACCATACTGGCTAACACGGTGAAACCCCGTCTCTACTAAAAAATACAAAAAATTAGCCAGGCGCAGTGGCGGGCACCTGTGGTCCAGCTACTCGGGAGGCTGAGGCAGGAGAATGGCATGGACTCGGGAGGCGGAGCTTGCACTGAGCCGAGATCGCGCCACTGCACTCCAGCCTGGGTGACAGAGCAAGACTCCGTCTCAAAAAAACAAACAAAAAACCCCATAAAATTAGCCTGATGTGGTGGTGCATGCTTGCAGTCCCAGTTACCGAGGAGGCTGAGGTGGGAGAATTTCTTGAGCCGGGGGAGTTGAGGTTGCAGTGAACCACGATGGTGCTGCTGCGCTCCAGCCTGGGGAACAGAGCAAGACCCTGTCTCAAAAATAAATGAATGAATGAATGAATGAATGAATGAATGAATAAATAAATAAAGCAATTATTATAATATGATGGTCAAAGTGTTCTTATTCAGTTAGCCTCTCACCAGAGCTTAGCGGAGGGATCTTCAACTCTAGACTGCAAGTTAAGAAAAAGTTTTGAAGAGGTAATGGCAGAACTGAGTTTTTTTCTGTTTTTTTGTTTGTTTGTTTGTTTTTGAGACAGGATCTCGCTGTGTTCCCCCAGGCTGGAGGACAGTGTTGCAATCATATTTCACTGCACCCTGGAACTCCTGGACTCATGTGATCCTCCCATCTCAGCCTCCCAAGTAGCTGGGACTACAGGTGCACCACCACACCCAGCTAATTTTTAAAATTTTTTTGTAGAGACAGGGTCTTGCTATGTCATCCAGGCTGGTCTCAACCTCCTGGGCTCAAACAATCCTTTCTCATCGGCCTCCCACAATGTTGAGATTAGAGGTGTGAGCCACCATGCCCACTCAGGGTGATATTCTTTTTTTTTTTTTCGAGATGGAGTTTCACTCTTGTCACCCAGGCTGGAGTGCAGTGGTGTGATCTCAGTTCACTGCAAGCTCCGCCTCCTGGGTTCACACCATTCTCCTGCCTCAGCCTCCCAAGCAGCTGGGACTACAGGCACCCGCCACCATGCCCGGCTAGTTTTTTGTATTTTTAGTAAGACGGGGTTTCACCGTGTTAGCCAGGATGGTCTCGATCTCCTGACCTCGTGATCCGCCCATCTCGGCCTCCTGAAGTGTTGGGATTACAGGCTTGAGCCACTGTGCCCAGCCAGGGAAACTGCATCTATAAGGCTCAACTGTACTGGCCTCGTCAGCCAGGAAGTGCTCCTTCTTCTGTTTTCTGGAGATTACATGTAATTGGTGTTGCTATTTCTTTAACTATGAGTAGACTTCTCCAGTGAAACTATCTGGGTTTGGAGATACCTTTTTCAAGAGTGGGAGGAAAGAGTTACACAACAGGTTTCTTTCACTCCTTTCTCACTTGTCTCTGCAGCCAAGGTGATGACCGTTGGTCAAACTCTGAAAACCAGGCCGGGCGCGGTGGCTCAAGCCTGTAATCCCAGCACTTTGGGAGGCCGAGACGGGCAGATCACGAGGTCAGGAGATCGAGACCATCCTGGTTAACACAGTGAAACCCCGTCTCTACTAAAGAAATACAAAAAACTAGCCGGGCGAGGTGGCGGGCGCCTGTAGTCCCAGCTACTCGGGAGGCTGAGGCAGGAGAATGGCGGGAACCCGGGAGGCGGAGCTTGCAGTGAGCCGAGATCTGGCCACTGCACCCCAGCCTGGGCGACAGAGTGAGACTCCGCCTCAAAAAAAAAAAAAAAAAAAAAAAAAAAAAAAACTCTGAAAACCAAACTTCTGAAATATTCACATAGCTACTGGGCCAGATGTTATTCTCCACACCCAAAACAGTGAGCCCAGGTGAACCAGGCTATGAGCAGGTTTAAAGTAAACATAAAGATTCATGACACTTGGCCAGGCGCAGTGGCTCAGGTCTGTAATCCCAGAATTTTGGGAGGCCGAGGCGGGCCGGATCGCTTGAGGTCAGGAGTTCAACACCAGCCATGGCTGGCATGGGAAAAACCTGTCTCTACTGAAAATACAAAAAATTAGCTGGACGTGGTGGTGAGCACCTGTAATCTCAGCTACTTGGGAGGCTGGGGCAGGAGGATCACTTGAACCTGGGAGACAGAGGTTGAAGTGAGCTAAGATCACACCACGGCACTCCAGCCTGGGTGACAGAGTGAGACTCTGTCTCAAAAAAAAAAAAAGAAGAAGCTACAGTAAGCTGTGATCATGCCACTGCACTGCAGCCTGGGTGACATAGTGAGATCCCATTTCTGAAAAAAAAAGAAAAAAAGATTCATGATGCCCAACTTGTGGTTTAGAGCTGTGATTGGTCACATGGCAAGAATGTCGCCCAGGCTGGAGTACAAAGGCGCGATCTCAGCTCACTGCAACCTCCGCCTCCTGGGTACAAGTGATCCTCCTGCCTCAGTCTCCTGAGTAGCTGGGTTTGCAGACGTGTGCCACCACACCCAGCTAAGTTTTTTATATTTTTAGCAGAAACGGGGTTTCACCACGTTGGCCAGGCTGCTGTCGACCTCCTGACTTCAAGTGATCTGCCCTCCTCAGTCTCCCAAAGTGCTAGGATTACAGGCATGAGCCATCACGCCCAGCCCACAGATTTTTTATTTTATTTCATTTTTTTCCAGACAGAGTCTCGCTGTTGTCGCCTAGGCTGGAGCACAGTGGCGCGACCTTGGCTCACTGCAACCTCTGCCTCCCAGGTTCATGCGATTATCCTGTCTCAGCCTCCTGAGTAGCTGGGATTACAGGCGCCTGCCACCATGCCTGGCTAATATTTTTGTATTTTTAGTAGAGACAGGGTTTCACCATGTTGGCCAGGCTGGTCTGGAACTCCTGACCTCAGGTGATCTGCCTGCCTTGGCCTCCCAAAGTGCTGGGATTACAGGCGTGAGCTACCACGTCCGGCCTAATTTTTTTTTTTCTTTTTTTTTAATAAAGACGAGGTCTCACCATGTTGCCTAGGCTAGTCTAAAACTCCCGGACTCAAGCAATCCTCCCACCTCAGCCTCCCAAAGTGCTGGGATTACAGGGGTGAGCCACTGCGCCTGGCCTAACCACACAAATTTTGACACCAGAACTCAAGTGGGATTTCCTGGGCAAGGACATCTCACACAAATCCTTGCAGTTTGCTCCGGGAAAAGATGTGTCTGTGCATCCCTGCAGAGAGAGGATAAAAAAGTGTGCATTTGACCTCTCCAGCCTTCATCTATTAATACCCTTTTTCCTGCTGTTCTTGTATTGTGTCCTCCGCTGTAGCAAATCTTCACCTAGAGTAGAACTTGATCTGCAGTCACGTGGGTCCTTCCAGGAAATCACCAAACTAGTTGTATGCGACCATGAAGACAAGAAATTGTTTTGTTAAAACTATGAATTCAAGGCCAGGTGCAGTGGTTCATGCCTATAATCCTAACACTTAGGGAGGCTGAGGTGGGTGGATCACCTGAGGTCAGGAGTTTGAGACCAGCCTGGTCAACATGGTGAAACCCCGTCTCTATTAAAAATGCAAAAAATTAGCCAGGCGTGGTGGTGGACTCCTGTAAACCCAGCTACTCAGGAGACTGAGGTGGGAGAATCGCTTGAACCTGGAAGGCAGAGGTTGCAGTGAGCCAAGATCGCGCCACTGCACTCCAGCCTGGGTGATGGAGTGAGTCACCATCTCAAAAAAAAAAAAAAAAAAAAAAAAAAGAGATTTCAACTGGGCGTGGTGGCTCACACCTGTAATCTTAACACTTTGGGAGGCGAGGCAAGTGGATTGCTTGACCCCAGGAGTTGGAGACCAGCCTGGGCATCTTGGCAAAACCCCATCTCTACAAAAAATTTAAAAATTAGCTGAGTGTGGTGGCGGGCTCCTGTAGTCTCAGCTACTCAGGAGGCTGAGGTGGGAGGATCACCCGAGCCCAGGAAGTCAAGGCTGCGGAGAGCCGTGATCGTGCCATTGCACTCCATTGTGGGTGACAAAGTGAGACATAGTCTCAAAATGAAATGAAATAAAATAAAATAAAAAACCATGAATTCCATTTTTAAAATTGTTACAAGATTTTAAAAATGATGTTCTATATTGAGTGTTTTTTGGTACTTTGGTACCCCCTTACATATTCTTTTATTAGTGTTTTTTGTTTGTTTGTTTGTTTGTTTGCTTTTGAGACAGAGTCTCGCTCTGTCACCCAGGCTGGAGTAAAATGGCACAATCTTAGCTCACTGCAACCTCCACCTTCCTGAAGCGATTCTAGTGCCTTGGTCTCCTGAGTAGCTGGGATTACAGGTGTGAGCCACTACACCAGGCTAATTTTTGTATTTTTAGTAGAGACAGGGTTTCACCATATTGCGCAGGCTGGTCTTGAACTCCTGACCTCAGGTGATCCACCCACCTCAGCCTCCCAAAGTGCTGGGATTACAGGCATGAGCCGCGGCACCTGGCCTTGTTTCTTTATTTTGTTTTGTTTTGAGGTTTTGAGACGGAGTTTCGCTCTTGTTGCCCAAGCTAGAGTGCCGTGGCAAGATCTCGGCTCACTGCAACCTCTGCCTCCCAGGTTCAAGCGATTCTCCTGCCTCAGCCTCCCGAGTAGCTGAGATTACAGGCATTAGCCACCGCACCTGGCCCTCTTTTTTTTAAAGACAGAGTCTCACTCTGTTGCCCAGGCTGGTGTGGAGTGACATGATCTCAGCTCACTGCAGCCTCTGCCTCCCGGATTCAAGTGATCCTCCCACCTCCAGCCTCCCTAGTAGCTGGGACTAAAGGCGTGTACCACCATGCCTGGCTAATTTTTGTATTTTTATTTATTTATTGTTGCATGAGGCCTACAGCAGTAGGTGGCAAGGTGCCACGCCTGAGTGTGGATGACCAGATTGTTCTCCAATCGCCAACCTCAGTGGGGAGACAGACATGGGAAGGCTATGACGTCACGGGCCTTGTGACGTTATGGCAGGATACGGGGAAGGGAAGCAAATCGAGGCAACGGGTAGCGGACTATAGCAAGAATATGGAACACGAATTTGCATGTCATCCTTGCGCAGGAGACATGCTAATCTCTGTATCATTCCAATTTTAGTCTATGTGCTGCCGAAGCGAGCACAATTTTTGATTTTTTGTAGAGACAGGGTCTTGCCATGTCACCGAGGCTGGTTGCAAACTCCTGAATTGAAGTGATTCGACCACCTCAGCCTCCCAGAGTGCCGGGATTACAGGCATGAGCCACAACACCTACCCTCAAATGGAAATTTTAAAACAAAAATACAGTAACAACAGTTTAAAACTCACTAGATGGACTCAGTAACAATATGAAGGTGAGGAAGAGTCAGTAGACAAAGGTGGATTGATAGAAAGCACTCAAACTGGCCGGTCACTGTGGCTCACGCCTGCAATCCCAGCACTTTGGGAGGTCGAGGTGGGTGGATCACTTGAGGTCAGGAGTTCGAGACCAGCCTGGCCAACATGGCGAAACCTGGTCTCTAGTAAAAATGCAAAATTAGCTGGGCGTGGTGCGCGCTTGTAATCCCAGCTACTCAGGAGCCTGAGGCAGGAGAATTGCTTCAACCTGGGACGTGGAGGTTGTGGTGAGCCGAGATTGCGCCGTTCGTTGCACTCCAGCCTAGGCAACAAGAGCAAAAAGAAAAAAAGAACCGAAACTGAGGCTGGGCACAGTGGCTCACGTCTGTAATCTTAGAACTTTAGAAGGCAGAGGTGGGTGGATCACCTAAGGTCAGGAGGTTGAGACCAGCCTGGCCAACATGGTGAAACCCTGTCTCCACTAAAAATGCCAAAATTAGCCAGGCTTGGTGGTGAGTGCCTGTAATTCCAGCTACTTGGGAAGCTGAGTCAGGAGAATTGCTTGAACCTGGGAGGCAGAGGTTGCAGTGAGTGGAGATCATGCCACTGCACTCCAGATGAAATGACAGAGCAAGAATGCGTCTCAGGAAAAAAAAAAAGATCAGTGGGATTACTTGGCATATTTCTGTTTCTTTCAGGGAAATTTATCCGAAGAAAGAGAAAGGATTATTTCAGTTTTCTCTGACAAACTTATTTTAAAAAGAGCCCTAGATCTTATACATAATTTCCTCATGAGTCTCTAGAATTCTAAAAAGGGAAGCACATTGTTAATGTTTTATTTTTTTAACAGGGCTATTTTTAGACTGGACAGAATAGCAGAATAGTTTGTGTTTTGTGTGGACTTCAGAGTACACTGAAGCCTGTAAAATAACCAATCTTGTTAGACATCTATATCCGAAGTCATACGACTCCAAGCATAGTATAACCCTTGTATATTTCTAAAGACTATCCTATTGTTATGTTTTTGGCTTTTTTTTTTTTTTTTTTGAGATGGAGTTTCGCTTTTGTTGTCCAGGGTGGAGTGCAGTGGCATGATCTCGGCTCACTGCAACCTCCGCCTTCTGGTTTCAAGCGATTCTCCTGCCTCAGCCTCATGAGTAGCTGGCTGATTTTTGGATTTTTAGTAGAGACGGGTTTCACCATATTGGTCAGGCTGGTCTTCAACTTCTGACCTCAGGTGATCAGCCCACCTCGACCTCCCAAAGTGCTGCATGTGAGCCACCGCTCCTGGCCATGTTTTTGCTTTTATGATGTATTTATTATAATTAGAATTTGTTCGATGCTACTGCAGGATATGAGTAATTATTAAGAGAAAATATGACTTTTTAACAAAGCAGTTCCAGGAATACATTGCAGAGAAAAAAAGATGACTGCTTAAAATAGGTCTACTGTTAAAATGTTTTCTATATTAAGGAACCTTCGTGAGATCCCTGACACCATTGTGAATACAACCTTGTGTGATTATGTTACATGATTTTCTTTTCATCCTTTTTCATTGTATCTAAGTTCTTGGCCATGCAGACACAACTGACAACACTTAATCCCTCTTGAAGACATTTTTCAATCTCTAAGTGACTACTGACTCCAACATATCTATCTTGTTTTTACCACAGCATTTTGAAAAATCAGCGTAGGCCGGGCGCAGTGGCTTACGCCTGTAATTCCAGCACTTTAGGGGGCCGAGGCGGGCGGATCTGCTGAGGTCAAGAGTTCGGGACCTGCCTGGCCAACATGGTGAAACCCCGTCTTTACTGAAAACACAAAAATTAGCCAGGCATGGTGGCGGGTGCCTATAATCCCAGCTACTCAGGAGGCTGAGGCAGGAGAACCTCTTGAACAACCCGGGAGGCAGAGTTAGCAGTGAGTTGACATCACGCCATTGTACTCCAGCCTGGGCGACAGAGCAAGAGTGTCTCAAAATTTAAAAAAATAAAAATAAAATAAAATAAAAATCTGATTAATAGGGAAAATCTATATGTATACTTACAAAAAAATGCTTTTCAGGGCTGGGTGCGGTGGCTCACGCCTGTAATCCGTGAGCACTTTGGGAGGCTGAGGCGGGTGGTCTCGACCAGGAGTTCGAGACCAACCTGACCAACATGGAGAAACCCCGTCTCTACTAAAAATACAAAATTAACTGGGTGTGGTGGCGCATGCCTGTAATCCCAACTACTTGGGAAGGCTGAGGAAGAAGAATCGCTTGAACCCGGGAGGCGGATGCTGTGGTGAGCCGAGATCGCGCCATTGCACTCCAGCCTGGGCAACAAGAGCGAAACTCCATCTCAAAGAAAAAGAAAAAATTGCTTTTCAGATTTTTGCATTTCTGACAGCTGGATGTCCCCACCTGCTAACCAGTCCTGTGGCCCCCACCCAGGATCTGACTCAGCCCAAGAGGACAGCTTTAATTCCCTATGATTTCATCTCCTCCGCCCAACAAATCAGCAGGCCCCCTACCCTGGCCCTGCCCACCAAACTATCTTGGAAAAATCCCTAATCTCCAAGCCATTGGCAAGATTGATTTGAGTAATATCTCCATCTCTCACGTGGCATAGCTGGCTTCGCATCAGTGAAACTCTTTAATGCCACGGTCTTGAGTGGATTTTGTTTGTGTGGCGGTCAGGAAGAACCCCTCGAGCCATTACAAATACGGGGACATTGTGGAGAACCATTTTAGGGACCCCATCCCATTGAGTGCCACGAATACAGAAAAAATCTGTGATCCCGTTTACATGTTTTAGAAGTGAGAGAAACTCCAAATAAGATATGGCCAAGTTGTGCAACAGAATTTAGAATTTATCCAATATTACAGTGTTTGTATCACAGAGAACATCTTTGTCGTTTATATAGGCAATTTTCCTTGGGGCTCCCATGCTATTGAACACTGTAACGTTGATTTTGGAGAGAATCCCTGGGGATGGGGGAGGCATCGTCAACATACCAATGCAGCATCAGCTAATTCACATGCAACAAAGACTCTATCAATGCAGAACCGTGCATGAGCTTTTGGGAAAGTACAGCTCATTCAACATCAGAGAATTCACAATGGAGGAAAATCGTATGTACGTAATGGATGTAAAAATGCTTTGAGATGGTGCCCAGAGCTAATCAGACATCTGGGATTTTGTAGCAGAGAGGGGCCTTGTGAGTATAATGGATGAGGAAGAACCTTCAATCAGAGTTCCATTCTTAGACAATATCAGCTAATTCGGTTGGGACTTAAAATGGTCATACGTAATGAAGACGGAAAACTCGGGGAAGCGTGGAGAAAATGGAATGTGAGATCATTCACACTGGAGAGAAGCCTCGGGAGTATAATTAGTGTGGAAAATCACTTGGGGACAAGCTTAGCTTTCTCATCATTGGAGAATTCACACAAAAAAAGGAATGAGCTTGGACAGAACGTGGGAGAACTTTCAGGCACTAATCAGGCCAATTCATCCCCAAGAAAAACCTTGATGACGAAGAAGGGGAAAATGTCTTCCAGTTTTTTTCCTTATTGGATTTCAGAGAATCCTCAGTGATACACAGCGAAACTTGCTGGAGGAATTCAGGGTTTACTAAGATTCACATTAAAGCATTAATCCCATTAAAAGAGGGGTTTAAACTTTTTTGCTTCTTTCACCCCAATCAAAGCTTTCATTCCTTACGTCTCTGTCGAGTGAATAAAGCAACAAGCAAACATCAATGGTGCACTGACTTTGCCCTTCAAAACATCATACAAGCCGGGTGTGGTGGCTTATGCCTGTAATCCCAGCACTTTGGGAGGCTGAAGTGGGCGGATCATGAGGTCAGAAGTTCGAGACCAGCCTGGCCAACATAGTGAAACCCCGTCTCAACTAAAAATAAAAAAATTAGCTGGGCATGGTGGTGCTTGCCTGTAGGGTCAGCTACTCAGGAGGCTGAGGCAGGAGAATCGCTTGAACCTGGGAGGTGGAGGTTGTGGTTAGCCGAGATCGTGCCACTGCACTCCAGCCTGGGCAACAGAGTGAGACTCCATCTCAAAAAAAAAACAAAAAACAAAAAAATCATACAATATGTGGGGTGCAGAAGGACAGCATTGAGAGGTGCTGGGTTTGGTGCCAGAATCTGGCAGTTGCAAATTCTAATATCATCGAAACACACCATGGGTGGGCCCCGTTTATCTGATGAACTTCCAGGGGCCACATCTCTACAAATGCTGAAGATTATTTGGAGATGGGAAAATGGGGTTGGGGGTGCTTTTTCTCCAGGTCTGGGTAAAATGAAGTAATATGTATTTCAAAGATACATTAGGAGGATGCCAGTTTCTCTTTGTTTTATATTTTCAAAAACAGAGATTTAAAGAGGACAGGCTAGAGCGCTTGCATTCGGCTTCGCATCTCATAAGGGAAGAATCAGGCATATGTCTTGTGTTGAAGCAACACACACACACACACACACACACACACACACACACACGCACACCATGTTGTTTGGCAAAAGTCAGACCAGAAGAAAGCTTTCTCTAGTCCTCATCAACTGATTGCTTCTCTCCTACCAGCCTTGTTCGTGTCCTTGGACCAGCATTCTAAGTTTTCCAAAATACATTCTTGCCTCTCCCTACAGTAACCCTCCCATTGGGTTCTTAATAGAAGTGAGTTAGGTTTTGTAGATTTCTGGCTGCTAGCTCTGCTTTGAGAAGCCAGAAAGAGGCCGGGCACAGTGGCTGATGCCTGTAATCCCAGCACTTTGGGAGGCTGAGGCGGGTGGATCACGAGGTTAGGAGTTCGAGACCAGCCTGACCAACATGGTGAAACTCCATCTCTACTAAAAATACAAAAATAAGCCGGGCATGATGGTGCATGCCTGTAATCCCAGCTGCTCAGGAGGCTGAGGCAGGAGAATTGATTGAACCCGGGAGGCAGAGGTTGCAGTGAGCCAAGATCATACCACAAATATCTCTTTCTTTCTTTGTCTGTGTCCCCTAGGCCTTGGGGTTAGGACTCAGAGCTGGGATTCCTGTGTAGGCTAGGACCAATCCTGATTCTTAGTCCCTCCATATAAGCAATAATTTGATTTCTAATCTCTAAATTTAGGTTGATTTTCCATTGGGAGTTATAGCAAGAGCCATGGGTTTCTGAGAAGGGGTAAGGAATGCTTTAGGCTGCAAGTAGCAGAAATCTGCCTAGAAAATAAAGACACATGACTTACAGATCAATGATACTGGAAGTGGGGGTTCCAGGATAGGTATGGCAGCTCAATGCTGTCATAGAGGACATAGGCTCTGCCATCCTCAGTATGTGGGCTTTTTCCCTTGGTCTTGTTGCCCCATGGTCTCAAGATGGTCCAGATCCCAGCCATCTCCCCATACTTTTGCTTTTGTTGTTGTTGTTGTTGAGACAGAGTCTCACTCTATTGCCCAGGCTGGAGTGTAGCAGTGTGATCTCGGCTCACTGCAACCTCTGCCTCCCAGGTTCAGGTGATTCTCCTGCCTCATCCTCCTGAGTAGCTGGGATTACAGGTGCCTGCCACTGCGCCCGGCTAAGTTTTGTTGTTTGTTTGTTTGTTTGTTTTTTGGAGACGGAATCTTACTCTGTCACTCAGGCTAGAGTGCAGTGGCACCATCTCGGCTCACTGCAACCTCTGCCTCCCAGGTTCAGGTGATTCTCCTGCCTCATCCTCCTGAGTAGCTGGGATTACAGTCGTGTGCCACCATGCCCAGCTAATTTAGTATATTTAGTAGAGACAGGGTTTCACCATGTTAGCCAGGCTGATCTCGAACTCCTGATCTCAGGTGATCCGCCCGCCTTGGCCTCCCAAAGTGCTGGAATTACAGGCGTGAGCCACCTTGTCTGGCAAACAGGATGGTGGCCTGCATGCGCCGGAAATCCCCATATGTTTTACCAGCACAGCTAAGTCATCTGCCCACTTTTAAGCCAACTGACAGCAAAGGGAACAAGCAGCAAACTGGCTGCAGTGACAGCCACAGGCAAGAGGCAGCCCTGGGCTGGTTTCTCTCGGCCCTTTGTGGAGTCCCATCTCTGCTCTCACCCTCTCCTTTATCCTCTTGCCAAAACCAAGCTCATTTTCCCTCCACAATGAGAGGATTTTCTTCATGGCATAGCTGATTTTGGTTTTGCTTCAATGGCCAAGTTTCTTCTCCAGTGTAATTTTGGCCAGCACACTGGTCTGACCAGGCCCTACTTGCCCTCAGGACATCTTGTTGCTCACTGATTCTACCGTCTGCTTTTCCCACTCCAGTTTCCAAAAGGGTCCGTCTGATTGGCCTGGCTGCCTTTCCCTACATTTTTGAGCCAGATGACTTCAAAAATCGTTGGCCAGCCTATATGGGATCCTGGTGCAGTGAACTGTATATTTGGGGGCTTGGGGGGTGGAAGAGAGGCAGGGTCATATGGTGTGACACAGCTGCCTGGGCAGCAGTTTCCATGGAGGGGCCGGGGGTAGCACAAGTGATGGCGCCATGGCCTAGAGCATCCATAGAGGGTTGCCATAGAGGTAATGGCGCCATGGCCTAGAGCATCCATAGAGGGTTCTCAGAGGCCAACAACTGTACTAGACAACAAGGCTGCTCTGTCAGGAAGAGAGACTGCGTGGAAGAACGTGAGGCACCAGTCACGTGACTGCAAAAGCCACTTTGGACATTTCAGCCCCAATAGCTGCTGCGAGGAGAGGAGGCCTCAGATATAGTGGAGCAGAAATAAACCAGAATACGAGACTCACGGAGCTGAGGGCATCATGACAGATTCTTCAGTCCCAGCGGCCTCAAGACTTCCATGGCTCAAGAATGTCCCCCAGTTCCCACAGCAGAAATTCCGGTGGCTGCGGGTAGAAAGCTTGAGTTCCCTCATGAACCGGGCTTTAATAGGGATTGGAAGGGTTTCTTGCCTACTAGACTTAGGATCTTGGGAAACTTTTTGGCTTTGACAGGCTGAAGAAGGCACTGTGGAGGCAGGACTATTTCTTTCTTTTTCTTTTCTTTTTATTTTTTTTTTGAGATGGAGTCTCGCTCTGTCACCCAGGCTGGAATGCAGTGGCACCATCTCAGCTCACTGCAACCTCCATCTCCCAGGTTCAAGCGATTCGAGGCAGCACTATTTCAAGATGGCCATGTGACAGAAAGAAAACGGGCTGGTTCTTCCATCAAATGGAATTAAAAAATTCCTCAATGGGGCCAGGCGTGGTGGCTCACGCCTGTAATCCCAGCACTTTGGGAGGCCAAGGTGGGTGGATCACGAGGTCAGGAGATCGAGACCATCCTGACTAACACGGTGAAATCCCATCTCTACTAAAACTACAAAAAATTAGCCGCGCATGGTGGTATGCACCTGTAGTCCCAGCTACTTGGGAGGCTGAGGCAGGAGGAGAATCGCTTGAACCCGGGAGGCGAAGGTTGTAGTGAGCCGAGTTCATGCCATTGCACTCCAGCCTGGGCGACAAAGCAAGACTCTGTCTCAAAAAAAAAAAAAAAAAAAATTAGCCACGTATGGTGGTGTGTGTCTGTATTCCCAACTACTCAGAAAACTGAGGTGGGAGGATCACTTGAGCCCAGGAGGTCAAGGCTGCAGTGAGCTGTAATCATGCCACTGCATTCCAGCCCGGGCAACAGAGCAAGACCCCATCTCTTTAAAAAAAAAAAAAAAAAAAAGTTACCAGTTTGGGGAAATTGCAGACTCTAAGCCTAAACTCTACTGGCCCGATACACATGGCAAAACATTTGGTCAGGATTCTGGGAGAATATCAAAGAATTCACAGGGCAGAGGAAAGCTATGAATATTATGAATGAGGGAAATTTTCCATTCATCTCATAATGCATACTAGAGAGACTCCCAATGAATGGTACCAGCAGAGGAAAATCCTCAGACGGAGGCGAGCAGTTATCGGAGATGCGAAAATCACAGGGGAGGACGTAGCACAGAAGAGCGTGGAACCCACGTCACAGCTTGCGCCCGAGATCATCACACGGGAGAGGACTTGCATCCTCAATGAACGGTGTTCCAAAAAAGCACAACCGCACCAAGCATCAGATAAGTGATTCTGAGCTCAGTCTTTGGAATGTAATGAATTGGGGGTGGTGATCATTTGAGAAGAAATCAGCCCTTATTCATCAGCTGATGGTTCCAACTGGAGAGAGGGTGAGTGCTCGTCATGGATGACGAAGCTCTGGGGGTGCTCCGATCACATATAACACAAGAGGCTGCAGATTGGGCCCAAGAAGGGCTGTCAGGGGGGCCTCAGGGTACACGTGACATAAAATGTTTACAAGAGGAAAACAGGATGAACGGGGCAAATTTAGAAAGTGATTTCGGGCCGGGCACCGTGGCTTGCACCTGTAATCCCAGCACTTTGGGAGGCTGAGGTGGGGCCGGGGAGGGGAATCACTTGAGGCCAGAGTTCAAGACAAGCCTGGACAACACAGTAAGACCCCATCTCTACCAAAAATAAAGCATAAATCAATAAAACATTTTAAAAGCTTTTCTTTTTTGGAACTTGTCCTCTTAGCACCAGCAATGGCTGTGGAGAATGCAGATGTCCTTTGGGGGAGTTTGCTCAGATGACACAGCTGTGCACGTGTGATCCTTGGGGCAACTCACAGGGGTGCCCTAATGCCATGCACAAGAATTCAGGCCCAGGCCAGGTGCGGTGGCTCACGCCTGTAATCCAGCACTTTGGGAGGCCGAGGCAGGCAGATCACCTGAGGCCAGGAGTTCCAGACCAGCCTGGCCAACATGGTGAAACCTCGTCTCTACTAAAAATACAAAAATTAGCCATGCATGGTGGTGTGTGCTTGTAGTCCCAGCTACTTGGGAGGCTGAAGCAGGAGAATCACTTGAACCTAGGAGGCGGAGACGGAGGTTGCTCACCACTGCACTCCAGCCAGGGTGAAAGAGTGAGAATCTGTCAAAAAAAAAAAAAAAAGAGTCTGGTGGCTACTGGGGAACATGCCCCAGGGGATACTGCGGTGGCTGCTTTGTTCATTCCTTCATTCTTTTCATATCTTTGGAGCATCTATTCTGTGCCTGGCACCACTCTTTGTTGGGGGATAGAGGACAGGGCAACCTTGGGGGGGACAGACAGAGATGGGTCAGGGAAGTAGTGGCTGCTACTTCAGATTACAAGGGTGTGTGTGTCCCAAGGTTCCAGAGGGGAGGGAACTTAGGTGGGGGATCTGGGAAAGAGGGAGGAAGACCCTGATCTAATGACTGCCTACCACTTGTCAGGCTGGCATGCGCTGTCTCACAGCAACCCTGCAAGCTTGGTCCTATTTTCCTCACTTTGCAAATGGAGAAAATAAGGTACATGAACAGCTGGTAAGTGGTAGAGCCAGTACTGAGGCTGGGTTGGCCTCACTCCAAATCCCATTTCTTTTACTTATTTTTTTTAATTTTTATTTTTTCCTGAAACGGAGTATTGCTCTGTCACCCAGGCTGGAGTGCAGAGGCATGATCTTGGCTCACTGCAACCTCCGCCTCCGGGGTTCAAGTGATTCTCCTGCCTCAGCCTCCCAAGTAGCTTGGATTACAGGTGCCTGCCACCAAGCCTGGCTAATTTTTGTATTTTTAGTGGAGATGGGGTTTTACCACATTAGCCAGGCTGGTCTTGAACTTCTGACCCTCATGATCCACCTGCCTTGGGCTCCCAAAGTGCTGGGATTACAGGCTTGAGCCACTGTGTCCAGTCTCTTTTTTAAAAGAATTTTTTAGACACAGAGTCTCACTCTGTCACCCAGGCTGGAGTGCACTGGTGTGATCATGGCTCACTGCAGCCTCAACTTTCTGGGCTTAAGCTATCCTCCTGCCTCAGCCTCCCAAGCAGCTGGGATTACAGGCATGCACCACCACACCTGGCTAATCTTTGTTTTCTGTAGAGATGGAGGTCTTACTATGTTTCCCAGGCTGGCCTCAAACTCCTGGCCTCCAGCAATCCTCCCGCCTCGGCCTCCCAAAGTGCTGGGATTACAGGCATAGGCCACCGTGCCCAGCCCGAATCCCGTTTCTTTCCACTATCACAAGGAACAGAACTGGTCCTTCAGCAGCAGTGTTCCTTGGGATGTGTCTGCAGAGGTGTGGGAGACAATGAGAGGCACCCAGTGAACAAGGAGGAAGCGGGATGGAGGGAAGCACACTAGCTTTTGCAGACTCTCCTCAGGGAACAGGGAAGAACACACTCATTCATTGCTTCATTCACACATTTAGTCAGTTTTTTTTAGAGACAGGATCTTGTTCTGTCAGCCTGGCTGGAGTGCAGTGGCACAATCATAGCTCACTGCACCCTTGAGCTCCTGGGTTCAAGCGACTGTCCCACCTCGGCCTCCTGAGTAGCTGGGACTACAGGCCATGCCACCACACTTGGCTACGTTTTTAATATTTTGAAGATATGGAGTCTCACTATGTTGCCCAGGCTGCTCTCAAACTTCTGGCCTCAAGTGATCCTCCCACCTTGGCCTCCCAAAGTGCTGAGATTACAAGTGTGAGCCACGGTACCTGGTGATAATTAGTAAATTCCTTACTGAGCCCTATGGGGTGCCAAGCACGGTGTCGAGGTGCTGGAGATATGCATGCGTGAGGCTGACCCGTGCTCACCCTCCTGGGGCTTCCATCTGAGAAGGCAGGCAGACACTCCAGTGTGCTAAGTGGTGTGACGGGGGCTCATTGGGCCCCGTGGAAGCTCAGAGAATGACGTAACACAGACTCACAGGGTGAAAGGAGACTCCTGGGAAGAGGTAACTGCTTATGAAATGCTGGGAAGGGCCAGGCACGGTGGCTCACACCTGTAATCCCAGCACTTTGGGAGGCCGAGGCAGATAGATCACGAGGTCAAGAGATTGAGACCATCCTGGCCAACATGGTGAAACCCCGTCTGTACTAAAAATACAAAAATTAGCTGGGTGTGGTGGTGGGCACCTGTAGTCCCAGCTACTTAGGAGGCTGAGGCAGTAGAATCGCTTGAACCTGGGAGGCGGAGGTTGCAGTGAGCTGAGATCGCACCACTGCACTCCAGCCTGGGCCACAGAGCGAGACTCCATTTTAGAAAGAAAAGAAAAGAAAAGAAAAGAAAAGAAAAGAAAAGAAAAGAAAAGAAAAGAAAAGAAAAAGAAAATAAATGCTGGGAAGAGCCTTCTGGAAAGGTGCATGCAGGAGGGTCTGCTGGTGGCAAAGCTGAGTGATCGCAATTGCAGCTGACATGAGCCCAGGGCTGTCCGGTAACAGTATGTGGGGTGGCCGGTGGCAGGGAAAAAGCCCAGAAACGAGACCAGGACATCCCGGGGCCCAACAGGCCTTATAAAGAGTTCAGACTGGGTCCTGGGTCATGATGGGAAACCAGTGAAGGATGTGAAGCTCCAGGTGATGACCGGTGAAGCCCAAGGCTGCAACACAAGGGGAGAGCTGTCCAAAGGTTCACCAAATTCTGGCCGGGCGCGGTGGCTCACGCCTGTAATCCCAGCACTTTGGGAGGTAGAGGTTGGTGGATCACCTGAGGTCAGGAGTTCGAGACCAGCATGGCCAACATGGTGAAACCCTGTCTCTACTAAAAATACAAACATTAGCCAGGCATGGTGGCAGGCGCCTGTAGTCCTAGCTACTTGGGAGAATCGCTTCAACCCAGGAGACAGAGGTTGCAGTGAGGCGAGATTGCACCACTGCACTTCAGCCTGGGCAACAGAGCAAGACTCTGTCTTAAAAAAAATAAAATAAAATAAAACAGCATGTAGGAAGGTCTGCGGGTGGCAGAGGTGAGTGATGGCAATCGCAGCAGACATAAGCCCACTGCTGTCCAAAAACAAAAACAAAGTGTATAGGGTGGCAGGCGGCAGGGAAAGAGACCGGAAGCTGGACGAGGGCATCCTGGGCCCGACAGGCCTTATGGGTCCTGGGCAATGATGGGATATTGGTGAAGGGTGTGAGGCTGGGGGCGATGGCCTGCAAAGCCCAAGGATGCAACACGAGGGCAGAGCTGTCCAAAGATTTGCCAAATTCGGGCAGAACGGTGCAAGAGTGAGCCCACGAGTTCTGTCTTTTTTCCCTCATGAACCAAGGCGCACTGAGCAGTGAGCAGTAAAGCTAGGAGTGACTAAGGGTGATCCTAGTGGGAGCTGCCAGCGCCAGGTGCCAGGGCTGCGGTTTCCAGCTTTGGGGTCGACGTTTCTGAGCACACATCCCCCTCTTGTGGTGAAGAGCGGTATTGCCACTGAATAGAAAGGCTGGGGACTTCCTCCAGGCTCTCATTCTGAAAACCCCAAGGTATAGGCCAGGGACCACATCTACCTTGTGAACTCCAGATTTCCCACTTCTTTTTAAGAAAAATCTGATTAAAGCCGGGCACAGTGGCTCACGCCTGTAATCCCAGCACTTTGGGAGTCCGAGGCAGGTGGATCATTTGATGTCAAGAGTTCAAGACCAGCCTGGCCAACATGGTGAAACCCCCGTCTCTACTAAAAATACAAAAATTAGCCGGTGTGGTGGCCGGCGCCTGTAATCCAAGCTACTCGGGAGGCTGAGGCAGGAGAATTGCTCGAACCCGGGAGGCAGAGGTTACAATGACCTGAGATCCCGCTGTGCATTCCAGCCTGGAAAACAGAGCAAGACTCTGTCTCAAAAACAAAACAAAACAAAAACAAACAAACAAACAAGAAAGAAAGAAAGAGAAATGCCGGGCGCGGTGGCTCAAGCCTGTAATCCCAGCACTTTGGGAGGCCGAGACGGGCGGATCACGAGTTCAGGAGATGGAGAGCATCCTGGCTAACACAGTGAAACCCCGTCTCTACTAAAAAATACAAAAAACTAGCCGGGCGAGGTGGCAGGTGCCTGTAGTCCCAGCTACTCGGGAGGCTGAGGCAGGAGAATGGCGCAAACCCGGGAGGTGGAGCTTGCAGTGATCTGAGATCCGGCCACTGCACTCCAGCCTGGGCGACAGAGCGAGACTCCGTCTCAAAAAAAAAAAAAAAAAAAGAAAGAAAGAAAGAGAAAAAGAAAAATCTGATTAATGGGGAAAAGCTATATGTATACGTAGAAAAAAATACTAGAAAGACACTGAAATGTTACCGGTAATTCTTTCAAGAATATGTGACTAATTTTTTTCACTTTCTTTATATGTATTTCAAAATGTTCTATTTCATGCCTGACTTTTGTTGATAAGACAAAAAATGTATCATAATTAAAAAAAAGAAAGGCCAGGTGCGGTGACTCACGCCTATAATCCCAGCACTTTGGGAGGCCGAGGTGGGCAGATCACAAGGTCAGGAGATTGAGACCATGTTGGCTAACACGGTGAAACCTGTCTCCACTAAAAATACCAAAAAAAAAAAAAAAAAAAAAATTAGCTGGGTGTTGTGGTGGGTGCCTGTAATCCCAGCTACTCAGGAGGCTGAGGCAGGAGAATGGCGTGAACCCTGGAGGCGGAGCTTGTAGTGAGTGGAGATGGCGCCACTGCACTCCAGCCTGGGCAATGGAGTGAGACTCCAGCTCAAAAAAAAAAAAAAAAAAATTAATTTAATTTTAAAAGTTAAAAAAAAGGAAAAAAAAAAAGAAAAGAGGCCGGGTGCAGTGGCTCATGCCTGTAATCCTAGCACCTTGGGAGGCCGAGGCGGGTAGATCACGAGGTCAGGAGTTTGAGACCAGCCTGACCAACATGGTGAAATCCCATCTCTACTAAGAATACAAAAATTAGTCAGGCTTGGTGGCGCGCGCCTATAATCCCAGCTACTTGGGAGGCTGAAGCAGAAGAATTGCTTGAGCCCGGGTGGTGGAGGTTGCAGTGAGCTGAGATCATGCTATTGCACTCCAGCCTAGGCAACAGAGCGAGACACTGCTCAAAAAAAAAAAAAAATGGCTGGGCATGGTGGCTCACGCCTGTAATCCCAGCACTTTGGGAGGCCGAGGCAGGCGGATCACCTGAGGTCGGGAGTTGGGGACCAGCCTGACCAACACGGAGAAACCCCATCTCTACTAAAAATACAAAATTAGCTGGGCATGGTGGCACATGCCTGTAATCCCAGCTACCGGGAGGCTGAGGCAGGAGAATCACTTGAATCCGGAAGGCGGAGGTTGTGGTGAGCTGAGATTGCCCCATCGCACTTCAGCCTGGGCAACAAGAGCGAAACTCCACCCCCACAAAAAGGGAAAGAAAGAAAAGAGACCAGGCATGGTGGCTCATACTTGTAGTCTTGGCACTTTGGGAGGCCGAGTGGGGAAGACGTTGTGAGGCCAGGACTTTGAGACCAGCATGGACAACATAGTCAGATCTGCGTCTCAAAAAAAAAAAAAAAAAAGAAGAAGAAGAAGAAGAAAAAGAAAAGAAAATGAAAAAAGAGCAGAAGTGACAGACAAGTGGCCCAAAGGGGACTAAGGTGGAGGCAGGTCCTGGTGAGGAGCCGCTGCCTGGCCAGCTCCTGCACTCTTCCAAACCCGGGGGTGACAACACCATGCCAGGCTTCCCGAAGGACGCCCTCCCTGTGCACCTCTCCAGACACATCCTTTGTGTCCCTTCAGCTCACACATATGTGTCCTCTCTGGGCCATGACCTTGGCAGTCCCTGCCCTTAGGCCTTTTTCTCACGTGCTCCCCTTCCCCTCAAAGTCAAAGCCCTCTGACCGGGTTACATGGGAGGGCCTGACCTCCGGTTCGGGCGATCTAGAGGTCTATTTTTGTGTGTATGTGTGTGTGAGAGACAGTCTTGCTCTGTTGCCCAGGTTGGAGCAACCTCCGCCTCCCGGGTTCAAATGATTCTCCTGCCTCAACCTCCCAAGTAGCTGGGATTACAGGTGTGTGCCACCATGCCCGGCTCATTTTTGTATTTTTAGTAAAGATAGGGTTTCAACATGTTGGCCAGGCTGGTCTCGAATTCCTGACCTCAGGTGATCCAACAGACTTGGCCTCCCAAAGTGCTGGGATTACAGGTGTGAGCCACTGCACCCAACCCAGTAACTTATTTCTTGCTTTCTGGTGTTTGATATCTTTATCCCAAATCTCTAAAGTCTCAACCTTCTTACCCATTAGCCAAAACTCTCAGAAATGGACCTCATAGGGTGGGGGACACATCCTCTTCATTCTGATGATAAAAGCAGGTGTTTGCCCAGCACTGCTTGGTGCTGTTGGCACAGACACTGACAGCTCTCAAGCTGTCTGGGCTCACATCCCTGGTCTCTCCCCGCCCCCACCTGGCATGTTGCATGAGCTGGAGCCAGTCACCTCCCTGGGCCTCTATTTCCTCACCTCTGAAACAGCAATGCCAAGAGCACGGTTTCAGGGGCTATTCTGAGCATTATATATGCTCATAGATGGTCCTGGCACAAAGTAAGTGCTCAGTAAATGTCAGTTACTCTTATTTCCTGATACCCTGTGTTCATCTCTTCATCCTCCTTCCTCGTAATTATCCACTTTGCCATTTCTATTCCTGTCCATCAAAGCTTCTCCCAGTGTCTTTTCTGGTCACCTGTGCCCTCTCCTCTCCTATTGCTGACACACAGCCCGGGCCATTTTCCTTACCAAGACGTCCCACCCCACATCCTTCAAACATCTTCCTATCTCTTTCTTGCCTTATTTTGGAAACCTTCAGATCCCATGTAGCATCTTGGGCATTTTTGTACTTAGAAGCCCATCTTTTGACACCCACTCTATGATAATTTAACACCAGCAGTTCACCAGGCCTGGGGTTGGCTGCCTTGGGGCTGGCAGTGTGGTTTAGCAGAAAGAGCACTGGGCAGGGGGCACAGGGACTGTCTCTGTGGGGGCTCTGCCACCAGCTCCTCCAACCACAGTGCAGGTGGCCCTTCCTGGGTCTGCATCTTATGGACAGGAGGAACTTTAGGAACAGCCTGCGGTTTTGAATCCAGCACTTCCTGAGCCCCCAGCATGGGCAACGGTATGTGCCGCGTGCTTTTCTCTGTTCATTCCACAAATTTCAATTGAGCCAATACTGGCCGGACCCTGTCTGAGGCGATGGAGCTGCAAGGGAGATTAGGACAGACTGTGACATCCTTCATAGAATAGACATAGTTAAATATTACAAACTTGTTTGGAGGTAGGTCTCAGTGCTCCAATGTTTGCAGATTCCGACCAGATATTTTGGGAACGTTTCACTGTCAACAGCTGGGACTGGCAGAGCCACCAGGTGAGCCCAGGTCTGAGTGACTTTGAGAGCGGCTCACTCTCCAGGCAACCTCCCTGGACAGGGGTGAGTCTGATGCCTTCTCACCGGGAGATCAGCTTCTGACGGGTGGGGTGTGGAGGTGAGAGGTCAGAGCTGCCTGGATAGGAAGTGACTCTGCCATCACTTCCTGTGTGAGCTGAGGCCTGGGATGAGGATGGGGCAATCGATGGGGAAGTGAGGAGCACCTGTGCTATGGGGTGGGCGGGATGCGGACATGTCTGCATTTCTGCTGTGCCTCCTGTTCCTCTGCTGGGATTGGGACTATTTCCATCCTGCTGACCCCTTGCGACTCACACTTGAGGGGCTGCCTCTTGGGTTAGACCTTCCACTCCCACGGTCTGTTGTTCACTGACCACTACTGTTGTTGTAATACTCCATGATGTTATTCAGGGTCTCCATAAAGATGTCCTCCCTGGCCTTCTGAAGTTGGTTCTGCTTCTCCCAGTCCTCTACTCCTTCCACGTGTCTCCATGATCCCAGGGCTCAGCCTTCCCATCTTCACTGTTGTAGTGGAAGAATGCACGGTGATTGAGGAAGACAGTGCCCTGCAGCCTGTGGGTGTCTTTGCTAGGCCTGGACAGCCCAGTGTAGAGATAGGTCAGAGAGTAGTGACCTGCAAAAGAAAAGACTCTGATGGCTGGGGTCCATGCAAGGGTGTCCCACTGTGGGGCTGCAGAGGGCCAGGAGGGGAGGCCTGGCCACTGGCCTCTTCCTCCCCAGCTCTCTCCTCTGTTATCAGCTTCACACCGTCCGAGCCTCACTCAAGGACACAGGCTCTACTTTCATGCTGGGGATGATATTTCAGAGACCATTCTGTGCCTTCACTACAGAGTTTAATCTGCTTGGCACAGAAGAAGATAACATTTCTCAGCCTCCTTATAGATACATCGGAACCATGTGACTGAGTTTTGTCAAACAAGAATGTGAGTGGAAGTGACTGATGTCTTCTGGTCCAAGACTCTACCACCTGGTTAGCCCCTACTGTCTCTTATCCCTTTAGTTGATGACTATGGAGGCCACAGGATGAAACAGAAGAGTCCCAAGATGCAAACAGCCTGGATCCCTGAGTCATCCTGTGGAGGAGAGGAACCTTGCCCAATCTGCATTGAATGTGACATGAGAAAGAAACATTTCTAGTCCAACTGGACAAATACGTATAGTTAGAAAGTGTAGGAAGGTGAATTTACTAGAAAACTCAAGAAGCGACCCAGAATGGATCAGCACAGGGTAAGGCGAGGATACCGCTCAGAATTCCTGGCATTGTACCTTGCAGTTTGGTACAAGATGGAAGCTGAGAGAGTGGGACATTTCCACAATTAGTTCCACAGTCAATTTAGAATATAATTTACATGAATGTTAGTAATGTTGGAGGTCATATGGCAGATTTCTAATTTAAGTACTGAAGTCATTCTTGCTCATGAGTTTCTGAATGTGATTAGCCTTTAAATCAGACCTTGGGTAAAATAGATTACCCTCTACAATGTGGGTGGGCCTCATCCAATCAGTGGAAGGCGTCAAGAGAAAAGGCTGAGGTACCCCAGAGAAGAAATAATTCTGCCTCCAGAGACTACCCTTGGACTTAGGACAGCAACACCAACTCTTTCCTGGGTCTCCAGCCTGTTGGCTTGCTTTGCCGATTTAGGACTTTTAGCCCTCAGAATTGTGTGAGCCACAAGAAATATTAAATAAAACTCCTCCCTTTCTCTCTTTTGTATACACACACACACTCATGTATATATATATACACACACATATATTTAGTGTATATATACAGTGTATATTCATATATACATATGGGCGTGTGTATACAATGTATATTAGTTTTGTTTCCCTGGAGAACCCCGAATAATTAAGATTTGGATGCAGAATGGGATTAACATTCTAAATGTGACAATGTGACTTTTTTTTTTTTTTGAAAAGGAGTCTCGCTCTGTCGCCCAGGCTGGAGTGCAGTGGCGCGATCTCAGCTTACTGCAAGCTCTGCCTCCCGGGTTCATGCCGTTGTCCTGCCTCAGCTTCCCAAGTAGCTGGGACTACAGGCGCCCGCCACCGCATCCAGCTAATTTTTTGTGTTTTTAGTAGACATGGGGTTTCACCATATTAGCCAGGATGGTCTCGATCTCCTGATCTCGTGACCCACCCTCCTCGGCCTCCCAAAGTGTTGGGATTACAGACGTGAGCCAGTACGCCTGGCCATAAATGTGATTATTATAAAACTAACATGAAACACCTATTCTGACAATTTGTAAATGCCATGAATTTTAACCCACATAACTGAGAAGCCATTTGCTTCCATGTCTTTATCCTGCACATTCTCATGCCACAAGCGGCCTCCTTCCCCTGTCTTAGAAGTGACTGTTGATCTCCCACCAAGTTCCCACTGTCTTCTCTTCCGGCCACTCGCCTTCCAGACCCACTGCAGCTGTGTCTGAGTGTGGGTTGAGGGCACAGGTTTCCTTCTAGCACCATCCCTCCAGCCGACCTGCCTCCCCACTTTCCCCTTGGGGCTGCTCTCTCTTTCCCTCAGCGTCAGGCAGGTGTACCCAGCCACCGGAAGGAGGGAAGGAACAGGAGCAGAAGCAGCTCCAGGCGCGTGGTTCCTGCTCTGTCCTGGCTGTCTGACCCCAAACAAGCCGCTTGGTCTTTGGAGTCTTTTTTTCACTGTAAACTAGGGGTTTTAGATTCAGATCCCTGAAGGTTTTATTTCGGGCGAGCGCAGAGGCTCCCCGAATGCTCCTCGGTGTGTGTGAGCTGAGTGAGTTGACAGCCTTGGGCACCCATTCCTGCCGTATGCCAGGGAATCCCAGTGCATCCAGCCCTTCTCCCAGCCACATGTCCTGTTCCTCACCTTCTTCCAGTCCCCTCCAGCACCCATCCCTTGCTTTCCGCACTCACCATCTTGGGTCTCCTGGGGGACAGCAGGATCCAGAAGCAGCAGCAGAGACAGCAGGACAGGCACCATTCTTACCATCGTGTCTGCTTGGAGGGTTCTGGGCAGGAGGCACAGTATTATCCTGGGTCCTGGGGCCCTGCCCAGGGGAGGTGAATCTACAGGCCAATGGGAGTCCCAGGACAGGCTCCTCACCTGACAGTGAGAAAGAAGTATGCACAAGCCAGGCTGGGCAGAGATTGTGATCAGTGAGTCTACACACACGTTATACAAATTCAGAGCTAAGACAGTTGATCTCTGGACGAAGCTTTGTGTGTGCCTGGGGCGGAAGGACGCCAGTGGGTGGGAAGTGTGTGTGATGGGTGGCAGGTGTCTGGGATGTGTCGCCCTTCCAGTCTATTATGACACCCTCTGGGGTCACTTGAGTGTTGTCAAACCAGACTACATCCCTGCCTTCTGGTAAAAGCCTCAACATGTCCAGGATGTGGACCTGGGTAGTCCCCAGCTGGGGCAGGACCCTCACTCTCCCTCACCCGATCCTGCCAGAGCTGTCTGGAGGACATTCCCATTCCCATCTCTCCTTCCTTCCTTTCGGTGCCTGTGGAACCGCAGCCTTCCATGATCAAAGGAGAAATAGCCGCATCCTCCTTTTGCAGCCTCCCTGGCAATAGAACCAGCAGGTGTGCACGGGGTTTATGCTCAGCAAGCATAAACCCCGGATATCGGGTCAAGTGTTAGGGAAACAAAGAGGAGGGCACAGTGGACAATGCTTTCTGGTGGTCTTGGCAGGGGCTGCAACTGCCAGCCCCTGGGGACGTTGTCGATCCCGTGTTGTGGCCTCTGCTGCCCCCTGCTGGCAGCTTTTGTGTGTTTACCGGGCCGGTTGCTGGTGTGATTTTGACTGTTCCGCTCCTCTGGAATTCTGAGCCTGGGTTCGCCAACCTTTCTGTGGATTCTGAGAGCTAACAAACAAATACGTTTATTTTCTGCTTAAGGTCAGAACCGGATTACGTTTCTAGTAACGAATGCTCCTGGTGGATGCAGAGATTGGTACAAGGATTGTTTCCAGGCAATAGTTGCTCAGGGAAATGGAGGTCTGGGAAGCTGAGGTTGGTTACGAGGCCGGATTGGGGCTGAGCAGTGAAAACACAGGGGTCGGTCGGGCGCGGTGGCTCAAGCCTGTAATCCCAGCACTTTGGGAGGCCGAGACGGGCGGATCACGAGGTCAGGAGATCGAGACCATCCTGGCTAACACGGTGAAACCCCGTCTCTACTTTAAAAAATACAAAAAACTAGCCGGGCGAGGTGGCGGACCCCTGTAGTTCTAGCTACTCGGGAGGCTGAGGCAGGAGAATGGTGCAAACCCGGGAGGTGGAGCTTGCAGTGAGCTGAGATCCGGCCACTGTACTCCAGCCTGGGCGACAGAGCGAGACTCCGTCTCAAAAAAAAAAAAAAAAAAAAGTCACAAAGCCAGGCGCAGTGGCTTAAGCCTGTAATCCCAGCACTTTGGGAGGCCGAGGTGGGCAGATCACAAGGTCAGGAGTTCGAGACTAGTCTGGCCAATATGGTGACACCCTGTCTCTTCTAAAAATACAAAAATTAGCCGGGTGTGGTGGCGCGTGCTTGTAATCTCAGCTACTCCAGAAGCTCAGGCAGGAGAATCGTTTGAACCCGGGAGGTGGAAGTGGCAGTTAGCAGAGATCCTGCCACTGGTGACAGTAGTGATCCAGCCTGGTGACAGAGCGAGACTCTGTCTCCAAAAAAAAAAAAAAAAAGTCACAAAATGGGTTAATTTAATTTAAAAGGAGAGCTCGGGTCAGGCTCAGTGGCTCACACCTGTAATCCTAGTGCTTTGAGAAGCCGAGGTGGGAGGATCTCTTGAGGCCAGGGATTCTAGACCAGCCAGGCATCACAGCAAGACCCTACCCCACCAAAAAACCAAAAATTAGCCAGGCATGGTGATGTGTGCCTGTAGTTGCAGTTACACAGGAGGCTGAGGAAGAAGATCACTGGAACTCAGCTATGATGGTGCCACTGCATTGCAGCATGGGTGACAGAGTGAGACTCTGTCTTTTGTTTTGTTTTGTTTTTCTTTTTTTAAGAGGGAGTCTTGCTCTGTTGCCCAGGCTGGAATGCAATGGCACAATCTCAGCTCACTGCAACCTCTGCCTCCCAGGTTCAAGCGATTCTCCTGCTTCAGCCTCCTGAGTAGCTGGGATTCCAGGCGCCTGCCACCACGCCTGGCTAATTTTTGTATTTTTAGTAGAGACGGGGTTTCGTCATGTTAGTCAGGCTGGTCTCCAACTTCTGACCTCAAGGATCTGCCCAACTCAGACTCCCAAAGTGCTAGGATTACAGGTGTGAGCCACAGCGCCTGGCCTGGAGGTCTATGTTTGGGCTGAGTCCTAGAGCCTGTGCTTTTGAGGCAGAGCCAATACAGAGGAAGCAGGTAACGGAGGGGCTTTGGGTGGGGTTGGAAGTGGCTGCCGCAGGACAGGGCACAGCACAGTCACAGTGGCCTCACTCTGGTTGGCTATACTGGCTCTCACAGTACAGATCCCCTCAGGCAAGACCTCAAATGCAGTAAAAAGTAGATTCACCTGCAGTGAGACCCAGTGAGGAAAGGTGCCCAGACTAGCAGAAAAATAAAGTGACTGGAATCACAGCTTTGCAGCCTCTGAGGCCAAAGGCTCCAGAGATTGGGTTAAAGAGAGTCCTGTGCTGCCCCCAGGACTGTGGTGGGAGCAGCGGCCAAGTGGCAGCTCCTGGGACTGCAGGAGGCTGGGCAGATTCCTCGATCCCTTTGTGGAGGTGAAGGCAACTCCATCTTGGATGCTGATCTGCCATGTTGACTTATCATTAACCCTAGTTCTGGGAAGACCTCTAAGATTTTATTTTATTTTTTTTGAGATAGAGTCTCACTGGAGTACAGTGGCCCGTTAGCAGCTCACTGCAACCTTTGCCTCCCGGGTTCAAGCGATTCTCCTGCCTCAACCTCCTGAGTAGCTGGGATTACAGCTGTCCATCACTACACTTGGCTAATTTTTGTATTTTTGGTAGAGAAGGGTTTCGCCATGTTGGCCAGGCTGGTCTCAAACTCCTGGACCTCAGGTGATCCGCCTGCCTCGGCCTCCCAAAGTGCTGGGAATACAGGAATTAGCTACCATGCCTGCCCTAGACTGCCTTTGTATGACTAACAGATAGGCCACAAGATTAGAAATTATGGTTTAGGAGTCATTCAGCTGGAGGCTACGAGATTCTGACCTTCCCTAACCCACTCCTAAAATCAGTGCTTGAGATTTTTTTTTTTTTTTTTTGGGGACAGAGTTTTGCTCTTGTTGCCCAGGCTGGAGTGCAATGGTGCGATCTCGGCTCACTGCAACCTCTGCCTCCCGGGTTCAAGCGATTCTCCTGCCTCAGCCTCCTGAGTAGCTGGGATCATAGGTGCCCACCACCACGCCCAGCTAATTTTTTGTATTTTTAGTAGAGAGAGGGTTTCTCCTCAGGTGATCCACCCCCCTTAGCCAAAGTGCTGGGATTACAGGTGTGAGTCACTGCGTCCAGCCTAGTGCTTGAGATATTTTGCAGACCCTGCACCTGATGGATCAGCTGGCACTACCCAGACGGATAAACTGGCTTAACCATCTTGTGGCCCCACCACCCAGGAACTGACTCAGCGCAAGAGGACAGCTTCAACTCTCTGGGATATCATCTCCAACCCAACCAATCAACACTCTTGACTCAATGGCCTTCCCCCAGACACCACATTATACTTAAAAACCCTGATCCCTAAATGCTGGGGAAGCTGATTTGAGTCAAAATAAAACTCCGGTCTCCAGCACAGCTGGCTCTGCATGAATTACTCTTTCTCTATTGCACTTCCCCTGTCTTGATAAATCGGCTCTGTTTAGGCAGCGGGCAAGGTGAAACCATTGGGTGGTTCCACTCTTCCTTGGGCCCCTCAGCTTCCTTGGACTTTGGGGATAGGTTTACATACATCTGCCCACCTCGGAACATCCTTCCTCCTATTGTAACTCCCCAAGGGGTTCACCTTGCCTGCTGCCTAGACAGAGCCAATTTATCAAGACAGGGGAAGCGCAATAGAGAAAGTAACTCACCCAGAGCCAGCTGTGCCGGAGACTGGAGTGTTATTATTACTCAAATCAGTGTCCCGAGTCGGGGATCAGAGTGGTTTTTTTTCTTCTTCTTGTTTTGAGACGGAGTCTCGCCCTGTTGGCCGGGCTGGAGTGCGGTGGCACAATCTCTGCTCACTGCAACTTCCGCCTCCCAGGTTCAAGTGATTCTCCTACCTCAGCTTCCCTAGTAGCTGGGGCTACAGACGCCCACCACCACGCCCAGCTAATTTTTGTATTTTTAGTAGAGAAAGGGTTTTATCACGTTGGCCAGGCTGGTCTTGAACTCCTGACCTCAAATGATCCACCCACCTCAGCTTCCCAAAGTGCTGGGATTATAGGCGTGAGCTTTTACAGAGTTTTAGAAGGATAATTTGGTGGGTAGGGGGCCAGTGAATCGGGAGTGCTGGCTGGTTGGCTGGGGGTTGAAATCACAGGGAGGGGAAGCTGTTCTCTTCCGCTGAGTCAGACCCTGGGTGGGGGCCACAGATCTGGTTGACAAGTCCAGGTGGGGCCATCCGGTTGTTTGAAATGCAAAAACCTGAAAAGCCATCTCAAAAGGCTGATCTTAGGTTCACAATAGTGATGTCACCTTCAAGAGTGATTGGGGAAGTTGCAAATCTCATCTCCTCCAGAATAATGGCTGGTAATACTTAGAATTCCAGCTCTTCTTATTCTAACTTGATGGCTGGTGGCCTTTCTTTCATTTTACAAGAAGAGTTTAGCTTTGGGGAAGGGCTATTATACTTAGTTTAAACTACAAACTAAATTCCTTCCCAAGGCTAGCTCTGCCTACACCCAGGAATGGTTAAGGACAGTTTAGATGTTAGAAGCAAGATGGAGTGGTTAGGTCTGATGTTTCACTGTTATAATCTCCTTAGTTATAATTTTGCGAAGGTAGTTTCACTGTTCTCCCACCAGGGTTGTGGAAAGGGAAGGTCGGGTGTCAGAGAAAGGTCTTTTGGGCTAGAGTGAGGCCTCTATTCTTGGGGTGGGTGGTTGGAGACCAGGACAGAGGACTGCCCCTGTTTAGACATGGTCTTGTGAGGGCTGGCCTCCGACTACCCTAAGCACAACGAGCCTCGCCCCCACTTATCCTCATCTGGGGCTCCACTTTCTTCAAGGCTGGGGTGCCCGAGGAAGGACACGGATGGGGACACAAAAACAACTCTCATTTCCTACATGTCCTTGAGTTTCAGGCATGGGTACTGCTTCTCCGAAGTCCCCTGAATACAGAGACACAGGTGCAGTCACATGACTTAGGCCTTTCTTTTCTTTTTGAAGTCGGAGTCTCACTCTGTACCCCAGGCTGGAGTGCAGTGGCGAGATCTTGGCTCACTGCAACCTCCGCCTCCTGGGTTCAAGCAGTTCTCTGCCTCAGCCTCCTGAGCAGCTGGGATTACAGTTGCCTGCCACCACACCCAGTTAATTTTTGTATTTTTAATAGAGACAGGGTTTTACCATCTCGGCCAGGCTGGTCTTGAACTCCTGACCTCGTGATCCACCTGTCTTAGCCTCCCAAAGTGCTGGGATTACAGGCGTGAGCCATCGTGCCCGGCCAATTTAGGCCTTTAACTCTGCCATAACTCCTTTTCTTTAAAACATTGATTTTT
Organism: Chlorocebus sabaeus; assembly: GCF_047675955.1. NCBI lineage: Eukaryota > Metazoa > Chordata > Mammalia > Primates > Cercopithecidae > Chlorocebus > Chlorocebus sabaeus. The sequence goes on along the minus strand of NC_132931.1, from coordinate 11,376,663 downwards.
TTTCTTTGATTTTTGAGACAGGGTCTTGCCCTGTCACCCAGGCTGGAGTGCAATGGCCTGGCCTGATCTTGGCTCACTCTGCAACCTCCACCCCCCAAACTCAAGGGATCCTCCCACCTCAGCATCCAGAGTCCCAAGTAGCTGGGACCACAGGTGCGTGCCACTACAGCTGGCTATTTTTTTTATTTTTATTATTTTTATTTTTAGTACAGACAGTCTTGCTATGTCACCCAGGCTGGTCTAGAACCCCTAAGCTCAAGAATCCGCCCACCTCGGCCTCTCAAAGTGCTGGAACTACAGGCCTGAGCCACTGTGCCCGGTCTGGAGTCCGCATTTTTAACGAGATGTCAGGTCATTTGTGTGCACACTGAACTTTGAGAAGCTCTGATTGATTGATTGATTGATTGAGACGGAGTCACACTCTGTCGCCCAGGCTGGAGTGGAGTGGCGAGATCTCAGCTCACTGCAACCTCTGCCTCCCAGGTTCAAGTGATTCTCCTGCCTCAGCCTCCAAGTAGCTCCAAGATTACAGGCGCCCACCACTACGCCTGGCTGATTTTTGTATTTTTAGTAGAGACGGGGTTTCACCATGCTGGCCAGGCTGGTCTTGAACTCCTGACATCAAATGATCACCCGACCTCAAGTGATCCGCCCATCCCGGCCTCCCGAAGTGCTGGGATTACAGGTATGAGCCATTGTGCCCAGTCCAAGAAGCTCTGATTTAAAATGCAGTACTCAATAAATTGATGAAGAAGGTAGCTGAAACAATCCCTAATATATGTGACAGTTTATAAAATAATTCCATATTTGATATTTCATTTTATCTTTGTTTTGTTTTGTTTTGTTTTTCTGAGACAGAGTCTCACTCTGTCGCCCAGGCTGGAGTACAGTGGCGCAATCTCGGCTCAGTGCAACCTCCACCTCCCAGGTTTAAGTGATTCTCCTGCCTCAGCCTCCCGAGTAGCTGAGATTACAGGCGCTCACCACCACACCCAGCTAATTTTTGTAATTGTGGTAGAGATGGGGTTTCACAATGTTGGTCAGGCTGGTCTTGAACTCCTGACCTCAGGCAATCTACCTGCCTCAGCCTCCCAAAGTGCTGGGATTACAGGCGTGAGCCACCACACCCAGCATACTTGAGTAATTTCCTTTTTTTTTGAGATGGAGTCTCGCTCTGTTGCCAGACTGGAGTGCAGCGGTATGATCTTGGGTCATTGCAACCTCCTCCTCCCGGGTTCAAGTGATTATCCTGCCTCAGCCTCCTGAGTAGGTGGGACTACAGGCACATGCCACCACGCCCAGCTAAGTTTTGTATTTTTAGTGGAGATGGGGTTTCACCATGTTGGCCAGGATGGTCTCAATCTCTTGACCTCGTGATCCGCCCGCCTTGGCCTCCCAAAGTGCTGAGATTATAGGCATGAGTCACCATGCCCAGCCAAGAGTGCTGTCTTTTTATTAACTCCTGTATGTCCTTAGTTACCAATAAAGCCTTTTGTTATAGCAGAGTAGTCTGCCTTATAGATAGAAGGGTCTTCCGGTGTTCCACAGAGTGTAATGTTGTCCAGGGGCTTTACCTGAACAGTTCTGGGACATGGACATTCAAGTTGCAATGTAAGTGAATGAGTCATACTTTTCTTTCCAATGCACAGGGCTTCAGTATTCTACTTGGTCACCTGGTCCAAAGATCTTTGAGGTGTGTTCTGTCTGCAACATACTTGCCCAGCATCTCCTGGGTGGCTCCATTTCTAAAATGGGTAACACTTCCTTTACTGGCCCGGCTGTTGTCGCTGTGGCCTCATCAGTTTCCATCTCAGAGGGCGACACTCTTAGCCATGTTCATTTGGGAAATCCTTGGCTTGTAGCAGGACGAGCCACAGACAAAACTCCTCAGACACCGAGTTAAAGAAGGAAGGGGTTTATTTGGCCGGGGACATCGGCAAGACTTCTGTCTCAAGAGCCGAGCCCCCAAGTGAGCAATTCCTGTCCCTTTTAAGGGCTCACAACCCTAAGGGGGTGCGTGTGAGAGGGTCATGATTGATTAAGCAGGGGGCACGTGACTGGGGGCTGCGTGCACCGGTAATTAGATTGGAACAAAACAAGATAGGGATTTTCACAGAGCACTTCTATACAATGTCTGTAATCTATAGATAACACAACCAATTAGGTCAGGGGTCAGATCTTTAACTACCAGTTAACTACCAACCCAGGGTGCGGCGCTGGGCTGGCTGCCTGTGGATTTCATTTCTGTCTTTTAGTTTTTACTTCTTCTTTTTTTTTTTTTTTTTTTTTTGAGGCGGAGTCTCGCTCTGTCGCCCAGGCTGGAGGGCAGTGGCCGGATCTCAGCTCACTGCAAGCTCCGCCTCCCGGGTTGACGCCATTCTCCTGCCTCAGCCTCCCGAGTAGCTGGGACTACAGGCGACCACCACCACGCCCAGCTAGTTTTTTTGTATTTTTTAGTAGAGACGGGGTTTCACTGTGTTAGCCAGGATGGTCTCGATCTCCTGACCTCGTGATCCGCCCATCTCGGCCTCCCAAAGTGCTGGGATTACAGGCACCGCGCCCGGCCTTTACTTCTTCTTTCTTTGGAGGCAGAAACTGGGCATAAGATGATATGAGGGGTGGTCTCCTCCCTTAGCCTCTGCTACTGTAAAACAGTGGAAAGAGCTGTGGCATAGGGTCCAGGCCTGTCCCTTCCTCTAACTTGCAGGGTAACCCTAGACTAGTCATTTTTTATCTTCTCCCCAAATCTGCTCTTCCTGCTCCATCAAGGCCTAAGTGTGTGCATCTGAGGAAGGCTAAATAATAGCCCCCAAAGATATCAGGTCCTGATCCCTGGAACCTGTGTTACTTTATTTGGAAAAAAACTGTCTCTGCATATGTAATTAAGGATCTTTTTTTTTTTTTTTTGAGATGGAGTCTCGTTCTGTTGCTGGGGCTAAAGTGCAGTGGTACCATCTCAGCTCACTGCAACCTCCGCTTCCTGAGTTCAAGTCATTCTCCTGCCTCAGCCTCCCGAGTAGCTGGAATTACAGGTATGCGCCACCACACCAGGTTAATTTTAGTATTTTTAGTGGAGACAGGGTTTTTGCAATGTTGGCCAGGCTGGTCTTGAACTCCTGACCTCAGGTGATCCGCCTGCCTCAGACTCCCAAAGTGTAGGGATTGCAGGCATGAGCCACTGCACTTGGCCCGATTAAGTATCTTTAGATGGGAAGATAACCCTGGATTATCCAAGTGGGCTCTAGAAGATGCAATTAGAAGTGTCAGTATAAGAGAGAGGGAGATCTGAGACAGACACCTAGAGAAGGCAATGTGGGAGCTGGGCGTGGTGGCTCACGCCTGTAATCCTAGCACTTTGGGAGGCTGAGGCTCATGGATCATCTGAAGTCAGGAGTTCGAGACCAGCCTGACCAACATGGTGAAACCCCCAAAAATACAAAAATTAGCCAGGTGTGCACATGGCGGGCACATGTAATCCCAGCAACTCAAGAGGCTGAGGGATGATAACTGCTTGGGAGCCCGTGGGGCGGAGGTTGCAATGAGCCGGGATCATGCCATTGCATGGTAGCCTGGGCAACAGAGCAAGACTCTGTCTCAAAAAATAAAATAATATAAGTCTGGGGGTGGTGGCTCATGTCTGTAATCCCAGCACTTTGGGAGGCCGAGGCAGGCAGATCACCTAAGGTTGGGAATTCGAGACCAACCTGACCAACGTGGAGAAAACCTGTCTCTACTAAAAATACAAAATTAGCTGGGTGTGGTGGCGCATGCCTGTAATCCCAGCTACTTGGGAGGCTGAGGCAGGAGAATCCCTTGAATCCAGGAGCCAGAGGTTGTGGTGAGCCAAGATTGCTCCATGGCACTCCAGCCTGGGCAACAAGAGTGAAACTCTAAAATAAAATAAAATAAAAATCTGGCCACATTAATTTTCAGTGAAAAAATCTGTCAGTGGCACATTAATGCCTGTAAGATACGCCAAACTCGTTGCCTAGCCTGAGGTACCCTTCACCATCTGGTCCCTTATCTTCTCCCTCATGCTCAAATATGCAAACATACATGCACACATTCACCCTCCTATATTCACAGTCCCTCTCACATACACACACTCACTTGAGCCATGCTGAACTACAGAGTTCCTGTGATTGGGCTGTTTCATGAGCTCCTGTGACATCTCTCATAGAAAGAAAGTTGTTTCATCTCAACACATGTGTGGCAAAAACTGGTTTGTTCAGCATGGAATAGAAAATGGTTCTGCTGCTGGGCACAGTGGCTCATGCCTGTAATCCCAGCACTTTGGGAGGCCAAGGCGGGCAGTTCACTTGAGATCAGGAGTTCAAGACCAGCCTGGCCAACATGGTGAAACCCCATCTCTACTAAAAATATTATACAAAAAAATTAACCAGGCATGGTGGCGTGCGCCTGTATTCCCAACCATTCGGGAGGCTGAGGCAGGAGAATCGCTTGAACCCAGGAGGCGGAGGTTGTGGTGAGCCGAGATCACAGGACTGCACTCCAGCCTGGGACGACAGGGCTAGACTCTGTCTCAAAAAAAAAAAAAAAAAAAAAAGAAAAGAAAAAGAAAAAAAGAAAAGAACAACGTGGCTCTGCGAGTACTGACACAAATCCCCAGCATAAAAAGTGAAAAATGCGCCGGGCGCGGTGGCTCAAGCCTGTAATCCCAGTACTTTGGGAGGCCGAGACGGGCGGATCACGAGGTCAGGAGATCGAGACCATCCTGGCTAACACGGTGAAACCCCGTCTCTACTAAAAATACAAAAAACTAGCTGGGCGAGGTGGCGGGCGTCTGTAGTCCCAGCTACTCGGGAGGCTGAGGCAGGAGAATGGCGTAAACCCGGGAGGCGGAGCTTGCAGTGAGCTGAGATCCGGCCACAGCACTCCAGCCTGGGCGACAGAGCGAGACTCCGTCTCAAAAAAAAAAAAAAAAAAAAAAAAAGTGAAAAATACACACTTTTGTGGAAAAGTGTAAATAGTCTGCTCCCATTTCTACGAGCTAACACACCTGTGTGCCCATGGAGCTTTCGCTCCAGTCTGGAAGGGGAGGGCGGGGCCTTCCCGGGAGTGAAGGGGACGGGGCAGACCCGGACCCTCCAGGGAACGCCCTTGAGTAACCCGCGCACTTGGGTCCCCTTCCCACCTAGGACCACTGGCTCAAGATTGCCGGGTAGATGCACCCGGCACGCGCCTCTCCTCCAAGGGAACCGAAGGAGCTGGGAGGTTTTCACACTTGCAGCAGGTCGGCTGAGAGAACGCGGGATTCAGCCACTGGGAGCCCGAGGAGCGGCGCAGAGGCACCCAGGTAGCCTGCGCGGAGAAATCGGATAGGCGGGGACTGCCTGTATGTAGCTCCCGCGCGCGGGGAAAGGGTGAGTGAGAGACCCCGGGGCTCCGCAGTCTCCCTACGGACTTCCACAGCCCCCGACCCTCGCAGACCTCCAGAATAGGGGCCAGCGGCCGAGAGATTTCCCAGTCGCGTTGCAGGAGCCCACGTGGAGCCCACGGGCTTCCCTGCCCTGAGCAGCTTTAGCTGCAGCCCCCGCCACCCCGAAAGTCCAGCACCGAGGGCAGCTTCTGCCTTGCCTGCGGTAACCGCCGCAGCCAGCTGAGGACCAGGGAGGGAGAGAGGAGGCCGGGCGGTCTCAGGAGTCCCAAAGGACAAATAACCTGGCCGCTGACGCGGGACCCAGACGCGAGCCAACTGCGCGCCCGCCCTGCCCCGCCTGAGCTTTCCGTCTGCAGCCTGGGGACCAGCCCTTCCCTGTCTGTCACAGCCAGAGCCCAAACCCTGGGGGCCTGAGGACAGTCCGCTGGCATTTCCGTCCCCCGAGGACTGGAGCACACGGGCCAGGGGCCTGGGGACTGGTGGCTGCGGGCTTTGTCCGTCACCGCTGGCGGCTGAACACTCCTCCCCGGGGTCTGAGGTCTGGGACACAGCCTGCCGATACCACCACGCAGGCCAGGGGACTCGTTTGCCCCTCCCGCCCATCACTCCTGCTGCCCCAGGGCCTGAGATCAGCCACACGCCCAGCCAGGGACTGTCACTACCAGCATTCCAGCAGGGCACCTAGAGGCCCAGGAAAAGGCCTACGAATCGCTCCCCTGAACCCACTAACGTCAGGGCCAGCATACACTGCTCTGGGGCTCAAGAACAGGCAAGCACAGCCTCCACTAATAACCACACACTAAGTCACTCAAGTAATGTACAGAGCCTACACTTCTACCCCAAACCAAAGCCAAGGTCCCCTACTTAACCACATCATATCTACATCTTTAGGAAGAAGTCCTCCCCTACAAAGTGAATTCACAACTTGGAAGAAGTGACTATTCCACAAGATGCCCAGATCTCAACGGAAGGACCCGGGAAGCATGAAAAAGCAAGGAAATGTGATGCCTACAGAAGAACCCAGTAATTCTCCAGCAACAGATCCCCATCCAAAAGAAATTCAGGAAAGCTCAAACAGAGAATTGAGCAGAGAAGTGACCCGACTGATTGTAAAGAAGGTCATCAACATGGAAGAGTCTTTTGAACGAGAACACAAAGAAATGAGGAAAAGAGTTGGGGAGACGTATGAGATGATTACCTGCCAGAAAGAGGTTTTAAAATTCAACAGAAGAGTATTTCTGGAACTGAAGACATCATTGGATGAAATACAAAGTACAGTCAAAAGCTTCAATGATAGACTAGAACAAATAGAAGAAAAACTCTCAGGACACAAAATCTGAAGCATTTTTCTCACTTTAAAGAAAATGGGTTGTACACTGGCCATTAATGTGAATGAAACCTGCTGGGTTAATTGTTATTCTGGGGTCTTGGGTAATCGTTAGAGCAAAATAAAAATAATTTCCTTTAGAGATAGTCGATTTTGCAAGATGAGTTATCATGCAGCAGTTGTGTAAAGATGATCTGATTCAGTTACTGAATCTGATCAGTACCGAATTCAGTAGGCACAATAATTGTAACAGGTGAATGTAGCTGAAGGACATTGTCATGGTCAAGAAAAGCCACTCCTGTCTCTAACAGATTGCCCACACAGCTACATGTCAGCCCTCCTCACTATAAACCTGACAAACACTGGAGCATTTATTTATTTACAGACATGGGCTTTCTGTATCCCAGGCTGGAGTGCAGTAGTGCAATCTCACTGCAGCCTCCATTTTCCGAGCTCATGCCATTATCCAGTCTCAGTCTCCCAAGTAGCTGGGACTACAGGCATGAGCCATGACCCCTGGCTAATTTTTTTTTTTTTTTTTTTTGGTCGGAGTTTTGCTCTTGTTGCCCAGGCTGGAGTGCAATGGTGCGATCACGGCTCACTGCAACCTCTGACTCCCAGGTTCGTGCCTCAGCCTCCCGATTAGCTGGGATTACAGGCACCCGCCACCACGCCCGGCTAATTTTTGTATTTTTAGTAGACATGGGGTTTCCCAATGTTGGTCAGGCTGGTCTTGAACTTCTGGCCTCAGGTGATCTGCCCGCCTGGGCCTCCCAGAGTGCTGGGATTACAGGGGCTGAGCCACTGTGCCCAGCCTCCTGGCTAATTTTTGTACCTTTTTGTAGAAACGGGGTTTCACCATGTTGCCTAGTCTGGTCTTGAACTCCTGAACTCAAAGTGATCTCCCTGCCTCAGCCTCCGAAAGTTCTGGAATTGCAGGGGTGAACCACACTGTGCCAACCACACCCTAGCATGTTAATTCATCTTTCTTTTTTTTGGAGAGGGAGTTTTTGCTTTGCAGGAGCCGAGATCTAGCCACTGCACTCCAGACTGGAAGACAGAGTTACATTCCATCTCAAAATAATGATAATAATAATAATAATAAAGCATCCATAAAAACGCATACATCAACGTAAATGATTTTTTTTTTTTTTTTTTTGAGATGCAGTCTCGCTCTTGTCGCCCAGGTAGGAGTGCAGTGGCACGATCTCGGCTCACTACAACGTCCGCCTCCCGGGTTCAAGGCCCGGCCGAATAGTCCTATTTCTATTAGCTAACACACCTGTGTGCACACGGAGCTTGCGGACCAGTCTGGAAGGGGAGGGCGGGGCCTTCCCGGGAGTGAAGGGGGTGGGGCTGACCCGGACCCTCCAGGGAACGCCCTTGAGTAACTGGCGCCATTGGGACCCGTTCCCACAGACTCAAGATGGCCTGGTAGATGCACCCGGCACGCGCCTCTCCTCCGACGGGAACCGAAGGAGACGGTAGGTTTCCGCACTTGCGGCAGATCGGCTGAGAGAACGCGGGATTCAGCCGAGAAGCCACAGGGAGCCAGAGGAGCGCAGCAAAGGCACCTAGGCAGCCTGCGCTGAGAAATCGGATCGGCGGGGACGGCCTGTAGCTCCTGCAAGCGGGGAAAGGGTCAGTGAGAGACCCCTAGGCTCCGCAGTCCCCCTACGGACTTCCACAGTCCCCGACCCTCGCGGGCCTCCAGAATAGGGGGCAGCGGCCGAGAGATTCCCCAGCGGACTTGTAGGAGCCCACGTGCTTCCCTGCCCTGAGCAGCTGCAGCTGCGCCCCCGCCAGGGAGGGAGCGGGGAGGCCGGACGCTTTCATACGTCCGAAAGGACAAACAACCCCACCGCCGCCGCGGGACCCAACCGCTTCCCTTCTCTGCCCCGCCTGAGCTTTCCTGGGGATCAGTCCTTCCCTGTCCGCCCTAGCTAGCCACGGAACCCTGGGGCCCTCAGTACAGTCCGCTGGCGGTTTCGCCTCCTGAGGCCTTGAGCAGTGGGGCCAGGGGCCTGGGGATTGGTTACTATTCGGCCTCTTCCGCTACCGTTGGCGGCTGAACACTCCTCCCCGTCCTCGACGGTTTTTGAGGTCAGGGGCCCAGCCTGCGGATACCACCGCAGGCCAGGGGACTCGCCTGCCCTCCCAACCTCGGCAGCCACCTCCAACACCAGCAGGGACCGCCTGGGTCCCGGAGGGTTGCCGTCCGTCCCCCCTCCCCACCCCCGCCGCCAACTGCAGCTACACTGCCCACATCATATCCACTGCCCCTGCGCCTGGGATTAGCCACACCCCCAGCCGGTGGCTGCCACTACCAGCATTAGAGCAGGACACCTAGAGGCACATGAATCACTCCCCACAACCCGCTAATAACAGAGCCAGCATACACTGGGGCTAAAGAATAGGTAAGATCAGGACACCACTGGGGCCCAAAGACTGGCCCACCTAGCCTCCTAATCCCCAGCAACCACAGCCTCCACTAATAACTACACCCTAAGCCACCCAAGAAATCATACAGAGCCTAAAGTACTACCCCCAAGTCAAAGCCAAAGTGCCCCACCTAACCAACACCCTATCTACATTTTCAGGAAGAAGTCCTCCCCTACAAAGCGACTTCACAAACTTGGAAGAAGCCACTTTCACAGGATGCGCAGATCTCAACGGAAGGACACAGAAAACATGAAAAAGCAAGGAAATGGGCCGCCTCCAAAGGAACCCAGTAATTCTGCAGCAGCAGATCCCCATCCAAAAGAAACACAAGATATTTTGGAGAGAGAATTGAACATAGAGATTATACAGTTGATGGGCATAATGCAAGCATCATTTGGAAAAGAACAGAGAAAAAAGATGGAAGTAGTTACCGTTCTACAGGAAGAAATTACCAACTTCAGTGATATTCCTAAAAGCAACCTAAGGATACTTCTGAAACTGAAGAAATCACTGGATGAAATACAAAGCAAACTCAAAAGCTTCAATGATAGACTAGACCAAGTAGAAGAAAAACTCTCAAAACTTGAAATCTGAGGCATGTTTCTTAAAGATTTAAAGGGTTATACTCTGACCATTAATGTGAACAAAATCTTCTGGGTTAATTCTTATACTGGGGTCTTGGATAATCATTAAAGTAAAATGAGAATAATTTCTTTTCGAGATGATCCATTTTGCGAGATCTTTTTTTTTTTTTTTTTTTTAAATGAGATTGAGTCTTGCTCTGTCGCCCAGGCTGGAGTGCAGTGGCACAATTTCGGCTCACTGCAACCTCCGTCTCCCAGGTTCAAGAGTTTCTCCTGCCTCAGCCTCCGGAGTAGCTGGGACTATAGGCGTGTACCACCATACCTGCCTTATTTTTGTATTTTTAGTAGAGATAGGGTTTCACCGTGTTAGCCAGGCTGGTCTCAAACTCCTGACCTCAGGTGATCCACCTGCCTTGGCCTCCCAAAGGGCTGTGATTACAGGCGTGAGCCACCAGGCCAGCTGAGATGGATTCTTGTTAGGCAGCGGTCATGGAAAGAGGATTTGATTCAGTTGACGTTAACAGTGCGCACGGTAATCCTAACAGGTGACTGTAATTGAAGCTAAATTACCAGGGAATTGTCATGGTTTAGAAAAGACTCTACCAGGCGCGGTGGCTCATACCTGTAATCCCAGCACTTTGGGAGGCCGAGGAGGGTGGATCACCTGAGGTCAGGAGTTCAAGACCAGCCTGGCCAACATACTGAAACCCCGTCTCTACTAATAATACAAAAAAAAATTAGTAGCCGGGTGTGGTGGTGCATGGCTATAGTCCCAGCTACTCGAGAGGCTGAGGCAGGAGAACCATTTGAACCCAGCCGGCAGAGGTTGCAGTCAGCTGAGATTGCGCCATTGCACTCCAGCCTAGGTGAGAGAGCGAGACTCTGTCTCACAAAAAAAAAAAAAAAGAAAAGCCACTCTCTCCAACAGACTGCTCAGCCCTCCTCACTGTGAAAGTGAGACACCCTAGCATTTTTATTCATCTCCCTTAGGTGCCTTAACTTTTTCTCCCACTCACAGCTGAAAAGAGCTATATCTACCATTTGATCTACTTAGTGTATTTTCCCATTTGCTATGTTGAAAAATTACAGATGTAAAAATTGTAGGGCGGGTGCGGTGGCTCATGCCTGTAATCCCAGCACTTTGGGAGGCCGAGGTGGGCAGATCACAAGGTCAGGAGTTCGAGACCAGCCTGGTCAACATGGTGAAACCCCATCTCTACTAAAAATATAAAAATTAGCTGTGTGTGGTGGCACATGCCTGTAGTCAGCTATTCAGGGGGCTGAGGCAGGAGAATTGCTTGAACACAGGAGGCGGAGATGTCAGTGAGCCGAGATCACGCCATTGTGCTCTAGCCTGGGTGAGAGAGAAGACTGTCTCAAAAACAGACAAACAAAAAACAAAACAAAACTGCAGGCACAGTGGCTGATGCCTATAATCCCAACACTTTGCGAGGCTGAGGCAGGAGGGTTGCTTAAGGCCAGGAGTTCAAGACCAGCCACAGCAACAAAGTGAGCGACTCTATCAAAAATAGGATAAAAATTAGGCAAGTATGGTGGGCGTCAGCCTCTAGTCCTAGCTATTCAGACACAGGTGGGAAGATTGCTTGAGCCTGGGAGGTTGGGGCTGTAGTGACCCTGAATGACAGAAAACTCCTAAGATGATTAAAACAAATACCTTTGGCCGGGCGCAGTGGCTCACGCCTGTAATCCCAGCACTTTGGGAGGCCAAGGCTGGGTGGATCACAAGGTCAGGAGTTCAAGACCAGCCTGGCCCAAATGGTGAAACCCCTTCTCTACTAAGTATATATATTTAAAAAAAAAGCCTGGCGTGGTGGTGGGCGCCAGTAATCCCAGCTACTCGGGAGACTGAGGCAGGAGAATCGCTTGAACCCAGGAGGTGGAGGTTGCAGTGAGCGGATACCGTGCCACTGCACTCCAGGCTGGGTGACACAGTGAGGCTCTGTCTCAAAAAACAAACAGAAAAAACGCTTGTACAATAAACCATAAACTCACCACGTCTGGTTATTCTGAGCATTAAGTTTTGAACATTTTTACCAATTTGATGTTATGAAATTTTTTAGGCCGGGCACGGTGGCTGCCACCTGTAATCCCAGGACTTTGGGAGGCTGAGGTGGACCGATGACTTCATGTCGGGAGTTCGAGACCAGCCTGGCCAACATGTTGAAAACCTGGCTCTACTGAAAATACAAAAATGAGCCAGGTGTGGTGGCTCACACCTGTAATCTCAGCTACTTGGGAGACTGAGGCAGGAGAATCGCTTGAACCTGGGAGGCGAAGGTTGCAGTGAGCTGAGATCAACTCACTGCATTCCAGCCTGGGCAATAAGACTTTGTCTTAAAAAAAAAAAAAAAATTTAGAAACTGTGTATGTATTCTACCTTCCAGCTGAATATGTTGTCCATATCAAGGTCATCTAAATAAATATAAACATTTGGAGATAAATGCTAACAATCTTCTAAAATGTCCTGGGTGAGCTGTATACCCATGTTGCTAGCAGTACACTCACTAAGCCAAAAGTTGGAAACACCCAAATAGCCAACAGATGAATGGATAAGCAAAATGTGGTCTGGCCATATGATGGAATATTATTCTATCTTCTTAAGGAAGGAAGTTTTTTTTTTCCACACAGAGTCTCTCTCTGTCACCCAGGCTGGAGTGCAGTGGTGAGATGTTGGCTCACTGCAACCTCTACCTCCCAGGTTCATTGATTCTTGTGCCTCCCGAGTAGCTGGGATTACAGGTGTGCTCCATCATGCCCAGCTTGCTTATTTATTTATTTATTTATTTAGAGACGGGGTTTCATTCTTGTTGCCCAGGGTGGAGTGCAATAGCGTGATCTCGGCTCACCGCAACCTCCGCCTCCTGGGTTCAAGCGATTCTCCTGCCTCAGCCTCCCCAGAGTAGCTGGGATTACAGGCATGTGCCACCACACCTGGCTAATTTTGTTTGTTTTTTTGTTTTTTGGAGACAGAGTCTTGCTCTGTTGCTCAGCCTGGAGTGCAGTGGTGCGATTTCGGCTTACTGCAACCTCCACCTCCTGGGTTCAAGCAATTCTCCTGCCTCAGCCTCCTGAGTAGCTGGGATTACAGGTGCGCACCACCACGCCCGGCTATATACTTTTTGTATTTTGAGTAGAGACCGGGTTTCACCATGTTGGTCAGGCTGGTCTCGAACTCCTGACCTCATGATCCGCCTGCCTTGGCCTCCCAAATGGTGGGATTACAGGCGTGAGCCACCACGCACGGCCCTAATTTTGTAGTTTTAGTAGAGACAGGGTTTTGCCATGTTGGCCAGGCTGGTTTTGAACTCCTGACCTCAGGTGATCCATTTGCCTTGGCCTCCCAAAGTGCTGCGATTACAGGCGTGAGCCACCGTGCTCGGATGTATTCCACCTTAAAAAGGAAGGAAATTCTGGCACATGCAACACAGATGAATCTTGAGATATTAGGTTACCTGCAAATAAACCAGTAACAAAAAAGCAAACACTGTATGATTCCCCTTGTATAAGGGACTTAGAGGAGGCAAAATCAGAGACAAAAAGTAGAATAGAATGGTGGTGGCCAGGGGCTGGGGGAAGGAGAAAAGGGGAGTTGTTCAATGGTTACAGAGTTTCAGTTAGGGATCGTAGAAAGTTCTGAGATGGATGGTGGTGATGGTTGCATAACCATGTGAGTGTATTTACTGCTACTGAACCGTATACTTCCAAATGGTTAGAATGGGCTGGTTCTGGTGGCTAGCGCCTGTAGTCCGAGTACTTTGGAAGGCAGAGGTGGGTGGATGGATTCAGCTCGCAAGTTTGAGACCAGTCTGGGGAACATCGTGAAACCCCGTCTCTACAGTAAAAATCTAGCTGGTCGTGGTGGTGCAATCCTGTAGTCTCAGCTACTTGGGAGGCTGAGGTGGGAGGATGGCTTGAGCCAAGGAGGTGGAGGTTGAAGTGAGCCCAGATGGCACTATTCCACTCCAGCCTAGGCTAAAGAGGCAGGTTGGGCGTGGTGGCTCATGCCTATAATCCCAGCACTTTAGGAGGCTGAGGCGAGCGGATCACAAGGTCAAGACATTGAGATCATCCTGGCCAACATGGTGAAACCCCATCTCTACTAAAAATACAAAAATTAGCTGGGCATGGTGGTCATGCGCCTGTAGTCTCAGCTACTCGGGAGGCTGAGGCAGGAGAATGGCTTGAACCCAGGAGTTGGAGGTTGCAGGGAGCGGAGATCACTCCACTGAACTCGATTGGCAACAGAGCGAGACTCCTTCTCAAAAAAAAAAAAAAAAAAAAAAAAGGTTAGATTGGCAAATTTTATGTTATGGATAGTTTGTCAAAAGATTGTTAAATTTGAAAAAATCCTGAGTGATTAAAATTTTTAGGTTTATAATATAAAACAAAACATTTCCTTTTTTTTTGAGATGGAGTCTCACTCTTGTTGCCAGGGCTGGAGTGCAATTTGCCATATTGGCTTACCGCAACCTCCACATCCAGGGTTCCAGCGATTCTCCTGCCTCAGCCTCCCAAGTAGCTGGGATTACAGGCATGCACCACCACGCCCGGCTAATTTTGTGTTTTTAGTAGAGATGAGGTTTCACCATGTTGGTCAAGCTGGTCTCGAACTCCCAACCTCAGGTGATCTGCCCACCTTGGCCTCCCAAAGTGCTGGGATTACAGGTGTGAGCCATTGTGCTCAGCCCAATTTTACCTTTGAAAGGAATGATTGTTGAAATCATCTCTCTGGGCCGGGTGCGGTGGCTCACGCCTATAATCCCAGCACTTTGGGAGGCCGAGGCGGGCGGATCACCTGAGGTCGGGAGTTCAAGACCAGCTTGACCAACAGGTGAAACCCCGTCTCTACCAAAAATAGAAAATTAGCCGGGCGTGGTGGTGTGCGCCTGTAATCCCAGCTACTTGGGAAGCTGAGGCAGGAGAATCACTTGAACCTGGGAGGTGGAGGTTGCAGTGAGCCAAGATTGTGCCATTGCACTCCAGCCTGGGCAACAAAAGCGAAACTCCATCTCAAAAAAAAAAAAAAAGAAATAATCTCTCTGAAATTTCACATTTAAACATATTTATACCCCCAAATCATGTTTTTCAGTACTGTTCAAAAGGCCATCTATAAAAATGCATATTTCAACATAAATGATTTTTCAAATATCTAACAATATGTGACATTCCAATATAGATGATTATGTTGATATTATTTAGCTGTAAAAAAGAATAAGGCAGGCTGGGCAAGGTGGCTCACGTCTGTAATCCCAGCACTTTTGGAGGCCAAGGTGAGCGGATCACCTGAGGTCAAGAGTTCGAGACTAGCCTGGCCAACATGGTGAAACCCCGTATCTACTAAAAATACAAAATTAGCAGGGTGTGGTGGCACGCGCCTGTAATCCCAGCTACTCAGGAGGCTGAGGCAGGAGAATCGCTTGAACCCGGGAGGCGGAGGTTGTGGTGAGCCGAGATCGCACCATTGCACTCCAGCCTGGCTAACAAGAGCCAGACTCCCTCTCAAAAAAAAAAAAGAAAAAGAAAGAGAATAAGGTGGCTCTGCGAGTACTGACACAAATCCCCAGTATAAAAAGTGAAAAATGGCTGGGCGCGGTGGCTCACGCCTATAATCCCAGCACTTTGGGAGGCTGAGGCTGGCAGATCACGAGGTCAGGAGTTCAAGACCAGCCTGGCCAACATGGTGAAACCCCGTCTCTACTAAAAATACAAAAATTAGCTGGACGTGGTGACGCTTGCCTATAATCCCAGCTATTCGGGAGGCTGAGGCAGGAGAATTGCTTGACCTTGGACCCGCGTTGCAGTGAGCCGAGATCGCGCCTCTGCACTCCTTCTTAAAAAAAAAAAAAAAAGTGAAAAATGAATACTTTTCTGGAAAAGTGTAAACAGTCTGCTCCCATTTCTATTAGCTAACACACCCGTGTGCACACGGAGCTTTTGGTCCAGTCTGGAACGGGAGGGCGGGGCCTTCCCAGGAATGAGGGGGCGGGGCCGACCCGGACCCTCCAGGGAACGCCCTTGCTTAACTCGCGCACTTGGGACCCGTTCCCGCCCAGGACCATAGGCTCAAGATGGCCGGGTAGATGTAGCCTGCACGCGCCTCTCCTCCGAAGGGACCCGAAGGAGCCGGTAGCTTTTCACACTTGCAGCAGATCCGCTGAGAGAACGCGGGATTCAGTCGAGAAGCCACGGGGAGCTCGAGGAGCGGAGCAGAGGCACCCAGGCAGCCTTTTCAGAGAAATCGGATAGGCGGGGACGGCCTGTAGCTCCCGCGCGCGGGGAAAGGGTAAGTGAGAGACCACGGGGTCCCGTAGTCCCCACACGGACTTCCACAGCCACCTGACCCTCGCAGGCCTCCAGAATAGGGGGCAGCGGCGGATAGATTCCCCAGCGGCGTTGCAGGGGCCCACGTGGAGCCCATGGGCTTTCCTGCCCTGAGCAGCTGCAGCTGCAGCCTCCGCCACCCGGAGTCCAGCCCCGAGGGCAGCTCCTGCCTTACCTGCGGTAACCGCCGCAGCCAGCTGAGGGCCTGGGAGGGAGAGGGAGGCCGGGCGCTCTCAGGAGTCCCAAAGGATAAATAACCCGCTGCTGCCCGTGGGACCCAGACGCGAGCCAACTGCGCGCCCGCCCTGCCTCACCTGAGCTTTCCGCCCGCAGCCTGGCGGAAACCAGTCCTTCCCTGTCTGTCACAGACAAAGCCCAAACCCCGGGGGCCTGAGAACAGTCCGCTGGCGGCTCCGTCCCCTGAGGATCTTGAGCACACGGGCCAGGGGCCTGAGGATTGGTGGCTGTTCTGCCCCTTCCGCCACCGGTGGGGCCTGACCACTCCTCCTCGGGGTGTGGGGTCTGGGGTCCAGCCTGTGGGATACCACCACAGGCCACCTGCCGGCCAGGGGAGTCACCTGCCCGCCCAACCCATGGCAACCACCTCCAACACCAGCAGAGACGGCCTAGGTTCTGGTGGGTTGCCCCCCAACTGCCCTCACCCACATCACCCGCTGGTCTGGGGCCTGGGATCAACTACGAGCTTAGCTGGGGCTGCCACTACCAGGATTCGAGCAGGGCACCTAGAGGACCCCAAATTGCTCCCCTGAACCCATTAACGCCACAGCCAGCCTACGCCGCTCCTGGGTTTAAGAAGAGGCAAGCTCAGCCCACCACTGGGGCTCAAAGACTGGCCCACCTTAGCCTCCTAGTCACCAGCAACCACACCCTCCACTAATAACCACACCCTAAACCACCCAAGAAATCATACAGAGCCTACAATACTACCCCAAATCAAAGCCAAAGTGCCCCACCTAACCAACACCCTATCTACATTTTCAGGAAGAAGTCCTCCCCTACAAAGTGAGTTCACAAACTTGGAAGAAGCAATTTACACAGGATGCGCAGATTTCAACAGAAGGACACGGGAAACGTGAAAAAGCAAGGAAGTGGGACGCCTCCAGAGGAACCCAGTAATTCTCCAGCAACAGATCCCCATACAAAAGAAATTCAAGAAATGTCATATAGAGAATTGTGGAAACTGATTTTAACCAAGATTAGGGGGATTCAAGAGGCTTCTGAAAAAGAAAGTAGGGAAATGTCAGTAGCAATTCTGGATATGCTTGAGGTATTTACCAACCAGTTACAGAGTTTACCAGAGCACGTGGCAAATGTGGAACTGAAGAAATCACTGGATGAAATACAAAGTACACTCAAAAGCTTCAATGGTAGACTAGATCAAGCAGAAAAAAAACTCTCAAAACTTAAAATCTGAAGCCTTTTTCTCAATTCAAAGATTTAAAGGGTTGTACTCTGGCCATTCATGTGAACAAAATCTGCTGGGTTAATTGTTACACTGGGGTCTTGGATAATCATTAAAGGTGAAATGAAAATAATTTCTTTTTGAGGTGGTCAATTTTGCAAGACGGATTCTTGTTAGGCAGCAGTCATGGAAAGATGATTTAGTTCAGTTGACATTAATAGTACTCTTGGTAATCCAACAGGTGAATGTGGTTCAAACTAAATTGCCAGGGAATTGTCGTGGTCTACTAGAAAAGCCACTCTCTCCAATAGACTGCACACAGCTACATGTCAGCCCTCCTCACTGTGAAAGTGAAGACACCCTAGCATTTTTATTCTTCTCCCTTAGGTGCCTCAACTTTTTCTCCCACTCTCAGCTGTAAAGAGCTATATCTACCATTTGATCTACTTAGTGTATTTTCTTGTTGGCTATGTTAAAACATTACAAACATAGCAATTATGAATGAAAAATAACTCCATGGCCAGGCACGGTGGCTCATGCCTGTAATCCCAGCACTTTGGGAGGCTGAGGCGGGTGGATCACAAGGTCAGGAGTTTAAGACCAGCCTGGCCAAGATGGTGAAACCTTGTCTCTATTAAAAATACAAAAATTAGCTGGGCGCAGTGGTAGGTGCCTGTAATCCCAGCTGCTCGGAAGGCGAGGCTGAGGGAGGAGAATTGCTTGAACCTGGAGGGTAGAGGTTGCAGTGAGACTGTCTCAAAAAAACAAAACAAAAACTCTTAAGATGATTAAAACAAACTTACTTCTACAATAAACCATAAACTCACCATATATAGTGATTCTGTACATTAAATCTTTAGAACATGTTTACCAATTTCATGTTAAGAAAAATTTTTTAGAAGTTGTGTATGGGCTGGGCACAATGACTCATGCCTGTAATCCCACCACTTTGGGAGGCTGAGATGGGCGGACCACTCAAGGTTAGGAGTTTGACATTAGCCGGGGCAACATGGCAAAACCCCATCTCTACAAAAAATACAAAAATTAGACTGCACTAATTAGTGGGATGGACCATTACTGGTGCATGTATCTCTAGTCCCAACTACTCGGAGACTGAGGTGGCAAGATCAGTGGATCCCAGGAGGTTGAGGCTGCTGTGAGCTGTGGTCATGCCACTGCACTCCAGCCAGGATGACAGAGTAACAGCGTGTCTCAAAAAAAAAAAAAAAAAAAAATGATGTCTGTACTCCACTTTTCAACTGGATATAGTGTCCATAATCAAGGTAATCTAAATAAATATACTGTTTTGCAGAGATTTTTTTTTTTTTTTTTAGACAGAGTCTTGCACTGTTGCTGGGGCTGGAGTGCAATGGTGCGATCTTGGCTCACTGCAACTTCTGCCTCCTGGGTTGAAGCGATTCTCCTGCCTCAGCTTCCTGAGTAGCTGGGATTACAGGTGCTCGCCACCATGCCTAATTTTTTGTATTTTTGGTAGAGTCGGGGTTTCACTATGTTGGCCAGGCTGGTCTCGAACTCCTGACTTTGTGCTTCACCTGCCTTGGCCTCCCAAAGTGCTGGGATTACAGGCGTGAGCCACCGGGCTTGGCACTTTTTTTTTTTTGAGATGGAGTTCTGCTCTTGTTGCCCAGGCTGGAGTGCAATGTCACGATCTTGGGTTACTGCAACCTCCGCCTCCCGGGTTCAAGTGATTCTCCTGCCCTAGCCTCCCAGGTAGCTGGGATTACAGGCACGCTATCACTCCCAGCTAAATTTTGTATTTTTAGTAGAGATGGCGTTTCACCATGTTGGACAGGCTGGTCTTGAACTCCTGACCTCAGAATTTCCATCCGTCTCAGATTCCCAAAGTGTTGGGATTACAGGTGTGAGCCACCGCACCCGGCCTTTTGGAGAAATTAAATGCTTTTAACCTTCCAAAGTATCCTGGGTGAACTGTACACCCGTGCTGCTAGCAGTGTATACGCTAGAACCAAAAGGTGAAAAAACACTGAAATGTCCATCAACAAATGAATGGATAAACAAAATGTGTAGGATAGAATATTATACCACCTTAAAAAGGAAGGAGATTCTGATACATGCTACAAGGCAGGTGAGCCCTGAGATCATTAGGCTCTGGGAAATAAGCCAGTCACAAAAAGACAAAAAATAGTGTAGGATTCCACTTATATAAGAGACTTAGAGGAGGCAAAGTCATAGAGACAGAAAGCAGAATGGTGGTTGTCAAGGGCTGGGGAAGGAGGAATGGGGAGTTGTTAAGTGGGTACAGTTTGAGTTAGGGATAATAGAGGGTTCTGAGGATGGACGGTGGTGATGGCTGTACAACAATGTGAGTGTATTGAATGCTACTGAACCATACACTTCCAAATGGCTAGAATGGTAAACTTTGTTATGTATAGTTTATGGATGGTTATGTAACAGGATAACGAAACAGGATTGTTAAAAACAGAGTGACCTAAAATTTGAAAACATCCCCAGTGACCAGTAAACCTTTTAGGCTTATAATGAAAATAGCAATGCATTTCTTATTGTAACTACTTTAAAAATAGTTTTTAAACTATTTTTAGTTTAAAATAAACTAAACCTGCCACATTCTTTTTCTAGTCTGCCAGTCTTGATTTCCCAATCATGTTTTTTCTTTTTTCTTTTTTTTTTTTGAGACAGAGTCTTGCTCTGCTGCCCAGGCTGGAGTGCAGTGGCGCAATCTTGGCTCACTGCAACCTCCACCTCCTGGGTTCAAGCAATTCTCTGGCCTCGGCCTCCAGAGTAGCTGGGATTACAGGCACCTGCCACCATGCCCGGCTAATTTTTGTACTTTTAGTAGAGACAGGGTTTCACCATGTTGGCCAGGCTGATCTGGAACTCCTGACCTAAAGTAATACACCCGCCTCTGCCTCTCAAAAGTGCTGGGATTACAGGCGTGAGCCAATGCACTCGGCCTTTTTTTTTTTTTTTTTTGAGACAGTCTCACTCTGTTGCCCAGGCTGGAGTACAGTGGCACAATCTTGGCTGACTACAACCTCTGCCTCCCAGGCTCAAGCAATTCTTATACCTCAGCTGCCTCAGTAGCTGGTATTACAGGTGTGTGTGTGCCAACACACCTGGCACATTTTTGTACTTTTAGTAGAGATGGGGTTTTGCCATGTTGGCCAGGCTGGTCTCAAACTCCTGGTTTCTAGCAGTTCTCCCATCTCGGCCTCCCAAAGTGTTAGGATTACAGCCGTGACCCGCTGCAACTGGCCAGGCACTTCAATTTTTTTCTCTCTCTCTCTTTGAGACGGAGTCTTGCTCTGTCACCAGGCTGGAGTGCAGTGGTGCAATCTCAGCTCACTGCAATCTCCGCCTCCCAGGTTCAAGCAATTCTCCTGCCTCAGCCTCCTGAGTAACTGGGACTACAGGCACGCCCCACCACGCCCAGCTAATTTTTGTATTTTTAGTAGAGATGGGGTTTCACCATGTTGGCCAGGATGATCTCTATCTCTTGACCTTGTGATCTGCCTGCCTCAGCCTCCCAAAGTGCTGGGATTACAGGCGTGAGCCACCACGCCCAGCCAGGCACTTCACATTTTATGTCACTCTGTATGTCTGCAAATAACTGAGAAAGTGCCACAGTATTGATTTGGAGGTTACAAACATATTTTAGAGAGTAAGCAAATTCTCAAATACAAAATCTATGAATAATGATCAAGTATACCTTCACTTGGCATGTTAAGTACCCCAGGTTCCCGCATTATCTGAGGGAGGGCAGCATATGAAACTTATTTAGACCTCTTTTTAAACATTTAATGTAATTTAATCTGTTTGAGACATGGTGTCTGTCGCCCAGGCTGGAGTATAGTGGTGCGATCTTAGCTCAGTGCAACCTCTGCCTCCCAGGCTCAAGCAATTCTTATGCCTCAGCCACCCGAGTAGTTGGTATTACAGGCCTGTGCCAACACACCCTGTGAATTTTTATATTTTTAGTAGAGATGGGGTTTTGCCATGTTGGTCAGGCTGGTCTTGAATTCCTGGCTTCAAGTGATCCGCCTGCCTTGGCTTCCCAAAGTGCTGAGATTACAAGTGTGAGCCACTGAGCCCCACCTAGAACTCTTACAGAGAATGAAGAATGCGTTTTGATTTTCTTTTTTGCATATCCAAGACATTGCACTCAAGTTTCTGAATCAGCCTTACTATTAGGCTGGCGCAAAAGTAATTGCGGCTTTTGCCATTAAAAATTAAAAATGACAAAAACCGCGATTAGTTTTGCACCAACCTAATATTTAGGAAAATGGAATGAGTTCCGCGAGGGTGGGGATTTGTGTCTTTTTCATGCATGCTGTCTGCAGTCAGCAGCTAGGACAGCGGTGCACACACAGCAGGTGCTCAACCCGTCGGTGTTTGTTGGGTAAATCAAGGAATGAAAATTACATTCAAGCCAACACACATGATTAAACTACTGTTGTATCATTGGGCTGCAACGGTTACAATTCCACAAACTATATAACTGGACATATATGAAGGTGGTAAATCCCTCCATTTTGTAGGTCTTTGGGAAGTTCTGGGGCCAGGAAATCTGAATTCGATGATAGGATTTTCTAAACTGAACTCAGGACAGAGCATAGATGGTCTGAGTGAATGCCCTGCGTGACTGGTGCCTTCCTGCAGGTAGGAACACTTCCTCTGCAGTCACAGGGAGAAGAAAACATCAGGAGCTGGATGTGATTTCAGATCTGCACTAAGAAACATGCTGATTTCACTGGGGAGGTGGCAGTCCCAGGTGAAGGCTGGCTAGGTCATAATTGACATCTCCTCCCTGTCTCTGCTCTCAGACATGGAGTTGATGATGCTTTTTAAATACTTTATGAATTCCATCCGGATCTCCTCAGGGTCATCTTCTAGGTTCGAGTGCACCAGCTTCAGCTTGTTCAAGGGTGGCGCTTGAAAATGAAGATAAGGTTAATTAGGCAAGGAGTTTCAATGAGGGGCCCTTTCTAGCTCCCAATGAAAATTCTAGAAGAAATTTAACTTTCTGAAGTTCGCAAATCAAGTTGTCTTCCTTGACACCAGAGAACAGAGAAAGGGTTTGCTATACTGCCACCTGGCAACAGGATGAAAACCTTACAAACCACTTTCCAGGTCTTCTGATAGATTCTCTATTATTCTCATTTTGTTTCTGAGTATTTTCTGACTTCTTTTTCAGGATTACTGTGTCACCTTTGGGATGTGTGTTATGTGAATTGGAGGTTTTTCTCCAGAAAAGTTCTTTCAGAAAGAGTGCCACCCCAGTCATACCCAAGAATAGCGACAAGCAGGATTTTCCTACTCTGTATTCTGCTTTTCTTTTTTTTTGAGACAGAGTTTCACTCTTCGTTGTCTAGGGTGGAGTGGAGTGCAATGGCACAATCTCAGCTCACTGCAACCTCCACCTCCCAGGTACAAGTGATTCTCCTGCCTCAGTCTCCTGAGTAGCTGGGATTACAGGCATGCACCACCACCCCCAGCTAATTTTTGTATCTTTAGTAGAGATGGGGTTTCACCATGTTGGTCAGGCTGGTCTAGAACTCCTGACCTCAAGAGATCCGCCCGCCTTGGCCTCCCAAAGTGTTGGAATTACAGGCATGAGCCACCACTCCAGGCCTTTTATTTATTTATTTATTGAGATGGTGTCTCATCCTGTCACACAAGCTGGAGTGCAGCAGTGAGATCACTGCAACCTCTGCCTCCCGGGCTCAAGGAATTCTCCTGCCTTAGCCCCTGAGTAGCTGGGACTACAGGCGCCTGCCATCATGCCTGGCTAATTTTTGTATTTTTAGTAGACACAGGGTGGACTCACATGGAGCGGGCAACAATTGCCTAGGGTACAGAAGGTGCTCAGTAACTGGACAGAGCTGCTGGTTTGTAGGACGTGGGGCAGTATGTAGGTGTCCAAAACATTCAAGACAAAAGAGGAAGAGAAATTCCAGTTTCCTTACACAAAGACAGGCTTCCTTTATCATCTCCAGAGCCTGGTTTGTGGTGTGCAATTAGCATACACTGTGTGTCCTGTAAGGACTGCTGTTGGACAAAGCAGGAATACCACATCTCCATTTCCTTCCGGTGGCTTGGGATATCAGCATTGAAGACGATCACCACTCCATGAGCATCCTTCATCAGGGCCGGCCAGCAGGACTCGAACCTGGGAGGAAGAAAAGGAACAAGAGGGAAAGTTAGGTCATTCTGGTTTCTAACTGTGGACTTTAAAAAGAATATCTTAGTATTAAAAGTTGGTCTATAACAGCCCAGGCGCGGTGGCTCACTCCTGTAAGCCCAGCACTTTGGGAGGCTGAGGCGGGTGGGTCACGATGTCAGGAGATCGAGACCATCCTGGCTAACACGGTGAAACTCCATCTCTACTAAAAATACAGAAAAATGGGCCGGGCGCGGTGGCTCAAGCCTGTAATCCCAGCACTTTGGGAGGCCGAGACGGGCGGATCACGAGGTCAGGAGATCGAGACCATCCTGGCTAACACGGTGAAACCCCGTCTCTACTAAAAATACAAAAAACTAGCCGGGCGAGGTGGCGGGCGCCTGTAGTCCCAGCTACTCTGGAGGCTGAGGCAGGAGAATGGCGAAAACCCGGGAGGCGGAGCTTGCAGTGAGCTGAGATCCGGCCACTGCAGTCCAGCCCGGGCTACAGAGCAAGACTCCGTCTCAAAAAAAAAAACAAAAAAAAAAAAAAACAAAAAAAAACAGAAAAATGGCTGGGCGCGGTGGCTCAAGCCTGTAATCCCAGCACTTTGGGAGGCCGAGACGGGCGGATCACGAGGTCAGGAGATCGAGACCATCCTGGCTAACATGGTGAAACCCTGTCTCTACTAAAAAAAAAAAATACAAAAAACTAGCCGGGTGAGGTGGCGGGCGCCTGTAGTCTCAGCTACTCGGGAGGCTGAGGCAGGAGAATGGCGTGAACCCGGGAGGCGGAGCTTGCAGTGAGCTGAGATCCAGCCACTGCACTCCAGCCTGGGCGACAGAGTGAGACTCCATCTCAAAAAAAAAAAAAAAAAAAGCAAAAAAATTAGCCAAGCATGGTGGTGGGCTCCTGTAGTTCCAGCTACTCGGGAGGCTGAGGCAGGAGAATGGCGTGAACCCAGGAGGCGGAGCTTGCAGCAAGCTGAGTTTGCACCACTGCACTCCAGCCTGGGTGACACAGCGAGACTCCATCTCAGAAAAACAACAACAACAAAAAACAGTTGGTCGATGACTTTTTTTTTTTTTTTTTTTTTTAAAGAGACAGGGTCTTGCTGCTCCCAGGCTGAAGGTGCAGTTGTGGGATCATAGCTCACTGCAGCCTCCAATGTGGGCCTGAGCGATCCTTCCGCCTTAGCCTCCTGAGTAGCTAGGACTACAGGTGTGCACCACATCAGGCCAATTTTAGTTTTTTTAAAGGTTGATGATTTCTTCATTAAAAAAAATTGTTAGTATTTTTTAAGACAAGAGTCTGGCTCTGTCGCCCAGGCTGGAGTGCAGTAGCAACGTCCACCTCCCAGGTTCAAGTGATTCTCCTGCCTCAGTCTTCTGATGTGGCTGGGATTATTGGTGCACACCACCATACTGGGCTAAGTTTTGTGTTTTTAGTAGAGATGGGGTTTTGCTATGTTGGCCAGGCTGGTCTCAAACCCCTGAGCTCTGGTGATCTGCCTGCCTCGGCCTCCCAAAGCAGTGGATTACAGGCGTAAGCCACGGTGCCTGGCCCCTATTTTTTTTTTAAAGATGAGGTTTCATCATGTTGGGCAGGCTGGTCTTGGAACTCCTGACCTTAGGTGATCTGCCTGCCTCGGCCTCCCAAAGTACTTGGATTACAGGCATCAGCCACTGCACCTGGCCAAGGTTGATAACTTCTAACTGCATCATAACCTAATCACTAAAGTGTATAAAGCAATGCATGTCAGCAAATAATTTATCAAGCTCCTCATATGTGCCAGGACACATGCTAGGCCCAACTTCATGATGCCTGATGGGCAGCTGAATTTTTTGTTTTGTTTTGCTTTTTGAGACAGAGTCCAGCTCTGTTACCCAGGCTGGAATACAATGGTGTCATCTCGGCTCACTGCAACCTCTGCCTCCGGGTTCAAGCAGTTCTCCTGCCTCAGCCTCCCAAGTAGCTGGGATTACATGTGGCCGCCACCACACCAGGCTAATTTTTCGTATTTTTAGTAGAGATGCAGTTTCACCATGTTGGCCAGGCTGCTCTTGAACTTTTCTCCTCAGGTGATCCACCCGCCTTGGCCTCCCAAAGTGTTGGAATTACAGGTGTTAGCCACCGCCCCTGGCCTGGGCAGCTGATTTTTAAACCATTTGATGAAGTGACTTTCTTTAAAGGAAACATACTTAGCGTCGCCACCACAGTCCCATAGCTCGAATTCACAGCCCGTGCCTTTGTTGTTGCTGGTAACGTGCGGGTTCTCAAATTCCAGGATCCTAAAAGGAAAAAGAAGAGCAGTAGGCTGGGAGCAGTGGCTCATGCCTGTAATCTCAGCACTCTGAGAGGCCGAGGCGGGCAGATCACTTGAGGTTAGGAGTTCGAGACCAGCCTGGACAACATGGTGAAACCCTCGCTACGCTAAAAATAAAAGAATTAGCCGGGCATGATGGTGGGCACCTGTAATCCCAGCTATTGGGGAGGCTGAGGCAGGAGAATTGCTTGAACCTGGGAGGTGGAGGTTGCAGTGAGCCGAGATCGTGCCACTGCATTCCAGCCTGGGAGACAGGACGAGGAAGAAGAGCAGCAGTAGCACCAATAATGAGGCTGCATTACACTTTTGGAATGCCAACAGCAACAAAAGTAGGAGGTGGGTGATGGCTGGGCAGTCTTTTTAAATTGTTTTATTATTAAATTTTTTTTTTGAGACAGGGTCTCACTCTGTCACCCAGGCTGGAGTACAGTGGCACAATCATAGCTCACTGCAGCCTCCAACTCCTGGCCTCAAGCAATCCTGCTGCTTCAGCCTACCGTGTAGCTGAGACAACAGACACATGCCAACTTACCTGGCTAATGTTTTATTTTTAGTTGAGATGGGGTCTCCCTTTATTGCTCAGGGCTCAGGCGATCCTCCCACTTTGACCTCCGAGAGCGCTGGGATTAGAGGCATGAGCCTCCCTGCCCAGCCAGTTGGGCACTCTTGGGGACACAGATTTGTCAGGGCTCACCTCACTCCTTGGGTTGGGCTGTATTCAGTGATGTCAGAAGATTCTGTCAGAAAGTTGGCCAAAACAGTTTTTCCACTCTGTGAAAATGAGTGCAAATAAAGGTCTTTGTTGAAAGGCAGAAAAGGAAACCAAAAAAATCACCCCAAGAGGTGGCCTGGAAGCTGGCGTGGTGCAGTATAGGTCATCGGCACCCTGAGATCACTGGGGTGGTTACGACCGCACTGTCTTGCTCTAGTGCAGTGGGCACAGCCTGGTCTGGGGCCCAGGGAGCATGGGATTAAGTTCTTTTTTTTTTTTTTTGAGACAGAGTTTCACTCTTGTTGCCCAGGCTGTGATCTAGGCTCACTGAAACCCCCGGGTTCAAATGATTCTCCTGCCCCAGCCTCCCAAGTATTTGGGATTACAGGCACCCACCACGATGCCCGGCTAACTTTTGTATTTGTATTTGTAGTAGAGATCAGGGTTTCACCATGTTAGTTGGGCTTTTTTTTTTTTTTTTTTTTTTTTGAGACAAGGTCTTGCTCTGTTGCCCAGGCTGGAGTGCAGCAACACGATCACAGCTCACTGCAACCTTGATCTGTAGGGCTCCAGTGATCCTCTCGCCTCAGCCTCCTGAGTAGCTGGGACTACAGATGTCCACCACCATGCCCGGCTAATTTTTGTATTGTTTGTAGAGATGGGGTTTCCCTATGTTGCCCAGGCTGGTCTCGCATGCCTGGGCTCAAATGATCTCCCCACCTCAGCCTCCCAAAGTGCTGGCAGGTGTTAGCCACTGCGCCTGGCCTAAGACTTCTACCGGTTTTATTTATTTTTTTAGATGTAGTTTCGCTCTTTTGCCCAGGCTGGAGTGCAATGGCGTGATCTTGGCTTACTGCAACCCCTGCCTCCGGATTCAAGCGATTCTCCTGCCTCACACTCCCCAGTAGCTGGGATTACAGGCATGCGCCACCATGCCCAGCTAATTTTTGTATTTTTAGTACAGATGGGGTTTCACCATGTTAGTCAGGCTGGTCTCGAACTCCTGACCTCAGGTGATCCACCTGCTTTGGCCTCCCAAAGTGCAGGGATTACAGGCGTGAGCCACCGTGCCTGGCCAGTTTTTTTTTGTTTTTGTTTTTGTTTTTTTAACGCATTTAGCTTTAGTCCATCTCAGCTTTATTTCTGTGGATGATGTGAAGTTTACATGTAGATGTGATCCCCACTACCACGCCCCCAACACACACATTAATAGCCAGTGGTTCCAGGACCATATAGTAAAATGCCCAGGCCTCGAGCAATGACTCATGCTTGTAATCTCAGAACTTTGAGAGGCTGAGGCAGGAGGCCTTTTGAGCCCAAGAGTTGGAGACCAGCCTAGGTGCTACATAGCAAGACAGCATAGCAAGATCTTGTCTCTACAAATAATTAACAAATTAAGGCCAGGCGTGGTGGCTCATCCCTTTAATCCCAGCACTTTGGGAGGCCGAGGTGGACAGATCACTTGAGGTCAGGAGTTAGAGACCAGCCTGGTCAACAAGGTGAAAACCTATCTCTACAAAAAATACAAAAATTAGCCAGGGGTGATGGTGTGGGCCTGTAATCTCAGCTACTTAGGAGGCTCAGGCAGGAGAATCGCTTGAAACCGGGAGGCGGAGTTTGCAGTGAGCCAAGATCATGCCACTGCACTCCAGCCTGGGTGACAGGGCGAGACTAGTCGGGCGTGGTGGTGCACGCCTGTAGTCCCAGGTACTCAGGAGGCTGAGGCAGGAGGACTACCTGAGCCCAGGGAAGTCGAGGTTGCAGTGAGCTATGATCACACCACTGCCCTCCAGCCTGGACGACGGGGCGAGAACCTGTCTCAAACAAAAGTCCAGACCCACAGACGCATTCATCAGGTGGATCCCGGAGGCAAGAGAAAGAGTCACGAAATCTAGGCTGTGGTTCCAGTGACGCCACTCAGTACCTTGGGCCTTCGGGACTCATTAACACCGGGCTCGCCTCCACTACCTCCTCCGGGCAGTGGTTGGAATCAAGGTCTGAAAGCACGGAGTTCGCGGAAAGGGCAGGGGCGCCAGCCGGGATCGGCGCGGTGGGCCCGGGTTCCCGCCTCCTGGAGCAAGCCACAGACCAGACGGGTGGGGACCTGCGCTCGCTCAGGCCCCGAGGCCTGCTCCCCGCTCCCTCTGTCGCGCCGGGCCGGGACTCACCTCGCAAGGCCCCACGAAGAGGATCTTGGCCTTCAGCATCGCTGTCCGCCGGGGCGTAGCAGGCCGGAGCCCACGGTAGCCGGCGCGTTAGGGCAGAGAGCTCCCGGGCCGCTTTCGTTTCCATGGCGACGGCGAGCGGCCCGCAGGGGCCGACGGGACTCGGCCACTTCCGGCGCGCGGGGCGGAAAGTGGGCGCGTCTGTGACTGGGTGGGGGTTGGAGAGAAGTCACAAAGCCCGGGCTGCAGACGCGGTTCTGCAGGGTTGGCCTCTATTTCTTTTAGAGACAGGGTTTCACTCTGTCGCTCAGGCTGGAGGGCAGTGGCGCGATCTCGGCTCACTGTAGCCTCTAACTTCTGGGCCCAAACGATCCTTCTGCCTCAGCCTCCCGAGTAGCTGGCGCTACAGGCACACGCCATCACGTCCAACTAATTTTTAAAATTTTTGTATTTGTAAGACCGGGTTTTGCTATGTTGCCCAGGCTGTTTTCGAACTCCTGAGCTGAAACGATCCTCCCACCTCCACCTCCCCAAAATTCTGGGACTGCAGGCCCGTTCCATCAGTCTCGGTAGGGACGCCGAAAGCAAGACTCCAGGAGGGGGCGGAATGGCCGTTTCCAAATTTTTGTTTCTTCCAATAATCTCGAGAGCTCAGACAGGCCATACAAGTGCCAAGCTGGCCTTGGAACTAGGCCTTGACTCCTTTATCACTGTGGCATGGTATCACTGTGGCCGTCCACTTGGGAGCCGATTTATCATAGCTGTGACCCAGCTTAAAAAAGCTCAGGTCACAGTCTGGTTTCTGTAAAAGGATTCACCACTCACTATCATTCGTCTGACCTAGGAGAAACCAAAGAGATGTTGGCTGGAATCCTTTAGTCAGTGCAGGTGTCTAGAAACACTGCTGCTAAATTCAATCAGTTAGGTCAGTCTGAAAATAGAGTCAAGTCAGAATTTCGGATAAGGCCATGATATTAAATGTCTCTGTGCCGAGAGTGCCGGTGCAAAATATTCTGGCCCACAAAGGGCTGACATGACAAAAATTCCTCGTCAACTCACTATCAAATCTTTAACCTTCGGTAACATAGTTACATTGTCTTTGTATTGAAAAGAACTGCTTGGCCAACCTCCGTGGCCCAGGCCTGTAATCCCAGCACTTTGGGAGGCCGAGGCTGGTGGATCGCTTGAGGTCAGGAGTTCGAGACCGGCCTGGCCAACATGGTGAAAACCGTCTCTACTAAAAATACAAAAATTAGCCGGGTGTGGTGGCACGCACCTGTAATGCCAGCTACTCAGGAGGCTGAGGCAGGAGAATCGCTTGAACCAGGGAGGCAGAGGTTGCAGTGAGCCAAGATGGCATCACTGTACTCCAGCTTGGGTGACAGAGCAAGACTCTGTCTCAAAATAAATAAATAAAAATAAATAACTGCTGAGTGAACAGTAAGGAAGAGTTCTCAATTTCAACATGTCATTGTTGATGGATTAAATTAATATCTTTTTTTCTTTTCTTTTTTTTTTTTGAGACAGGGTCTTGCTCTGTTGCCCAGGCTGGAGTGCAGTGGTGTGATCTTGGTTCACTGCAACCTCCGCCTTCTGGTTTCAAGTGTTTCTCCTGCCTCAGCCTCCCGAGTAGCTGAGATTACAGGTGCATGCTACCATGCCTGGCTAATTTTTGTATTTTTAGTAGAGACGGGGTTTTGCCATGTTGGCCAGGCTGGTCTCAAACTACTGACCTCATGATCCGCTTGCCTCGGCTTCCCAAAGTGCTGGGATTACAGACATGAGCCACTGTGCCCAGCCAGTCCTCATTTTAAAAGGTATCCTTTTTTTTTTTTTTTTTTTGAGACAGGGTCTTGCTCTGTTGTCCAGGCTGGAGTGCAGTAGTGCGATCATAGCTCACTGCAGCCTTGACTTCGTGGCCTCAAGAGATCCTCCCACCTCAGCCTCCCAAGTAGCTGGGACTACAGGCACGCACCCTACATCCGGTTTTTTTTTTTAATTTTGTGTAGAGATGGGGTCTTGTCATGTTGCCCAGGCGGGTCTCGAACTCCTGACCTCAAGCGATCCTCCCATCTCAGCCTCCCAAAGTGCTGGGATTACAGGTGTGAGCCACGACGCCTGGCTCTGCTTTCCTGTTTTATACACTGGTTTACAATCTGGATTCACTTTGATGCTCAAATTGCTGTTGATATGGCCACTGGGAATGTCTTCAAGCTGGTTTCTTCATCTTTTTGAAATGTCTTTCTGTGAGCCGTTCCTTTCTTTTTTGGCACCCGTACATGTTCCCAGGGGGTTCTTTTATTACTATTGCTTTATAATCACCATATACTACATACATTCTTTTTCTATGTATTAAAAAATGTAAAGATTCAAAAGTTCAAGGAAACGAAAAAGAAGTTGTTCCTTTTCACACCTGGGAAAATTGGGGAAAATTTTGCTCCTCCTATTTTTGGCATGAAACAGACACTCTTAGGTCTCTGGCCCTGGCTTTGGGAGAACTGGTGCCAGGCACAGGGGTAGGTGCTGGGTTCTAGAGGTGGTTCTGCACAGTCCCTTTGTCCTGGTAGCTTCTAGGGCAGATGGGGAGACCAGCCTGTGGAGTGCAGCTTGTCAAGTGTTTTCTCATGCAGAGGCCTTTTTTTTTTTTTTTTTGAGATGGAGTCTCACTCTGTCGCCCAGGCTGGGGTGCAGCGACATGATCTCGGCTCACTGCAACCTCTGCCTCCCAGGTTCAAGCGATTCTCCTGCCTCAGTTTCCTGAGTAGCTGGGATTACAGGTGTGTGCCACCATGCGCCACTAATTTTTGTATTTTTAGTAGAGACGGGGTTTCGTCATGTTGGCCAGATTGGTCTCGAACCCTTGACCTCAAGTCCTGTCTGATCTGTCTGCCTCGGCCTCTGAAAGTGCTGGGATTACAGGCCTGAGCCACTGAGCCCAGCCCCATGTACAGTTTAATTTTCATTTGCAAATGGAGCTATTACAGTAAGGCAAAGTATGAGTATCCTAAATTGATACCAGGGAGGAGGCAGGAACCATGGGCTTTCAGCAGCTCCAGTTCTCCTTTCTTTTATTTTCTTCTTTTTCTTTTTTTTTTTTTCTGAGATGGAGTCTTGCACTGTCACCCAGGCTGGAGTGCAGTGGCGAAATCTCGGTTCACTGCAACCTCCACCTCCTCGGTTCAAGTGATTACCCTGCCTCAACCTCTTGAGTAGCTGGAATTACAAGCACGTACCATCATGTCCGGCTAAGTTTTGTATTTTTAGTAACAACAGGGCTTCACCATGTTGGCCAGGCTGGTGTCAAACTGCTGACCTCATGGGATCTACCCGCCTCGGCCTCCCAAAGTGCTGGGATCACAGGCGTGAGCCGCTGCGCCCGGCCCAGTTCTCCTTTCTATTTATAAAGATGCCATTTCCCCTCTGTGCACAGTAATGGTTTTGCCTCTTGCCAGGTACAGAGTCCAGATTTCCTCACCTCGGTGTTTACTTCATTGCACTGGGTGAAAGTTTGTGTGCTACATTTCTTAACAACACGTGCCTTCACTGAAGGGTATCATTGGTGTTTGGGTCCACTGATCACAACTCTAAGCCTGGTACACCATAGATGCTCAATAGTGTTGGTTCTGGGCCAGTGCAGTGGCTCACGCATGGAATCCCAGCACTTTGGGAGACTGAGGTGGGAGGATCATTTGACACCAGGCATTTGAAACCAGCCTGGGCAATAAGCAAGACCTTGTCTCTACGCACGCGCGCACACACACACACACACACACACAAAATCAGCCAGGTATGGTGGAATGCCTGTAGTCCCAGCTACTGGGGAGGCTGAGGTGAGAGGATCGCTTGAGCCTAGAAGCTTGAGGCTGCAGTGAGCCACGATCGTGCCATTGCACTGTAGCCTCAGTGACAGAACGAGATCCTGACTCAAAAAAATAATATTAAGCTGGGAGCGGTGGCTCACATATGTAATACAGATGTGATTTTGGGAGGCTGAGGTGGGTGGATCACCTGAGGTCAGGAGTTCGAGACCAGCCTGGCCAATATTGTGAAACCCCCGTCTCTACTAAAAATACAAAAATTAACCGGGCGTTTTGGTGGGCACCTGTAATCCCAGCTACTTGGGAGGCTAGGCAGGACATTTGCTTGAACCCAGGGGGCAGACGGAGGTTGTAGTGAGTGGAGATCATGCCACTGCACTGCAGCCTGGGTGACAAAGCGAGACTCTGTCTCAAAAAAAAAAAAAAAAAAAAAGGGTGTGCGCGGTGGCTCATGCCTGTAATCCCAGCACTTTGGGAGGCCGAGGCAGGCAGATCACCTGAGGTCAGGAGTTCAAGACCAGCCTGTCCAACATGGTGAAACCCCATCTCTACTAAAAATACAAAATTAGTCAGATGTGGTGGTGCACGCCTGTAGTCCCAGCTACTCAGGAGGCTGAGGCAGGAGAATCGCTTGAACCTGGGAGGCAGAGGTTGCAGTGAGCTGTGATAGTGCCACTGCACTCCCGCCTGGGCAACAGAGACTCCATCTCAAAAAAAAAAAAAAAAGATAAAAGATGTGTAAGTTTCATCTTCCCCTTCATAACACACACATAGAAACACATACATACTCATTTACTCTATAAATATTTAAGTTAATGAATGTTCCCTTAATCCTCCCAAGAGCCTTTAGTTTTTGGTCCAGGTGAGAGAAATAAAAAATATGAAATGCTTTACATTTCTTCAATATATGTGCTGTATACATTTGGGATGATTATTGTAAATTATTGAAATACTTTTGCTTTATGACTTTCATTTTAATTAGAAGAGGTTGACTTCAGACAGCTTACTACCCAGGCTTTGATGGTAAAGTGAGCAATAGATCATTAGCGGGGGTGAGAACTGGGTGAACTCAGAGTCATTTTTCTCCTCCTTCTGTGTTTCAATGCAGTAAAATATTTCTCTTGCATAAAACCTAAAGACATAAGTTTGACATATTTCAAATCCCTTCTATAAATTGTTGAAAAGATTTAATATAACCCCCAGCCATAAAATCTTTAATTTGAATTGACCCTCCATGGTCTCAATGATTACACATGCAGTTTTTATTACTAAAGAATAAATTGTGGGTTTCCTGTGACTCAAGGGAATCAAATGCCCTTCAATCACCTTCTGCAACGCGAGGATTTGAACCTTTTCCGTTCAACTCTTGAAGACGGGAATTTCACAAAATGGTTTTTGTAACCTGGAAATATTTTGTCCCCTATGAATGCTGTCATCTTTTTTTTTTTTTAATTTAAAAAAAGGAATAAAGCTCTAGCCAGAGATGATGTCCAGCAAGTTTGGTTTAGGACAATTCGATGTAAAAATGACTTTTCATCAATTCCCATTAGAAAGCCTGAGCTATTCTTTCAATATAAAAAATATTTCCTAGCCAACTGAAGATAAAGCTTTTGGCAAAGCAGTGAAACAGGGATACGGCTGGACCAGCAGCCTGTAGCCTGCATTTGGCTATGTCCTGTAGAAGGGATTTTGGGAAGCAGTGTTGTGTCATGGAAAGAGTACCAATTTTGGAGTAAGACAATTTGAAATTAGGTGAGTGAGGCCGGGCGTGGTGGCTCACACCTGTAATCCTAGCACTTTGGGAGGCCAAGGCGGGCAGATGGCTTGAGGCCAAGAGTTCAAGACCAGCCTGGTTGCCGGGTGCAGTGGCTCACGCCTGTAATCCCAGCACTTTGGGAGGCTGAGGTGGGCGGATCACGAGGTCAGGAGATCAAGACCATCCTGGCTAACACGGTGAAAGCCCGTCTCTACTAAAAATACAAAAAATTAGCCAGGCGTGGTGGCGGGCGCCTGTGGTCCCAGCTACTCGGGAGGCTGAGGCAGGAGAATGGTGTGAACCCAGGAGGTGGAGCTTGCAGTGAACCGAGATTGCGCTACTGCACTCCAGCCTGGGTGAGAGCGAGACTCTGTCTCAAAAAAAGAAAAAAAAAAAAGACCAGCCTGGCAAACATGGTGAAACCCTGTCTCTACTAAAAATGCAAAAGTTAGCCAGGTGTGGTGGCAGATGCCTGTAATCACAGCTACTCAGGAGGCTGAGGTGGGAGAATCACTTGAACCCAGAAGGTGGAGGTTGCAGTGAACCGAGATCGCACCATTGCACTCCAGCCAGCCCGGGCGACGAGAGCGAGACCCTGTCTCAAAAAAAAGAAAAAACAAACAAACACCAAAACAAGCAAAAAACAA
Source organism: Chlorocebus sabaeus (assembly GCF_047675955.1). Taxonomy (NCBI): domain Eukaryota; kingdom Metazoa; phylum Chordata; class Mammalia; order Primates; family Cercopithecidae; genus Chlorocebus; species Chlorocebus sabaeus. The sequence continues at coordinate 11,341,560 of NC_132931.1, read as the reverse complement.
ACCATACCTGAGACTGGGTAATTTATAAAGAAAAGAGGTTTAGACCGGGCACGGTGGCTCACGCCTGTAATCCTAGCACTTTGGGAGGCCAAGGCTGGTGGGCAGATCATGAGGTCAGGAGTTCAAGACCAGCCTGTCCAACATGGTGAAATCCCGTCTCTACTAAAAGTACAAAAATTAGCTGGGCATGGTGGTGCACATCTGTAATCCCAGCTACTCGGGAGGCTGAGGTAGGAGAATTTCTTGAACGCGGGAGGTGAAGGTTGCAGTGGGCCGAGATCGCACCACTGCACTCCAGCCTGGGCTACAGAGCTGTCTGAAAAAAAAGAAAAGAAAAGAAAAGAGGTTTAATTGGCTGACAGTTCTACAGACTGTATAGGCTTCTGCTTCGGGGAAGGCCTCAGGAAACTTATAATCATCATGGAAGGTGAAGGAGAAGCAAGCGCATCTTACACGGCAGAAGCAGGTAGAAGAGAGTGGGTGAAGGGGGCGTGTCACACAGTTTTAAACAGCCAGATCTCATGAGAATCCTATCACGAGACAGTACTACGGGGATGGTGCTAAACCGTTAGAAACCACCCGCCACCCACCATGACCTAATCACCTCCCACCAGGCCACTCCTCCAGCACTGGGGATTACAGTTCTTTATGAGATTTGGGTGGGCACATATACCCAAACCATATCGACAGGTCAACCCTATTCCGTGCAGGAGGGGACGACAAAAGAGCATGAATATCAGGGGGTGAAAATTACTGGAGCCATCTTGGATGCTGGTTTCTACTAAGCCCAAGAGTTTAAGAGATTTCTTTCTTTTTTCAATTTGAGACAGAGTCTTGCTCTGTTTCCTAGGCTGGAGTGCAATGGTGCAATCACGACTAACTGCAACCTTGACCTCCTGGAACTCAAGTGATTCTCCTCCCTCAGCCTCCCAGGTGTCTGGGACCACAGGAGCGCCATCAGCACATTTGGCTAATTTTTTTTTTTTTTTGTAGAGACAAGATTTTGCCATGGTACCCAGGCTGATCTCACACTTCTGGCCTCAAGCTATCTGCCCACCTCAGCCTCCAAATTGCTGGGATTACAGATATGAGCCACCATGCCTTGTCTAAACACTTTTCTTCTCTCTATTTTTTTTTTTTTTTTGAGACAGAGTTTCGCTCTTGTCGCCCAGGCTGGAGTGCAATGGCATGATCTCGGCTCACTGCAACCTCCGCCTCTGAGGTTCAAGCCATCCTCCTGCCTCAGCCTCCCCAGTAGCTGGGATTACAGGCGTCCACCACCACGCCTGGCTATTTTTTGCATTTTAGTAGAGACAGGGTTGTCACCATGTTGGCCAGGCTGGTCTGGAACTCCTGACCTCAGGTGATCCGCCTTCCTCAGCCTCCCAAAGTGCTGGGATTACAGGTGTAAGCCACTGAGCCTGGCCTTCAGGTATGTCTTTATAGCAGTGTGAGAATAGTTACACCTGTGTAATCAATTAGATACTGAGGCATGTGTGACATCTGAGGATGGGTTATCAACAGGCCTCACACCTTGCATCCACCATCTATTCTCTTGGATTATTCTCTCTGGTCCAAGCCAGCTGCCACCTCTTGAGGACACAAGCAACCCTGTAGAGAACTCCATGTGGTGAGAAACTGAGGCCTCCTGCCTACAGCTGGCATCCACACACCAACCAAGTGAGTGAACCACCTTGAAAGTGAGACCTCCAGCCCTGGTCAATATCTTTTTTCTTTTTGAGATTGGGAGCTGGGTGTGGTGGCTCATGCCTATAATCCCAGAACTTGGGGAGGCCGAGGCAGGTGGATTGCCTGAGGCCAGGAGTTCAAGACCAGCCTGGCCAACATGGTGAAACCCTGTCTCTACTAAAATTACAAAAATTAGCCGGGCATGGTGGTGTGTGCCTATAAATCCCAGCTACCTGGGAGGCTGAGGCAGGTGAACGACTTGAACCTGGGAGGTGGAGGTTGCAGTGAGCCAAGATCATGCCACTGTACTCCAGCCTGGGCGACAGAGTGAGACTCTGTTTCAAAAAAAAAAAAAAAGAGAGAGAGATTGGGGTCTTCCTCTGTCATCCAGGCTGGAGTGCAGTGGCGCAATCAGCTTGCTGCAGCCTCAACCTCCCAAGCTTAAGTGATCCTCCCACCTCAGCCTCCGAGTGCCTAGGATTGCAGGGACACACTGCTATGCCCAGCTAGTTTTTTTTTTTTTTTTTTTTTTTTTTTGAGACGGAATCTCGCTCCGTCGCCCAGGCTAGAGTGTAGTGGTGCGATCTCAGCTCACTGCAAGCTCCACGTCCCGGGTTCACGCCATTCTCCTGCCTCAGCCTTCTGAGTAGCTGGGAATATAGCCACCTGCCACCACGCCCGGCTACTTGTTTTTTGTATTTTTAGTAGAGACGGGGTTTCATCATGTTAGCCAGGATGGTCTTGATCTCCTGACCTCGTGGTCCGCCCACGTCAGCCTCCCAAAGTGCTGGGATTACAGGTGTGAGCCACCACGCCCGGTCCAGGTAGATTTTTTAATTTGTTGTAGAGACAGAGTCTCACTATGTTGCCCAGGCTGGGCCCAAACTTGTGGGCTCAAGCTATCCTCCTGCCTCAACCTTTCAAACTGCTAGGATTACAGGCAGAAGTCACTGCTCCCAGCCCCAGCCAATATCTTGACTACAGCTTCATGAGCCATCCTGAGCCATAACTGCCCAGCTAAGCTACTCCCAAATTCCTGACCCATAGAAACTGCATGAGATAATAACTGTTTATTGTTCCTTTCGGTTGCTATGTTTTGGGAGAATTTGTTATGCAGCAATAGATAATTAATAGAGCTTCAGTTTTTCTCTCACTAAAATGGGGATCCTAGAATTGCTTGAACCCAGGAGGCAGAGGTTGCAGTGAGCCACGATCGAGTGGATGGCGTGCCACTGCACTCCAGCCTGGGCAATAGAGTGACAGTCTGTCCCAAAAATAAAATAAAACAAAATAAAATAAAGTGCGGATCCTAAAACAAATCCTGTAGGAGGATTGAATGTGATGAGGCATGCAAGTTATTTAGTCTAATTCCCGGCACATGACAGATGGCTGATATCTAATAGCTATGATCACTTATAGCACTCACAGGCCTTTAGAATACTTTTGTGATGCTTTTTTTTTTTTTTTTTTTTGAGATGGAGTTTCGCTCTTGTTGCCCAGGCTGGAGTACAATGGCACGATCTCAGCTGGAGTACAATGGCACGATCTCAGCTTACTGCAACCTCCATCTCCTGGGTTTCAGTGATTCTACTGCCTCAACCTCCCGAGTAGCTGGGATTACAGGCATGCGCCACCACTCCTGGCTAATTTTGCATTTTTAGTAGACATAGCGTTTCTTCATGTTGGTCAGGCTGGTCTTAAACTCCCAACCTCAGGTGATCCATCTGCCTCAGGCTCCCAAAGTGCTGGGATTACAGGTGTCAGCCTCTGCATCCGGCCTAATTTTTGTATTTTCAGTAGAGACAGGAATTCACCATGTTGGTCAAACTGTTCTTGAACTCCTGAGCTCAAATGATCCTCCTGCCTTGGCCTCCCAAAGTGCTGGGGTTATAGACATGAGCCACCATATCCAGTAACACTTGCTTTCCTAATGCCATTTCAAATTGGTTGCATTACTCCTTCTTGAGTCAGGCTTTAATCTTATATTTAACCAGGATAATCCTAGAGTCTTTTTTTTCCCCCTGAATAAAATTGCCTCCTTCATATAAAGCTGTTTTATTTTATTTTTATTTTTTATTTTTGAGATGGAGTCTCACTCCGTCGCCTAGGCTGGAGTGCAGTGGCGTGACCTCGGCTCACTGCAAGCTCTGCCTCCCGGGTTCAAGCGATTCTCCTGCCTCAGTCTCCCGAGTAGCTGGGACTACAGGTATGCACCCTCACGCTGGCTAATTTTTGTATTTTTAGTAGAGATGGGTTTTCACCATGTTGACCAGGCTGGTCTGGAACTCCTGAACTTGGGTAATCTGCACGCCTCGGCCTCCCAAAGTGCTGGGATTACAGGCGTGAGCCATTACACCTGATCTCTGTTTTTATTTTATTTATTTATTTATTTTTGAGACGGAGTCTCACTTTGTTGCTCAGGCTGGAGGGAAGTGGCACTGTCTTGGCTCACTGCAACCTCCGTCTCCTGGGTACAAGTGATTCTCCTGCCTCAGCCTCCCAAGTAACTGGGATTACAGGTACATACCACCACGCCCGGCTAATTTTGTTTCTTTCTTTCTTTCTTTTTTTTTTTGAGACGGAGTCTCCCTCTGTCTCCCAGGCTGGAGTGCAGTGGCGTGATCTTAGCTCACTGCAACCTCTGTCCCCTGGGTTCAAGCGATTCTTCTGCCTTAGCCTCCCGAGTAGCTGGGACTACACGTGTGCACCACTATGCTGACTAATTTATGTATTTTTAGTAGAGATGGGGTTTCACCATATTGGCCAGGCTGGTCTCAAACTCCTGACATCATGATCAACCCGCCTCGGCCTCCCAAAGTGCTGGGATTACAGGTGTGAGCCACCACACCTAATCTCTATTTATTTTTTTATACAAATAAAATACTTTTTAAAAAACAGGCACACAACAATAAAACATTCGGTAGTTGTTTCTCATCAAAGACACACTTCGATATCTAAATGCATGTCAACATTACATGGACCAGTCCACGATTGAACTGAGTGTAGAAGTTTCCTTTTCGTCATGTGACTGCCATGCTGAAAGAAGACACAGTTGGGTGTGGAGCAGAGCTGGGCGGATTTTGGCAGCCCCTCTAGGAGCAATGTTTTGGGAAAGACTGGTTTTCTACACAAAGCATCCCAGCCAACTGAGAAGACACATTCGTGGACCTTGTCTGAAGTGCCCTGGGAATCCACCCACACAGAACATTTCCTACATCCCTTGTCTTCAAAGCACTTTGCCACGGTTATCTAACCAATCTCCAGAGCAGGTTTTGGAAGGGAAGATGGTTTTCCTCAAGTCATGGTGCCTACAAGTCAGGACAGCACCAGACAATGCAAACAGGAGCAGGAGGCTGTTTCCTGTGACTTTCCCCTCGTCGGCTGCCCCTGGGAGAGTCCCCTGCTCTGTGGTGGACTCCGCCTGTTCCCTTCAAATCTCTTGGTGGAAACGGGGCTGGAAGTCACGTTCCCTAGTCTATGAGCTGAAAGGCCTCATCTGTACCCATTGCCAATGAAGGGGTTTCATTCAGTCTAAACACTACTAGTATGACTTAGGGTAACTATAAGTCTTCTGATATTTTATTTTTATTTTTATTTTTTGAGATGGAATTTTTGCTCTTGTTGCCCAGGCTGGAGTGCAATGGCAAAATCTCAGCTCACTGCAACCTCCGCCTCTCGGGTTCAAGCAATTCTCCTGCCTCAGCCTCCTGAATAGCTGGGATTTGGCCGGGGGCGGTGGCTCACGCCTGTAATCTCAACACTTTGGGAGGCCAAGGTGGGCGGATCACCTGTGGTTGAGAGTTGGAGACCAGCCTGACCAACATGGAGAAACTTTGTCTCTACTGAAAATACAAAATTAGCCAGGCATGGTGGCATGTGCCTGTAATCCCAGCTACTCGGGAGGCTGAGGCAGGAGAATCGCTTGAACCTGGGAGGCAGAGGTTGTGGTGAGCCGAGATCGTGCCATTGCACTCCAGCCTGGGCAACAAAAGAGAAACTCTGTCTCAAAAAAGAAGAAAAGGCCGGGCGCGGTGGCTCAAGCCTGTAATCCCAGCACTTTGGGAGGCCGAGACGGGCGGATCACAAGGTCAGGAGATCGAGACCATCCTGGCTAACACAGTGAAACCCCGTCTCTACTAAAAAAATACAAAAAACTAGCCGGGCGAGGTGGCGGGCGCCTGTAGTCCCAGCTACTCGGGAGGCTGAGGCAGGAGAATGGCGTAAAATCCGGGAGGCGGAGCTTGCAGTGAGCTGAGATCTGGCCACTGCACTCCAGCCTGGGCCACAGAGCGAGACTCTGCCTCAAAAAAAAAAAAAAAAAAAAAAAAAGAAGAAAAAAAAAAAAAATAGAGATGGGCCTGGGCTAGGCGGCTCACACCTGTCATCATAGCACTTTGGGAGGCGGGAAGATCGCTTGAGCTCACAAGTTTGAGACCAGCCTAGGCAACGTGGCAAAACCCTGTCTCTATAAAAAAATGCAAAAATTAGCCAGGCATGGTAACGAATCCCTGTAGTTCCAGCTACTTAGAAGATGGAGGTGGAAGAATCACTTGAACCTGGGAAGTGGAGGTTGCAGTGAGCCGAGATTGCGCCAATGCACTCCAGCCTGGGCAACAGAGTGAGACTTTGTCTCAAAATAAATAAATAAAAATAAAAATAGAGACTGGATCTTGCTGTGTCACCCAGCCTGGTCTTGAACCCCTGGGTTCAAGTGATCCTCCTGCCTTGGCCTCTCAAAGTGCTGTGGTTACAGGTGTGAGCCACTGAGCCCAGCCTATGAATGTAAGTCTTGTCTGAACCTCTGTAAAATAGGAATAGTCGTCCATATGTCATGGGATTATTGGGAAGATAAAATGAGATCACGTGAGACCATGTGAAGACGCTTGGCACATGGTAGCCAGACATTAATTCACTCAGGCAAAACAACCAGCCATCCAATGAACCAACCAATCAAACAAACCAAACACAGTGGCTCACGCCTGTTACCCCAGCACTTTGGGAGGCCGAGGCAGGTGGATTGCTTGAGGCCAGGAGTTCGAGACTAGCCTGGCCAACATGGTGAAACCCCGTCTGTACTAAAAATACAAAAATTAGCCAGGCATGGTGGCATATGCCTGTGATCCCAGTTACTCGGGAGGCCGAGGCATGAGAATCGCTTGAACCTGAGAGGCAGAGGTTGCAGTGAGCTGAGATTGTGCCGCTGCACTCCAGCCTGGGTGACAGAATGAGACTTTGTCTCAAAAACAAACAAAACAAAACAAAACTGAAAACCCCAAACAAGTAAGCCAAACAGCAGCAGCAGCAACAATAACAAAATGGCTTGATTCCATCAGTTCAGTGCTATCAGAAAAGCTTCACAATTCAGGCTGGAGCATGGCTGTTTCAGCTGTCTTTGGATGAGTTGCTGTGAGAGGCAGTGATGAAGGTACAGAGGTTTGGATCTATGCAGCCAGATGGCCTGAATTCAAAGCTTGGCTCCACCGCTTCCCAGATGGGTGATGCCGGACTGGTTACTCAAGTGCTTTGGCCTCAGTTTTCCTGCCTGTAAAATGGTCATAATAACAACACCCTTGCCAGGCACAGTGGCTCACGCTCGTAATCTCAGCGCTTTGACAGGTTGAGGCAGGTGGATCGCTTGAGGCCAGGTGTTTGGGACGAGCCTGGCCAACACAGCGAAGCCCCATCTCTACTAAAAATACAAAAAAAATTAGCCAGGTGTGGTGGCACATGCCTGTAATCCCAGTTACTCTGGAGGCTGAGGCAGGAGGACTGCTTGAACCTGTGAGGTGCCACTGCACTCTAGCCTGGGCAACAGAGGGAGACTGTGTCTCAAAACAAAACAAACAAAAAAAAACCCCAAAACCAAAAACAAACCAAAAAAAAAAAACACACCCGCTTAGTGGAATTCCTTTTTTTTTTTTTTTTTTTTTTTTTTCCTGAGATGGTCTTTCACTCTGTCGCCCAGGCTGGAGTGCAATGGCACAATCTCAGCTCACTGCAACCTCCGCCTCCCAGGTTCAAGCGATTGTTGTGCCTCAGCCTCCCGACTAGCTGGGATTACAGGCAACCCTCAACACGCCCAGCTCATTTTTGTATTTTTAGTAGAGATGGGGTTTCACCATGTTGGCCAGGCTGGTCTTGAACCCCTGACCTCAGGTGATCCTCCCGCGTCGGCCTCCCAAAGTGCTGGGATTACAGGAGTGAGCCACCCCCCCCCGGCCTGTGGAATTATTTGGAGGATACATGTGTTAACTCATCCGAGGTGCTCAGCTCAGCTCTTGGCACGTCGAAAGGGGCCCATCAATGTTAGATTTTTATGACTGTGAAAATCTGGCTGCACTCCAGCATAGCATGCTGTTTCATGAACCAGTCTTTCTCCGCAGGCATGCAAACTCGCAAAGAAAGGCATTTAAGAGCACTACAAATTAGAACCACGGGAGAGCCAGGAAGTGGCTTGATTGCGTTGTGCAGTACAATTAAAGGTAAACTGACAAGCGAAATACCTGCCCTGCAAATAGCTAGTGTGCGCATATGAGGATTAATTTGTTTGGGGAGAATTCCTTTAAATCTTTTTTTTTTTTTTTTTTTTTTTTTTTTTTTTTTTTTTTTTTAGATGGAGTTTTGCTCTTGTTGCTCAGGCTGGAGTGCAATGGCGCGATCTCGGCTCACTGCAACCTCCATCTCCTGGGTTCGAGCGATTCTCCTGCCTCAGCCTCCCAAGTAGCTGGGATTACAGGCCTGCACCACCACACCCTGGTAATTTTGTGTTTTTTTAGACGAGACGGGATTTCGCCATGTTGGTCAGGCTGGTCTCAAACTCCTAACCTTAGGTGATCTGCCTGCCTCGGCCTCCCAAAGCGCTGGGATTATAGGTATGAGCCACTGCGCCTGGCAATACTCACCCTTTCTTTTTTTTCTTTTGAGACAGGCTCTCACTCTGTGGCCAGGCTGGAGTGCAGTGGTACAATCTCAGCTCACTGCAACCTCCGCCTCCCTGGTTCAAGTGATTCTCCTGATTCAGCCTCCCAAGTAGCTGGGACTACAGGCGCCTGCCACCATGCCCAGCGAATTTTTATATTTTTAGTAGAGACAGGGTTTCCCAGTACACTCTAGCCTGGGCGACAGAGCTAGACTCAGTCTCAAAAAAAAAAAAAAAAAAAAAAAAGGGGGGGTATAAACATGACTGCAGAATTGCCCTGAGCTGCTATTCTCTGCCTAAGGGGTAGCCCTACCTCTTCAATAAAGCTGTTTTCTCCCACTTCTGGCTTGTCCTTAAAAAGTCTTTCCTGGGCAAAGCCAAGAAGACTTGTGGGCTAAGCTCCATTTGAGGGCTCGCCTCTCCTGCATCAGATCCATGGAACAGATAGTAAATCAGCAGTGTGCACTGTCTTACATGGCCACCAGGACGGTGCACCCAGCCCCACAGGATGAACAGACAGTCCTGTGTCCCTAGGGAAATTAGGCACTGAAGCTTAACATCACCTCACGTCTGTCACCAGCCAGTTATAAGGAAAGACAGAGAGGTTTGGCAAATTCTTATTTGAGGCCAGGCGTGGTGGTTCATGCCGGTAATCCCAACACTCTTGGAGGCCAAGGGGGGCGAGTCACCTGGGGTTAGGAGTTCAAGAGCAGCCTGGCCAACATGGTGAAACCCTGTCTCTACTAAAAATACAAAAATTTGCCAGGCGTGGTGGTGCGTGCCTGTAATCCCAGCTACTTGGGAGGCTGAGGCAGGAGAATTGCTTGAACCTGGGAGGTGGCGGTTGTAGTGAGGAGAGATCGCACCACTGCACTCCAGCCTGGGCAACAAGAGCAAAACTCCACCTCAAAAAAAAAAAAAAAAAAGAAAAAAAAAAATTCTTATGTGAAAAGAGATCCCTCTGACCCAACCACAGGTGATTCTTCCATTCATATGGGACATGTTAGGGATCCAAGGACAGGCTGAGAGGAAAGAGACCAACACTCAGGTCATCAAGCTGTTGTGATGTGGGAAGAGGAGGCGGTAGGTGGGAGAAAGCTACCTGTATCAGCAATAATGATATCAACTGACACTCAAGTCCCCACCCTGTTCCATGCCCAACTGTAAGTACTTCACACATCTCATTTCACATTCTATTTATTTATTTACTGAGATGGAGTCTCCCTCTGTTGCCCAGTCTGGAGTGCAGTGATGCCACCTCGGCTCACTGCAACCTCTGCCTCCCAGGTTTGAGCTAGTCTCGTGCCTCAGCTTCCCGAGTAGCTAGGATTACAGGTGCCCACCACCATGCCCGGCTAATTTTTGTATTTTTGGTAGGGACAGGGTTTCACCATATTGGCCAGGTTGGTCTCAAACTCCTGAACTCAGGCGATGTGCCCGCTTCGGCCTCCCAAAGTGCTTGGGATTACAGGCGTGAGCCACTGTGCCTGGCCAAATACTCTCTTTTTAAAAATAGAAACGGGCTGGGTGCGGTGGCTGGAGTACAGGGGCGCTATCTCAGCTCACTACAATCTCTGCCTACCAGGTTCAAGTGATTCTCCTGCTTCAGCCTCCCAAGTAGCTGGGATTACAGGCGCCTGACACCTTACCTGGCTAAATTTTGTATTTTCAGTAGAGTCACGGTTTCACCATGTTGGCCAGGCTGGTCTTGGACTCCTGACCTCAGGTGATCCCCCCGCCTCAGCCTCCTAAAGTGCTGGGATTAGAGGCATGAGCCAACACGCCCCACCTCCTCTGGAGTATTTTAAAGCAAATCCCAGACATCACATCATTTCACCAGTGAATACATGTGTTTACCAGATAGACATTTTAAAAACCCATAACCACCATGCTGTTATCACACCTAATAAAATAAACAGTGATGCCTCGCTGTCATCCAATATCCAGTCCATGTTCAAACTTCCCTGATTGTCTTAAATATGTTTTCACAATTGATTTGTTCAAACCATGATCCAACCAGGAACCGCCCACTGCGTTTGCCTGTTACACTTTTGAAGTCCGTCTTTCTCTTTTAAATAAACATTTCATTTTGGAATAATTTTAAATTACAGAAAAGCTAGTACAGAGTGTTCTTGTATACCTTTCATCCAGTTTTCTCTAATGTTAAATCTTACACAACCGTGGTACATCTGTCAGAACTCAGAAATTAACATTGGAACATTACCGTTTAACTAAGCTTCAGAATTTATTCAATTTCATCAGTTTTTCCAGCAATGTCCTTTTTCCATTCCATGATCCAATTCACGCTGCATTTAGTAAGTCCCTTTTAATCTATCAGTCTACCTCTGTTTTTTCCTTCATGACCCTGATGTTTGGAGAAATCAGGTCATGTGGTCCATAGAATGTCCTATATCCAGACTTGGCTAATTGCTTTCTTACGTCGTTATTTAACTTGCTTTTCTGCCCCCTATATTTCCTACAAATTGATGATTAGAGGTGGAGGCTAGATTAGATTGAGGTTTTATATATAATTTATTCTTCTTCTTATTTTTTGAGACGGAGTCTCACTCTGTCGCCCGCACTGGAGTGCAGTGGCGCGATCTTGGCTCACTGCAAACTCCGCCTCCTGGGTTAAAGCGATTCTCTTGCCTCAGCCTCCTGAGTAGCTGGGATTACAGGCACATGCCACCATGCCCGGCTAATTTTTATATTTTTAGTAGAGACGGGGTTTCACCATGTTGGCCAGGCTGGTCTCTACTTCCTGACCTCAAGTGATCTACCCACCTTGGCCTCCCAAAGTGCTGGGATTACAAGTGTGAGCCACTGTGCCTGGCCATATTCTTCTTATTTTTTGAGACAGGGTTTCACTCTGTTGCCCAGGCTGGAGTACAATGGCATGATCGTAGCTCACTGCAACCTCCGCCTCCTGGGCTCAAGCAATCATCCCACCTTAGCCTCCCAAGTAGCTGGGACTACAGGCGCATGCCACCATGCCCAGCTAATTTTTGTATTTTTTTGTAGAGACAGAGTTTCACCACATCTCCCGGGCTGGGCTCACATTCCTGGGCTCAAGTGATCTACCTGCCTTGGCCTCCCAAAGTGCTGGAATTACAGGCGTGAGCTACCATGCCTGGCCTTTTTTTTTTTTTTTTTGACAAAATTCTTTGTGGATGGTGCTGTTTTTTTCCTATTGGATTGCATTAAAAGCCTCCTAATGTCTGGAGATCCCACTTCCAGTTTGTTTTCTTTTTTTTATTTTAAAATTATTTATTTGTTTATTTGTTTTGAGACAGGATCTCACTCTGTCGCTCAGGCTGGAGTGCAGTGGTGTGATCTCAGCTCACTGCGACCTCTACCACCCAGGTTCAAGCAATTCTCCTGCCTCCCTCAGTGTCCCGAGTAGCTGAGACTACAGGCATGCGACACCACGCCCGGCTAATTTTTAAAAATTTTTCGTGGAGACAGGGTTTCACCATTTTGGCCAGGCTGGTCTCAACTCTGCACCTCAAGTGACCCACCCACCTCGGCCTCCCAAAGTGTTGGAATTGCAGGTGTGAGCCACTGTGCCCAGCCTTTTTTTTTTTTTTTTTGACAGAGTCTTGCTCTGTTGCCCAGGCTGGAGTGTAGTGCTGCGATCTCAGCTCACTGCAACCTCACCTCCCAGGTTCAAGCGATTCTCCTGCCTCAGCCTCCCGAGTAGCTGGGATTACAGGTGTGCACCACCATGCCCAGCTAATTTTTGCATTTTTAGTAGAGATGGGGTTTCACCATGTTGGTCAGGGTGGCCTTGAACTCTTGACCTCAAGTAATCCACCCACCTTGGCCTCCCAAAGTGCTGGGATTACAGGCGTGAGCTACCATGCCCAGCTAGTTTTATCTCTTTGGATTAGTGTTTGTGGATTACACCCTTTCTTCCTTCCTTCCTTTCTTCCTCCCTCCCTCCCTCCCTGCCTCCCTCCCTCCCTCCCCCTCTCTGTCTCTTTCTTTCTCTTTCTTTCTTTCTTTCTTTCTTTCTTTCTTTCTTTCTTTCTTTCTTTCTTTCTTTTCCTTCCTTCCTTCCTTCCTTCCTTCCTTCCTTCCTTCCTTCCTTCCTTCCTTCCTTCCTTCCTTCCTTCCTTCCTTCTTCCTTCCTTCTTTCTTTCTTTCTTTCTTTCTTTCTTTCTTTCTTTCTTTCTTTCTTTCTTTCTTTCTTTCTTTCTTCTTCTTTCTTTCTCCCTCTCTCTCTCTCTCTCTCTCTCTCTCTCTCTCTCTCTTTCTTTCTCTCTATTTTCAGGATGCCTGGTTAAGAAGTTTTCCTAGTCAAATCTTGCTGGGGCAAACTATAGATGATAGTCATTCAGTCCTTAAAATACACATATTCACAGTTTCTTCTCATTAGTAGTGGTCAGAAGGCTGAGCATGACGGCTCACTTCTGTAATTCCAGGACCTTGAAACATTGAGGCAGGAGGATTGCTTGAGGCAAGGAGTTTGAGATCAGCCTGGGCAACATAGTGAGATCCTATCTCTACAAAAAATTTAAAAAATTAGCCGGGCATGGTGATGCATGCCTGTAGCCCCAGCTACTCTGGAGGCTGAGGTGAGAGGATCACTTGAGCCCAGGAGTTTGAGGCTGCAGTGAGCTATAATTGCGTCACTGCACTCCAGCATAGGCAACAGAGTGATATCCCATCTCTTAAAACCAATAACAACAATAACAACAACAACAAAAACCCCAATAGGCTGTGTGTGGTGGCTCGCGCCTGTAATTCCAGCATTTGGGATCTGAAGTGGGAGGATCACTTGAGACCAGGAGTTTGAGACCAGCCTGCCCAACATGGTAAAACTCTGTCTCTACTAAAAAATGCAAAAATTAGCTGCGCATGGTGGCATGCGCCTGTACTTCCAGCTGAGGCTGAAGAACTGCTTGAACCCGGGAGGTGGAGGTTGCATGAGCTGAGATCACGCCCCTACACTTCAGCTTCGGTAACAGAGCAAGACTCTGTCTTAAAAAAAATAATAAATAAATAAATAAATAAATAAATAAATAAATAAATAAAAGGGCCAAGTGTGACAGCTGAAGCCTGTAATCCAGCACTTTGGGAGGCTGAGGTGGGCAGATCACCTGGGGTCAGGAGTTTGAGACCAGCCTGGCCAACATGGCGAAACCCCGTCTATACTAAAAAATGCAAAAATTAGCTGAGCGTGGTTGTGTGTGCCTGTAATCCCTGCTACTTGGGAGGCCAAGGCTGGGTAATTGCTTGAACCCAGAAGGCAGAGGTTGCAGTGAGCCGAGATCATACCACTGCACTCCAGCCTGTGCGACAGAGCGAGACTCTGTCTGAAAAAAAAAAAAAAAAGAAAGAAAGAAAATAAAAGAAGGCCGGGCGCGGTGACTCAAGCCTGTAATCCCAGCACTTTGGGAGGCCGAGACGGGCGGATGACGAGGTCAGGAGATCGAGACCATCCTGGCTAACACAGTGAAACCCCGTCTCTACTAAAAAATACAAAAAACTAGCCGGGCGAGGTGGCGGGCGCCTGTAGTCCCAGCTACTCGGGAGGCTGAGGCAGGAGAATGGCGTAAACCCGGGAGGCGGAGCTTGCAGTGAGCCGAGTTCGTGCCACTGCACTCCAGCCTGGGTGACAGAGCAAAGACTCCGTCTCAAAAAAAAAAAAAAAAAAGAAAAGAAAAGAAAAGAAGGGCCAAAACTACAATTACTTTTACACCAACATAATACTTTGCAGCTATGCTCAACTCACTCTCAGGGGTGATATGGCAGAGTGGAGAGCCATCTTGGGGTGGTGTAATAGCCACAAGGTGTGGGTCAAGACCCTGCTGTAAGTTCCGAGTAGCTCCAAGTAGCTGGTTGACCTTAGGCAAATTCAGGGCCATTAAGGCTCAGCTACACAGAATGTGCGCTGTATAAATCCAGAGTGCACCATTCCCACAGATTGCAAAGTGCATAGCAGTCCTTGGAGTTGTTCAGTCTACAACCTGAACAAGGGTATGTAGCCACTCTGGGATCTTATACAACATTCTGCAGTTCTCAGGTTTTGTTTGTTTGTTGGTTTGTTTCTGGGACACAGGGTTTCACTCCAGGCTGGAGTACAATGGTACAAACATAGCTCACTACAGCCTCAATCTCCTAGGCTCAAGCAATCCTCCCATCTCAGCCTCTAGAGTAGCTGTGCCTACAGGGATGTGCCACCGCGCATGGTTAACTTTTGTATTTTTGTAGAGATGGGGGTCTCGCTATGTTGTCCATGCTGATCTCGAACTCCTGCTTCGAGCAATCCAGTTTTATTTATTTATTTATTTATTTATTTATTTATTTATTTATTTAATTTTTTTGGTGACAAGGTCTCAGTCTGTTGCCCAGGCTGGATAGAGTATAGCGACGTGATCATAGCTCACTACAGTCTCAACCTCCAGGGCTGAAATCAGCCTCCTGAGTAGCTGGGACCACAAGTGTGCTCTACTATGCCTGACTGATTTTTGTTTTTTGTATAGATAGGATCTTCCTGCGTTGCCCAGGCTGGTCTTGAATTCCTAGCCTCAAGTAATCCTCTTGCCTTGGCCTCCCAAAGTTCTGGGATTACAGGCATGAGCCACTGTGCCCAGCCCAGCCAGTTTTCTTTTTTATGTTGTTGTTCTTTTCTTTTCTTTTTTTTTGAGGCAGATGGAGTGCAATGGCTCGATCTTGGGTTACTGCAACCTCCGCCTCCTGGGTTCAAGCCATTCTCCTGCCTCAGCCTCCCGAGTAGCTGGGATTATAGGTGCCCGCCACCACGCCCAGCTAATTTTTTGTATTTTTAGTAGAGATGGGGTTTCGCCATGTTGGCCAGGCTGGTTTTGAACTCTTTACCTCAGGTGATCCACCCACCTTTGCCTCCCAAAGCACTGTGATTACAGGCGTGAGCCACTGTGCCTGACCCCCAGCCCAGTTTTCTTTCTTTCATTTTTTTTCTTTTTTTTTTTTTGAGACAGGGTCTTACTCTGTTGCCCAGGCTGGATGCAGTGGTGCAATCATGGCTCACTGCAGCCTCTGCTTCCCAGGCTCAAGGGATTCTCCAGCCTCAGCCTCTTGAGTAGCTGGGAACACAGGCACAAGCCACCAATGCCCAGCTAATTTTTGTATTTTTTTGTAGAGACAGGGTCTTACCATGTTGCTCAGGCTGGTCTCGAACTTCTGAGCTCAAAGCGATCTGTCCGCCTTCCAGTTTCATTTCTTTAAACTGAACCAAGCAGGGTCCTGGCAGGAAAGAATGGAACCTGGATGGTTCAAATGAAGAAGCTTCAATAAAGAAGCCCTGGCTGGGCACGGTGGCGCATGCCTGTAATCCCAGCACTTTGGGATGCTGAGGCAGGTGGATCACCTGAGATCAGGAGTTCGAGACCAGCCTGGGCAACATGAAGTAACCTTCTTTCTACTAAAAATATAAAAATTAGCTGGGCGTGGTGGCGGGCGCCTGTAATCCCAGCTACTTGGGAGGCTGAAGTAGGCGAATTGCTTGACACCAGGAGGCGGAGGCTGCAGTGAGCTGAGATGGCGCCACTGCACTCCAGCCTGGGTGACAGAGTGAGACTCCATCTCAAAACAAACAAACAAACAAATAAAAAACCCTTACAGTTGTGTGGACAGAGCTAAGGAAGCAAAGGAGGAATGGCATGGTGCCCAGTTAGAGTTGGAGACCAGTTGGGGCCCAGTTAGAGCTGGAGACTTGGACATCCGAAGCTGAAGGAAGAAGACCCTAATCTGAAGCTCACTCTCCTCCTGATCTTTTCTCTTGATCCCTCCCACTGGCTGAGTCCACCGTAGAGTGCAATGAGTAAGGCAGCCAGGCGATGCCATCCACTGGGCTCAGCCTCCCAGGGCTCAGAGCAGGGCAGAGAAGGGCAGGCAGTGGCTCTGGAGCAGGGGATCACGTCCAATGGAGGAAAAGCATTACCTTGGGGAATCGGGAGATTGGGAGTTGGAAATTAGATCTAAGAATCTTTACGTTCCGGGTGCAGTGGCTCATGCCTGTAATCCCAGCACTTTTGGAGGCCGAAGCAGATAGATCATTTGATGTCAGGAGTTCGTGAGCAGCCTGACCAACATGGTGAAACCCCGTCTCTACTAAAAATACAAAAAAATTAGCTGGGCATGGTGGCGAGCACTTGTAATCCCAGCTACTCGGGACGCTGAGGCACGAGAATCTTTTGAGCTCCAGAGGCAGAGGTTGCAGTGAGCAGAGATGGCAAATCCTTACAGCTCATTCTTTCATTTCATTCATAGTTGCAAATATCAAGCCCTTTGTTTTCTCTCTCTCCCCTCCCTCCCTCCCTCCCTCCCTCCCTCCCTCCCTCCCTTCCTTCCTTCCTTCCTTCCTTCCTTCCTTCCTTCCTTCCTTCCTTCCTTCCTTCCCGCCTTCCTTCTTTCCTTCCTTCTGTCTCTTTTTTTTCTCCCTTTCTCTCTCTCTCTCTCTCTCTTTCTTTTATTTTTCTTTATTTTGAGGCAGAGTCTCATTCTGTTGCCCCGGCAGTACAGTGGCATGGTCATGGCTCACTACAGCATTGAGTTCCTGGGCTCAAGTGATCTCCCACCTCAGCCTCCTGAGTAGCTGGAATTACAGGTATGCAGCACCACACTTGGCTGATTTTTGTATTTTTGTTTTTTCACTCTGTTGCCCAGGATGGAGTGCAGTGGCATGTAATCTCAGCTCACTGCAGCCTCTACCTCCCAGATTCTCCTGCCTCAACCTCCCGAGGAGCTGAAATTACAGGTGCATGCCACCACGCCCAGCTAATTTTTGTATTTTTAGTAGAGATGGGGTTTGACCATGTTGACCACGCTGGTCTTGAACTCTTGACCTCAAGTGATCCACCCGCCTTGGCCTCCCAAAGTGCTAGGATTATAGGCGTGAGCCTCCTTGCCCAGCCATTTTTTGTTGTTGTTCTTAATTAAGGTGGAGTCTTGCTCTGTTGCCCAGGCTGGAGTACAGTGGTACAATCTTGGCTCACTGCAACCTCCGCTGGCTGGATTCAAGAGATTCTCATGCCTCAGCCTCCCAAGTAGCTGGGAGTACTGGCGCGCATGTATTTTTTTTTTTTTTTTTTTTTTGTAGAGAAGGGGTTTTGCCATATTGGCCAGGCTGGTCTTGAACTCCTGGCCTCAAGTGATCCGCAAACTTTGGCCTCCCAAAGAGCTGGAATTACAGGGGTGAGCCACTACGCCCAGCCTCTTTATACTTTTTTTTTCTCTTTTCTCTCTCTCTATCTCTCTTTCCTTCTCTTTGTTTCCCCTTCTTTATTTTTCTTTATTGCCCTTTTTTATGTGTTGTGAAACGTTCTTTCTTTCTTTCAAGATGGGGTCTCACTTTGTCACCTATGCTGGAGTGCTGTGGTGCAATCACGGCTCACTGCAGCCTCAAACTCCTGGGCTCAAGCCATCCTCCTACATCAACCTCCTGAGTAGCTGGGACCACAGGGGCACCACAATACATGGTTGATTTTAAAATTTTTTATAGAGGCAGGGCCTTGCTATGTCGCCCAGGCTGGTCTTGAGCTCCTGGCCTCAAGCAATCCTCCTGCCTTGGCCTCCCAAAGTGCTGGGATTACAGACATGAGCCACTGTGCCCAGCCCCGTTTTCATTCAAGGTATGATTTTTCCCAGTGGCCCTAAGTTGAAAGTATTCTTTCCACTTTACAGAGAGGGAAACTGAAGTTCAGAAAGGTTAAGATAATTGCTCAGGCCGGGCGCAGTGGCTCACACCTGTAATCCCAGCACTTTGGGAGGCTGAGGCGGGTGGATCCTGTGAGGTCAGGAGTTCAAGACCAGCCTGGTCAACATGGTGAAACCCCGTCTCTACTAAAAATACAAAAATTAGCCAGGTGAGGTGGCTCATGCCCATAGTCCCAGCTATTTGGGAGGCCGAAACACAAGAATTACTTGAACCTGGGAGGCAGAGGTTGCAATGAGCCGAGATTGCGCCACTGCACTCCAGCCTGGGCGACACAATGAGACTCTGTCTCAAAAAAAAAAAAAAAGTTTCCCAGGGCACCCTGTCATCAGTGTCTGAGTTGGAGTCCTGTCAGGAAACCCTGGAGGGACTGGAGGAAACAGTAGGGAAGTCAGAGAGAGATTTGATGACCAGGTGCAGTAGCCTCGGTCTGTAATCCCAGCACTTTGGGAGACCAAGGCAGGAGGACTGCTTGAGGCCAGGAGAGGCATGAGAATCGCTTGAACCCAGGAGGTGGAGGTTGCAGTGAGCCAAGATCACGCCACTGCACTCCAGCCTGGGCAACAGAACAAGACTCTATTAAAACAAAAACCAAACAAACAAGAAAGGCGAGATATATGTTTTGCTAACAACCAGAGAGGAAGAAGGGAAGGCAGGTCATGTTTCCCAAGGGTGGTTTTTCATTGATACCAAGACCCGGTAGAAAGAGCATGAAAATGTTATTTCACTTGATAAAACCTTATTGCAATTTACTGTTATGAAGTGTCTGTTTGAAGTTGAAACAAGTTCTAGATAAGCCCTTTGTTGAGCAACCAGAAAATAGACAGGGAGAAAGCAGTTAGACTGGAATGCTGATTAGAGTCATTAATTAGGACTGTGAAAGGCCCGCAGAGTTACCTTCCTTTGGAAACCTAGATGACTGCGGAATTAAAGGCTTTGGGGGGGGAAATCCTTTCATGCTAAAGACAGCCAAAGATTATTTCAAGGATTTTTAAATTAAGGCATTATTAAAGCCGAGGCTTTAGTTGTGACCAGAAGACCCTGACAATTTAATGAAAATCTTATGGGGAGGAGGGGACTAAGGAAGGAACCCGTTTGGTTTCCAAGTCCCATGCAGCTGTTTGGTCCTATTCCAATATGCCTTCAGGCTGGTCGCCGTGGCCTCCCAGAGCCACCCAGAATGACATTGCCATAGGGAGGCAGCCCTCCAGCTCAGTGTGTGCCTCTTGGAGCCACCCAGAGGCTGCTACCTGCCTGGTGCAGGTGGGAGCGCCAGCCTTGTCCCACCCTAATCTCTTTTTAATAGAGACAGGGTCTTGATATGTTGCCCAGGCTGGTCTTGAACTCCTGAGCTCAAGCTCTCCTCTTGCCCCCTGAGTAGCTGAGACTATGGGCTCATGCCGCCACCTCTGGCTAATTTATTTTTTATTACTTTATTATTTTTTATTTTATTTTTTTGAGATAGAGTCTTGCTCTGTTACTCAGGCTGGAGTGCACTGGCATGATCATGGCTCATGGCAACCTTCGCCTCCCAGGTTCAAGCGATTCTCCCGAGTGGCTGGGATTACAGCTAAACCATGCCCAGCTAATTTTTGTAGTTTTAGTAGAGACGAGGTTTTGCCATGTTGGTCAGTCTGGTCTCGAACTCCTGACCTCAAGTGATCCGCCTGCCTCAGCCTCCCAAAGTGCTGGAATTACAGATGAGAGCCACTGTGCCCAGCCCAATTTATTTTTTAATTAATTAATTAATTAATTAATTATTTGGGGATGGGATGGTCTCACTATATTGCCCAGGCTGGTCTCAAACTCCTGGCCTCAAGTGATCCTCCCACCTCAGTCTCCCAAAGGGCTGGGATGACAGCCTTCAGCCACTGAGCAAAAATTAGCTTCTGAGAAGCACAGGGTAGGTACTTTGATCACGTACATCACAGATCCCCCTATAAGTAATCAGCACAAGATAATGTAGGGCTGATATTTCCAAGACCATCTGGAGACTTGTGATTTGAAGATAGCACTGGACGACCCTTTCTTAAGTATTCAACTCAATAATTTTGGGTAGAGATGTGTGAAGGCAGGTCCTGGCCTTTATTGGAATGAATGGTGAATTCTTTCTCTTGGGCTGGTTAAATGACAGGACCCACCTGACATTTTTATTTGCAATGTTCTCTTTGTTTTTGTCTTTGATTTTTTTTTTTTTTTTTTTTTTCTGAGACAGAGTCTCATTCTGTCACCCAGGCTGGAGTGCAGTGGTATGATCTTGGCTCACTGCAGCCTCCACCTCCTGAGTTCAAGCAATTCTCCTGCTTCAGCCTCCTGAGTAGCTGGAATTACAGATGTGTGCCACTGTGCCCAACTAATTTTCATATTTTTTATAGAGATGGGGTTTCACCATGTTGGCCAGGCTGGTCTCGAACTCCTGATCTCAAGTGATCCGCCTGCCTCAGCCTCCCAAAGTGCTGGGATTACAGGCATGAGCCACGGTGCCCAGCCTCAGTTTTGCTGTATAAAAGTAAATGAGGACAGATAGGCCTGGTGCAGTGGCTCACACCTATAATCCCAGCACTTTGGGAGGCTGAGGTGAGTGGATCATGAGGTCAGGAGTTCAAGACCAGCCTGGCCAAGATGGTGAAATCCCGTCTCTACTAAAAATACAAAAAAAATTAGACAAGTGTGGTGGCAGGCGCCTGTAATCCCAGCTACTTGGGAGGCTGAGGCAGAGAATTGCTTGAACCCAGTAGGTGGAGGTTGCAGTGAGCTAAGACCATGCTGCTGCACTCCAGCGTGGGCGACAAATCGAGACTCCGTCTCAAAAATAAAATAAAATAAATAGATAAATAAATAAGAACACACAGTAAACAGTTGTGTTGCTCAAGTTTGGAGAAACTTTAATGAATGCCCTCCAGATGCCTCCAGCAACTTAATAAGATGTTAAATGTGAAGCCCTGGCTGGAGCTGACCTCACCTGCAGCCTCTGCCCACTAAGCTACCAGCTTAAGTGCTAAGGACAGGAGCTGTGTTTTGGGGCCACTTCCCAAACGGCAGCGTGGCCTGCAGCTCTCCTTTCTCTGGGGGCTTATGAGACTGAACTCATGGTTTGTTGATCCACTCAGACATCCAGCTAATCCTTATTAAGGTGTGATCAGTATGGCTGGGCATGGTGGCTCACGCCTGCAATCTCAACACTTTGGGAGGCCGAGGTGGGCGGATCACCTGAAGTCACGAGTTTGAGACCAGCTTGGCCAACATGGTGATACCCCCATCTCTACTAAAAATACAAAAATTAGGCGGCATGGTGGCACACACCTGTAATCCCAACTACTCAGGAGGCTGAGGCAGGAGAATCGCTTGAACCTGGGAGGCAGAAGTTGCAGTGAGCTGAGATCATGTTACCACACTCCAGCCTGGGTGACAGAGCAAGACTCTGTCTCAGAAAAAAAGCTGTGATGAGCATGAGGCTGTCAGGCCTGGGGACACAGACATCAATGGGAAGTCATTCTGTTCTCGGAGTGTTCACTGTGTTGTGCACTGTGTTAACATGGCAGATGTGTTAGGAAGAGAGCATGAGGCCAGGGGCAGTGGCTCATGCCTGTAATCCCAGCACTTTGAGAGGCCAAGGCAGGAGGATCGCCTGAGGCCAGGAATTTAAGGCCAGCCTGGGCAACAAAGCAAGATCCCATCTCTACCAAAGGGGGGAAAAAAAAAAAATTACCTGGGCGGGGTGGTGCAGACACCTGCAGTCTCAGCTACTTGGGAGGCTGAGGTGGAAGGATTGCTTGAGCCCAGAAAGTTGAGGCTGCAGAGAACCATGATTGCACCACTGCAGCCTGAACAACAGAGTGAGACCCTATCTCTTAGAAAAAGAAAAAAGAAAAAGTGGCCAGGCACCGTGGCTCACACCTGTAATCCCTGTATTTGGGAGGCCGAGCCGGCAGGATCACTTGAGGTCAGGAGTTTGAGACCAGCCTGGCCAACATTTGAAACCCCATCTCTGCTAAAAATCAGAAACTTAGCCAGGCATAGTGGCAGATGCCTGTAATCCCACTCCATTTACTCAGGAAGCTGAGGTGGGAGAATCGCTTGAACCAGGGAGACGGAGGTTGCAGTGAGCTGAGATTGTGCCACTGCACTCCAGCCTGAGCAGCAGAGGGAGACTCCATCTCCAAAAAAAAAAAAAAAGAAAAAACCCGAGGGGAGGTGACTGCAGTCATAAGGCCGTGAAAAGATCTTTGGGAGCACAGAGGATGTGCTGATAAATTTTATTTTATTTTATTTTATTTTATTTTTTGAAACAGGATCTTGCCTGGAGCCTAGTGGCACGATCACAGTGCACTGCAGCCTCGTCCTGCGCTCAAGTGATCCTCCCATCTCAACCTCCAAAAGTGTTGGGATTATAGGAATGAGTCATAGCGCCTGACTGGGTTCAGTTTTGTTTGTTTTTGTTTGTTTTTGCTTTTTTGAGACAGAGTCTCCCTCTGTCACCCAGGCTGAAGCACAGTGGCTCACTGCAAGCTCCACCTCCTGGGTTCAAGTGATTCTTGTGCCTCAGCCTCCTGAGTAGCTGGGATTACAGACGTGTGCCACCACACCCAGCTAATTTTTGTATTTTTAGTAGAGACAAGGTTTTACCATGTTGACCAGGCTGGTCTCGTAACTCCTGGCCTCATGTGATCTGGCCCACCTTGGCCTCCCAAAGTGCTGGGATTATAGGTGTGAGCCGCCGTGCCCAGCCCGGGTCCAGTTTTTAACCTGCTGAGTCTGAGGGCCTATGGGAGGTGAGGATGCCGATGTCTGGGGGTGGACGGGGCAGTGCCACCCTCTCAGCGATCTCCGGGGCCAGGGCTTGCTCTCTGCCGTGCCTGGCTTTTGCCCACTTTTTTGGATTTGCTCCTCGGATGTTCATTTCCTGTTGCCACCCAGCCCTCCAGCTGCGGACCTGCTCTCCTTTTTATATTTATGTATGGATTTTCTTTATTTTTTGAGACAGTGTCTTGCTCTGTCACCTAGGCTGGTGTGCAGTGGCGCAAACGTGGCTCACTGCAGCCTTGATCTCCTAGGCTCAGGTGATCCTCCTGTCTTGGCCTTCCATTTAGCTGGGACCACAGGTGCACGCTAGCATGCCTGGCTAATTTTTTTTATTTTTGTAGAGACAGGGTCTCACTTTATCACCCAGGCTGCTCTCAAACTCCTGGGCTCAGGTGATCCTCCCACCTCGGCCTCCAGAACCGTTGGGATGATAGGTGTGAGCCACCACAGCTGCCCTGGACTTGCTCTTCAGAAGACCATGGCTTCCTCTTGCAACCTATAGCCTGAGGCTGGTCTCCAAAGCCCCACAGATGCCTCCTCCTCATGGTTTTTTTCATGAGCTCTGGGCTTCCTGGGTGGGGCTGGAGGTGAGGACGGGATTTGAGAGTTGATTGTAACTCAAGGCAGAGCTCTGGCTTATTGGTCAGCTGCCTCTGGGAGATGTCCTCACTCCAGCTTGGTGTGCCTGCACAGGTGTGAGGCCCTGCCAAGAGCACAGGTGTGAGCCCCTGCCAAGAGCACAGGTGTGAGTCCCTGCTGTAAGCACAGGTGTGAGCCCCTGCCAAGAGCACAGGTGTGAGTCCCTGCTGTAAGCACAGGTGTGAGCCCCTGCCAAGAGCACAGGTGTGAGTCCCTGCTGTAAGCACAGGTGTGAGCCCCTGCCAAGAGCACAGGTGTGAGTCCCTGCTGTAAGCACAGGTGTGAGCCCCTGCCAAGAGCACAGGTGTGAGTCCCTGCCGTGTGCACAGGTGTGAGCCCCTGCCAAGAGCACAGGTGTGAGTCCCTGCTGTAAGCACAGGTGTGAGCCCCTGCCAAGAGCACAGGTGTGAGGCCCTGCCGTGTGCACAGGTGTGAGCCCCTGCCAAGAGCACAGGTGTGTTTAGCTGGGCGTGCATCTTTGGTTCAAACCCAGTCCCTTCATGTCTCAGCCCTCTCAGCCCTGCACACACTGTCACCTTTGCCCCTCTGCCCACCTCTGCCTCAAGGCACCCTCCCTACCTCTCAGCTTTGTCTGAATCCTTCTGCTACCTTCCAATCCTCTCTCAACACCACATGGGTTGAGACTCTGGAGGGTCTCAGAGGCAGACCCTCTGCCTCCACTCACTCCTCTGACCTGCTAACTTTGAATTGTGTGGCATTGGGGACAATGTCTCTCTTTTTTTTCCTTTTTTTTTTTGGAGACAGAGTATCACTCTGTCGCCCAGGCTGGAGTGCAATGGCGCGATCTTGGCTCACTGCAACCTCTGCCTTCTGGGTTCAAGCGATTCTCCTGCCTCAGCCCCCCAAGTAGCTGGGATTACAGGTGCCTGCCACCATGCATGACTAATTTTTTTGTATTTGTAGTAGAGACGGGGTTTCACCATGTTGGCCAGGCTGGTCTCAAACTCCTGACCTCAGGGGATCCACCCACCTCAGCTTCCCAAAGTGCTGGGATTACAGGCGTGAGCCACCATGTCTGGCTGGGGACAATGTCTTTTTATTTGCATTCTTCTGAAGGATCCTGTAAATCAAACTGAGGGAGACATGATGTCTCATCAGGTGGGCACCAGCGGGCTTAGTGTGGTTTGCCATGGATTAGGGTTGGATTGGTGAGAAGGAAGGACACAGGTGGGCAACTGAAGGACAGGAATGTGACTAGGCCCCCCCAACAGTGCAGATGGACAGGCATCAAGAAGATCCCTTTGAGTCTAGGTGTGGTGGCTCATGCCTGTAATCCCAGCACTTTGGGAGGCCGAGGAGGGCAGATCACCCGAGGTCAGGAGTTTGAGACAAGCCTGACCAACATGGTGAAACCTGTCTCCACTAAAAATACAAAGAATTGGCCAGGCGTGGTGGCGGGTGCCTGTAATCCCAGCACTTTGGGAGGCTGAGGCGGGCGGATCATGAAGTCAGGAGTTTGAGACCAGTCTGCCAACATGGTGAAATCCGGCCTGTACTAAAAATACAAAAATTAGCCATGTGTGGTGGCATGCGCCTGTAGTCCCAGCTACTCGGGAGGCTGAGGCAGGAGAATCTCTTGAACCCAGGAGGCGGAGGTTGCAGTGAGCTGAGATCACGCCACTGGACTCCAGTCTGGGTGACAGCGCAAGACTCCATCTCAGAAAAAAAAAAAAAAAAAATTAGCCAGGCAACCGGGTGCCACGAACCGGGTTCACGCCTGTGATCCCAGCACTTTGGGAGGCTGAGGCAGGCGGATCACTTGAGGTGGGGAGTGTAAGACTAGCCTGACCCACATGGAAAAACTCTGTGTCTACTAAAAATACAAAATTAGTTGGGCGTGGTGGTGGACACCTGTAATCCCAGCTACTCAGGAGGCTGAGGCAGGAGAATAGCTTGAACCCGGGAGGTAGAGGTTGCGGTGAGCCGAGATCACACCATTGCACTCCAGCCTGGGCAACAGGAGCAAAATTCTGTCTTAAAAAAAAAAAAAAAAAAAAAAAGAAATTAGCCAGGCATGGTGGCTTGCGCCTGTAGTCCCAGCTACTTGGGGAGTTGAGGAGGGGGGATAGCTTGAACTCAGGAGGCGGAGGTTGCAGTGAGTGGAGATCCGCCACTGCACTCCAGCCTGGGTGACACAGCAAGACTCCACTGTCCAAAAAAAACCAAAACCAAAACCAAAACGGACTGTTGGAATAGCCATTTAATTTGCTGTCTTCTAAATATCTAGTTCACTGCTGATGTTTGAGAAACAGGCAAGCTTATACCTGTTGGTAGGCAGAGCAAAGAAGTATTCACTTTCATAGGGCCTGGGTGGCATTTTGGAGGTGTCCAGGTAGAGAAGAAAATTCAGGCTGGTCGAGGTGGCTCACGCCTGTCATCCCAGCACTTTGGGAGGCTGGAGACCAGCCTGGGCAACACAGTGAGACCCCAGTCTCTACAAAAAATTAGCTGGGCGTGGTGGTGTGTGCCTGTGGTCCTAGCTACTTGGGAGGCTGAGGCAGGAGGATTGCCTGAGCCCAGGAGGTCGAGGCTGCAGTGAGCCATGATCGATCCACTGTCCTCCTGCCTGGGCGACAGAGTGAGACCATGTCTCAAAAAAAAAAAAAAAAAAAAAAATCAAAGTGAAGATCTTCTATAATATCTGTTCTGCTTGCATCTTGCCCTGGCCAAGTAGGGAATGCTTGCAGCAAAGCAAATAAGTCTTTGTTTTGACTCCCCTGCTCCCTTGAGTTAACTCCAGCCCTTCCTGCATTGTTTTGGGATCCAGAACAGCTGGGAGCACAGACTGCTGGAGAAATCAGGACGAAAACAATTCAGTTCCTACCATCGCCTTCCTGAACTTCTGAGAGAATTGCAGAATCCATGTTCTATAGGGCAATGGGTGTGGTGGGGCGGATCTCTGTTTTAGATTAACAGGAGGATTTATCATGCCAAGAGGTCAATATTTACGTTGGCTTCAGCTTCATGAATATTTACTTCTTTGTTCCCTGCTGACTCCAGCAGAAGCAAAGCTCTGCTTTTTGTCTGCTGAAGAGGATGCTGACTGATTACGTTCTTATCAGAAAGGTCTGGAAACAAAGCTGTCACGGAGCCCACTTCCTTGGTGAAGCTTGTCTTCTTCCATCAAGAAATCTGATCTGGCCAGGCACGGTGATTCACGCCTGTCATCTCAGCACTTTGGAAGGCCAAGGCAGGCGGGTCACCTGAGGTTATTAGTTCAAGACCAGCCTGACCAACATGGTGAAACCCCGTCTCTACTAAAAAAAAAAAAATTAGCTAGGTGTGGTGGTGCGTGCCTGTAATCCCAGCTACTTGGCAGGCAGAGGCAGGAGAATTGCTTGAACTCAGGAGGCAGAGGTTGCAGTGAGGAGAGATCGTACCACTGCACTCTAGCCTGGGTGACGGAGTGAGATTTGGTCTCAAAAAAAAAAAAAAAAAAAAAGAAAGAAATCTACTCCAGCCTCAGAAACAGAGTCTCACGCTCTGTCCTCAAGGTTGGAGTGCAGTGGCATGATCTCAGCTCACTGCAACTTCTGCCTCCCAGGTTCACGCCATTCTCCTGCCTCAGCCTCCCAAGTAGCTGGGACCACAGGCGCGTCACACCGCCCAGCTAATTTTTTGTATTTTTAGTACACACGGGGTTTCACCATGTTAGCCAGGATGGTCTCGATCTCCTGACCTCGTGATCCACCCGCCTCGGCCTCCCAAAGTGCTGGGATTACAGGCGTGAGCCACCACGCCCGGCCAAGAAATCTACTTTCCGTTAATATCTCTATGACTAATCTCCTGTCTACTTTCTATCTCTGTAGATTTGCGTATTCTGGACACTTCACATAAATGGACTCGTGACATTCATGTCTTCTTTCTTTCAGCATAATGCTTCCAAGGTTCATCCATGATGTATCAAGTACTGTATTCCTTTTCATGGCAGAATAATATTCCATTGTACATGTATAGCACCTTCTCTTTTTAAAAAAATTCATCTGGATTGCTTCTATTTTTTGGCAATTTTCAGTCATGTGGCTATAAACATTCATGTACAAGTTTTTGTGAGTATGTGTTTTCCTACTTTGGGATATATACCTAGGAGTGGAATTGCTGGGCCACAGGGTAACATGAGGTTTAATTTTTTGAGGAACTGTCAAAGAAAGGTTTTGAATTCTTTTTTAAGTTATAACAAAAAAAAAATGTATCGACCTATTTGGAAAATGAGGGGTCGAGTGTGGTGGCTCACGCTTGTAATCCCAGCATTTTGGAAGGCCAAGGTGGGCAGATCATTTGAGGTCAGGAGTTCAAGACCAGCCTGGCCAACATGGTGAAACCCCGTCTCTACTAAAAAAAAAAAAAAAAAAATTAGCCAGGCATGGTGGTGCACACCTGTAGTCCCAGCTACTCGGGAGGCGGAGGCAGGAGAATCGCTCGAACCTGAGAGGTAGAGGTTGCAGTGAGCAGAGATTGTGCCACTGCACTCCAGCCTGGGCAACAGAAAGAGACTCTTTTTCAAAAAAAAAAAAAAAAAAAAGAAGAAAAGAAAAACAGAAATCTGAACTCTCTTTGTACAAACAACCCTGTTCCTAAGGCTTTTGTGCACTTATAGCATGGTAGGAACACAAGATCCTTGATAAGTCACTTCCTCTCTGTCTTCCCATCTGTAAAACGGGAATATGGGCCAAGCACGGTGGCTCACACCTGTAATCCCAGCACTTTGGGAGGCTGAGGCGGGCGGATCACCTGAGGTCGGGAGTTTGAGACCATCCTGACCAACATGGAGAAGCCCCATCTCTACTGAAAATACAAAATTAACTGGGCATGGTGGCGCATGCCTGTAATCCCAGCTACTCAGGAGGCTGAGGCAGGAGAATTGCTTGAACCCAGGAGGTGGAGTAGGGATAATGACAATCACTACCTTGTCCATTTCAGAGCATCTCTGTGAGCAGTTGAGGACACAAGGGCCAAGAAAGGACTTTGTGAACAGACAGCCATGTTTGTCCAGGTTCCATTTAGTGGGGATATGGAGGGTGGTTATGTGGTAACCAAATGTCACCAAGGAAAGGAGGAGGAAGGAGCACTGAATCTGGGTTGCAACTCCAAAACCATTTTTTTTTTTTTTTTTGAGACGGAATCTACTTTGTTGTCCAGGCTGGAATGCAGTGGCGTGATCTTGGCTCACTGCAACTTCCGCCTCCCGGGTTCAAGCGATTCTCCTGCCTCAGCCTCCCAAGTAACTGGGATTACAGGCGCCTGCCACCATGCCTCACTAATTTTTAAATATTTTTAGTAGGGACAGGGTTTCGCCATGTTGGTCAGGCTGGTCTCAAACTCCCAACCTCAGGTGATCCACCCGCCTCGGCCTCCCAAAGTGCTGGGATTACAGGCGTGAGTCACCACGCATAGCCCAAAACCTTTTTTGAGACAGGGTCTCACTCTGTTGTCCAGGCTGGAGTGCAGTGAGTGATCACAGCTCACTGCAGCTTCCAGCTCCCGGCCTCAAGCGATCCTCCCACCTCAGCCTCCCAAGAAGCTGGGATTAATTAGCAAGTACTCAGCTATTTTTTTAAGTTTTTTTTTTTTGTAGAGATAAGTTCTCACTATGTTGTCCAGGCTGGCCTTGAACTCCTGAGCTCCTGCCTTGGCCTCCAAAAGTGTTGGGATTATAGGCATGAGCCACCGTGCCCCGCCTAAATCCAAGCCTTTAATGCTAGATAGCTCTGGTTCTTGGGAATAATGGCTTCTGCCTTTCCAGAAGTTTTGCATGGATTTAGACAATGGCAAGGGTACAGTTTTGAAATACAGAGACAAGTACTTGTGTGGAATATCGGGACTCTGAGGGGGTAGAGGCGGCAGCTGTCGTGACAACAGCAGCTAATATTCTTTTTTTTTTTTTGAGACAGAGTCTCACTCTGTCACCCAGGTTGGAGTGCAGTGGCATGATCTCAGCTCACTGCAACCTCTGTCTCCTGGGCTTAAGCAATTCTCCTGCCTCAGCCTCCGGAATAGCTGAGATTACAGGCATGAGCCACCACACCCAGCTCATTTTTGTATTTTTTGTAGAGATGGGGTTTCACCATGTTGGCCAGGCTGGTCTTGAACTCCAGAGCTCAGGGATCCGCCCGCCTCGGCCTCCCAAAGTGCTGGGATTACAGGCATGAGCCACTGCTCCTGGCCTGCAGCTAACATTCTAATGTAGAAAACCGGGCCCTTTGGAGGGCTCTGTGACTACTCGATTCTAGGGCTGTTCAATTCTCCCACTTTTACTGTTCACCACATGTGTGTTTTTTCTTTCAAAACAATGCAAATTCCTTGAGAGGCTGAGGCAAGGAATTGGAAACCTGCCTAGGCAACATGGTCAGACTCTGTCTCTACGAAAAACAAAAATAACAAATTAGCCAGGTGTGGTGGCGCATGCCTATAGTCCCAGCTATTCGGGAGGCTGAGGTGGGAGGATTGCTTGAGCCTGGGAGGTCGAGGGTATAGTGAGCCATGATCGTGCCACTGCACTACAGCCTGGGCAATAGAGCAAGACTCTGTCTAAAAACAAACAAAATTGGCCAGGCACGGTGGCTCACGCCTGTAATCCCAGCACTTTGGGAGACCAAGGTGGGTGGATCATTTGAGATCAGCAGTTTGAGACCAGCCTGTCCAACATGGTGAAATCCCGTCTCTATTAAAAATACAAAAATTACCTGGGCATAGGGATAGGTGCCTGTAATCTCAGCTACTCGGGAGGCTGAGGCAGGAGAATCGCTTGAATCTAAGTTACTTGGGATGCTAAGGCAGGAGAATCGCTTGAACCCAGGAGGCAGAGGTTGCAGTGAGCCGAGATTAGACCACTACACTACAGCCAGGGCTTCAAAGCCAGACTCCGTCTAAAAAAAATAAAAATATAAAAATATAAAATGAAATGAAAAAATAAATAACGGGAACCTCATCTCGTATGCATCTGTCCACTCTGCCAGCTCTCTCTCTCTCTTTTTTTTTTTTTTTTTTTGACGGGGTTTTTCTCTGTTGCCCAGGCTGGGGTGCAGTGGCGAGATCTCGGCTCACTGCAACCTCCGCCTCCTGGGTTCATGTGATTCTCCTGCCTCAGCCTTCCAAGTAGCTGGGACTACAAGCATGCGCCACCATGCCCAGCTAATTTTTTTGTAGTTTTAGTAGAGACTGGATTTCACTCTGTTGGTCTGGCTGGTCTCAAACTCCTGACCTCAAATGATCCACCCTCCTTGGCCTCCCAAAGTGCTGGGATTACAGGTGTGAGCCACCAGGCCCGGCCGCCAGCTATCTTTTTAATGCCTTCTCAGAAAATAGTGTAAGCACTTTGAGGGTGGGTACCAGGCTATTTGCATTTTCAATATCACTTCGCTGCACCCAGCACAGAGACGGGCACATAGAAGTTGCCTGTTACATGCTTACAGGCCAGAATGAACCTATTGTCCCGGACATGAGGAAGAGGACCAGGTATGGTGGCTCACGCCTGTAATCCCAGCACTTTAAGAGGCTGAAGCGGGTGGATTCCTTGAGCCCAGGAGTTCGAGGTCAGCCTGGGCAACATAGCAAAAGCGTGTCTCTGTTAAAAATATAAAAATCAGCCAGGCTTGGTGATGCGTGCCTGTAGTCCCAGCTACTTGGGAGGCTGAGGTGGGAGGATTGATGCTCAGGAAGTCGAGGTGCAGTGAGCTAAGATCGCACCACTGCACTCCGGCCTGGGAGACAGAGGCACAGTCTCAAAAAAAAAAAAAAAAAAAAAAAAAGAAAAGAAAGGATGAGACTCAGATGACCATTTTATTTCTGCAGTTTCTGGGATGTATTTGTGCTTGTTCTACAGACTTTCATCCTAGGCTGGGCACAGTGGCTCATGCCTGTAATCCCAGCACTTTGGGAGGGCGAGGTGGGCAGATCACCTAAGGTCAGGAGTTCAAGACCAGCCTGGCAAACATGGTGAAACCCTTTCTCTACTAAAAATTAAAAAAAAATTAGCTGAGTGTGGTGGCAGGCGCCTGCAGTCTCCCAGGTTGGGAGGCTGAGGCAGGAGAATCACTTCAACCAGGGAGGCGGAGGTTGCGGTGAGCCAAGATTGCACCACTGCACTCCAGCCTGGGCGATAGAGTGAGACCCAGTCTCAAAAAAAAAAAAAAAAAAAAAAAAAAAAAAAAAAAAAAAGAGGCTTTTGTCCTAAAATACTCTAGCACTATATGGAGTAATGTTATTCCTTTGTCTCCCCGTTTCTCCATGGTCACCCTAGCTTGGGTGCAGACTCTGGCACTGGAAAAATGAGTTGAAGATAATAAACGACATTCCTGCTCCCTTACCGTAATGACCAGCAGCATAAAGTCCAGTTCACAGCAACATGGCCTTTCTCTACTCTTTAAGATCTCATTATGTGTAGAAGGCAGGGGAAGGTGGAAGACAGAACGCTTACAAATTCCTGGGGGGGATGACCTCATCATTTATTAGGTGTTGGCCAACTGCCCAAGGAGCACAGTTCAGATTCCTTTTGGGGGAGGCACTGAAAATCCCCTGATAACCCAAATTCTCCAAATCTTTTAGGCCTCAAGGGAGGGAAGGAGGGCGAGAGGAATGAAGCGATTCAATTAGGAGGCTGTTTACTCCTAGACGACCAATTCTGAGTTTAAGACAGACTCGGGACTTGGGAAGTGTGGACATTCCATTTATTTATTTATTTATTGAGCTAGAGTCTTGCCCTGGAGTGCAGGGGCGCAATCTCGGCTCACTGCAACCTCGGCCTCCCAGGTCCAAGTGACTCTCCTGCCTCAACCTCCTGAGTAGCTGGGATTACAGGCGCCCGCCACCACGCCCAGCCAATTTTTGTATTTTTAGTAGAGACAGGGTTTCACCATGTTAGCCAGGCTGGCCTTGAACTCCTGACCTCAAGTAATCTGCCCGCCTTGACCTCCCAAAGTGCTGGGATTACAGGCCTGAGCCACTGTGCCCAGCTTCCAAAGCATTAGGATTACTGAAGTGAGCCATCGCCACCGGCCTCTACAATCCTTTTGCAAAATATGCTGCAGTCCAGCAAGCACTTCCATATTTGATGGTTTTTCTCCAACCTGTAGGCATTTTACAGACAGGAGTTCTCAAGTGGTCGCAGGGGCAGAGCAAGTCTCAGGGAATCTGCACCCTTAGGATGCTTTTGGGAGAATTAGGGAAGAAGCTCCCAGGCTGGGCTGGGTGACTCATGCTTGTAATCCCAGCACTTTGGGAGGCGGAGGTAGACGGATCACCTGAGGTCAGGAGCTCGAAACCAGCCTGGCCAACATGGCGAAACCCCATCTCTACTAAAAATACAAAAATTAGCCTGGAATGGTATTGCTTGCCTGTAGTCCCAGCTACTCGGGAGGCTGAGGCAGAAGAATCACTTGAACTCAGAAGGCAGAGGTTGCAGTGAGCTGAGATCGCACTAGTGTACTCCAGCCTGGGTGACAGAGCGAGACTCCATCTTAAAAAAAAAAAAAAAAAAAAAAAAGGAAAGAAAAGAAAAAAAGAAAAAAGTGAGTGCTCCCAACCAGGGCAAGTAGAGTACGGGCTGGATTTCTGGTCTGGCCCCACCTGTGCCTGGAGCCGGGTCCAGGCCCTAAGGGAACTCTGCAACACAGAAAAGACCAACTTGGGGCCAGGCTGGCCTTGGGCCCAGCATGGGACCTGGGACTGTGCTTTTCTATTTATAAAAGGTGGGATTGTCTTACATCTTCCTGAAGCCCTTTTCTGGATAGGACGTGTCTCATGAATCTGTGATTCTAGCTAGAACTGTTTTCATTTTTTGAGACAGAGCCTCACTTTGTCATCCAGGAGGGCAGTGGCCTGATCTTTTCTCACTGCAACCTCTGCCTCCTGAGTTCAAGTGATTCGCCTGCCTCAGCTCAGCCTGTAGTTGAGATTACAGGCGACTGCCACCACATTAGGCTAATTTTTGTATTTTTAGCAGAGATGAGGCTTCTCCATGTTGGCCAGGCTGGTCTCGAACTCCTGACCTCAGGTGATCCGTCCGCCCCCGCCTCCCAATGTAGCTACAACTTCTCACCCCAACTGACCCTTCCGCCCTTCCCAAAGCTTCTTACCTGGAAGAGTCAGCGAGGCAGCTGGGGGCTGGAGGTGAAAGGGGAAGGAGAAGATTCTTGGGAAGTTCTGGACGGTTTCTCACGGGCACGCAGTGCTTTGATCCAAAGAGCCCTGAGCGGAAGACGCGCATTTGTCTGGCTTAACTTTCTCCAGTCTCAGTTTCCACTTCTGAATGGGACCACCGAGGGCAGTGTGGCGAGGATTCACCAACATCGTCCCGGTGAAATTGGCAGGCACAGAATGGGCGCTCCGAAAGCGTTTGTGGACCCGAAAAAGATTTGGTTGCAAATCTTCTGAAGTGTGTAGTGGGGGCCCGGGCGCGAGGTTTGGCTTTCGGGGTGCCAGGCTCCAGGGACCCCCAGCGGAGCTCGCACCCTAGCTCTGCCGCCTCCTCGGCCTCGGACCACCGAGGGTTAACAAGAAAGCCCCACGCCCCCTTTGACGGCTTAGAGCCCACCTCGCCGAATTTGAAAAGGCGGCCCCGGAGAGGCGTGGGCGCCCCCCACACACTTCCAGCTCGCACCCGGGCGCCGATCGCTCGCCCGGCTCCTCTCGCTCTGCTCCCGGCCGGGGCCGCAGGTTCGGTCCGGGCGCCGGTGCGCTCCTGCCGGTCCTCGTGCCCGGGACTCCAGGTCCCCGCGGTCTGCCGCGCACGATGAAGCTGGCCCTGCTCCTGCCCTGGGCGTGTTGCTGCCTCTGCGGGTCGGCGCTGGCCACCGGCTTCCTCTATCCTTTCTCGGCCGCAGCCCTGCAGCAGCACGGCTACCCGGAGCCCGGCGCCGGCTCCCCTGGCAGCGGCTACACGAGCCGCCGGTGAGTAGCGCGGGGTGGCGGGGCCTCGGGGGGCGCAGGCGGCGGGGGCCCTGGGCACTGGGTGGCTGGAGCGAGAGACTCGGGGGCTGGAGCGCGGGGCTATCCGGGGCTTGGGGGTGCGGGGCAGCGGGGACTGGGGGCTGCAGACACCCGACAGCTGGAACCAGAACTGGAGGGGGTTGGGGTGCGGGCCTGGGAGCGTGGGGTGGCGGAGGCCAGGGGCTGGGGACACGGGGCAGCTGGGACGAAACGGCAGGGGCTGGGGGTTGGGGTCACGGGGGGAGAGACCGAAGGGCCTGGGGTGCAGAGCGACTGGCGGCTAGGGACGCGGGGCGGCGGGGGCTGGGTGCTGCAGAGAGGGGGCAGCTAGAACTACCGACGGAGGGGGCTGAGGGTTGGGGTGGTGGGGCCGCGGGGGCTGAGGGTTCGGGTCCGGGTCCGGGGCTGCGGTGGTCTCTGGCCGCGCCCACCCTGTCCCTTCCTTTCTTCGCTTCCCCAACCTTCGCCCCCTCGTTCCGGGCTCGGAGTGGAAGTGGCTCCGACCGCAGTGGCCCGGGCTGGGGCTCTCCTCCGGGCGTTCAGCCGCTCACGTGGCTCCGCCGCTCACCTGCGCGGCTGCGGCTTTGTGTCGCGGAGCAGGTTCCCGGGTGGTCAAGGCCTCGCGTCCCGGGCACCCCCTCTCCTATCAGCGGCCCCAGGACACCGGAGGGGTCATTCCCGCCCAGTCTTTGGGGCCGAGGCCGCGGAGGATCCTCGGCTGCGACTCCCCAGCCACCCCGGGACGTAGAACCGGCTGGGATCCGGTGGCTCCGTGGCGGGGTTGGAGAGGGCGCAGGGTCACCGGGCCCGGGCGCCGGGACCGGCCAAGAGTCTCCTCTCTCTCGGCCGGCAGGTGGCGCCATGGCCACCCCCGGGACGCTCAGGGATGCGACTCCGGAGCCCGTATTTGAATTTCCCCAGAAAACCGTAAGCATGCAAGTAGAAGTTGCCAAACGCCTCGTTTGCATAACTCGCTTGAATTTAGCTTTTCCTCATTTAGTAATAACTACAACCCACACAGCTATGACAGCGCTCTGGAATGCACTACCTGTGTCTGTTCCCTCCATCTCTTTTTTACATTTTAATTTATTTTTTGCAGAGACAGAATCTCAACTCTGTTGCCCAGGCTTGACGCAAACTCTTGGGCTCAAGGAGATCCTATCGCCTTGGCCCCTCCCAATCTCCATTTCTTTTGATCCTTAACAACCCTAGGGTTAAAACATTAGAGTAGTATCTTTCCTTGAGCTGAAGAAATAGAGGCTCAGGATTTGCTAGGCCCAGTAGCCACTCAGGACTGACCTCTTGTGCTTTTATTTTTTTCTTAGATAGTGTCTTGCTTGTTGCCCAGGCTGGAGTGCAGTGGTGCGATCATAGCTCACTGCAGACCTGATCTCCCAGGCTCAAGTGATCCCCCGACCTCGGCCTCCTGTGTAGCTGAGATCATAGACTGGCACCAACATGACTGGCTAATTTTTTAATTTTTTGTAGAGGTGGGATCTCACTATGTTGCACATGCTGGTCTCTAACTTCTGGCTTCAAGAGATCCTCCTGCCTCGGCCTCCCAAAGTGCTGGGATTACAGGCGTGAGTCACCACGCCAGGCCCAGATCTGGTGTTTTCTAGCATACTGCTCTGCTTATCAAAGCTAGAAGACAGGTTCTCATTCTTTTTTTCTCTTTGATATTTACCAAATCAGAGGACTCCAAGATGATTTCTGGCTAATGCCTTAATAACAAGGAGACAGGGATGTTTCGTGCTGGGAAGAAATACACACTCACGGCTGGATAGGGCGGGACCCAGAAAAGCATAGAAGTGCCTCTGGAAAAGTTTGCATGCAATCCTATTTCTCTCATTTTGTTTGGAAATACTTACCCGGGGCTTCTATGAGGAGTATTCTCCAAACACCCACACTAGCGTGGCCTCTACACAGTTGCATGTGAGGATTGTCTAAAAAATGAGCTTTTCAAGTTGATACAGCATGATTTCGTTTATGAAAAGAAAAATCAGGTCACATCTAGGTAGATAAATGCCTCAAAAAAGTTTCCAGGAAACCATTTCAGCAGTTAATGTTATGAAGAAGTCTAGGGCTGGGCCCGGGGACTGTCCCATTTTCCCTCTGTCTGTTTGTGGCTTGTCTGAATGTTTTTCTGGTTTCTGTGTTTTTTTAAGACAGTCTCGCTCAGGCTGGAATACAATGGTGCAGTCTTGGCTCACTGCAACCTCTGCCTCCTGGGTTCAAGTGATTCTCCTGCCTCAGCCTCCCAAGTAGCTGGGATTACAGGCAACCACCACCACACCTGGCTAATTTTTATATTGTTGGCCAATAAAAAATGCTGTGATTTTGGCCAGGTGGGTCTCAAACTCCTGGCCTCAAAAGATCTGCCTGCCTCAGCCTCCCAAAGTGCTGGGATTACAGGCATGAGCCACTGTGCTCGGCCCCAAAGAGAACCTACTGGCCAGTATGGGGATTGAATGGATGGTTTGCAAAGAGCATATATTCATGTAATGCTTTTGTAGTTAAAAAGTGTGCGAAGAAAAAAAAAAAAACGTCTTTGCAGCCTGAAATATGCCTGCAGAAAAGCAGGAGGTGAGGTCCATGAAGATCGGGGGCTAATGGAGACCTCATTCTGGCATTTGGTGGGCTGGAACTTGGGGACCTCTGCAGAAACTTGGAAGGGATCATTTTAGCACAAACAAAAAGACGTTCAAACAAGTGTGGGAATCTTCCAGAACTCTTTCCACCAGGATAGGAATGGGGAGAGGATATAATTAGGTTTAGGGAGGATGTGGGTGAATTTGTGGGAAGTGGATTCCGGAAAAGGATACCAGGAGGTGGTGGGGAGGCTTGGGGCAAGTTAATATTCCTGAATGTGACTGAGTCTCTTTGCCCAGAAAGCCCAGCATGGGCATTGCAGGGACCTGGTTGTTGCCTGGGTGAGTTATAGGCTGGAGCTGGCCTGGCCGTCACATGTTTCTGTGTTTCACGAGCTATCTTTCACAAGTGTCCCTTGTCCTTGAGATCCAAGATCTCCAGAAGTTGAAGGCTTGGGGGACAGCAGTTGGCACAGTGGTCCTTGCAGCCTTGGCCTTCAGTGGTGTGTTTACCGGGGCTTGGTCTCAGTTGACGGGCGATGATGACAGGGGTGTTTCTTGACAAAGAATCTGCTTTAATTTCATTGTTACTGCTCCTTGTTAAAGTCTCATTTTTTTTTTTTTTTTTTTTTTTTTTTTTTTTTTTTTTTGAGACGGAGTCTTGCTTTGTCGCCCAGGCTGGAGTGCAGTGGCCGGATCTCAGCTCACTGCAAGCTCCGCCTCCTAGGTTCACGCCATACTCCTGCCTCAGCCTCCCGAGTAGCTGGGACTACAGACGCCCACCACCTCGCCCAGCTAGTTTTTTGTATTTTTTAGTAGAGACGGGGTTTCACCGTGTTAGCCAGGATGGTCTTGATCTCCTGCCCTCGTGATCCGCCCGTCTCGGCCTCCCAAAGTGCTGGGATTACAGGCTTGAGCCACCGTGCCCAGCCTGATTTTTTTTTTTAAAGACAAGGTCTCACTCTGTCACCTAGGCAGGAGCGCAGTGGTACAATCATAGCTCACTGCAGCCTCAACCTCCTGGGTCCAAGCAATCCTTCCACCTCAGCCTCCTAAGTAGTTGGGACCACAGGCATGGGCCACCGTGGCTGGCTAATTTTTAACTTTTTCATAGAGATGGGGTCATGCTATGTTGCCCAGGCTGGTCTTGAACTCCTGGCCTCAAGTAGTCCTTCAGCTTTGGCCTCTCAAAGTGTTGGGATTATAGGTGTGAGCCACTGTGCCTTGCCAAAAAGCAGTTTTTAATTGTTAGTTTGTTCAAATCTGCATCTAAATAAGTCTGCTTATTGGTTATTCTGTCTCTTCTGTCCCTTTTAGTGTGGGAAAGTCCTCCCCCATTGAAAGAGTAATTTTTCCTCCACGCTGTCAAGTTGCTGAAGACCAGTTGTTTTCTAAAATGTCCACATACTAGATTTAGCTACTTGCTTCCCAGTGGTGTAATTAATTGGATCCTCTGCCCCCTGTATCTCTTCTATTTTGTAAGTTAGGTTGGAAGGTTTGATTAGATTTGTGGTCTCTATCTGGGGGTGTTGGGAGAGACAGAAATGCTTCATAAGTGGTCTAGTCTACCATATTATATCAGGATATGCTCTGGAGTGATCGGTGTGTCCCCACCGAATTCATACATTGAAGCCCTCACCTCCAATGTGCTAGTATTTGGAGATGGGACCTTTGGAGGTAACTAGACATAGATGAAGTTGTGAGGGCAGTGCCCATCATTTGATTAGTGGTGTTATAAGGACAGGAAGAGAGGCCGGGTGTGGCGGCTCAAGCCTGTAATTCCAGCACTTTGGGAGGCCAAGGCGGGTGGATCACGAGGTCAGGAGATCAAGACCATCCCAGCTAATATGGTGAAATACTGTCTCTACTAAAAAGACAAAAAAATTAGCCAGACGTGGTGGCGGGTGCCTGTAGTCCCAGCTACTCGGGAGGCTGAGGCAGGGGAATGGCGTGAACCTGAGAGGCGGAGCTTGCAGTGAGCCTAGATCGCACCACTGTACTCCAGCCTGGACGACACAGGGGGACTCCGTCTCAATAAATAAATAAATAAATAAATGAATAAATAAAAATAATAAATTTAGCCAGGTGTGGTGGTGCACACCTGTCATCCCAGCTACTTGGGAAGCTGAGGCACTAGAATCACTTAAGCCCGGGAGGCGG
Source organism: Chlorocebus sabaeus (assembly GCF_047675955.1). NCBI lineage: Eukaryota > Metazoa > Chordata > Mammalia > Primates > Cercopithecidae > Chlorocebus > Chlorocebus sabaeus. The sequence continues at coordinate 11,302,112 of NC_132931.1, read as the reverse complement.
AGGGTACAATGAGCTGAGACCATGCCACTGCACTCTATCTAGCCTGGGCAACAGAGTGAGACTCTGTCTCAAAAAAAAAAAAAAAAAAGAAGAAGAGGAAGAGAAATCAGAGCTCTCTCTCTTTGCCATGTGAGGACACAGCATAGCAAGAAAGCGGCTGTCTGCAAACCAGACAGAGAGCCCTCACCAGGAACTGAATCTGCCAGCACCTTGATCTTGGACTTCCCAGCCTCCAAGGCTGTGAGAAATAAATGTCTGCTGCTTAAGTCACTCAGTCTATGGTATTCTGTTATGGCAGCCCTGAACTGACTAACAGAAGGACATGGCTTTATTCTGGAAAGCTGGGTGTTAAATATTCAGCAGAACACCACTGTCTACAAGTGTCTTCCACTTTTTCCCTTCTTTTTGTTGCAATTTATTTGTTGCAGAAACTCACCCTTCTAAAATGTTCCGTGTTCAGGATTTTGTTGATTTTATGCTCATGGTGCCTTGAGCATGTTCATCTGTCCTCTGTATTTCCCAGATAATGGGAAATTGGATCAAGAGTTTGATTGGATCTAGTTCTTCCTCCTCCTTCATTTTCTCCTTATTATGATCATCGTTATTTTGGCAGAATTACCTCTTGGGTGGTGTAGTGTTTTTCCACTGGCAATTACACAACGTCTGGTCGTCTCTCTTTTTCTCTTGTGATGCTTGAGGTGTTGGAGATCTTTGCCTATGTCATTATTTCATTAAGGATCGCAAAGTGGATGCAGGACAGGCAGGCCCCCAAATTGGGGCTTGGCCAGGAGGGTTCTTGGTTTCACCCAGCAAAGAATTCAAAGGCGAGTGGGTGGTGTCAGACAGCAACTTTTATTGATGCAGCAGTGCACAGCAGCAGCAGAGGTCCTGCTCCTTGCAGAGCAGGGATACCCCATAGGCAGTGTGCCCAGACTAGCAGCTCAGAGGCAGTTCAGCACTATTTATATCCACTTTTAACTATATGCAAATTAAGGGTCAGTTTATGGAGGAATTTCTAGGATGAAGGTGGTAACTTCCAGGTTGTTGGGTTTTGCCATGGAAAGGGGTGGTAACTTCTGGGTGTTGCCCTGGTAAGTGGTAATTCACATGGCACCCTGGTGAGTGAGTCTTATGGGGATGTGCTTTGTCCTAACGTGTTTTAGGTAGTCCTCAATTTGGTCCGGTGTCAAGCCCAACCTCCAGAGTCAAGTCCCGGCTCCTACTTCAAAGTGGTACTATAATTTTGACTCTTTTTAAAATTTGTAATTTCTAGAACACTTGTACACATGATTTCCCCCTTATTTACTATTTGTAGGTAGCTAGATTTTGAGTTAGTTTTTGGTTTCTCTTTCCATTGTTTCTTTTTGTAAATGTAAGCAATTTGTGTGTGTGTGTGAGTGTTAGAGTGTGTATGAGTATATGTGTGTTTGTGTCCGCATCCTCCTTTTCTTACACAGAGGTAATGTGTTAGTTATTCTGTTTTGCACTTGGCCTTTTTCCATCACAACGTGTTGTGGAGATGGCTCTATCAAAAAGCAAAGATAGGCGGGGCATGGTGACTCATGCCTGTCATCCCAGAAAGGTGGGCGGATCACTTGAGGTCAGGAGTTCGAGACCAGCCTGGCCAACATGGTGAAACCCCTTCTCTACTAAGAATACAAAATTTAGCTGGGTGTGGTGGCGCATGCCTGTAATCCCAGCTACTCAGGAGGCTGAGGCAGGATAGTTGCTTGAACCCAGGAGGTGGAGGTTGCAGTGAGCCCAGATCATGTCACTGCACTCCAGACTGGGTGACAGAGTGAGACTCTATCTCGAATAAATAAATAAATAAAGCAAAGATAATCTTCTGCATCCTTTTTATTTTTATTTTTATTTTTATTTTTGAGATGGAGTCTCGCTCTGTCACCCAGGCTGGAGTGCAGTGGCATGATCTTGGCTCACTGCAAGCTCCGACTCCTGGGTTCACGCCATTCTCCTGCCTCAGCCTCCCGAGTAGCTGGGACTACAGGTGCGTGCCACCATGCCCAGCTAATTTTTTGTGTTTTTTTAGTAGAGTTCTGCATCCATTTTTATGGGTCTGTAATTGTGTACAGTGTGAGTGACTATATTTATTCAACTAGTCCTCTACTGATAGACACTTGTGTTGTTAAGTGGCAAACACATGTTTAATTCTGCTAGATAGCGTCAAGTTTCCCTCCACTGGGGTTACAGTGTTTTACATTCCCATCAGCAGTTTCTTCTTGGGGTACATTTTGAATAGGCCATTTCCTTTCTTTCTTTTCTTTCCTTTCTTTCTTTTCTTTTCTTTCTTTTCTTTCTTTTCAATGGAGTTTTGCTCTTGTTGCCCAGGTTGGAGTGCAATGGCGTGATCTCATCTTACTGCAACCTCTGCCTCCCGGGTTCAAGCGATTCTTCTGCCTCAGCCTCCCTAGTAGCTGGGATTACAGGCATGCACTACCATGCCCGGCTAATTTTGTATTTTTAGTAGAGATGGGGTTTCTGCATGTTGGCCAGGCTGGTCTCGAACTCCTGACCTCAGGTGATCTGCCCACCTTGGCCTCCCAAAGTGCTGGGATTACGGCATGAGCCAACGCACCCGGCCTGAAGAGGCGATTTTAAATGCTGCTGGGTCAGTATGGCCTTTCAGGGCTAAGAATAGGCTTCCCTGATCTTATAACACCTGCAAGCCCTGGCCACTCCTAACATTTTTGGGGCTTGGGGCAAGACTAAAGATGAAGACCATTCACCATATGGCTAGATATTTAAAAGTTATAAATCGGTCGGGTGCGGTGGCTCACTCCTGTAATCCCAGCACTTTGGGAGGCTGAGGCGGGTGGATCATGAAGTCAGGAGATCGAGACCATCCTGGCTAACACAGTGAAACCCTGTCTCTACAAAACATACAAAAAATGAGCCAGGCATGGTGGTGGACGCCTGTAGTCCCAGCTACTGGGGAGGCTGAGGCAGGAGAATGGCGTGAACCTGAGAGGCAGAGCTTGCAGTGAGCTGAGATCACACCACTGCACTCCAGCCTGGGTGACAGAGTGCATCTCAAAAAAAAAAAAAAGTTATAAATCAAACTGACATGCAGTTTTGTTGTTGTTGTTGTTGTTTGTTTGGTTTGTTTTTATTTTTTGAGATGGAGTCTAGCTCTGTTGCCCAGGCTGGAGTGCAGTGGCACGGTCTCAGCTCACTGCAACCTCCGCTTCCCAGGTTGAAGCGATTCTGCTGCCTCAGCCTTCTGAGTAGCTGATATTACAGGCATGCACCACCACACCCAGCTAATTTTTTTGTATTTTTAGTAGAGATGGGGTTTTGCCATGTTGGCCAGGCTGGTCTCGAACTCCTGACCTCAGATTATCTGCCCACCTCAGCCTCCCAAAGTACTGGAATTACAGGCATGAACCTCCGCGCCCCACCCACCTTTCCTTCATCTGTACCTGCTGCTTCAAGCTCCCTCTGTCTCTGAAGTCACTTTCTTGTGGTTTTGTCTAAGCCAAAGTGCTTGGTGTGTCCCCTCCTCACTCAAAATGCCTCCCCCTTACCTTGACTTCCTGTTCTTTTGGTAGAACCACAAGCACCCTTCCTCCAGGAAGTCTCTCTGGATTTACCTCCCAGCTTTCTGTTCATCTCATCTGTGGTTAGCCCCTGCACCCACTGCATCTGTGATTGTGGTTTTGTTTTGAGGACTCACTTCCCCAGTTTCCCTTCTTGCAGATGGAATCATTTCTCCTTCTTCATTTACTCCCTACAGGAGTGACTCTGAGCAGCCTGCCTTGGGCAAGCGTGCATGAGCCGGGGCTCAGCCCTGCCCACAACCTCTTGGAAATATGAGCCACTCCAGGTCAGGCATTTAATCACCTTGCATTCACTGAGCCCACATGCAGGTCGGGGAGAGGCTGAGGACTCAAACATGAAGGCAGGGGGCTCTGCCTGGTGCCCTGCATGGAGGAAGAGCTCAGCAGACTCTGGGGAAGTGGATGATCACATCCACAGGGCCTTGTCCCTCTGACTGCATTGCATACCTCTGCAGTGTTGGGCCCCTGCCTTTGCTCTCTGGTTCCCTACGTTCAAGAAGGGGCGACTGTGGTCAGCTATGGTGGCTCATGCCTTTCATCCCAGCACTTTGGGAGACCAAGTTGAGAGGATCACTTTAGCCCAGGAGTTTGAGACCAGCTGGGACAACATAGCCAGACTCTGTCTCTGTGAAGAAAATTTTAAAAATTAGCTGGGTGTGATGGTGCACACCTGTAGTCCTGGTGGAGGCTGAGGTGGGAGGATCAATTGAGTTCAGGAGTTTCAGACCAGCCTGGGAAACATAGTCAGACCCTGTCTTTGCAAAAAGACTAAAAAATTAGCTGAGTGTGGTGGTACACACCTGTCGTCCCAGGTACTTGGGAAGCTGAGGTGGAAAGATGGCTTGAACCCAGGAAGTTGAAGCTGCAGTGAGCTATGATTACACCACTGCGCTCCAGCCTGGGTGACAGAGTGAGACCCTGTCTCTGGGGCAGTGAGATGATTCAGACCCAGCCTCTGCCCTTGATGAGCTCAGAGACTGGTTGAGGAAAACAGATCCATGAGTAAGAGTGGAAATTGGTGTGATACAAATGTGTACAAAGTGAGCTAGGGGAGCTAGGGTATGTGGGAGGCTGGGAGTCTTTGTGCCTCAGTTTTCTCATCTGTAAAATGGGAATGATCTCAGTACTTACTTCATTAAGTTGTTCTGTTGCTTAAATGGGTTAATATTAATAACGTTCTTTGGACTCGGGAAGGGGAACATCACACACCGGGGCCTATCACGGGGAGGGGGGAGGGAGGAGGGATTGCACTGGGAGTTATACCTGATGTAAATGACAAGTTGATGGGTGCTGACGAGTTGATGGGTGCAGCACGCCAACATGGCACAAGTATACATATGTAACAAACCTGCACGTTATCCACATGTACCCTAGAACTTAAAGTATAATAATAAAAAAATATATTAATAACGTTCTTAGGAAAAAGGATAGTAAATGCTCTGCTCAGGCATGTGACCATGGACTGTGTTCACCTGCCTTGCAAAGGTTGCAAGCATGGGGGGATTCCACAAATATATGAATACAAATATATTGGAATCTTTTTCTGGGGAGCATTTTGTTTTTTTTTGAGACAGAGTCTCGCTCTGTTGCCCAGGCTGGAGTGCAGTGGCATGATCCTGGCTCGCTGCAACCTCCGCCTCCCGGGTTCAAGCAATTCTCCTGCCTCAGCCTCCCAAGTAGCTGGGATTACAGGCATCCACCAAGATGCCCGGCTAATTTTTGTATTTTTAGTAGAGTTGGGGTTTCTCCACATTTGCCAGGCTGGTCTTGAACTCCTGACCTCAAGTGATCCACCTGCCTTGGCCTCCCAAAGTGCTGGGATTGCAGGTGTGAGCCACCACACCCGGCCTTCTGGGGAGCATTTTGTTAGGACTGTGTTCCTGACCACATACTTAGGAAAATGTTCTAGTGGATAGAGACTAAATGTGGAGGACTTCTCAGAAGAGTCAACATAGGAGGTGGGTTTTGTAGGATGAACAGGAGAGCTTGAGGCAGTGACTGGGGCATTCTGGGCAGACAGACTGCTGTATAAGGGCTTGGAAGTGTCATCACCTATTGCCTGACATATAGTCAGTGGGACTGAGTTCAGAGTGGCTGGACTGGTGGGATGTGGTGGCTCATGCCTGTACTCCCAGCACTTTGGGAGGCCAAGGTGGGAGGATTGCTTGACCTCAGGAGTTCAAGACCAGCCTGGGCAACATAGCAAGACCCTGTGTCTACCAAAAATAAAAAATTAGCCAGGTGTGGTGGAACACGCCGGTAGTCTCAGCTACTCAGGAGACTGAGGTGGGAGGATTGCTTGAGCCCAGGAGTTTGAGGCTGCAGTGAGCTATGATCGTGCCACTGCACTCCAATCAGGGTGACAGAGCAAGAGCAGACCGTGGGCTTGGGCAGGCAGAGGACAGGTGCTGAGCTGTTGGAGTCTGAATGTGAAATCTCCTTCCTGCCACCTTAAGGAGCTTGCCTTTATAGTCTGGGCTTGGTCACAGTCAGGCTTGTGCCAACTTTGCTGGTTGGGGAAGAGGCTGGCAGAGGAAGGACAGTGGAAGGAGGGAGGCCAGTTAGGAGGTAGTTGATGGATGGAGCAGGGGAGAAAGGAGTTCTCGGAGCTAGCGGGACCTGGTCCCTTGGTGGATCACGGACAGGCAGAGAGGCTTCAGGCCTGAGCTCCCTGCTGTCTCCAGTGCCTGGGGGGACACCAAGGAGTCTGCTGCTTTGCTTCTCAGAACATTGCAAAGTTTTTGCAGCATTTTCTAGGTTTGCAACGGCAGCAAAGCAGACTTCACACATCTTGCATTTTTGTGAAATACTGTTATTTTTCCTGCATGGAGTTTTCAACCCCAAATTTCAGCATCTTCTGGACTTGCACGGATCAGGTACTCAAGGGAAGTGTGTTGAGTGAATGAATGAACATATGAATGAATGAATGAACAAATACCTTGACCTTTCTCCTTTGGGACACTGAGGCAATGCCTCTGCCTCAGTGCACGTTTGCCGTTCTGGAGCGAGGTCCCTTTCTCTGCACTTTGTTCACATGAGGCCAGCTCCTGAAGCCGCTTTTAGAGGAACCATGGAGAGATCCCAGCTCTACAGGTCCCGCTTCTCCCTTTGAAGTGTGAGCGCATAGGGAAGGGAGACTTTTCCTGAGAATCACACAGAATGGCTTTGATGTAAATATCTGGTGAGACCTTGTCCTCAAGCTCCAGGATTTTCTGAATCTTCCCTCTCTTCATCTCGCTCCCCTCTTCCCCCAGCTTGTCTGTTATTTTAAAATCCATTCCCAGAGAAACAATTCCTATGGCAATAATAGCACTCCTCCAGGCTTCTCTTGGCTCGAACTCATGTGACACTTCATTGCCACTTTGAGAGTGTGTGAGCTGGACCCGGATCAATTCAGCCTGGGGCAGGGGAAAAGAGCAAAAATAACTAACTGTTAGAGGATTTTCGGGAATGTTAGCACAAAGTGCTCCGGGAATGCTGCAGACAATCCTACGGAAACATACACACGCCATGCTGTTCTGCCCTCCAAGTCTTCGGGGTCCCTGACCTTCCCAGCCTGGCCTTCTCTCTGCCTGCCTCCCAGAAACCAGGGTCTAGTGCTTCCCTTCGGAGTCCTGTAACAGACTACCTTGAAACAAGCCGGACTGAGTCCAGGTTAATTCTGAAATAATAGGAGAGCGGTGTGCATTCCGGCCTCCTGCATCTCCCTGTCTGCCCCACCCCTAGCTGCCTCCAGAGTGATCTTGTAAAGCAGGGGTCCCCAACCCCCCGGGTCACAGGTACCGGTTCAAGACCAGTTCAAGGAACCGGGCCGCGCAGTAGGAGGTGAGTGACAGGTGAAAGAGCCTGAACCTTCATCTCTACAGCCGCTGCCCTGGCTAGCATTACCGCATTAGCTCCGCCTCCTGTCAGACCAGCAGCAGCAGTAGATTCTCGTAGGAGCTCCAGCCCTGTTGTAAACTGCACAGGCCAGGAGTCCAGGTTGTGCACTTTTATGAGAATCTAATGCCTGATGATCTGTCACTGTCTCCCATCACCCCAATCTAATGTCTGATGATCTGTCACTGTCTCCCATCACCCCCAGATGGGACCGTCTAGTTGCAGGAAAACAAGCTCAGAGCTCCCACTGATTCTACATGATGGTGAGTAGTAGGATTATTTCATTATATATTACAATGTAATAATCATAGAAATAAAGTGCACAGACACAGTGGCTCACGCCTGTAATCTCAACACTTTGGGAAGCCAAGGCGGGCAGATCATCTGAGGTCAGGAGTTTGAGACCTGCCTGGCCAACATGGTGAAACCCCGCCTCCAATAAAAATACAAAAAAATTAGCCAGGCATGGTGGCGGGCACCTGTAATTCCAGCTACGCGGGAGGCTGAGGCAGGAGAATTGCTTGAACCTGGGAGGCGGAGGTTGTAGTGAGCTGAGATCATACCACTGCACTCCAGCCTGGGTGACAGAGTGAGACTCCATCTCAAAAAAAGAGGAAGGCTGTGAAGAGTAGGATCTGGAGCCAGGCTGCCTGAGTCTGAGTCCAGGTTCTGTGTGGCCCTGACTAAGTTGCCTGACCTCTCTGTGCCTCAGTCACCTCATCTATAAAATGGGTATGATTAGAGTGTTTCCTTCATAATGTCATTCTGGGGCTTATGCCAGTTAATATTAATCAAGTGCTTAGAACAATGTCTAGTATGCACTCTAGGAGGCCATGTGAAAGGATAAAGGCTTTTCTCAGATGGTGTAGTGTGCTGATGGGGCTTGTAAAGCTTGGGAAGATGATAGATTTCACAAACATAGGCAGCATGGCTGGGCATAGTGGCTCACACCTACAGTCCCACACTTTGGGAGGCCAAGGCATGAGGATCACTTGAGACCAGGAGTTCAAGACCAGCCAGGGCAACATAGCAAAATCCCCAATCTACAAAAAAATAGAATAAAAATTAACCAGGTGTGGTATGGCAAGCTTGTAGTGTCAGCTACTTGGGAGGGGAGGCTGAGGCAGGAGGATTGCTTGAGCCCAGGAGTGTGAGACCAGCTTGGGCAACATAGCAAGACCCCATATCTATAAAAGAAAGAAAGAATGAATGAAAGAAAAAAAGAGAGAAAATTAGCCAGGCATGGTGATGTGTGCTTGTAGTCCCAGGTACTTGGGGAGGAGGCTGAGGTGGGAGGATCACTTGAGTCCAGAAGTGTGAGCCCAGCCTGGGCGACATGGTAAGATCCTGTATCTACAAAAAACAAACAAAAAAAAGAAACTAGCCAGGCATAGTATTGAATGCTTATAGTTCCAGCTACCTGGGAGGGGAGGCTGAGGCAGGAGGATCACTTGAGCCCAGGAGGTGGAGGCTATGATAGAGCCATTGCACTCCAGCGTGGGTGACATAGCCAGACCCTGTCTCAAAAAAAGTCTCAAAAAAATCCCCCCCCAAAACAAAACTACAAACATATGAGGCCACAGAATCCTTTTCTAGGGTGCCTTTTGCCAGGATGGTGTCTTTCAGACTGCACACCCTGTGAGATGCTGTTGTGGATGGGGGCTAAATGCTGAGGACTTCCTAGAGGAGTCCCCATTCAAGGCAGGTCTCGTAGGATGAGGAAAATGGCCTGATAGGTTTCTGGTGCTCTCCAAGAGCTGGTCCTAAGCCTGCTCACTGGGGTCATTTCAGACCTCCCCGTGAAGTTGAGCCCACCCTTGCTGCCGCAGGGGAGCCAGAGAAAACAGAAGCTGCAATCCTGATGGTTTTTCCTTGTCTCTTAGGACCCTGCTCAGGTTTTTAAGACCAGAGTGAGGGGTGCGGGCTTATCTGCACTCCCAGCTGAACCTCAGCCGCTTCGGGCGTCAGTGCAGAGGATCACCCCCAGATGTGACTGAGAAGCAGACGGGAGGGATCTGAGGGTGTTCAGATGCCTCTGGTGAGGACTGAGGCTGAGGATTTATTTTCTTCATTTAGTTTAATTAATTTTTTGAGGCAGAGTCTGGCTCTGTCGCCTAGGCTAGAGTGCAGTGGCGTGATCTCAGTTCACTGCAATCTCCGCCTCCCGGATTCAAGTGATTCTCCTGCCTCAGTCTCCCGAGTAGCTGGGACTACAGGTACCTGCCACCACACCTGGCTAATTTTTGTATGTTTAGTAGAGATGAGTTTTGCCATGTTTGCCAGGCCGGTCTCAAACTCCTGACCTCAGGTGATCCTCCTGCCTCGGTCTCCCAAAGTGTTGGGATTACAGGCGTAAGCCACTGTGCCTGGCCTTCTTTTCTTTTCTTTAAAATAGAGATGGGGGTGTCACTGTGCTGTGCAGGTCAGTCTCAAACTCCTGGTCTCAATTGATCCTCCCACCTTGGCCTCCCAAAGTGCTGGGATTACAGGCATGAGCCACTGTGCCCGGCTGAGGATTTCTGATGAGCTGCGTGTCCCAGACAGTGTGACAGCAGAAGGGACCCGGGGAGGCCCCAAGGTCGGGGGGGGGGGAGCGGAAAGGGCTTTTTCTGCCTTGTCTCATGCAGCCGGCCTGCAGTGACTCACTTTTTTTTTTGGAGCCAGGGTCTCGCTCTGTTGCTCAGGCTGGAATGCAGTGGTGTGATCACACAGCTCACTGCAGCCTTGACCTTCTGGACTCAAATGATCCTTCCACCTTAGCCTCTCAAGTAGGTGGAACTATTGGCATGCTCCACCATGCCTGGATCATTTTGGTATTTTTCATAGAGATTGGGTCTTGCAACATTACCCAGGCTGGTCTTGAACTCCTGGGCTCAAGCGATTCTCTCCCTCAGCCTCCCAAAGTGCTGGAATTACAGGTATGAGCTGCTATGCCTAGCGGTGACTTACCTCTGAAGGACCCACAGTTAAGCCAGCAACTTCCCTTCATTGCTTTAGTCCTTCATCAGTGAACGAAACAATTAAAATAGGTTGGAATCAAACAAAGAAATGTGTTTGGCAGAGAGGCTGACTAATCATTGCTGTTCATTTCAATGAGAGCCCCATCTATCTTTTTTTAAATTTTAATTTCTTTTCTTTTTTTTTTTTGAGATGGAGTCTCGCTCTGTTGCCCAGGCTGGAGTGCAGTGGCGCGATGTCGGCTCACTGCAAGCTCCGCCTCCGAGGTTTACGCCATTCTCCTGCCTCAGCCTGGGACTACAGGCGTCCACCACCATGCCCGGCCAACATTTTGTATTTTTAGTAGAGACGGGGTTTCACCGTGTTAGCCAGGATGGTCTCGATCTCCTGACCTTGTGATCCGCCTGCCTCGGTCTCCCAAAGTGCTGGGATTACAGGCTTGAGCCACTGCGCCTGCCTAAATTTTATTTTATTTTTACATTTTAGAGACAGGATCTTGCTCTGTCACCTAGGGGTAGAGAGCAATGGCACAATCACAGGTCACTGCAGCCTCCACCTCTCGGACTCAGGTGATCGTCCTGCTTCAGCCTCCTCAGTAACTGGGACTACAGGTGTGTGCCCCACCATGCCCAGCTAATTTATTATTTAAAAAGTTTTTGGGGGACTGGGCATAGTGGCTCACGCCTGTAATTCCGTCACTTTGGGAGACTGGGACAAGTGGATCACCTGAGGTCAGGAGTTCGAGACCAGCCTGGTCAACATGGTGAAACCCCGTCTCTACTAAAAATACAAAACATAGCTGGGTGTGGTGGTGAGTGGCTGTAATCCCAGCTACTTGGGAGGCTGAGGCAGGAGAATTGCTTGAACCTGGGGGACAGAGGTTGCAGTAAGCTGAGATTATGCCGTTGCCCTCCAGTTTGGGCGGCAGAGCGAGACTCCATCCAAACAAAAATAAATTTTTTTTGTACAGACGGTGTTTCCCTATGTCGCCCAGGCTGGTCTCGAACTCCTGGCTTCAACTGATCCTCCAGATTCAGGGGCTGGGGACACCAAGACCAGTGGGAAGACAGATATTTGCTCTGCATGTGTGTAAGCTGTTCGCACTCATGACTTAGCGGTGGTTTGCAGTCTAAATATTATCTGTCTTTGTTTGCAAGAATTTGATCTCCCACCCCCTTTCTTGTTCTGGAAATACAAGGACTCTGAGGAGGTTGTCCGAGAATCCCCGACAGTTCCCAGTCCCTTGGAGGATGTCCCCTGCTTGGAGTCTTTATGATCGGCTCAGACTTTTCTTTTCCCCAGGGAGTTGTCCCTGGATCAGGGTTTGTTGCAGGATGTCTGCGGCTCTGTGGCCCCTGGAGGCGACCAGGCCTGCCAAAAACTCACTGGAGTATCACTTGGGCTTCCCCAGCCCCGTGGTTATGAAGCCTTTGAGAGAAGGTAGCAGTTTCCTTCTGATTTGGCTCCGGCTGTCTGCGGGCCCGGCCAGTTGCCTCCGGCTTCTGACATTTTTGTCATTCTTGCTCTTCTGGGAGGGTTTATCTCCCTTCCTGGCCTCCTGTGATTGACTTGGCCACACAGCTAATGCTTGGGGCTGCAAGAAGTCTTGGCCTGCCCCGGGCACCCATTTCTGCAGTGATGTGATCCTGGCTGGCTGCAGGATTTGCCAGCCTCTTCCCATCATTTGTTCTGCGACTGATGACAATTAGACCCTGAAATGCTTCACACAAGGACTCTGAACATGTGTGTCTTCCGGGTGAGGAGTGGAGCAGGCAGGTGAGCCTCTGCATCAGGAGGGAGCCCTGTCCTGGCTCTGCCTGACTGCTCCTGGTCTCTCTTGGTGCTCTGCTCACCATTGCCTGCCTTTCACCCTCCAGATCCTTCCTGCCTCAGGGCCTTTGCACAGATGGTTGCCCCTGACTTTGTCAGAGGCGTGTGAACCACAGCAACTCCATCATGAATACAGGTTAGGTAAAATGAGGCTGAGACCTACTGGACTGCATTCTCAGATGGTTACGGCATTCTAAGTCACAGGGTGAGATAGGAGGTTGGCACAAGGTCATAAAGACCTTGCTGATAAAACAGATTGCAGTAAAGAAGCCGGCCCAAACCCACCAAAACCAAGATGGTGATGAGAGTGATCTCTGGTTATCCTCACAGCTACACTCCCACCAGCACCGTGACAGTTTATAAATGCCATGGCAACGTCAGGAAGTTACCTTATATGGTCTGAAAAGGGGGTGACATGAATAATCCACCGCTTGTTTAGCATATCATCAAGAAATAATGATAAAATTGGGCAACCAGCGGCCCTCGGTTCTGCTCTGTCTGTGGAGTAGCCATTCTCTATTCCTTTACTTTCTTTCTTTTTTTCTTTTTGAGATGGAGTCTCACTCTGTTGCCCAGGCAGGAGTGCAGTGGTGCGATCTCGGCTCACTGCAACATTTGCCTCCCGGGTTTAAGCAATTCTTCTGCCTCAGCCTCCCAAGTAGCTGGGACTACAGGTGCCCACCACCATAGCTGGCTAATTTTTGTATTTTTAGCAGAGATGGGGTTTCACCATATTGGCAAGGCTGGTCTCGAACTCCTGACCTTGTGATCCACCTGCCTCAGCCTCCCAAAGTGCTGGGATTATAGACATAAGCCACAGTGCCCAACTACTTTCTTTTTCTTTCTTGAGACAGAGTTTCTCTCTGTCGCCCAGACTGGAGTGCAGTGGTGCTATCCTGGCTTATTGCAACCTCTGCCTTCCAGTTTCAAGCAATTCTCATGCCTCAGCCTCCCGAGTAGCTGGGACTATAGGCACACACCACCACACCTGGCTAATTTTTTGTATTTTAATAGAGACGGGGTTTCACCATGTTGCCCAGGTTGGTCTTGGACTGCTGAGCTCAGCCAATCCACCCACCTTAGCCTCCCTCCTTTACCTTCTCAATAAACTTGTTTTCACTTTACTCTATGGACTCGTCCCAAATTCTTTCTTACATAAGATCTCAGAACCAACCCTTGGGGTCTGGATCGGGACCCCTTTCCAGCCACACCCTGTTCAGTCTTTGTGACTTTTGGCCTAGGTAACTCCTGCCCAGACCTCAGAGATCAGCTTAAACATCACATCTTCAGAGGCCCTTTACTTGCCCTTCAAGGTAATATCTATCAGGCTCCTTTGTTAAAGCCCTCAGAGCCAGCTTTTTAACTTAGAGGCTTATGACACAGTGAGTAAATTCCGTAACTAATGAATTGATAATTCGTGAGTGGTTTTCTTCCCAGAGATGGCAAATTCTCCCAGGGCAGTGGTCCTGTCTGGTTTGCTTCTGTAGCTCTAGGTTCTAGGTTGTTCTCTGTCACTCTTGCCTGGATTACAGAGGGTACTCAGGAAATGACCAACCTCTTTGCAAGCTGTATTAGATTCGTTTTGTTGCTGTAACAAATTACCACAAATTTAGTGACTTAAAATAATACTAGTTCATTATCTTACAGTTCTTGAGATCAGAAGTCCAAAATAGGTCTCACTGGGCTAAAATCAAGGTATTTACAGGGCTGGTCTTTCTGGAGGCTCCAGGAAAGAACCGATTTCTGTGCCTTTTCCAGCTTCTAGAAGCTACCAGCATTCCTTGACTTGTAGCTCCTTCCTCTGTCTTCAAAGGGCATTACTCCAACCTTTCTTTCTGATACCTCCTTTCTCTCTGACTTTGATCTTCCTGCCTCTCTCGTATGGACCCTTTAGATTAGTTTGGGCCCACCTGGACACCCCCTCAACTTCAGTATCTAATTTAATCATCAAGTCCCTTTAACCATGTGTCTTAGTTCCTTTTGTGCTGCTGGAACAGAAAAGCATAGACTGGATAATTTATAATGTATGGAAATGTATTGGCTCATGGCTCTGGAGGCTGGGAAGTCCAAGAGCCAGGGGCTGGTATCTGGCAAAGGCTGTGTCATTTTATGGTGGAAGGGCAAAGAGAGGGAGAGAAAGAGAGCAAGAGATAAAATTCTAAGCCTCAAGCCCTTTTACAATTGGTATAATCTATTCGTGAGGGTGGATCTTTCATGACCTAAACATCTTCCATTAAGCCCCACCTCCTAAACTGTTGCACTGGGGATTAAGTTTCTAATGTGTGCTTTGTGGGGGACACATTCGAACCATAGCACTGCATAAGATAACATTTTCTCAGGTTTCAGGGATTAGAAAGAGGACATCCCTGGGGGAAATATTATTTAGCTGAACACACAAATGGAGATGAAAAGGGAAAGATATGCCAGATATTGCGGGGCCTTGGAGGGTTGCACTGATCCTAAGCTCCCAAAAGAATTAAGACTGAAAGTGGCTTTGAGCATCAAAAACCTGTTAAGATTCAGCCTTGAGCTAAGGGTCATTAGAGTGTGGCTTTTCCATTTGTTTTTTAAATTTTTTACTTATATTTTGTTGCTATTTTGGAACAGGGTCTTGATCTGTTTCCTAGGCTAGAGTGCAGTTGCACAATTATGGCTTACTGGCAGCTTCATACTCCTAGGCTCAAGCAATCCTCCTGCCTCAGCCTTTTTGGCTAGGACTACAGGTGCATGCTACCATACCTGGCCAATTTTTAAATTTTTTGTAAAGAAAACGTCTTGCTATGTTGTCCAGGCTGGTCTCAAACTCCTGGCCTCAAGCAATCCTGGGTTGGCCTCCCGAAGCACTGGGATTACAGGTATGAGCCATTGTACCTGGCTCTATTTCTACATAGGCTGTGAGGTAGGGATTTAACATAGTTTTTTACCCAAACCGCCTTCACACTTTGACTAACCCATTCTTCCTTGCTAATTTGAAATGCCGTTTTTATCATGTACTAAATTTCCCTATATGCCTGATCCTTTTTCCGAACTCTTATTTTCTACTGAACTCTATCTCGTCTGGTGCCAAAACCACAGTCCTGTGTTTTAATTATTATACCTTTATCATATATTTTGTTAGCTAATAGAACAATTTCTCCTTCACTATTACTCTTTATCAAAGTATTCTTTTTTTTTTTTGAGACGGAGTCTCGCTCTGTTGCCCAGGCTGGAGTGCAGTGGCATGATCTCGGCTCATTGCAAGCTCCGCCTCCTGGGTTCACACCATTCTCCTGCCTCAGCCTCCTGAGTAGCTGGGACTACAGGCGCCCACCACCATGCCTGGCTAATTTTTTTGTCTTTTTTAGTAGAGACGGAGTTTCACTGTGTTAGCCAGGATGGTCTCCATCTCCTGACCTCGTGATCCACTCGCCTCGGCCTCCCAAAGTGCTGGGATTACAGGCGTGAGCCACAGCGCCTGGCCTATCAAAATATTCTTAGTTGTTCTTATACATCTTTTTATTTTGGATGAATTTTAAAATCATCTTTTCTAGGTTTATAAAAATGCTATTGGGATTTTGATCAGGCTGTGTTGAATTAATGGATTCATAGCATTACACGTTTGTGACCAAGAGTGGTGGCTCATACCTGTAATCCAAGCACTTTGGGAGGCTGAGGCGGGTGGACTACTTGAGGCCAGGAGTTCAAGACCAGGCTGGCCAACGTGGAGAAACCCCATCTCTACTAAAAGTACAAAAGTTAGCTGGGTATGGTGACGTGTGTCTGTAATCCCAGCTACTCTGGAGGTGGAGGCAGGAGAATCGCTTGTGACCTGGAGGCAGAGGTTGCAGTGAACTGAGATCATGTCACTGTACTCCAGCCTGGGTGACAGAGCAAGATCCTGCCTCAAAAAAAAAAAAAAAAGAATTACATGCTTATAACATTGTGTGTTTTTTAGGAACAAGTCCTGCTGCTCCATTGACTCAGGGCTTCTTAGACTTATTCTTAGGCATTTTATCATTTTTATTGCTATCATGAAAAGACTTTTTTGTTCCTTGTCATTTATAAATATTTATGTTTGGCAAGTAGGAAAGCTGTTCATTTGAGGCATGCTGATTTTTGTATCAGCTACCTTTGTGAATTTTCAAAAAATTATTTTAATGGTTTTTTAGGTAGTTCTCTAGGGTTTTTGGAGGTGAAGATTTTTTTTTTTTTTTTTTTTTTTTTTTTTTTTTTTTTTTTTTTTTTGAGATGGAGTTTCGCTCTTGTTGCCCAGGTTGGAGTGCAATGGCGTGATCTCGGCTCACCGCAACCTCCACCTCCTGAGTTCAAACGATTATCCTGCCTCAGCCTCCCAAGTAGCTGGGAATACAGGCATGTGCCACCAGGCCTGGCTAATTTTTTTTTTTTTTTAAATGAGACAGTCTCGCTCTGTTGCCCAAGCTGGGGTGCAGTGGCATGATCTTGGCTCACTGAAATCTCCGCCTCCCAGGTTCAAGCGATCCTCCTGCCTCAACCCCCCAGTAGCTGAGATTACAGGCATGTGCCATCACGCCCAGCTACTTTTTGCATTTTTAGTAGAGATGGGGTTTTGCCATGTTGGCCAGGCTAGTCTTGAACTCCTGACCTCAGGTGATCCACCCGCCTCGGCCTCCCAAAGTGCTGGGAATACAGGCATAAGCCACTATGCCCTGCCTAATTTTTTATTTTTCGTAGAGATGGGGTTTCTCTATGTTGGTCAGGCTGGTCTCGAACTCTTGACCTCAGGTGATCTGTCCACCTCGGCCTCCCAAAGTGCTGAGATTACTGGCGTGAGCCACTGTGCCCAGCCGAGAATTATTTTTTAAGGAAGGTAATATTTTTTGCAAGTTTATTTATTTATTTATTTGAGACAGGGCCTCACTCCATTGACAAAGCTGGAGTGCCGTGATACAATCACTCTTCACTGTAGCTTCCAACTCCTAGGCTCAAGTGATCCTCCCATCCCAGCCTCCTGAGTAGCTGAGACCACAGGCGTGTGCCACCATGCTTGGCTAACTTTTAAATTATTTGTAGAGATGGGGGTCTCCCTATATTGTTCAGGCTATTTTTTGTTTGTTTGTTTGTTTTTTGAGACGGAGTCTCACTCTGTTGCCCAGGCTGGAGTTCAATAGCATGACCTCGGCTCACTACAACCTCTGCCTCCCAGGTTCAAGCCATTTTCCTGCCTCAGCCTCCCGAGTAGCTGGGATTACAGGCTTCTGCCACCACAGCCAGCTAAATTTTGTGTTTTTAGTAGAGACGGGGTTTCACCATGTTGGACAGGCTGATCTTGAACTTCTGACTTCAGGTGATCCACCCACCTTGGCCTCCCAAAGTGCTGGGATTACAGGCATGAGGTACTGTGCCCGGCCTCGGGCTGGTCTTGATCTCCTGGGCTTAAGCAATCCTCCAGCCTCGGCCTCCCATGGTGTTGGGATTACAGGCATGAGCCACTGCACCTGGCCAGTGGAGAATCGTATAGTCTTCCAATATGTGTGTGTGTGTGTGTGTGTGTATGTGTGTGTTGGTCATTGTGTGTGTTAGGGCTCTCTAGAGGGACATAACTAATAGTATATATGTATATATGAAAGGGAGTTGATTAAGGAGAATTGACTCACGCAATCACAGGGTGAAGTCCCATAATAAGCCGTCTACAAGCTGAGGAGCTAGGAAGCCAACAGTGGTTCAGTCCTAGTCCCAAAACCTCCAAAGTAAGGAAGCCAACAGTGCAGCCTTCAGTCTGTGGCTGAAGGTCTGAGAGCCCCTGGCAAACCACTGGCGTAAGTTCAAGAGTTCAAAAGCTGAAAAGCCTGATGTTTGAGGGCAGGAAGCATCCAGCACGGGAGAACAATGAAGGCTGGAAGACTCAGGAAGTCAGCTCCTTTCACTTTCTCTGCCTGCTTTTTCTAGCCAGGCTGGCAGCTGATTGAATGGGGACCACCCACATTGAGGGTGGGTCTTCCTCTCCCAGTCCATTAACTCAAATGTTAATCTCCTCTGGCAACACCCAGAAACAACTAGAAACAATACTTTGCATCCTTCAATCCAATCAGCTTGACACTATATATATATATAGTGTATATATATACACACACACACACATTTGTGATGGGGTCTCATTCTGTTGCCCAGGCTGCAGTGCAGTGGTACGATCTTGGCTCACTGCAACCTCTGCCGCCCAGGTTCAAGCGATTCTCCTGCCTCAGCCTCCTGAGTCACTGGGATCACAGGCATCCGCCACCATGCCCAGCTAATTTTTGTATTTTAGTAGAGATAGGGGTTTCTCCATGTTGGCCAGGCTGCTCTCAAACTCCTGACCTCAAGTGATTCCCCCACCTCAGCCTCCCAAAGTGCTGGGATTACAGGCGTGAGCCACCGCACCCAGCCCCATACAATTTTTATATGTTGGTTATACCTCAAAGAAATAGGAGAATAAAAACTCCCAAACCTTGTTGAGTTTCATCAAGGGTGGGGCTTCATGTTTTTTGCAGAGGATGTCCGAGGTAGAAGGCTCTGAGGGGACAGGAAAGTTCTAGAGAGGGGATGATGCTGTAGTTGGCCAGACAGCATTCTGATTGTGCAACTCCTGCCGAGTGTCTGCCCCGAGCAGGCCTCCTCTGGTCCTCTCCTAGGTTGCTTTTATTTTATTTTATTTATTTTATTTTTTGAGACAGCGTCTGGCTCTGTTGCCCAGACTGATTGCAGTGGTACGATCACGGCTCACTGCAGCCTCAACCTCCTGGGCTCAAGCAAGCCTCCTGAGTAGGTAGGACTACAGGTGTGCACCACCCAGTTAATTTTAATTCTTATTCTTTTTGAGACAGGGTTTCGCTCTGTTGCCCAGCCTGGAGCGCAGCGGTGCACCGCACCTGGCCCTGGTTTGCTTTGTTTTAGTTTCAGGCACTTCATCTGCAGCTGAACGGCAGGCCCCTGGGGGTCAGGAGCCCTGTCCCAGAAGGTTATGTCTGCCATGACAGGTAATCCAGCACTGAGCACAGGATGTGAATTAAAACAATCCCTTATTGATTGAACGGCAGCTGGACCCGTTGGGACACTGCTGTGTTGACTTTTTGGGCTGCAAAGTCCGACTCACGCAGGAGCTCACAAGGCTGCAGTTGGATTCTGACCCAGAGTGAACCGGAAGTGAACAGGCAGCACGGTGGACCCAGACCCAGTGTGAGGGTCCAGGCTGTTGCCTGAGTAAGGAGTTTGGCAGGCAAGCTCAATATTCTGTGCTGGAAGCGGGGTGGTGGCATTGCAAGCTGTCTGCCTGCTGGGCCTAGGTCTGGGACAGCTGCTCGCGAGGACAGCTGTTTCAGCGTCGGACACAGCATCTGCCCTGAGATTAATCCCAAAGCCTGGCCACGCCTCTGGGGAGCAGAGCCGGCGTAGGGTTACCGCACATCAGGAAACGCGCCTGCTTTGCTGACAGCGGGGTGGGCAGCTTGCAGGATGGATGGGCTCCGGGGGCGGCCAGGGGTGGCACTAGGAAAGGCAAACTCACTGCTGGCCGAGCCAAAGCTACCCCCACGGGATGCAAGCTGACACTCCCAAGAGCTGCTTTCTTTCCGCTGGACCCGAAACCCGCACGAGATGATCTCCAAGAATTATGAGAAGAACTGGGAATGGAAACCAAATGTTCGTGTCAGGTAGAAAAAGCTGATGGAGGCCCACGGCCCAGCAGGCGCCGGGTGCCGCAGGGTTCAGGCTCCAGTGGCCAGCACAGATGTTTAGGTGAAAGAAACCCGACACACTGGGAAAAAAAAAAAGTTTATTTTTTCCCCCTTGATTATATTTGTTATAGAAAACCTGGAAAATCTGGAAAAGTGAAAAGACATAAATCATTTATCATTGTATTTTGCAAAAATTTTAAACTTTGTATTATTTGTATTGTGGTAAAATAGACCTAACAGATGATGATTTACTGTCTTTTTTCTTTTCTTTTTTTTTTTTTTTAAACAGAGTTTCACTCTGTCGCCCAGGCTGGAGTGCAGTGTGAAGCGTTCTTTATATATATATAAAGATATATATAAAGAAGAGGTGCAGTCGTGACTCACTGCACCCTCCATCTCCCAGGTTCAAGCCATTCTCATGCCTCAGCCTCTCGAATAGCTGGGACTATAGGCATGTACCGCCATACCCGGCTAGTTTTTGGATTTTTATTAAAGAGGGCATTTCACCATGTTGGCCAGGTCTCGGACTCCTAGCCTCAAGTGATTTGCCCACCTCAGCCTCCCAAAGTGCTGGGAATACAGGTGTGAGCCATGGCGCCCTGCCAAAATTTACCATCTTAAACCATTTCCCAGTGTATTGCGAAGTGGCATTAAAGATGTTTACGTTGTCATGCAATCACCGTCACCATCCATCTCCGGAACTCTTCATCTTGCAAAACTGAAACTCTGGACCGGGAGCAGTGGCTCATGCCTGTAATCCCAGCACTTTGGGAGGCTGAGGCGGGTGGATCACCTGAGGTCAGGAGTTCAAGACCAGCCTGGCCAATGTGGTGAAACCCTGTCTCTACTAAAAATACAAAAAATTAGCCAGGCGTCATGGTGGATGCCTGTAATTCCAGTTATTTGGGAGGCTGAGGCAGAAGAATCTCATGAACCCAAGAGGTGGAGGTGGCAGTGAGCCGAGATCGTGCCATTGCACTTCAGCCTGGGCAACAAGAACAAAACTCCGTCTCAAAAACAAACAAACAGACAAAAAGCTCGAAACTCTGTACCTGTGAAATGCTAACTGCATTTCTGTCCTCCCCTGGCCCCTGGCAATCACCACCTATTTTCTTTCTTTCTTTCTTTCTTTTTTTTTTTTTGAGACAGAGTCTCACTCTGTTGCCCAGGCTGGAGTATAATGGCACAATCTCAGCTCACTGCAACCTTCGAACCTCTCAGGTTCAAGCAATTCTCTTGCCTCAACTTCCCGAGTAGCTGGGACTAGAGGCACATGCCACTGTGCCTGGCTAATTTTTTTGTATTTTTAGTAGAAACAGGGTTTCACCATGTTGGCCAGGGCTGGTCTCAAACTCCTGACCTCAAGTGATCCACCCGCCTCGGCCTCCCAAAGTGCTGGGATTACAGGCGTGAGCCACCATGCCCAGCCCTTTTTTTCTTTTCAACCTTGGACTTAGCGACTGAGTACTTCCTCTTGTACATGGCCTTTCTGGAACACATAGCAGATCAGGAATATCTACCAATTCCTCTGACAAGAACAGGATTTTGGCTGCCATAGGGCTTCACCTTCTTGGGCTTTTTAGCCTTGAGGTGACCCTTTTTCACTTTGTCACCAGAATCAGCCTTCTTGGCTTCAGGTTTCTTTAGTATTGGTCTTAACATTTTCACTCACCATCTTGCAAGATGGGAAAGAGCGGTTTTGTTTTTTTTTTTTACATTTTGTTTTGTTTGCTTGTTTGACAGTAACTGACTCAATGGGTACGAAGTGGTATCTCATTGTGGTTTTGAATTGTATTTTTCTAATGATTAGTGACGTTGAACATCTTTTTAGATGCTTGCTGGTCATTTGTATATCTTCCTTGGAGAGATTTCTATTATTAATAAGCTGTTAGCCCTGTTTTGAATTGGGTTGTTTCTATATTGTTGTTGAGTGGTTGGAGTTCCTTATATATCTGGGTATTAACCCTTTATCAGATGTATGATTTGCAAATTTTTTTTTTTTTTTTGAGATGGAGTCTCACTCTGAAGCCCAAGCTGGAGTGCAGCGGCTCAGTCTTGGCTCACTGCAACCTCTGCCTCTGGGGCTCAAGCGGTTCTCCTGCCTCAGCCTCCTGAGTAGCTGGGACTACAGGCATGCACCACCATGTCCAGCTATTTTTTTGTATTTTATTTTATTTTTTGCTAGAGGTTTGCTCTCGTTGCCTAGGCTGGAGTGCAATGGCGCAATCTTGACTCACGGCAACCTCCACCTCCCAGGTTCAAGAGAGTCTCTTGCCTCAGCCTCCCGAGTAGCTGGTTACAGGCATGTGCCACCACGCCCGGCTAATTATGTACTTTTAGTAGAGACGAGGTTTCTCCATGTTGGTCAGGCTGGTCTCGAACCCCCAACTCAGGTGATCCGCCCATGTCGACCTCCCAAAGCGCTGGGATTATAGGCGTGAGCCACCACGTCTGACAATTTTTTGTATTTCAGTAGAGATGGGGTTTCACTGTGTTGGCCAGGGTGGTCTCGAACTCCAGAGCCCTGGAGATCCGCCCGCCTCTTCTTGTATTCTGTGAGTTGCCTTTTCACTCTGTTGATTGGATCTTTCGATGCACAGAAATTTTTACTTTTGATGTAACTTAATTTATTAATATCTCTTTTTTTCTCCTGATGGCTGGGCTTTTCTTGGGTGTCATAGCCAAGAA
Source organism: Chlorocebus sabaeus (assembly GCF_047675955.1). Lineage (NCBI taxonomy): Eukaryota > Metazoa > Chordata > Mammalia > Primates > Cercopithecidae > Chlorocebus > Chlorocebus sabaeus. Next base: position 11,279,509 of record NC_132931.1, on the reverse strand, counting down.
ATCATTGCCAATCCAATGTCATGAAGCTTTTCTTTTAAGAGTTTTAGACCTTTTAGGTCTTATGTTAAGAGTTTTTTTTGTTTTGTTTTGTTTTTGTTTTTTTTTTTTTTGAGACAAAGTCTCATTCTGTCATCCAGGCTGCAGTGCAGTGGCACAATCTCAGCTCACTGCAACCTGCCTCCTAGGTTCAAGCGATTCTCCTGCCTCAGCCTCCCGAGTAGCTGGAATTACAGGTGTGTGCCACAACACCTGGGTAATTTTTGTATTTTTAGTAGTGATGGGGTTTCACCATGTTGGCCAGGCTGGTCTTGAACTCCTGACCTCAAGTGATCTGCCTGCCTTGGCCTCTCAACATTTTAGAGGCGTGAGCCGCTGAACCTGGCTTTAGTTTTGTTTTGGTGAGACAGGGTCTTGCTCTGTTGTTCAGGCTGGAGGGCACTGGTGCAATCATATCTCACTGCAGCCTCAAACTCCTGGGCTTAAGCCATCCTCCCACTTCTGCCTCCTGAGTAGCTGGGACTACAGGCACGCACTACCATGCCTGGCTACTTTTTAAATTTTTTGAGAAATGGGATCTTGCTATATTGCCCTGGCTGGTCTCAAACTCCTGACCTCAAGTAATCCTCCAGCCTCAGCCTGTCAAAGCATTGAGATTACAGGTGTGAGCCACGTAATGTCTGGCCTGGAGCCACTTTTAAAGAAGCCACAAGCTTTAGGGCATGGAAGTGGATGGAGAAGGGAGACATTTCTAGAAATTTCTTGAAAATATCTGGTGAGGTCTCAGGGATTCCAAGGCTGAGAAGCTGAATGGGCTGTGCAACTGGGCCAGGCTGTGTGGGGAGGGGGTCTTGCCTGTGGGCCTCCCGGGGACCCCGGAATTCTTTACTCCTCTCTCCTCCCACTGTGGCTTTAGAGATCCTTTCCCTCTCCAAGTCTCCTATTTGCCCTGTGCCCTTTGCCTCTGGCCTGACCTGCTAACCAAAGCCTTCTGTTCTGAGGTCGGCTGCTGCCTGGCTATGGTAACAGGAGCCTCAGGGGGACAGAGCAGCGGAAGGAAAGGGGGATGGGGAGGGCCCCAGCCCTTGAAGCTGAGCAGATGGCAAAGAAAAACACTGCCTGTTTGCCTCTCTGGGGTGTCCGGTTCTGGGGGTAAGGCAGGAGTTTCTTTGGTCTCAGTTTATTCACACATGACTGTGCGTGGGAGCATATAGAGGGGTGCGGGTCACCCCCTTTTTGCTGGAAGCATCCGGTCCTGGCTGGGATTCTGTTTTTTTTGTTGTTGTTGTTAAAGTCTTTCCTAGGACCTGATTGTATCTGAGCTGTGAATTCATCCTGGGCAAGTGCTGTGACCTACTCCCAGGCCCATATCCCAGGACCTAGAGAAGGTCCTATTAGATGAGCCAGGACATTTTAGAAGCAAAGTAAGAGTCTTTATGTTCCTCATTTAGTCCTTGTAGGTCTTCTCTATGGTTCTCTGGAAGGAGACATTGATCTCTGCTTTTGGACCCTATTTTATTATTATTTATTTATTTATTTATTTTTGAGACGGAGTCTCGCTCTTCGCCCAGGCTGGAGTGCAGTGGCATGATCTCGGCTCACTTCAACCTCCACCTCCCGGGTTCAAGCGATTCTCCTGCCTCAGTCTCCCAAGTAGCTGGGACTACAGGTGCGCCCCACCACGCCCGGCTAATTTTTCTATTTTTAGTAGAGGCGGGGTATCACCATGTCAGTCTGGATGGTCTCAAACTCCTGACCTCAAATGATCTGCCCACCTCGGTCTCCCAAAGTGCTGGGGTTATAGGCATGAGGTTATAGGCATGGGGTTACACCATGCCCAGCCTGTTTTTTTTTTTTTTCTGTAGAGATGTGATCTTGCTATGTTGCTCAGGCTGATCTTGAATTTCTGGTCTCAAGTGATCCTCCCGCCTCAGCTTCCTAAAGTGCTGAGATTACAGGGATGCGCCACAGCACCGGGCCTGGAAGTGCCTTCTCAGAGTCCAGCAGGGCAGTGTGGGTTCATCGAGGCAGGGAAGTGTGTGGACCTGAGACATCAGAGGATACAAATGGCTAAGGAAAGATGTCGTTCTAGCAGAGGAGGGAGAAGTTGCTAGAGATTTCACTCATAGGTGTGACAGGGCTGGGCTGCGAGGGTGGTAGGTGCAGAGGCAGGAGGTTACTCCAGGTTGCTGGAAACAGCAGGAGCGAAGGTACATGAGGGCCACGAGTCTGGCCCGTTGGGGCAATGTGCAGCTACCTCCTGCCCCCAGCTATAGGCACCCGTTCCTTTTTCCATCTGTTGTTATGAGCAGGTACCTTCTGTACCAGACAGGGAACAAGTATTCAAAAACCAGGCTTTCTCTCTCTTTTTCTTTTTAGATGGAGTCTTGCTCTGTCACCCAGGCTGGGCTGCAGTGGTGCCATCTCAGCTCACTGCAACCTCTGCCTCCCGGGTTCAAGCAATTCTCCTGCCTCAGCCTCCTGAGTAGCTGGGATTACAGGTACCCACCACCATGCCCGGTAACTTTTGTATTTTTAGTAGAGATGGGGTTTCACCACATTGGCCAGGCTAGTGTCAAACTCCTGACCTTGAGTGATCCGCCCGCCTCAGCCTCCCAAAGTGCTGGGATTACAGGGATGAGCCATTGCATCTGGCCAAAATCCAGGCTTTTTGGTGATGACTGGGAACCCAGAAAGGGTGACAAATATTTATGGTCCAATTCCTAGTTGTCTGAAATGTGCCTCCCTCCACCACTAGGCCTCACCACCCAGGCAGGTAAGAAAAGAGCGTAAAGCCTGGAGGGAGACAGCCTGGATTCCTGGCACAGCTTGGTCACCTACCAGCTGTGTGGTCTGGGCTTGCCATGGGTGGAACATAGGAGAGTGGCCCTCGAAGATGGGCAAGTCCTAATCCCTGCAACCTGTGAATATGGTACTTTACGTGGTAAAAGGGACTGTTCAGATGTAAACAAAATAAGCATCTTTTTTTACATTTTTACATTTTCAATTTAAAAAAATGTTTTTTTTTTTGAGATAGAGTCTCGCTCTATTGCCCAGGCTGGAGTGCAGTGGCACAATCTCGGCTCACTGCAACCTCCACCTTCTGGGTTCAAGCAATTCTCTTGCCTCAGCCTCCCAAGTAGCTGAGATTACACACGTGTGCCACCACGCCCAGCTAATTCTTTTGTAATTTTAGTAGAGACAGGGTATGTTAGTCAGGGTTTTCTAGAGGGACAGAACTAATAGAAAAAAAAAATATATATATATATATATGGGAGTTTATTAAGTATTAACCCACACGATCACAAGGTTCCGTAATAGGCCGTCTGCAAGCTGAGGAGCAAGGAAGCCAGTCGGGGTCCCAAAGCTGAAGAACTTGGAGTTGGATGCTTGAAGGCAGGAAGCATCCAGCAGGGGAGAAAGATGTAGGCTGGGAGGCTAGGCGAGTCTAGCCTTTTCACGTTTTTCTATGTGCTTTATATTCTAGCTGCACTGGCAGCTGACGAGATGGTGCCCACCCAGATTGAGGGTGTCTGCCTTTCCCAGCCCACTGACTCAAATTGACAACACCTTCACAGACACACCCAGGATCAATACTTTGCATCCTTCAATCCGGTCAAGTTGACACTCAGTATTAACCGTCACACAGGGTTTCATCATGTTGGCTGGGCTGGTCTTGAACTCCTGACCTCAGATGATCCACCCACCTCAGTCTCCCAAAGTGCTGGGATTACAGGTGTGAGCCACTGTGCCTGGCCAGTTTTAAATTTTTTTTAGAGGCAGGGTCTCACTCTGCCACCCAGGCTGGAGTGCTGTGGTGGGATCCTAGCTCACTACAGCCTCGAACTTCTGGGTTCAAGGGATCCTCCTACTTCAGCTTCCTGAGTAGCTGAAACTACAGGTGTGTGCCACCACACCTGACTAATTTTAAAAAATATTTTATTTTTTAGATTACTTTTTTTTTTTTTTAGAAATGGGATCTTGCTATGTTGCCCAGGCCGGTCTCAAACTTCTGGCCTCAAGTAGCCCTCCTGCCTAAGCCTCCCACAGCACTGGAATTATAGGCATGAGCCACTGCGCCTGACTGGGAACCAATGCTTATTGAGCACCTACTGTTTACTAGGCTTAGAGCTAGGACCAGTGGACCTTGTAAGAGGGTAGCAGGAGGGTCAGAGTGAGCAGTAGGAGATGTTACCATGGAAACAAGAGGTTGGAGTGATGCCAGAAAGAAGCCTCCAGCCAAGGGACAGGGGGATCTCTAGAAGCCAGAAAAGGCAAGAAATAGATTCTCCCACAGAGACTCTGGAGGAAACTCACCTGCTGTCACCTTGGATGTCTCATTTCCAGAATGATAAGGTTATACATGTGTGTTCTTTTAAGTCACTCGGTGGTAATTTGTTAGAGCACAAGTGGTTTTTGTTGTTGTTGTTTGTTTTTTAGAGACAGGGTCTTGCTGTGTTGCCCAGGCTAAAGTGCATTGTTGCCCAGGCTAAAGTGCATTGGTATGATAATAGCTCACTGCAACCTCGAATTCTTGGCCTTAAGCAATCCTCCTGCCTCAGCCTCCTGAGTAACTGGGACCACAGGTGCATACCATGCCTAGCTATACCATGCCTAGCTATTTTTTTCTTTCTTTTTTTTTTTGGAGAGATGGGGTCTCACTATGTTGCTCAGGCTGGTCTTGAACTCCTGGGCTGAAGCAATCCTCCCGCCTTCACCTCCCAAAGTGCTGGGATTACAGGAATGAGCCACTGCGCCTGGCCAACCACGCTCTTTTCTCTCATTTGTAGAATGGTCTCAGTACCCTTGTCCTGACTCTGTGTCTCTGAAGATGAGAAAGCAGGAGACCTCCAGGTCTCCTTGGCTGTTGCTGTAGATTTCTGTTTCTATACAGCGGTTTCTTTTTCTTTTTCTTTTTTTTAAGACAGAGTCTCGTGCTGTCGCCCAGGCTGGGGTGCAGTGGCGTGATCTCAGCACACTGAAACCTCTGCCTCCCAGGTTCAAGTGATTCTCGTGCCCCAGCTCCTTGAGTAGCTGGGATTACAGGCGCCCGCCACCACGCCCGGCTAATTTTTGTATTTTTAGTAGAGACGGGGTTTCTCCGTGTCGGCCAGGCTGGCCTTAAACTACTGACCTCAGACGATCCCTCCCAAGGTGCTGGGATTACGGGCATGAGCCACCTCTCCCAGCCCCATAAAACAGTTTTTAGATCTCACTGTCGTATGGCTCTGAATGTCCTGTTGTGAGATCTCTTCTGAAAGGGTGAAAACCTTATCCCGAGGAATTCTAACCAAAGGCCTGAAGAACCCACCACAGGATTGATTAAAAGAAACCTTTCTCGTAGGAAAACTGCAAGTCATGAGTTTCCAGCTTTTTCATATGTGACCCTTGGGTGGCCCACTTCAGAGCATTCTGCAGCTTGCGATGGGTTTAATTTTCTGTTTTGATCCCACGGTGAAACCACAAATGTGTAGAAGTGCCTTAGGCAGGCCCTCCGCCCTGGTAGCCCCACTCTTCGGATGAGGCTAGGTGGGAATTGGCCGTCTGCAGGGGTTCCTGGGAAAAAGGCTCTTTAATCAGCGGGGCTGGAGGGAAAATGGCTCTGCAGGAATGAATTGAGAACTTGAAACGGCGTCTTTCCCTCTGGTTGCTAGGGGAGAGTTGCAGTTCTTCTGCAGTGATTTTGTGACTTTCTTGCGGTCAGCCCCCTGGTGCCTGCCGGACTTGGGCACAGCAGCCAGATGAGAGGGGGGAAAATGGGGGGAAGATGGCGGCTTCCACCTGAGGGACATCTGCCTTTAATCACCGCTGAAAACAAAGTGGGCCAAGGAATTGCCTGCGACCAACTGAGGGCAGCTCAGGTATCTCTGGAGGCTATAGCCTTGGGGTTGTCGGGGGTCTTAGCCTTGGGGTCTTTGTGCACTTAGGCACTCTGGGAGAAAACCTTCTGGAACTTGGTTTTGTTCACATCCGGCCCTTGCTTGAAAACTCCTGGTGGCCCAGCATGGCGGCTCACGCCTGTAATCCCAGCATTTTGGGAGACTGCAGTGGGAGGATTGCTTGAGCCCAGGAGTTTGAGACCAGCCTGGGCAACATAGTGAGATCCTGTTTCTACCAAAACGACAACAACAACAAAAAGAAACATTAACCAGGTGTGGTGGTGAGTGCCTATAGTACCAGCTACTAGGGAGGGTGAGGGGGGACAATTGCTTGAATCCGGGAGGTTGAGACTGCAGTGAGCTGAGATCGCACCACTGCACTCCAGCCTGGATGACAGAGCAAGACCCTGTCTTTAAAACACAACACAACACAACATAAAACTCCTACTGGCTCCCCATGCCTCAGGCCAAGGTTCGAATCCCACAGCATGGCCCTTAAAGGCCTTTGTCTCTTCCTAACCTACTGCCCAGCCTTAGCCTCACTTCCCATCCCCTGGACTGACTACTCCAAGCCCCACAGAGCTGCTTCTCTGACAATTCCAGAGCTGTTAAGCTTTATTTATTTATTTATTTATTTATTTATTTATTTATTTATTGAGATGGAGTCTTGCTCTGTTGCCCTGGCTGGAGTACAGTGGCGCAATCTCAGCTCACTGCAACCTCCGCCTCCCAGGTTCAAATGATTCTCGTGCCTCAGCCTCCCTAGCAACTGGGACTACAGGCACCCACCACCATGCCCAGCTAATTTTTGTATTTTTAGTAGAGACGGGGTTTCACCACATTGGCCAGGCTGGTCTCAAACTCCTGACCTCAGGTGATCTGCCCACCTTGGCGTCCCAAAGTGCTGGGATTACAGGCATGAGCTACTATGCCAGTCTTTAGAGAGGACTGTGACACCCTAGAGGAGAACAGAATCCCAGGCTTGGGGACCACGGTTTGATGTCAGAGCCTGAAGGATGCAGTTCCCCAGAGCAGTGGAGATCAGACGGTGAATGTGTGGAAGAACTGGGGGCTCCACATCATGTGGTTGCGGGGTGCTTCAGCAGCCCAGGACTGGGGTGCTGCTGGGTAGACGGGACTGTAAGATGCAGAGGCTGTGGAATGAGGAGCGAAGACAAGCGCCAAAGCATGGGATGCAGAGGCATGGCAAAAGGTGAGGCTTTGGGGACAAAGAGAGGGGCTAGAGTCCCCGTGCGATGGGTGAAGTTGACCTCCCTATCCCTCCCCAGCAGAGCCAGGCACCTCCTCCTCAGGGCTCCTGTGCACCGCAGGTCCTTGCCTGTTCTTGTCACCTGTGTCATGTTTCTGTGATTCTTCGCATTGTCTGTGTCTTCTCATCAGATTACAAGTCTCCTTTTCAGCTCTCTCAGGCCAGTGAGCGTCTCAGGGTCTGGTGCTTAGAAAGGGTCACAAGGCCAAGCGCGGTGGCTCGCGCCTGTAATCCCAGCACTTTGAGAGGCCGAGGCGGGTGGATCACGAGGTCAGGAGATCGAGACCATCCTGGCTAACACGGTGAAACCCTGTCTCTATTAAAAACACAAAAAAATTAGTCAGGCATGGTGGCAGGAGCCTGTAGTCCCAGCTGCTCCAGAGGCTGAGGCAGGAGAATGGCGTGAACCTGGGAGGCGGAGCTTGTAGTGAGCTGAGATCGTACCACTGCACTCCAGCCTGGGCGACAGAGCGAGACTCCGTCTCAAAAATAAAAAGAAAGGGCTTCACAAATGTTCATTGAACAGAGGGCTTAGAATTGCTGAATTGCTTTCTTTTCCCTTCCTTCCTTCCTTCCCTCCTTCCTTCCTTCCTTCCTTCCCTCCTTCCTTCCTTCCTTCCTTCCTTCCTTCCTTCCTTCCTTCCCTCCCTCCCTCCCTCCCTCCTTCCTTCCTTCCTTTCTTCCTTCCTTCCTTCTCCTCCCCCTGCTCCTCCTCCTTTTTCCTTCCTTCCTTCCTTCCTTCCTTTCTTTCTCTTTCTTTCTTCTTTTCTCTTCTTTCCTTTCTTTTTTCTTTCTCTCTCTCTTTCCTTCCTTCCATCTTTCTTTGCTCTCCTTTCCTTTCCTTTCCTTTCCTTCCTTTCTTTTTCTTTTTTCTCTCTCTTCTTCCTTCTTTTCTTTTTCGAAACAGGGTCTCCCTCTGTCACCCAGGCTGATATTCAGTGGCGGGGTCATAGTTCAGTGCAGCCCCAACCTCCCGGACTCAAGTGATTCCCGAGTAGCTGGCACTACGGGCACATACCACTATGCCTGGATAATTTTTTATTGTTTGTAGAGGCAAGGCATCTTGCTAGGTTGCCCAGGCTGGTCTCGAACTCCAGGCCTCAAGCAATCTTTCCGCTTTGGCCCCCCAAGGTGTTGAGATTACAGGCGTGAGCCACCATGCCTGGTCTAAAGTGTACAACCTTAAGTATACAGCTTGATGACTCTCTTCTTATATGTGTGCTCATGTAAACCACCATTCAGGCCCAGAGAGAGAACATTTCCAGCACCCAGAAGGCTCTGGTGTGCCCAGGTAGGCCCCCTAGAGGTAACCATGGTTCTGATTTCATTACCATAGAATAGCTTTGCCTGTTCTTGAACATAATATAAACAGAATCATTGAGCATGAATTCTATTGGGTGTGGCTTCTTTTGCTCAGCATCATCTCTGTGCGATTTATTTAGATTGTTGAAATGGTTTGTGCTTTTTCAGTGCTGTGTAATATTCCATTGCAGGAATTCCGTGCTGCTTCCCTTCTTCTTTTGTGGACATTCTGGATTGTTTTTCACTGTATCTATTTTACGGTCTATTGGAGAATATGAGCTGGAGTGTGTCAGCTTGAACTTGTCATTTTACAATGAGGATACTTGGAGATTAGGGGTCAGTTAGCGCATGTCACCTGGGAAGTCAGGCTGAGCTGGGGTAAGACCCCAGTTTCTTGACTCACAGCCCTGTGATTCTCTACCACCGTAGAGGGCAGAAATACGAACTCCTGAGCTTTCTCAGCAACCAAGTCCTCTTATTGGGCTTATGGGCATGTCAGCTTATGGACAAAATCCTGACTGTCCACCGCCCCAAGTCAGCAGGTCACAGAGAACCCAAGCAGCCTCTAAGATGTCAGAGCTCTCCCTCCTGACTGGCAGTAATGGCGAGAATCAGTGTAACAGCGGCTGCTTTTCATTGTGTGCTTCCGTGAGCCAGACTTTGCACTAAGGGAAAACGTGTTATTCACCCTCTCAGCCCTGCTTCCTTGGGAAGCAGTTCAGTCCCCTCCCCAATTATCATCACTCCCCAAAGCAGCACGTAGAGTTCTCAGAGGGCCTCCGCAGAGGAGGGGGTTGACTTTGCTGATCCGAAGCCCTTCGTCATCAGGGCATTATCAGGCGGCAGTCTGGTTAGAATCACAAATGCCTGGCTAGGGTGGACATGGGAGGAGGGGCCGATTCTGTTTTAGGAAGGTGGGAGTGGTGTGGGATGCCTATCCAGGTGTGGAGTAAGCTCCTGGGTGGGCTGCATAGGGGGATGGACAGAGCTTTAAAATACTCAATGTGGGTCAGAATCGTCTGTCAAGATGAGACACGCTAGGTGCGGAGGCTCATACCTGTAATCCCAGCACTTAGGGAGGACAAGGGAGGAGGATCGCTTGAACTAGGAGTTCGAGACCAACCCGGGCAATATAGTGAGACCCCCCATCTCTACAAAAAATTCCACAATTAGCCAGGTGTGGTGGTGCAGGCCCATAGTCTCAGCTGCTCAGGAGGCTGAGGGGAGAGGATTGCTTGAGCCCAGGAGGTCAAGGCTGCAATGAGCTATAACTCTGCCACTGTACTCCAGCCTGGGCAACAGAGTGAGACTGTCCAAAAATTTTTTAAAAAAGGAATACTCTTTCTAATCAGTTTTCTTTCTTTCTTTCTTTCCTTCTTTTCTTTCTTTCTTTCTTTCTTTCTTTCTTTCTTTCTTTCTTTCTTTCTTTCTTTCTTTCTCTTCTTTTTCTTTCTTTCTTTCTCTTTCTTTCTCCTTCCTTCCTTCCTTCCTTCCTTCCTTCCTTCCTTCCTTCCTTCCTTCCTTCCTTCCTTCCTTCTTCCTTCTTTCTTTCCTTCTTTCTTTCTTTCTTTCTCTTTTTGAGGCATGGCTCACTGGAACCTCCATCTCCTGAGTTCAAGCAATTCTCCTGCCTCAGCCTCCCGAGTAGCTGGGATTACAGGTGTGCACCACCACACCTGACTAATTTTTGTATTTTTAGTAGATATGGGATTTCACCATGTTGCCCAGGCTGGTCTCGAACTCCTGACCTCAGGTGATCCACCTCCCTCGGCCTCCCAGAGTGCTGGGATTACAGGCGTGAGCCACTACACCTGGCTAAATTTTGTATTTTTAGTAGAGACGGAGTTTCACCATGTTGCCCAGCTGGTCTCGAACTCCTGACCTCAGCTGATCCTCCCGCCTCAGCCTCCCAGAGTGCTGGGATTACAGGCATGAGCCATTATGCCACGCCTTCATTCTAATTTTGAACATGCATTCCCATGGGAGATAATCTGTTCACAAAATATGTTAGAAACTGAACATACGAATCATAAAGTTGTTTCTTCCAATACACAGTTTATGTATAATTAACTCTTCCACTGCTCCGCTGCCCCCGGCCTTCCCAGATATTTACTTATCACCCACTCAATGCCAGACGCTGCCACAGAGATCCAAGTTGAGTAAGTCTCTGCTCTCAGGGTGAGAGGGACAGTCGTGCCCTGGAGTGGTATAGTGGCTGCGAGTGCTGTGGGCAGAGTTGGAGGAACCAAAGGGCGGGGACCAAATCTGTGCAGAGGGGACAGCAAAGATTTGAGAATGAAGGGGCCACTTGAGCAGGATGTGGAAGATGAGTAGGTGGCCCTCAGGGAGGCAGGGGTGGGGAGGGGAGTAGGCGTTCTAGACTTTGGTGAGCTAAAGGCCCAGATGTGGGGAGAGGCATGGCTCAGCCTAGAGCTCAGGGGTTCAGGAGCGCGGGGAGATCCCCGCAGAAGGCCTGGCGGGCCCGGACACGGAGTGGGTTTGTCTCTTCTAGACCTCAGTCCACACTGCCTTTCTTTTTTTTTTTCTTTTTCCCTTTCTTTTCTTTTCTTTCTTTCTTTCTCTTTCTTTCTTTCTTTCTTTCTTTCTTTCTTTCTTTCTTTCTTTCTTTCTTTCTTTCTTTCTTTCTTTCTTTCTTTCTTTCTTTTTTTCTTTCTTTCTCTCTCTCTCTCTCTCTTTCTCCTTCCTTCCTTCCTTCCTTCCTTCTTTCCTTCCTTCCTTCCTTCTTTCCTTTCTTTTCTTTTCTTTTCTTTTCTTTTCTTTTCTTTTCTTTTCTTTTCTTTTCTTTTCTTTTCTATTCTTTTTTGATGGAGTCTCGCTCTGTCTCCCAGGCTGGAGTGCAGTGGCGTGATCTTGGCTCACTGCAAGCTCTACCTCCCGGGTTCAAGCAATTCTCCTGCCTCAGCCTCCTGAGTAGCTGGGATTACAGGTGTCCGCCACCACTCCTGGATAATTTTTGTATTTTTATTTTATTTTTTGTTTATTTTATTTATTTGTTTTGAGACGGAGTTTCACTCTTGTTGCCCAGGCTAGAGTGCAATGGTGCAGTCTCGGCTCACTGCAACCTCCACCTTCCAGGTTCAAATGATTCTTCTGCCTCAGCCTCCTGAGTAGCTGGGATTACAGGTGTACATTACCATGCCTGGCTAAGTTTTGTATTTTTAGTAGAGACTGGGTTTCACCATGTTGGCCAGGCTAGTCTTGAACTCCTGACCTCAGGTGATCCACCCACCTTGGCCTTCCAAAGTGCTGGGATTACAGACATGAGCCACTGCGCCAGACCCACACCGCCTTCCTTCCTTCACTTGTTCATTCAGTAAATACAACTGATGTGTGCCCTGCACTAAACCTGAACGAGGGGTGGGGAGATGGGGAGACGGGAGTTCAGGGGCCTGTGCTGTCTCTGCAGGCTGCAGTTACATGGGGCAGGTGGATAGCAGCACATCTGCACAGGTGTGTCCCGTGCGAAGCTGCATTTGGCTGGAAGTTGTCACCGAGCCCCTGGCTTGGGGATGATTTTGCAGACCCAAGGATGGCGCTTTCGTGCCAGGTGTTTGCAGAACTACCTTGGAGAGGGCATATGGGTAAGGCTTTCCCTGGTCCTTCAAGCCCTCTGGACAGTGGAGACCTGCCCCAGAGGACTATAGAATTTGACAAGGTCTTTGACTCTGCCTGCCTGGCCTCCCAGTCATTGGGCTTCTGGGCAAGAAGCAGCACTGCTCTGAGCTTCCTACCAATGATGATGAGGGTGATGATGAAAGCTATGTTGGTGGGATGGTCTCTAAAGCCTCACCCAGCTCTAATCCTGCCAGGAGGAGGAGGAAGAAGAAGAAGAGGAGGAGGTGGAGGAAGAGGAGAAGGAAGAGAAAGGAGAGAAGGAAGAGGAGAAGAAGGAGGAGGAGGAAAAGGAAGACTAGAAGAAGGAAGAGGAGGTGGAAGAGAAGGAAGAAGAGGAGAAGGAGGAGGAAGAGGAGGAGGAAGAAGAGGAAGAGGAGGAGGAGGTGAGGAAGAAGAGGAAGAGGAGAAGGAAGAGGAAGAGGAGGAGGAAGAGGAGGAAGAAGAGGAGGTGGAGGAGGAAGGAGGAAGAAGAAGAGGAAGAGAAGGAGGAGGAAGAGGAAGAGAAGGAAGAGGAGGAAGAAGAGGAAGAGAAGGAGGAGGAAGAGGAAGAGAAGGAGGAGGAGGAGGAAGAGAAGGAAGAGGAGGAGGAGAAGAGGAAGACGCAAAGGAGGAGGAAGAAGAAGAGGAGGAGGAAGAGGAAGAGGGAGAAGAAGAGAGGAAGAGGAGGAGGAGGAAGAAGAGGAGGAGGAAGAGGAAGACCCTGGAGAAGGATGGACCCTGCAGCAATTTCCCAACTGGACCCCAACCCAGAACCCCACCTCTTGTCTCCAGGGGAAAGCTACAGGATCTGGTGGTGTTGAAGCCACGTTTCCTCTCTGCCTGCTGGGGGTTACATGAACTGCCAAAAATTCCTACCTGGAAAGGTAGGAAGAAATGTCAGATTTGGAAAGAAATGATCCAACGCAAAAGGCAAACTTCATTACCAGCCGGGTTTGTTTCATTCTCCCCTGGATTCGGAGTGGCTTCAGATTCTCCGGGCCTGACCGTTAAAGGGGAACTGAGGAATTCCTCAGAGACGCCAAGACAGCAGTGTGTGACGGGGGTGCCGCCGGCCGCCGGAAGATTAGTCCCAGAGCCCCGGTCCTTTGGAAAAGGTGTTCTGCTGGCGGAGACTCGCTGGGCTGTGATGTGATCGTGTCCGTGTCAGATGCCAAATTCCACAGTCAGTCTCTTTCAGCAGTCACATTCCTTAGATTCTTATCAGGGATTTTTCCCCCCAAGTGAACACTGGGAACCAGCCTCCCCGCTGATTGCAGGAGGATGGGAGGAAATTAAAAGCAGGAGTCCTGGCGTTCGGCCTGGTTCGTCACCAGCTTACCATGCCAGCTTGAGCCCTTCCCTTCCCCCTTCCCCTTCTCCAGGCCTCGGTTTTCTCACCTGTAAAAAGGAGGTTGGGGCAGGATGATCTTTCCAAGGCCCCTGGCTGTGCAAAGTCTATTTTCTCTTTCTCTTTCTTTTCTTCTCTTTCTTTCTCTCTCTCTTGCTCGCTCTTTCTTTCTTTCTTCTTCTTTCTTCTTTCTTTCTTCTTTCTTTCTTTCTTTCTTTCTTTCTTTCTTTCTTTCCTTTTTCTTCTTTCTTTTTCTTCTCTTTCTTTCTCTCCTTCCTTCCTTTCCTCCCTCCCCTCCTTCCCTCCTTTCCCTCCTTCCTTTCCTTTCTTTGTCTCTTTCTCTCCTTCTTTTCCTTCCTTCCTTCCTTCTTTCCTTCCTTCTTCCTTTCCTTTCCCCTTCCCTCCCCTCCCTTTCCTTTCCTTCCCTTCCCTTCCCTTCCCTTCCCTTCCCTTCCCTTTCCCTTCCCTTCCCCTTCCCTTCCCTTCCCTTCCCTTCCCCTCCCCTCCCCTCCCTTCCCTTCCCTTCCCTTCCCTTCCCCTCCCCTCCCCTCCCCTCCCCTCCCCTCCTCTCCCCTTCCCTTCCCTCCCCTTCCCTTCCTTCTCTTTCTTTCCTCTTTCTTTCTTTGACAGGGTCTTGCTCTTTTGCCCAGGCTTGAGTGTGGTGGTGAAATCTCAGCTCACTGCAGTCTTGACCTCCTGGGCTCAAGAGACGCTCCCCGCCTCAGCTTCTCTAGTAACTGGGATTACAGTCACGTGCCACCATGCCCCCCTAATTTTTAAATTTTTAGTAGAGATGGGGTCTCACTCTATTGCCCAGGCTGGTCTCGAATTCCTGGCTTTAAGCAATCCTCCCTCCTCAGCCTCCCAAAGTGCTGGGATTACAGGCATGAGCCACTGCGTGCGGCCCTCAATGTCTTAATAATTCTCCATTCAAGTCCATAGCGAGATGGTTTCAGGGGACAATAGACCCAAACAAAATTCTGTCTTTCCTTCACAGAGTGGGAGATGCTTTCGGGACAGTTGCTGCAGTGGGAGATTCGGAGTCAGGGTCTTTTTATGTGTCCCCTCCTTCATGGGGGAGCGTTCCTTTCCCTGAAATGGTGAAGCTCTACTGTCTCTACTAAAAATACAAAAATTAGTGGTGTGTGGTGGTATGTGCCTATAATCCCAGCTAATTGGGAGGCGGAGGCAGGAGAGTCACTTGAGCCTGGGAGGCAGAAGTTGCAGTGAGCTGAGATTATGCTACTGCACTCCAGCCTGCGAGACAGAGTGAGACTCCGCTTCAACAACAACAACAAAAACCAAAAAAACTTTTTGTAGAGACGGAGTCTTGCTCTATTGCCCAGGTTGGTCTTGAACTCCTGGCCTCAAGTGATCCTCCGGTCTCGACCTCTCAAAGTGCTGGAATTGCAGCATGAACCACCGTGCCCAGCCTAAACCATCTTTTCAATGGCAGTCCTCTTCTGATCTCTTGGCCCACGTTTTAAAACAGCTTTTATGAGAGCGCCGTTTATTCAGAAAAAAAGACTCCAGGATTATCCTGGCAGATTAAAGCCTGATCCAGGCCGGGCGCAGTGGCTCACCCCTGTAATCCTAGCACTTTGGGAAGCCGAGGCGGGCAGATCACTTGAGGTCAGGAGTTCGAGATCAGCCTGGCCAACATGGTGAAACCCTGTTTCTACTAAAAATATAAAATTTGCCGGTGTGCTGGTGGGCACCTGTAGTACTTGGGAGGCTAAGGCAGGAGAATTGCTTGAACCAGGGAGGTGGAGGTTGCAGTGAACTGAGATCGTGCCACTGCACTCCAGCCTGGGCAACAGAGCAAGACTCTGTCTCAAAAAATAAAAAGCCTAATCCAAGCGGAAATAATGGGGCCAAATTTGAAACAGTGTTAGGAAAGCAAGCCTTTCTGTGAATTTATTAATATAAAGGTTGCACTCCCCATATTGCAGGTCTTCTAAGGCCCCAACCTTCTAAGTCCCCAACCTTTTTGGCACGAGGGACTAGTTTCGTGAAGGACAATTTTTCTACAGACTGGGTTGCGGGGGATGGTTTCAGGATGATTGAAGCACATTGCATTTATTGTACGCTTTATTTCTGTTATTAGATTGTAACACATAATGAAATAATTCTGCAACTCGCCATCAGGTAGAGTCCGTGGGAGCCCTGAGCTTTTTTTTCTTGCAACTAGACGGTCCCATCTGGAGGTGATGGGAGACAGTGACAGATCATCAGGCATCAGATTCTCATAAGGAGCGCGGACATAATCTAGATCCCTCGTGTGCACAGTTCACGATAGGGTTTGCGCTCTTATGAGAATGTAATGCTGCTGCTGATGTGACGGGAGGCGGTAATGTGAGCAATAGGGAGCAGCTGTAAATACAGATGAAGCGGTGGGTTGCGGTGGCTCATGCCTGTAATCCCAGCACTTTGGGAGGCTGGGGCGGAGACGGGCGCATCACGAGGTCAAGAGATCAAAACCATCCTGGCCAACATGGTGAAACCCTGGCTCTATTAACAATACAAAAATTAGCTGGGCATGGTGGCACGTGCCTGTAGTCCCAGTGACTTGGGAGACTGAGGCAGGAGAATCGTTTGGTCCCAGGAGGTGGAGGTTGCAGTGAGCCAAGATTTTGCCACTACACTCTGGTCTGGCGACAGAGCGAGAGACTATCTCAAAAAAAAAACAAAAAACAAAAACAAAAACAGATAAAGCTTTGCTCATTTGCTTGCTCTCCACTCGCTTCTTGCTGTTCGGAAACAGGCCTTGGAGGTTGGAGACCCCTGTTGTAAGCAGTCCACAGGTGTGTCAGTCACTCCTAGGCATTGTCAGATATAATTTCATGTGCCTACAAGATCTCATTTGCCCTTGACCATAAACTCAGTGTAAAGCGTATGTAAATGAAGACTTTTTAAGGTAATGAGTACAAATGAACTTTGCAGCTGCTTGTATGATGTACGGTAGGCTTCATTTCAAGTAGATATAATATATAGAATTTTAAGCAAACTAAGTTGAAAAAGCAGGAAATTAGCCGTTGGAACCTGAGGTTCAGGCACCGTAAAACCTTTTCAGCCATGCACAGCAGAACCGGACTGGAGCCCGCCTCTGTTCACCAACCCCAGGCCTGGGCCTTGTACATCACCCTGGGGTGTGGGAGGGGATCACAGGGGCCACACAGCTAGTTTGGGGCCTTGTATGTGGCAGGGGCTCTGTGAACATTTGTGGAATCAGTGAGCGATGCCGCCTCAGCCCACACCATCCAGATCGAGCACGTTCGCTGGTAGCCAGCAGTGGGAGTCACGGGGCATGGGCCACACTGGCTGAGTTTATGGAAGCAAGGTGTTTGCATCCCAAGGAGCTAAAACCCCAAATGAAGGGGATGGTCAAGCTGGAGCAGGCTGGCTCTCACTGACCCAGACACAGTCTAGGAGGCTGTCCACGAAGGCAATCTGGTGTGACAAAATACAGACACCAGGACAGTGGCTCACCAGGCAGTGGCTCACACCTGTAATCCCAGTATTTTGAGAGGCCAAGGCAGGGGGATCATTTGAGGCCAGGAGTTCAAGACCAGTCTAGGCAACATAGAGAGACCCCATCTCTACAAAACTTTAAAAATTAGTTGGGCAAGCGGGGCACGGTGGCTCACGCCTGTAATCCCAGCATTTTGGGAGGCTGAGATGGGCGGATCACCTGAAGTCAGGAGTTTAAGACAAGCCTGGCCAACATGGTGATACCCCGTCTCTACTAAAAATACAAAAATTAGCTGGGTGTGGTGGCAGGCACCTGTATTCCCAGCTACTAGGGAGGCTGAGGCAGAATTGCTTGAACCTGGGAGGCAGAGGTTGCAGTGAGCTAAGATCGTGCCACTGCTCTAACCTGGGTGACAGGGCAAGACTCCGTCTCAAAAAAAAAAAAAAAAAAAAAAAAAATTGGCTGGGCATGGTGGCTTGTGCCTGTAGTCCAATTTGGGGAGCTGAAGTGGGAAGATCACTTGAGCCCAACGAGTTCAAGGCTGCAGTGAGCTGTGATTGTACCACTGCGATCTGGCCTGGGCGATAGAGTGAGACTTTGTCTTAAAAAAGAAAAACAAAAAGAAGTAGATACCATGTGGGTGAAGAGTCTTGTCTCCTTTCCTTACCAGAAGAGATGGCGCTAATTCAGGATTGTTATTATATTTTCATTATAAAGTACAATTATTGACAGTTTTTTTGTTTTTGTTTTTTGTTTTGTTTTGTTTTGATACAAGATCTCACTCTGTGGTCCAGGCTGGAGTGCAGTGGTGTGATCATGGCTCACTGCAACCTCCGCTTCCTAAACTCAAGCAATCCTCCCTCTTCAGCCTCCTGAGTAGCTGGAACCACAGGCATGCACCATTACACTTAGCTCATTTTTGCTTTTTTTTTTCTGTTTTGTAGAGACAGGGCGTCTCACTATGCTGCCTAGGCTGGTCTTGAACTCCTGGGCTCAAGCACTCCTCCTGCTTCGGCTTCCTAAAGAGATGGGATTCCAGGTGTAAGCCACTGGGCCTGCCTTATTTACAGTTTAATGGTAACATGTGCTATGCTTAGAAGTTTGCAGTCCACACATTTACATTCATATCGGTGTTATTGCCCTTGGGACTTCGGCTGCCCTGGGAAGATTAGCTGCTATATTGTAGATGGAAAACTGAGGTTGTAGCATTGAGATTTGCCCAAAACCATTTGGGTGGTAAATGGTGCAACCAGGACACCAAGCGTCCCCTGGTCTCACATTGTCACACCTTGATAGTATGTTTTGACAGCAGGTTGTTTTGGCAAGGATGCTTTCAGATATGGGTTGTAAAATCCCTACAACTCATACCTGTAAAAATGGGCTTGAACAACAAGGTCACTTAATATTTCACATATTGAGAAGTGAGTGGCTGCAGAGATGGCTAATTTGGCAACATCACACAGTCAAAGACCCTGCCTCCTGCTCTGCCTTCCCCAGGCTGTCTTGCCTCATGGCTCTAAGATGGCTGCCACTGCTCCAGTCATCACAACCTCACACAACTGTGTCCAGAAATAAGGACACAGCTTCTCTTCTTGCATCCCCTCTCCCTACTTATAAAAGCACCTTAGCTGACTTCTTACTTGTCATTGATGAGAACTGAGTGAACCTTCCCATATCTCGACCCATGCGATGATAATCGTGTCCACTTTTCTTAAACTTTCTGATATCTGGAATCTTAAGAAAACCAGGGGTTGATTAGTGAGGAAAAAGGAAGAGGAGATGACTGCTGGGATTCAAGTTTCATATTTGAGAGGTCAGTCATGTACCTGCTTCCCTCATAGTCTGTTCTTCTTTTTTTTTTTTTTTCCTTTTTGGGACGGATTCTTGCTCTGTTGCCCAGGTTGGAGTGCAATGGTGCGATCTCGGCTCACTGTAACCTCCACACTGCCCGACTCGGGTTCAAGCAATTCTCCTGCCTCAGCCTCCGATGTAGCTGGGATTACAGGTGCCCACCACCATGCCCGGCTATTTTTTATATTTTTAGTAGAGATGGGGTTTCACCACGTTGGCCAGGCTGGTCTCAAACTTCAGACCTCAGGTGATCCATCCACCTCAGCCTCCCAAAGTGCTAGGATTACAGGCGTGAGCCACCACGCCTGGCCACTCACAGTCTATTCTAAAGGACACAGTTATCTGGGGTGCCTGCTGGAGGGGGTCCTAAGCTAGAGGGGGTCCTAGGCTGTGGGGGTGAGGGATCCAAGGCTGCCTGTTTTGAACCATGTGATCCTCCTCCACAGCTGATGGGAACAGGGGTGAGCATTTAACCCAAAGCAACCAGGCCTGGCATGGATAGAGAAGTGGGACCAGTCAGATGCTATTCAAAGTGTGGCCTTTGAAGAAATAGGTGATCACAGCTGAATGCTAATCAGCAAACTCACTAGGCACATATTTCTTTTGAAGGAGAAGTTATTTAGACTTTCTGGTTTCTTCATCTGTAAAAACAGGAACACTAATAGCTCTGACCTGGTAGGGTTTTAAAATTTTTATGTATTAATCTCTTAAATTTATTTTTAAAGACAGGGTCTCGCTATGTTGCCCAGGCTAGTCTCAAACTCCTGGGCCTAAGCAATCCTCCTGCCTTGATCTCCCAAAGTGCTGGGATTACAGGTGTGAGCCACCACATCTGGCCTCTTGTGGTTTTTATAATGATTACAGGAGGGAAACATGACGTAGCAGTTGCTCAATAAATGTTAGTTATTCTTATTACCACTTTATATTCTGACTCCCATAAAGTAGACTGAGCTGCTTTCCTTACTTCTGTGGACACTGGCATCCCCTGGGGAGCTGCCACAAATGCACATTTCTGGGCTGATCCCCGGAGGAGGGACTGAGTCCATTGGTTGGTTTTGAGAGATGGTCCTTTTGAGGAAGACCACAGCTGCTGGGTCCTGTCCTAATCTTGGTTTCTGAAGAGGTCATCCACTGGCCAAATGCATCCTGGTCCATCCCATGATGGACATAGAAGATGATTACTGTAGTCTTTGTATTTCTAGAACAAATGCATAGTGCCTTACTGTATTTCTAGAACAAATGCAAATGCGCAATAGGTACTCAGTGAAAATGCTGGTCAGTTCCAGTTCTGGAAGTGGGCTGTCCACAGACAGTGCATTCCTCAGCAGGTGGCCTCCCTAAATGTCATCCTCCCTGAATGCTGGTGCTCCCTAAAATGATCCTCCCTGAATGCTGGTGCTCCCTAAAGTGATCCTCCCTAAATGTGATCCTCCCTGAATGCTGGTTCTCCCTAAAGTGATCCTCCCTCAATGCTGATTCTCCCTGAATGCTGGCGCTCCCTAAATCCTGATTCTCCCTGAATGCTGATGCTCCCTAAAATGATCCTCCTTAAATGTGATCCTCCCTGAATGCTGATCCTTTCTCATATGGTCCTCCTTCACATGATCCTCCCTAAGTGCCGACCCTATAGAAAGCGCTTGGCACCATCTCCCCCCAGCCTGTCCCCTCTGGCCCTCCTATTAATGGCGGTAATTGGGAATCACTGCTGAAGTGCTCAAAACCACACAGTCTGCTTGGCCAGATCACATACCTCTCAGCTGCCCCCTCCACGTGGGAAACTCAATCCATCAGTGGCCCCGCCAGCCCTTCCCGCCAGTGCGCAGGCAAGGAGCCGATGCTGCCTGTGGGACTGGCACTCAGGTGGGGTGGGCCCCGAAATTCCCCACCGTGGAAGCTGCTGGAGAATAAATGCAGATACCGAGGAGGGAGGAAGCCGAGAGGCTGGTGGCACAGCCGTGCTCCGGGCAGTGGTCATGCACTCCCAGAGCCCCTCTCCCTCCTCCCTGGATAGGAATCCACACAACTTTGCCCTCAGACCTCTGTGCTGCGCCCTGGAAACCATGTCATCGCCTTTGTGTTTTTGCAAAAAGATTTGGTCAGTTGCCACGGAGATTTCAGATCATCCTTTCCCTCTAAAAATCAATGACCTTAACTTTTCAATTCCTCCCCTGTGGTGCTTCGAAATGGACAGTTCCAGTAAAAACTATTATGAGGAAACGCAGGCAGGTCTATCTGCTATCCAAACACTCCTACTGTTTTTTGTGCCCTAAAAACTGATCAGGCCATGGTGTTACATACACTCGGCTATCCCTATGTGAACAAAACCACCACTCCCTGCGGTGTTGAGGCGGATGAGTGACGGGCAGGAACAGCAGCCTCAGAGACACTCATTTTGCTGGAAGGGATGACCCAATTTGTGCCAATTTGCCTGACGGCAGACAGACGATGGAGAAGTGATTTCAGGGGGCCGTTGGGGGGCTGTGGCCATGAGCACCTTCATGGACTGTGTCCATTTACCCCCACTGGACTCAGCCTCTAGCTTCTGCCTCTCCATCCTGCCCCAGCAGGTACTCCTGGAACCCCATTCTGACCCAGTTGTCTTCTTTAAAAACTTCCCATGTGTCGGCTGGGTGCAGTGGTGCAAGCCTGTAGTCCTAGCTTCTTGAGAGGTGGAAGAATCCCTTGAGCCCGGGAGTTCTGAGACCAGCTTGGGCGACACAGCAGGACCCCATCTCTGCAAAAAAAGTTCTTTAAAAAATAGCTGGGCATGGTGGCACGTACCTATAGTCCCAGCTAATTAAGAGGCTGAGGCAGGAGGATTGCTTGAGCCCAGGAGGTTGAGGCTGCAGTGAGCTAGAATTGCACCACTGCACTCTAGCCCGGACAACAGAGCAAGATGCTGTCCCTATAAAAACAAACAAACAAACAAATCTCATCCTACCTTCCATGTTTTCACCTCCTCTTTTCCAATCGAGTGAGTCTCCAAGCTCCTCCAGAGCCAACATGTCTCCACCTTCCACCCCCATCGAGTACGTATCCTGCTCGCCCCTTCCAGAAGGGGATGGGGAGTAGATGGGGCATCTACTCCACCCACTGTGGGCAGCTCATTGTACCCATGGGCAGCCCATTGCACCTGTGGGCAGCTCTTCCTGGCAGTGGTACCTCCTTAGCTTGAGTGATGCCTGTCTCCCAGCAGCCTCATGCTCTGACCTGACTCCGAGCCTTCTGGGGCCATGACAGAAAATCTGGCCCGACTCCCCTACAGGATCTTGGGACAGAGAACTGGCTGCCTTCACCATGGCCGTCAGCTTGTTTCTGCTCAATATTCCTGAGGGACCTGTCCTCAACAGCCCTCACCTGCCCTGCTAGAGAGGGTAGGTCTGAGCCTGAGGAGCCGTGGGACCTCCCTTTCACCTGACCAAATCCCGGGCGATGACTTTTCTTCCCATGGGAGCTCACAGCTCTAACTCTGACATTAGCCTCCACTCCCTCCCAGCTCAGTCGCCTTCTGCTTGTAGGACAGTGGCCACGGATATCTCCTCCCAGGGCTCTGGGTGGCAGTTTTTCTGCATTTCTATTGAACCTCATGGCAGACACAGGTAGAGTCCTCAGTGAGGTAGGAGATGGGACTTGACTCTGGAGATGGGGTGCAGACACTGGACCAAATTGAGGACTAGCTAAAAGAAGGAAGAGGTGAAAGCACCTCTCCATAAAACACACCCCCTAGCGCCATGACAATTTACCATTGCCATGGCAACACCCAGAAGTTACAGCCCCTTTCCAGGGCAACACCCTGATGACCCAGAAGTTAGCACTCCTTCAAAGTTACCACCCGGAAGTTACCGCTTAATCATATGCAAATTAAGGGGTGGGATATACAGAATTTATGACCAACCCTAATTTGCATATCATCGATGACCTTAATTTGCATCTTAATTTGCATATCATTAACATGGGTGTAAATATGAGTGAAGCGCTGCCTCTGAGCTGCTACTCTAGGCACACTGCCTGTGGGGTAGCCTTGCTCTGCAAGGTGCAGAACGTCTGCTGCTGTTGTGCATTGCTGCTTCGATAAAAATTGCTAATACCACTGGCTTGCCCTTGAATTATTTCCTAGGTTAAGCCAAGAACCCTCCCTGGTTAAGCCCCAACACTGGGGCTAACCTACCCTGCATCAGTGAAGCAGATTCTGAGCCAGAGTCTAACATGGAAGGTGTTTATTAGGGATGACTTTTAGGATGAATCCTTGGGGAAGGGAGGGGACTGAGGCAGGAGTGAGCAGAAGGTCTCCATATAGGCCAGGACAGTTGCCCTAGACCCCAGGAGGCTCTGCAGCTGGGATGGTCCTTCAGGGTTGTCCCCAGGCAAAGATATGTCCAGGCTTTTCAAGTGCGCCTCCACCAGTCACAGGATGGAGGGTGCCTCGGGAAGAGCTGGGACCTTGGATGAGGTGATTCTGAGCAGCTGAATGATGGATGTCTGTTGACAGCACTTCCTGTAGCTGGGGCTAAAAGCCTTTTTCATTGCAGGGGATCTGGGTGGCACAGCCCAACATCTACCTCAAGGGCTGGTGGGCATGGAGGGGAACAAGGTGTGTTCCTGATTCTATTTTCCTAGTAAGACAGCCTGGGATGGCCTTTGATTTGTAGAGGTCACAACTCACACCGTTGACTCACGCTGAACTTATTGTTGGCAAGAACCTCTACATCCCATCTGAGGCTGGTCCTCTGGACTCTGGGGCTGCAGTGCAGGACTTCACATTCGCCTGGTCATATTTCATCTTGTTAGACTTGGCTCCTTGCTGCGGCTGCGCAGATCTAGCTTGGATCCCAACTGTCTCCTAAGACCCAAGCCCCTGTCTCTGCTGGCTCCTGGTCTTCCACAGTTCCCAGCAGCAGTTTGCTGCCTCGCCAGTCAAGGTCTTCCTCTCCTAGAGGCATGGCCCCAAGAAGACAGACAGCCACATGCCAAGACCCAGGTCATCTGACTGTTTAGCAAAGTGTTTAAGGGTTGCCTGTTGACTTGTTGCATGGCCTTGTTATTTACTCCTTCCTGTGCCTCAGTTTCTTTATCTGTAAAAGTAGAATAATAACAGTACTTATCACCCAGAGTTGGGTGAAGATGATCAGGACACCTTGCTTAGGTTGCAGAATGAGGAGGGGAAGAGAAACCACTCCGTGTATTTGGCTGGGGTCTGAACCACACTCAACTCTCATCTCATTGGTTTCAAACAAGAGTAGGGATAGTTCCTCCTCCTTGCTATTTTTTCTGGTCCTTGAGGGACATGGGTAAGAAGGACCTATGAGGGGATATTTTATTTGCTCTCTGACTATCCACCTGTTCTCATTAGCAAAGTGGATGGAGCATGGGGTTGGGAATGAGAAGGCTGAGTTTCAAGGCACAAATTTACTACGTACTCGTTCTGTGACTTGTGGTCTTTTCTGGAGTTTCTTATCTGTAAAATTCATGCATGTCACATTGTTGAGAAGATCGAACAGAGGAATGTACACATATTCAATTGCCAGGGCTGCCATGCCACTGACTGGGTGGCTTAAACAAAATAAATTTATCTCTTCATAGTTCTGGAGGCTGGAAGTAGAAGAACAAGGTGTGTTACCACCTGATCAGGGTTCTCACCCACTTAGCAGACACAACCAAAATACTGAAACAGCAGGTGTTGCAGCAGAGAAAGGGTTTAATTATTGCAAGGCAACTGAGCGAGGAGGACAGGAGATAGTTCTCAAATCCACCTCCCTGAGATTTCAGAGGCTAGGATTATTTTTTTATTTATTATTTATTTATTTATTTATTTTGAGATGGAGTCTCACTCTGTCACCCAGGCTGGAGTGCAGTGGCGCGATTTCAGCTCACTGCAACCTCCGCCTCCTGGGTTCACACCATTCTCCTGTCTCAGCCTCCCAAGTAGCTGGGACTACAGGTGCCCGCCATCACGCCCAACTAATTTTTTGTGTTTTTAGTAGAGACAGGGTTTCACCATGTTAGCCAGGATGGTCTTGATCTCCTGACCTCATGATTCGCCCGCCTTGGCCTCCCAAAGTGCTGGGATTACAGGCGTGAGCCACCATTCCCAGCCCGAGGCTAGGGTTTTTAAGTGGTTTGGTGGGCAGGGGGCTAGGGAATGGGTCCTGCTCATTGGTTGGGCATGGACTCTTAGGGGTGTTAAAACCATCTTTGTGCACCAAGTCCATTTCTGGGTGGTGGAGGGTTATGAGTCGCTGGTCCAGCTGGTGTTCGTTGGTTCATCGGTTCATCTGAATGCAAACTCTAAAAAATATTGCAAAGACCAGTCTTAGGTTTCATAATAACATGACTCCTGAATACTAAGTTATTACAGAAGAGCAAACTAGGGAACAATGGTGGGTTCTCATTTTACCGTACCTGCATCTTAGCAACTTTTGGTTGTTGTGAAAGAAGTTGTGTGACTAAGGATCATTGTTCTTGAAAAAAGAAGTTTATTAATCTTGTTGGACAGCCTGCCCGGGACTAGGACAGGAAGGTAGTGAATTATTAGTGATTACTGTCTATTGAAATGACTGTACATGTGATCATGCATGAAGGATGCAAAGGTCAGAGAGAAAAGAAAATAAACATAACAAACATCTTATGATTTAGCTCTCCCTGGTTCAAGAGATTCTCCTGCCTCAGCCTCCTGAGTAGCTGGGATTACAGGTGTGCACCACCACGCCCAGCTAATTTTGGTGTGTGTGTGTGTGTGTGTGTTTGAGACGGAGTCTTGCTCTGTAGCCCAGGCTGGAGTGCAATGATATGATCTCAGCTCATTACAACCTCCGCCTCCTAGGTTCAAGTGATTCTCTTACCTCACCCTTCCAGAGTGCTAGGATTTCGGGCATGAGGCACCACACCCAGTTATTTATTTATTTTTTTCTAATTTTTTTGTAGAGCTGGGGTCTTGCTATGTTGCCCAGGCTGGGCAAACCTTAGTTCTAACAGAGCTTCTTGAACACAGTTGGCAGGCAAGCCCACTGGCGCTGGCCTCTCTGAGGGACTGGGCAGGTGTGGCCAGGTAATTAGGACAGAGAGAGCAGGTGTGGTGCTGGGGAGCTGGGCCTGAAGCTGGACACCCCCAACCTTGAGATGGCTCAGATCCTGCTGGGGCTGAGGTGCTGGCACAGACCACAACCTGGAGCAGCTGCTGTGGTTGAGCTGAGTGACTGTGAGTGGGAGGGGCTCCTTCTGGGATGCAGGGCTTGGGGTCAGAGCAACAGAATTTTACCACGCCTGCCTTGTGCCCGCCGTCTTCAGGAGCTGGGAGTCTTCCCATAGGACGAAGGCTAAGACAGAGGCATACAAGGGGCCCTGTGGGACAGGAGGACCTTTACTGGCTGGAGGGTCAGGGAAGGCTCCCAGGAGGGACACAGCCACTTCTGTGCTTGAGAGGGCGCCCTCTGGTGGTAGAGATAGGAGACTGCAGGCTGGGAGGGCAGGAGGGGCCGAGGTTCAGGACCGCCATGGGAGACGCGTCAGGACAGGGACTTGGAGGCACGGTGCTTCATTGAGTGTAAGGAGGCAGGGAAGGGAGGGAGGAAAGGAGAAGGTGGAGTCTGGGTGATTTGCTCCTGGTAAGAAAACGGGGAATTTAGAGGTGCTGGTCTCCAAGCTGGAGGAGCAAGTCGGGGTTGAAGAGTGATGGATTCAGTTGGATTGGACAGGTTGGCATTGTGTGTACTGCAGTGTCCTGTGGGACATGAAGGTGTGTGACCACTGTCTAGGCAAGCAGGCAGGCACGGTGGTGACTCAACAGGGGGGCAGGACAGAGCTCAGGATGAGGAAATGAGGGCAGACTGTGTGGTTCTGGTGGACAGGCGGGGGGCGGGGGGGCGCACTGGCAAGGCCTTGGGGCCTTGCAGAATTGCTTGAGTCCAGGAGGTCAAGGCTGCAGTGAGCTATGATAATGCCATTGCACTCCAGCCTGGGCAACAGAATAAGACTCCGTTCCTAAAAACAAACAAACAAACAAACAAAAACCAAAAACAAAACAAAAAACAAAAGCCCTGGTCTCTGACTCAGGTTCAGGGGCTCAAGTGTCCTGGGGAGGGAGGGGACGCATGAGATCAACTCTCAAAGCAAAGTTCAGTTAGGAGCACTGGGGCTTGGGTAGAGGTGGTGAGGTAGGAGGTGGAACTTGACTCCGGAGGCAGAGCTTGGACGCCAGACCAAATTGAGGACTAGCTAAACGAAACAGGTTGGGGCAGAAGCACCTCCGCATAAGACATGTCCACCAGTGCGCCATGTCGGTTTACCATTGCCATGGCAACACCAGGAGTTACCACCCCTTTTCATGACAACAACCCAACAACCCTAAAGCTACCACCCTCATCCTGGAAGTTTATACATAAACCACCCCTCAATTTGCATACAATTAAAAGTGGGGCTGACGCAGTGGCTCATGCCTGTAATCCCAGCACTTTGGGAGTCCGAGGCCTGCGGATCATTTGAGGTCAGGAGTTTGACACCAGCCTGACCAATATGGTGAAACCCCGTCTCCAAAAATTAGCCAGGTGTGGTGGCATGCGCCTGTAATCCCAGCTACTAGGGAGGCTGAGACAGAAGAATCCCTTGAACCTGGGAGGCGGAGGTTATAGTGAACCAAGATTGCATTGCTGCACTTCAGCCTGGGCCACAGAGCGAGACTCCAAAAAAAAAAAAAAGTGCGTATAGATTTGAATGTGTGCAGCCCTGCCTCTGAGGTGCTACTCTGGGCACACTGCCTCTGGGGTAGCCCTGCTCTGCAGGGAGCAGAGCCGTACACTGCCACTTCAATAAAAGTTGCAACACCACCGGCTTGTCCTTGAATTCTTTCCGGGGAAAAACTAAGAACCCTCCCAGGCTAAGCCTCAATTTTGGGGCTCCCCTGTCCTGCATCACCAGGGATATGGGGGGAAGAGGCTGCTTCAGCAGTATCTCTTAGGATGGCAGGAAGCCTCGGAGAGGGGTTGGCTGGTAACATTCAGAGATGGGCATGAACCTGGGAAGTGTTCTGAAGGTCCCTCTATCCCATCATTACATGATTTCCTGAGATCACTTAGCACTCGTTTTCTCTATTAACCCCCAATTAAGGATTTGAGGGCTCAGCTAAACCACAGAGTCAAACGCTTGGTGGGGTGAAAGTGCTGTGCAAGCAAGCCTTGAGCTGGTTGTGGCTTGGGATAGCTTGATTGCTCCTCCCCCTCAGTGAAGTGGGCCTCTTGCAAAAAAAAGAGACTTGGGGCTGGGCGCGGTGGCTCACGCCTGTAATCCCAGCACCTTGGGAGGCTGAAGCAGGTGGATCACTTGAGGTCAAGAGTTCCAGACCAGCGTGGCCAACATGGCGAAACCCAGTCTCTACTAAAAATACAAAATATTAGCCTGGTGTGATGTCGGGTGCCTGTAATTCCAGCTACCTGGGAGGCTGAGACAGGAAAATAGATTGAACCCAGGAGGCGGAGGCTGCAATGAGCTGAGATCGTGCCATTGCACTCCAGCCTGGGCCGCAAGAGTAAAACTCCATCTCAAGAAAGGAAAGGAGAGGAGAGGAGAGGGGAGGGGAGGGGAAGGGAGAGGAGGGCAGAGGAGGAGAGGGGAGGGGAGGGGAGGGGAGGGGAAGGGAAGGGAAAGAGACTTGGCGGGAGCAGATCTGTCCCCAAGGCCTTTGCTAGGAGTGAGTTTACTGTCTTGGACCCTCCCTGAGTGCTCAGCTGGGGAGAAGGGAAGGCAAATGAGGAAGGAACATTGCTGAGATGATGCCCAGAGATAATACCAGTCCCTTGCCATCCTGATGGAGGCTGCCAGGAGTGTGTTCATTTCTTGGCAGTTCGAGGACCAGGCCTGCCACGTCCCAGTTCTGTCCTCCTGGGTCAGTCCTTCCAGGAGGGTCGTGAAAGGGACGTATGTCTCCTGCTAAGCACCTTTCCAGGTGCAGTTATTTTATGGCCCCCAAAGCACTGTTCACCCACTGCTGTGCACCTGCCATAGTCAGGAGCTGAAATGTGCAGGTGGGCGGTGGCAGGACGACACTGCCAGACAGCAGACAGAGGCAGACAAAACACTCAGGATGCAGGGATCCTAGGGGCAAGACCATGGGGGTCCCCACAACCACGGGTACCTGGGGGTGCACAGGCTTTAGAACTCCATCTGGAAAGGTCTGGGGCCCCCTTTCCTTGTCTCTGCCTCCCTTCTTCATTGTTTTTGGCCAGGTTTTGATTTTTGGAAGCCATTTCCAGCCCATTTAAAGACCAAATGTTCTGGAGACGGTGATTTGAGGTATTTGGAAATGTTTTCCAATTCACAGCTCATTTCTCTATGGAAAGCCCTGACTCAGTGTGGTTCAGAGATGCTGGACGGTCTCTGTTCTAGAACCCTCGGGGCAGATCTCAGGATCCCACAGTAGCCCATCCTGAGGAAAGTCACCTCTCTCCCTCTCTGTCTGTCTCTCTCTCTCTCTGTCTCTGTCTCTGTCTCTCTCTCTCTCTCTCTCTCTCTCTCTCTCTCTCTCTCTCTCTCTCTGTGTGCGTGTGTGTGTGTGTGTTGGAGTCTTGCTCTGTCTCACAGACTGGAGTGCAGTGGCGTGAACTCGGCTCACTGCAACCTCCACCTCCTGGGCTCAAGCAATTCTCCCGCCTCAGCCTCCCGAGCAGCTGGGATCACAGGCACCTGCCACCACGCCTGGCTAATTTTTGTATTTTTATCAGAGACGAAGTTTTGCCATGTTGGTCAGGCTGATCTCAAACTCCTGACCTCATGTGATCCACCCATCTCGGCCTCCCAAAGTGCTGGGATTACAGACATAAGCCACTGTGCCTGGCTCACCTCTCTTTTTGGAAACACACATGGAGTGCTTGGGCTAGAGCTGAGGCTTTGCAGTAGAATCAAAGGAAGGGCCCAGGCTGCTGAAGTCTCAAACAATTTCAGGACCTTTTTAATTGGCAGAGGTGGAATTCACAGTTTGTACTGGGTAGGTGGGATCCCGCCAGTCCTCGCGCCAGAAAGACTAGACTCCCTTTGCAGCTCAGCCTCTGGTTTGAGCTGTAGCTATGGGCAGATGAAGTTTAACCTCAGACTTTCTTTTCCCATCTGCAAACTAGGACTGTCTTTAAGCTGTTATTCCTTTGTAGGGTTTAAGTAGCCAGTTGATTAAGAATGCTGCCTTGATTTAGGTAATGTTGCATGATTTACACACTACTGACTGAGACGTGTTCGTTTAGTCCTCATCATAACCTTTTTTTTGAGATGGAGTTTCACTCTTGTTGCCCAAGCTGGAGTGCAATGGTGCGATCTCGGCTCACTGCAACCTTCGCCTCTCAGGTTCAAGCGATTCTTCTGCCTCAGCCTCCCCAGTAGCTGGGATTACAGGTGCCCACTACCACGTTCGTCTAATTTTTTGTATTTTTAGTAGAGACCGGGTTTGGCCACGTTGGCCAGACTGGTCTCGAACTCCTGACCTCAGGTGATCTACCTGCCTTGGTTTCTCAAAGTGCTGTGTTTACAGGCGTGAGCTACTATGCCCAGCCTCATCATAACCGTAAGAGTTAGATTTTAAGTATAACTGAGGCTCAGAGAAGGGACATCACTCTGCCTAAGTCATACAGCAGGTTTGTTGCAGAACCTGGTTTTAAACTAGGTTTCCTGGTGCCTGTGAGGAGGGGGCTCAACTTTTCACTACTTTTCCCTTTTCTTCCATGTGGTTGTTTTGTTTTGTTGAGACAGGGTCTGGCTCTGTCACCCAGGCTGGAGTGCAGTGGTGCGATCATAGCTCTCTGCAGCCTTGATCCCTGATCCCAAGCGATCCTCCTGCCTCAGCTTTCCGAGTAGCTGAGACCACAGGCACACGCCACCATGCCCGGCCAATTTTTACTTTTTATTTTATAGAGACGGAGTCTTGCCGTGTTGCCCAGGCTAGTCTGGAACTTCTGGGCTCAAGTGATCCTCCCACCTCAGCCTTCCAAAGGGCTGGGATCACAGGTGTGAGCCACTGCACCCAACTGCTTTCATGTATATTTGACTGTGCTAGTACTGGTAATATGTGTTTTCCTAGAAAATTGTCCAGTAGTCAGGAGTTTGAAATTTTTTGATGTAAGATTATACCTAATATTTGCTTATACATTTAAATCTCTGTATGGATTTTTTTTTTCTTGTTCTTCATGTCTATTAAACCTGTGTTTAGCTGGGTGTGGTGGCTCACACCTGTAATCCCAGCCCTTTAGGAAGCCGAGGTGGGAGGGTCACCTGAGCCCAGGAGTTTGAGACCAGCCTGGGCAACATGGCCAGATCCTGTTTCTACAAAATATGCAAAAGTTAGCCAGTGTGGGGGCGCACACCTGTGGTCCCAGCTACTTGGGAGGCTGAGATGGGAGGATTACGTGAGCCCAGGAGGTTGAGGCTGTGGTGAGCCATGATCATGCCACTATACTCCTGACCTCAAGTGATCCACCGGCCTTGGCCTGCCACAGTAGTGGGATTACAGGCATGAACTACCACGCCCGTCCTGAACTCATGTCTTTCTTCAGCTCTTGTAAATTTTCTTGTTATTTCTTCAAGTACATGCTTCTCTTTGTTCTTTTTTTTTTTTCTTTTTTTTTTTTTTGAGACAGTGTCTTGCTCTGTCACCCAGGCTGGAGTGCAGAGGTGGATCTCAGCTCACTGCAAGCTCCGCCTCCCGGGTTCACGCCATTCTCCTGCCTCAGCCTCCCGAGTAGCTGGGAATACAGGTGCCCGCCACCATGCCCGGCTAGTTTTTTGTATTTTTTAGTAGAGACAAGGTTTCACCGTGTCAGCCAGGATGGTCTCGATCTCCTGACCTCGTGATCCGCCCGCCTCGGCCTCCCAAAGTGGTGCGATTACAGGCACGAGCCACCGCGCCCAGCCCTCTTTGTTCTTTTTGATCTTCTCTTCCAGAGCTACTACTAGATAGATGTTGGCCCTTGGTCTTCCTCTAGGTCCCTTGTTGCCTGTTTCTGTCTGCTTTCCGTCTCCTTTTCTTTTTGCAATGTCTTCTGGGGAAGGTCACAGCTTAGATTTGCAGTTCATCAGTTCGCTTTTTAGCTGTTTCCATTCTGTTTTTCACAGTCATACATTTCACTTCTAAGATATTGAATTTTTTAATTTCATATATATTTGTGTGTGTATGTGACAGGGTCTTGCTCTGTCACCCAGGTTGGAGTGCAGTGGCGCGATCATGGCTCACTGCAGTCTCAAACTCCTGTGCTCCAGCGATCCTCCTGCCTCAGCCTCCTGAGTAGCTGGGACCACAGGAGTGTCAGGGACCATGCCCGGCTAATTTTTGTATATTTTTGTAGATACCATGTTTCACCGTGTTGCCCAGGCTGGTCTAAACTCCTGGGGTCAAGCTATCCACCCGCCTCAGCCTCCCCAAGTGCTGGGATTACAGGTGTGAGCCACCACGCCTGGCCAGAATTTTTTAGTGAGTGATACATTGTCTTATTTATTTGAGGGGATTAATTATGCTTTTAAAAATTGTCTCCATCTATTTGCTTTACTATTTTTTAAGGGGATGTGATTTATTGCCTGTTGAGTTGGTGCCTTTCTTCCATGATACTGGCCTTTTTTCCTTAAATAATTTGAAAGTCTTGGTATCTGGGGTTTTCCATTAGCTTGTTTCTGTTTCCTGAGAATTTGTCTGTTGGTGGGCTGGAGGTATGGATGAAGAATGGGAAACGAGTGTGTAAGAATTCATTTATCTGTCTGACTTTGAGAGTGACCCTGTTTCTCCTGGAGGTCACCAGCAATTTTTTTTTTTTCTCTTTTCAATCCCCCATGACTGAAAGGTCACCAGCTTTTGAGATCACCCAGCACCCACTCCTCTGACCATACCTACCTTAGGACAGGTGAATCCAATGCCTGATATATATATATATTATACATATATATATATATATTTTAATAGAGACAGGGTCTCACTCTGTCACCCAGGCCGGTGTGCAGTGGCACTATCATATCTACATATCTCTACATATCCATAGATACAGGTATATCTATCTATCTATCTATATAGACATAGATATAAAGATGTATCTATAGATATCTATACCTATAATATATCTATATTTTGAGATGGAGTCTTGCTCTGTCACCCAGGCTAGAGTGCAGTGGTGCGATCTCGGTTCACTGCAACCTCTGCCTCCCGGGTTCAAGTGATTCTCCTATCTCAGCCTCCCGAGTAACTGGGACTATAGGTTCATGCCATCAAGCCCAGCTATTTGTTTTTGCATTTTTAGTAGAGATGGGGTTTCACCATGTTGGCCAGGCTGGTCTCGAACCCCTGACCTCAGATGATCCGCCCACTTTGACCTCCCAAAGTGCTGTGATTACAGGCATAAGCCACCATGCCCGGCCGTATATATATATAATTTTTGTAGAGACAGGATCTTGCTATGTTGCCCAGGCTAGTCTAGAATTCCTAGGCTCAAGCAATTCTCCCGCCTTGGCCTCCCAAAATGCTGGGATTATGGGTGTGAGCCACCACACTCAGCCTCCAATGCCTGATTCCTGAAACCAGCAGGGACTAAGACCTGGGTCCTACCTGTCCAGCTCCTTCTATGGTAGTCCCCTAACCAATCACTCTGACGGTCACCTCTGGGTCCCTCCCGTACCTCGTCATCTGCATCTGTGCCCCCTTGTGGCTCCCAGCTTCAGCCCCAGTCCTCTTTTGTTTGTTTCTGGCTGTGATTTTCACCTTCGATGTGGGCCCATCTACTTTCTGTCTCTTAGGGACGCTTCCAAATGTCTGGTCCATTGCTTCTCTCTTTCAATGCCCTTAAGGACTTATTTTTCTTATTTTATTTTAATATTATTTTTAGACAGGGTCTCACTCTGTCACCCAGGCTAGAGTGCAGTGGCACGATCACAGCTTACTGTAGCCCCAACCTCTTGGGCTCAAGTGATCCTCCTGCCTTAGCCTCTTGAGTGGCTAGGACTACAGGCGTGCACCACCACAGGTAATTTTAAACATTCTGTAGAGATGGGGTCTCGCCATGTTGCCCGGGCTGGTCTCAAACTCCTGGGCTCAAGTGATCCATCCTCCATGGCCCCAAAAGTGCTGGGATTATGGGCATGAGCCACCATCTAGCCCGGGACTTATTTTTCAATTTTCAATTTCTAGGCTATGGGGATGGGAGGAGGAGGTGGGAGCACCTTGACCTGATCCCGTATTGTTTGTGTACTTTCCTTCCTCCCTCCTTCTCTCCACTGCCCAGGCTCGCTGCCCCTTGCTTCTTGTACTCTGAAGGCATTTATTCCCTAGCCTGTCAGGTCACAGGTCTCTTCCTTTCTCCTGCCTCCTCCCTTTCCTTCAGCTTCTGACTCTCTTTCTTTCTCTCTCTCTGGCTCTTTCCCTCCTTCCCTCCCTCCCTCCCTCTCTCTCTCTATTCTTTCTCCCTCTTTCCCTCCCTTCCTTCCTCCCTCCCCGTTTCCCTTCCTTCCTTCCTTCCTTCTTTCCTTCCTTCCTTCCTCTCTCTCTTTCTTTCTCTCCTTCCTCCTCCTTCCCTTCCCTTCCCCCTTCCCTTTCCTTCCTTTCCCTCTCCTTCCTCCCTCCCTCTCTTTTCCTTCCTTCCTTTCTTCCTTCCTCCCTACCTCCCTCCCTCCCTCTCTCCCTTCCTTCCTTTCTCTCTTTTCTTTTCTTTCTTTCTTTCTTTCTTTTCCTTCCTTCCTTCCTTCCTCCTTCCTTCCTTCCTTCCTTCCTTCCTTCCTTTCTTTCTTCTCTTTCTTTCTTTCTTTCTTTCTTTCTTTCTTTCTTTCTTTCTTTCTTTCTTTCTTTCTTTCTCCTTCCTTCCTTCCTTCCTTCCTTCCTTCCTTCCTTCCTTCCTTCCTTCCTTCCTTTCTTTTCTTTCTTTTCTTCTTTCTTTCTTTCTTTCTTTCTTTCTTTCTTTCTTTCTTTCTTTCTTTCTTTCTTTCTTTCTTTCTTTCTTCTTTCTTTCTTTCCCTCCCTTCCCTCCCCCTCCCTCCCTCCCTCCCTCCCTCCCTCCCTCCCTCCCTCCTTCCTTCCTTCCTTCCTTCCTTCCTTCCTTCCTTCCTTCCTTCCTTCCTTCCTTCCTTCCTTCCTTCTTTCCTTCTTTCTTTCTTTCTTCAGGGTTTCACTCGGTTCCTGAGGCTGGAGTGCAGTGGCGCGATCATCGCCACTGTGATCCTGGGTTCAAGCCATCCCTCTGCCCCAGCCTCCTGAGTACTTGGGACTACATGTGTGCGCACCACGCCTGGGCTAATTTTTTAATTTTTATTTTGTAGAGGCAGGATCTCATTATGTGGCTCAGGCTGATCTTGAACTCCTGGGCTGAAGAGATCCTCCTGCCTCAGCCTCCCAAATTGCTGGGATTACAAGTGTGAGCCACTGTGCCTGGCCTGGCTGCTTCTCATTGCAGGCTAGACGTGCCGTGGTCTCTGTCCGCTCTGTGCCTGTTCCACTGCTTGCCTTCCCTGCTGGCTGTGTCCCCTCTCATGGCCCCCACACGTTGGTTGGTTGGTTGGTTGGCTAACTTATCTTGCAGTACTCTGCTGGTGGCCTCAGGGGCCTGCTGGGCGAAGTGCCCTGTTCCCCTTCCTGTAGCTCTTGTGCTCAGCACGTGGTGGAACCTGTTACCTGCTGTTCCTATGGACTATGTCATCTCCTCTCCCCACCAGGGTGAGATTTCCAGGGGCAGGACTGAGTCTTTTTCACCAATTCCACACTGAGTGGTCGGTGACGGAATGATGCCAAGGCTTGGTGGTCAAGGGTTGTAAGTGTTCTCTCTTCCCCTCAGACCGAGACAGAGGGTCTCAGTGGACCCCTCATCCAAGAGAGCAAGCCTCCACCCCAGATTTGTGGGGACCCCCTCCTGTCCCAGCACAACCCCCTGACCTGAAGTTGGCAGCTCTGGGAACAGGCACGGCTCATGTGACTGTTGCTCTCTCCACAGGCACTGGTGCCATCACACGGGTGACAAGGACGGTGTCCTGCCAGGTGCAGAATGGCTCGGAGACGGTGGTCCCAGCGTGTGTACCAGAGCTGCCGGTGGCCGGGGCCCCTGTGCCAACCTCGTGAGGTAAAGGCCGCCAGGCTAGCCCGCTCTGCCTTCCCTCCCGTTCCCTCGGACAAACCCAGTCCTAGGACGGCTCTGGGAGAGGCTGGGCTGTGCTCACAGACAAAGGCTGAGCGTGCATTTATGAAGCACCTTCTGTATATAAGGCATGGGTGTGTGTATATGGGGGTATATATGTGTGTGTGCATAGATGTCAGAGACGTGCTCCCACCGCAACAGAACCACACAACCCAGTGGGCGTTTGGCAGGCAGAAGACCACCGAGGTCGGGGAAGGCCAGGTAGGGCTGAAGAGGGAACGGGCCAGCTTTGTGGCTCCGGGCTGGAACGAGGGGTTACAATGACCTTGAAATCCAGCCTGCCTTTGGCCCCGACCCTCACAGGTCTCGCCTCTGTCAGCACCGCCCCACTCACCAGGCATGTCCCTCTCACTGCCCTACTTATCACTGGACCTGCCCCTCACCAGGCCTGCCCCTCACCAGGCCTGCCTTTCACCAGCCCTGACTCTCACGAGCTCCACCCTTCACCAGCCCTGCTCCCACCAGCCACGCCCCTCACCAGCCCTCCCCCTACCAGCCCCGCCCCTCACCAGCCCCGCCCCTCACTAGGCCCTCCCTCTCACCAGCCCTGCCCTCTCACCAGCCCTGCCCTGTCACCAGCCCCGCTCCTCACTAGGCCTCCCTCTCACCAGCTCTGCCCTCTCACCAGCCCTGCCCTGTCACCAGCCCCGCCCCTCACTAGGCCCTCCCTCTCACCAGCCCTGCCCTCTCACCAGCCCCGCCCCTCACTAGGCACTCCCTCTCACCAGCCCCCGCCCTCTCACCAGCTCCGCCCTCACTAGGCCCTCCTCTCACCAGCCCTGCCCTCTCACCAGCCCCGCCCCTCACTAGGCACTCCCTCTCACCAGCCCCGCCCTCTCACCAGCTCCGCCCCTCACTAGGCCCCTCCCTCTCACCAGCCCTGCCCTCTCACCAGCCCTGCCCTGTCACCAGCCCCCGCTCCTCACTAGGCCCTCCCTCTCACCAGCCCTGCCCTCTCACCAGCCCTGCCCTGTCACCAGCCCCGCTCCTCACTAGGCCCTCCCTCTCACCAGCCCTGCCCTCTCACCAGCCCCGCCCCTCACTAGGCACTCCCTCTCACCAGCCCCGCCCTCTCACCAGCTCCGCCCCTCACTAGGCCCTCCCTCTCACCAGCCCTGCCCTCTCACCCAGCCCCTGCCCTGTCACCAGCCCCGCTCCTCACTAGGCCCTCCCTCTCACCAGCCCTGCCCTCTCACCAGCCCTGCCCTGTCACCAGCCCCGCCCCTCACTAGGCCCTCCCTCTCACCAGCCCTGCCCTCATCGCCAGCCCCTCCCTCTCACCAGCCCCGCCCATAGTCAGCCCTTCCCTCTCACCAGCCCTGACCAGACCACAGCCCTCAGGGGCTCTTCAGAATCCGCAGAGAGATATCTTGGAGTCAGACACTGGCATTCACGGTCTCCAAAGTTCCAACTCTCCTTCTTTTCCCTTCCTCCTCCTCTCCATGCCCTGCTTAGCTCCAGGGACTGGCTTCCCCAAACCACTCTCCCCACAGCCAGTCAGCCTGGGGCCTCTACCCAAGCACCGCGCAGCGGCTGCCCTCAAACTCCAAATCCCTTCCCCTCCTTTGTGCCCTCCCTAACGGGACACTTTGCATGAGTCAGGGCTCTCCAGAGAAACAGAACTAATAGGACGAGTTGGGGGAGAGGGAGAGTGAGGAGAGAGACTGAAATGGTAAGGAACTGGCTTGTATGATTATGGAGACTGGTGATTCTTCCAAACCTGCAGGGTGGGCTGGCTGCTGAGACCCAGGGAAGACAGCTGACGTTGCAGCTTGAGGTGGGAGGCTGGCTGCTGGTCAAATGCCTTCTTCCCCCGGGGAGTCAGTCTATTTCTTAAAGCCTTCAACTGATTGGACAAGGCCCACCCACATTTATAGAGGGCAACCTGCTTTACTCCAAGTCTACTGATATAAATTAATCTTGGCCGGGTGTGGTGGGTTCACGCTTGTAATCCCAGCACTTTGGGAGGATGAGGCAGGTGGATCACTTGAGGTTAGGACTTTGAGAGCAGCTTGGCCAACATGGCAAAACCCAGTCTCTACTAAAAATACAAAAATTAGCCAGGCGTGGTGGCGGGCGCCTGTAATGCCAGCTACTCAGGAGGCTGAGGCAGGAGAATCGCTTGAACCCAGGAGGTGGAGACTGCAGTGAGCCAAGATTGCGCCACTGCACTCCAGCCTGGAAAAAAAAAAAAAAGATTGCTTACGATGGTATCTGCCATGTTTCTCCACTGTTGCATAGTTAGTTATCTTTCCCTTTGTCATTTATATGTACGTTGTGGGGAGACATTTGAAACCTGTACGAATATCCTGTTTCTCATCACACTATCATCTTGCTTGCAACAGTTAATGCTATGGTGTTTGTCAACTGGTGATTTCCTGTTTTCATTCTTTAACTAGTAGAGATGCTTCACTTAGGACACCTATTGCATACAAGTGTTTTGATACAGGTCATTCTGCAAGGGAATGGCTAGGTAAACGGAATGTCATTCATTTTCAGTTTTATTAGAAAGAGCTGCTTTTGCTGGGTGTGGTGGCTCACGCCTGTAATCCGAGCACTTTGGGAGGCTGAGGTGGGCGGATCACCTGAGGTCGGGAGTTCAAGACTAGCTGGCTAACATTGTGAAACCTAGTCTCTACTAAAAATTACAAAAATTAGCTGGATGTGGTGGCGGGCACCTGTAATCTCAGGTACTTGGGAGGCTGAGGCAGGAGAATCGCTTGAACTGGGAGGTGGAGGTTGCAGTGAGCTGAGATAGCGCCATTGCACTCCAGCCTGGGTAACAAGACCAAACTCCGTCTCAAAAACAAAAACAAAACAAAACAACAACAACAAAAACCTGCTTTTAAATGCTGTACTAGAGAGATGGCCAGTGGGTCCAAAATAATTTAACACCCACATCGAAAAAAAAAAAGCTTCTTCCTTTTCCGCAGAGGGTACAGACACTCCCTATTTTCTGCCTTCCACACTTCCCCAGGAGCTAAATTCCAAGACCCTCCTGCCTTTCTCGTCGTCAGCAGGAGTTTCAGATTACTAGGTCATGGCCTCTTGATTTGGGAACAGCTTCTGAGAAGAAAAGTCTTTGAAGTCTGATCTGTTTGTGACACTGACAGGCTGGGCTTTGGCTTAGAGCTCTGTTGGAGAAGTGGCTGTCCTATTCTTTCTTTCTGTTTGTTTATTTGTTTTTTTTGTTTTTTGTTTTTTTTGAGACAGGATCTTGCTCTGTTGCCCAGGCTAGAGTGTAGTGGTGCAGTCATGGCTCACTGCAGCCTCCAATTTCTGGGCTGAAGTGATCCTCCTGTGCCAGCCTGAGTAGCTGGGACTACAGGCATGTGCCACCATGCCTCACTAATTATTATTATTTTTTTGGTAGAGATGGGGTCTCACCATGTTGCCCAGGCCGGTCTTGAACTCCTGGCTTCAAGGGATCCTCCTGCCTCAGCCTCCCAAAGAGCTGGGATTACAGGTGTGAGC